>NC_083688.1:207500-1612500 GCF_033118175.1 Dama dama | reverse complement strand
CTCCTCTCGCCCACCCATCTATCCACCCAGTCTTCTGTGTTCTGTTTCCTGCATGTAAGACCCTGTTCGAGGCACTGAGACTGCAGAAGCAGCTGGGCTTGAGGAGTCCTCAGCAGGTTCACGGAGATCAACTATGCAGGGTGAAATGTGATCAGGAATACGGATGCCTCTTGCTACATGTGACTTAGAGCAAAGATCGCATCTGAAGGTCTCTCCCTTCTGGGAAAATCAGGAAGCTTCCCAAACGAGGTAGTATTGCACTGCAATGATGTGGATTGGTTCCTCTCCTGTTCCCAGTCAAAAATTAGCTAAGATTTTGCCATGTTTATTTCTTAAGCACTAGAGAGAGAGAGAGATGAGCCAATTATGTTCTCTGCTCCTAAGACGTTCCTGGTCTAGAGCAGGGGAGAGAGACAGAGAAAAAATAAATGACATGGGAAGATAGACGACCGCAAGTCACGGGGTCAGCAAAGTGGACAGTGTGAGCAACCTTGGGTGCCTGGGGACGGGTGTGAGGAGAGCAGGGAGTTCACTGGTTAAGCCTTGGCCCACGTGGCACATACACGTTGCAAGTCGGCGATAGCTCATCAAGGGGTCGGGGAGAGGACTGGTTTTCAAGTCTGGCTTTTGTTTCCACTCAAGCTCTGCTCTGTACTAATGGTGAGACCTGGGAGCCTCTGTTTCCTCCTCTTATATACATAGTTATGACTGATTCACGTGGTTGTCTGGCAGAAATGAACACAGCAATGTAAAGCAGTTATCCTTCAATAAAAAATAAAGTGAAAGAGGAAGGTAACGTTCTCCTTGAGAGGGGTGGGCTACGGGCTGAAACAGCCCCACGCGGGGAAAGTGCCTGGGAAGCACACAGTCGGCCGTCAGGCAGTGCTGGTGGGCGGCTGGGCTCCTGGGCCGGCCTGGGTCTCTGTGCTGGACTGGAGACCATCTACGCCACTCTCTCCTCCACTGGGAACAGCAGTCCCCTCCTGAGGGGGTCTCAGGGAGCCCAGCTCATTTGCTGCGTTACTCACTCATTTGCCCACCAAATACTCAAGCCCGGTCAGACAGTCCCTGCTGCCCAGGAACCAGCACAACGCCCGCTTTGCGTCCCCTCTTCAAGTGTACCAGGCATTGCAATTTCCTACAAGTCCCCTCCCTTCCCGAAACATGCCTCCTTTCCCCCTCCTCCCCTGCAAGCTGAAATGAAATTATATATATTTCTTGCCATCGTCTGCTATCAACTGTGTCTCCCAGAGAACCATGGGTAATCTCAGATGCAAATATCCTATGCAAATCCAGCTGCTGGTTAAAATTAGGAGGAAGCCCAAGGCAGACGTGGTTATGGGCTGTAACTGAAATCTCTGGAGCCGTGATTCAGACGTGCAAGCAAAGCTGGCAGCTTTCAAGATGGAGCTCCAGACCCCAAGCTTCTGCGTGCATGTATGTGTGTGTGTAAGCAAGTGTGGCCCACTTACTTGGAAGATTTGGAACAGGTTTCCAGGCTTTAATTCTGCCCCAGAGGTCCGCACCCAGGAGCGGCCCCCGGGGCATCCGGCTAAGTCTAGAGACACTGGTTGTCGCAGACCAGTGGGCGCCGCCAGCAGCGGGGGGGAGAGTTGGTTGCCGCCAAGCATCCCACAAGGGGCAGGACGGTCCCCCCGGCAAAATGTCAGCAGTGCTGGAGTTGAGAACTAACCCCACGGGAACCCACAGGAAGAGGGGGGAGGCTGAGGAGCCAGTGGTCACCTCTTCCTTGAAGGAGGAGTAGATCAAGCCCTCCGCACACCTCACTCCCCCGGTACCATCTCGTGCTTTCACATCCTCACTCCTCCTTGCTTTGTTTGGCTGGGTTTTCTCCCTGGTCCCCCTCTTTGCCCTCCCCCCACCGCAGAACCCCACTCTAACCCCTCCAATGTATCTCCTTACACACGGAGGCTTCCCGTAAAACATATGGTGTTGTCGATCGGCTGAAGGAGCTTTCATTTACATGAATGGTATTGGACTATAGATTTCATTCTGTTGCTTAATTTTTCCTCTTAATGCTGTGTTTTTAAGATCTATCTGTGCTTCTATGTATAAACCTTGTTCGATGCCTCTGACTGCTGCAGAGTTTTCCAGAGAGACAACTGCTCCCCGAAGAGTGGATGCCCGGATTCCCCCAGGGACTTGTGAGGGGGTTTCCCTGGAGTGCCCCGGGCGTGGGGTGAAGGGGGACACAGGGACGCGACACTCCATTCCCCTCACACTGCTAGGTCTCTCCCAGAATGTGGTTCTCCACAGAGTGTTGTCAATACACACCATTCCCCATTCAAAACTTTTTCCAATCCGATGGTTATGAAGTGATGACATTGCTGTTGTTTTTATTGAAGTAGCGGTTGACTTACAATGCTGTGTTCATTACTTCCGTGCAGCAGAAGTAATGACTCAGCTGCACCTACAAACGGTTCTTTTCTATGTTCTTTTCCACGATGGTTTGTCAGAGGATGCTGCGTGGCGTTCTCTACGCTGTGCAGTGGGCCCTTGTTGCTCACCCACTCTGTCCATGGAGGCTTACGTCTGCTCACCCCGACCACCGCTTCGTTCCTCCCCCAACCTCTCCCCCTGGCAGCCTCCAGTCTGTTCTCTATGTGAGTCTGTTCCTGTTCCATAGATACGTTCATGTGTGTCGTATTTTAGGTTCCACATAAAATGCTATCGTATGGTACTTGTCTGACTTAGTGTGATAATCTCTGATGGCATCCAAGCTGCTGCGAATGGCATTGTTTTGTTCTTTTTATGCCTGTGTAGTATTCCATTGTATATATGCACCACATCTTTACCCACTCATCTGTCGATGGACACTGAGGCTGTTTTCTTGTCTATTTTGACTAGTGCTGCCATGAATATATGGGTGCAAGCATCTTTTTGAAGCATAGTTCTGTCCAGAAATACGTGTAGGAGTGGGATTGCTAGATCACATGGTAACTCTACTTTTAGTTTTCTCAGGGACCTCCAGACTGCTCTCCATAGTAGCCGTACCAACTCAGATTCCTTCCAACAGTGTAGGAGGGTTCCCTTTTCTTCACGCCCTCTCTAGCTTTTGCTATTTGTAACTTTTAAAATGAATATTGTCATTTTAGTTGGAGGAAGGAAAGTGGAGTTTTTAAACGTATTTTCTAGGACCTAGGAATAAAAAGCCACCTTTGCAGCAAGCTGATGCTGGGGACCTGTTTCCCACCTACCTACACCTGAGGCAGTTGAAAGGCCAGAGAGCTCGAGGTGTGCAAAATCAGGAAACCATTCACTCCTCAAAGAGCAAACATCTCCCGGGGTCTTCTCGGAGCTGGCGTCCATGCTGAGCATTCAGGACCAAGAGCTCATGCCCGCCTTCCCGCAGACAAGCAGGGAGACAGAGCCAGCAAAGAAACGATTCATTCGGCGCCCTGTGATTGTGCTACCAGGACACCGTGTGTGTGTGGGTGGGGGGGGGGGAGAGGGTCAGAGAGAACCGCCCCAAGGAAGGGCCGCTTAGACTGGAACCCAAGAGATAACAGGCGTCACCCAGGCAATGGGGCAGCAAGCTCCCAGGCTTCTCAGAGCCTCGGTTTCCCATCTGTGGACGAAATGGCACGCACGGGCCCAGCACAGGGCTCACGTTTAGTAACAGAGACGAATGTCATACCTGGCACTGTGTGAAGTGCTCACAGGAATGTCAGAACCCAGGAGCCCTTCCCTGGGCAGGTCATGGACACACAGGCGGCATTTCTATCATAGGAAGCCGGGAGCAAAGTAAAGACCTTATGGGCTGATGGGGTGGGAGCAGTTGGAGATGGATGGGAAGCTGGGGGTGGTTACAGAGGGAATAAGATGGGGTCAGAGGGACCAGGGGCAACCAGAGAATCAAGAATGGATTTGCGTGTGTGCATGCCTGCTCTGTTGCTAAGATGTGCCCGATTCATGGTGACGCCCTGGATTGTAGCCCTCCAGTATCCTTTGTCTGCGGGATTTCCCAGGCAAGAATACTGGAGCGGGTTGCCATTTCCTTGACCAAGAGACCTTCCTGATCCAGGGATCGAACCTGCGTCTCCTGCGTTGGAAGGTGGATTCTTTACCGCTGAGCCACCTGGGAAGCCTTGGAGTGCGCAAAACTTTTCTTTTTCCCTCTTCCTGTCTTGAGAAATTTGGAAAACTCAGCAGTGGTGACAGGACTAGAAAAGGTCAGTTTTCATTCCAGTCACAAAGAAAGGCAATGCCAAGGAATGTTCAAACTACTGCACAACTGCACTCATCTCACACGCTAGTAAAGTCATGCTCAAAATTCTCCAAGCCAGGCTTCGACAGTATGGGAACCGTGAACTTCCAGATGTTCAAGCTGGATTTAGAAAAGGCAGAGGAACCAGAGATAAAATTGCCAACATCCGTTGGATCATAGAAAAAGCAAGAAAGTTCCAGAAAAACATCTACTTCTGCTTCATTGATTATACTAAAGCCTGTGACTGTGTGGATCACAGGAAACTGTGGAAAATTCTTAAATAAATGGGAATACCAGACCACCTGACCTGCCTCCTGAGAAACCTGTATTCAGGTTAAGAAGCAACAGTTAGAATTAGACATGGAACAACAGACTGGTTCCAAATCGGGAAAGGAGTATGTCAAGGCTGTATATTGTCAACCTGCTTATTTAACTTCTATGCAGAGTACATCATGAGAAATGCCAGGTTGGATGAAGCATAAGCTGGAATCAAGATTGCTGGGAGAAATATCAATAACCTCAGATATGCAGATGACAGCACCCTTATGGCAGAAAGGGAAGAACTAAAGAGTCTCTTGATGAAAGTGAAAGAGAAGAGTGAAAGAGTTGGCTTAAAGCTCAACATTCAGAAAACTAAGATCATGGCATCCGGTCCCATCACTTCATGGCAAATAGATGGGGAAACAATGGAAACAGTAAGAGACTTTATTTTGGGGGGCTCCAAAATCACTGCAGATGGTGACTGCAGCCATGAAATTAAAAGACACTTGCTCCTTGGAAGAAATGCTATGACCAACCTAGACAGCATATTAACAAGCAGAGACATTACTTTGTCAACAAATGTCTGTCTAATGAAGGCTATGGTTTTTCCAGTGGTCATGTATGGATGTGAGAGTGGGACCATAAAGAAAGCTGAGCACCGAAGAATTGATGCTTTTGAACTGTGGGGTTGGAGAAGACCCTTGAGAGTCCCTTGGACTGCAAGTAGACCCAACCAGTGCATCCTAAAGGAGATCAGTCCTGAATATTCACGGGAAGGACTGATGCTGAAGCTGAAGCTCCAATACTTTGACCACCTGATGCAAAGAACTGACAGATTGGAAAAGACCCTGATGCTGGGACAGATTGAAGGTGGGAGGAGAAGGGGACGACAAAGGATGAGATGGTTGGATGGCATCACCAACGCGATGGACATCAGTTTGAGTAAGCTCTGGGAGTTGATGATGACAGGGAAGCCTGGTGTGCTGTGGTTCATGGGGTCGCAAAGAGTTGGACACTGAACTGCCTGACTGTCTTGAGAAAGAAGCCCCAGTTACCCAGCCTCTGAGAGATCAGATTTTCTTTCAGAGGGCCTTGTGGGGACCACCTCTCCCTGGACCCTGTGCACATCTCCCCAGCCACCCCCTCCCTGCTGGGACTCAGCCCCTCTCCGAGGGGCCCAGGCTCCCCCCGCAGGCCCTCCCCCTGCCCTGGGCTCCAGGGAGCAGTGCTGCAGCAGGTCCCGCTTCCCAGCTCATCTGGGTCTGCACTCCAACTGCATACTTATCAATCTGGAAGCCGGAGGCCATTAGACTTCAAAGACAATATAAAATGTGTTTAGTGATTGTGTGTTTCTTTTTAATATCAGCTAACTGTACTTTCAGGGAAAGAGGACCAGAGCTACAGAGAGAAATAAAGGAAAAACCCGCCCAGGAAAATAAAGAAACTAAACCGTAGCTGTGAGGGAGGGAGTGGGGAGACTTCCTTTTGAGAGCGGCCGTGGGCTGCTTTCGAAGCAAATCTGGGTGCCTCTGGGGGCCAGGGGTGTGTGGGTGCTAATAGGGACCGCAGTCTATTCCCAGGATGAAAGGGAGACAAAAAATGGCAGTTTGAAACCAGTGCTCTTGGAGCCACAATCCACCTCCAGCCTCTTCAGAGACCCGGGGTGAAGATGCCAGCTCTGGAATCAAACGGCTCAGCCTGGTGACCATGGTGACCGGCAGCTCTGGTGACATCAGATTTGTGAGCTTTGATCCCCTCGTCTGAAAAATGAGGCCACAGCCCTGGTGCCAGCCTTCGTGCTCTTCCGAAAATGCAGCGGCTGAAAAGAGTCTGGCGAATGACAGGCCGTTTTCGGAGGATGGAAGCTGAGCCTAGGTCTCCTGGCATCGCTGAGACTGGCCAGGGCAGAGTGGACTGCCCAGCAGAGGTGTCAGGCCCTGGAGTGTCTCGGATGTGCCGCGGGCAAGGGCGTTGGAGGCAGGGTCTCACACCTCCGCATCAGCTGAGCCTCAGACGGCTGCTGAGCTCAGCGTGGCTTCCGTTTCCTGCCATCCTGATGGAAGCCAGCCTTGGAAGGAGGCTGCCGAGGTGCCCCCTGTAGGCTGTGCATTAAGGAAAGGAAAGTGAACGTGTGCTGAGGGTAGACTGCCAAGGACACCTCCCACAGACCATCACGATGTCCCTTCACCACCCTGAGAAGCAGGCTTGGGATTCCGTTTTTCCGGATGAGCTGACACTCAGAGGATGCTCCCTATGAGGCGAGGGGTACCTTGCATCTGTCTCACCCTGGCCACCCTGCCTCTCCCTCTTTCCTAAAGGTCTCCCTTTCTCTGCCTTCTTCAAGTCCTACCTTTCCTTCAAGTACTCTACAGCCCTGTGTTTTCCAAACCCGCTAAGGCAGCCTGTGGGTGTCTGGTAGGGAGAGAATACTCTCCAAAGAGCCTTCACGCCATCCCGGGGGCCAGGGTGACACACTCCACCCCCGCACCAGGTCAGGAGTTACAGCCAATGACCCACTGCAGAGGCTTTATCTCCGATAAGGCTCTTTACAAGCCCCTCCATGACTAGAGGAAAGCTAATTGCAGTTTTAGTGTCTGGAAAGGTAGAGAAAAAGGCTCTGTAGGCTTCCATCTGTGTGGGCGTGTGGCTTGAATCTGAGCAGGATACTACTGTATGCATGAAACACCAGGACTCCGTGACCGGTGATTTGTGACTTTATCTGGGAGAATCGACTGATGTGAATTACAAACCAAAACAGACTCGGTCTCTGCCCCCAGCTGCCTGCAGGCATTTAAGCGGCCAGGCCAGGCCTGAGCAGGGGAGGGCTTACCCAGCAGTGGTCAGGCATCCACCCTGGGCGGGGGGCAGGGGGCAGAGTCAGATGCTGGGGGTTTGTTTGTCCTGACGAAAACCCTCTGAAAGCCTCTGAGTACGAAAATGACATTAAAAAAAAAAAAAAGAGCTAGAATTTAGACTTGTTGTCTGGAATGGTCAGGTAGGGTCATCAGATTTAACAAATAAAAATTACAGGATGAATAATTTTTTAGCATCCAAATATCCCATGTAATATTTCACCATGCAACATTTGAGACATACTACACAATTATTTATTTTTCAAGTCTGAAATCCAATTTTAAATGGATATCCTGTTGTTTACCTGGCAACCCTAATTGGAAAGGAAGAGAAAGAAAAAAAAGCGGGGGAGATTAAAAATTCATATCTGTGTGTTCTATTATTTTATTCAGTATTTTTTCTAGCAATTTTATTTGCTGGGAACTTATATTAAATGTGGTATTGTCCCTTGAGTTACTGTTATAACTACACAGAAACACATTCGCATCCTCTCTCACACATACACATACACAGACACGAATCATGGATTCTTAAACATATTCATTCATCAACTATGCAGTAAGCTTCTGTTAAATAACAAAGCCTTTGCCAGGCAACCCCGATGTCTCAGCAGGTAAAGAATCCGCCTGCGATGCAGGAGACGCAGGAGATGCGGTTTCGATCCCTGGGTCAGGAAGAGCCCCTGGAGGAGGAAAATGGCAGCCACTCCAGTGTTCTTGCCTGAAAAACCCCATGGACAGAGGGGCCTGGCGGGCTACAGTCCAAAGGGTTGCAAAGGTCATGACTGAGCGACTAAGTACGCACGCAGAATCTAGAAGTATCTAGAAGAAAGTATCTAGAAATTCATTGTCTCTATCTCCAGACCTCCAGTCGACTTCCATATCTCTCTTTGTAAGAGACACAGACATTTATTATGCATGTGTGTTTACACTGAGTATGTATACAAAATACACACGTAGGCATCGTGTAGCATTTTGGGGTTGCGTGAGACGACGCGTTCTGACAAATAACAGTAAATAAAAATGAGGTGTCCAGTTCCCAGTGGCCGGGCACTGGTGTTCTAAACCAACCACTGCCGCTCTGAATTCCCCAGCAGCTCTTCGGACTGCTGGATTTTCCCCATTATATCCATGACCCTTGTACCGCGTACCGCAGGCCTCTCCCTCCCTCAGTTCCTTGTCTTGGACCTCTTGTATTATTATTGCAGCTTTTTGACTTTGAAATGAGTGTGATGCCATATCAAGTTGATGCTATTCTCCCACATGTGCCCTATGAGAAGTGTGCGTGTTTATTTGGTCTGCATGCGAGCAAGTGCTAAAGTAGCAAGATCAGTATATGCAAAAACGCTTTAGGAAGTATGGAAAAACTGCTATATTGGCCACGATGGTGACATCATCTTTTAAGAGGTCCTGTCTGTTCAATGTTAAGTGACTTTTAAAAAGAATGACCTGCTTTTCTGAGTAGCTTAAATACAGACTTGAACATGGTTTAGGATACAATTAGGTTATGCTGTTTGGACAATTTAATCTTGACCTAAAAAAATAATAAGAGTAACACTACAGTGGAGACGCAGCCATGGAGAACAGACTGTGGCCACAGGAGGGGAAGGGGAGGTGGGATGGATGGAGAGAACAGCTTGGAAACATGCCCGTCACCGTCTGCGGGACAGACAGCCAGCGGGGATGTGCTATGCAACGCAGGGAGCTGGGGCAACCTGGAGGGCTGGGAGGGGGCTCAAGAGGAGCGGACATGTGCATACCTATGGCTGATTCATGGTGATACATAGCAGAAGTCAGCACTATGTTGTAAGGTGATTATCCTCCACATAAAAATAAATACATGTTTAAAAAGAATAAAAATAAACCAGCCATTGCACCAACACTTTCCAATCTCTTGCAGTTTGCCACATGCATGCATATATATATAGCCTTGCTTAATTTTCAGAGATCCCAAGAATTGGACGGACTCAAGGGGACTGTGTGGCTTGTTTAAGGTCATACAGCTAAGGGACAGGACAGCCTGCATGTGAACCAGCCCCAGGTCTGTACAGATGCTTGATGGCTGACCAGCAGATCCGGACAATCTGACTCCCGAGGCCACTGCCTGTCTGCTGTGCTCCATAATCCTAGGTGGCTACCAGTCTTCCTTCCTGAAGTCCTCCTTTGGACCAGCCCATCTCCATGCTTATCAAGGTAAGGTGTGACTTGTTAAAGAGTCTGGAAGACACAGACTGGCTTTGCCCCTTTGCATGAGGCTTAGTGGGCACCAGTGGATTTCTGATTTCTGGTAGGATTTCTGGTAGGATTTCGATGAGCGGCTGTGAACAGAGGCTGGGTCTGCAATGTGAAGCCAGATGCTCCTGGGGCCCAGAGCAAGATTAATAAATCCAGGGGAGTGGATCATCCAGCCGAGGGCTTCCAGCCTCCCAGTTCTTGGGAGAGACGGAGGGGGATGATCCATACAGACAGTAGAGTGGAGGACATCCCTGAACAGCCAATTAAACCACTTTTAATGGTTTCGAAGAATATATGTTCAAGTTCCAAACCAATCTCAAGACTTAGTGAAGCAGAGATAACTGGGGCTTTGGCCGTGCAAGATAAACTAGCGAATTCCGAAATGCAGGCAATCCTGTTTTATATTAAGGCAAGCGAAAATCAACACGAATTCCAGTCCCCTCTCTCCTCGCGGTTTGATGCATGGTTACCCACAAGAAAATGCTGCGGCATCTAAAAGCCTTCCTGGCACAGAAGAGATACGGACTGAATTAATGAATGAATGAATGCTTTGCCCTAGGGCGCTGATCATTACAGTCAGAAGGGCAGCACATAAGCTGATTAGAGGATACAATAAGGAAAGTAGATATTTGGGATTAAAGAGGAAAATGTGAACAGTACACTGATCTACTCATTGGCTTGTAAAATGCAATATCAAGCAATTAATTTCATAAATGCTTATTTAACTTGTGTAAACTGGGATTGTGTCACAAAAGGAAGTTTTTTTGTTTTTGTTTTTTGTTTTATATTAGGCCCCGTGATGGGCTGCTGCCCAGTCTGTGAGCTGTTTGTCCTTGAGTTGAACACTTGCCCCGAGTCCAAACATTTCTCATCCAAGGGCTAGGCTACGGGCACAGAGAGGTGTCCCTCTTGTTCTAGAAACAGCCCAGGATGGGATCTGTCCGTGAGTGGGGTATTTCCTTTTAGGAGGAGTTTGTGATGACGGCAATGGCCTTGTAGCCTCTGCAGGTGCTTCCTAAGCCTGCCTCCACCTCCTTCTCCCCCAGGGCGCTGAGGACACCCGTGTTCCCTCTGGTCACTCTGTGTGGTTTGGGGTGCAGGCCAGGTACTGGAGGCAAGCTGCCTCGATTCAGATTCTGACTGTACCTCTTCCGCGCTGTGTGGCCCTAGACAGGCTCTTTAACCTTTCTGAGCACCTGCTTTCTCGTCTGCAGAATGGGCACATTAATACCAACCACCTGCCAGAGCCAATGGAAAGATCAGACGAGACAAGGATGAAAAGCAACGCTCCCCACCTTGGCGAGAGACGAGAGCTTTAAAAAATGCCCGTGTCCAATTAATCCAACAAAAGCGGACTCTGTGGGGAATGGGACTCAGACATTCACTCTGAGGTTGCATCCATGTGAAATTCTTAGCAGAGGGTCCAGTTCTAGTAAGGACCCAGTGAGCACAAGGTACTGTCATCACAGGGCACCCGTTTGTTGGTACCCGTGACGATGCTCCAGGCCCTTTGCTAGATCCACGGTCCGGGAGGCTCGGTGGTGAAACAGACGCAGGCCCCGCCCTCCTAGAAAGACAGCCCGGGTCAGCCGGGGTCTCCTGTGAGCTGGTTCTGCCTGGACAGCCACAGACCCTCCCTCTCCCTCTCCAGGGAGTGTCGCCCAGATCGCCTTTGGTCACACTCCATTAGAACAACTCAGTGTCCCCAAAGGTGGCACATCTCCCAGAGCTGTTACCCAGCAGTCCCTGGAGTGCCTCGGAATTTCATTAAGAAGTTTGGGATTCCCTGACCCATGGCTCCCTTGGTTGTGAATGAATGCGACCATATCTCAGAAGGTTCTGGCATGAAAGAACCTGGCCAGTTAGTAACTGTGGCAAACACGGGAAGTCTGGGGCTGCATCTTCGCAGCCTGAGCTCAGCATCACCTGGACCCAGTGCTAGATCCGGGGCAGGGGTGGGGCTCTGGGGCCTGAACTCTACCCTAGCACCCTGCCTCCTGCTTGGGTGACCACCAGTGAGCTACCTGATATCAACAAGCCCCGCGGTCTTACGGTAAGGACGGTCCTTTGTGCAACTCTCGGTTACTATGACGGACTTCCCCGAGAGCTCAGTTGGTAAAGAAGCCGCCCATAATGTGGGAGACCTGGGTTCAATTCCTGGGTCGGGAAGATCCGCTGGAGAAGGGAATGGCTACCCACTCCAGTATTCTGGCCTGGAGAATTCCATGGACTATATAGTCCATGGGGTCGCAAAGAGTCAGACACGACTGACGCTTTGATGGTGACTATGAGGATTAAATGATGCGTGAAGACACAGCACTTGGCGATTGAATTGGGCTCCATGAACACCCCAACCCACCGGCCCCACGAGTCACTTCCTTTCCCCTCTGCGCGCGCCCGTACTACAACCTCAAATCGCCCTGCATGGCTGGTTTAACGCCCAGAGCTGCTGGTCGGAGGTGCCTGTGACATGGTCGTTAAGGAGGGTTCACTGGGCCCCTCTTTAGCAGCATTTTGAGAGTGGCTGGTTTGAGCCTCCCGGAGGCCCTGGCTGCCTCTCTCATAGTATACTCCCTCATTCAGAGTCAACACAAATTCACACTGACCTTATTCAAGTTGGGCTGCCTTCCTGGGGGCCTGTGCTCCCTCTTGGGAGCAGTCTGGGGCCTTCATTAGGAACATAGGCTCTGGAGTCAGACAGACCTCGGTTTTTCAATACCAGCTGTGAATACTCGGGCAAAACTCTGCACCTCTCTGGGCTTCCTCTTCCACATCCTCAAGATGCTCCAAATCCCCCAGAGAGATGTGGAGAAGGTTACGCTGTTCTCCAGGCTTTCCTGTCAGCTCAGACAGTAAAGAATCTGCCTGCAAAGCAGGAGACCCTGGCTTGATCCCTGGGTCGGGAAGATCCCCTGGAGAAGGGAATGGCAACCCACTCCAGCATTCTTGCCTGGAGAATCGCCATGGACAGAGGAGCCTGGCGGGCTACAGTCGACGGGGTCACAAAGAGTCGGGCACGGCTGAGCCACGAACACTTTCACCTTCCACGCTACTCTCCAGCCACAGGGATCTCCTTTCTCTTCCTCAAACACGTCAAACTGCCTCCCACCTCATGGCCTTTGCACTTGCCATTTCCACTGCCTGGGGCTCTGTCCCGCACTCCTTTTCATATTTTATATTTCAGCTTAAAGGTCACCTCCTCAAGTAGACCTTCCCTGACATGACCACCTAAGTAATGGCATTCTTCTCTAACCCATCAGCCTTTCATCATCTTCTCACCCTTTACCGCAATCTGATCTGGTCTGTTCATCGATTTTTCCAAATCAGTTTATTGTCTGTGAGCCAGTGGAGGTTCCTTGAAGTCAGAACCCCTTTTCGAGTTTCATCGTTGTATTCCAGAGTACCTGCCCCATAACGCATGTGTGCTAAGTCACTTCAGTCAACTCTTTGCAACCACGTGGACGGCAGCCCACCAGGCTCCTCTGTCCCTGGGATTCTCCAGGCAAGAACACTGGAGTGGGCTGCCATGACCACCTCCAGCAGATCTTCCTGACCTGGCGATTGAACCTGCATCTCTTATATCTCCTGCATTGGCAGGTGGGTTCTTTACCACTAGTGCTGGCTGGGACACTCAGCAAATATTTCTGAAAAGAATAAACAGATGCATGATGATGATGTCAATAGCAATAATATTTATTGAGCTCTAAGGACATGCCAGTCACTGTTGCTGGCACTGTCCCCTGTGCTCACTTATTTACTTCTCCCCATCACCCTGTTTCACGGAGGAGGAAACTGAAGCATCAGGAGGGTTTAGCAGCACGCCCAGGGTCACAGAGTCGGGTACTGGAAATAGAAGCTGCTCAGCTCCAGAGCCCGGAGGCTGGATGAGTGAACAAGTGAGTGAGCTGGTAGCTGAAGCGCTCAGCACAGCACTCAGCACACAGTAAGCACCCAATGTGTGCTGGTAATTGGGCTTCCTAGGCGGCACTAGTGGTAAAGAAATGCCCGCCGCTGCACGAGACAAGGGTTCGATCCCTGGGTCCAGAAGACCCCCTGGAGGAGGGCATGGCAGCTCACTCCATTATCCTTGCCTGGAGAATCCCATGGACAGAGGAGTCTGGCGGGCTACAGTCTGTGGGATTGCAGAGAGCTGGACACGACCGAAGCGACTTAGCACTCACGCCCACGTGACAGCGATCGTTAGTATTTCAACATCACAGCATCTCTCCTCCTACACAGAAAGGAGCCAGCCTGTCCCCAAGGGTCCCAGCGCCCCACCACGCCCTCCACTCCCATCATTCTCTCTGGCGTCCAAGTTTCCGTGAACAAACTACAAACAAAAAAAAGAAAGGTGTATTCAAAGATGCTGCTCTCCACATTAAGGAGCCAGAAAGCTGAATATTCACAGGGGCCGAGTGAATTATTGACTCCCCTTGGCTTTGGTCCCTCCCCAAATTATAAGTGTCTTTCTGCCCCAGCTTTCCCGTATCCCTGAGTCCCAGCATCCGCCTTTCTCACCTTCCCTCCCAGAGGCCAGACCCTGGAAATGGGGTCCGCAGGACGTCCCGGGTGGTACAGTGGATAAGAACCTTCCTGCCAAGGCAGGGGTCAATCCCTGATAAGGGAAGATTCCACTTGCCACGTAGCAACTAGGCCCATGTGCCGCAGCCAGTGAGCCCAGCATGGAGCTCCTGAGAGCTGCGCACTCAGGCTGGCCAGGCGCAAGCGCCGAACCGCGCGCTGCAACTCCGGGGCCTGTGGGCCTGGAGCTCGTGAGCCTGGAGCCTGCGCTCCGCCACCCGAGAAGCTGGCGCAAGAGATGCCGGCGTCACAACGGGGAGCAGCCCCCGCTCGCCACAACTAGAGAACGCCCGCACACAGCGGCCAAGACCCAGGGTATCCTGTAAACAAATCAATTTAAAAAAAGAAATGGGGCACCCAGACAAGGAGAGGGATCCGCTCTCGGGATTTCATCTGTGCAGTGGGGGTGTCTCCCACCCAGAACCACAAGCGGCTCCGAGGTCTCAGATCACTCAGGGGCTGGAGGAGGTATTCTGGCCGCATGTTTGCTAGTTGCAGTTGATTTCAACCCCAGAAACATTTCATGGCCGTCTACTATATGCAAGGAGATCCAACCAGTCCAACCTAAAGGAAATGAGTCCTAAATATTCATCGGGAGGACTGATGCTGAAGCTGAAACTCCAACACTTTGGCCACCTGATGTGAAGAACTGACTCATTGGAAAAGACCCTGATGCCAGGTAAGATTGAGGGCAGGAGGATGACAGAGGATGAGATGGTTGGACGGCATCACTGACTCGATGGACATGAGTTTGAGTAAATTCCGGGAGTTGGTGATGGACAGGGAGGCCTGGCGTGCTGCAGTCCATGGGGTCACAAAGAGTCGGACACGACTGAACAACTGAACTAACTAACTATATGTAAAACCACCATCACCAGAAATTACCAAAACTTTATAGAAAACTTTCTATTCTTTGTGTACATGAATTAGTTGAACCCCAGACTTCCCACCTGCTTGGCAGTTCAACGCCTTGTCAGTTACGTTTCCTCTTCAGGTCTCACCTGTCTCAGGTGTAAATCAGGTAGAATACTCGAATTCCTTCACAAGATTGTTGTAAGGGGTCAAATGAGTGGTCCCCCTTTAAAAAATTTCTGTGTTGAATTCTGGTCATCCTTTCCCTGCCCTACTTCCCCCCCCCCCCCCATTTTCCCATAGCTCTTATGACTTTCTAAGAAACTATAAACTTTACTTATTTGTTCATATATGGGCTTCCCTAGTGGCTCAGACGGTAAAGAATCCACCTGCAATGCAGGAGACCCAGGTTCAATCCCTGGGTCGGGAAGATCCCCTGGAGGAGGAAATGGCAACCCACTCCAGTATTTTTGCCTGGAAATTTGCATGGACAGAGGAGCCTGGCGGGCTGCAGGCCACAGGGCTGCAGAGAGTCAGACACGACTGAGCGACTGAGCGCATGTACTTTACAAGTGTCCTTTTGGCCAGGGCAGGATGGGAATGAGAAAGTGACTGGAGATCCTCATCCTGGGATGAGGATGACCTCGTGCTGACCTAGGGCGGCAGCAGGAGACAGAAGAAGGAGAGATCAGATACAAGGGAGAGGTTGAGATTAGACTTGGGGGCTGGCTGCCGGCAAGGACAGAGGAGAGCGAGAGACACCCTGCTGCCTCCCGGACCCAGGCACCTCGGTCCCTGCAGTAGGGTGACGACAGGGCCGCTCATCTCAGAAATCGCAGAGGTCACCTCCAGCCTGGCCTCCCCACTCACTGGCTGCTGCCAGGTGATGATTCATTACAAATAAGAAAGAGAGGAAGGCGACGGCTATGATGAGGACCCCAATGCGGGAAAGAATTCCAAATAAATGGGTCCTTTGATCATTGGACCGATTTCCGCAAAGGCTTGTTAGCTCCAAGAAGATCAAATGGGGAAGATAATGAGCAATTTTCAGGTAGTAGGTGCAGCCTCCGAGGTGACAACCCAATTTAGTCGGATTCTTAATCAAGTCGGAATCCCTGACTTGACGCTATTTGCGGAGTCTATTACTCCATTATGCTGAGTGCTTTGCTGTCTACGGTCTCCAGATTTCCAGTCGTTAGAGGTATTTATCTCCATGCGATTTAATTAAAGTCTAGTGTTTAATGACACAATGTGCACTAATTATTTCTTGTTGGTTGTTGAGAGTATGTGTTTTTTTTTTTTTTTCTTTTTCCTCTCCCCCCTTTTTGCAACAAAGCAAAAATCTCCTTACCTCACTTGGTAAAGGAAAGGTGGAAGAAGTGGGCTGGATGGGGTGTGTTGACCTGCTGACAGACTGGATTCTGAGGCTTCTAAGAAGAACAGAGAGACTGTTTGTCCCTTGCATCCTTGAGGCCGGTGTGACGTCCACATCGTTCAGGGAACATGCTCTCTCCGGAGCCTGTGAAAAGCAGCCCTGAGCCAGGCACCCGGGAGACACTCGCGACACGTTCCCGGTGCTGCCGTCGCCGTTTTTGCCACGTTGTACACGGTCATCAGCTGGTCTGTACATACGGAAGGAGCCTAGGGTCCCACAGGAGTGTAGCAATTCACAGATAAAATCCTCGCTCCGTTGCTGGAGTCCCCGGTGGTTTCATTCTGAGCTTTTATCAAAGCAGGACAAGTACTGAGAGGAGGTTCTAGTCTGGAGAGCAGCTTAGCCCCTTCCTGGAGCTCTAAGGCCAGAGGTCACCTGGCCTTAGAGACAGCTGCGATATCTTTTTTTTTAATTAATTATTTTAATTGGAGGATAATTACTTTACAGTATTGTGATGATTTTTGCCATACACCGGTGTGAATCAGCCATGGGTACAAATGTGTCCCCCCATCCTGAATGCCCCTCCCACCGTCCTCCCCACCCCATCCCTCTGGGCTGTCCCAGAGCACCGGCTTTGGGTTCCCTGCTTCATGCATCGAACTTGCACTGGTCATCCATCTTACGTATAGCAATGAATATGTTTCAATGCTATTCTCTCAAATCGTCCCACCCTCGCCTCCTCCCACAAGTCTGCTCTCTACGTCTGTGTCTCTTTTGCTGCCCTGCATGTACAACTGTGATTGCCATCTCTCTTAATGCCATACATGTGTGTTAATACACAGTATCTGTGCTTCTCTTTCTGACTCACTTCACTCTGTATAACAGGCTCCAGGTTCATTCAGCTCATTAGAACTGACTCAGATGTGCTTTTTATAGTTGAATAATATTCCATTGACAGACTTTATTTTCTTGGGCTCCAAAATCATTGCATATGGTGACTGCAGCCATGAAATTAAAAGACGCTTGCTCCTTGGAAGAAAAACTATGACCAACCTAGACAGCATATTAAAAAGCAGAGACATTACTTTGCCCACAAAAGCCTGTCCAGTCAAGGCTATGGTTTTTCCAGTAGTCATGTATGGATGTGAGAGTTGGACCATAAAGAAGGTTGAGTGTTGAAGAACTGATGCTTTTGAACTGCAGTGTTGAGAAGACTCTTCAGAGTCCCTTGGACAGCAAGGAGATCAAAACAGTCAATCTTAAAGGAAATTAGTCCTGAATATTCATTGGAAGGATTGATGCTGAAGCTGAAGCTCCAATATTTTGGCCACATGATGTGAAGAACTGACAGATTGGAAAAGACCCTGATGCTGGGAAAGATTAAAGGCAGGAAGAGAAGGGGATGACAAAGGATGAGATGGTTGGATGGCATCACTGACTCAGTGGACATGAGTTTGAGAAGGCTCCAGGAGTTGGTGATGGACAGGGAGGCCCGGCGTGCTGCAGTCCATGGGGTCACAAAGAGTGGGACATGAGTGAGCAACTGAACTGAACTGAATATTCCACGGTGTACATGTACCACAGCTTCCTTATCCATTTATCTGCTGATGGACATCTAGGTTGCTTCCATGTCTTCACCTGAGACATCTTTAAGGAGATGGTCCACTCACTGTGTCCAGGGGTTGGAGAGAGAGGCTGGGCTCCAAGACAGCCTACAATGTCAGCCCTGCCACCTTAGGAGAGTCATCCATTCCCACTGAGACTCAGTTTCCTCATCTGTACAAGGGGACCATGGAACCCAGTGAATATTAAAAGAGATAAAACATAGAGACCCTGCCTTCACTTGGCACATATGCCTTATTCAATGATAAACAACTTGGATTAGTATTACCACTGCTCACAGCAGTACGTGGCCAAAAGGCAGAGCCCAGAAGTTCATGCATTCAGAATTTGGGGGTCGGAGGGTTCTGTAGAGTGAGGACAAGCGCTACCATGGATAGTAGTACTCTCACCGATGTCCGGGGTTGATGGTGGCCGGGTTCACTCTATACAGGTGATAACTGGGTAAGCCAGTGATGAGCGGAGTTCAGATTTAGAGGAAGAATGAAAGTATGTCCAAGGAAGACAGCTGAGATGAGAGAATATCCACGGGTCGGTGAGCCTGGCATGGGGGTACACTGAGGCTTGAAGGGAATGTGTGGGCGCCCAGGATGGCCCCAGGCCTCCCAGGCGGTGAAGCGCTGAAGAGCAGCAGTTGCTGCTGCTGGGATTGGGGCTCAGCTCTGGACAGCAGCAGGCAGACGGGATAGGATGTTCCCCTCATGGCACAGGGGCAAGGTGCAGCTTTCAGGAGGTGATGTAGGCAGAGCTGACCCTGGTGAGGGGTGAGTCTTGGAGACCAGGGCTGCCTGGGCATGCTGGTTGGGCCACAGAGAACAGAGTCTGGAGCATGGGCTTCGGAGTCTAACTGGCCTCGAGACCTGATCCCTCCATGAACCCAATCAGCTCATGCCACCAACCTGAGGCTCGTTTTGACATCTGTCAAGTGGGACAGGCCTAGGGTCTGACTGCACCAGACTGGAAGGGGGATAGGATGGAGTAATACTTGCCTGATACCAATGAAGTGCTTAGCATATTTTTAGTTACTTTTGTTGCTAGGTGATCAAGGCACTCTGGATGCTAAGATCTCATCTTCAGGAACACTGACCCCGGACAAAAAGACAGTTCTGTTGACTCCCGGCAGGTTTGAGGTGCCGTGGGGACTCAGAATTTATTTGTCTCAGTTCCTTTAGTGAGTCCAGGTGACTTCCCATCACAAAGCGAGACCCCTTGTGAGATCCTTTCTGGAGCTCACGGTAAATGACGTACGGCCCTGGAGAGGGGCCCAGGGGTCACTGTGCCTGCTGTCCCCTTGAGGAAAGAGGCCCCGAGACAGTCTTTCTGAAGAGCGGCTGTGGCCCTGAGCATGGATGCCCTGCTAACACCAGTCATCACAGGTAGAGTCAAGATCAGTGCCCCAGCCTGCAACAGAAGCCTAGGTCTTCTGCAGAGACTCGGGGGGGAGGGAAGGACAGCCAGGAATGATGCTCTATTCCAAGTGGAAACAAACAGGACCGTCTGATTCTCTCTTCTAGGGCTATAGATGCAGGGGCCCCAGAGAAGGTGGATCATTCCAGATATTTGGGGACTAGTGTTGCATATTTGTTTCTGTTTTTCATGAGCCCAGAGACTCCGGAAGCCAGTATGACGGTATGCCCATGCTAGCTCACTGCTCTTCCCGTTTGTGCAGGACCCCTGTTCCCACAGCGCCAAAGGCAGCCTGGATGGAAAGTGTAAAGTGAAAGTGTTAGCTGCTCAGTCGTGTCTGACCCTGCAGACCGTAGCCCACCAGGCTGCTTCCTCTGTCCGTGGGATTCTCCAGGCAAGAACACTGGAGTGGGTTCCCATTCCCTTCTCCAGGGGATCCTTCCAACCCAGGGATTGAACTGGGCCTCCTGCAGTGCAGGCAGATTCTGTACCGACTGAGCAATGAGGGAACATCCAGGCAGACCATTAAAAGAGCGTGTGAGAAGTCCTAAAATAAAAGCAGGCACAAAGAGAGAACTTTGGGCTTCCCAGGTGGTATTAGTGGTAAAGAACTCTGCCTGCCAATGCAGGAGACTAAGAGACACGGATTCAGTCCCTGGGTCAAGAAGATCCCCTGCAGGAGGGCCTGGCAACCCACCCCAGTATTCTTGCCTGGAGAAACCGATGGACAGAGGAGTCTGGCGGACTATAATCCATGGGGTCACAAAGAGTCGGACACAACTGAATTGATTTAGCAGGTGTGAGGGAGAGCAGGGGGCTGGCCTCCCAGTTGGTCAGAAAAGGATGCCTGAGAAGGTGATGTTAGAACTGGGTTCTCGGGAGGAAGAAGAGCATCCTGGGGCAGGAACCCCTGTGTGTAAAGGCAGAGGGGCGTGTGATGGATGAAGCCTGAGACGAGGGGAGGAACAGCGGGCAAGGAAAGCAGAGCAAAAGATGAGGCTGTCTCTCAGCGTCTTTGCTGAGGATCGAGGCCTGCAGCCCTCAGACAGAGACACCTGCTGTGCATCACCCTCTGTTGAGCTCAGGTAATGCCCAGATGCTAGAAACTTAATGAACACCCAGGGGGACCTTGAGAAATCTTCCGAGGGGGGTAACGACAGGCAAATGTCCCCTAATGACCCCTCCAGAGACAAATCCCCTCCCTTTTCCTGCCCAGCATGGAAGCCTCGGCCTGGGGTCAACCAGAAGCAAAGTACCCTGATGGAGGTGAGCTCGTCGGGTACCCCGGGGGCTCTAGGAGTTGGGCTCAGCCTCCCTGCGGCAAAGGTGAGTCTTGGAAGATCACCCAACAAGGGCTGAAGAAGGTAAGGGAATACAGAGAGGCCTTTGGATCCAGGGGGCTCTGGGACTCCAAAGCTGCAGTTTGAAAGGTTTTATGGGAGTTTCTTCAAGGAAACAGATATCTCCACTGACACTTGCTGAGGCATTTTCCCCGGTAACAAGCTTCTTTATTCAAGCAAACAAAGAAACCATCGCACACAGAGGAGTGAGGAGAGCTGTCAGATGCTGTTCTGGGGAGAAATGAAGGAGGCTTTTGCAGAAACTAAAGCACATAAAAGTTGAAGGTCAAGAAGGAGGCCCCCCTTCCAGCTGTCTTGCAGCATGCAGGACACTGAAGACAGCCAGCCCACCAAACACCACCACTCCCGGGGCTGCAGGACGCGCGGGCCCCCCGCCCCCGGGAGGAATCTGACCAGCCAAGGGCGGTCCTCCCTTGAGCCTCAGCAGTTCACCGGCCATCCCTGTGGTCTCTGCTGCTCAAGACTCTTTCTCTGGGTGATGAAATGAGGATGTTTCCCTTCCAAACTCAAGGTCTTTTCAGCTTGGCTGAGAAGGCAGAGGATCGACCATCCGTCAACCCAAGGGCTGTCCTGAGACCTGAGTGATCTTTGCCCTTCTCTCTGTTTTTAACGTCCCCAGTTCTCCTTCTTACCTGGAAGAAATCCTGTCCCTGATCAGCATATCCATGTCTTTGCTCAGTCGCAATGGAGACCCGTGCTGTAAGTGTAACAATAAAAAATGACAACCACAAACGTGGCAGAGGGCTTTGCCATTTACAAGTTCTGCCCATCCCTGGCAGCACTGTCCCTGACAGTAAACTGGGTCAAAGCTTCCGGTGGGGGAGTGGAATTTATCTCCTTATTTATAGATGAGGGAATGGAGCTTCGAGTGACTGAGTCACATGCTCGAGGAGACACCACTGGTAGGAAGTCAGACCAGGACTCCCACCCAGCCCGGACGGTTTCTAGTCTCTGTTCCCGTCTCATCACTCTAAGGACAGTGTGGTGGCCTTGTGGCTAGACTCGAGCATCGGGGAGACAGTCCAAGGGCCAGCCTGAGCCAGCCAGTGAGGGGAGAGCTCCTTAAAAGGGCCTACTCTCTGGCTGCCTCTCTGTTTATTTCGGTCTGGCCATCTGAGTGTGTGTGAGCCCTAGGTCTTCTGATGTCTTAGTAAGATCTCTGCCTGCCACTTTCCTACCTGGTGACAAACTCTTGAATCAGAGAGAACTCAATATAAACTTTGGTGCCTCCTCTTCCTAATTCTGTGACTTTGGGCCAGTCCCTTAACCTCTGTGAGCCTCAGGTTCCCACTGCAAAATGGAGAGAATATGGTATTTTCTACAGAGGGGTGGTGTGGGGATTCCACAAGGTAATGTATATAGAGTTCTCAGCACAGTGCCTGGCACATAATAAGTGCTCAATAAATGGTAGCTATTATTAAGGGAATGGTTGCTAACCATTGCTCCATATCAAAAAACCACAAAACCTCAGTGGCATAAAACAACAGCATTTAGTTAGCTCATTGATTAGTTGATTGAGACTTGACTGATAGATGCTGGGTTCAGCTGGGACCGCTGGACCTCACGTGGTTCTCACACCTCTCCTGTGGTGGTAGCTTATTTGCTCAGTTGTGTCCGACTCTTGTGACCCAATGGACTGAAGCCCGCCAGGCTTGTCTGTCCATGGGATTTCCCAGGCAAGAATACTGGAGTGGGTCGCCATTTTCTTCTCCAAGGGATCTTTGCAAGCCTGGGTTTGGACCTGCGTCTCCTGCATTGCAGGCAGATGCTTTACTGCTGAGCCACCAGGGAAAGCTGTGCTTCTCCTGGGTCCATGGAAACAGCAGAGTCAAAAGGAAGAGCTCTAGCTCTAGTCGAAGTGCACTAGGGCATTGCATTGTATCTGCTCGCTTCCCGTTGGCCTATGGCTCAGCCCCACCCAAGAGACAGAGCAATAAACCCATGCCCAGGTGCATGCCCGAGAGTGTGGATGAACCTATTACCGGCCAGAGACTGAAGAGGTAGACCTGTAACCCAATCTTCTACAGTGAACAGTGAGTGCTTTCTTGTCTCTACATGTAACTCATGCACTATTGGGTAAGCATGTGTGTGTAGTTATAAGCGCATACCCCTTCATAGGAAGGCACCGTGAAGGTATACATGGTGACCACATCACCAGGATAAAGGCTGCTTGAAATGAAGCCATGTAAAGAACAGTTAGAAGGACAACAGAAATCCACAAAAACTATCAGTAGGTATATGAATTATGTTCCAACACTTTGGAAACCAGCTGGGAATTATTTAAGTTGAAAATACCTGTATCCCATGATTCAAGAGAAACTCAGGTATATGACCAAAGCACATGTATCAGAACCTTTGTAGCAGGGTCGTGTACCATAACCAAAGCCTACACACATTCTAAATGGCCACCTACAATAGAACTGATAAGCAAATTGCAGTGTATTCATAAAGTGGAATACTATACCCACAAGGAAAAGAAATGAAGTCTAGCTGCAAGCAACAACCAATGACTCTTATAAACAAAATGTGAATGAACAGAAGCAAAGCACAGAAGAGTGCTTCCATGTTCGCTGACATGAAGCCCACAGACAGGCAAAGCCAAGCTACGCTGGTTAGGGATGCATACACAGCTCACAAAACAACAGGGGAAAGCCAGGGAATTATTACCTAAATGTCAGGATGGTGGTTCCAGCCAGCTGAGGAGCAAAAACAGAGGTATACACAGGGTTCTCCAGGAGATGGCAAAACTCCAGCTCCTGGTCTGGAAAGAGTTTTATGAGGCCCACTTTAGAGTTATTTATTAAACTGTACCTTTACGTTTCATGCACTTTTCTGTATGCAATATTTCACTGAAAAATATGTTTTCTTAAGGACAGCTAAAGAGGTTGGGGTGTTTAGTTCAGAGAAGAGAAAACATGGAATGAATGCAAAGCCTGTCTAATGACATTTAGAAGATTAGGGTGCAGACAGGAGAACTTCAGCTTTCTTTTTACATAGTCCCAAAGGAGGAAGCAATCAGGACCAGAGACAGACAGTTTTTGGCTCAAGATAAGGAAGAATTTCCAGTAACCCTAAACGTTCAGGGGGGGGAGATAAATTTCTTTTAATTAAAGGACTTGAAGTCACACTGAGAGAAACCTTGGCAAAGATCTTGGAGGATGAGTCAATGTCACAGGGCCCTGGACCACAGAAGGTTGAGGTTGACCAACTTGAAGAGGTGAGGGCAGCACAGATGAGTGAGTCTTTTGTAGTCAGCAAGATCTGAGGATGACACCCCAGTTCTACCACTAATTAGCTAAGCGACCTTGGTTAAGTTAACTGACCTCTCTGAGCTTTCTGTTTTCTCAATTGAAAATGATGCTGCATATAAATTATCTAGTACAGGTGCTTGGCATTTAATAAGTCCTTGATAAGTGACGGTCATGTTGTTAACTAAGAAAAAGTGTCTCCTGAGTTAGAGATTCTGAGATTGTCCATCTCCATAAGTATCTGTGTTATAATGGTTTTTGTAACAATAAAGCCACATTGCTGTGTTCAGCTGCTCATTTGGGTCTGACTCTGAGGCCCCCATGTTTTGTAGCCCAACAGGCTCCTCTGTCCATGGAGTTCTCCAGGCAAGAATACAGGAATGGGGTACCATTCTGTTCTCTAGGAGGTCTTCCCAACCCAGGGATCAAAACCACGTCTCCTGCATTGCAGGTGGATTCTTTACCCTCTGAGCCACCAGGGAACCATAACAACCCCAAACTGAGAAGGCTTACAGAAACAGGCATTGACTTTGTGCTCATGGGTCTGTGGGCCAGTTACAACGCAGCAGGGCTGGGCTCCAGGCTTCATGAGGGCCACGGCCGTGGGTTGGATTCAGGTCTGTCTCACATCTCTCTCATTCCAAGACCACACAGTGTGGGGCATGCCCTGCTCATGATGGAGGGCAAAACCTTTGCCCAGGACACTTAGAAACACAGGACGCCGCTCCATCACTTCCTCTCACGTTTCATTGGTCCAAGCAAGTCACATGGCCGTACCCAAAGTCAGTGCTGCAGGGATGTCTGCAATGCCACTCTGCTTTAAAGTCACATAGCAAAGGGGAATGTGGGTCACTGAAGAACTAGGAGCAAGAGTTCTATCTACCAGACGCACGCATGTGAAATATTTAAGAGTAACTGTTCAAAATGGAAGAATGTATTTTAAAAAAATCTTCTTCGAGAACCATGAAGCTATAAAACATAAGGTTCAAAAACCTCAGCCTAACAGTGAACAGTGAAAATTTAATTTTTCCATTTTATTGGCTTATGTAATAAAATCACTGCATAGCTGATTAGTTTTAATGCTCCACGATATGCCATTGAGGAGGTGAATTCAGGGCTCAGGGACCTCTCTTCTTAATTCTGGTTCTCACCTGTTGACCCGAAGACCCCTAAGACTCTGCTAGTCCTGGCTGAAAATTGATTTTACCTTTTCTCCTCCAGGACTCCTTGGCAAGTTGAGATTTTTGTGTAAGGATCTGTTTTGTCTCTTGTCAAGCAGAGGGTTTTGGAGAGGAGTTCACCAGAGTCTGGGCTTAGCTTGGACCAGAAGCTGGGTGCAACCAAGCTATGTCTGGTCCTTTTTTCCTTCAAAGAATTTTAACCAGCTCCACCGGGCCCAGAGGTAATCCCCTCCCTCTGTTAGCATTTCTTAACAATGGTGCTTAGGGAGATTCACCTCCAGATGTGCCAGAAGCAGGGCAGATTGTGTGCCCTCGTCTCTTTCCCAGGAGCTAGGTCTCTGGAAAGAACAAAGAAGCCAGGCCTGAGGGTGGAGCAGGAAAGAAAAGAGAGCCAGGCAGCCTTGTACAAATCAAAGGCTTCCCCCTGGAGGGAGGTAGGAAGCCTGGAACAGAACTGATGGGAGTGGACCCATTAGTGGATCTGCCGCTAACTTCCCACGGGAGTCAGAGAAGGTCACTTTGCTCTTCTGTGCCTTGTCTTCCAGGAGGGCTGGATTTGAAGACCCCCAAAGTTCCTCTGGAGAAGGACAGAATGCAGTGCTTAAGAGGGAAGACTCCAGGGTTTAGTACACAGAGCTCGGATACTGAGTCCAATGCAAGACCTCGGGCGAGTCACTGAAATGCCCCGTGCCTCAGTTTCCTCAGTAGAAAAGTACCCACACCACCTCTCCTGGTTGTGGCAAGGAAGAACTAAGCTAACTCGTCTGGAGTGTTCAGAGCGGTCCCTGGCACAATTCCTGGCACCCTCCATCATTGTTACCTCCTGTTATTATTATTCCAGCTGAAGATGCTAAACCACTTTGCTCCATTTTTAAATGTGATTTATGCTTCCAGGCTGTGAAGGCTATTAGGCTGACTACGTGAGTGTATAATATATGGGAAGGGGAAGCCGTAAAAGCACAATCTGTGCAGAGGTGCCGGGTGGTGTGGCGACTGGAAAGGATTCAGAAACCCGCCGTGGACATGATTAAAGGTCTGAAGAACAGCACCTCCCGGCAAGCGAGGTGGAGAGTGGATTATTTACAAGACCAGAGGTGGAGAGGTTACAAGGAAGAATTCCCAGGCACCAGCTCTTCCCATACAGTGAGAAACTCTGGGGGTGAGACCCCAGCTGAGCTTCCAGATAATTACATGGGAAACAGAGAGCTGGTTGAATTTTCACCCACCTGGCAGAAGACTGTCCATCATTATCTTTCCGGTAAGATTTAAACCCAGGTGTTAGGTTTTCTCTCTCAAAGTTCCCTTCACTCCTTAGACCTCCCAAAATAAGACGTGTAGGTAGTAATCAGGTTCTCTGAGATCGCTTGTCTGGGAGAAACGTAAAGAGAAACTTTAGGGAGAGTTTAAAACAACACATTGTAGTGGGCATGACCTTGAACACAGGGAGCCAAAACTTCCCACCTCATAATAAGGGGATGGGCTGAAAACACGGTTTGTGATAACCACCACTTATGCATTATGCAAGCTCTCACCCCAAAACCACAATGCTCAACACCTCATGACCTTAAAAGTAATTGACAAAGCAAAATTCAGCCAATAGGTCACCTTTTCTCTCCTCATATACTGGACATCCCATCAGATTTTATATCCTGACCTGGACAGGGTCTTGTAACTTCTGGATCGATGGCACAACCAGCAGAACAAAGTGGTGAGGGGACCAGACCATCAGATGATTCAAGGTTGAGAGACCCATCTCCTTGTCTTGGAGGTTTGGCAACAGTTTCCATCTGGCCAGGGGAGCCGTGTTTGAGGGGCTAGGATTCCGGATAGCTGCACATCCCTGTGGACTGGGGCTGATGTTCCTAGACTTTGGCCCCAAAGCAGGGTCCTGTGTTGGTCAGGGTAGGATGGGTAATGATGCAGTAACAGGGACCCTCAGCCTCGATGGCTCACACTGACAGAGTGGATTCTCTCTCCTGCTGTGTGCCCACTGCAGTGGGGACTTGATGATGCCTCCTCTTCACTCCGGGACCGCGGCCGATGCAGTTTCCTATTGACATACACTTCCACGAGCACCGCCACAGAGGGAAGGCCGTTCTGAAGGATCTCACAACAGCCATTCAGGGCTCCCGCCCAGAGGGGACCCACATCACTTCCCCAGCATCACATGGGAGCCGGGAAATGCAAACTGCTTGTGCCTGTGAGGAGAACGAACATAACCCACGAGCAACAACCACCGCACCCCTCTCCTGAGCTCCCAGCCCCAGCTGCTTCACACTCTGCCATGATCCCCTTCTCCCCACCTGGAGAGACATCCTGGGTGTGTGTGTGTGTGTGTGTGTGTGTGTGTGTGTGTGTTAGAGAGAGAGAATACAAACTTCAGCTCTTCCCTTAAGAAACAAATGACTCACTGACATCTGCGACCCATTACCAAGGTGATTCGGTCCCTGTAGACTTTCTCATTACACGCAAACCAATGTTATTATTATTGTTTATCATTTATATGACAAGGCAAGTGTGTGCTCTTCTCCTTCCTGCTTACGATCAGTCCTGCTGGGCTCTGGGTTTCCGTGCTCACTTCTTTTACTCTCAGCCCTTGCTCTGGGGCTCCCCGCCCTGCAGCCCCAAGACCTGTATCCCCCTCTCTACCCCGGTCTACCTGTCTGCTCTCCACACCCTCATCTGTAAAGCAGCTTCCTGGCAACCTCTCCTCCTTGGGGCTGAGAGGATAGCAGCCCAGGCAGGAAAGGGGGCAAATCAAACCATAGGTGAGCACCTGCCTTTTGCATGGCACTGAGTCAGGTTTTGACTGTGAGATTATCCTTGGACAAAGCAGGCAAAGTGTACACATTCATGCACGCAGCACAGGTGGGAAAACTGAGGCTCAGAGAGGAAAGGGACTTGCACTCCATTGTGCAACAGACAGATCACACTTGGCAGAAGAGAAAGCTTGGAAATGAAGCTACTCCTCTGGGAGCATAACCGATCTGTGTCTATAACCTTGGAGGTGAGTGGTGCTTCTGGAAGGAGCTCTGGGCTTGGAGACAGAGCCCTGGGCTTGGGGACTGATGCTCCCTGTTCCCAACTGTGTGAACTTGAGAGGCACTTTGCCCTCCCAAACCTCTGTTTCCTGGGCTGGAAAACGGGGTCACAAGCTGGCAAGCCCTGCCGGCTAGGACAGATGAGATAATAGTGCTGATAAAACAGCAGGGAGCATCCTAGCATCAAGTACCTCAAAGGAAGCAGGTGGGGGCGGCTCCTCCTTTGGAACATCGCTCGCTCAACATGCATTGGTGTCAGTGGGATCAGTTGTCCCCCCAAAATCAGCAACTCAATTTGTGGAAGGCCAGGAGCTAGTAGATCAATGACCTCATCACAAGGCTGCCCTTGCTGGATTCACACAACAGCATCATTTACAGCTTCATTCATGTGTCCAACGGGCAGTAACCGAATGCCCATTCTGGACCAGACCACTTTAAGCACTGGAACCCAGAAGCGGCCCTCCTGGCACTTAAGACCTAGCCAGAGGAAATGGACAATAAACAAGATGGCGTATAAACATGACAATTTCAAATAGAGACGCAGCTCATAAGAACACCAGCAGGCTGGCGCAGTGGAGCGTGGCTGCCCTTTTTATGTTGACCTTTTTGAGCTGTGTGTTCATTACCAGGTGCTCTGGCCAGCCGCCCTCCTTCCCAGCATCCCACTTGGATTATCGGCCATCGCCAAGCTTTCATTGGAAACTCAGCTCCTCAAGATAGACTCTCACAGTCACCGTAGCTATAAAACATCCCTCCCACCTTGAAATCTGCCCCCGCCCCCCCCCCCCACCCCCGCCATACTCCTTTTCTGGACCTTGAGCTTCCTTTTAGAAATCCTCATAGCAGCCCTGATGAGCAGGCATCACTTCCGTTCTACAGATGAGGAAGCTGAGATGCAGGAAGGTGAGAGAATGCCCAGATTCAGACTACTGTGATCACCATTTTAATCACCATCACCAACACCTCCCTCCCTTCCGGGGGTATCAGAGCCTCAGCCCTTGTAATAGCTCCTCCGCAGCACTGCAGATCCTGACCACGGCTCACAGCCATCACTTGATCACCACTCTGTAACACCACAGCTTAACAAGCTGTGCCAACCACAGACAGAACCTCCCAGGTTTCTTCCTTTCCTTCCTCTCTGCCTCACCTCTGGGGACAGGGAGCCCTGGATAGGCTCTGTGCTCACCCTCTGTCACATATGGCAGGGGCCCCCAAAATCTGGGATCTAACGTCTGATGGTCTAAGGTGGAGCTGATGTAATAATAATAGGAATAAAGTGCACAATAAATGTAGTGCACTTGGATTATCCTGAAACCATCACCTCCCAGTCTGTGGAAAAATTGACTTCCACGAAACCAGTTACTGGTGTCAAAAAGGTACATTGATGCAGCCACGGGCCTCAGAGGAGCGGGTGAGTTGGGTGTCATCACAGGGTCATGGTGGCCCCAAGACAGTGATGCTCCCAGGGCGGTGGTGCTCCCAGGGCCGTGGTGCTCCCAGGGTGGTGGTGCTCCCAGGGCCGTGGTGCTCCCAGGGCCGTGGTGCTCCCAGGGTGGTGGTGCTCCCAGGTAACTGGTGCCTTTGCCTTCATCCAGCATGCCGTCCCCATGATCCTTGACCTTTAGCCCCCTTCAGCCAACGGATGGGTGGGGTCTCAGGGCCCATCCATCTTGATGGCCCTTGTTTGTCCCCCTCATCACCTCCACACTGATCCAGCCGTCTGATTTCTGTACTCCTCTCCCCTTCCTGACTGATAACCTCTCAAGGGCCAGGCTCTGTTTATTTCAGCTGCTTTCTCAGCATGAAGCTCAGAGCCTGGAACCCAGCAGTCATCAGGGAACGTCTATTGACCTGGGATGTTGAAACAGCAGAGAAGAGTTGTTCATCAGACCCCTGCAGATCCGGCTGGGCTTCAGTGCTTTATTCCAGGAGAAACATCTTGCTTGGTGGAAGCTCCCGCCAGGGGAGGCCCAGCCACAGCCAGCTCGGCCTTGCCCGGCAGCAGCGGGGGGGGCCTTGTGTTGGGGGAGGAGATGAGGTCACTCACTGCACTGCCTGGAGCCTCGCACACGTTCCTTGTTCCATGAGATGTTGTTTTCACATGTGTTTCTCAGGGAATCAGTGCAGGGTTTTTTCCCTTCCTCCTTTTTTCACTCCCCTCTCTGTGTCTGGCCAAGGGGCCCAGTTGCAGCTGCTCTAACAGCAGGTGAGAAACCAGAATCGGGGCTTGTGGGCAGGCCAACCTTGGAGCTGCCAGCTTCCCTGGGCTTGCCCAGCTCTGCCCGCGACACAGCTAACTGTCAGAGCCACGATCCTCTGCAGTCCTGCCGCTGACACCTCGTGAGTGGGGCCAGGCCCTCTGCCCTGGGGCCCGGAGACAGTGGCTATTGTGTGTATGGATTTTCACAAAGCTGCCCCCCATCCCAGACATCTGTGCTCCGAGATCCCTATCCCGGAGGTATCATTCCCCAGTTCCTTCCTACCAGCCGCCAGGGCCACCTGTGATCCCCCCGCCCCCACCCCAAGGCCCCAGCAGCGGGTTAGACTGTCTTGCGCGTGGCTCCTACAATCAGTGCTTTTTGGAACCTACTCGGTTTCAGGCACTGGAGATGTGACAATAAATAAGACAGACGCTGTTCCTTTCCTCAAGGAGTTTCTGAGATGTGGAGGAAGCACGCGGATAAGGACATAACTGAATGGTGCTCACAGGTATAAAGCAGACAGGAGGGAAGAACAGAGACTGCAAACGGAGGGGAGACGTCTGGGAGGGCGTCTTGAAGGCAGGACACTGGATCTGAAACCCAAAGGACACCCAGAAGCTTGTTGTGGAAACACTGGAGGAGGGGCTGCGGGCGGTGACTCTGGGCAGTGGCCTGCTGCCGGAGGGAGGACGAGGAGGGGGCCTCCTGGGAGCCGCAGTGGCAGGCGGATGGTGATGAGCCACGGGAGGACTGGGCAGGGACCTCAAACAGCACCCCGCCGTCCCCCCAGGGCTCAGGGCAGGCGCTCAGGAATAGCTGGTGAATAAGTGAGGCCCAGGCTTTGTTGGCTATTTGTACCTTTCCCCTCGGTCCATGTCAGCTTTCCTAGCCTATTAGAATGGGAATTTTGATGCGAGCTAAGGGCCGGGTCTGTCTCTTCATCAGAGCCTCCGAGATCCGGTCGAAGTGGGAGGCGCACGGGTTGGCTGATGCGCTCTGGGGCTTCCAGCCAGCCTCCTCGCCCCTGCTCCCTACCCCCAGCCTCCCCCTTTGACCCCCCACCCCCGAAAACCAGTGATGGCCCCTTCCGCTCCCCCTGTTCCCGGAGCCTGGCAGCTCCCAGCTTCCACAACCTCGGGCAGGGGCGGGGCCTCCTCGGCACGCACTGTGGTCACAGCTACAGTGGCACCTGGAATCTGAAACAAGAATGTGCACCACATACAAGGCTTCAGATGCCATTCCGCTTCCTGGCTGTGTGGCCACTGCCAAGTCACTCAACCTCTCTGAGCCTCAATGTCCCTGTCTAAGAAATGGGTGCTTGGGGAACCTTGGCAAGAGCATCTCCTTTTGGCCAGTGCTCCATCACTGTCAGAGATGCTAATGAGCCCTGTGGGCAGAGGCGGCCGTCCTGCACGGAGGGTACTGCTATCGCCGTGATGCAGGTGTGGACACTGGAGATGAAAGCTGCTGCCCGGGTCACTCAGAGGCGGAGGTGGGGTCTTCACAGGAGGTTTTCCTGACTGCAGGACCCACACCCTTTTCACGAGGCCTCAGCTCTCACGGTAGCAGGAAGGTGCTTCTCTCTGGGGTAGATGTCAGCTGCATCTTCCCAAATGCCACTTATTTGGGAGCATTCCTTAAGGGAACACCTTCCACTCGGACTCCTAGAGGGCCATCTCTTCTTTGATTGTTTCCCAGCCGAGTCCCTAGTACAAGAAATGGAGCAGGCGGGGCCCGGGCGAGAAGCTGCAGAAGCCGTCTGTTGACAATAACAGCACATTTTTACCAAATTACCAACTCCCAGCATCTCCCATTAGCGAGCGATTCTTGCAAGGCAGACACGCTAACAAGACGCTTCTGAACTCCGGTCCACATCTTCTGCTGCCAGTTCAGGAGGCACAGACGCTGCTGTTGGGGGGAAGCTGCTTTCTTAATTACTGAGCGAGGGAGGAGGGTAGCTGGAGAAGGGCTTCTTCATCCTTTGCAGATCTTTAATGAACCTTTTAACACACTTAAAAAATAAACGAAGAGAAACTTTGTAAAAGCTCTTTTTTAACGATTTTGGCAGGTTTGACTAGTGGTTTTGAAAGCCCTAGACAGCCACTTAATTGGTGAGCCCCCTTGACAGCTGGTGAATAGAAGGTAGGCATGCAGTGGACTGCACTGGCCTTTTCTCATCTGCGTACCTTTTCCAAGATGGCTCATTAGCCCTGGACTCACTGACCCCCATCTGCTGCCCGCGGTGCCTGCAGATACAGCTGTGCCAAGCAGGCAGATGGACACGGAACTTTCCGGGTGTGAAAGTTCCTGCAGGATACTGGAGGCAGTATCTAGAGGGTAGGCTCAGCGGGCGCAGTGGGACGGGTTTGGGCAAGGCTTACCCAGAACTTACGCAGCACACAGCGAGATCCTCCCTGGGGTGCTTTGGCTCCCACGCCTTCCGTTCAGACCCCCGTCTTTAGGAGGAACTCATGGTCCTGCCAGAAGAGTCTGCGTTTGGGGGCCAGGCTATTCTGGGTTTGAGTCCTGAGTTTGCCTCCTTTTCAGATGTGTGACTTTTGCAAATGAGGAACGTCTCTGAGCCTCCAGGTTCAAAATCTGTAAACTGGGGACAATTACACCTACTTCATGGGCTTCATGGCTCTGGGTAAAGAATCTGCCTGCAATGCAATAGATGTGTGTTAGACCCCTGGGTGAGGAGGATCCCCTGGAGGAGGGCATGGTTACCCACTCTATCTAGTATTCTTGCCTGGAGAATTCCATGGACAGAGGTGACTGGTGGGCTACAGTCCATAGTGTCCCAAAGAGTCAGACATGACTGAAGCAACTTAGCGTACTCACGTGCCTACTTCATAATCTTGTTAGCAGTCAATAGCTGAATGCATTTACAAGTGAAGTACTTGGGACAGAAGAAGTGCTCCAGAAGATTAATTTTCCCCATCCTCAGCTTCTACATTCAGCAAGAGAGTTCCAGAAAAGCATCTGTTTCTGTTTTATTGACTAAGCCAAAGCCTTTGACTGTGTGGATCACAATAAACTGTGGAAAATTCTTTAGGAGATGGGAATACCAGACCACCTGACCTGCCTCTTGAGAAATCTGTATGCAGGTCAGGAAGCAACAGTCAGAACTGGACATGGAACAACAGACTGGTTCCAAATAGGAAAAGGAGTACATCAAGGCTGTATATTGTCACCCTGCTTATTTAACTTCTATGCAGAGTACATCATGAGAAACACTGGGCTGGATGAAGCACAAGCTGGAATCAAGATTGCCAGGAGAAATATCAATAACCTCAGATATGCAGATGACACCACCCTTATGGCAGAAAGGGAAGAACTAAACAGCCTCTTGATGAAGGTGAAAGAGAAGAGTGAAAAAATTGGCTTAAAGTTCAACATTCAGAAAACTAAGATTATGGCATCCGTTCCCATCACTTCATGGCAAATAGATGGGGAAACAGTGGAAACAGTGAGAGACTTTATTTTGGGGGGCTCCAAAATCACTGCAGACGGTGACTGCAGCCATGAAATAAAAAGACGCTTATTCCTTGGAAGAAAAGCTATGACCAACCTAGATAGCATATTAAAAAGCAGAGACATTACTTTGCCAACAAAGGTCCATCTAGTCAAGGCTATGGCTTTTCCAGTACTCATGTATGGATGTGAGAGTTGGACTATCAAGAAAGCTGAGCACTGAAGAATTGATGTTTTTGAACTGTGGTGTTGGAGAAGACTCTTGAGAGTCCCTTGGACTGCAAGGAGATCCAACCAGTCCATCCTAAAAGAGATCAGCCCTGGGTGTTCATTGGAAGGACTGATGTTGAAGCTGAAACTCCAGTACTCTGGCCACCAATGCAAAGAACTGACTCTTTTGAAAAGACCCTGATGCTGGGAAAGATTGAAGGCAGGAGGAGAAGGGGATGACAGAGGATGAGATGGTCAGATGGTATCACCGACTCAATGGACATGAGTTTGAGTCAACTCTGGGAGTTGGTGATGGACAGGGAGGCCTGGCGTGCTGCAGTCCATGGGGTCGCAAAGAGTCGGACATGACTGAGTGACTGAACTGAACTGAATGGCCAAGGGGATTAGCTCTAGAGATAGCATGGAGAAAGGGACTGCAAATCAAACCCCATGGAAGGAGTTGAAAGCAGCAGCACTGAACAGCCTGAGGAGAGATGGAGTGGAGGTGGTGGATTCTGGGTAGCATTAAATGTCTGACATGTAGTCCCCTGAAGATGTTTTTCTGAGTGAGTCGTCCTAATCAGAGGGTAGAAATCCTCAAAAGCTAAATTTTGTTTAAATATGCAAGCGTTGGACACAACTTAGTGACTAAATAACAACAAATACATTTATAAGGAGAATTTTCTTTTAAGTCAGAACCAACCAGTTGTGAAATTTATTGATTTATGCAACAATACATATATTGCCAGGCACTGTCCTTTAGTCCTGGGATTAAAGAAGTAAACAAAACAAAATCCTCACCCGGAAGGAGGTCACTGTCCAGTGGACACCAACAGTGTAAGCGTGTAATTCCCTGGACGTAGAAACTGGCCAACCTCTTGGGCTGCAAAGGGAAGAAGCCTCAGGTGAAGGTTAAACTGAGTAACCCTGGCAACTATGAGTCCCTGAATTTCAGTTCACCATTGCAAGATTTCTACTCCTATCTTGATAAAGACAACCATCTTAACAAAGAGAGCTTCCCCTCATTTGGGGTGGAGGTTGAAATACAGCCTAGCTCTGGATTTGGAAGCCATGAAGGAGGTGACCGTGGGCGCTGGATGCGGAGTGGATCCATCTGCAGTATCAGTACATATAAATATCCATCAAGGTTTTGCATTTCTGGGACATGCACCCCTTACTCTGGGGAAACCCAACCCTCCTCCCCCTCTCAGTCCACTGTGACTTGAATGGGGTTATCCTCCTTTTTGCTGCTTGCTTGGACATGTGATCCAAGCCTGTCCAATCAGAGCGTCTCCTCCTCCTGGCCACAATGATTGGTTCAGGGATGGGCATGTGACCTAAGCTGGGCCAATGGGAGGCCAAAGAGCCAATGCTGGACTTCAGTAGCGACTGGTTAAAAAAGAGGAAGACCCTCCCATTAAGAGGGTGGGATGGAAGCTTGGCACTATAAGGGGAAATCCTGAGAATGCAGTCAACACAAAGGAAAGCAGGAACTAGTGATGGCCAAGGAGAATGTCAATATTTTTATATTGGGACTTATTATGTTTATGTAAATAAGCATATGTATATTTTTGTATTATTCTACCAATATTTTTAGGAACCACCTGGATCCAACCAGACCTGAAGCTTTCTCCCAAATCTATGTGTTCTGTGGCTTAAAACACCATCTGTAGTGGTTGTTTCTTGGGCCCTTTAGACTTAATCTTTTCTGTCACTTGCTCCCAAAAGAGTTCTCTCTGATGCAGAAGATTCTATTAAGTGTGATATGGTTATTCTCTCTCCTGGCCAATCTCAGATACCTGAAGGGAGAGAACCGTTTCAAAAGGAACAGGAGAGGATCTGTGTGCACCGCAGAGAGCTCCCCCAAAGGAACTGGTGTGAAATTCTGGAGAACATTCCCGCTCCTGAAGAAATGTGAAACTGGGCAACATGATTCTACAAGTAGCTGTTTAGATGCTCCGTCGTGTCCAACTCTCTGTGACCCCATGGCCGGTAACCTGCAAGTCTCCTCTGTCCATGGGATTTCCCAGGCAAGTATACTGGAGTGGGTTGCCATGTCCTTCTGCAGGTCTAGAAGTAGGGAGCAGATTAGAATGGACCCACAAGGTCTGTTATTACCAGTTTGTGCCTATTTTAGGGGGTATATTTTGCCACCCTGCCCCCCTCAGGCCATCCCACTGGGCACCATGACTCAGGTTGAGGAGGGAATGCTCTTGTCACCACCCACCACCATCATTATTATAACTTTTTTTTTTTTTTTAAAAAGCCACCTCCAGAGATGATTAAAATCTCAAGCAAGGACAAGCAGACCCGTAGACTGGGCGCCTGACAGCTCCCTTGTGTAAGCCCTGACAGAGCACTTGAGTTGAATAATAATGCTAATGTGCAGCTAACGAGCTCTCGTCCCCTCTTCAGCTAGCAGGTCAGAAGGGGGTTGGTACCAGCAGGGTTTTCTGAGGCCTGAGATGCAGATAGCCCAGCCCCTACCCCTGAGAAGGTTTGGGACAGGGCACAGCTCAAGCCCTGTCTTAACTCAGGGGAGCAGTGAAAAAACAGGGATCCCCAGCTAAGGTAAAAAACCCGCCTCCAGCATCTAACTGCAGCAGAGCCTGATGGTGGGGGGCAAGGACACGGTGTGGGACAGGCTCTGCCGCCATCATGAGCTCCTAGAATCCCTGAGCAGCAGAGGCAGCGTCTGGGGACTCCTCCTCTAAAACAGAGGCCAGGAGGCAGCCTCTGACCTAAGCAGAGGAGCCAGAAGATGGATTCGTGGGAGGAGGGGGCGCCAGGGAGCAGAGGGTGTGTGTCCCCCGGAGAGGAGGAGGGAGAGGCAGTGGGGATGTGTCTCATGGAGGTGCGCACCACTCGTGAGCTGGGAGGCTCTTCAAGTGGGTTTGAGCCGACTCTGTGAGCCGGAAGCCGTGGAGGGGCGGGGCACCCTGCTCTTGCCTGTGTTGTGTATCTGGGGCTCCACCGGAGGCGTCATCCAAAGGGCAGAGTCCACGGCTCAAGACACAAATGACACGGTCCCCCCTCCCCACTGCTGTCATGGAGGCCCGGAGGAAAAAGCAACACTCTTCGGAGTCAGTCGTTTAGTCCCCAGCGGGACGCAGGAGCAGGTGTCTAAAGTGAAAACTTGCTGAGGGAGGGCCTTGGCAAAGGTGGACATGGGATCCCAGGGGATCCCACGGGAAGATGGCAGTGGCTGCAACAGGGAAAGCTGAGCCCCAAGGACCACAGCAGTCTGAATGGAATTGGGAGGATCAGAACCCATTTCCACGGGTCCCTGGCAACGCAAGTCCCAGCGGAGGATCTTGGTGGCAGGATGCCACATCCTTGGGGTTGCAGGGAGGAGGTGGGCTCCAGCAGCGGCGTGGGAGCTCAGCTGGGAGACTCACGCGGAACTTGACACCACGTCAGGGGAGAAACGGTATCCCAGGGGCAATGCATGAGGTCTTTTGTGTTGCTGAGCCCCTTACAGACTGCCAGGCTGCTTTCCAAATCTGGCTATCTCTCCCTGGCAGGTTTAACACATCCTGGCTCTGTGCTCCCTGCATGGCTGCAGTCCACCCTTCAGACAGTTGTTGGCACATCTGGGAACAGCTGCAGCCGCCAACTTAGCACCTCTGCCGTGCCAAGCACGTTGCAGAATCATCTCATCATCAGCCTGGAGGCAGAGGAAGGGTGCCGAGGTTGAGAAAGAAGAGACGACTTTCCACACTGGAGACGGAGCTGGTGCAGGGCAAAGCTGATAAGCAGATTGTCTCGTTCTGATCTGAGTATCCAGATCCTTCCCCATTTCTTCCAGTCAGCATTCGCGGGAGGATGTCTGAGATGAGATGTCTTCAGAGATGCTTCTTGAGTCTGTGAGAGCAACCTGGAAGATTCTCCTTGTCATCCCGCTGTCCCAGGAAAGATGTCCCACGGGTGGGAAGGATTGCTGGTCTACACATTTGGGAAAGCTTGAAGTAAACCACCGTAGACAAGTTTTCTCTTCTGTTTTTCAGGCCTTCTCAGACCCTTCACAGATAATGCGCCCTGTGAATCTCTAGGAAACTGATCAGGTTTGTAAGCGCGTCCCTTTCTCATTGAATCGTTTTTATCTGCGGGGCTAGACTCAGCTATGTGGCAGTAACAAAGACCTCCATAATATTCCTGGCTGTGACAACACAGGTGTACGTCACCTGTTCCGTGCGTCCACTGCAGGTTGACAGGGGCGTCGGCTCCCGCTTTCCATTCTCAAGAGGCGCTTCCCAGCCCGGGGCGCGGAAGGAGCTGCGTTGGCTTTTAAGTGTTCCGGGCCGGAAGTGACGTGTACCACCGTCACTCACAGCTCATTGGCCAGGGCGAGTCATGTGACCTCACAGAAAGACAAGGGGTCCAGGAAATGCACTACTGCCCTGCCCCCAGCCAGGAAGCACAGAGCTAGGAAATGTGGGAGAGGGTCGCGCTGGGGTTCTCTGGTCTGCAGACCGTCCGCCAGTATCCGGGGGTTCCTGCACTGGCATGCAAGCTGAGTCGCTCAGTCGCGTCCGACCCTTTGTGACCCTACGCCCAGGCTCCTCTGTCCATGGGATTCTCCAGTCGAGAATACTGGAGTGGGTTGCCATGCCCTCCTCCAGGGGATCTTCCAACACAGGGATCAAATCGGCATCTCTTATGTCTCTGCATTGGCAGGCAGGTTCTTTACCAGCAGCGCCACCTGGGAAGCCCTGTGCTTGCTACAGTCCAGTTTGGGAAGGCGACGCCAGGTGGTCCAGTGCCCCGGCCAGACCAGAGGCAGCCTGTCCTTGGGTTTCTGAAGCTCTCATCCCCCTCCTTCCTCCAGTGGCCCAATAGTAGAATGGCCTGTGTCTTCCCTTCCTCCGTTCTCCCCTCATTGTCCCTTGCCCTTGTCACTTCCCGTTAGACACAGGCTAAGCCCTCTTTGTGAGCCACCTTCTGAGAAGGAGATTTCCCCCACAGGAGTGATTGCCTGCCGACAAAGAAGCCTGTGATTACCAGGAACGCACAATGGGAACTGACCCTCTCCATCACCGACATCAAACCGTCCCCACGCTCTCCCGCCTGAGGTGTAAACGCAGCTAACCTGAGCCAGCAGGGCTGCACAGAGCCCAGAGTCAGAACCTGGGGCCCAGGGCACCGGCAGTCCCGTTCAGCACAGCTGGGATGAGAAGCCAGGCTGGTGAGCGGCCAGCGGTGCCCAGTGGTGGGGATCGTGGGCGCTGGACCTTGAGCAGAAAGCGGACCCTCTCTGATGCCCCGTTTCCTCACTGCAAGTGGAGATACTGACAGGGTTAAGCCAGGCAGCACTGGATACATCAGCTGATAACCAACCACAGTGAACACAGATGGCGTGGAAAGGTTGCTGCCGATGTTTAGATAAGATGAAGGAGGACAGTCATAGGTGGGATCCAGGAGACCAGGCTCCGCCTCTGCTGTGCCCCTGACCTGCCATGGGCCCCTGGCACCTCGCCTCTCTTGACCTCAGCCTGACCCCGTGTGAAATGGGGACATCCCGTCGTCCCTAACGGCCTGCAGAGCCCCTGCCCACTGTGCCCCTGCCTCTTGCGTTGTGGTCCCCAGTCTTCCCCGCCATGCCAGTCATGCTGAACTGTTTTCTTTCAGGAGCTCAGACTGTGTATCAGTCAGCGATAGCCACACTAGTGCTGTGTAACAAACCACCCCAAACCTCAGTGACGTACAGTAACAAGCATTTATTCTCAGGTCCATGGGTCTGCAGGTTGGCTGGGGTTTGGCTGACAGAGGCTGCGCTCAGGTGAATGGTTCATTTAAACTTCATTTGTTTTCTTTCTGGAATCCAGAGGGGTGTCTCTCATAATGGACTACCCGAATGCAATAATCCAAACCAAACAAGGCCTCTGCACGTGTCATATCTGGCCAAACAAATCACATGGCAAAGCTAATGCTGTTGGGCAGGAAAGTGCCTACCAACCACTTAGACGGTGGGGGAGGGGTGGATACTTATTGAACAATCACCCAAACTATGGTCTGCCTACCCTCCACCCTTGATCTCAGGGCCTTTGCACAGGCTCCACCATTAAGACCTCAGCTTGGCAATCACCTTCTTGAGAGAAGCTGCCTTTGACCCCACAGTCTAGATTCATCCCATCATTATACACCCACGGCATCCTGTGGGTCTTTCTTCCCAACCCTCAACATGACTTCTCTGGATATTGTCCATCAATACTTGATGCCCATTCTCCCCACGCTTCATGGTCCAGATGGCTAAAAGCCCAATCCCACAGACTCCTTTGCATCAAGGGTGCAGGATAAAATGAGGTTTCCATCTGCAAGGTAAGCATGGAGTGAATGCCACCTCTCTGTGGTTTCTGACCGTCTCCACTGGTTAGAATATCTGTGATTTTCTTGCAGCAAGTTCCTAGGTGTTCCTTGCAGCAAGCATCCTGGGTGTCGTGAAAGAGGGACAGTCATGAGAGCTTCTCGAGCTGATTCCCTAACTACTGGATCACAGCATCAGTTGACCCCTCACCCCCTCCATCAGTGGTGGCGGCTCCAAACCCAGAATGGCAGGGCGTCCAGTGTGGCCTCAGGGTCCCAGCCCCGCCTCCTGGTGAGTTCGACATTGTTCTGAGACTCATGCCTAGGCCCTGCTTCTTCAGACCTTCTAGTGCTTTTATAAACACATAATCCCCTGTATTAAATCCCTTTCTTCTTAAAATACAGCCCTGTTCTCTGACAGATATGATGTTTTAATTACTTGGTCTAATGCCATTTTCCCAACAGAACAGCAAACTTCACGCCAGCAGAAACCAAATGAGTTGTGCTCACAATGGCAACATTCATCACACTGCCTGGCACACTGTGGGCACACAATAAATACTACTTTGAGTGATTGAATGCACGAGTCCATGAACTGGTTATATCAGCTTCTTGCCACGGTAACCAAATGCTATACAGATCTTGAAATGGTAACCCCATGAGGGGTCCTAGACTGCCGCAGAGTCCACCCTTTCCCAAATTCCTGGAAAAAGACATCACAGACTTTTGCTTCCAATGCTACATCTGTGAAAGTATAATGAGGTTGTGCCTCTTTCAGCAGATAGGAAGACAGGCCCTGTGTTCATTGTTGGGAAGCAGGAGGATGTAATGGTGAGGGAATGGGTTTTGATATCAGGCAGAGTTAGCTTCAAGGCCTTGGTTGACTGCTCACAAGCTGTGTGACTTTGAACAAGTGAATTAACCTCTCTGAGACTCAGTTTTATCATCTGTAAAATGGATGCTGCTTCTGCTAAGTTGCTTGCATTGTGTCCGACTCTTTGCGACCCTATGGACCCTCGCCCGCCAGGCTCCTCTGTCTATGGGATTCTCCAGGCAAGAATACTGGAGTGGGTTGCCATGCCCTCCTCCAGGGGATCTTCCTGACCCAGGGGTTGAACCTGCATCTCTTATGTCTCCTGCATTGGGAGGTGGGGTCTTTTACCACTAGCACCACCTGGGAAGCTCTGTAAATGGATAGGGGAGAATAATACCCATCTTGTAGGGAAGTAAGTTCTTTGTACACAGTAGGTGCCTAATAATTGTTTGCTTTTGTCACAAAGCCTGATGTGAGGCAATGACTTGTCTAGGGGTTCCTGTTTCAACTTGTCAGAGGTCTTAGGGTCCTCCTGGGGCTGTCTAGGCTAAGGTGCCCTGTTGCCCTGACACATGAGCCTTTCAGGGGACGAACAGCCCACCGTCCTTTGCTGGGGATGTGTTCACGGGTTCTCTGGACTTCCTGCTGTCTCAAGACACAGCTGTGTTTTAGCCAGTAAAGAGCACTGTTCAAATTCCAGGTGGCAGGCTTATTATAATACGTGTGACCTTGGGACAGAGACAAGATGTGTTAATAGTAAGATTCCTCACCACCCTCAACTTTCACCAGTGAAAATATTGTCTTTGCAAAAAGATCCTGTCCCCAACCTCCACCTCCAGTGATGGCCAGCCCTGTGTTTATAGCCAAGATACTTGATAAAGAAGTGAGGAATAACTGGGGAAAGAATTAGCCAGAATGGCTATCTAGGCTGTTTTACATAATGAAGGGTTCTAGAGGAGCAGGAAGAGTCTCAGGGCTTGAGCTCAGAGAGAGAAAGAGAGTTAGGGATGCAGGTGAATCCAGCGAGGAGAGAGCAGTGACCTCACTCCCCACCCACCCCACCCCGCCCCTTGCCTGCCAGTTACACATGCATCCTCCGTGGGTCTGCACAGAGGCTGACCTCCCCAGCTTACTGACTTGACGTGAGTCAGGAAGGCATGGAAAAGACACAAAACCTGGGTGTTTTGATGAAGGGAGGGGCTCAGGTGAGATTTGGGGATCAGAGCTCACAGGAGAAAGGAGGGGGGGGGTGGTCGGGGTCCCTTGGGAAGGGAGGAATGGGGTCCTGTGGAAGACTTGAGTGCTGGAGAGAAGCTTCTTAGGTATCTCAAATTTGCCTTTCTACTCAGGGCATCTTGGGCAGAAACTCCCTTGGCAGAAAACTTGGCAGAAACGGTTTAAGTTCTTGATGTACCTTCGTGGGGGTGCTGGCAGCCCTTCTGGCATTGAGATCTGCCAGGATCTGCCCCAAGATTGAGCAAGAGGCAAAGGGCGCTGAGAAACAAAGAGAGTGAACAGGAATAGACCGTGCTCTTTGGGGTCAGGAGACCCGGGTGCAAGCTCTGGTTCTGCCCCACCCAGCCGTGAGCGTCAGGCAAATTCTCTTACCGCCTCAAGGCTGAGTGTTCTCAACTGTATGAGGAGCATAGCAAGATTCACATCAAAGGGCTGCGCTGGGTGTTCGAAAAGCCTTGAAACAAGGGCTGGGACGGGGGCAGGACGCAATCCGGGACGTACTATTTTCAGTGGCCGCGCCACTCATCCTGTCTCCTGCTGTGCTCCCCGGAGCCGTGCCCATGCGGTAACCCTGCCCTTCCCACAAACATCCTCATGGCCCCCTCTCCACAGCGCCCCCCAAGACTTTCTCCCCACATTCGCCGTTTCCATGACGCTCAGCTTGGGGAGCTAATTTTAATGAAGGAGATTGGTTAATGCCAAATTACCACCTTCCTTTGGTGCCTCTTTTGTCACTTACAAATGGAAACAAAAGACATTCTTGAGCTGGAGTCAAACATTTACCGAGTTAATTCCCCACAAGAAACTATTTGAGATTTCAAGGGTTGGTGGTTTGTTGGGTTTTTTGTTTTTTTTTTTTTTTTTCCCTTCCTCTCGCTAACTATACTACATCATAAAGTAATTGCCTGATTAAGGGACAGGCAGTGTGGAGAGTGACACATTTTTTAAAATTAGAACACGCCTGCCAACGGACACGGTTATGCAACTGGTTTTCTTTTTCCCAAACAACTTGATTCTCAAGGAGAAATGACAGAAGAAACAAGGGCACATGGGGAAAAACCCACAGGACGCAGGGAGCAGGAGGTGGGGAGAGCATGCCTTTGGAGACCCGGTTCTGCCCCCTCCCTGGGGTCCACTCTCCTGACTCCCGTCTGGGTTCTGCAGCTGCCTCTCACCCCACCTTCATTTATGTAAACCTGCTCTCCGAAAGGCCTGTAACGGGGATTCCTGTTAAGACATCACTTCAAACAATGCTGACCCAAATCACGGTGGGAGCCACGCCTCAGGCTGGGCACCGGGCGTAAGGAGACCCTTAGCGTTTGAACCCTGCCATCCAGACCAGGAAAGACAAGGCCACCATGAACAAACAAGTGCGCTGCAATGAATGATGGCCTGGGCAGATCAAGGAGAAAGCAAACCTCACCTCCTGCTGCTGTCCCCTGCGTCCATGCTCTAGCCACTCTGGCCTTCTCTGCAGCCCGGGCCACTCCAGACCCAGTCCTTCAACTCAGTCCCTCTTCCTAGAATGCTCTCCCTCTAGACTTTCACTTTGGGGCCTCCCTTGCTCCAAATATCCCCCCTTCCAGAGACTTCTCTGACCACCAAGTGAAGCAGCATTCCCCCCAAGGCCAACCAGTCTCCCGCATCCCCTTCTTTCACTGGGTTTGCAGCACTGGGCTTGACAGCTCCCGTTGCGTTTGTGTTTTTGTGTTTACTGACCATGGCCTCACGCACCGGACTCCTCAGTCTTGTCCGCCTGCATTTCTGTGTTTCCTGGACCAGAGCCTGGCATATTATTGGTGTCCAATAAATGTTTTCTGCTGAATGAATGGATAAATGGATGAATGAATGAATGAATGAATGGGGGCAACTGCTTAACTATGGCCCCACTGAAGGATGAAGGATGACCTGAAATCTGACGGATGATCTGGGAGATCCCTCCTAACTCTATCTGTGCAGGAGTCTATAAATAAATCTGGAGAAGCCAGTCACAAAAGACCACATAGCGTAGGATTTCATTTATAAGCAATGTCCAGGACAGGCAAATCTATAAAGACAGAAAGCAGATTCATGGTTGCCAGTGCCTGGGGGAATGGAGGTTAGGTGGGAGGGTAATGGTTAAATGGTATGGAATTTCTTTCTAGAGTGATAAAATGTACTGCAATTGATTGTGGTGATGGTTTTACAACCCTGTGAATACACAAAAACCCACTGAGTTGTTAAAAACAAAAAGCAGGGGAAAAAATCAGTCTGACTGAATTGTTTCTCAGGAAACTGGGAATGAATGATTAAGACGTTGGTCCTGGGAACTGTATCCTGGAGGCAGCCACCTGTATCATCCATGGGAGCCACCAGGACCCCTTGGAGGTCAGAGGAGGGTCAGGGTCAAGGGTGCGCTTCCTGGACTCTGCTCCCAGAGGGCTGAGCTGAAGACGAGGGAGAGGTGTTTGCCCGGCTCCTCTCCGGATGAAAGTCTCCATTTTGCTGGCATTTCATTCCGAGACTCATTTGCAGGTCCTTGTGGTGGGGGTTGGGTGTGAACCCAGGTTCTCATCAGGAGGGGAGGCGCTCTTCATCATGGTCTGCAGCCACATGCTAACGATCCATGGGACAAGCTCTGTCCTGAGTTCTTTGCATAGTCTCAACCTTCCCTCCAGTCCTAACAGGTAAAACCTAATTTAACAGATAAGGAATTTGCCCCCGTCCACGTGGTGCTGGCAGAACCAGGGCTGGAACCCAGCAGCCTGGGTCCAGAGTCTGTCGTCTTAACCCTGATACCTGCTGAGAGCCCCTCCCCTCCCCGCTTGGGGTTCTAGTGCGAGACGGGGGTGCGCTACACTGGGCTTGCGTTCAGTCGTGTCCAACTCTGCGACGCCATGGACATAGCCTGCCAGGCTCCTCTGTCCATGGGATTCTCCAGGCAAGAATACTGGAGTGGGTTACCTTGCCCTCCTCCAGGGGACCTTCCCAACCCAGGGATCGAACCCAGGTCTCCCGCATCGCAGGCAGACGCTTTACCATCTGAGCCACCAGGGAAGCCCAGTGCGAGAGGGGAAGTACGGGCTCTTGGATTCTCGCTTGGTCCTCGCACCCTGAAGTGACATCAGCAGCTCCACACCGGAGGCCAGAAGCCTGGGTCCCACCCGGAGCAGCCCGGGGGCCCTGACTTCACAGGATCGTGACCATGGCCATGACGAAGCTGGCTCTGATCTGGCGCCCGTGATGAGCCAGGAGCTGAGCACACACGCTACCCCAAGTTTGTCTTCAGCTGTCCTAGCAGGGAAGCCACCCCAGCTCCGAAAACCAAGGTCTGCAGAGGATGGCGTCTCCTTCTCGGATTCAAGTCCAGGTCTGTCCACCCCCAGGCCACCGTCCCTGCCAGGCTTCCGCACAACACTGCCTGCCTGCTCACCAGCTGTGAAAACTTAACCCATTACTTATCTCTCTAACCCTGTCTTCTCAACTACAAAATGAAGATAATATCTCCCTGGCAGTATCGTTATGAGGGTTAAATGGGAATAGAATGTTATGATATGAAACAGAACATAAATTTATATAAGTTTTATATAATACATTTTAATATAATTAAATTTATATAATAAAAATAAATACATGATGACAGTATTTATAACTCCCCTCAACCAGATAGCTCAGTTGGTAAAGAATCTGCCTGCAACGCAGGAGATCCTGGTTCGATTCCTGGGTCAGGGAGATCCCATGGAGAAGGGACAGGCTACCCACTCCAGTATTCTTGGGCTTCCCTTGTGGCTCAGCTGGTGAAGAATCTGCCCGCAATGTGGGAGAGCTGGGTTCAATCCCTGGGTTGGGAAGATCCCCTGGAGAAGGGGAAGGCTACCCACTTCAGTATTCTGGCCTGGAGAACTCCACAGACTGTATAGTCCATGGGGTTGCAAAGAGTTGGACACGATTGAGCGACCTTCACTTTCACTTTCCTCTAGAACATAATAGAATAAAATAGAATATATTAACCCCTTTTAGAATGTAAACTTCATGACACCAGAGGAATCCCCAGCACTACTAACATGAAGTGAAGTTGCTCAGTCGTGTCCAACTCTTTGCAACCCCACGGACTGTAGTCTACCAGTCTCCCCCGTCCATGGGATTTCCCAGGCAAGAGTACTGGAGTGGGTTCCCATTTCCTTCTCCGGAGGATCTTCCCCACCCAGCGATTAAACCTGGGTCTCCTGCATTGCAGGCAGACGCTTTACTGTCTGAGCCACCACTACTAACCAGAACCTAGCGAACAGTAGGCCTTCGAATGAGATGTACTGAAAGAATAGGTGTAGAAGCCTCGGGAAAGGGTTGGCACACAGTGGGTGCTAATCCATGGCGGCTCTTACCACTGTTCAAAGTAATCCTGCCCCCACCACCGCCAGTAACAAGGCCAACACCACGACCTCTGGGAAGGGCTAGGCGCAGGTGATTGATGCAGTTCCCGCCATGGGCAGCGTCCTGACTCAGTCATGCCTGTTGGCACTGGGATAGCCATCCATCGGCTCCGTCAGGGGGCTCACTGGATTCCCTGAAAGTCTTCCACCAGTCAATTCAGTTGAGTCCTGAAGACGGGAAGCACTCAGCCCAGCAGGTCTACGGTCAGGGTCAGGGACAGTCCACCCAAGATCACCTGGCTGGTGGTGTCACTGAGGGCGGGGAACTGGTCAGTGGACGTAACTTATCCACTTGGCGAGTGTGTTAGATGCCCTGCGTGTGCCAGGCTCTGTGCCAGGCATGTACCAGCAGATACAGCCCCTGGCTTTCTTGAGTTTACCCTCCATCCATGAATAAAGACTGGATCAACTTTCCACGAGGAGACCAGTGCCCCGTACAGACTAGGGACCTCATCCCAGCTGCTCCTTTCTCTGCCTTCCACACACCCAACCTCCCCTGCCCTCAGGATGTCGAGCCTCCGGGTCCGTAGAAGGGAGGGCAAGGATGGGATCCACCGTTGTCAGGCTGACATGACGCAGGTTAAGACCTGCCTCTGGACCCCCGGTGGTCCAGTGGTTCAGAACCTGCCTGCCGTGCCAACGCAGGGAGCACGGGTTGGATCCCTGGTCTGAGAAGGTACCACAAGCCCCGGGGCTACTAAGCCCCTGTGCCAGGACAGCTGAGCCTGCGCTCTGGAGCACCCGAGCCACGACTACTGAGCTCACGTGCTGCAACCAGTGAAGCCAGCACCCCCAGAGCCCACAGCAAGAGACGCCATCGCCTTGAGGAGCCCGCACACCGCAACCAGAGAACGCCTGTGCGCAGCAACGGAGACCCAGTGCCACCAGAAACAAACAAATAAATTTAAAAATACATATTTAAAAAAAGGCCTGCCTCCACTCCCAGCAGATCTAGCCAACGCATTTTGGCTAGCAGGACGCTCAGTATTAACCATCCCGCTTCTTGCTCTCCCAGCCCCCAGGTCCAAAGTGTCCTGGAGCGAAGGTGAGTGGAGGGCCGCCCACGCCCCACCTGGGCTGCAGGGAGATGTGAACAGCAGTATGCAAACCTTAGGAGCCCGAGCAGCTGTCTCGGAGCGTGGTGGAAGCCTCACTCCCAGAGCTGAGGAAGTTGCCATGTCTGGGGAGTTTGGGGCACCAGCTGGTGGGTGAGCAGCCAGGGGAGGCAATCTGCTGGGACCAGAGTCTGCGGGGACAAGGAAGAAATGTGCTTATGGAGGGAGGAGGTGGGGGGAAGTGCAGGCTGGAGCAGAAGCCGGGCCTGGCTCACCAGAAAACTCGATTTTGTGGAAATCTGGGTCTGAAATGAAATGAGCCTTTGGGGATGGAATTTAATATTGTCTCGGAGCCTTTGTCTTCATTTAGGGCAACGAGATTGCATTTATTGTGGCTTCTCCCTTTGTCCCGGTTACATTTATTTTGGATTTATTCACTTATGAGTCTTGCAACAAGAAGTTGAAATGAGTAAATGTACTTTTTTTTTCCCTGAGCTACATTAATTTCAGAGTGAGATTTATCCTGCCTGCCGTTCCTTTTATGGTTACTGATGAGCGGCTGAGGCCCCGCTAGAAGCAGCAACCAGACAGGTGAGGCTGGGGGTCGGCCGGAAGGTCCCAGCCAGCCTGAAACCAGGAATTTTTCAGCTTTGCTGAGTCATCAGTCCTAGGAAAGCAGTTCCCCAATACTCCGTCCAATGAGTATTTTCCTCCAGTGACTGTCACCTGGCCTGGCACATAGTCAGTGTCAAGGGTAAAATTGTGCCCCTTCAAATGGTTAGTTGAAGTGCTAACCCCAGTACCTGTGAATGTGAACTTAGTTGGAAAGAGGGTTTTTCTTTGTAAGGAAGTTAAGATGAGAGCATTTGGATGGGCCCTAATCCAGCACACTGGTATCCTCATTAGAAGAGGGGAGCATGGACACAGACCCCCGGGGAAAACGCCCTGTGACGACAGAGTGGAGTGATGCGGCTGTGAGTCAAGGACCACGGGTCACCACCAGATGCTGGGACAGCCAAGGAAAGACCCTTCCCAGAGTGCCAGACAGAACACGCCTGGACACCCTGATTCAAGACTTCCGGCCTCCGGAACGGAGAGAATACATTTTCTATTATTTTAAGCAACTCAGTTTATGGTACTTTGTGACAGTGGTCCCAAGAAGCTAACAGAGTAGGGACATGTGTTTGATGAACTTACGAATGAAAAGATCTTTACTCAGCCCCTGCACTAGGTACAAGGAACGGAGAAGCAGAAGACACTGCTCTTCTTCTTTCAAGAAATCCAACTCACGGATCCTAGGACCCTTCCCATGGCTGTGGCCCTGTAGGGTCCGGACTAACTTAAAAGTGGTTCAAAGTGTAGCTGGTTTGCAGGAACTCAGGAGATGTTTGTATTCACATGAGACGCCAGGAAGGAGACACCAAACCTCTGTCAAAGACTTGTGGATTTTTATTTTGGGGTTTTTTTTTAGAACATTTGTTTATTCATTCGGCTGTGCTGGGTCTTAGCGGCATCGCGCGGGGTCTTCTGTTGCGGCGCTCGGACTCCAGCTGTGGCTCACGGGCTTAGTTGCTCCTTGGCACTTTTTGTGGTTGCTGTTTAGTAGTTCACTCATATCAGACCCCATGGACTGCAGCCCACCAGGCTTCCCTGTCCTTCACCATCTCCCTGAGCTTGCTCAAACTCATGTCCATTGAGTCAGTGATGCCATCCAACCATCTCATCCTCTGTCGTCCCCTTCTCCTGCCTTCAGTCTTTCCCAGCATCAGGGTCTTTTCCAATGAATCAGCTCTTCACATCAGTTGGCCAAAGTATTGGAGCTCCACAGCATGGGGGATCTTAATTCCCTGACGAGGGAATCAGACCCAAGTCCTCTGTGTTATAAGGCAAAGTCTTAGCCACTGGGCCACCAGGGAGGCCCCAAAAGCAAGTGCTTTTGAGCAACGGGCACACAGCTCTGAGCGGCCTTTCTCCCAGGACTGCCTTTCAGGCCTTCTCTTTGCCAGACCTCCGCTTCCCTCCTGCACCGTCTCCTGGCTCTCCACGGCCCTAACGTCCTGCATATCCTCGGGGAAATGAGAAAGCCCTGAAACGCTCAGGGACGGCGGACAGCCAGGCCTGGTAGGAGGGAGGCTCAGAACGCGGTTTAATCTGGAGCCACAACCCCGGGCCAATGACGCTTAGGCGTCGGGAGCCCAGAAGTCTCCCGGATGTGGCTGCAGGCTGCCCATACGTGGCCCAGTGGCCGCACTGGCTTGACCTGCTCTCCCCGCCACTCTCTGTCTCTTCCTGGCCCAGCTGCCTGTGGGGATAGCCCCGGGGAGGTCTCGGGCCATCGCCACGGTCACAGAGCCCTGGGCAGGCAGCCCCACCAGCTCGCAGTAACCTCATCCGTGGCCGCCACTGCCGGCTGCACCCAATCACAATGCCTAGTACCCAGGCGACAAGAAAGCTTTCCTGAAGGTGTAAATGAGGATGTGTGAGTGGGAAAAAAAGAAAAGAGTGATCTGAAGTCTGGATTTGGGAACCAAGGAGTAATTGAGGATGGCGGTCAGTGAGGGCAGAGCAGGTCAGAGAGTCAGGGTGTGGAGGGGGGAGGAAGATAGAGAGATGCTCTTTTTCCCGAGGAGCCAGTGGTACCCTTGTCCAAACCGGCCAAGGTGACCTCAGGTGACCCAGGAAGTCGGGGTGCAAAGGATTCGAACAGAGTGTCTGAGTCAACACCCCGTCCTCTGGAGAACTGCAGTCTTCCTTCAAAGTTAGATGCGGAAGAGGGGTCGCATGCAGGGCGGGAGGATGCTGGCCTCCCGAGGACCCCCTCTTCCACTGCTCCAGGAGCTCGCAAGAGTAAACATCATTCTTCTCCCGTGATCAGAAGCAAAAATAACCGTGACACTGTCTCCTGAGATTTTTCTCTTGTTTCTCCTGGAGGCTGGGCTCTGAGGGCACCTCTGTGCCCAGGTGGACCTGCTGGTGTTTACATAATAGCATCTCCTGACATGCACGTTTCATGCCAGGTGCCCGCCTGCTTCCGCCAGACAGTTGGGCCGACTAGGTTTCTTGTATTGTTTTTTCCTTGCTGAATTGCCCAGTGACTTAGCTGGATCGAGCAAATCGACTTCTGGGTTAGCTGGCTGCAGATTCTTCTTCTAAAGAAAAGACACGGTGTTGTTGTTTACAGTAACAAGCTAGGTGTCTGCAATCCAACCCCCACCCTGATGGCTAATGCCTGTCCCCTTGCCTGCTTCCCTGCCGCCAGCAGTGGGGTGGGGGTCTCTACTGGGTGGACCCCTCACTCCGTCTCTCCTTTGCACCGTCACCCACCCGGTCCCACTACCCAGGCCCCTTCCTTCTTTTCCACAAACCTGAATCCAACAACCTGACCCCGTCATGAAAGTGTGCTCCCTAGTCCCCTCTTTCTACTGTGCCTGCACCTGCCCTCAGTGAGATAGTGATCACATAATGATCTTTTCTAAACATTCTCTAGCCGCTGTACTAATCACTAAATCACTATGCCTAGATGATCACATTTAATCCTCTCAATAAACCCTTGAGGTAGATGCCCATTTTACAGACAAGGAAACTGAGGCACATGACCTTAACTAACTTGCCCCCGGTACAGAGCTAGCGAGGGGCTGCATGGGAGTTAAGCCCAGGACTGTGGCAGGACCTGAGCCGTTAACCCCAACGTTCCTTTAAGTGTTGTCTTAAACACTTTCTCTGGGCATGAGCTTCATCCGCCTTGTTCTTGCTTCCCTCCTCTGAGTCCCCAGCATCGTGGGTACATTTCCACAGTGCACATCACGCTGTGGACATGATTTGCTATATATGGTGATTTAGTGTTAACCGTCTGTGACTTCCCCAGGGACAGACCGTGTTGGATTATCTCTGTAACCCAGTAGTTTGACATGTTGTCAAGGCTTGCATTTCATGCCGGTGGTAGCAAATCCCCTCATGGCCCCTGGCCCTGGGCTGGCACACAGCAGCCAGAGAGGGCCCAACAGGGCCTGGAGTCACAGTTAGTCCCTGACAGAGCTCGATGGTTGTCTAAAAGCCAGCTCACCCAGCTTCAGAAGCCCGGGAAGCATGTAGGCTCGACAGCTGAGCGGTCCAGCACGGCTGACCTCTGAGCTCAACAAGGCCTCTCCACTCTGTGTCTCCCTCTAGCATTTCCTGCAGACAGGCAGCTTCTTCCCATGAAGGCTCAAGGTTCTACTCCTGGGTTCAAGTCTGTGGAAAAGAGCAATTCCCATCAAAATCCCAGGCCTGCCTCTCCACCGCCCAGGCTGGGTCGTGCCCCTGAAGCTGATCCAACATGTGAGCAGACAGATGAGGTATGTTGACCGGCTCGGCTTAGGTTACAAGTCCACGCAAGCGCCGGGCCAAGGACTCACGACGAGGTAGACCCAGCTTCCCCACAGCCCAGGAGGGGAGAGGGTGGCCTCGCTGATGGAGCCCTCGATCCCGTGATGCCCCCTCTCAGGGGGCGCCCACAGAGCACCCTCCAGGAGGCGGCTCTGAGTCATGAATCCAAGGCCAGGACTCTGACCCTCTGGTGTCTGGACTGGCAGGCTGAGCTGTGTGCACATTTACCCTTGGGTTTGTAGCCACCTTCACCTGCCTGCCCCTGGGGTACACACAGAACTTCAGCCGAGAAACTGACCAACCGGAGGGTGAGATTGTCCAGCTGGCCGTCTCCTCCTACCTTCCCTTTGAGGATCCTTGTTCAGGTACGACAGGCACGAGCCTGGAGTTAGGAAGAGAGGCCTGTCCAGCAAAGTCATCCTCACACCTCAGCTGGATGATAATGAAACACGCTGCCTTAGGAGGTGGCGAAGGCTTGGCCCACCAGGCCACACGGCCTCGGGACCAGAATGCTTTAGAACTAAAATGCAAATGGGCCTCATTTCATATGCCGATCCGATCAATTGGCGGTGGGCTCTGTGAGTATTAGCTGTTTTCAAAAGTGGATTTTGAGATGAAGTCTAGCTCAGCAGGAAGAGTTCCATCAGCGATGGTGAGGTCTGCCACAGACGCAGTATTAGACTTTCAATCCTGCTGAAGAAGTGGCATGGATCGGAAGGCTGGACTCTAGATCTGACAGGTGTTGGAAAGCCTATGACTTTGTGATTGCATTTTTTTGCACCCATTGCAGAGCAAGCCGAGTCAGAATTAACATTTTTGGTAGGCAGATTAAATATCTAAGGGGCTTCCCTGGTGGCTCAGTGGTAAATAATCCACCTGCAATGGAGGAGACATTGGGGATACAGGTTCGATCTCTGGGTCAGGAAGAACCCCCGGAGGAGAAAATGACAACCCACACCAGAATTCTTGCCTGGAATATCCCATGGACAGAGGAGCCTGGTGGGCTCCAGTCTACAGGGTCACAGAGAGTCAGACACGACTTTACAAGCTAGAGCAGTAACATGCACTCACTGCACCCACTACATGGAGTGAGCACGCATGCTACAATTAGACATCTAACGCTCACAGAGGTTGCTTCTGATTTAGAGTGCCAGTGTCTAGCCAGCAAGGCTGATGAGAGGCTCCTGTCTGGCCAACCCCAGGTCCCAGATGCATGCTGGACTCAGAAATTTCTAGCAGCAAGTGGGTCTTGAATCAACTGGGTAGTCCGGGGCTTCTGTCCCGATGTTACCATTTATGTGCTGTGGGACCCAGGACAAGCCCCTTTATCTCTCTGAACTCTTATTTCCTCAACTGAGAAACAGATGACACTATGAGGAAAACGATGCTTACCTTAAAAATGGACCGGGGGCTTCAGACCAGGATGGAGTGATGGGGACTGGACTTACCTGCCTGCCCAAAACAGCAGTAACAATAACCAGAAGCAGACAAAATGTAACGAACGGTGGCTTTCAAAACACTGAGCTTGATCCCCAAGAAACAAGAAATGTGTGAGGCGGGCCCTTCACCAGCCAGGCTCACTACCATGAAAGAACTTCCAGACTATGGGTGAGGCAAAGATTTCATTAGATACAAATCAGTAACATGATCCATCAAAGAGCCCATTGAAAAACTGGGCTTCATCAACATGAAAACTCATGCTCTTTGAAAAAGACTATTATGTAAAGACAAGACAAAGACAGAGAAAAAAAATATTCACAAATCATTTATTATTAAAAGATATGTCTGGAATACAGAATTGTCAAAACGCAATAGAAAATCAACAAGCCAGTTAAAAATGGGCAAACGATTTAAACAGACATTTCACCAAAGAAGATATCTGGATGGCAAATAAACACACACACACACACACATACACACACACGCTCAGCATTATTAGGCATTAGGTGAATGCCAATTAAAGCCAGTGTACGTATTAGAATGGCTAACCATGGAAGAGTGAACATATTGGGTGTTGGTGAGGATGTGGGGCAGCAGGAAATCTCATACACTGCTGAGGGCAATGTGAGACGGTACAAACGCTTCAGAGAACAGTCTGGGGCTCCTTCAATTAATCATGCCCAACCACGTGGCCCAGCCCTTCCTGGGTGTTTAAGCCAAGAATAAAGGAAGCCAGCCTTCCTCTACTCTCCCTGGTCTTCCCAGGCAGCTCAGCGGCAAAGAGTCCACCTGCCAAGCGGGAGACCAGGTCCAGTCCCTGGGTCGGGAAGATCCCCTGGAGAAGGAAATGGCAACTCACTCCAGTATACTCTCCTGGAGAATCCCATGGATAAAGGAGCCTGGCAGGCTACAGTCCATGGGGTCGCAAGGAGTCAGACACAACTCAGCCACGCAACAGCAGTGTTCATACCAAGACTTTCACATAAACGTTCATAGCATCTTTATTCATAAACATGAAAAATCGGGAAGACCCCATGTCTATCAACAGGGGAATGGATACACAAACTGTAGAATGGCCGTAAGATGTAATATTAGCCATCAATAAAAAGAACAAACTGCTGATACGTGATACAACGTGGTTGAAGCTCAAAACACTTATACTGAGTGAAAGAAGCTACCAAAAAATAGCCCGTGCCATACAGTTTCATTCATATAAAACTCTAGAGGATACAGACTGATTTACAGTGACAGAGAGCAGATCAGTGATTCGCCCGGGCGTGGGAGGGACGGTGAGGAGGGGAACAGAGGAATCACGAAGGTTCACAAGGAAGCTTTTGAAGAGGGAGGTATATTTTCATTGTCTTCATCATGGTGATGGTTTTACAGGTGTAAACGTGTCAAAATATGGCCAATGCATCACTTTAAAGATGCACAGTTTCTTGTGGGTGAATTACGATTCAATAAAGCTATTACCAAAAGGGGGGGGAGAACAAAAGTTTATTGAGGTTATTAACTGGTGTAACACGCAGTACCCACCCCCCCCCCATTGGTCTCTGTGGTGTTGATGGGACTTTCACTACTGAGGGTGGAGGCGGGTGGGGGGCAGTTCTCACACCGCTGTCCCTAACTGAGTTCACCCACAGTGCCGAGCGCCCGCCAGGGCCAGACGAGTCTCTCCCCTTTACTACTCTGCTCCCAAGCAGGAGCCCCATGGATGCTGGCACGGTTCGTCAAGCAGAGGGCCAGCAAGAGGGAAGATGGCCAGGGACAGGGAGACCGGGAGTTCTTGGAGCAGCAGTGACTGAACAGACCCCAGGGCAAGGCCATCTGCTCCCCGTCTCCAGAGGAGGCTGGTCCTGGGTCTCTCTCCACCCAGCATCCCCAGGGACGTGAAAGACGGACTCACCTGTAAAGGCTGCTGGTGGCTCGTGTCATCCAGGTAGGATGTCCCCTGATCACCATCTGCAGGGTTGGTCCAGGGGGCATCTCCAGTAGGAGCTCCTCAGAGCCCAGACAGGCAGGTAGGGTTCCAGAAGCAAGTTTAAAAATGAGAGCAGGAGCTTCAAGGCCAGAGAACAAATTCTGACCCACTGATGATTCTTCCAGGAGAGCCTCAGCGCTCCCTGAACAACGAGTAAAATGCACTCCCTGGAATGAAGATAAAATATAAATAACACCTGTGGAAGAGCAGGCTAAGTCCACATTCAAGAAGTCCTGTAGGCAGCCGAAAATATCCCTCCACACAAAAGATATCCGCATTAAATCCCCCAAACCTGTGATGTTACCTTATTTGGAAAAATGGCCTTGCAGATGAGATTATGTTAAAGAATTGTGAGACGATCCAAGAATATCTAAACCGTTAGTCACTCAGTCATGTCCAGACTCTTTGCAACCCCATGGACTGTAGCCCACCAGGTTCCTCTGTCCATGAGATTCTCCAGGCAAGTATACTGGAGTGGGTTGTCATTCCCTTCTCCGGGGAAATCTTCCCAACCCAGGGATCGAATCCGGGTCTCCTGCATTGCAGGGGATTCTTTACCATCTGAGCGACCATCTTTTAAAAGAGAAAACAGAGGGATTTGAGACAGAGAAGGGGAGGTGGGGTGGAGATGGAGACAGAGGCAGGAGCGATGCAACCTGGAGCCAAGGGGTGCTGCAAACGTGAGACGCCGGAAGAGGCAAGGAAGACGCTCTTCCAGCGCCTCCAGCGGAGTGTGGTCCTGCGGACGCCTTGATGTTGGACTCCACCCTGCAGAACTCTGAGAAAATTAGTTTCCATGGTTTTAAGTCACCCAGTTTGTCCATCTGTTGTGGCAGCCGTGGGAAAGCAATGGGGCTGCTTTGGCCATGGCGGTGCTCAGTGGCTCAGTCGTGTCCGACTCTTTGTGACCCCTGGACTGCAGTCCACCAGGCTCCTCTGCCCATGAAACTTTCCAGGCAAGAGTACTGGAGGGGGTTGCCACGTCCTCCTCCAGGGGATCGTCCCGACCCAGGGATTGGCTCTTGCATCTCCTGCCTTGGCAGGCAGCTTCTTTACCACGGTGCCACCTGGGAAGCCCCAAGGGGCCCTCATAGCCAGACTCCCCTTACAGCCAGGCTGGAGTCCCTGCATCCAGACCCCCCTACAGCCAGGCCGGAGTCCCCGCATCCAGACCCCTACAGCCAGGCCGGAGTCCCCGCATGCAGACCCCCCTGCAGCCAGGCTGGAGTCCCCGCATCGAGACCCCCCTACAGCCAGGCCGGAGTCCCCGCATGCAGACCCCCCTACAGCCAGGCCGGAGTCCCCGCATCCAGCGCCCCCTACAGCCAGGCCGGAGTCCCCGCATCCAGCACCCCCTACAGCCAGGCCGGAGTTCCCGCATCCAGCGCCCCCTACAGCCAGGCCGGAGTCCCCGCATCCAGACCCCTACAGCCAGGCCGGAGTCCCCGCATGCAGACCCCCCTGCAGCCAGGCCGGAGTCCCCGCATCCAGACCCCCCTACAGCCAGGCCGGAGTCCCCGCATGCAGACCCCCCTACAGCCAGGCCGGAGTCCCCGCATCCAGCGCCCCTACAGCCAGGCTGGAGTCCCCGCATGCAGACCCCCCTACAGCCAGGCCGGAGTCCCCGCATGCAGACCCCCCTACAGCCAGGCCGGAGTCCCCGCATCCAGACCCCTACAGCCAGGCAGGAGTCCCCGCATGCAGACCCCCCTACAGCCAGGCCGGAGTCCCCGCATCCAGACCCCCCTACAGCCAGGCCGGAGTCCCCGCATGCAGATCCCCCTACAGCCAGGCCGGAGTCCCCGCATCCAGCGCCCCCTACAGCCAGGCCGGAGTCCCCGCATCCAGCGCCCCTACAGCCAGGCCGGAGTCCCCACATGCAGATCCCCCTACAGCCAGGCCGGAGTCCCCGCATCCAGCGCCCCCTACAGCCAGGCCGGAGTCCCCGCATCCAGCGCCCCCTACAGCCAGGCCGGAGTCCCCGCATCCAGACCCCTACAGCCAGGCCGGAGTCCCCGCATGCAGACCCCCCTGCAGCCAGGCCGGAGTCCCCACATCCAGCACCACTGACATTTTAGGTCAGATTATTCTATGCAGGACTGCCCTGTCTGTAGGATATGAGCAGTGTCTCTGGCCTCTGCCCCCCACACACCAATAGCTACCTTATGCCCTCCACTGACAACCAAAACCACCCCCAGGTGTTGCCCAATGTCCCCTGGGGGAGCAACATCACCCCCGGCTGAGATGATAGATCCACCACTTAGGCCAGCTCTTCTGCCCCCATTTCAGCAGCTGGAGAAAGGAAGCTGGTGGCCGGGGGTGGAGTGGGGACACTGATCCAAGCCTCTATCTCATAGGACTTTCTCTTCAACAACAACTGCTTGAATCCCCATGTGCCAGGCACGTACAAGGCCCTGGGGCCACAGCAGTGAACTAAACAGATGTGATGTCTGCTTCACGAGTTGCAGTCTAATGGATTGTGCTAAGGGTAAGTTGAAATAAGACATTGAAATAACCTGATGCAAGCCTGTCCCATAGTATGTATTCGAAAAATGCCTCTTAAGCTATTAATCATTTAAGCATCAGTTTCATCTTTAGCATAATCCTGATTAGCCTTATAAATACTTACTGCCATGCCTGGCACAGAGAAAGGTCAAGATAAGACAGAAATGGCAATGACAAAATAAAAGGACATGTGGAGTGCACATATCACAGTGCCTGGTCCTCTGGAGGGGATCTGGCTTCTTTCCTTCTCCTCCAGAGGCATGTAGGAGTTAGCAGAAATTTTTGGAAGAGAGTCCAGGTCTCCTGTCTCACAGACTAACCTGCTTTGTTATATCATTCACTGGGGTCCCACCCTACCCTCTGCATCAGCCAGGCTTTTATAGCAGTAATGTTGTGTAACAAAGAGCATAAACTCTCAGTAACTCCCAACCGTAAGCATTTGTCTTCATGATTGCGGGGCTCAGCTTGGCTGTGGTTCAGCAGCTCTGGGCTGGACTAGGGCGGCTGCTGTGCCCCAGATGCAGGTTAGGTTCAGATCTGACCTCGGGGCGGTCGTTCTGGAGCCTCGGGCATCTTCTGCTTAGTCATAAGAGCACAAGAGATTAAGCCAACTGACACATGCGTACTTAAGGCTCCTGCCTGGATTATGCCTGCTGACTTTGCCTTCATCAAAGCTGCTCATCAAGGGATGGGGACGCCGCCACGGTGGGAGGTGAACAGTTTCTGAATGTCTGCTGAACAGTAACCCCAAGTGCCCCACCTCCCTCCAGGAAGGACCTGCCTTAAAATGCCTGAATGAATGGATGTGAAAGTCACTCAGTCATGTCTGACTCTTTGCGACCCAATGGACTGTAGTCTGCCAGGCTCCTCTGTCCATGGGATTCTCCAGGCCAGAATACTGGAGTGGGTAGCCTTTCCCTAGGGGATCTTCCCAACCCAGGGATCAAACCCAGGTCTCCTGCATTGCAGGTAGATTCTTCCATCTGAGCCACCGAGGAAGCCCAAAATGCTTGAGGCTTAGAGGAATAAAAGGATTCGGCTGGAGTGGAGGACCAGCAGTTCCAGGCTTGGGTGGGACCCTGAAGGAAAACAAAGACAGAGGTGGAAGGAGCAGAAAGTGGCGGGGGATGAAAATGCACGAGCTGGCAGTGGCACTCGGAGCCCCAGGGCCTGGACCCCATGTCCTGACACAAAAGGCTGTCCATCCCTGCTTCCGGCATCCTCTTTCTACAGCCGCCCCGCACCATCCAGCTCAGGACCACAGAGGTTCACTCCACCTGCATCTGTTATCGATATCCAATTAAATCCAACGGAGGGACAGAAAAGGAGAGGGGAAGAAAATGCAGCCAAAATAATAAATCGGGTTTAACTGTGATTGATCACCCCCTGACCACAAGCTGGGCAGAGCTCCCAGGCCAGGAGCTGAAACCCCAGGAAATTGTTCCATTGCTGGAATTAATCTATGCGGGTTTCAGAAATCACTGGAACAGGCTCTGTATCATTGCCATGTGTTGTGATGCAGAGGCCATAGACCTCCTTTCCTCCAAATATCACCACACCCCCCACCCACCCGGCTTTAGTCTAAAACGCCACCACCGCTGGAGCAGTCCCTTGGGTTCAGCATCGCCCCCCGTAGGTAAGATATGGAATTACAACACCTCACACCACCTCTTGTCCTGAAAGGGTCCTTTGTAGTTTTCCATCTCTATTATCTCGGATTCCTCACTGGTGAAGCTTAGCAGATAGATATCAGGCGCATACTCCGTATCAGGCACCTTGACATGCACTGAGATTCCACGGTGAACAAAATGCCTACCCGCGCAGATCTCGAGGTCTGGAATGGGATACGGCCGCCGAAACGGCCAACGAGCACATTCTGCGACAGTGCTAAGCCAGGATGCACCGCTGTGTCAGGACACGAAGGTGGGGCACGCGCCATCAGGGCGTACTTCCTGGAGGAGGTGACATTGCGCTGAGACGGTAGTACTGAGTGGGTGTTGGCCCAGAGAAGAAATCAGAGAAGGGGACGGCCAGGCGGGGGAGGGGGGAGTCGGGAAACGTTCCAGGCAGATGGGGTAGTTGTGGCTGCATCATGGGCACCAAGGGCCCAGCCCAGGGTCTGGCACACAGTGGGAACTCTCTCTACCCTTATGCTCACAGCTGACTATCATATGACTTCCCGACTGCCAGAGCAGGGACTCGTCCCCCGCATCCATCCAGGTAGGGAAACACCGACTCAGAGGAGGGGTGCCTGCCCACGGTCACAGAGTGAGCCAGTGGGGGGCAGCCCCCCAGAGCTGCTCACAAGGGTCGGGAGGCCTGAGTAGTGGTCTCAGCTCTTCCAGGAAACAACCGTCTCTCCTTGGCAGGCGGCTTCCTGTGCCTGGCCTTGGGGTTGCTGGTTGGACCGTGGATGGGGGCTGAACTGAAGCAACAAGACCCCTTGCAGCCCTGCTGCTCTGGGATGGTATGATCCACTGCAAAGCAGCATGATGCTGAGGCTGCTGTGAAGAGCTGAGGCTGGTCCCTGCTCTCTCCCACCCACCACGTCTGGGTGGTGGACGCGCCCTCCAGTTCCCCCCACTTCCTTTGCTCCTTGAGAAGAGAGAGGCAGGTCAAGGTCTCTGGAAGTCAAAGTCACACCATCGCAGCCAGATTCTTAGCGTGGAATATTGGAAGAAAACCACCTTCCACAAACCACGGTGCCCATCCTTACACTGCCCAGTATTCCTGGGTGGCCCAATATAATCCCTTAATATCCCCAAGCCTCAGTTTCCCCAGCTGCATATAAGAAAAGTCACTGTGACTTCTCTCCCTCCCAGGATTCTCTTGAGAACCGGCCTATGAATGAGATGGCTGAGTGGCCCACACTCCCCTAGGCAACCAGAAGTCTGCCCCTTCCTCCTGGCACCACGAGCTGGGCTCCATCCCCTTGACTACTTCAAAAGACACCCTGCCAGCAGCTTCTTGGACAGAACACTCTGCCAGAGCCTTCAGCTTCAGGAGGCTGGCATTCATTCTCACTCGACGGCTACACTGGAGAGAGGTGGAGAGGGCAGCTTAACTCGGTTTGGGTAGGGGAACCGGATTGATCACGTCTCTGTGGGTCCCCAGGACCAGAAGCCTAGAGCCTCCCCCAGTCATTGCAATACCTGCCACATCTGGATGAAAAGATTCAGCTGGAGGACTTCCCTGGTGGTCCAGTGGTTAAGAAACTGCCTTGCAATGCAGCAGATGTGGGTTTGATCCCTGGCGTGCACGCCTGCTAAGTCACGTCAGTCGTGTCCAACTCTGCGACCCCATGGGCTCTAGTCTGCCAGGCTCCTCTGTCCATGGGGTTCTCCAGGCAAGAACACTGGAGTGGGTTGCCAGACCCTTCTCCAGGGGAACTTCCAGACTCAGGGACTGAACTCACGTCTCCTGCGGCTCCTGAATTGCAGACATTCTTTCACGGCTGAGCCACTGGGAAGCCCTCAATCCCCAGACAAGAAACGACAATCCTGCAATCTGAGCCTCCTACTGAGCCTCCACGCCACAGCTGGAGAGTCCGGGAGCCTCATCGGAAGGTCCGCACAGCGTGCAGCCAAGGTCCTGTTTGCCGTAACGGAGACCTGATGCAGCCAAATAAAGCAGAAAATAACTCCATAAAATAAAATTTAAAAAAGGGAAGATTCAGCAGGTCTTCCAGATGTGCCAGACATCCACCCCTGGACATCTGGCTCTCAGAACACTCTTGAGCAGCACAGGGGAATGGAAGCTCACTTTCCCCAGCATTTTGTCCTCCAGACGTGTAGCCGTCTCCGCAGAGCATGCTTCTGGAGGACCAGGAGTGTCTCCTGCTGAAGCCGACGAGCAAATGTGCAAGCTCTGGAGGGTGGAGAATGGCAACCGCCTCACTCTGATGAGCTGTGAGCCACTCCGCCACCCACCCTGATCCTTCCAGCCCCTCGCCCATTCTTCCCTGTACTCGCTTTAAGTGCCAGCTCCCTTGTGCCAGGGGTGGTTGAGAAATGTCAACGGGAAAACAAGAAAAGGAAACACGGAAGCTGATGGCTTGTGATGCCCGCTAACGTAAATTCACGTGTCACGCCTGTTCTTCCTTTCCTGGGGGGAAGCAGCACTCGAGCCGTTTCTCACTGGAGCGTGCCCGTTTTCGTTGGCCAAGTGCTGGGCGCTGTCGTGCGTTTAGTTTAGTCCTCGAGGCTGCACCACAGTGTGGGTTCTGCTAGAGGCACCCTTGATGGGAGAGGAAATTGAGGCCCAGGGAGGTTAAGCAACTTGCCGAAGGTCACACGGCTACGGAGGCCAAGACGGACTCCAGGTCCCTGTGCTCCTGCCCCAGAGTACACCGTCTCTGCCAAACGGGTCAGTGCAGAGAAGAACAGCGATTTATACAAGCATACGGGGTCAGTGATGCCCCCAAACATGCCAGAGGATGGCCCCACTTTAACAAGCCCCACAGGTGAAGTTGAGGCAGGACTGGGATTAAAGAAAGGAAGGTGAGGCAGGATGGTGCAGGATCAGATCTCGTCTATACTTCAAATTTTGACATTCTGTTCACCATGGATTTTTTGCCAACAAATCCATGCTGGCAAAATCCAAACAAAGCTTTGTCCGTCTAGTCAAAGCTATGGTTTTTCCGGCAGTCAAATACAGATGTGAAAGTTGGGCCATAAAGAAGGCTGAGCGCCGAAAATTGATGCTTTTGAACTGTGGTGTTGGAGAAGACTCTTGAGAGTCCCTTGGACTGCAAGGAGATCCAACCAGTCCATCCTGAAGGAGATCAGTCCTGGGTGTTCATTGGAAGGACTGATGCTGAAACTCCAATACTTTGGCCACCTGATGTGAAGAACTGACTCATTGGAAAAGACCTGATGCTGGGAAAAATTGAAGGCAGGAGGAGAAGGGGACGACAGAGGATGAGATGGTTGGATAGCATCACTGACTCGATGGACATGAGTTTGAGTAAACTCTGGGAGAGGGTGAAGGGCAGGGAAGCCTGGCGTGCTGCAGTCCATGGGGTCGCAAAGAGTCGGACACAACTTAGCAAATGAACAACAATAATATGGGTTTTTTGCATGAAATTGAATAGTTTAAAGTACATATAAGATTAGAATGTTTTTACCTTGATCACTGAGATTTTGGGAACCCCCTTCAACTTTGCCCTCAGGGCCTGCCCTCCCCGGAGCCCCAGCCAGCCCTGCAGATCCCTTGCTTTGTGTCCACACTGGGTCAGGAGTGGGCAGTGATGAGCTTCATCACTAGGTTGCCCACAATGTCTCGGGGAAACAAGGAAGCCTCTTGTCTGGGGAAGGACCCGAGCAGGCGTGGTTTGTGGGAAGACAAACAGATGGATGGGCAGATGACTGTACAGGTGGAAGGATGAATGTCAGTGCTGGTATTCAGGTGAGTGGACTGAGAAAGAGACAGTAAGATGGGATACAGTCAGTCCCTAGACAACATCACAGGACTCCCGAGAGTACACAGAAGCCCCCCTGCGAGGGCCTGAGGATGCCCACTGAAGACGTCACAGACGCCAAAAGCCTCAAAGCCACACTGCGGGCAAGCATGGTGGAGGTGAGAAAGAAGCTTCTTTCTTGAGTGGAGGGAAGAGAAGCAAGGCATTCCAGACAGGGTACACAGGCCCAGAGGTGCAGAGGAGGAAAGTGCAGGACAGAGCAACTCTGAGCCTCTGGAATAGGGAGGAGAGGACATGGGTTTGAATCAGGCACCGCTGGTTATTAGCCATGGCAGGCACACTGCTCTGCTTCTCAGAGCCTCAGTTTCCTAAGCTGTGAAATGGGCACTTTGACGGCATCAAGCTCTGAGAGCAGAATCGAGGATCCAGTAAGAATGTCAAACATGAAGCTCAGAGTAGGTCCTCAAGAAAGTGTCAGCGCCTCTCCCGCCACGGGCCCCTCCCCTCCTGGGGGTGCTCACTGGCTGACGCCCTCTGGGAGGGGCCTCTGCCCCTGCAGGAGGGCCGAACCCCAGGTGGTTCCCTCCTGGGACCCCACCTCCACCGCCCACTGGCTGCGGCGGCTCTTCCCCGCTCACCACCCTAATACCCTAACGTGCACCTGCCACCACTTTATTCACAAAGATTTGCATCGATTTTGCCGTAAACGGTTATGAATTCAGCATGCGGAAAAAATAACATTGATCCCCTGCCTCATGATCTGTCTCTGAGCTGCACGGTCCACTAATGGTTTTTCCCAAGATTTATGTCGGGAGCCGGCGTGTGGCTCCAGCCACCATCTCCGCGTCCCCACCTCCGCCCTCCAGGTTTGCTCTGGTGACTTGGACCCTCTGCTTTAAAACGGGTTCAGGGACTGCGGCCCAGGAGCTCCCTGCAGGGAAAGCCAGGAGAGAGCAGGACAGACGCGCTAAGAAGGGAGGCAAGAAGGAGGTGGTGGAGGAGGAGGACTGCTGGGTGAAAAAAAGAAGGAAAAACAACATTTACCAAACATTCCCCGCCTTTGGCACTTCGAACGTCCTTCTGTCAGCTTCATAATAATAAGACTGGTGCTACCAGCTCCATTTACAATGAGGACGTGGAGGGTTGGAGGGGCTAAACCACATGTAGAGAATCACACAGTAGACCAAGGACCCGGCCAGCATCCTGGCCCGGATGTGGCCGAGAGGGCATTCCCTCCCTCGGGCACAAGGTGAGGGTGGTTGCGCAGCTCTCCTCCTGCCGTTGGCAACTTCCGGCAACAGAACTGAGCAGAAGTGAGGTCTGTTACTCCCAGCCTGGCCCTTAGAAATATCCGCCATGTGTCTCTTTCCTGCTTGGAGGCCACAGACAGCGTGGCTGGAAGACAGGGCGGGGAGCCTCAGGTGCCAGGAGATTGCAGCACAAATAAGAAATAAACAATTGCATAAAACCACTAAGATGGGGCAGTTCGCACGGATCGCCCTAAGACAAGAATTGACGCTGATGCGTGCCAGCACCATGGGGAACAGTTTATATCACCTCCTCATCTTACTTCACAGCCACCCCCGGTGGTAGGCATCACTGTGACAGGTAAGGAGACTGCCGCCCCCAGAAGTAATGTGCGTGTTCACCGTCACACAGGGAGTAAGTGTCCTGATCAGAGTTCACTCCGGTCGCATGCTGCTCACACCCAGAGCTGCCTTCCCCTTTGTCTTGCCAGAACCTCCCCTGTCCCCCTGGAAGGAGGCAGACTGAGTGGGAAGCAGGGCGGCATCGGGTCCGTGAACGCTCACCTCTGTGGCTCTTTCACGAGCATCCCTTCTTTCCCTTACCCTGGCCCTGGAGCTTCTGCACTGAGGAGCTGACAGCAGGTGGAAACTCGGTGGTGAGCCTGAGAGGTGAAGACTGAGCCCAGCTCCATCCCCCCTGGGGCTGGGTGGTCTTAGCCGAGCACCGCCCCCTCCCATCCTCCGTTCCCCACACTCAGGAGAGGGAACTCAGGAGGTGAACCAGGAGAGCTCCAGGGCCCAGCTCAGCATGCCAGGGCAGAAAGGCGCATTTCTGAGAACCACAGGGCTGGGCCAGAGGTGCCTGGGCCCATGATGAGCCCCATTCCAGGAGCAGGCTCCTGCCTGCAGAGATCAGCTTGTCTCCGAGAAAACTGCGGTCTCTTTGGCAAAATAATTCCCTCAAAAATTGGGTAGGATTGCCTTCTATTTGCTTCCTGTCAACACCACGTGCAAGTAACCATAACCAAGATTTCTTCCAGGTGTAGTTTAAAAACTCATATTTTCAAATACTATATGATATCGGTTACATGTGAAATCTAACACATGATGCAAAGGAACAGTTCTGTGAGACAAAAGCACTCAGAGATGTAGAGAACAGACTTGAGCTTCCCAAGGAGGCGGGCGCTGGGGAGGGGAGAACAGGACTTTGTGATGATCAGGGGCAAGCTATTCTATACAGAATGGAGAAACATCAAGGTCTTATCGTCCAGCACAGGGGACTCCATTCAATATCCTGTGATAAACCACAAGAGAAAAAATATTAAAAAGAATATATACATGTAGAACTGAGTCGCTTTGCTGCGCAACAGAAATTAACGCAATGTTGTAAATCAACTATGCCTCAATAAAATGTCTAAAAATGAAATCAAGTAAAAATAAAATCTCATCTTTCATTTCCTGGCGTCTGGTCCCAACCCAGAGGAGCCACGCGGGACAGCAGGTGTGGGGGAGGAGGCAACACTGACTGTTTGTTTCGCTTTGTTGCTCTTTCTGCTTTTCTGGCCATGCTGCATGGCAGGCAGGGTCTTCGTTCCCGGCCAGGGATCGATCCTGTGCCCCTGCGGTGGAAGCACAGTGTCTTAACCACTGGACCGCCCGTGAAGTCCCAAGGAGGCAACACTCTGATCTGACCTTTGCCACCATATTCTGGCTTGAGGTGCATAGAAAAAGTGGGGGCTTCAGTCTCCCCTCCTGCCCACGAGGGCTTCGTCCTCCAAATCTTATTTTACAGGTAGCCTGAGATCATCTCTCTCGTGGGATCCGCTAAACATGAAAGAATCAGCCAATGCACATCACACTCTGAGTTACAACAGACCGGCTCGAGCTCCAAACGCTGCTCTCACTTGACCTGCTTTCAAAGAGCCACCAGCAACATCAGACGTTTGTCATGATGCGGGCCACCCCCATCCTCCTCTCCCGAGATACCTCCATCTTCACCACCTGCTCCTTGATGGGTAGGCCACAGCATCATGGTTTACACTTTGTTATGGAAGCACAACACTGCTACCAAACTCGGTTTTAGTTACAATACTAAAAGCTGCTATAAGAGAAGTCAAGGAACAGTGGTTTACACAAGTCGGAAGCTTCTTTCCTGGGTAGCAGTCGATCCAAGGCTGCTAGGCTAGCTTCACAGTCAGAATCGCGGCCTCCTTCAAATCTGCTGCTGTTTTTGTCCACGTGGTCGGCATTCTTACCAGCTGGCAGCGGGGAGAGAGGAAGGGTGAGATACCCCTTCTTTTAAGAGCATGACTAGGAAGTTGATCCCATAACTTCCTCTTGAATCTTATTGGTCAGAACTTACTCCTGAGGCCACATCTAGCAACACAGCACTATGGGAAATGTAGTTTCCATTTGGCGACCATGTGCCTTGCTAAAACTCACCAGTTCTACTGCTAGGAGAGAAAGAAAGAAATTCACACTGGAGACAGTCATCTGCAGCAAAATCAGCATTCCACAGAGTGGGGGATGGAAGCTCAAAGAAGTTAAATGTCACCCAGGTTTGCACAGCTAGCAAAAGTGATAGAACCAAGTCTCACCCAGCAGTCTGAGTCCAGAGCCCACGCACACAACTGCACCGCTTCTCTGCCTCATCAGCACGCGCCACGTTCCACAGACACAGAAGGCAGACTTGCGCTTACCAAAGGGGGAAGGGAGTGGGGGACAGGCAAATTAGGAGCTAGAGGTTAGCGGATACCACAGCACGTGAAATAGACAGACAGCAAGCTCCTGCCGTAGAGCACGGGGAACTACATTCGGTATCTTGCAATAAACCAAAAGGGAAAAGAATAAGGAAAAGAATGTGTGTGTGTGAATGTGTGTGAGTGTGAGTGTGTGAGAGTGTGTGTGTGTGTGTGTGTCTGTGAGAGTGTGTGTGTGAGTGTGTGTGTGTGTGTGTATGTGTGTGTGAGAGAGTGAGTGTGAGAGTGTGTGTGTGAGAGTGAGTGTGTGTGAGTGTGTGTGTGAGAGTGTGTGTGAGAGTGAATGTGTGTGAGTGTGTGTGTGTGTGTGTGTGAGTGTGTGTGTGTGTGTGTGTGTGTGTGAGTGTGTGTGTGTGAGTGACTGAATCTCTTTGGGGTACCCTAGAAACTAACACAGCATTGTAAACCAACTATACTTCAAAACTTTAAAAAACACCTGTAATGTTCCTAAAACACATGGAATAGGAGTTCAGGAAAGGTTATTTTTATTTTTCCCTGACCCTAGATATCCAGGTCCTTAAAAAAAAAAAAAGTTGCCACCAACACCACCTAGGCACATTAGATTTTAAAAAGGAAGTGCAGAAAAAATGATTTCTGGAACACGATAGCCAGGTGATCCCCTGGGTCTTTGGGCATCAGGATCATGTGGGGTCCAGGGATCTGTGTACCAAAGTTTGACAGCCGTAGGTTGGTGTTGAAACAAGGTACACGGTACGCGGTACACGGTACGCGGTACACGGTACGCGGTACACGGTACATGGTACGCGGTACATGGTTATTTGTGGCATGACTACAGGTGGCAGCCAAGCAGGGTAAACGCAGCCGTTAACTTATGAGCCAGACCAGCCTGAGTTCAGACTCAAGTTCTACTACTTCCTGGCCTTGTGAGCTTGGACAAATCACTACAGCTTTAGTATCCTCAGTTTTCTCATCTGTACAATGGGAGTGAAAATGCCCGCCTCACAGGATGTTCCCCTAGTCAGCAAACGTACTGAGTACCCGCCTTGGATCAAGTACTGTCGGGGGCGTCAAACAGAACAAGTCAAACCCCTGCACTCAGGGAGCTTCTGAAGAGACAGAGAGCAGCCAGGAAAGATACACGGAATGCGCAGTATGTCAGATGGTGGTAAGTGCTCCAGAGAAAAACGACAGAGAAAGGCCACAGACGCTGTGGCAGGATGCAAATTTAGATCAGATGTCCGAAGAAGGAAGGCTTCGCAGAGAAGGTGACATTTAAGTGAGTCAGGCAGATATTCGGGGAGCAGAAACAATTTCCAGTGGAGGGATCAGCAAGGCTCCGAGGCAGGATCAGACCGGGTGTGTCTGAGCCGCAGCAAGGGGACCGGCGTGGCTGGAGGGGAGAGAGTGGGGTGGGCAGAGCCGAAGAGGGGCGGTGACGCGGGGCCCCGCGATGCAGGGCACCCTGGAAGCAGTACTGGCCCCTAACTTACGGCTGACAAAACGGAAGCTGCTGGAAGGTTCTGTGCAAAGAATGACGTGACTGGGCTTTCATGGTAACAGAATCTTTCTGACCAATATGCAGAGAACGTTCCCAAAGAGGCAAGCGGGGAAGCAGGAAGCTGTTGTCTGGGGGAGACAGAAGCAGGGAAGGTGGGAAGAGGTGCTGGTGCTCCAGCCCTGGCTCCGTCGCTAGCTCCCAGGGCTTCATCCTACCGCCCCCCCCGCCCCCGCCCCAGCATCGCCGAGAAGAGGAAGTCGCAGGCTCCTGTTGGAAGGAGGCGAGTCTGCCCAGCCCCTTGGAAACCTGCAAGCCTTTCTCTGAAGCTGGGCCTCTCGTGGGAACCTGCACCGGGCCCTGTGTTTGGGGAAGGGAGTAGAGCAGTGCTTCCCCATCCCCACCTCAGGTGGAGACGGCGTCTCCATGGATTCCTCCGCACGGCGAGCCGGGGGAGCGAGCGGACGTTCCCTCGCAGTCACTTTGAGGAGGTGTCCTCCGCTCCCAGGGGGGACACGTGAGCGAGTACAGCTTCCACGAGTGTCCCTTCCTGGGTCTTTGGCTTTTTGCAGCCCCGACACCCTGCGGACCTGCCCCGCGCCCGCATTCCAGGAGCGAAAGAGGGGAGGTGTGGAGGGGCGAGGGCTGGAGGCGCTGCACCCGCCGGCCCCGTGTGATCCTGTCGGAGCCAGGCCTCTGGGCTGTGCACCCGTGTGTGAGGCGGGGCTGCGGTGGGTTCCTTCCTCGGCTTCCTGATTCACCCTTGTGTGCGTCTGGCTGCGCAGGGGCGTCCGGTTCTTTCCGCGTGAACGCTTACATGCAGATGCAAACATCCGTGCATATCGGCAGGGGGGCTCTGCGTGCCTGCACATCTGGCTGTGCATCTGGATTTGAGGCAAATGTTTGGGGCCATGCTTGTGTGTGCGCGTGGTGCTTCTAAGGCGTGCCTTTGGGCGTGCCCACGTGTGTGTGTTCCTGCGTGCATTCTTGCCTCCGCTCTGTCCAAATGCAAGAATGGATGCATGCGTCCACACCTCCAGGTGCTAGTCCTTCCCTCCTGGGGTGCAGGGACCCTGCCTCTCTCTTTGGTAGCTTGAAGGGCGCCCTCGTCCCCTGGGGAGGCCCGCGCCTAGGTGGACAGTGAGGCACAGAAAGTCTTTGAGCAAGATGACTTTTTCCCCGACTTAGGCAGCACCTGCAAGGACTGAGTTCAAGGCTGGTCCACAGGGCAGCATCTTTACATGGAGGAGGGGGAGAAAAGGAAGGAGAGAAACCCAGGGGAGCAGGAGGAGAGAGGCAGAAGAGGGGAGCAGGTGGACAGAAAGGGAACCAGCCAGGAAAAGAACAGCTCTGAGCAACGTGTCCCCAAACTGACCAATTGAAAAGTTAAAAATTATACCAAATTGCAGGTCACAGGTGTTACATATAACATCCATCCAATGAATTCATTGGTCCATTTTCAACCAAAATACTGTAATGTCTCTGTGTCAGACACCTTGCACCTTACCCCCAGCCAGTCCTGCATTTTTAGCTCTGCTCCCCATTAATACCATCCCCCCAAAATGCTGAGAAAATCCCACCCAGGGGCAAATTGGTTGGTTCTGCTTCTAGCTGCTTCTTCTGACGCAGCATAAGACAAGGACCACTGGCCTTTAAAGCTAAAACACATTGGCTCAAGTCACGTCCCTGATCCGACATCCTGTGGCAAGCCGGGTGCTCCCCCCCTCCAAGTTTTCTGAGCTCTCCTAGGGGGGCAGGGTCTTGCGATCACTTACGGGTCAGAGTTCCTCTTCCTGTTGACCTCTCCATCCCTCACACCCCCTCCCTACAGCTGCACCGGCCCAACTGCAGGAATCCATCCTGCTTTTCTAATTCTCCCCAGACTCACCGGATGAAGCATCACGTGTAGCAGCCATGACTCCATCTGTCCAGCGCTGCGGAGGGTACTGCTCTGAAAGCAAACTTAGAGGGGACCTTCCAACATTCTTCTTATTAAAGAAGACACCCTTCTCCATGGCCACATGCTCCGCAGGCTATGTTGCCCAGACGACTATTTTTCTCTCCCCTCCCATTGTCCGGGAGGTGAGTGAGCTGAAGGGTTTCTGGGTTATCTCCCAGCTCTGAAATTCTATTGGACTTAGTCCGAGATAATCCTTTACTTGTTGGCTCTGGAAGAATGCAGTCCAGAAACTTACAATAACAAATGGTGGTTTGATCACACCCCATTTCTGTCTGCATAGTCCCTCTCATATTCCCCGACCACCTCTTCCCTCCTACAGACACCCTTCCTGATGCATTTTATGTGCCTCCTCCTGTCAGCATGCCTTTGTAAAGTGCATATTGCCGTTTTGTGTATGCACATTTTCAGGGTACTTAAGTGGAATTGCCATCCCGGCCCTGGGTTTTGCAATCCGTCCACATTGCTGTGGGTGCATCTGGTGTGTTGCTTCTAACTGCTCTCAGCCTCACGGTGGCCACACTCTCATTCTGTCTATCCAGTTGCCCTGTGGAAACTAACATTTTTGAACATCTGTCATTTGCCAGACATTGGCCAAGAAAGTCTCAGACTTGAATTATCAGACTCTATCCTCACAACAACCTCTGCAGGCAGCTCTGTTAAGGAAACTGAGGCAGTGGTTAAGCAACGTTCCCAAGATAGCTGAGCTAGAAAGTGCAGAGTAGAAATTTGAGTCTAGGCTGTCTGAGTCCAGTGTCCTCTCCTATAATCAAAACAGCCTGCTCTGGGCCAAATCCAACAGTCTAGAACTAGCTGTGCCTAGGACCGAGCACCACAGTGATAATAATCGTTTCCACCCTTTGCATACCTACCATGCGCCCGGGCCTGTGAGTCACGTGGGGCTGCCGTGTCACGCTGCACAGGTCGTGCACTGTGCAACTTTAGCGGGTACCGTCAACCTCGAGTGCAACGTGAACAGCATCCCCTTGGGCAATGGGATGGCGACCATCATCAAGGCTGAAATTTTTACTCCATTTTTACAGTTGAGAAAAGTGAGTCTCAGAGGTTACGTGATCGTCCCGAAGCACAAGCCAGAGAAGGGCAGAGTGCGGCTCCGAGTCCAAGTCCGCGCAGAGTCTGATTCCGAGGCCACAGCCCTCCTCGCTGGCCTACGGCTGCCAAAACTGTCACTTTCGGCCAAACCCTCAACTGAGCGTGTCTCCAGTTGCTCTGGGGACTGTTCCCCAAGTAGAGATGACGATAGACAAGGTCTGTCTCCAGGAGGCAGGTGCTGGGTGTGGTGTGGCTGCAACACAGACACCAGGTGGAGGTAAGTCGCTCAGTCGTGTCCGACTCTTTGCAAATCCACAGACTGTAGCCCTCCAGGCCCCTCTGTCCATGGGATTCTCCAGGCAAGAATACTGGAGTGGGTTGCCATTTCCTTTCCCGGGGGATCTTCCCAACCCAGGAATTGAACCCGGGTCTCCTGCATTGCAGGCAGATTCTTTGCCATCTGAGCCATCAGGGAAGTCCTGCTTCCTGCTACTGGGAAGTCCCAGTCCAGACACTAGGAGCTGGGTGAGTGTTCCACACTCAGCCCCCCTCCATACTTACCACCCTGGGCCGGGGGTCCATGCTCCCTTCACCCCATTGCAGCATGGGCCAGATCCCCGTCCACCTAGCAAATGGTCACCAAACTCAGCAGGGCAGAAGGCCATGGAGACGAGCAGTAATTCAAAGGAAGAAGCCCTTGAGAGGGCTCTAGGTTGTGTTCACAGCATTAAGACAGCTTCAGAGAAAAGCCTTTATTGCAGGCAGAAGAATATTATTTCAGAGCTATTCCCCTGGCCCATTACGGCAAAATAATAGAACTTTAGTTTCTATATATTTGTCATGCTTAGTGCACATGTATCTCAAGTATATTTGACAGCATATAAAATTGAGGTGAAATATTGCAAAATTGGCCAATTCTTGTACATATTAAATGTATTTCCTTTATTTGTTACACTTATTTTACATATCTACACAATCCATCTTTGGAACTGGAGAGGCAGTAAGTGATGAATTGATACTGGGGTTTACATGGTGAAGGGACTCGCGTTGGGTGTGAAATTTTCTATTTGCCTGGCGTCCCCTGGTCCTGATTACAGAGAGGAATGGCCGCCACCTTCCTGCCTCTTCTTGGGCAGTTATCTCTCTCAGGGGCAGGGAGCTGCCGTTGTTAATTTGAGGCAATGTCTCCAAACCCCTTCCCTTCCCTTCTTGGCAGGGGCTGGGCACCAGCTTTCTCTAATGATAGAAGAGCATTTTACTGGTCTGAGTTTGAAGTCTAATTAGATGGAACTAACCTAAGTCCTAGAGTTCTCATCCTGGGACTTTACGAGACTTTATAAAATCGGACGCCGGATTGCGTGCACTGACATATCCTTCCGTGGCTGCACAAGAAGGTTAAGCTCTACCTGGGAGTCTGGGGTGGGCTGTTCTGTTAAGGAAGAGAGTCTCTCCTTCATCTGGTCCATCCCGGCCCCGCCTGTCCATCCCTGGAGAACGCCACTCAGTCTGACAAGAAGAGTTGGGTGGTAGATGGAGCCCAACCACCAAAACCACACCTACCCGAACTCTTACCTGGATATTCCAGGTTGGACCAGTTTACTCTCAGGGAGAAGCCCTCTGGAGTGTTGCTGTGGGTGCACCCACCCTACAGGCCACTCAGCAACCCTTCCCACAATGGCCACAAAGCAAGACAGTGCAGGATCCTTGTTTGTACGTGACCAAGGGCTCCAGGGGAAGGATGGCGCGACCACTCCTGGGGCCCAGGCCACAGGACAGAGGGTATGGATTCAGCCACATGGGTCCTGCATAGAGACGCCTATCACCATGGTGTTCTCCCATTGAGACTCCCTTGGGCCTGCTTCTTAAATGTAAGCCCATGAAGGTCAGAGCTCTGATCTTCATATTCGGGCTGGGGATTACCATTCATCCTTTGAAAGTGAACGTGAAAGTCACTCCGTGGTGTCTGACTCTTTGTGACCCCATGGCCTATATAGTCCGTGGAGTTCTCCAGGCCAGAATACTGGCGTGGGTAGCCTTTCCCTTCTCCAGGGTATCTTCCCAACCCAGGGACTGAACCAGGGTCTCCTGCATTGCAGGCGGATTCCTTACCAACTGAGCTATCAGGGAAGCTTCAACCTCTAGACACTGTAAAGTAGTTTTAGACCCTCCATCAGACGGTGTGAACTTGCGGGCAGCCAGTCACATCTTTTTCCTTGTAGTCAGCCTAGATTCGACTCTTTTCTAGGCCTGGGGCAGACTTGACATCTGCTGGGCTCTTTTCTCTATGCTTAGCTTCCCCCAATGCCCAGAGTGATCCACTGACTGCTTTCTTGTGGGTCTTTCCCCGTTGAAAGCTGGGGCCATGTTTTATTCATCTTTGTATTGTCTCTACCTATCGTGGCACATAAGAGGTCTTAAGAAAACGGTTAGATGGATGGATGGATGGATGAGATGAATTCTGCAGGTTTCAACACACGGGAATCGGGTCTGCAAGATAATCCTATGCTTTGCGTCACCCTCCTCAGTGAAGTGTAACCCATAAAAGCTTCATTAATATCTAAACAATGGAGAGCCCAGATCGGCCACGTCCCGTCATCCATTAAAGATGAACTCCCTTCGGAGGGTCAAGGGGGGCTAATGCATCTCTCCCCATGGCTCAGCTGCAGCCACCAGCCATCAGAGAGCCCATTAGGGGAGGAAAGAGCGATTGATCCCTGATGAAAGATGCCTGGGATTTGGGGGTCAGGCAATTCCTGGGCCCCAGGAAGGAGGGACAGAGGTAAGAGCCTGTACTCACTCTTACCAGCTAGAATCCAGCTGGGCCCTGGAGGCCCGAGATGAGGTGCATGCTCAGGGTAGCTGAGCCGAAGGATCATCCAGCCCACCTCCTCCTTTTAGAGATGACAGCACAGGTCCAGACAGGGCAGGTGGCTTACCCAAAGCTCCGCTCTTATAAATTAATTGTAACTGCCCCTGTCCTCACCCATTCTCATACCCACGCCCTTCGCAGGGTGACTGCATCTCTACCCACTACAGGAAGGAACCTCGGTCCCCCCTCCCCCATCACACTTGAACCTGGACTTGGCCAAAAGACCTGTTTGACAAACAGAGGCAAAAATGCTTATGTATCAGTTTCCAGCTTATGTATAAGAAGTTCTACTCCTCTGGGGTCTCTCCCCTGCTTTCCTAGCTTTGATAAAAGTATTGCTGGGCTAGCCTGAGGGAGGACGAGCAGAGTCCAATCAACTCAGCTGCCCCAGCCAGGCCCAGAAACACGAGTGTCCAACCAAGGTCGGCAAAGCTGCCTAGCCAAACTGCAACTGACCAGGCAGCCGCGTGGGCTGTGGCCAGGCCCGCTCATCCTAGCAGAACCGAGATGACCCAGAGACTCAAGAGCCAACATACGTGTTTCCAATCAACCGTGTGCCCCTGAGGTTCTACGGCTGTCTGCTGTGAAGCATCACTAGCGCGGCGGGCACCCGGCCCCTCCTGGAGCACCAGGGTGCTGTCCCCGCAATAGCCGCGGCTCCGCTGCTCCAGCGCCCCTCCTTCCTTACTCCTGCCTCCACCGTGGGAGCCTCAGTGGATGACTCATGGTCTCAAGATTTTAATCTTTCCTTTCTTTTCTTTGTTCTTACATCTATTCTTTTTGCTTACAGTGTGTTTCCCAAAAAAGGACTCTGAGCCAACATTCAAACACTGGAAGGCCTCTTGCAGAAATCTGTCTTTTGAAAAATCGGAAGACGCTGGAGCTTGCCTAGCTGCGTGGCACCAGCTGACCATCTGGGCCTTGGAAGCAGCTGCCCCATCAGACACGGACATGTGCAAGGCGCCCGCTCTGACAATAGTCCTCACCTCTGACTTCTGGCTTCCCAGTGCCAAGCCTGAGCACCAGTCATCATCTAGCTTATGCTCTTGGCTTCCTTATTGTAGAGAAATTCCTCCATACGAGTTGCTGTCAAAAGTTGGCAAACAAAAGATAGACCTTGAGGGCCTCACAATTCAAGGAAAATAAAGAGAGCATGTTTCTTTGTGAAAGTGATGGATATTTCCATGTACTTAAAATGCAAACAACAGCCGGTTCCTCTCATTAATACTGGCCCCCGGAGGCTTCTGGAGTTTCTACTCCGGTTCTAGACCAAACTCCTACAGACTCTGGTCCTACTTACCTTTTTGCTCTTCTCTCCCTTCCCCCCATTCCCTCGAACCCTAATTTCCAGACACCCCACCCCGCCCAGACCACTCACTCTGTTCCCACCCTTATGCCTTTGCCCACGCTATGCCTGCTCCAAACTCAGTGGGAGATGCTCAGACTCACAGCTTCCTCTCAAACCTTGCCTCCACCCAGAGCCTTCCCAACCTCACCCCAGTCAGGACTGCTCTTGCCTTCTCTTGCTCCCCACACTGCCAAGCCCTATGATGAAGCCCCATGTTAACAGCTGCCCCAGAATACACGTTGCTACCCCAGCCTAACTGCTCCAGCACAACTCTGCCCTCCCATCGCAGGCGCGACTGAGTCAGGGGGGCAGGGGAGAGGCAATGCTGGCCCAGCTGGTGCACCCTCTCCCCCATTACCAGCCCTGGTATAGACTTATTACCCAAAGTAGCTTTGGACTGAAATTGAATGGCCATGATTTGCATCTTTTTGCATTTCATTTGCATAGTGCTTATTTCCTGTCCAAAAATACTGACATTTGCTCACAGTTTGCTTCTGGCTCTCCAGGGCTCCCAACACTGTGTCTCTGTGCCGCTGCCCTCTCACCTTGGGCCCACCACACCTAACCACACCTAACCACACCTGAAGAAATGCCTGGCTGAGCCAGGCCTGCCAGAGACAGACCCATCTCCCTCTCCCTCCCACAATGCAGCCGGGAGCTTGCCCCCGGAAATCCCCACTCAGCCTCCAGGCTTGATGTTGGCTGAACTGTTCCCTGCTGTGCCCAATGCCCAGCCTGGATCTAGGCATGCCAGGAAATTGTGAAGAGTCTGAATGAATGAGTACATGCATGACTGAGTGAATGAGTGATTGAACTAATAAGACAAATCACAAAAGTGAGTGGGTAAGCAGTCAGGCATGGGGAAAGGTGAGGAGGTGGGGGGCTTTGGAGCAAAGAGACCTCAGGCAAGCAAGCTCTGCAGAAGCAATTTGCTCAACAGTTTTGAGCTTAGCCCTTGGAGGCTGACAGGTCTGGGTCTGAAGTCTGGAGACATCAAGCAGGTGGGTGGCCCTGGGCAGGTCTCTTCATGCTGTGTGCCTCTGATTGTCAGATGAAAATACGGGCCCTGCTATCCCAATGCCTCGGACAGTGCCTGACTCACAGAAGGCATTCAAGAAAGATCTGCCGGGTAAATGAGTGAATGCATAACTCCCTGCATATCCAGTTGTTGGGCAGGTTAAATGGGGTGCTGCCCACAAGACACTTGGTGTAGTCTGTTACTCACTAGTCACTCACCGTGAGTTCAGCTGATCCATCCAGCTTCCAGTAGTCACCAGACTCATCCATGCATGATCCACATGGCATCGCCAGGAGGCATGTATTCCCGGCCCTGCACTGATCACAACTGGAAACCCAACCATGTGTTGTCCAACAGTGAGACAGGGACCAGCTCTGTGCCAAGTCCTAAGCCAGCTGCTGCGGAGCCAGAGATGAAACTAAAAGTCCTGCCTCTGGGGTCTTTACAGTCAGGTTGGGAAAATAAGGCTGCCTCTCTGAAATAATTAAAGAGAAACAGTGGGGCTAGAGTCCCGCAGGCTGTAACACCAGGGAGCCTGGCCTCCATCAGCTGGGACTCCCCCAGGAGGTGTCTTAGAGAAAACGGCTTGCCTTGGCCCTTCATCTGTGTGACTGTGTGGAACGACGCAGGGAAAGGAGGACCAGCGGGAGAGAGAGCAAGGACAAGGGCATGAAGGTGGGAGGACAAAGGCGTGAAGGTGGGAATACACACAGAGGACAGACCGGGGGAGGAGGGGTGGTGCTGGGAGAAGGGGGTACCTGTGACTTGTGCACCTGGTTAGGGGTCGCTCCACCTCTGGCTCAAGACTCTGCCACATGGAGGGCTTATTCTCTAAACGGCAGCCTGTCTTCTCAGCATGAAGCATTTACTGTGTGGAGCAGCACGGAGTAAAAGGACTGGCCTCCAGCTGTATCTCTGACTGGTCCAGCTAGCGTCACACACAGGAAACTCCCTCTAGCTCAACTGCAACCACACGGGCCGCAGGAGCCCAGAGGTGGGACATCCAGATCCAACAGGGCTGGAACAACGTCAGAAGGGCTTCCCAGGGGAAGCGCGCTGTGGTCAATTTTGAAAGCTGTTTGGAGCCAGTGGGGGAGAAAAGATGCTCCAAGCTGAGAACCACCTGCAGAGCCTGGGAGGCGAGATGGGAGACAGTGGGCTTGGCGATGGTAAGTCTGGGCGCTGGGAGGGCCCTGAGACCTGTTTCAAGGCAACCAAAACAATTAGAGGTAAGAAGACTGAACTCCAGAGAGCTTGAGTGACGCAAGATCACACAGCATTTTAGCAGCAGAACTTTGATTGGAATCCTCAGAGCTCGGAGCTCTAGGAGCAGAATGTGTCAAAGAAATCAGTGTGGGTGAATGTAGGGTGAAAAATATGGCCAGGAGGCTCTTCTCAGCCTGGAATCCACCTGTCTGAATCATGGGATCACATGTGCCGCCAGTCAGAGGTTAAAAGTGAATATATTAGTCATTCAGTCGTGTCTGACTGTGTGTGACCCCATGGACTGTTGCCCACCAGGCTCCTCTGTCCTGTAATTCTCCAGGCAGGAATACTGGGGTGGGTTGCCATTTCCCACCCCTCTGCAGGGGGTCTTCCCAATCCAGAGATTAAACCCGGGTGTCCCACACTGCAGGCAGATTCTCTACTCTCTGAGCCAAAAGGGAAGCCCTAATAAGAAGTTACTCTTTTTTCATCTCTATTTGGATTAGTCTCATTTAATTTTAGTCTTTTCTGGAGAAATACACATTTCTAAGCAGGGATCTAAGCAGCATGAGGCCCCATGATGGAAGACCCAGCCCAAACTGGCCTAGGCCAAAGGATTGTATTGGCTCAACCAACTCCTAAATCTAGGACAAGGTGGACTTCAGGCCCAGCTTGATCCAGGGGCTCAGACTGTGTCTACAAAGCTGGGTTCCTCTCGTTTCACTCACTTGATTTCTCTTATGTTGACCTCCTTCTCAGAAAGACTATCTCCTTGTCTCTCTTGCCATTGAGCTCAGCTTACTTGGAGTTCAGAGAAAGCTCCACTGATCACCATTCTGAGCCAGTCAGAGTCCAGGAAGGAGGTGCCATGAGTTCTTCCCTTGAGATCAGAGGTGGAAGGATGTGGCAGGAAAGATACATGATCCCAAGGGCAGAATATGAGGAAGGGTGAGTCTCCCAACATTTGTTTCTAAAAGTTGGATGCGTGCATGCTAAGTCACCTCAATCACGTTCAACTCTTTGCAATGTTATGAACTGTAGCCCACCAGGCTCCTCTGTCCATGGGAGTCTCCAGGCAAGAATACTAGAGTGGGTCGCCATCCTCTCCTCCAAGGGGTCTGCCTGACCCAGGGGTTGAACCCTCATCTCTTAAGTCCTGTGCACTGGCAGACGGGTTCTTTACCCTAGTGCTGCCTGGGAAGCCCGGAAGTTGGCTTTGTTGTTCAGTCGCTCAGCCGTGTCCAACTCTCTGTGACCCCTTGGACTGAAGCTTCCCTGTAGGCTTCCCTGTCCTTCATCATCTCCTGGAGCTTACTCAAACTCGTGTCCACTGAGTCGGTGATGCCATCCAACCATCTCATCCTCTGTTGCTCCCTTCTCTCCTGGCTTCAGTCTTCCCCAGCATCAGGGTCTTTCCCAGTGAGTCAGCTCTTCACAGCAGGTGGCCAAAGTATTGGAGCTTCAGCTTCAGCATCAGTTCTTCCAATGAGTATTCAGGACTGATTTCCTGTAGGATGGACTGGTTGGATCTCCTTGCAGTCCAGGAGACTCTCAAGGGTTGGTCTCAAGTTGGATAATTGGAGCTAGAGCCACAAAAGCCCTCCTCCAGGCTCTGAGTCCAGCTGCGGGGGGCAGCAGCCAGGCAGCGTCCTCTGGGCGCCCTAAGGGGAAGGAGAAGAGAGCCAGCCAGGGCAGCAGGAGGCAGAGGCGAGCGTCACCCAGGACATCCCTCCTCAGAGCCTTTTTTTGCAACCTCATCATTACCCCTACCCAGTCCTTCTGTCTCAAAGACTCAGGACGTCTCCTGTGATGTGAATTTCTGATCAAGGGGCTGGAGAACTTGAACTAAACATCTCGGCTCCATCCCTAAGCATCTGTGGTCTTGGCCAGGCCACCGTCCATCTCTGAGCCTCTGTTTCTTCTCTTGTAATACGGGGAGACTGGAGTAGATCCCCGGTTTTCACATACTGTTTAGGCGACAGAACCCATTCTCTCAGTGAAGTTTACTGAGCAGACCAGTATGAGAGTGATCGGTGTGGAACAGCTGCAGCTGACGCAGGGGTGATGGGAGCAGGGCTCTGGGGCTCAGCCTCCCCACGCCCCTGGTCTGAGAACACTCAGGGCCTCGGCTCTGGGACCACAGGGCATTGAGGGATGCACATCGGCCTTATACACACATGGACCTACAGGCCTGAGTTTGAGCCCCAGTCCCACCAATATACCAGTTAACTCTGGCTTCCTCAGCCACAAAACTCAGGGACTTACAACAGCAACTATTTATTATACTCATGCGCTTACAGGTCCGCTGGGAGTGGGCTGATCTAGGCTGACCTCCACTGGGGTGAGCACTCTGCCTGCATCTCCCGCTGCCCTTGGGGCCAGAAGGTGAGACTCAATATCTTTTGTCACTTTGGCCAACATGTCATCCACCAAAGCAAGCTTTATTATGGCCTGATCTGAGCAAACAGCCACTATCCCATGAGAGTGCAATGAGGAGGCCTGGTGTGTGTGTGTGTGTGTGTGTGTGTGCACGCGTGTATGAGTGCGCACGTGTGCCGGCACAGATGTGGGAAGCGCGTCTCTGAAAGGCAGATGCTGCAGACCCTGCTTTATGATGTTACTCAGAGGCTGAAGGCGCTTTCAGGGCCCAGCTCCCAGATTCTGCCCACTGTAAAAATCATCATGTTATAATTACAAGTTAATTAAAGCAGAAGAGATCAAAGCCACTTTAGACAGATTAATGATACAGCGAGTGCCAGGAATTTCACCGTTTTATGTATTAACCACATTGTCGTTTTTAGTCCTCTTTTTTCCCCCTCTTTTGTGTCAGCCGAAAAGCCTTTCATATCTTTTCTCTGCCCCCCTCAATGCATGAGGAATTTGAAGTCCTAACAGCTGTGAGGAACTGTCTGTGGAGAAGGGGCCCATTCAAAGGATATCAGAAAAATCAACGAGCCTTTTAGCTTCTGACTAGAATGAAGCTGCCACCCGCCTAACCTTCTTCTACCTAAAGAAAGAAAGAAAAAAAAAAAAGGCCTAAAAAACATCAGACATTAAAATAAGGCCAAAGCAAAGGGAGGCATTGGAAACGAGACTCCCCAGCTCCTAGCCTCCCCAGGGAGGCTCTGGGAGGGAAGGGATTTTTACATTTCGGGGTAATCACTAGCCTATTCTGTTCAGGCTTCTCTAACAAAATGCCAGAGACTGGGGGGTTAGAAACAATAGCGCTTCATTGCTCACAGCTCTGGAGGCTGGAAGTCTGCGGTGGGGTGCCGGCCTGGTTGGGTTCTGTGAGCACCCTGTTCTGGTTTGCAGGAAGTCTGCGGTGGGGTGCCGGCCTGGTTGGGTTCTGTGAGCACCCTGTTCTGGTTTGCACGGTGCTGACTTCCTGTTCCCTCAACTGACCGAGGGCGGAGAGCGCAAGGAAGTTCCCCCGTAACTCTTACACAGGAAATAATCCCACTCACAGAAACTGCACCCTCACAGGACAAGGACTGATGGTTGCTCAGGCGTGTCTGACTCTTTGTGACCCCAAGGACTGCAGCCCGCCAGGCTCCTCCGTCCATGGGATTCTCCAGGCAAGGATACTGGAGGGGGTAGCCAGTTCCTTCTCCAGGGGATCTTCCCGACCCAGGGGTTAAGCCTGGTACCCCGCATGGCAGGCAGATGTTTTACCCTGATGACTCACCATCAGAGAGGACGTCCACCCTCATGACCTCATTTAGTCCTAATCACCTCCCAAAGGCCCCATATCCTAATACCAACCCAGGTGTGGTAGTGTTTCAACATATGAATTTGCATGCTGCCCATAACACCCACCTGCTGAGTCTGACAGCCAAGTCATCAAAGTTTAGCCTGAGGGTAAAGTGTGAGTCAGATAATTAGCAGAAAAATAAACAGCCCACACATTCATTCCCTCACCGGGATTCCTGAAGTGCCCACCGTATGCCAGTGCCAGGCCCTGGGTTGGGGCTGAGGGTACAATGATGAGCAGGTTAGACAAGGACTCTGCCCTTGTGGGGTCTACAGTCATGATGGCGAGCACACGCAATGTACTCGTGGACACAATGTTCGCGTGGACACACAATGCACATGTAGACACACAACGCACACGTGGACACACACAATGCACGCATGGACACACAATGCACGCGTGGACACACACAATGTATGCACGTGGACACACAACACACGCGTGGACACCCATCGCATGCGTGGAGTGCTAAGGCAACGCGCAGCAGAGCCACCATGCACGAGAACCACCATTCCTCCGATCTCAGTGGCTTAAAGTTCATTTCTCCCCTGCACAAAGATCCGTCAGTGGTGGAGGGTGGGCATTCGCCTCAGAACCCAGGCAGATGGAAGCACTTTCATCTCCAACGGATGGCTCCAACAGTCACATCGAACAGACCGGTGGAGGAAGACCACCGGGACGTTTTTATAGGCCAGTGACTGGTGTACGTCACTTTTACCCATAAAGTGCCTCAGAAATGAGTCACCTGACCTACCCAGTTGCAAAAGGAGCTAGGAGATGTTGTCTGGCTGGGAGACCCCTTCCTAACAATGACACTACCCCGCGGAAAGGGAGACGAATCGTGGATGACTGGCCCACCTTTCTGCCAATACAAGTAGGGAAATAACTCATAACCCACGGTGAATGCTTTACAGGAGAAGCTCAGGGGTCTGTGGGTGCCCTTGGTCAGGGGGCCTGTTTCCTGTTAAACAGGCCCCCCATTTATTCAGGGGGCTTGAATAAATGACCTGTTATTCCACAACAAGCCACCCCCACAACTGAGTGGATTAAATACAAATTATTATTATCTCTAGACGCTCTGTGAGTGGACTGGGCTCTGCTGGGCCATGCTCACTTCCGTCTCTCAGACAGGTCAGTCACGTGGCCCCTGTGTGACCACAGGGTTCCTTCATTCACAGGTCTGCACCTCACCTCGGATGGGTGGGGGCTGCCCAGGCACCTGTCTCCTCCCAGGGGCCAGGGTGACATTCCTCACAGCTTGGTGGTCTCAGAGTGGTGAGAGTCTTTACATGGTGGCTGGCTTTCCCTGGGTAAACACTCTTAAGAAACCCCTGAGAAGTTGCTATGCTTTTTACAGCCTGGACTTGGAAGTCCCAGAATGTCACTTCCACAGCATTCTATTGTTCAAGCAAGTGACTAAGGCTAGCCTAGATTCAGATCCTTCCTTCTAGTTCTTAATGCTCTGCGATTCTTTCTCAGGTAAGAGCAAGATTTCCAGACTAATCTGGCTACTCTGCAGGGTAGTTTTGAAGAGAGCAAGGAGAGAGGGAGAAGACTGTATTACGGTTGTTTTGGTGCATTTTGAAGCTCCTCACCCTTGTTATCCCCACCCTCCCACCATCATCAGAGGAACAGGGCCAGGAGGATTTGGCTGCCTCTGTTTGATCAGTCACCCTAACGTGTTCATCAGTCTAGAGCACTTCTGCTAGGCCTGTTCCTACCAGCTGAGTCTGGAACAGCTTTTCACATTGGGGAAATTATTGTGATGGGAGGATCCAAAGGATGAAGACATCCGTGGAGTCCAGTTCCCGTCCTCTTCAGTGAGAGCCCAGGGAGAGCGAGTCAGCACCACGGTCAGCTCCTGCTCTGCTTGCGGCTGGAGGCTTAGCTCGGGACGCCTGGGGAGGTCAGGTGAGGAGTGCGGAAGGAGAAAGCCTGCTCCCAGCGAGCTTCCAACTTGAGAGGGACACTTGGATCCTGCTTTGGGGGTGAGAGGATGGGGCAAGAGAGAGGGGCACACTCTGAGTCTGCAGTCACGGGCAGTAGGCGGGAGACGCACCTGCCACGCCGTGCCAGGCACCAGACGGGTCACATCCTCACAGCACACGCTATGGAAGGCCAGCATTATTACGCTTGTTTCATAGGTCAGGACACCGAGGATCAAAAGAGCCAGCAGGTCCCCCAGCTTTTACAGCATGTTAGTGCCGGAGCCAGGACGTGGAGCCAGGTCCACTGGAGTCCAGACCCACGCCCTTTGGTGCCATCCTAGACTTGACACTCAGTGGGGGCTCAGTAAATGCTGAGTTATTGAATGAATGAGTGAATAATGAGTAGATTCGGTGAATGTGCAAACAAACTGGGAGAAGATGCATCTCCAGCTGCATTCAGATGCTGGGCCAAGACAGATGAGCCTGACTCCCTCCCCCCCGAGGAAGCTGGCCGTCTTACCCAGGTCATGGGGTAAGTTGACTGAGGGGCTCACGCTGTAGCATGTGGGTTTGGTCCCCCCACCCCATCCTGCCCCACAGGGGCGCAGCCTGAGTTGAGGGGCTGGAGAGGCTCAGGTTGTGGGGAGGAAGGAGTGCCTTCTCTCCCACTCTGTGGTCCATTTTGCTCAGCAGCAGCATAATAAAGCTGTGAGTGGCATCGCTGACAAGCCTGGACAGGCCCCCCACATGTGATGATAAATCTGAGCCTGTTCTGACCTAGTCTGGCATTAAGAAAAAGACACAAAGGATCCTTGAGGAAGGAAGAAAGAATGGCAGTGAAGGCTCTTAAATTATACCTCAGGAAGGTCCTCCCAACAGCAGAAGTTATCCAACTCCAGGAGGGGTGAGAAAAACTCACTTGAAAGCAGATACCTGTGAAAAGGGCAAGGAATTCTTAAGGGGCCATTCTAATGTAAACCTGTTGGGAAATAGAGTTATCAAGAGCAGTTCACCCAACACCCAAATGTCAGATCTGGAAAGGTCTTTCAGAGAGAACGTTTCTTAGATCCACATCGCCCTCTTTCAGATGAGGGTTCTGAGGTCCAGGGTGGGCTGGAAGGGACCAGGGTGACATGTCGAGGAGAGACCAGCCCTGTGTGGGCACTCACTTGTCAATGGTCCTTTCCTCGCCCCCTTTGCTCTGATCTTTCCCCATTAGCTGTAGGATTTTCCCAGAGACTAACATCATTTTCCTAAATCACATTTCTTGAAACCACTTCAAATCCAGTCTACTTCTGACCCTGGGGCCCTCCACCAAAGACACGGTAAAGAGTGTTTCATGAAAGGAATTCTGTGGCACACAAAAGCAATTAGACCGTAAGTGTATGACTACTTGAGGACAATGGGCTCTAGCTCCCTTGAAGTTTTATTTTCTGAGCTTTAAGACACTTCATACCCTGGACTCAGTGATCTGAGTTCCAAACACAACTCTGACATATCCTGGAAGGATGACTTTGTACAAATTGTTCCCTGTGGCTCAGTTTCCCCATGTGGGAAAGGAGGACACTGCTCTTAACTCCTTTCAAAGAGATGGGATAAAATAAGTTAACACTTACAAAGTCCTGGGAAGAGTGCCTACATAGAGAAGTGCAAATAAATGTGAGTTATTATGATCAGCTGGGCTTCCCAGGTGGCTCAGCAGTACAGAATCTGCCCGCAATGCAGGAGATGCAAGATGCACGCAGGGGAGAGCCCCTGGGGAGAAAACGGCAACCCACTCCGGCGTTCTTGCCAGAAAAACCCCGTGGACAGAGGAGCCTGGGGGGCTACAGTCCATGGGGCAAGAAAGAGTCTGGCTGAAGCCAAGCACACACATAATCAGCCGACAATAGCCAGAGGTGGGGGTGTGGTTGGGGGAGGCTGGCTCTGGCTAGGACTGCAAAAGTCTCTGAAGGCATGCTGGTCTGTGACTCTAGAAATTTAGATTCTAGGTCCAGCTCAGTCATGGAAGGTCTGTTGCAGGGCCCTGGAGAAGTTACCCCTCTGCCTCTGAGCCTCAGTTTCCCCATCTGGACAATGAAGCACTTATACTGAGAAATCTCTCACCTGCGCTCTCAGCTCTAAGATTATGGGAGCCAGCGGTTATCACTCCTGGTGCAGTGAAGGGAATTCAGCTCAACAGTCCTGCTTTACCGCCCTCAGCCAAGCCCCAGTGCAGGTATAAGTTCTGTCTTCACACTCTACTCCATGCCCTTCTGGCCCATTCTGAAGGATTCTCTAATGGATCTCAGAGCCGAGACAGCCAGGCCAGGCCAGCAGAGCCAACCCAGCTGTCAATGCAGAAGGCTTGCCTGGGTGTCCCTGCACTGGCTGCTGCCTGAGCATCACCCTCCCCCGGTCCTGCCATCCACGTGGCAGGGCCTGGCCCCTGAGCCTGAAGACAGAGGGCAGCCTGCCAGAGAAGCAGGGCGGACACTCCCCCGAGTGATGCACGGGGCAGCCCTGAGCCAGCTGCTTTCCTCATCCCAGCTGAAGTGGATCTGACAGTCTGGGGGAGGGGGACAGGGAGGAGAGGAGCTCCCCTCCCCAGCTGGCCCCGCAGGAGATCAAGGAACAGGACTGTCAGCGTGAGTTTGGGAAGCACCACTAGCTTGCATCAGTAAGATGATTTTGGAGCGTAAAGGGGACCTACCGGGGGCTTCAGAACAATGTTCACCTCCCCCTCCTCTCTGTGCTCACTTAGCATTGCTCAGGCACAGACGCGGGCAGCGGGAAGGTGTGAGACGGTCTAGGTGCATGCCCCCTGGGCCCCTTCCACAGCCACACGGCTTTGAATAACTCACGCCCCTCTCAGAGGCTTGCTTCCTCCATCTATAAAATGAGGGTGCTCATGGGGTTTGGCCACCTGATGTGAAGAGCTGGCTCCTTGGAAAAGATTTAAGGTGGGAGGAGAAGGGGATGACAGAGGACGAGATGGTTGCATGGCATCACCAATGCAATGGACATGAGTTTGAGCAAATTCCAGGAGATAGTGAAGGACAGGGAAGCCCGGCGTGCTGCGGTCCATGGCGTTGCAGAGTCGGACGTGACTTACTGACTGAACGAGGACAATGGGTTTGGAGAAAGCCCAAGAGAGAGACCACAGTCCCCACCAGTCCCGACACAACACTCAACGCGTCAGGTCCCGCACGCAATGCTCTGCATGTGTGCTTCATGTAATCTGCACAGCAACACTTTGATGTAGACACACAGAGGTTACGTGATTTCCTCGGGGAACACAACTAGTCAGAGCAGAACCTGCACTCAGACCTCAGCAGTCTGGCTCCAGACTCTGCTCTTAACCACGTCCTGGAGTAGGGGTTTCCATCACAGGCTCCGCAGGAGCTTGACCGCCATGAACTCCCCTCTGGCCTCCTCTCATGGAGGCGAGGGCAGGACTGCTCCCAGAAGGAGGCTGTGGTCAGCCCAGTGCAGGACACTGAAGGAGCAGAGAGGCTTCTGGAAGGCCACCTCCCAGACAGGGCTTCAGTGGTAACAAAGAAATACAAGCAGAAACCCAAAGACTCCTCGAGCTGCCCAGGTCTTCCCTGGACTGACCTGATGGGCCCCTGAAATGACCCTGTCTGGGTCTTCCTCAAGTTCCTCGCACAAAGAGGTCACAGCTCCACAACTCAGGGGGATATGTTTTTTCAAGCACATCAGAATACAGAAGCTTTTCACCCTGACCATATCACGGGCAGTCTTTGGGGGGACACTGTCTACATCAAACACCTCCAAGAGCTGGGACCCTCCAAATCCAGCACCAGCCAGGGCATCATCCAGGCCTCTGTCGGGACCCCAGCATCCTGTGAGGGCCCACGCCCAGCCCCGGGTTTAACTGAGTCCTGGCAGAGTGGCCAGAGGGCTGGCCACCAGTAGACACTGGAACGCTCAAGTCAGCAGCCCCTTCGTGCCCAGAGCATCCACGACTCCCAGAACGAATGGCAAGGTGAGGCAGAGAGGCCTGCAATTCGTTAGGCTAAACCCCAAACCCAGAACCACAACATCAAGAGCCTGTTTCCTTTAATTATCCTCCTGTGTCCACACAAAGTGGGAGCGAATGCCTCTATGGAGAGTGTTCAGAGCTCTGGGGACAAAAGTATTTTATCTGGGCCCCAAGCCCGTGGCTCTAAGAGAACCAAAGCCGATGACCGCAGGGAACGTCACCAGCTGATGACCTCCTGCTTTCCCAGGCCTGTGTCTCCCTCTGCCCGGTCAGCCGTTTCTCACTTGCATCCCTCCCTGCTCACTCCCTCTCCCTTCCAGCCCCACCTTCCCACGGTCCCACCGCTCTCTCTGTCTTACCCTCCCTGTGCCGGATTCTCTGTCTGCCCTTCCACATCCCTGCCCGGCTCCCATCTACAGGGCTCCGTGTCCAAGGGCTGATCTCTCCTGTGCCTCCCCAGGATCCCTTGGCCCTGGATTCTGCTGACCCGGGAGGCAGTGGTAGGAGGTTTGAGGCCAGAGGAGATGGTGTGGGGGATGTCCTCTGCAGCCCTGGGTCCTGTCTTTCCTGCTGCAGTTCCCACCCACCGCCCCGCCATCACTTACTGGGTTCTGGTACCCACTCCTTCATCTTGGCTTTAGGCGCCTCGCCGCTGCCCTCCCTCGTCCCCTGCCCTCCTTCACTGGCGCCTCCTAAGCTCACCACCTCTCTGTGAACGTGTGGTTGTTCAGTCGCTCAGTCGTGTCTGACTCTTTGCGACCCCATGGACTGCAGCACGCCAGGCCTCCCTGTCTGTCACCAACTCCCGGAGCTTGCTCAAACGCATGTCCATTGATTCGGTGATGCCATCCAACCATCTCGTCCTCTGTCGTCCCCTTCTCCTCCTGCCCTCAATCTTTCCCAGCATCAGGGTTTCTTCTCTATGAATGGTCCCGCATTAAATTGTCAAGTGTGCTCTGAATTTGCCCACTGTCCCTGCCCCAGAACCCTAACGATAACACTGTCCATTTTCATCTCCGACTCTCTCTTTCCACCTGAGTCTGCTTCCTGAGCCCGTCTCCACCTCTGCCCTCCACATCCCTTCCTCTCTCCATCCTTCCACCTCATCAGTCTCGCTGCATCTTCCAAACTCCTCCCCTCCCACTTCTGCTTCCGTCTTTCTGCCTCATTCTCCCGGTCTCCTCTTCTTTCTTCCTTTCCTCTCCCCAGACTACACAAAACCTTCATTTCAGAGGTAGGATCTACCAACTGCCAGGATAGCACAGAGGGACTTTCTATGAGGACCCACAGCCCCTGAAGAAAGCACTCAGATGAATGAGCCCTTTGCCTGCTCTCCACGCCTCCTGCTTGGGTTTACCTTTAGAATCTCTTAAGAAGGTTGTCTGGAAAGAAGAATCATTCCTTTGGCTGGGGTGGGTCCCCTGGGCCACCCTTGAACATGAACTCAGTGAGGGGAGGGGTCACCTTCACTTCTGAGCCCTGGGATCTCCCACCAGTGCCCCAGGAGACCTCGCTGGAAGCTCAGACTCCAAAAGACCTGAACGGGAATCCTCCTTTCCCCATGTCTCTGTCCTTAATCCTCCAAAGTAGTCAGGCTTGATTCTCAGCTTTCCTTCTTCCCCACCTCAGTGACATGTCTTGGGAATTCCACCTCTGAAATAAATCTCCAACATGCCGACTTCTCTCCAGCACCCCCCGCCCTGGCCCAGGCCACCGTCACCTGCCTGGATGATGATGCAAACCTCTCACTGGTCTTCCCCATCGCCACTCTTAGTCCCCTTCCATCCATTCTCCACCCAACAACTGGAGGGATTGATCTTTTAAAAGCTTAAATCAAATCAAATCATTTCTGTGCTTAAAATTCCGCAAAGATCTCCCATGGCTTAGAATAAATATCAGACACAAGCTCCTGGTCTGTGATGCCCTAATGAGCTGCCGGCCAACCTCTGCCTCCCTCCACCTGGTCCCAGCCCGCTCTCCTCCTGGCGTCCCTCACCCCGTGTCAGGCCTGCTGAAACCTGGGCCCCCCAGATGCAAAGGACTAGAGGGTGCCCAGACCCTTCTGGTACCGAGGCGCGGGGCTTGCCACCGCCATAGCCACACGCTCCCCTGTGATGGGGGGGACTGCAGGAGAAGACCGCCGCCGGCCCTGCACTGCCGGTCAAACAGCAGCTCCTCCAGGAAGCCCACCGGGATCTGCCCAACTCCCCACACTTCCTGCCTAGCCTCCCACACGAGGCTGGTCTGCCTATTATGTCCACACATGGAGCATCTGCCTGAGTTTTTTCTTTGGTCACTTGTGGGGAGAGTATGTAAATCTATGGTCATCTGAAGTATCTAAACCTCACATATGAAATCAGATCAAAGGCTCGTATCTCAAGGGTGGCATCTTGGGTATAGGAATCCCAGGGGGCTGCAAACCCACCCCTGTCCCAAGTGACCCTACTCTGCTCACCCCCAAGGATGCCTCCTCGTGTATCCTCACAGGTCGCAGAGACTCCCCTCTCCAGCCCATGCCTTCAGATCCAGTGAGACCAGCAAGAGTCAAGGGCACGTTTGAGGGGCAGGGGGAAAAGGGGACACCAGGAAAGACGGGGCTCGGAGCCAGTGTCCACAGGTGACAACACGCCGTGAGCGCCTCTGAGTAAGATGCTAGTGTTGGTCGCTCAGTCGTGTCCAACTCTGCGACCCCACGGACTGTAGCCCGCCAGGCTCCTCTGTCCATGGGAATTCTCCAGGCCAGAATACTGGAGAGGGTTACCATTTCCTTCTCCAGGGGATCTTCCCCACCCAGGAACTGAACCCAGGTCTCTTGCATCGCAGGCAGATTCTTTACCATCTGAGCCACAAAAGCACCTCTAGGAACGTAGAAAACTCCTGCCCATCTCTGGGGCCGCAAGGCCTGGGAAAGGCCGATGCACAGTCCAGGGCTGGGAGGGAGACTTTGACCTAGACCGTCCTGGTTCTAGTTCTGGACCCGGTCACCTCCTAGCTGCGTAGCTTGGTCAGCAGGGTGCTAACAGCAGCTGATATTTATCGGGTACTTGTGCCAGGCGCTGTGTCTAGTCATTCATGTTACACGACAAGTCTAGGGCTTGGGTGCTCTTATTACTTCCGTTTTACAGATGAAGAAACTGAGGCACAGAGATTAAGGGACCCGTCCAAAGTCACAGACCCAGGAAGTGATAGATCTGAGGCCTAGACTGAGGATCCCAGCTCAGCAGCCCCGGGCCTCAAGAATTCCCTCCCCCAACCGTCACACTAGTCACGGACCGAGTGCCCCCCGCAGGCTCGGCTGTGCAGATGCGGTCCGTGTGGGGATGCAGGGCTCGGTTCAAGTCCGTCTCTCGCCGCCTTGAAGTTTTTCACAATTTTTGAACAAGGGGCCCCTACATTTTCATTTTGCACTGGGTTCTGCAAATCATGTAGCAAATTCTGCCTCTGATGTCAGGACAACACTGTGGGGGGCTGTGAGATTGGGGGACAGCGACCTGGGCTCTGCGCCCAGAGGCCGGTCCTGTTGCTGTGAAGCAAGGGGACTCAGCCCCACGGCACCCCCAGAGGCGGGCCATCTGGCTGACAAGCCAGCAACTGTGACTTCGATCCCCCCCCACCCCAGTCTCATTGTTAAGCGCCTACTCCGGGCAAACTGACAGATCCACACTCGGGCGAGCAGATGTCAACTGTCCTCACTTCATCACGGCTCCGCATCTTGTCACTCAGCTCGCCCAGCTGCTGTCAGACAGGCGCCCGGGTGCCTGAGCGTGGTCACCCCACTCACAGCTGCGTGCACTCCCGATCTCGGAGACGTCCCTGCTGCCTCCTCTCACCATGACCTCGGTCCTCGGCAGGCTCTCAGGCCTGGAGGAGAAGTCACAAGGTCAAGTCAAAAGGTCAGGGAGCGCAAGCCCCGCTCCCCACCTCCAGCCTCTGCAGCCACTCTGCCTCCCTCCGGCCCGACGCCCGCTCTGATCAGCATCTGCCTGTAAAGGCAGACACGGGCGATCCAGCCCTGCCCCCTCAGAAACTTCCCTGAGGTTCTGGCACCCCTCTGGCGCTGAGTCAACACGATCCCATCTGTCTTACTAGCAGCGGGTGAAGGGGCGGGGGGGGGGGGTGTGGGGTGCGCAGGACCCCCGCCGTCACTCACCGCCTATTTATCCACCTGCCTGGCACCCTGTCCACCTGCTCGCCTGTCTTCCGTTTGTCTGTCAATCCATCTTTCCGTCTGTCTTGTCATCTCTCACCTGTCTCCGTGAGTCAGAGCCGCCCACGGTCCTCGCTTTCTCACCCCCTCGAGCAGGAATCCGAGCACATCTGGGCCTCCCCAGCCCCCTCCCTTTCCCCTGCAGCTGCTGAAGCCCTACCTGCACCCTGGAACTTGCACCTGGCCGGGCAGGTGGCGATGCCGGGCTTCAGAGAACTCTACAGTCTACAGCAACATTATTCTTATCATGAATGGCCGTGGTTTGGACACCGACAGGCTCCCCGAGGGCTTAGAGGGTAAGGAATCTGTCTGCAATGCAGAAGACCCGGGTTAGAGCCCTAGGTGGGGAAGATCCCTTGGAGAAGGAAATCACTCCAGTATTCTTGCCTGGAGAATCCCACGGACAGAGGAGCCTGGTGGGCTGCAGTCCGTGGGTTGCAAAGAGTCGGACACGACTGAGCGACTAACACTTTGGCTTTCACTTGGACGCCTACACCGAACGAGCTCTGCTTCCCGCTTTTCCCTCAACAAGCGTGTTCTGAGCACCTGCCGCGTGCCAGGCCCATGACTGGGCGCTGATGTCACGTCAGACAAGGCAGCCAAGTTCCCTGAGAAAACGGGTTTCCACTGGCGGCCAGATGTAAAAACCATCCATCTTTTACACACGAGAAAAGCCAGGCTCAGAGAGGCTAGGTATCTTGCCCCAGGTCACACAGCCATTGAGAGTGCCGCTGCATCACACCTGGGCCAGATGCCCCCCAGGCTACTGTGTATTCTTTCCAAGCCCGTTGCCGATGGGTGGCTTTGCCTGGAGAGGCCCTGCGGAGCGTGGCAGGGAGGCAGGGAGGCAGGGACGAGGGGAGGTGCATGGCTCAGCTGCTGGCAGATCAGGGTCTGATCTGACTCTCTGGGGCCAGGCACACCATCATCTATTAATCCCTCCACTCAGCCGTGAGATTCTACAGCATCGTGTCGCCCAAGCGCTGTGACGGGCAGGTGATTGTCAGGAGCACTGCCTTTGCGAAGCAAGGGGTACAAGCCTCCTACATCTCTCCCAGAGCTAGCACCTGATGGAGCCAGAGGCGTGGGGCGGGGGGAGGTCGCAGAGCGTCAGGGATGGATCGGGGTACAAAGGTCGTCAGCTGCACCCCCCCCCCCACCCCTGTCCTGGAACCTCAAGAAGAGCATAAGAAACCTTGACTAAAACTGACTCTGAAAAAGAGTCGTTTGGTTTACAACGGAGATGAGCAAACTTTCTGCAGGGGGTCAGGGAGTGAATATTTCCAGTTTTGCAATCATAGGATGTCGCAGCTGTCCAACTCTGCCCTGGGGCAGGAAAGCAGCCGCAGACAGCACGCAAGGGGCCGTGACCCAAGGATTCCTGATTCACCAAAACAGGCCCTCAGGCTGCACGCTGCTGACTGCTAGTCTAGATTCTACACCAGTAACGGCAATCCTAGTAATTAGGAGAGCTAATATTTACTGGAGAAGGAAATGGCAACTCACTCCAGTACTCCTGTCGGGAGAATCCCATGGACAGAGGAGCCTGGCGGGCTCCAGGCCATGGGGTCGTAGAGTCGGACCCGACTGAGCGACTCACACACACACACACACACAATATTTACTGAGCACTTACTCTGCACCGGGTCAGATCTCACAATACCTGGGGGGGGAGGGTTGGGACTGTTACTCTAGCAAATCTACAGTTAAGGGAACTGCAGCACAGAGATGATGATAAGTAACTCACTTGCCCAGGGGAAGTGGCAAAGCCACTCAGAAAGTTCTGCCTCACACCCTTCCATCTGGTGGCTCAGAAGCTTGGCATCCTCCTTGACCATCTCTTCCTCTCACACACCGCATCTAACCTCGAGCAAATCCTATGGGCTCCACCTTCAAGGTATCCTCACGAATGTGATGGCTGCTCACCCCGCATCCATCCTGGTCTGAGCTGCATCGTCTCACCGGTTACTGCAACAGCCTCCTCCCGCGCCCGCCTTCAGAAACCTGTCACCACGTTATATAACTTAGTCATTCTGATGCTCCTCTGGCCCACTCCCCCATCTCCGACCTCCTCTCCTCTGTCTCTCCCCTTTCCCCTCTGGTCCAGCCACCCTGGCTTCCTTGATGCTCCTGGAATACACCAGCCCTGCCGCAGGGCCTTTGCCCTGGCCCTTCCCTCTGCCTGGGATGTTTTCCCCAGACATCCCGCAGGGCACACTCCCCCACCTCTGACATCTTGGTTCAGACCTCACCTCCCCCAAGGGACTGCCCCTCACCTCCCCCACGGGACCCCCCCTCACCTCCCCTGTGGGACCGCCCTCTCCTCCCCCATGACACCGCCCTCTCCTCCCCATGACACCGCCCCTCACCTCCCCCAAGGGACTGCCCCTCACCTCCCCCACGGGACCCCCCCTCACCTCCCCTGTGGGACCGCCCCCTGCCTCCCCCATGACACCGCCCTCTCCTCTCCATGACACCGCCCCTCACCTCCCCATGACACCGCCCTCTCCTCCCCATGACACCGCCCCTCACCTCCCCCATGACACCGCCCTCTCCTCCCCCATGACACCGCCCCTTGCCTCCCCCATGACACCGCCCTCTCCTCCCCCATGACACCGCCCTCTCCTACCCATGACACCGCCCTCTCCTCCCCATGACACCGCCCCTCACCTCCCCCATGACACCGCCCTCACCTCCCCATGACACCGCCCCTCACCTCCCCATGACACCGCCCTCTCCTTCCCCATGACACCGCCCCTCACCTCCCCATGACACCGCCCCTCACCTCCCCCATGACACCGCCCTCACCTCCCCATGACACCGCCCCTCACCTCCCCATGACACCGCCCTCTCCTCCCCATGACACCGCCCCTCACCTCCCCATGACACCGCCCCTCACCTCCCATGACACCGCCCTCGCCTCCCCATGACACCGCCCTCTCCTCCCCATGACACCGCCCTCTCCTCCCCCATGACACCGCCCTCACCTCCCCATGACACCGCCCCTCACCTCCCCATGACACCGCCCTCTCCTCCCCATGACACCGCCCCTCACCTCCCCCATGACACCGCCCTCACCTCCCCATGACACCGCCCTCACCTCCCCATGACACCGCCCTCTCCTCCCCCATGACACCGCCCTCTCCTCCCCATGACACCGCCCTCACCTCCCCATGACACCGCCCTCTCCTCCCCATGACACCGCCCTCACCTCCCCGTGACACCGCCCTCACCTCCCCGTGACACCGCCCCTCACCTCCCCCATGACACCGCCCTCACCTCCCCATGACACCGCCCTCTCCTCCCCATGACACCGCCCCTCACCTCCCCCATGACACCGCCCTCACCTCCCCATGACACCGCCCTCTCCTCCCCCATGACACCGCCCTCTCCTCCCCATGACACCGCCCTCACCTCCCCATGACACCGCCCTCTCCTCCCCATGACACCGCCCTCACCTCCCCGTGACACCGCCCTCACCTCCCCGTGACACCGCCCCTCACCTCCCCCATGACACCGCCCTCACCTCCCCATGACACCGCCCTCTCCTCCCCATGACACCGCCCCTCACCTCCCCCATGACACCGCCCTCACCTCCCCATGACACCGCCCTCTCCTCCCCATGACACCGCCCTCACCTCCCCATGACACCGCCCTCTCCTCCCCATGACACCGCCCTCACCTCCCCATGACACCGCCCTCTCCTCCCCATGACACCGCCCTCTCCTCCCCATGACACCGCCCTCTCCTCCCCATGACACCGCCCTCACCTCCCCATGACACCGCCCCTCACCTCCCCATGACACCGCCCTCTCCTCCCCCATGACACCGCCCCTCACCTCCCCATGACACCGCCCTCTCCTTCCCCATGACACCGCCCCTCACCTCCCCATGACACCGCCCCTCACCTCCCCATGACACCGCCCTCGCCTCCCCATGACACCGCCCTCTCCTCCCCATGACACCGCCCTCTCCTCCCCATGACACCGCCCTCTCCTCCCCATGACACCGCCCCTCACCTCCCCATGACACCGCCCTCTCCTCCCCATGACACCGCCCCTCACCTCCCCCATGACACCGCCCTCACCTCCCCATGACACCGCCCTCTCCTCCCCATGACACCGCCCTCTCCTCCCCATGACACCGCCCTCTCCTCCCCATGACACCGCCCCTCACCTCCCCATGACACCGCCCTCTCCTCCCCCATGACACCGCCCTCTCCTCCCCCATGACACCGCCCTCTCCTCCCCATGACACCGCCCTCTCCTCCCCATGACACCGCCCCTCACCTCCCCATGACACCGCCCTCTCCTCCCCATGACACCGCCCTCTCCTCCCCATGACACCGCCCCTCACCTCCCCATGACACCGCCCTCTCCTCCCCCATGACACCGCCCTCTCCTCCCCCATGACACCGCCCTCTCCTCCCCCATGACGCCGCCCTCTCCTCCCCATGACACCGCCCCTCACCTCCCCCATGACACCGCCCTCTCCTCCCCATGACACCGCCCTCTCCTCCCCATGACACCGCCCTCTCCTCCCCATGACACCGCCCTCTCCTCCCCATGACACCGCCCTCACCTCCCCATGACACTGCCCTCTCCTCCCCATGACACCGCCCTCACCTCCCCATGACACCGCCCTCTCCTCCCCATGACACCGCCCTCTCCTCCCCATGACACCGCCCTCTCCTCCCCATGACACCGCCCTCTCCTCCCCATGACACCGCCCTCACCTCCCCATGACACTGCCCTCTCCTCCCCATGACACCGCCCTCACCTCCCCATGACACCGCCCTCACCTCCCCATGACACCGCCCCTCTCCTCCCCCATGACACCGCCCTCTCCTCCCCATGACACCCGCCCTCTCCTCCCCATGACACCGCCCTCTCCTCCCCATGACACCGCCCCTCACCTCCCCCATGACACCGCCCTCTCCTCCCCATGACACCGCCCTCTCCTACCCATGACAGCGCCCTCTCCTACCCATGACACCGCCCTCTCCTCCCCATGACACCGCCCCTCACCTCCCCATGACACCGCCCTCTCCTCCCCATGACACCGCCCCTCACCTCCCCCATGACACCGCCCTCTCCTCCCCATGACACCGCCCTCACCTCCCCATGACACCGCCCTCTCCTCCCCATGACACCGCCCCTCACCTCCCCCATGACACCGCCCTCTCCTCCCCATGACACCGCCCTCTCCTCCCCATGACACCGCCCCTCACCTCCCCCATGACACCGCCCTCACCTCCCCATGACACCGCCCTCACCTCCCCATGACACCGCCCTCACCTCCCCCATGACACCGCCCTCTCCTCCCCATGACACCGCCCCTCACCTCCCCCATGACACCGCCCTCACCTCCCCATGACACCGCCCTCACCTCCCCCATGACACCGCCCTCTCCTCCCCATGACACCGCCCTCTCCTCCCCATGACACCGCCCCTCACCTCCCCCATGACACCGCCCTCTCCTCCCCATGACACCGCCCTCTCCTCCCCATGACACCGCCCCTCACCTCCCCATGACACCGCCCTCTCCTCCCCATGACACCGCCCTCACCTCCCCATGACACCGCCCTCACCTCCCCATGACACCGCCCCTCTCCTCCCCCATGACACCGCCCTCTCCTCCCCATGACACCGCCCTCTCCTCCCCATGACACCGCCCTCTCCTCCCCATGACACCGCCCTCTCCTACCCATGACACCGCCCTCACCTCCCCATGACACCGCCCTCTCCTCCCCATGACACCGCCCTCACCTCCCCATGACACCGCCCTCACCTCCCCATGACACCGCCCCTCTCCTCCCCCATGACACCGCCCTCTCCTCCCCATGACACCGCCCTCTCCTACCCATGACACCGCCCTCTCCTACCCATGACACCGCCCTCTCCTCCCCATGACACCGCCCCTCACCTCCTCATGACACCGCCCTCTCCTCCCCATGACACCGCCCCTCACCTCCCCCATGACACCGCCCTCTCCTCCCCATGACACCGCCCTCACCTCCCCATGACACCGCCCTCTCCTCCCCATGACACCGCCCTCGCCTCCCCCATGACACCGCCCTCACCTCCCCATGACACCGCCCCTCACCTCCCCCATGACACCGCCCTCACCTCCCCATGACACCGCCCTCACCTCCCCGTGACACCGCCCTCTCCTCCCCGTGACACCGCCCCTCTCCTCCCCCATGACACCGCCCCTCTCCTCCCCATGACACCTCCCCTCACCTCCCCCATGACACCGCCCTCTCCTCCCCCATGACACCGCCCTCACCTCCCCATGACACCGCCCCTCACCTCCCCATGACACCGCCCTCACCTCCCCATGACACCGCCCTCTCCTCCCCATGACACCGCCCCTCACCTCCCCATGACACCGCCCTCTCCTCCCCATGACACCGCCCCTCACCTCCCCCATGACACCGCCCTCTCCTCCCCCATGACACCGCCCTCACCTCCCCCATGACACCGCCCCTCACCTCCCCATGACACCGCCCTCACCTCCCCCATGACACCGCCCCTCTCCTCCCCATGACACCGCCCTCTCCTCCCCCTGACACCGCCCCTCACCTCCCCCATGACACCGCCCCTCACCTCCCCATGACACCGACCCTCACCTCCCCATGACACCGACCCTCTCCTCCCCATGACACCGCCCTCACCTCCCCATGACACCGCCCCTCACCTCCCCCATGACACCGCCCTCTCCTCCCCCTGACACCGCCCCTCACCTCCCCCATGACACCGCCCCTCACCTCCCCATGACACCGCCCTCACCTCCCCCATGACACCGCCCCTCTCCTCCCCATGACACCGCCCTCTCCTCCCCATGACACCGCCCTCTCCTCCCCATGACACCGCCCCTCACCTCCCCATGACACCGCCCTCACCTCCCCCATGACACCGCCCTCACCTCCCCATGACACCGCCCCTCACCTCCCCATGACACCGCCCTCTCCTCCCCATGACACCGCCCTCTCCTCCCCATGACACCGCCCCTCACCTCCCCATGACACCGCCCCTCACCTCCCCATGACACCGCCCCTCACCTCCCCCATGACACCGCCCTCACCTCCCCATGACACCGCCCTCACCTCCCCATGACACCGCCCTCACCTCCCCATGACACCGCCCTCTCCTCCCCCATGACACCGCCCTCACCTCCCCATGACACCGCCCCTCACCTCCCCCATGACACCGCCCTCACCTCCCCATGACACCGCCCTCACCTCCCCATGACACCGCCCTCTCCTCCCCCATGACACCGCCCCTCTCCTCCCCCATGACACCGCCCCTCACCTCCCCCATGACACCGCCCTCACCTCCCCATGACACCGCCCTCACCTCCCCATGACACCGCCCTCTCCTCCCATGACACCGCCCTCACCTCCCCATGACACCGCCCTCTCCTCCCCATGACACCGCCCTCTCCTCCCCATGACACCGCCCTCTCCTCCCCATGACACCGCCCTCTCCTCCCCATGACACCGCCCTCTCCTCCCCATGACACCGCCCTCGCCTCCCCATGACACCGCCCTCACCTCCCCATGACACCGCCCCTCACCTCCCCATGACACCGCCCTCTCCTCCCCATGACACCGCCCTCTCCTCCCCCATGACACCGCCCCTCTCCTCCCCATGACACCGCCCTCACCTCCCCCATGACACCGCCCTCACCTCCCCATGACACCGCCCTCTCCTCCCCATGACACCGCCCTCTCCTCCCCCATGACACCGCCCTCACCTCCCCATGACACCGCCCTCTCCTCCCCATGACACCGCCCTCTCCTCCCCATGACACCGCCCTCACCTCCCCGTGACACTGCCCTCTCCTCCCCCATGACACCGCCCCTCACCTCCCCATGACACCGCCCTCTCCTCCCCCATGACACCGCCCCTCACCTCCCCATGACACCGCCCTCTCCTCCCCATGACACCGCCCCTCACCTCCCCCATGACACCGCCCTCTCCTCCCCATGACACCGCCCTCTCCTCCCCCATGACACCGCCCCTCACCTCCCCATGACACCGCCCTCACCTCCCCATGACACCGCCCTCACCTCCCCCATGACACCGCCCTCACCTCCCCATGACACCGCCCTCACCTCCCCATGACACCGCCCCTCACCTCCCCATGACACCGCCCCTCACCTCCCCATGACACCGCCCCTCACCTCCCCATGACACCGCCCTCTCCTCCCCCATGACACCGCCCTCTCCTCCCCCATGACACCGCCCTCTCCTCCCCCATGACACCGCCCTCTCCTCCCCCATGACACCGCCCTCACCTCCCCATGACACCGCCCTCTCCTCCCCCATGACACCGCCCTCACCTCCCCATGACACCGCCCTCTCCTCCCCCATGACACCGCCCTCTCCTCCCCCATGACACCGCCCTCTCCTCCCCATGACACCGCCCTCTCCTCCCCCATGACACCGCCCTCACCTCCCCATGACACCGCCCTCTCCTCCCCCATGACACCGCCCTCACCTCCCCCATGACACCGCCCTCTCCTCCCCATGACACCGCCCTCTCCTCCCCCATGACACCGCCCTCACCTCCCCCATGACACCGCCCTCTCCTCCCCCATGACACCGCCCTCACCTCCCCATGACACCGCCCTCTCCTCCCCCATGACACCGCCCTCTCCTCCCCATGACACCGCCCTCTCCTCCCCCATGACACCGCCCTCACCTCCCCATGACACCGCCCTCTCCTCCCCCATGACACCGCCCTCACCTCCCCATGACACCGCCCTCTCCTCCCCCATGACACCGCCCTCACCTCCCCATGACACCGCCCTCTCCTCCCCCATGACACCGCCCCTCTCCTCCCCCATGACACCGCCCCTCACCTCCCCATGACACCGCCCTCTCCTCCCCATGACACCGCCCTCTCCTCCCCATGACACCGCCCTCTCCTCCCCATGACACCGCCCTCTCCTCCCCATGACACCGCCCTCACCTCCCCGTGACACCGCCCTCTCCTCCCCATGACACCGCCCTCACCTCCCCATGACACCGCCCTCTCCTCCCCATGACACCGCCCTCTCCTACCCATGACACCGCCCCTCACCTCCCCATGACACCGCCCTCTCCTCCCCATGACACCGCCCTCTCCTCCCCATGACACCGCCCTCTCCTCCCCATGACACCGCCCTCACCTCCCCATGACACCGCCCTCTCCTCCCCATGACACCGCCCTCACCTCCCCATGACACCGCCCTCTCCTCCCCATGACACCGCCCTCTCCTACCCATGACACCGCCCCTCACCTCCCCCATGACACCGCCCTCACCTCCCCATGACACCGCCCTCACCTCCCCATGACACCGCCCTCTCCTCCCCATGACACCGCCCTCTCCTACCCATGACACCGCCCCTCACCTCCCCATGACACCGCCCTCACCTCCCCGTGACACCGCCCTCACCTCCCCCATGACACCGCCCCTCTCCTCCCCATGGGACCGCCCCTCACCTCCCCATGACACCGCCCTCTCCTACCCATGACACCGCCCCTCACCTCCCCCATGACACCGCCCTCACCTCCCCATGACACCGCCCTCACCTCCCCCATGACACCGCCCTCTCCTCCCCGTGACACCGCCCCTCTCCTCCCCCATGACACCGCCCCTCACCTCCCCCATGACACCGCCCTCACCTCCCCATGACACCGCCCTCACCTCCCCATGACACCGCCCTCTCCTCCCCATGACACCGCCCTCTCCTACCCATGACACCGCCCCTCACCTCCCCATGACACCGCCCTCACCTCCCCGTGACACCGCCCTCACCTCCCCCATGACACCGCCCCTCTCCTCCCCATGGGACCGCCCCTCACCTCCCCATGACACCGCCCTCTCCTACCCATGACACCGCCCCTCACCTCCCCCATGACACCGCCCTCACCTCCCCATGACACCGCCCTCACCTCCCCATGACACCGCCCTCACCTCCCCCATGACACCGCCCTCTCCTCCCCATGACACCGCCCTCTCCTCCCCATGACACCGCCCTCACCTCCCCCATGACACCGCCCTCTCCTACCCATGACACCGCCCTCACCTCCCCATGACACCGCCCTCTCCTCCCCCATGACACCGCCCCTCTCCTCCCCCATGACACCGCCCTCTCCTCCCCCATGACACCGCCCCTCTCCTCCCCCATGACACCGCCCCTCACCTCCCCATGACACCGCCCTCTCCTCCCCATGACACCGCCCTCTCCTCCCCATGACACCGCCCTCTCCTCCCCATGACACCGCCCTCTCCTCCCCATGACACCGCCCTCACCTCCCCGTGACACCGCCCTCTCCTCCCCATGACACCGCCCTCACCTCCCCATGACACCGCCCTCTCCTCCCCATGACACCGCCCTCTCCTACCCATGACACCGCCCCTCACCTCCCCATGACACCGCCCTCTCCTCCCCATGACACCGCCCTCTCCTCCCCATGACACCGCCCTCTCCTCCCCATGACACCGCCCTCACCTCCCCATGACACCGCCCTCTCCTCCCCATGACACCGCCCTCACCTCCCCATGACACCGCCCTCTCCTCCCCATGACACCGCCCTCTCCTACCCATGACACCGCCCCTCACCTCCCCCATGACACCGCCCTCACCTCCCCATGACACCGCCCTCACCTCCCCATGACACCGCCCTCTCCTCCCCATGACACCGCCCTCTCCTACCCATGACACCGCCCCTCACCTCCCCATGACACCGCCCTCACCTCCCCGTGACACCGCCCTCACCTCCCCCATGACACCGCCCCTCTCCTCCCCATGGGACCGCCCCTCACCTCCCCATGACACCGCCCTCTCCTACCCATGACACCGCCCCTCACCTCCCCCATGACACCGCCCTCACCTCCCCATGACACCGCCCTCACCTCCCCCATGACACCGCCCTCTCCTCCCCGTGACACCGCCCCTCTCCTCCCCCATGACACCGCCCCTCACCTCCCCCATGACACCGCCCTCACCTCCCCATGACACCGCCCTCACCTCCCCATGACACCGCCCTCTCCTCCCCATGACACCGCCCTCTCCTACCCATGACACCGCCCCTCACCTCCCCATGACACCGCCCTCACCTCCCCGTGACACCGCCCTCACCTCCCCCATGACACCGCCCCTCTCCTCCCCATGGGACCGCCCCTCACCTCCCCATGACACCGCCCTCTCCTACCCATGACACCGCCCCTCACCTCCCCCATGACACCGCCCTCACCTCCCCATGACACCGCCCTCACCTCCCCATGACACCGCCCTCACCTCCCCCATGACACCGCCCTCTCCTCCCCATGACACCGCCCTCTCCTCCCCATGACACCGCCCTCACCTCCCCATGACACCGCCCTCACCTCCCCCATGACACCGCCCTCTCCTCCCCATGACACCGCCCTCTCCTCCCCATGACACCGCCCTCACCTCCCCCATGACACCGCCCCTCGCCTCCTCCTGTAGCTGCACTTTGCCTCCTGCCTCCCACTCCTGCTCCTTCTTGTTCCACGTCTTCCCCTTCCTACGTCACCTATTACCTTTACTACCCCACATAACTTGGCTCTTTATTATTTTTGTTTAATTGCCCGTCTTTCCGCGCTAGACGATGACTCCACAGACCCAGGAATTATTCGTTTTATTGCTGATGTGCCCCAGCCCCTCCAGCAGCCCCGGTCCATGGAGGGTGCTCAGTGATATTTGTTGAATGGACACGTGAATTCTGCCTAAGCCTTCCTCATCCAGCACCTGCTATTTCTTCAGGCTCTGAGTGAGGATAGAGAGCTAAAGGGACCACATGTCAAGGAAATGACACTTTTGCTGGTTGCCCTAGAGAATGTGGCCCCTGTGTTGTGGATGCCAGCCCCTGAGCAGAAGCTTTCACACTAGCTGGGCTTGGATGAGCTCAAAATAAAACCACGTTGCTTGGGTCTTTTTATCTGAGCACACAAATCAGGCCAGTACTCAAGGAATAGATCATCTGCCTCCATGATGCCCATTGCTCTGCTCCTCAAACAAACAAATCCAGGAGAATCCCAGCTCCCTTTGCAACACCAGAGCCTGAAGAAATACAAGAGACATCTGGGACCAGCAAACAGGGCTTCCCTCTGAGGACTTGGGGCCAATGAGGTTGGCAGTTGATAAAGCTTGGGTAGAGGCAAGCTGGCCAACTGTGCCTGGATTCTAGGATCGGGGGGAACAGCAGGAAAGAGTGTGCGACCCCCTGAATAGGCACCCCTTTAGTCAGAGATTGATGTGGATCAGGCGTGTTTTGAACAAGCATTCAACCACTTAATTCTGGCCCTGCATAGTTATAGCCCTGGCCATCACATCCTGCCCAAGTCCTGTTGATGACCAATTGGGCTGCCTTGGGCAAATTGCCTCATCTTTTTGGGATTTGATCTCCTAAACTCTAAAGTGATCTTTAGGACCCCATCCAATGAGCAGAGTCTGTGGTTCTGGGATTCCATGTCTGATCCAACACCAGTAACCTGGTACAAATATTAACTCAAGCAGGAAAACGAATCAGGGAAGAACTTTCCCTCAGTATGACCTGGCTATAGAGGCAGGAAACTTGAGTCTGAATTCCAGTCCTCTCCCTTGCCAGTTTTACAACTTTGCTCCCTTGGCATGTTTCCACATCTGTAAAATGGGGATAATAACTCATCACCAGAAATAGGTGAGATGATGTGAGTTAAGTGCTGACAGCAGACTGGAGGTGGGAAGCTACTGTTACAGAGACAGGGACCCCCAGTAGAGGATGGGTGTGACTCTGAGGCTTAAATCTAACACCAGTGACCTTGGGTTTCAACCTGAGGAGTGAATATTACTGTGCTTACATTTTTACCTTCGTACCTCTAAAAAGACACATATTCCACTCTAAGAGAAACCAGGAAGAGGTATTTTTTGGGTTTTTTGGTTTTTTTTACGATTAAAAAGAGGCAACACGATACAGTAAAGCAAAGTATCTATAATGCTTTGTACTATGTCAACTTAGTTAAGTTAAAACTACATTTCCCAGCATCCCATTTTCTGTAGTTCTGGGAGTGAACCCTAAGGACACTGGATCAGAGAGAAAAAAATGTGTAGTGTTGGATCAGGCTAAATTCACTGACCTGCGTGAATTAAGCAGAGATTCTGGATTCAATGCATTTGCTCAAACAGCTGGGACTGACTGTTAACAGTGCTTGGTTGAGTGATTAAGACCTGGAAGCAAAGGTGGTCCACACTAAATGATGTTCTAAAGCCAGTATTTCCCTGGTAGATTGCAGCGGAAGGCGTCCAAAAGCTTAGAGATATCGGAATGCTGGATAAATCCACGCCAGACCTGCTCGTCCACCCCCAACAGGTGCGGGCTGCCATGCACACTACCCCTCCAGCTGGGCTGTGGGACCCAGAAGATCTGATGACGCCTGAAGGGATGCTGTGCGGAGACTTGGGCAGGCTCCCTCGGTGAATCACAGTACAGACTTCAGACTGCAGAAACGCTATACCACTGTCTAGATACCATTCTTCTTCTCCTTCTGAGAGACGGCTTCTGTGTCTCCACAGAACCTTGTAGGGACTGAAAGCTTGATCATGGGCCACCAGGTCCCTGCACCTTCTGAGCTGCCCATCATGAACTGGGTGTTGTCTGAGCAACCAAACCATAATATTGGGCATTTGTGCAAGCCATTTTATCGTAAGATGGAGGTAGCATATACAGTACCAGCTCAAGCAGGTCCAAAAGACACAAGTAAGTCACCTGAGCAAACACTCCAGATGCCCACCTCCCCTCTCACTATACAAGCTTCCTCTCTCTCAGCTTACACCTGTGGCCTTCTGTGGACTTCCCGGACAAGTTAACTGAGGGAGAAAGAAATGGTTCTGGTTTATAGATGGCTCTGCAGGATAGGCCTCTTGTTTAGTTGCTATGTCGTATCTGACTCTTCATGACCCCATGGACTGCAGCACGCTGGGCTTCCCTGTCCTTCACCATCTCCCAGAGTTTGCTCAAACTCATGTCCATTGAGTCTGTGATGCCATCCAACCATCTCATCCTCTGTCATCCCCTTTCCCTCCCACCTTCAATCTTTCCCAGCATCAGGGTCTTTTCTAAGGAGAGGGTTCTTCACATCAGGTGGCCAAAGTATTGGAGCTTCAACTTCAGCATCAGTCTTTCCAATGAGTATTCTGGGTTGATTTCCTTTAGGATTGACTGGTTGGATCTCCTTGCTATCCAAAGGATGCTTAAGAAGTCTTCTCCAGCACCCCAATTTGAAAGTATCAATTATTCAGCACTCAGCCTTCTTTATGGTCCAACTCTCACATCCATACATGACTACTGGAAAAACCATAGCTTTGACTATACGGACCTTTGCTGGCAAAGTGATGTATTTTTAATACACTGTCCAGGTTTTTCATAGTGTTTCTTCCAAGGAGCAAGCAGGATAGGCTGGCACTATTCTGAAGGGGGCAGCTGCAGCCTCACTCCCCGGGACAGTCATGAAGGGAAATCCTTCCAGTGCAGAACTTTGAGAAGGGAGCCTGATTGCTTACTTAGCCTGGAAGGAGAGACAGCAAGTCAGGCACTTAGAAGAAACACAGCTGGGAAATTGGTGAAGTGAGGTCTGGAGAAGAGGTATATGCTGAAACTTTCCAAGTTGGAAGATAGGGTGAATGTATCTGTGTCCTAAAAGCACACTCATCAAAGAGTGACCTCAATAAAGCAGGACCTTAGCAACTGGCTGGGCAAACTGATTCATTTTGTGGATGTCAATCAAACTCTTTCTTAAGCCCTCCCTATCGTTACCCAATGGTAACAATACCATTGGGCAAAATGGCGACAGAGGAAGGGATGGAGGTTAGACATGGATTCAACAAACTGGACTTTCACTCGAGGCTGACCCAACCACAGTCATCGCAAAGACCCAAGTACCAACCACAGACTCCAGTGCTGAACTCCCAGCACGACACCATGCTTGTTCTCAATTTACTTATCCAGACCCATGTCTCAAATACGGATTTGTTTTCCAGCCCACAGTACTTCTGCCAAAACCACCATCTGTGGATTTACAGAATGCCTTGATCACCTTCATAGCATTCCACATGGCTTTGCTTCAGATCATTTACAGCAAGTAAATGTGGTGAATTCAGTTAATTCACTAGTCTCACTGAGATCTCCATCACCCTGAAGCAGCTGGTCTGACTAAATGGCAGAGTGGCCTTTTGAAGGCTCGGTTATGGTGTCAGCCTTGGGACAGAACCTTGCAGGCCTGGGGCAATGTCCTCCAGGAAGGAGCCTATGCTCCAAAACCAGCAACTGATCGACAACGTTATTCACCCCCTAGCCAAGATTCCCAGGTCCAGGTGTTAAGGGGTAGAAATGGGTGTGACTCCTCTGGCTGTTATGCTATGTAATTCACTAGCAATGTGTTTGCTTTCCATCCCCGTGACTTTCGGTTCTTTCAGTCTAGAGATCTGAGTTCCCAAAAGAGGAATGTCCGGAGACACAACAATGGGCCCATTAACCATTAATGGGCCCATTGCTATCTGCCCACTTTGGGCTCCCCATGGCAATGAATCAATGTCTGTGGAGAGGAGTCTCCAGACTGGCTATAGTGATTAATCATGAATAACAAGAGTTGCTGCTATACAATGGGGAATAAACAGGAAGACACTTTGAATCCCAGAGATCCCCTGAAGCACTCCTTAATATCCCCATATTCCATAATGAAATCCAATAAAAAGAAATAGAACCACCTTTTATAGGTAGAACTGTTAGTGACTCAGACCCTTAAAGAATGAAACTCTTGTGTTACCCCAAGGCCAGCTTATTGAGGAAGGCAAATGGATTATGAAAAGGGTAGAGGATGAACAAAACTATAAACATCAGCTGCAATCACATACATGATCAGCGGAAGAAATGAAGCAGATAATAGATCTGAGTATTTCCTTATTTTGTATGAAAATATTTATGCATAAGTTAATCAAAGCCTTTTTCCCCTCACTCATCCCTCTATGATCTAACATACGAGTTGTTAACAGTACAGCTAACTGATCATTCAGCACTTAAATCATGGGATATCTAATAAGGAGGTTTTTTGTTTGTTTATTTCATTAGAGTATAGTTGATTGACAATGTTGTGTTAGTCAGGTGTACAACGATTGAATCAGTTATGCATATGCAAATACCCACTCTTTCTTAGAGTCTTTTCCCACACAGGCCGTTACAGAGTATGGAGTAGGGTTCCCTGTGCTATGTAGAAGGTCCTTATTAGTTACCTATTTTATATATAGGAGGAGTTTTGTTAGGGGAAGCACACTGATTGAAACCGCCCACCCTGGCCAGGCACCATATAACCATTTGCATGAGTTGTTTTATGACAGGAGATCCTGATAAGGAATACGGAACTAGTAAGCCTCCACCAGCCGGAAGAGTTCGGGAAATGTCGAGAGGAGACACTGCCTGTCCGTCCACTTCCCAGAACCCCTCTCGCTAGCATCCATCTTGGCTGAGCTACGCATGCGCCACCAGGAAAGACTCTGAATTAGAATGATCGGCCAAAGACCACCCGGAAACTAATCCCATCACCATAAAACCCAAGACTGGGAGCCACGCGGCAGAGCAGTTCTCCTGGGTTCCCTTACCTACTGCTCTCCACCCGGGTGCCCTTTCCCAATAAAATCTCTTGCTTTGTCAGCACATGTGTCTCCTCGGACAGTTCATTTCTGAGTGTTAGACAAGAGCCCAGTTTTGGGTCCCCCTTCCTGCAACAGTTTGAGCTAGAAAAGGTATGAACATCACTCAAAGATGGATAAACAAACTTTGTATCTACTCTGGGGAAGAAGGTTAATGTGTTTTCAGTTGTACCCAGGATTATGTGAGGTGGAAACAGGATTTTGCCAGGATATTAATTTGGAAGTTAAATATGGTTAAAAGAAGTGGGTACATGTGCCAGGTTGTTACGGGTAATCCATGGTAGGTTTTACTAGACCATGGTGGGTTTTACTAGAGTCAAAGGCACTCTGAGTGCTATAGTTCCAGCTGAGTTAACCTGGTCTGGTTCTGAGCTTGGTTGGCAGTAGAGATATTTGCTTGGGATTTGGAAGCAGAGTGAAGCAGCAGCCACGTTTATATTCTCAAGGTCAGGGTGGGGTTCAGCTCAGTCGCTCAGTCGTGTCTGGCTCTTTGCAACCCCAGGGACTGCAGCACGCCAGGCCTTCCTGTCCTTCACTATCTCCCTGAGTTTGCTCAAACTCATGTCCGTCGAGTCGGTGATGCCATCCAACCATCTGTCGTCCCCTTCTCCTCCCGCCTTCAATCTTTACCAGCATCGGGGTCTTTTCCAATGAGTCAGTTCTTCACATCAGGTGACCAAAGTATTGGAGTTTCAGCTTCAGCATCAGTCCTTCCAATGAATGTTCAGGACTGATTTCCTTTAGGATTGACTGGTTGAATCTCCTTGCAGCCCAAGGGACTCTCAAGAGTTTTCTCCAACACCGCAGTTCCAGAGCATCAATTCTTCAGTGCTGGGTGGGTTTAGGCAGTTGTTCTCATGCAGGGCCCGCCTTGTTGGGTGGGACAGCTCCTGAGCCTTCTAGCAACCCTGCTACATCTCCTCCAGGGTCTCCACATCCCAGGCTGGGCGCTGTGTGGCAACACGGTGAAGTTGGCCAACTTCTTCTGCAGGTCAGAAGCTGGAAGACGGGGAGAGCTATACACGAGTTCCATCTATTGCTGTATGTTCTGGCTTATTCCTGCAGAAGTCATTGGCTTCCCCAATGCCCATCCATCTTTCTGTCCCAACTGCCTGCCTAGCTGACTTCAGGACCAGCACCAGAGGCAGACTGTGGACTGTTTAACCAGTCCCCATAACTGCCTTAAGGTCAGATCTCTATACCAAATCCTGCATTCTTTCTCATTCATTGGTTCTGCTTCCTGGGACAAATCCTAGGCCATGCCTTAGGCTGAGTTCCCTATGAAAAGAGCCTGGGGTGGGAATTCTCATGTAAGTGATTTACCAAGAGAGAGCTCTCAGGAGAAACTTGGGAGTGAATAAAACAGGATGGGGGCGGGGAAGAAGCTAAATGAAGACATGGGTTCAGCCAAGTCTAGCCTCAGCCGGAGCCCACGGGGAGTCTAGAGCATGAATGACACCACAGGGTCGTCCTTCCTCGGGGGAACTCTCTGTGCTGGGAACGGTCAGCTCTGTGCGCTTTTAATCAACCAGTTATTTCCTAGAAGTTTCCCTGGGTGGAAGTGTCATCCTCCAGGTATTCTTGATGAAATGACTTCTGAGGCCAAGGGCAATTCTCAGGAGAAGAGGGCAGCTGTGAGCTGTTAGCAGTCAACTCTCAGAGCAGCTGCCGATGGGTGTGCCCGCCTGGTAGAGAAGGCCAGAGTTGGGCACCCACGGCCTCTACTGCACATGGGTTTCCATATTAGGAGACCCGGGTTTGGATCCCAACTTCACTACTTAATGGCTTGGGCATTGATCTCAGGCAAGTTTCCCAAGTTCCCAAAACCCCATTTTTCTCATTTGTGAAAGGGGAGTAATAATTTGTTGTTGTTTTTCAGTCACTAAGTCGTGTCTGACTCTTTGCAGCCCCATGGACTGCAGCACGCCAGGCTTCCCTGTGCTTCACTGCCTCCCAGACATTGCCCAAACTCATGTCCATCGAGTCGATGATGCCATCCAACCATCTCATCCTCTGTCGTCCCCTTCTCCTCCAGCCCTCAATCTTTCCCAGCATCAGGGTCTTTTCCAATGAGTCGGCTCTTTGCATCAGGTGACCAAAGTATTGGAGCTTCAGCTTCAGCATCAGTCCTTCCAATGAACATTCAGGGTTGATTTCCTTTAGGATGGACTGGGAGTAATAACATCGTGTGATCTATCTATAAGTGTTTAAAACAGCACTGGGCACATGGCAAATACTCAATGAATATTAGTGTTACACCAGAAGAAAAAGGAAGAGGAAAAGGATGGGGGAGGAAGAGGAAAAAAGAGGAGGGAAAGGAGAAGAAGATGAAAATGGAGGAGGAGGAGATGAGGAAGAATAGCTTAGAGTGGGAGCCAGAAGTCTGGGTTCTGGCCCCAGATCTGTAACCTACTGCCTTCAGTTTCCTCACATGTAAAATGGGAATAATTGGGTAATGCCACCTCATTTCCATACCATGGATGAAATATTAGAGTAACAGAATAATGAGCCTTCCGAGATGTCCCTGTCCTAATCTCTGGAACCTGTGACTATTAACTTTGTATGATAAAAGAGACCTTGCAGATCTCGAGATGGGACGATTGCCCTGGACATCCAGGCAGACCCTACACAATCACAAGGGAGGCAGAGGATCAGAGCAAGAGGCTGGACTGATGAGAGGAAGGAGTCACGAGAAAAGGAAAGCAAGCGGACCCTCGAAGCTAAAGAAGGCAAGGAACCGTCTCCCTCAGTTTCTCCAGAAAGAGCCAGCTGCGCTGACACCTTGACTTCAGCCCAATGAAACTGATTTCAGGCTTCAGATCTCCAGAACTGTGGGAGAATAAATACATATTGTTTTCAGTTACATTTGTGGATGTTTATTACAGCAACAAACGGAAAGTAAGGCAGGGTCCGATGAGACAGCATGTCTGAATATCATCACCATCAGGATCCATTCAGCACTGTATTCATGGCCCTAGGGGTCTTGCACTGGGCCATGAGAATGAAAAAAACAGGCTATCAAGATCTTAGAAGATTTTAGGGCTTGTGCCGAATCATAGGAATTAGGTAATGCCCAAACCAAGCCTGAGTCACAGAGACTTTCATAGAGATTGTGTAGGCTTCAAAATTGCAGAAACTTTCCAAGTTCCTTCATACCATCTCAATCTCCCTCAACACACCACTGAAACCACCCACAGCCATATGACAGACTCAGGGAACTGGAAAGGGAAGACACATCAACCTTTCTTCTGAGACATCTTCCCTCACAGATAATATTTCAAACAGTTCAAACCAGACTCCTCTGGCTCTTTGTCAAACCAGAAAGATCCTAGGTCTAGATTAAATATGCCAAAAGCCACAGAGGGAATGCCAGGTCTCACCAATTTAGATCATTTCTTCTAGAAGGCTATGACCAGGCACTTTATTTGACTAACAGGGGAAACAAAACTTCACTAGATACATGATAGCTGTCTGCCAGAGTTTGTTCAAACTCACGCCCATTGAGTCGGTGATGCCATCCAACCATCTCACCCTCTGTTACCCCTTCTCCTTCTGCCCTCAACCTTTCCCAGTATCAGGGTCTTTTTAATGAGTCAGCTCTTCACATCAGGTGGCCAAAGTATTGGAGCTTTAGCATCAGTCCTTCCAGTGAATATTCAGGATTGATTTCCTTTAGGATGGACTGGGTGGATCTCCAAACTGTGGGAGATAGTGAAGGACAGGGAAGCTAAGAGGACAGGTCTAGCAAAGAGTCAGACATGCCTGAACAACTGAACAATGACATACGACAGCTGGACAAAGAAGGGCCACTGTAGGCATCTAGTCCTTCCAAGACTGCCTCCCTGAGATGTTGTCTAGCAAGGATTGGGGGAAACTGGAAAGTCTGAGTGTTATCTCTTTGCTTAAGAGTCATTACTAGTTTGACTTTAATATTAGTCCTCTGTGTGATTAAGGTGGAGAAGGCAATGGCACCCCACTCCAGTACTCTTGCCTGGAAAATCCCATGGATGGAGGAGCCTGGTAGGCTGCAGTCCATGGGGTGGCTATGAGTCGGACACGACTGCGCGACTTCACTTCGCTTTTCACTTTCATGCATTGAAGGAGGAAATGGCGACCCATTCCAGTGTTCTTGCCTGGAGAATCCCAGGGACGGCGGAGCCTGGTGGGCTGCTGTCTATGGGGTCGCACAGAGTCAGACACGACTGAAGTGACTTAGCAGCAGCAGCAGCAGCAGCATGTGATTAAGAACAATTTAATTCAACAAGGATGCTATACTCACCCCTGGTCTGCCACTTACTCTATATATTGGTCACGTTTCCACTCTACTAAGGCTGCATAACAAACATCCCCAGGTTCCCAGTGATTCACAATATGACATATGTGATTCATACTCACAGATATGTAGGTCTGCTACAGTTCAGTTGATTTTGGCTGGGTTAAGTTGGGCACCTGGTGCGAAGAACTGACTCATTAGAAAAGACACTGATGCGGGGAAAGATTGAAGGCAGGAAGAAAAGCGGATGACAGAGAATGAGATGGTTGGATGGCATCACTGATTCGATGCAATCAGTTCGAGCAAGCTGCAGGAGTTGGTGATGGACAGGGAAGCCTGGTGTGCTGCAATCCATGGTGTCACAGAGTCAGACGTGACTGAGCGACCGAACTGAACCAAAGTCAGGTGCAGCTGGGCTCCTAGCTTTAGTAGGCGCTGAGTCTATCCCACATGTCTTATTCTAGGACCTGAGGTCTCAGGTTCTCTCATGTAGGACAGAAGCTCAAGAATGCTAACAGGAGCTTGCCATGGCTCTAAAAGTCTTATCTTGGAACTAGCACACAATTATTTCCACCTGCAGTCTATTAGAGATACCAAGGGAATATTTCATGCAAAGATGGGCTCAATAAAGGACAGAAATGGTATGGACCTAACAGAAGCAGAAGATATTAAGAAGAGGTGGCAAGAATACACAGAAGAACTGTACAAAAAAGATCTTCATGATCCAGATAATCACAATATTGTGATCACTCACCCAGAGCCAGACATCATAGAATGCAAAGTCAAGCAGGCCTTAGGAAGCATCATTACAAACAAAGGTAGGGAGGTGATGGACTTCTAGTTGAGCTATTTCAAACCCTAAAAGATGATGCTGTGAAGGTGCTACACTCAATATGCCAGAAAATTTGGAAAACTCAGCAGTGGCCACAGGACTAGAAAAGGTCAGTTTTCATTCCAGTCCCCAAAAAGACCCAATACCAAAGACTGTTCAAACTACCACACAATTGCACTCATCTCACATGCTAGCAAAGTAATGCTCAAAATTCTCCAAGCCAGGCTTCAACAGTACGTGAACCATGAACTTCCAGATGTTCAAGCTGGTTTTAGAAAAGGCAGAGGAGCCAGATATCAAATTGTCAACACCAGAAGGATCATCAAAAAAGCATGAGAGTTCCAGAAAAACATCTACTTCTGCTTTATTGACTACACCAAAGTTTTTGACTGTGTGGATCACCACAAACTGTGGAACATTCTGAAAGAGATGAGAATACCACACCACCTGACCTGCCTCCTGAGAAACCTGTATGCATGTCAAGAAGCAAGAGTTAGAACTGCACATGGAACAACTGACTGGTTCCAAATCGGGAAAGGAGTACATCAAGGCTGTATATTGTCACCCTGCTTATTTAACTTATATGCAGAGTACATCATGAGAAACACTGGGCTGGATGAAGCACAAGTGGAATCAAGATTTCTGGGAGAAATATCAATAACCTCAGATATGCAGATGACACCACCCTTATGGCAGAAAGTGAAGAGGAACTGAAGAGCCTCTTGATGAAAGTGAAAGAGGAGAGTGAAAAAGCTGGCTTAAAGCTCAACATTCAGAAAACTAAGATCATGGCATCTGGTCCCGTCACTTTGTGGCAAATAGATGGGGAAACAGTGGAAACAGTGACAGACTTAATTTTTTGGGCTCCAAAATCACTGCAGATGTTGACCGCAGCCATGAAATTAAGTCACTTGCTCCTTGGAAGAAAAGCTATGACCAACCTAGACAGGATATTAAAAAGCAGAGCCAACAAAGGTCCACCTAGTCAAAGCTATGGTTTTTCCAGCAGTCATGTATGGATGTGAGAGCTGGACTGTGGAAAAAGCTGAGCGCTGAAGAATTGATGCTTTTGAACTGTGGTGTTGGAGAAGACTCCTGATAGTCCCTTGGACTGCAAGGAGATCCAACCAGTCCATCCTGAAGGAGATCAGTCCTGGGTGTTCATTGGAAGGACTGATGCTGAAGCTGAAACTCCAATGCCTTGGCCACCGGATGCGAAGAACTGACTCTTTTGAAAAGACCCTGATGCTGGGAAAGACTGAAGGTGAGAGGTGAAGGGGACGACAGAGAATGAGATGGTTGGATGGCATCACAGATGCAATGGACATGAGTTTGAGCAAGTGCCGGGAGTTGGTGATGGACAGGGAAGCCTGGCGTGCCGCAGTCCATGGAGTCGCAAAGAGTCAGGCACAACTGAGCGACTGAATTGAACAGTCCATTAGCCAACGTAAATCACATGGCTAAGTCCAAAGACAAAGGAAAGGTGCAGCCCCCTACAGGGAAGCCATGGGAAGGGTGAGAAGAAAAGAACTGAGGAAAATCAGTGCAATATAACACAGTCCAGAAAGAGTCTTTGACATGTTCAAGTGATCACTCATCTCCCTGCTCATCGTTTCAGACCAAAACTGTCCTAGAAACAAGAGCTTGCTGGGACCCTCCTCCCCCAGTACTATGGGCTCCAATTAGATTTCCACAAGGAGGAAATTGCTGCATGGAGCATCATCCCTAGATAGAAGAGGATCCAAAGAGAGTCCTCAATGAAAGAGTTCTTAAATATCGTCACCCAAACAATCCATTGCACAGATGGGAAAACTGAGGCCCAGACAGGTACAGAGTCTTCTCGGTGTCTCAGGGACATTCAGCCCAGCGGCAACAGGGTCAGCTTGCCCAGGTTCCAGCCCGAGCTCCACCAGTTATTAAGATGTCGTGCTGGGTAAATTACCACAATGTCTCTGCATTTGTTTCCTCATCTATAAATGGGGGAAATCATAGTTCCCACCTTACTGGGTTATTATGAAGATTGAAAGCTGGAGCACTTAGAAAAGTACCTGATAGTTACCAAATAATTAATAGTCATCATCATCATAATGACTCCACAAATAGCACTCTGTCTTAAGTACTGAGAAATTAGTTCCTGGCCCTGGGAGCTCTCATATCATGAAGGAGACAGAGAAAAATAAGCAAATTCATCATGTGAAATATTCCTCCACAGCGGGAGTCATAGAGGCAGAGGGTGAGTCTAATTTTGCCCCAAATGGGAAGAACAAAGACTAGGAAGACTTTTAAAAGGAGGTGTAGTCTGAACCTAGTCCCAAGTAGTGCACAGAATGTTTTCCAAATGGACAAGAGGATGGATGATATTCCTGTAAGGCAAAGACTGTGTGCAGGGGCCCTGAGGTATGGAAAGATAGCTCAAAGTGTGTTTGTAAAGTGTGAGGAACTCGAACCAACTGTTTGGTCTGCTGAACAGAGACAGGAGAGGAGGGCAGGGGTCAGATGCGGCAGCGCTCAGAACACCAGGGAGGTGCCTGTGACCTCCAGCTTTTCCTCAAAGAAGCACTAAAGGCGGATGGAAGGAATATCGTGAGTGGGGGTCTAGGCAATATTTCTTATATGCATTGAAGTTTCCAGTCTTGTCTTACTCCTATAAATCTGTATCTTCTTCATGTTATGTCTATGCTCATTCACTCATTTAACAATTGCTTATTAAGTGCCTACTGGGTGGCTCTTAGAATACCACTAATTAAAACCAAGATTCCTCTTCTGTGGATCTTTTATTCTAGTGGGACAGGGGGAAGTATTGCTTTATTGAAAGGCAATAAATAATAATGACAGTAGATGATAGATACAGATAGACTATATTAGAGAGAGAGAAACTTCCTATATTAAAATGTAAGTGCTTTGGAGAATAAGAAATTAGATCAGGATAAGTTAAGCTGTCATTAAATGAAGCAATGAATGAATTAAGATGGATGGATGGATGGAAAGATGGATGGAAGGATAGATGGATGGATGGATGGATGGATGGATGGGTAGACAGAAGGAAGGAGAAATCTGGGTAGATGGTAGGGAACCTCTGAAAGGTTTTAAGAATGAGAATGACAATACTCACATCTGTCAATCCCCTGCCTCCAAGAGGCTCCCAGTCTCGAGGTAGCAGGCTGCAGTCCTTCACATTCAGGGTCGAGGAAAGGTGAGTTCTGCCTGATCAGGTGTCTCAGATGCAACCTGATCTCCAAGCAGGTCAGCAGCTTGTTACCCACGCTTCATATGCAGCTGAATTTCCAAATGCACAGTTGATATAAATACCTTCTGGGCACATACTAGCTAATAAATAACTTGGTTAAATTGCAGCAGAGGGAGGAAGCTCTAAAACTGGAGGTAGGGATGGAAGGCTGGGGAACACAGCCCTTATTAATGACCAAACTGCAATCTCCGAGAAGAGGGGATGATACTTCAGGAAATGAGCCTGTGACAATCATTCCTTCTGTTGGCAGCGCCCTGATGGCTTCTCCCAGACACACAGCCTCCTCTAACCCAGCCTTCTCGGGGGGAGACAGGAGCCCAGGTTTCTGGCTGCCTCTCAGGGTGAGTCATTTTGCTTTTCTGGGCTTCAGCTCCTCATCACTAAAATGGGAAGGCAATTTCTCAACCTTTCTCATAGGACTGAGTAAATTAATGGGTGGAGAAACTTTGGAATCTGTAAAAAAAAAAAAAAAAAAAAAAAAGGCAGGAGGACTGGTTCCATTAATTGAAAAGAACACTAAATAGTTCCCATTTCCCATTTTATAAAGCCTGGGGCAATGCAGTGGTCAAGGATGGGATCACAGACAGCTGGGTTCAAATTCTGCTTCTGCATCTTTCAAACTCTTGAAACAAAGTAAAATTTGCTCATTTGTATCTGACTCTGCAATCCATTGACTAGCCTGCCAGGCTCCTCTGTCCATGGAATTCTCCAGGCCAGAATACTGGAGTGGGTTGCCATTCCCTTCTCTGGGAGAATCTTCCCAACCCAGGAATTGAACCTAAGTCTCCTGAATTGCAGGCAGATTCTTTACAGTCTGAGCCACCAGGGAAGCCAAATTTTGGGGTTGGCCAAAAAGTTTGCTTGCATTTTCCCATAAGATGTCACAGAAAAACCCAAATGAACCTTGTGGCCAACTCAACACGATGATGTGGGACAAACTGTTTTCTCTCTGAAGCCTTGATTTTCTTGTCTGTAAAATGAGGTTGCCGCCCCTCCCTCATAGGATTGTGTGTGGTCAGTCGCCCAGTCGTGTCTGACTCTTTATACCCTCATGGACTGTGGCCCGCCCATCTCCTCTGTCCGTGGAATTCTCCAGGCCAGAATACTGGAGTGGGTTGCCATTTCCTTCTGCAGGAGATCTTCCCAACCTAGGGATTGAACCCGAGTCTCTTGCATCTCCTGCGCCACCTGGGAAGCCCACACAGGATTACCGGGCGCATTAAAAGAGAGAGCTCGCCTTGGAGCCTGGGACACGCTAACTGCTACATGAGTGCGGCTCTGGCGACCGTTGTTGCCATCGTCCTGCGGTCCAGCCTCCTGCCTGTGACCCTGTGATTCAGAGCAAGGCTGTCCAGGCCGGCTGTGATGCACATTGACACGCGGAGTGGAGGGTGCGGGCGTGAGAGGGAAGGCGGGTAACACCAAAGCCGGAAGGAGAGCCTGCAGCCCGAGGAAGCGGGGGCTCCTTCTGGGGGAGCCAAGAGCAGACAAAGGAGCTGAGAGAGAGGGCCGCGGCTCTGATCCCAATAGGGAGCTGTGCCACGTCCCCCAAAGCCAGAGGAGAAGCTGATGGAGCCCCCAGGAAAGGCTCATGCGCTCAGGCCTCTCCGGACACCTGCGCAGGTGCCCCAGGCTTAGCACTGACATTTCCGAATGAGTCCAAGCCCTCTCTCCCTGCGCCCGTCACGTCCCGTGAGCTTCAAACACAGGCCATCACTGCTCCCAGCACTGCAGGCCCCGACGATGGCTCCTTGCCTGGAGCCCAGGGACCCGTGACATTTCACGGCCCGTGAAACAGCTGATTTGGGCAGGGAGAGGCTGGTGCCACAACCCTGCTCTGGGCTGTCTTCTCCCTGGGCCACCGTTTTAGAACCTGCCCAGGTCAGGGAGGCCTCTTTCTCTGGGCAGGAGGGCCTTGCTCCATTTTGTTATTACTGCTGGGCTTTTTGGGCTTCCCTGGAAGCTCAGACGGTAAAGAATCTGCCTGCAATGCGGGAGACCTGGTTCGATCCCTGGGTGGGGAAGATCCCCTGGAGGAGGGAATGGCAAAATGCAATGAGATGCAGGACACTGAGAGATCCAGAGCCCAAACGAGTTTTCTTCTCCTCCTATTCCTTCTATCAAACTGAAGAACTACTACCTGACTTACCCAACTCCTGTTCCCTGCCCGATGGTATGAATTGTGTGATAAAACTGTGGTTCACGTTGACTTTCAAGCTGCTAGGTGCTAGGCACCAAGCGCTTTACCTGCACCAACCCGTTAAATCCTCATAAGAGTCTGGTGTCTGCTGGGTCCCAGAGCCTCAAGTACACATTCCAAGTGTGGAGAGCTTGTCTGACCTTGTATACTGCTCCCCTCAAGGGAGAAATGGTGGGACCAGAAAGACAGGAAATCCCAGCTCCTTTAACTCATGGGAAACTCCCAGTGATGCGTTTCACCACCTTCTCCCATGGATCCAGTTTTTAAACCCCCTGAGGCAATTTCTAAACTGGAAGAAACTTTTAGCAGGGAAGTCATGAGCCTTTTGGGGTCTCACATCCTGTTGCAAAGACATCATCTGTCTTCCTGGAAGGAGACGTCTGTTGCTTGCATGCAAGGTGGTTAAAAACAGTCAATGGTTGAAAAGAGAAGGAAAAGCATTGCAAGTTGGTGTGCGGGGCTCTCAGGCCCACCCAGCGGGTTCTGAGTCTCCTAAGGGAGGGGGGAGGCCACCCCTCTGGATAGCTCTCACCCGAGAATTCTCAGAGCTGAGCAGGGAGGGCGGACGGACAGGTTGGGAACGGGCATCACAAAGAATCAGGGTCATGACGCCACGTGACAGCTGCCCTGCCCTGCAGATGGGAGCACCAGGCTGAGTATTAGGAGGCCACTGGCTCTGTACGACCTCAGGCTAGTCTGAGCCTCCACCAAGCCTGAGGTTTCCCCCTTTGAAAAATGGTAATAACATCTGATTGACCTGGTCCTGCCCAGCTCACGGGGCTGCTGAGAGGATCAGAAAAGACAAGGGTTGTGGAAATGCCTGGAAGACCTCGACACCCCGTTCCCATAGAGATGATGACAGCGATGGTGGGGTGGTGGCTGACGGTCGCTGGGCACTCTGAGCCCTTCACAAGAGGCCGGAAGTGCTGGTGGGATCAGCAGGCTGTGTGACCCGCCACGACTCTGAACCTCTCCCGGCTCTGATGTTCTGTCCTGTCACACGCGAACGGTGAAGGCCACACTGAGATAAGAGGTGTGGAAGGACTCTGAACACTGTCTGACGGGGCTTTCGCTCTAGTCAATATCTGTTTGACAAGAAGAGCTCTTCTGGCAGTTATTGGAGGGACAGCGGTACCCAGGAGAAGAAAACTCCAGATTAGCAGAAATATGACTTCAAATCCTCACTGCGTTCACCCTAATAACAACAAAAAGAAAGCCCTGACTCTTAAAGAGGGCAAGAGAATACTACTGATTGATTCGTTAGAACGTACCAAGTCCCCAGCTCACAAGCAGATGGAGATTCTAATAACAGCAAGAGCCAACAAGTATAAATTACTTCTGTGCCAAGCCTGAGACCAAGGACTGTCCATGCATTATCTCATTTAATCCTTGCAGCAAAATAATAGGATTCAATTATTCCTTTTCCTGTTATTTCCATTCTATAGATAACTAAATTGATGCTCCATTAGTATAGTCACTCAGCCAAAGTCACAGCTAGGAAGTGTCCACACATGGATTTGAACCCCTCCTGAGATACCAGGCTCTTAACTGTCCTAAGATGCCATCCTCACATCAACCCTTTGCAACTGAAATGACTACTACCCATTATCCCGATTAAGGAAACGGAGACTCAAGGGGTAAATGCACTTTCCCAAGGTTTCCTTTTGGAAAATGGTGGGCTGAAGCCAAGTCTGTCTTTGGGAACACAGTAAGCCCCCTACGTAGAAACCCTCGAGTTGTGAACTTTCAAAGGTGTGAGCGTGTTTCACACGTTCAATCACATCGGTTAGCTTTGCGTCTGGTGTACGCTGTCATGTGTGTGCGTGTGTTACTGTATAGAACCGTTGCTATGCAACACGTTGTTGTTCAGTCGCCCAGTCCAACTCTTTGGGACCCCACGGACTGCAGCCCGCCAGGCCTCCCTGTCCCTCACCATCTCCCAGAGTTTGCCCAAGTTCATGTCCATTGCATCCGTGATGCCGTCCAGCCGTCTCATCCTCTGACGCCCTCTTCTCCTTCTGCCCTCAATCTTTCCCAGCATCAGGGACATTTCCAATGAGTCATCTGTTTGCATCAGATGACCAAAATACTGGAGCTTCAGCTTCAGCATCAGTCCTTTCAGTGAATATTCAGGGTTTATCTCCCTTAAAATTGACTGGTTTGATCTCCTTGCTGTCCAAGGGACTTGGAGGAGTCTTCTCCAGCATCACAGTTCAAAGGTATCAGCTCTTTGGCGTTCTGCCTTCTTTACGGTCCAGGTCTCACAAACGTATGTAACCCCTGGAAGACCATAGACTTGTCTGTACAGACCTTTGTTGGCAGAGTAATTTCTCTGCTTTTCAACACACTGTCTAGGTTTGTCATCACTTTCCTTCCAAGAAGCAACCCTCTTGTGATTTCATGGCTGCAGTCACCGTCTGCAGAGACTTTGGGACCCAAGAGGAAATCAGTCACTTCTTCTACCTTTCCCCCTTCTCTTTGTCATGAAGGAATGGGGCTGGATGCCAGGATCTTAGTTTTTTTAATATTTAGTCTTAAGCCGGCTCTTTCACTCTCCTCCTTCACCCTCATCAAGAGGCTCTTTAGTTCCTCTTTGCTTTCTGCCATTAAAGTGGTATCATCCACATATCTGAGGTTGTTGACATTTCTCCTGCCTATCTTGATTCCAGCTTGTAACTCATCCAGCCTGGCATTTCTCATGATGTGCTCAGCATATGAATTAAACAAACAGGGCGACAGCAGACAGCCCTGCCCTACCCCTTTCTCAATCTTGAACCGATCGGCTGTTCTGTACAGGGTTCTCTCTGTTGCTTCTTGACCCACATACAGGTTTCTCAGTAGACAGGTAAGATGGTCTGGTATTCCCATCTCTCTAAGAGCTTTCCACAATTTGTCATGATCCACACAGTCAAAGGCTTTAGCATAGTTGACAAAACAGAGATAGATGTTTTTCTGAAATTCTCTTGTTTTCTCTATAATCCAGCGAATGTTGGCAATTTGATCTCTGGTTCCTCTTCCTTTTCTAAACCCAGCTTGGACATCTGGAAATTCTTGGTTCCCATAATGGCGAAGCCTAACAGGCAAGATTTTAAGCATAATCTCACTAGCATGGGAGATGAGTGCAATTGTCCAATGGTTAGTACATTTTTTGATACCCCTTCTTGGGAATTGGGATGAGGACTGACCTTTTCCAATCCTGTGGCCACTGCTGGGTCTTCCAGATTTGCTGACATAAAGAATGCAACACCCTGATGGCACCATCCTTTAAGGATTTGAATAGTTCTTCTGCAATTTCATCACATCCACTAGTTTTATTAACAGCAGTGCTTCTTAAGGCCCACCTGACCTTGCACTCCAGAATGTCTGGCTCTGGGTGACTAACCACACCATTGAAGTAATCTGGTTCAGCAGGATCTTTTTTATACAATTCTTCTGTGTATTCTTTCCATCTCTTCTTGATCTCTTCAGCATCTACTAGGTCTCTGCCATTTTATCCTTCACTGTGCCCATCTTTGGGTGGAATGTACCCAATTTTCCTGAAGAGATCTCCCCTCCTTCCCCTTTTGCTGTTTTCTTCTATTACTAAGCGTTGTTCATTGAAGGCCCTCGTGTCTTTTCTCAATATTTTTGGGATCTCTATCTGTAATTGGGTGTGCCTTTCCCTCTCTCCCTGGCTTTTCACTTCTCCTTATTCTTCAGCTATTTGTGAAGCCTCCTCAGATAACCACTTTGCCTTCTTGGAGGAGGGAATGGCAGGATACTTGCCGTGAGAACCTCACGAACCGTGTAAAAGACCAGAAAGACGTCGGACATGAGCAGCCTACAAATGAACACTTGATGGAATTGGCGGCCCAGAGAAAGGGTGAAGCGAGACGAGGAGTGACTGAGGGACTGAGGGGGTTCACGATACGGGGTATGGGGGGGACTTGCTTTATCTTAGGAGGCACCATCAGATTTTGAGTCACAGCCCCCAAACAGAGAAAGGAACCTGAAGGTTGCACAGCCGTTCAGAACGCAACCCAGCGTTCACCGTGTCATCTGTGACGAGGAAAAAAGAGCCACTACCCAGACCTCGCTGGATCATTTTTTCGAGCGAGCGGATAGAACTGGACCCAGCGAGGAACGGGAACCTGAGCCGTCAGCATCAGGCGCCAGCGAAGCTGCAGCTCGCCCTGCGTCTCCCGTCGCCCGCCCTCCTGCAGCGGCACCGTCCCCCACGGCCTCTCCTCCTGCAACCAGCAGCTTCTCCTGCCTGCTCACCTGATGCCCGCCCGGGTGCCAGCTGCTGTACCACTGCCTAGCTACTGGCATACTTCTCAGGGCACTGTACTGTAGGGTTAAAAGATGTTTCCTTTATTTTTCTCTTCGTTTTTATGCATTATTTGCGTAGGAAGAATTATAAACCTGTTATAGTGCAATACTACATAGCAAACTGTTAGTTGGGTACCTAAGCTACCTTTGCTGGACTTCAGAGCAAACTGGATCTACGAACGTGCTTTTGGAATAGAACTCGTTGGCAGGCAGGGGACTCACTGTAGACCTTCGGACCCTAACAGGTAGAGTGACAGGCATGGCGTTTGCCGGCGGGGTGGGGCCCCAGTACTCAGGGCTCCCGGACGGGCGAGGGGGGCACAGGCCGTGGAGCTGCACGTCAGGCTGGGCACGGCCAGGGAAGCAGGCGGGCTGGGTGGCAGGGGAAGCAGTTAGGGCCAGGGCAGGGGGTCAGAGCAAGCCCCCAGCCCATCAACAGTCAGGCAAAGAACAGCCTGGACAGCTCAGCTTTGCCCTTTTACAGCCAGAGAGACAGAGCATCCCAGGGCCGGGGAGGAGGGGGGTCCCCACCTACACGGCCACAGAGGGAAAGCCCCGCGCGGCCACTGTGGGCACACGATCTTCCGGGAAAGATCCGCCAAAGCCACCCTGCCTTCATTCACTCACCCATTCACTCAGCAGATGTTTAGGGACCCCATGTCAGCGCCAGGATCGATGCTGGGCACTGGGGGTACAGCAGTGAGCAAGACCAAGCCCCTCCCCAAAGTGTGGGGGCAGAGACAACACACAAGGGGCGTCCGGCGGCAGGGAGGCAGACGGCGATGCCGGCGGTGCGGCCCATCAGTGGTCAGGGCCCCAGGGCCTGTGGGCTCGCTGCGGCTCCCTTTCTACTAGGGTGTGAGCTTCCTGGGGGCCGGGATCTCACACGGCCTATAGGATCACGCCGGGGGACAGACTCCGAAGGGAAGGCCGGGATTTGAGGCAGAAGAGAGGGGGTGCCGGCAGCAGGCGGGAGGAAGGGACCTTCCCGAGCGACACGTCCGGGGTGACCGCGGAGCGGGGAGTCGGCCTCGCACACCAGGAGCAAGCGTGCTGGGGGCGGGGCCAGGACAGGAGGGAAGGGGGGGCTCTCGATTAGCCCAACGGGAGAGCCCCGGTAGAGCATTCAGCATGGCCTGCACAATAGGGGCGTTCTGCTACTCAGCCTTCTTAAGACCCAAAAGCCCTTTCCCCCAAATTGGGGTTGATTCTGAAACTAAGCTTCAGCGTCGTTCACCCAGCTTCCCCATCTTTGGACAGCTCGGCCAAGTTTTAGCCGATCATTAGCTCCTGGTTCGATTCCTGGGCTGGGAAGATCCGCTGGAGAAGGGACAGGCTACCCACTCCGGTATTCTTGGTCTTCCCTGGTGGCTCAGAGGGTAAAGAATCTGCCTGTAATTCGGGAGGTCTAGCTTCAGTCCCTGGGTCGGGAAGCTCCCCGGAGGAGGAAATGGCAATCCACTCCAGTGTTCCTGCCTGGAGAATTCCATGGGCAGAGGAGCCCAGTGGGCTACAGCTCAGAGGATCGCAGAGTCTGACACGCCTGAGCGACTTGAGCACGCATGCAGTTCAAACGGGCTTCCTAGGTGGCTCAGAGGGTAAAGAACCTGCCTGCAATGCAGGAGACGCAGGAGATATGGGTTTGATCCCTGGGTGGGGAAGATCCCCTGGAGGAGGGCCCAGCAACCCACTCCAGTGTTCTTGCCTGGAGAATCCCATGGACAGAGGAGCCTGGCGGCCTACAGCCCATGGGGTCACAAAGACTCGGATACAACTGAGAGGCTAAGCAGCAACAGCGATTAATTAACAGCTTGGGGAGGAGGCGCAAGATCTAAGACTGAAGACAATTCTGTCCGTTCACAGTATGACCAGACCTCATTTCTAGCAAAATCCAAAATTCTTTTAATTATTTTTTTTAAACGACAGCTTGTCTCCAAGGTGTAAAGCAGAGATTGATCTTAGTGCCAGAAGTCCAGTGGTCCAGTCCAGATGGCACTAACTCACCACCATCCACGCTGTCCCTTCACAGTTGTCATCATGGAGAGCTCAGTGCTGCCGGGGGCCCGCACACGGCTGGGTCTGCTTTGAGGGTTGACTTCTGAGACATTCCTGAGACCCATAAGGAAATCCATCTCACGATCTGCTGGTCTGAGCTAATATTTGCAAAGCTGGTCTCAAGGTCATAAGATCTGCTATTGGGGGAAAAGGATCCTTCTGCAGCAAGAAGGGTTTAGGTTAGATCCCAGAGCGCACGTCCCACGCAAAGTGGCCAGGCCAGGGTCAACCCCGGAGCGAGGCTGGGCCATCTCAGTCTCGGAAAACTCCTTTCTTATTTCTTACCTCCTCTGGCACTTGTCTCTGTACCTCACCAGTCTGCTCGAGATTTATTGTTCCCTAGGAAGGATTCATCACATCCCAGAGCCCGAGGCCGCCGTTCGGTTTAACACGTGTCGGGTTTGCGCCTCTGCTCCGAGAGCAGGCAGCTCCAGGTCTGCGTCCGTCTCCACCCCCAGCACCTGGCGTGATGCCGCACGCAGCAAGGGCTCGACAGGTGCTCTGGTTTGTTGGAGACGCTCAGGGCTGCAGGACCCATCAGTCAGTAGGGGGTAGCGTGGATGGATGGGTAGAGAGCCACACACCAAGAACTTCACACTGTAATCACACTTAAGCCTCCTGACAGCCCTGTGTGGGAGGTTTAATTAAGCTCTGTCTTAAGAGACGAAACTGGGGCACCAAAGAATCCACCAGCCCTTCCCACTCTTGGGCATGGAAACAGTCGGCACAGGGGGCTCTTCTTTCTGGAGTCACTTTTGATGGAAACTCCAGACTCCTCCTCTAAGAACAGGCTTCAGGCTTTGGTCTCGTCTGAAGGCAGGAAGTGGACCAGATCAAAACCAGGAAGATGAATAGCTGACACCCATCAAGTGCTGATCACATGCTAAGCGCTCTTCTGAACACTTCATGCCAAGTCATTTGATCCCTCAAGGAGGGGAGAGATCGCCCCCACTTTACAGCCAAGGAAATTGAGGCACCAGGTACTGGAGCTGGTCCTGCCAGAGAACAACAGACCCAGGGAGGGCGGGATGCAAGCAGCCGTACATCAGACCACACGCCCTTTTACCATTCTGTCTGCCTCCTGCTCACTGCGGGACACGATTTACACAGAGGCAGCCACAGCTTTCCTCTCCACGGAAGCCCAGAGAAGTCAAGTAACCAGCCTGAGGTCACACAGCGCCCGTCCCTAGTCCCAGCCACCGTGGGTGTAGCAGGGAACCAGGTAGGCTGCATCCACGCCAGGCCCTGTGCTTGCCACTCTCCTTACCCAGATCACATCGGATCCTGACGACAGCCTAGGAGGAAGGCTGTGTGATCCCTGTGATATGGAGGAGAAGGCAGGGAGGTTACGGGGAGGAGAAACAGAGAGGTTAAACACCGGCTTTCAACAGCCGTGTCCTGGCTCCCCACCCTGAACACACGTGCTCCCCAGCCCCGCAGCTGGCCCCAGCCCATGCTAACCGGGAAGGTCTCCCTGTCCCAGGGGAGACTCGATGGACCATCTGCCCCCTTTCCTCTCCTTTTCTCTTGGCTTCTTCGTGCTAATTTACAGACAGCAGGCAGAGTCTGAGATGATGGAGGCGAGGAATTAAGAGAGGGTGGGAGGAAGGAAGGGAGGGGGTGGGGCTGTAAACACTAATTGTTTTATCTGGAGGTTGCTTTCCATTTCCATGCTGAAGGGAAGGCTGTGTTTAATTAACTCTGCTGTGTGCTGGGGACAGGGCCTGATTGAAAATGAGCTACGGGGCCTCTGTTACAAGGCAGAGGGCCCCGCAGCCTCACAAAAGCATCAGCCCGGCGACATCTGGGCAGGAACTCGGAGGCAGAGAGGCCCACAGGCTCGCGCTGGCTGCTCAGTGCCCCTCCCAGCTTCCTCCCTGCCTGCAGGCTCCTGGGCCTTTGCCTGAGTATCTCTGCCCACCCCTTCTCTGCCTCGGCCTCCCCCTGTCCTAACTGGCTGGAAAGAGGCAGCTACTCACCTGTCTTAGGCCGGTGTTGTTTGGTCGCAAGAAACTGATGCCCACCTTAGCTGCACTTAAGTCAGTTCAGTTCAGTTCAGTTCAGTCGCTCAGTCATATCTGACTCTTTGCAGCCCCATGGACTGCAGCATGCCAGGCCTTCCTGTCCATCACCAACTCCCAGAGCTTACTCAAACTCATGTCCATCGAGTCATCCACCCATCTCATCCTCTGTCATCCTCTTCTCCTCCTGCCTTCAATCTTTTCCAGCATCAGGGTCTTTTCCAATGAGTCAATTCTTCGCATCAGGTGGCCAAAGTATTGGAGTTTCAGCTTCAGCATCAGTCCTTCCAATGAATATTCAGGACTGATTTCCTTTAGGATGGACTGGTTGGATCTCTTTGCAGTCCAACTGCCTCTCAAGAGTCTTTCCCAACCCCACAGTTCAAAAGCATCACTTAAATAAAGAAGGCTTAATTATCAGGCCACAAGGGTGCCCCCTTGAGCCCCAGAAGCTGGAAGAACAGCTGGGCCTCTAGAACTCAGAAATGGGAAGGAATCAGATCCAAACCGCTTTGTCCCAGCCACCCTCAGCCACTACCGCAGCTCCTTAGCCCCGCTTCTTTCTGGATCTGCTGCACTCTCTCTCCTCTGCATTGGCTCCCCTCTGCCCTTCCGGTCTTCAGAATCTGATGTCCACTCTGCTGATGCAGGTTTGAATACTTGAGTGCAAGAGCTCTGACTGGCCCAGCTCACTGGTCAGTTGCTCATCCTGGTCCAATCAGCCTGGGCTGTGTTGGGTCACAGGACTGCCTTTCAGGGTCACGCAGAGTTACTCTCTAGGGGGTGGGGGAGCAGGAAAGAAGGGGATGGGGGTTCAGGGTTCAAGGCCACCTCAGAGCTCTCCCCTTCAGAAGTGTTGCCTGCCAGACTCCACCTACGGAGTCAGGAACGTTCCTCTGTGCTCCCCCTGCCCTTTTGGTCCACAGCTGTGTGACCTTGGACAAGTTATTAACGTTCTCCATGCCTCAGTTTTCTCATTTGAAAGTAATAACAGAATTCAACTCCTACAGTTGTTCTGAGAATTTATTAAAGAACAAAGAAACAAAGCACTTAACCCAGTCCCTGTCACGTAATTAGGCCCCTGTTTTGTGAACTAATTTTCCTGTGACCATTGTTTCACCCTTTCGAGCATTTTTCACGTGGTCTGGGATAAGCTTCTCGTGCGTCTGTCTCATCCGCCACCCTGGGCAGTACTGTCTGGGGACACTTGTCACCTTAGAGGTGAGCTATTTGCCCCCAAACCGGGCACAGTGCCTGGCATAAAGTAATCTCTCAGTAAGCGCCCAACGGCCGAATGATACCAGCAGTCGCTTCCACTCACTGATCATCAGCCCTGTGCCGAGGCAGGAGGGATCGTAACGAAACAGCGCTTGGAATCTGGGGCCTTGGTGCATGTTTGCTGACCAAACTCAAGAGCAGGGACTTCATAAAGCCTCAGATTTAATCCCCACCACAGCCTTGGGAAGAATTTCTGTCTCCACTCTTCAGAAGGGAGGTTCACCATACTTGGTGAGCCTCAAGGACCCAGAGACACCGGCCATCCAGGGGAGAGGAAGGCCAGGAAGCCAGGGTTGTTCACTGCCTTCCCACTGAACTTCCCACTGGGCATCCAGGCTCCAGGGGCTGCGGACAGGCACCAGATTGAGTAGAGCAGGAGGCGGGCGGGCCGGGTGCTCCATCCAGCCACGACGATCCAGGGAGAGGTGTGGGCACGCGGTCCAGACAGGTGTCCAAGCCACTCTGCTCAGTCAGGGACCGGCTCCACGTGCCAGGGCGCCTCCGTGTGTAAACGTGTGTGAGTGGAGGATGTGCCGCATGTGAGCGGAGGGTGTCATGTGTGAGCAGAGGGTGTCTCGCGTGTGAGCGGAGCGTGTGCCTCGTGTGAGCAGAGGGTGTGCCGCGTGTGCTCTGCCAGTGGCCCGCTGATGGGACCAGTGGACGCGCTGCGCTTTCCTTCTGTGTCAAGTTATTCAAGGCATTCGAGTCTGGAAGCCTCTCTCCCCCGAGCCCCAGCCCGCGAGCTCTGGCCCAGCGCGGCCACCACTTGCTCCGGGAGCCGGGCACGTCCCCGCCCCCCAGTCTCCATACAGCAGTGCTGCTGGTTTAGCCCCGAAGCAGCCGCTGACTCTTACAACCCAAGGAACTGTAGCCACGGGATCCCTTGTCCATGGGAGCTCCCAGGCAAGAATACTGGAGTGGTTGCCATCTCCTCCTCCACAGGATCTTCTCAACCCAGGGCCTGAACCCGGGTCGAGTGTGTTGCAGGCAGTCCCCTGCATTGCAGGCGGATTCTTCACCGCCTGAGCCACCAGGGAAGCCCGAACAGCGGTGGAGTTGAGTGAAATTATTTGCACAAACCCTTCCCGCTCAGAATGGCGGGGACACCCAGGGGGTCAGGATCAGGTACAACTCTTCATCTCTCTGTACAGAAAAGCCCCGCCCGGGAGCTCCAAGGGGAGAGGAGCGGGGAGCTGGAGCTTGTGGGATTTGCAGTCTCTGATTAGGAGCCTCTTGCTGGTCTCCAAACCCTCTGACCCTGCGCTCACTCGTCTGAAGGATGCACCAACTGCTTAATCAGACCGCTCTCAGCACAGCTGATTAATAGAGGCTCCGGCTTTCAAAAAAAAAAAAAAAAAGAAAAGAAAGAGGGAAAAAGAAAGAAAACGCTTCTGTAAATCAGCTGTTTATTTAACTTTCCCTGGCATTTAATGATTTCAAGGCTTGGGAGAGGGGGAGAGATGGAAAATTAATTTGAGTCTCACCAGAAAAGCCAGTCAGGGAAATAATGAACTTCCCAGTCTCACGGAGAACAGGGAAGAGGAGCTGCCAGATGAGGCAGAACCCCCCCCAGCCTCCCTGTCTGGGCTCAAGTTGGACTGTGCCGGATGACAGACAGACCGCCAGACCTCTCGAAGCCCGAGAGTCAGGCAGGGTTTCGGTTCCTTTCAAGATGCAAAACCTCATCAAACCCCGCCCCATCTTACTAATGGAGGGAAGCAGAGCTTTAGCAAGGACAAGCCAAGAAATGGCAGATAACAATTATGTTCTTGTGCTCACGTGCTCAGAACCTCACCCCCGCACATGCATGCATGAAAGAGGTCCTTCTCTGAAGGATGGAGAAGACGGACATAAGAGGTGCACAGTTTCAGAGTGGAAGAGCTGGTAAGAGCTCGAATGGCTTCTAGTTTGAGTCCCTTATTCTATAAGTATGGGAACTGAGACCCAGAGGGAGGCAGTAATTTGCCCAGGACTCTTCCTGTGGAGCATGGAACATACCTGGAGCGCGAAACCTACAGCTCTCCGCCCCTGGTCTCCCTATCTCTGCATTAACGGATGTGCACAAAGTAACTCTGCGTCTGTTGTTCGGTTGTTAGATTGTGTCCGGCTCTTTTGCGACCCCGCGGACTGTATCCCGCCAGGCTCCTCTGTCCAGGGGATCTCCAGGCAGGAACACTGGAGTGGGTTGCCATTTCCCCCTCCAGGGGATCTTCCCAGCCCAGGGATCAAACCTGCATCTCCTGCCTTGGCAGGCAAATCCTTTCCCACTGAGCCATCAGGAAAGCCCCAAAATAACTCAGCTAAGGACTAAATTTTGTGTCCTCCTCAAATCCATAGGTTGCAGTTCTAAGTTCTAATATGACAGTGTTTAGAGGTGGGGCCTTTGGGAGGTAACTGGGTTTGGATGAGGTTAGAGCAGTGCTCCCCACCCCATGATGGAACTGGTGCCCTTACAAGGAGATGAAGGGCCCAGAACTTTCTCTGCTCCCCGCCATGAGAGGCCACAGCAAGAAGACAGCCACCTGCAAATCAGGGGGAGGGCTCTCACCGGAACCCAACCATGCTGGACACCCGATCTAGGACGCCCCCACCTCTAGAAGTGTGAGAAATTCATCTCTGTTGTGTAAGCCGCCCAGTCTAGGGTTAGGCCAGCCTGAGCGACTAAGACAACCTCCCTTGGTTATAAATACCATAAGCTCTGGGGGTGACTTCAGGAAAAGTCCCGTGGCTGATTTTCATTGGACCATCTTGGGTCACATGTCAGCCAGGAACGAATCACGGGAACCAGGAGGATGAACTATACTGATTGGTCAGAGGTGGGTCAGGTGACCCAGCCCTGCTTGACAACTAGGTATTTGCCTCAGCAGCCCTGCCCAAAACGCGTACCCCAGTCAGAGGGCCATGCCTTCTACCTAGCCACTCCCGTGTCCTTGTCCCCACTGTCCCCTCCTCCTAGATCACTTTAGATACCAGGAGGCCCCGTTCAGATCCTGGCTCAGAGAGGAAGGTTTGTGTGATCCTCCTGGTCCCAGGGGTCATCTCTCTCTCTGCCTCACTGGTCCCTCTGTGATAACACCGCCCACTTCTGCTTACTATAGTTATCTGATCGTCTGTGTCCTAGACTCCTTAGGGGCAGGGACTTTGTCTCTTTTATCCTTTGAATGCATGAATCGGTTCACACAGAGAATTTGGAAATCAGAAACGACAACCTCCATGCAGGTACCTTTAATAAGACAATTCCCTATCTGACAACTGGCGGTGCCCGGATGTTCTTCTCGGGGTCTGGCTTAAATGTCTCCTGCTTTGGGAAGAGCAGGGGGCTTTATAGAGTCACATCCTTCTCATCAGTGTCTCTCTTTCTGCTTTGCTCTGACTTCTTCCCTCCACAAATCAAGGCCCCCCTCCAGGACTCCGCGCGCACCAGCTGTGGAATGTGGGAGGTGGGACCCAGCCTGGCAGCAGCCCCCCAAGGCTGGCGAGCTCCCAGGAGAGGCCCAGAGGCTGGTACCCAGGAAATGCCACCGCCTCTCCCCTGACTCCTCTTGGCACCCAGCTCAGCACCCTCCCTCCCCCGTCAGCGGCCTGTCAGTGACTGAGCGATGGAGCTCACATGCTCTTCGCCGCCCAGCATCGCCAGCACGCCCCCCACCCCACCGGCTCCGGGCTCCAGGAAGCTGTGAAGCTGTTCCTGATGAGCTGGCACTCAGCCTGGCTCTCGCCCCTGGAGGGAAAGCAGCTCTTTGCCTGCGGTGCCAGGATGCTGATGAAGAGGAAGAACCATCACCCCACAGGGACGACAGGGAGGGTGAGTCTCCCCAGCGCGGGGCTCAGCCTACGCTCACCTGGGCTCCAGCGCTGAGCTGCCCCCTCGGTGTCCCAACTTCTCCCACAGTCAGGATCACTCGATGCCTCTGTCTCCCTGCCTTCTTCCCAGAAAGCCACAGAACAGGAAAGATGAAGACATTCTTAAGGGTCATCTTGTATAAATGTCTCCCAAGACAGAGGACTGAGACTGGGGTAGAACAAGGAGGAGGGGTGAAATCTCAAGAGGCAGCTTTGTTCTCAGACTGAACAGAGGGGGCTATGTCAGGACCATCTGAAGATGACTCAGAGATCCTGCCAGAGCAGGCACCCCCGGACCGCACTCTGTGAAAATTGTTGGCTCCCCAATAATATCGCGAGTCTCAAATGGCATGAACATGTTTATCTGTCTCAGCAACATAGTCCTAACAGTTGGCATTGTGCCTGGCACATAATAAGCGCTCAATTAAATGCTTGCTGAATAAATTATTGCAGAATAAACTCCATCTATTAAGCTATAACCAATGTGGTTTTAATCCACATCGAAATACTTGACTGCCTTTACTCTCTTTGAACAGCCAAGGATAGTTCTAGAAGCCCTGGACAGCCTGTGGCAACCTCAAGAGATCTGCAGGAGGTGTGTTAGGAGGCAACGAATCTGAACAAACTGTCTCACACAACATGTATCCACTCACTGATCTGTTCAAGCAATAATATTTACTGGGCACCTACAGTGAGTCGGGCACTGCTCTAGGTCCTGAGGGCGCAGCAGCAACAAGACTGTGCTGTGGGAATTTTCACTAATGCAGGTAGACTCGCAGTTAGCAGATAAGCAGAGACACACGTAAGGGGATGTAGTGGAGAGGCAAGTCCTGTGAAGGAGGGGGTGACTGGGTGCCGTTTTCTGCCAGGGTGGTCAGGGACGCGTCCTCGACTGAGATGACGCTTAAAAGAGGCGTGAAGAGGAGAAGAGATTGAGTCACAGAGGCCCCTGGGAGACCGTGTCAGAGAGAGGGGCTGGACGCCCGAGTCACAGAGGCCCCTAGGGGAGACCGTGTCAGAGAGAGGGGCAGGGGGGCTGGACGCCCGAGTCACAGAGGCCCCTGGGAGACCGTGTCAGAGAGAGGGGCTGGACGCCCGAGTCACAGAGGCCCCTAGGGGAGACCGTGTCAGAGAGAGGGGCAGGGGGGCTGGACGCCCGAGTCACAGAGGCCCCTGGGGGAGACCGTGTCAGAGAGAGGGGCAGGGGGGCTGGACGCCCGAGTCACAGAGGCCCCTGGGGGAGACCGTGTCAGAGAGAGGGGCAGGGGGGCTGGACGCCCGAGTCACAGAGGCCCCTGGGGGAGACCGTGTCAGAGAGAGGGGCAGGAGGGGCTGGACGCCCAGGTCAGGGGCACACCTCGTTCGCTCCAGCAAGAGCAGGAAGGTCCAGGTTAGTGAAGGTGGACGAGCAGGAGGGAAAGGAGCGAGAGATGAGGTCAGAGATCTGGGCAGGGGACACACAGGTCCCACCTAGGCTAGAGGGGTCACAGGAAGGACGGCGGGTGCGATTCTGAGTAGGGCACAGTCAGCTGAGCACCTACTGTGTGCCGATCACAAACAGTGCCCGTATAGATATGCCATTTCTAGGGCTGAATGGACCAAAAGTTTACAATAAAGAACCACAGCCCAGGTTCAAGCTCACCATATGGTTCTTTCTTCATCTTCAGTTCTTCAACACAAGAGCTTTGAGGACAGAAAGTCTTGAGGTATCACCAACACGATCAAACGCCCATCAGGTGCCAGCAGACAGCTGTCCGGCAGGGCCATGCAGGGCAGGGACTGCTGCTATTCTCGGTTTACAGAGGTCCAGAGCATCACCTCTCAGAAACTGCCTCCACCCCCTGGAGACAGAAGGGGGTGTGGTGTGGCCGTGTTGGTGATGCCGGGTGGGGAAAGAGGATGACGGCTTCGCCTCCGTCAGCCACTGACCGGCTGCTGAGCAGAAAGGGAGAGATGCAGAGCTGAGCTCGCCAGAGGAGCAAGGAGAGACGGGGGGCATTTCCCGGGCACCAGCATCTGGGCCTCTCCTGGGAGCATGTCCACTTGGTGGGGCTGCTGCTGGGCCAGATACACCTCCTCTGGAAGAAGACATTCCAACAGTCTGTGCATGCTGAGTCCCAGAGAACCGAAGGATTTGGTTTGGGGAGGGAGGAAGTCAGCTCATGGACCAAAAGGTCACACCACTGCCAGGACTCAAACCTAGATCCATCTGGAGCCAAAACCTGAGATGCTTCACGAAGCAGCCAGCATCTTCCCACTGCCCTTCTTAATTCCCTCCCTCCCCCACCCCGTTTAATGGAAGGAAGGCTCTAGACTATCCCAGTCTGCCACAGGAAGCCTACTTTCACCCAAAGGAAAGTTATTTTGAACTCAGGAAATGCAAACTAATTTCAGTATCCATCAAAAGTTCCCTTCCTCCTAGAAAGAAAGAACATAATCTGTTAGGCCTCCCGACGTACTGGCATTCTGAAATAGGGACTCGCGGAAGGCATGACTGTGGAGTGGTGAGACTCCAGGCGCTTTGGCAGCAGGATGAGCGAGTGAGGTATTTTAAGCAGGGACCCTTCCCAACAGCCATCATTCACACATACAGGCTGCCGCCTACTCCATTTATACATAAGGCTGGGCTTGTGCATATGTGAGTTCTTGCCAATAGTTTTTAAAAAGCATTAGTCCCAGGGAGAGTCTATTCTTAGACTCTTAAAGCTGGAGGATCCTTAGAGAGCATCCTAGTCCAATCCTTCCATTCTCAAATGGGGAAACTGAGGTCCAGGGAGACAAAATTTCTTGTCCAAGGTCACACCGCTGCAGTTCAGGGTCAGAGCTGAAATCGGAGCCCCGTTTGACTGCCTCCTGCCCAAGGCCCCTCCCCACTTAGACATCACTCGTCTAAGTCACCCATGGGGCCAACCCGACACTGAAGCTTGGTTTTGCCACTTCTTAGCTACGTGACCTTCAGTTCATGCTTCCACCTCTCCACTGGCTTTCTCACAGTAACGGTATCAGTACCAGCATCATAGGCTGTTGGTTAGGCACGTGCCTGCGACAGGACAGGTGCTCACCTGTAACCATGCAGTTGCCCGGCTGCCTCGTGTCTTGGGACTCTCTTCTACTTCTTCATCTCCTGTGACTGGAAGAATTTTATCTCCTGCTCCCCACAAGCACAAGCTCCTCCAGGAGAGAACTGGAACCACAGGACAAGAACAAAGCCGCGGTGTCCCCTTCCATCCTACTGCACTGCCTTGCTTATTCTGGGTGCCAGCTCAGAGGATTCTGAAGTGGGAGACTAGAGGGGTGGTGGGAAGGAGGAAAGGCCTTGTGTTTGCTCCCCAAGCCCTGCAACGTAGGCCTCTAGGGGAAGAAGGAAGGTGCCTGTAGAAATACCAGAGAACCAGGCGGTAATACGAGGTCAGAGAGAAAAGCAGGACAAACCTCCACCTCAAAGGCCCCATCAGCCCCACCTGCTCTAAGGAGAGCCCTTGGAGAAGTGAGTAAGGGAGAAGTGAGAGCCGGAACAGAGGTGTGCAGGGTGCAAAGACTCCACTCGCTCCCTCCGTCTCAGAGATCCCCGCGGTGTCCCGGGAGGTGCCCTGAGAGTGGACACAGGAGAGAGGCTGCCCTCTGCTGGCCCTGGGGATCCATGACCTCCATCCCCAGAGGCCCACCATGCCCCAAGGCCTGCTGGGCCCTGAGGAGTCACACCCTGCTTTATAGATGAAGCAAGGGTATCGCAGAGCAGGGAAGAAGACCCACTCTCGCTGTCCCCATCCCCGACCACGTGCGGCTACGGAGTTCCCTCCCGCCGGCTCTTTCAGTTCTTTGTCTGCTGCTCCTGAGGGAGTCAAGACAGACAACCTCAGAATCGCTGGACTGAAAGCCTCTTGGGCCCCTAGCTAGCCAGGAAGCCTGGGAAACAGCAGCTGACTTGTCCTCTGGAGGAAGAAAACAGCCTTGAGGGAAAGGTATGGGATTTGTCCATGGTGCTGAATTCTCTTCTTAGCTGCCCTGCCTACTGGGAGTCCTCTCTGGAGCTGATCTACTTGGTGGGACATCCATGGCAATTCTTTAATGTCAATTAAAGACAATTTCTCCTGCCATGGAAACTTTCCCGCCCAACCTCAATTAAGTGAGGATGACACCAAGTAACAAATACGTTTTAGCAAAGGTCTCTATCAAACATGACCACCAGGGCAAACATGAAAGCTTATTTCTTGAGCTGCTGCTGTGAGTCAGGCATTGCTCTGAAGGCATGACGTCTAATGGTTTATGTAGTGCTGACAACAGCTTTATGAGATCGGCACCGTTAGCAGACCCTCTCTGTTACAGCTTAGGAAACTGAGGCATAGCCAGGCCGAGTATCTTCCCCAAGGTTGTGTAGTAGTGGTAAAGCCAAGATACACAGTCAGGCAGCCTGAATCCAGAGCACACACTTACTTCCATCACACTTTTCCCATCCCCTTGTAATCATGCAATGCCGCTGAAGGACAGATGTAAACGATTTTGCATTATCTGCTGCTTTGCATGATTAGTGACATGGCTCCCTTCCATAAGTGCAAAAATCCAGGCACTGGCTGATGAAGAAAGGGACTGATGTTCCTCTAGAAAAGGGTGCCCTGGAGTCAGAGAGAAGCCCAGAGATAAGGGTAGGAAATCCTCAGGCACCTATAAGCCACATCTGATTGCTGGGTTGGGTCTGAGGGAGAGCAGTCAGGACCCTGAAGACAAAAGATGCAGCACACGGGGAGTGGGGCCTGGAAGTCCAGAGTCAGGAGAAGCAGGTCTAGGTTAGAGGAGACATTCTGGGAGCCTCGGTGGGAGACTCTGTAAGGCAACACCCAGAAAGTCTTTCAGGAAGAATGCAGGGCTGGTGTCCAGCCCCTTGGAAGGCTGCTCACTCAGTCCTTGACCCCCAGGCCCTTCAGGGCTGGCCTCAGCTGAGTCACCTCTTCCAAGTGCGGCCCCCTCCCCAGAGTGTCCCACGGCATAGAGACCTAGCATCTCACCCCCAACTTGGGCAGACTCTGAAGCAAACATTGTTCCAGGTTTGGCTGGCCAAGGTCATCTGGGGACTGTGTCCCAGCTCGAAGTCTCCCTCTGCCCAGCCCTGCTTCCTTCCTCTCCATGGACACTGTTCCCAAGAGCACTTCCTAACACACATTCTGCACACCAAGCCTAATCGTGGAGTCGGCCTCCTATGGAAACCAACCTGTAAACAGCCTTTAATGCCCAGCTTTACATAATGGGGGTGGCCAGCCAGCCCATTCCCAGGCCGTGTACACACTTGCACTTCAGATTAACTATTTATTAGCAAGTTGATCTTTTCACATAGAAAACAGAGCACAGAGAAGATTTTCTAACATTATTGAAAACCAAAAACCTTCCCCTCTGGACCCACAGCATCCATGTGGAGCACTGCACAGGAGAAAGAAGATGAGTGGGTGGGGAAGACGCAAAAGATAGTGCCAGCTTAAGAGGGTGATCTGAGTCAGACTCCTCCTCTTTGTGAGAGGTACCTATGAAAGCAACACAGAAGTAAGATGTACCACGCATGCTACAAAAATATAATCAAAGCTGGTAAGTGTACAACATACACAAGTGTGGCCGACGACGGAGATTCACTCTGAGCCACACTTGGAGGGCTCTGTGCTGCGTGTGCTGCCGTTACACCCACTCTGCATTGGGAAATGTGGACGCTCAGCCACGCAGTTGGCCAGTTGGCAGACCGGACTTCAAACTCAGGCTTCATGGTTGCAGGGTTCAAGTTCGTTCTGTCATACTGGGCTGAACGAGTCAAGAAGCCGAGGCAAAAATGGGGGCGGGGGGGCACAAGCAAAAAGCAAAGAGAGCAAAGAAAGCTGTGGGGACGGTGCGGAAGAGGGGCCAACACCAGCTCCAGGAGCTGCTCCCCCAAGTCCGCCCCCCGTGCTGCCAGACGCCGGCAGGAAGGAAGGAGACCCCGGCGTCTTCACTTCCTAAAGCCAGAGCTCCACGAGGAATTTCAAAATTCTCTTGGCTGCCCTGGCGGGACTCACCGCTGACAAATGGAGAACAAATGAGACCGTTTAGCCAGTAATTAAGCAATAATGGTCTATGCAGAGGTCTCCACTAGGCTGGAACCAGCCAGAGAAAGGACCCAGAGGTTCCGTCGAGGAGTGGCATGGAGAGGAGCCGCTGATCAGGTTATTACAGCGAGAGGGACTCATTAACCCACACCAGCCTCGTGTGGATGGGGGAGGACTTGGCAGCCCTGTGGGGGGAGCCCAGCCTGCAAACCCAGCCTCATCCTGGGATCTGACTCAAGGCATGAGACGCTCCAGTCTCTACTCAGGAGTCAGAGCACCTCCTAGCCCTCAGCCCAAAATGAGGGTTCAGAGGGGGATTCAAGAGAGGTCAGTGCTGCTGACCTTCAAGGTAATCTCTGTGGCTGAGGACATGCTCCAAATGGCCCTCTGGGGTCCTGGCATGGACTGCAACTCAATTCACTGAATAGATGTGGACACGCCTGACTGGGGTCAGAGTGTCAGACCCAGCACGCAGCACAATGGTGGTGATAATAACGACAACCGTAATAGTAGCAACGTTCACTCCTTAAATGCTCATTCTGTACCACACAGTCTGCTGGGCTGTTCCTGGGAAAATATTGCAAATGGATTAAATTCTTATCCTGTGTTGTAGATAAGGAAACGGTTACACACGGAGCTCATGGAAGTTGAGGAAATTTGTGCAGGTTCACCCAGCCCACTGCAGGAGTGTCAGGCAGGACTCAGACATGCATCTGAGTCAACGTTCATCTCAACAGCATGCCACCCAGTACCCGCTGCAGAGTCACTCACGAAAGGCCCTGACATGAAGATTCCTGGAAAGGAAAGATTGTTTCTAGCCAAAGGAATCAAGGAAAACTTCCTGGGAGGGGTGGGATTCTCGTGGGCCCCAAAGGTGAGCCAATTCTTAGGCAAAGGTGAGGTGGTTTAAACAGGCGTGGGCATTTCACATCCAGGTTCGCCCTAGCGCTTCTTCAGGATGTTAACTGAAAGTCACAAAGGAAGAAAGCAGAGTCCAATAGTCAAATACATTTGGGAAAAGTTAAATTCAACAAAATCACACCAGTTTGCTTACCCTGAGATTTCTCAAGAAGGAGTTGTCGATGTGGAATTTCCCTGAGGCTTTCTACCAAGGAATTCTTTTCTGGGGACCAGCTTAGAGTGTGGATTACTGGGATACACATCGACAAACCATCTTACGAGATGAAGAAGCCTTCACCATTCTTGTGTTCTGGGGACCCTTGGCCCCAGAGCCACACTGGTCCCACATGGGTTCTTCAGAAAGTGTGCACTTGAAGAGGCATATACCATCAGCCCTGAGAACGGTGTGTGCTGAGAAAGGAAAGCAGGAAGAGAAAGTCACAAAAGAATGTGATTGCACCCTAGGGGGAGAGCCCTCAAGAGGTGAGGAGAGAGGCCAGGGTCGGGGCCAGGAAGGGATCAGGGCAGGGCCTGCAGAAGGTCAGATCAGAGCCCATTCACAAAGCTCTTCAGCCTGAGGGAAGGCAAATCTGCAGGCCCTGGGGAGTGGTCTTCATCCCAGTCACAGGGATGCACTTGATGGAGGCAGACTGCCTTCCCAGGAGCCAGGCAAGGAGGTCTGCAGGAGGAAGAGTGCCAGATGAGAAATGCTTCCCTTAGGAAAGAGAAAGGGTGGCTGAAGGTTGGGGCCTCAGGCCTTGATCGTCTGAATCCCAGCTCTGGCACTCAGGACTCAGGTATCCTGGGCAAATCTCATAACTTCTCTGAGCCTCAGTTTCCTCGTCTATAAAATGGGGATCATATGATCTACTTCCCAGGGTAATTGTGAAGATTAAATGAGATAATCTCTGTAAACTACTTAGCCCAATTTCTGGAACGTGATAAAAAGAAGAAAGAAAGTGAAGTCACTCAGACATGTCTGACTCTTTGCGACCCCATGAACTGTAGCCTAACAGGCTCCCCTGTCCATGGGATTTTCCAGGCAAGAATACTAGAGTGGGTTGCCAGTTCCTTCTCCAGGGGATCTTTCCAACCCAGGGATCAAACCCAGGTCTCCCGCATTGCAGGCAGACACTTTACCGTCTGAGCCACCAGGGAAGTCACAACGTGATAAACTCTCCATAAAAGGGAGCTGTTGGGGGAATTATCACAATTCGGGAGGCCCTGAGCATAACCCAGCCGTGAGAGGACAGAAACCCTCCGGCAACTTAAATGGTGGAACCACAGGAGGGACAAGCAAGCCACCCAGTGTGGGAATGAGAGCACAGCAGGGCGTGATGCCTGATGTGGACTTAGGGACGCAGGAAAAGTTAGGCCAGATAGAGTGGGAGATGTCACAGATTTGAACCCAAGACACGGACCATAAGCCTTCCCTGGTGGTTCAGACGGTAAAGCGTCTGTCTACAACGTGGGAGACCTGGGTTTGATCCCTGGGTTGGGAAGATCCCCTGGAGAAGGAAATGGCAACCCACTCCAGCATCCTTGCCTGGAAAATCCCTCGGACGGAGGAGCCTAGTGGGCTACAGTCCACGGGGTCGCAAAGAGACAGACACGACTGAGTGACTTCCCTTACTTACTGGCTCAGGGTCCGTGGCTTGCACATAGCTGGACGCCCGTGGGCTTGCACACAGCAGTCCTCGGTGCTTGCGTTCACCTCTGCAAGCTCACTCTGTGCCGCTATAACTAAGCCATTAATCTCTCACAACAGCGATGAAGGCAGGTACTATGTGTAGTCCTGTTTTCCACCTGAGAAAGGTGAGGCACAGCCAAGTTGCCCGGAGTCTTAGAGGCGGCGCGCCTCACGGGCTTGTGAGTGGCAGGAGCTCAGGAAAGGCTGCATCTTCTGTGAATCTGGGGACCAGAGAACCATCACGAGTGGTCACTGATGGACCTAGCAACAAGGTGTTTGGATTCGGGTTGCAGAATCAGATGTGAGCCGCCAAGAGAGAGGGGCTGAGCTACCCCACAGGACAGAGCAGCGAGCATAACCTTGAAAACCAAAGCCGTGTGTGTTTGGCAGTCACTGCACGCTATTGTTCCAAGGACTTTCTGTGAACCAACACTGAGTTCTCCCAACAGCTGTATGATGTGGGTCCACTGATCACCCCATTTCACAGAAGAGGAAACTGAGGCACAGAGCTGAGCCAGCTCCAGAGCCACCTCATCTTAATTCACTGGGCTTCAAGTTAGGACCTGCATCTCACTTACTACGTGAAACTGTTAGTGGATTTCCCTTGCTTACATTTGGGCATAACTGGGACACTGGGGTAGGCATAAGGAGGCTGCGGACCCAAGGTTTGGAGCAGCACTACTGAAGCCCTTCAGGGACAGTGACAGAGGCCAGCAGGAACAGCAGGTGGGGAGCAGGTGATCAGGGTTTCACACCGGAAGTGCCTGTTTAGGACGCACCCCAGGATCATTCTGCCAACAGCTGACCTTGGCTGGCTGGACACGGTATCACAAAGGAGGCCTCAGCCAGATGCTGAGGTGCCCACATGGCCCAGCTGCCAAGGCCGGGTACTCTCAAAGGGAGAGGCTAGAAGGCACCCGGCATTCGGGGCTTGACTGCTGATGAAGAATAGTGCAGAGTATGGGGCAGGCTCTGTGCCAAGGTCGTAGGCCATCAGTGAGCCGTGATCTAAGAGAAGGTGGGACAAACAAAAGTGTCAATCGTCCTCTGGGACGATTCCCGGGGTTTTTTCAGACCTTGTAGTGGGCAGCATCCAAAGGTCCAGCTAGACCCTTATTTAGAGCCAGAGCGGCCACTGTGATGAAGGCAGAAGCAGAATCCTCCAGAACTGCCAACAGAAGGCTGGAGAGCCCTCTCCCGTGGCATCTTAACCCCTAATGACTGAACACATGGTTTTCAGTTGCTAGCTCACTGGTGACCTTTTATCTCCTATTCACCACGGCCGGTCTTTCAAGGGACATGATATCACTTTAATTCCCAATATCCCAATAGCTCCTGAAAGCATTTTCCCTATTGTGGTAAAAAGAACAATGTCTGAAGATTCTGGAAATCTGAGCGCTAACCCCAGAGCTGCTGCCTCCCTCTGTGTGACCCTGGGGAGGTCATCTCGCCTCTCTGGTTACTCTGCTCGTCCAACTTCAGAACAAGATGTTGGCAGGACTGTAAAAGGACCCCTCTAGCTCTGGACTTCCAGCTTTAGTAAATTGTTAGCTCTTTCATGAAAGGGATCGTGATTTATCTTTGTGTGAGGGACTTAGCAAGGTGTCCGGAACATACTGGGACCCAAAAACTGTTGGAATAAGGCAGGCAGCCAGTGGAGGAGGGAGGGAGAAAAGAGAGAAGGGAGAGAAGAAAGGAGGGAAGGAGGGAAGGTGGGAAGGAGGGAAGGTAGGAAGGAGGGAGAGAGCGAGGAAGGAAGCGGGCCGTGCGCTCTCACGACCAGGGAGCTTCACTTCTCTTTGTGCGACCCCAGCCAGGCCTGGCCCTGGGATTTGCCCTTAGTAGGCCAAACGCTAAGTATCGGTTGAATCTAAATGAAAGCACAATCAACCGAAAACACCAGGGAATGGAATCCCACCGCCAACTTCGGCAGAAGGCCTGATGATGCTATTCCAGTCTCTTCCAGCTATGAGTAATGGAATTGTTGTTTTAAATACAGCTTATCCTGGCAACCCCATAATTCAAAGTCATGTACATTTGTATGTCTGTCTGTTATACAAATAATCACATTAGGACCTGAAAGGGGGGAAAAAAGCTCTGCGCTCTCTTCAGAAGAAAAGACAGAAGAATTAGAAGAAAGAGCGGTAATGTTTTCAGTTGATCAGCAAGAGTCCTGCTGGTGTGGTTGACCAGATGGGCAACCCAGGCACTGTTCCATTCTGGGAACTGCAGGGGTCAGAGGTGCCCGGGAAAGGGCAGTGCGGGGGGTGAAGGGTTGGCTTCTCCACAGACACAGGCAGCAGAAACGAGACCACAGCGAGGCTGGTACCTGCTCTGGACTCAGGTTTCCCACAGGAGGAAGTGGAACCCCGGGACAGAAGCAATGATGTGCCATGGGATTGACCATCGGCTCTGGGATCAGAGAAGTCTGAATTCAACCTGAGTTTTGAGGCTTGGGAGCCTGTGACCTTGGGCAAGTGACTTGACCTCCCTGACCCTCAGTTTCTTTCTGGAACAATGATGGTAGTGCTATCTATCCCCACAGGGCTGCTGCGAGAAATAAGGCCATGCCAAGTCCTTCACTTGACTCTGACACTTGGTAAAGACTTCAGGAATAGTATGTGTATAACTACAATATATGACATAACACGATATTACATAAATATGTATAGGCACACATATTTAATTAACTTAGATACATTTCTCGAAGCATGCCAGCGGGTAGACAAACAGCCACAAACACCAGTAATAGCATAAAAACCGTGTCATTAAGTCATAAATGCTGACACAGATGACAGGCAAGCTGTAACTATTTATAAGTAACTGTTCATAGCTTAATCATTAAAATGTTGTTTTTAAAAAACAAACTTTGAATTTTCACAAGGTGGAAGAGTAAACATGAGCTGTCTCTGCCCTTATTTGGTGAATAAAGTATTTATAGGAATTTCACTCGTTTCTGGCTGTTGGTTAATTAATAAAGGAATGCAGAGTGTCTTTGAGCATCCACTGACCTCATCGGAGATTTCAAAGCTTTAAGTGTCAAAAATGGAGGAGTTGTACAGAAGGACTCTGATAAACATGCCCGGGGATAGATTAATAAAACTTTAGAAGAGAGATTAACAGAGCGTGTGGGGAAAAGTAAGCTCTTACGTTGGGCTCCCCGAGGTATGGGATGCATCTCTCCGGTGTGACAGATTTGGTGTGATTTCAGTGTGATCACAGGTGGAAAGCAAAATGACATCAGTGGCATCAATAACTTCAAGTCATGGGAGGAGCAATCTAACCGTTTCCGATTCTGTTTCAGTCCTTCTGATGACATCGAGGAGAAGGTCTCTTGATGCTGCTCTTCCGCACCTCTCCTTTTTATTTTTAACATTTTCCCTTTTTCACTGAGAGCCTCATACTCAAGGCCTTTGCCAAAGCTGCAGGCAGAATTTAATTAACAGTGATTTAGTTTCGCGGTATTTATTTATGTTGATGGCATATGATCCCGGGTTTCTATTTACAGCAGTGATATAAAGTTTTATTTGTGCTGAGATTTATTAATGTGTTCAAAAATAGAGCTGAGAAAAGGAAAATAGTGGTACAAGCAGTCTGCAGACAGGAGTCGAGAAGGTGGTTTGGAGTGATACCTGGGTAAGGAAACGTCGAGAAGAGGGTTCAGGGAACGTGCAAAGTTGAAAATCTGTTTCTTTTCCACAAAGAAGAGGGAAAGAACGACAGGAATATTGAGAACCAGGGCAAGACCACTTCAGGGTAATTAAATAGAAGCTGAATGCAGACTCCAAATTAGCAGCCATGAATGAGGACACATAACTCACAGAATATATGCCACCAAGGTGGACCCAGCAATGAACTTGAACATTGAGCAAATTTGCATTCCCGGAGAACTATACGTCTGCACCTCTGTAGACGTATTTTTATGGCCTCAGGCACTGAGCTTGTCGATGGCCTTCAGAGGGACCGAGCTGGCAGAATCTGCTCACAGCCCCTGGCTGATCCTGGGCCTTTTGCCCTTTGCTCATCCACTCACGGCCGCCGGGTTCAGATCCAGAAAGCAGAGGAGCACCAAGCGCTGCAGGCTGAGTTTCAGAGACTCGGTGGGAACTGCTTCTGGAAGGGCCGGCCAAGAGGAGACACTGCTGGGAAATGAAAGAATGGAGTCAGGGAGCAACCAAGGCTCTTCTCCCCTCACTTTCTACACAGGCAGCTCCCCGGAAGCGGCTGCCTTTCCCCAGGCGCCAGAGCCCACTGGCCAGGACGCTGGGCTTCCAGCTCCCCTGGACCCTGGACCCAGGAACACCCCTCTTCCTGATCCCTCCAGCCAGGGCGCGGTGGCACCCTCCCTCCCTTGTCTGATTTTTCGGCCCTTCCGTCATCGGTGAATGCCAGTTCCTTGTATTAAGGCAGCCCTCCCACCCCGGTTTAAATTCTTAGCGCAGTTTCTGTTTTCCTGGTTGGGGCCTGGCTGACACACGTCCCCAAACCTTTGTTTAGTCAGACCCAACCTGACACAGTGAAGAGCCCTCTCGTTAGACTCATTAAATGCTGGATTTCAGAAGAATACGCCGGCTGCTTGTGCTCACAGCTAAATGGATCACAGGTCAGCGGAGGAAGAGCCAGCTATTTTAGGCTTCACAGGCCACATAGTCTCTGTAGCATACTCTTTTTATTTTTATTAAGCCCTTTAAAACGCAAAAAAAAAAAACTGTTCTCGGCTTGTGGGGAGCCCGGAAACAAGGCGTGAGCGGTCACTTGGTGACCCCCTGCAGTAGCTGTGAGTAAACACACCGGCCTTGAGCAGACCAGCTCCTTCCTCCAGGCTCAGGGTCGGTCCTGTGACCTGGTCTGGCCGATCAGTGCATCCTATTTTCCTGGCACTAGATTGCTTCTGAGCATAAAGTAAGTGCTTTGAGAAGGGCACCCCCAAAGGAAAACAGCACTGGAAGTAAAGCAACCTACTCTAAGCCAGACACTGTGCTGGGCACTTCACATGCGTTATCTCTTTAAACCCTCACACTGGGGCTTAGAGGCGTACGTCCCTCAGAGTAAGACAAATGGTAAGTGGCAGTGTCAGAGTGTGGAAGCAGGTGATTCAGACCTTTGTACACCCTATGCCATGCTAAAATAAAGATCAGAGCGCCAGACACGTGAGCAGAAAACAACAACCCGTCCTTGACACGTTGTTGGGGCCCCCCCAGCTAAGAATAAATGCATTGGACCTATCCAGCTCTAATCATCACTCGTATTTATAAGCATTTCATGGTTCCCCGAGGCACTCTCATGCACCTAACCTCACCCCATCCTCACAACGACTTAGTGAGGTCGGCCGAGCAGGAATCACATCTCCCAACTTGTGAAGGAGAACACTGAGGTTCGGAGAGGTGAAGCACCCTGCCCAAGGTCACACAGCTCATTGGCGGCAGAGCTGGGATTTGAACTAGATCGCGGGCAAAGGTGAGAGGACCTGTGAGGCTTATAAACAGGGCCCCGGGATTTTTTTTCTAAACCACAGAACTGCCCAGCCAGAAGCTCCTGGGGAGCATCCCCTTTGACCCACGTGGGAGGCTCAGGTCACTGCCTCTGCAAGTCCTCCTGCCCATCCTTCAAGCCCAAGTTCAGGGTCCCTCTCTTTCAGAAGCGCTTCCCTGGCTGGAGGCCCCAGTTCTCCCCGCCCTCTGAAATCCTCAAGCGATTACTGTTTAGCAATTAGTCACCTCCAGCCTCCCGAAAGCCCCGCTACGGCGGCCTCAGCCCTGCTCAAATCCGTGGTTGTTTCCCAACTCACTTCCCTGGGTGGGCTGTAGATGCCCCGCCGGCCTGGGCTGGGGGTCCTGCTCCTCTTCACAGCCCTGCACGCAGTGGGTGCTCAGTAACTCTGAATTCGTCCCATCCCAGTGAGCACCGCCCTCTCAACGCTCATCAGAGTGGGTCTGGATGAGGCGGCCGCGGCCAGCTGTTGGCCACGTGACCAGGACGGTCGATTCTTTCTGACCCTCGCGCCCTCCCCTATAAGATGCAGACTATCACCGCGCCTTCCTCAGGGGGTCTGTGAGGGTGAACGGGACTGACTGTGCGTGTACTCTTTCTTGGGCCAGCGTTAACGATTCAATGGGGCTGCCCCCCCCAACTCTGCAGGGGTGGGCATGTGACCCCGCTGCCCCGGAAATACCGACCAGTCCTGGAAATGCTGATCCGCCCAGGGTGGACTTATGCTCCAGGGACAGCCAGTCAGAGCTCTTCTGCACACACGGGGTGAGACAGCCTCTGGTCCATGCTGCTGATTGAGCCAGGAGAATGTGACTCTGGGGGGCCACACGGGAAAAGCCCCACTCTAGCGGGAGAGAAGGCAGTGGCGTGGAGACAGGAGCGGAGTGGAGCAGAATGGAATGGAGAAAACGCAAGGCAGGATTAGCCCCTAGACACGGCTGTCTAGGGATCCACCCAGGATTTGCCAATTATGTGAGCTGATCATTTTGCTGGAGCCAATTTGAGTTGGATTTCTTCACTTGCAAATGAAAAGGTCTAAACAGATACAGAGATGTTCATCGCACCTAAAATCTCCCAGAATAATACCTGACAAAGAGGAGATGCCAATAAGTGGGAGCTGTTGATGTTTATCACCATTAACAGCAGAAAATGAAAAAGTTTTTTCATAGGATGCTGCAGCTTGGTGGCTAGAAGAGGGATCTAGATCAAATCTTATTTCCATACTTTAGCAGCTTTGGGTCTTTGGGGCAAGTGAGCCAATCTCTAACCCCTCCGAGCCTCTGCTTCTCCGTCTGTAAGATGAGATGAGTCATCTTCCAGAACCGTTAGGACGAGGAAGCCTGTGTGATGGCTCATCCCGCCGCGTAAGTGCTTAATAAATGCAAGGTAGCCACCCCACCGCAATCCCTGGCCAGGGAACCCATCAAAGGACGACATCGCGTGTGCGGCCCAGCCCCCGCCCCCTCCACAGCGGAGGCTGAGGGTCAGACGAGGAGTTACTTGCCCGGGTTCTCTTGGTGAGGGCAAGCCTGCATTCAGGTCTCCAGGTTCTGATCTGGGGCTCTGGCTACCATTTTAGGATCGTCCTGCATCTTACTTCCCTCCCAGAGTCACTGGCGTTAGAGCCTCTCTCTCCGGGTATAAATGGGTACACGCATGTAGCACCATGACCTCCAGCAAGTCACGTCTGCTCCCCGGGTCTCATTTCCTCCATCTGTAGAATGGGGACAATCGCGATCACGTGCAGGACACAAGGACTGTATGAGTGTGGTCAGTCGCTACCTGTTTTCTTTTGCAAGAAGGGGGGGGAGGAGATGCTAGGTCACGTGGCCACAGAGATGAGTCACTCATCCCCAGAACCCTCAAATGCCTGGCATTTCCAGCCCAGGGTGAAGTCCTGGCGACCTCACCCACGGGTGAGAGGTGGGTCCTGCCTGCCCAGTGTCCAGGGTGTGAAACACCTTCAAGGTCTGCAGTTTTCCTGTCTGCCTCTAGAAGATGGGTCACTGCTCTAGCAAGATGCAGCCGGGCAGAAAAGGCAGTGCAGGCTCTCCGTCTGGCCCAGCTCTGCGCGTGCCAGGGGCCAGCCAGCCTGCGGCCCTGCTGACGCCCCCCTGCAGGCCCCCAGGGCCCCGAATGCCCCCTGGTTCTTGCAGCCCACTCACCCAGTGCTTGGCAACAGCACGCAGCGCCTCCTCCCCCTCTGTGAAGATGAGCGAACCAAATGGTCGTCCACCCCCAAAAGCATCCCGCCAGGACTTGGCAGCAAGGCCCCCCGTGTGCCTCAAGCCCCTGACGGTGCCAGGGCCGCCGGCCGCCCCAGTGGACGAGGAGGGTGGTTTCCTCACCGTCTGCAGGTGGATGACCAGCGCATCGTGGACTCACTCATCCGTTCACCCCGTCATCCACTCAGCTGCTCATTCACGCCTTCGCCCCCTCACCACTCACTCCCTCTGATTCACACGGCACATTAGGCACCTCCCGGGCCCCCAGTTCAGACCCTTTCATAGGCTCCACCTCTTACTCTGGCTACCACTGTGACGAGCGTTCTGCACAGATTTCAACCAGCTTGGCATGGGTGCCACCTGGAGGTACCTCCCCTCGGGCCTGGCCACATCTTCCTGCTTCCTGCCCAGAGCTGGCGGGAGAAAACCCACTCCTCAGAAGCTGGGTGAATTAGAAAGCGTCCGTTCACGCCTCTGAACCTCCATTTCCTATGTGCAAATCTGACACATTACTAATAAACTCACGCTAGTCCCTGGAGTCCCTTCCTGAACTCAGACATCGGGTCCGTCAGAGCAGGTCTATGTCCCTCCGGCTGCTTTGTCTGCTTATCTACCGGGGAGCTCTCAGGGAAGGCATCCCTCACGTTGGGAATCCAGTTCAGGGACCGCTATCCTCTGGAGGTTGGAGGGGGCTGAATGCGCCAGGGCCTCCAGGATCAGCCCCCTCCACTGTGAGATCTTAAAGGGGAAGGGGCGGCAGAGGGGACCTGGCACGTAGCACGTTCCAATCAGTTCAGTGCAGTGCTCCTTTCACAACAGACGGACAAAAAGGATCCGCTGCTTTCACCGCTGATGCTTCTAGGTGTGTCTTTTGTCTCAAACTGACTTAAGCGATAAAGATGTTACTGGCTCATGTAAGCAAAAAAATCCAAGAATCCACATCAGGCAGGGCTGGATGCAGGGGCTACGAAGATGTCTCAGTCACCCACTCTCTTGTGATCTCGACTTTATGTTCCTTCATGTTGGCCTCATTCTCAGGTAGCCCAGGGTGGCAGGAATCTCCAAGCTGTGACCTCCCAGGTTCAGATTCAGTGGAAAGGAATGTTGCCTCTCCATCTAACAGCAGTTCCAGCAAAAGCCTCATTTCATATCATTTCATCACACACGCACACCAAATGAATCCAATGATCTTACCGGTCAAACTGAGCCATATGCCCACCTCCAGAGCCAGAGATTCCTCCCGTCTAAGTGAACCGGGAAGGCAGGCAGAAGCAGGGTGGTTTCCATCCCCAGGGGAATGAATACACCAGTCAGAAACTAGCAGGTGTCTGCCAGCTGGCCTTGATGTCCCCATTGTCTCACCTCTCTCCTTGGCTATGGCCCTTGTTAAATCCAAACCCACTGGTGGAGCCTTCCAATTGCTTAGAATCACTGAATCATAAGCCATCAGAGCCAGAAGGGGCCTTCAAATGCGACCAGTTCATAAACGGCAAAGACACGGCGCACTTGCCATCACTCTCCTCGCCCACCCCCTAGGCAGACATCACTAATAGATCACAGCTTCTCCCTGGGCGAGATGCAGATCCAGAAACTCTTCCACCACGGCGCTCCAGGAAGCCGCTGCTGATTGATCACAGCTGACTCCCAGGATGAAGCCTACATCCATTCCTTTACCTGCACCAACATTTGATGGATGGGGAAACAGACCTGGAGAGAGATTGCTTTGCCCAATATTGTGTACGAAGGGCTCTCTTGCGGCCTTATCTTCCTGATTGGAAAATAGGCGGGACTGTTGATCTCTCTGTGGCTACAATCCCTTCCTAATAACACTCTATGGTTCTTACACCTTCCTTTCTCCTTTCCGCTGTCACTAGGCTCCCTTTTCAGTCCAGATGGACCAGCCAGAAACACCTGCAGGAGCAATAATTGTAATGAGAGCTCACTTTTATTGACTATTTACTCTGTGCCAGGAACTGTGCTTCAGAGCGCCTCCTCCACAGAGACGTGACAGGATTGATGGTATCATAGAGGTAGAGCGCTGTGAATCACGCTGGCATAGATACGTGCTCACTGAAATGTTCGCTCGTATCTTAGATCAGGTTTTCAAGAAGCAGGACCTGGGATGAGATTTGTGAACAAATGACCTTTTAAGGGGGAAACTCTTTATTTTAAAAAAATTTTTTCATTGTTGTACAGTTGATTTACAATCTTGTGTTAGTTTCAGATATACAGCAGTTATATCTTAAATTCAGTTTACATATATGTTCTTTTCAGATTCTTTCCCCTTATAGGGCTATTACAAAATATTGAGCACAGTTCCCTGTGCTATACAGTAGGTCCTTGTTGGCTATGTAGGGGGAGCTCTTTAAATAAACTAGTGGTAACCTGCTAATGCAGGAGACATAAGAGACATGGGTTTGATCCCTGGGTTGGGAAGCTCCCCCGGAGGAGGGCGTGGCAACCCACTCCAGCATTCTTGCCTGAAGAATCCCAAGGACAGAGGAGCCTGGCAGCCTACACAGTCCACAGAGTCGCAAAGAGTCAGACATGACTGAAGCAATTCAGCACACACGCCCTTAAAGGGATGAGAAGGACAAGAAGCTAAGCAAATATGTGATTCAGATAAAGCGCAGCTTCAGCTTGAACCCATAGGGAGTTTAGAAATGCAAATGGCGCTGCAGAGTTTGTCCCACCTTAAAGGAAAGGTGTTAGATTTCTCTGCCCCCTACACGCACACACACACACACACACACACACACTCACACTCACACACACACACACACTGCACTCACTGGCCCTGGGGGCCACCCAACTCCAGCATCATTGGTCAGAGTTGGAGTAGGGGACTCCTCCTCTGGGTCCATCTTCAGCTCGAGGCAGGAAACCAGAAGCTAGCTCCCTGCCATCTCCAAGTTAAAGCACAGACAGATTAAATCATTGTCCAAAGGACAGCTGGGAAGTAGTGGGAAAAGAATTCAAACCTCCTGGCCATGGTTTCTGTCTGCTAGCTGACCTCCGAGTAGACAGCCCACACAAGAAATCAGGAACCTAGGGTACTTGTCCCAGCACCCCGGCTGTCTCAACGGTCTCGGCAAGGCCTTCATCATCTAACTTTCCCAGGCCTCAACTTATTCATCTGCAGGATGGGGGGGGGGGTGTGACATTCCAGCCAGGGACCCCCAGGAGTCCCAGTGAACTGGAACCTTGGCTCGGGAAGGAGCAGTCCTGTCTCACGCTGTTCAGACTGCTGCTCGGTTACCAACGGGGAGGGAGACGGTGAGCTTAGGTGCCACACTGGCTGTAAATGGAAAGATCTCAGATTTATCTCCATTCAGGCCCTGACCCTGGCCAGGTGGGCCCTGGGGCTCAGGCCGATGATGTGGAGTTGGGGGTGAGGGTTAAGGGGTGGGAGCTCCTGGAGGTCGTCTGGGGATCCTGGATCCCAGCTCAGCATCTCCAGTGGAGCCGGGAGACAGATTCCTGAAGGTGGGAAGGGACGTACATCTGCAGACTCCTACTCTGGGTCCATGTTCAGCTTGAGGCAGGAAACCAGAAGCTAGCAGGAGGTATTTCTTTCATAAGCAAATAAGTGCATTTCTGTTACATTAAATAAATTTCTGGTATCAACTTCTGGGATGCTCTAGAAAACTCTTCTCTGAAGATTGAAGGAGAATCTAAACCCAGGGAAAGATTTCAACGATCTTGGATGGTCCGGCCTCAAGACAAAAATGCATAACGTGATTCAAGAGCATAAATGGGACCTCAGGGGTGGGTGCCAGACCCTGAGGATGGAGCACAGGCCAAGCACGCGTCCCACGTTGTCCCCACTCATCCTGACATAATTATGGAGAAAGAAATGCTGTCACCCCTTTATACAAAGGAGAAAGCGAAGCTTAGAGATATCCAGTCACTTGCCCCCCAGTTGCTCAGCCAGTGAGTGGCTCACAGCTGAACCCATAACTTTCTGATGCCAGGGCCTGTGTTCATGACCTGGAGAATATCCACAATAGGGAGGCAGAGTTTGGGGGTGACCTGCAGGCCCTAAAATTGGGGAGCCTCCTGCTCAGGGGAGGAGATGCTGAGTACCCAGGATATGTTGGTATATTTCTCTCCCTCTGCAGGGAAGGAACAGCCAGGAGTTTCCAGGCCCCCATCTGGCAGCGTGGGGAGGCCCGCACAGTCTGGTGAGGGCGGCTGGAAAACAAGGGATCCATTCAAAGCAGGAGCTTAGGGGTCAGTCCCTGCTCACAACCTGTCACATACCGATTTTTCAGTGTGGAGAGGCATGGCGGCCAGCGATGGGGAGAGAGAAGGGGAACAGATCACCGAAAATAACTGAACACACTAACTCAGCCATCTGGCATCTGGGGAGCGTGTACACAGAGGCCAGGGCCTCCTGGGAGGCCGGAGCTGAGGAAGGACGTTCTCACCGAGCTGAAGGCAGAGTCCCCTGGGGCCTGGCTGAGGGCGGGGTCCGAGGGCACCGAGCCTGTTGGGCCAGCCCCAGCCTTGCTGACTGGGCTGGCAGGGCTGCTGGCCTGCTGGGGCCAGGCTGGAGGGGAAACGGGCAGGCGCTGAGAGCTGCGGGCTGTCTGCCGGCTGGGCCTCGGGGCTGCGAGGGATTGCCTGTGTACTGAGCACCCAGGCTGTCCCCAGAGGAACCGGCCAGCGCCTGACTCCTCCCAGCCCATCACCTACTGCGTCCCCAGCACCCGGGCCAACCGGCACATCCTGAGCTGTGGCTGCGTGCCAGGTGCTCACACGCACGCGCGCGCACACACACACACACACACTCCCGTCTCACGTCGTCCTCACTCCCCGCAGGGTGCTGTGCGCAGGGGATACTGGTGGCTTCACCTACCCGCCACCCATCTCTCTTCCTTCCGGAGACATCCCCACGCCCTTCCTCTCCATGGTCCTTAGGGGTGGGTGGGGCTAAAGCCCTTCCCCGCCCGCGGAAAGTGGGCGCCCCGCGTCCGGCCAATCGGCATCCCCTACCCCCTGGCCTCACTGATTGGCTCAGAAACGGCACGGAAGGACGGGCACTGAAAGAGCTGGAGGGACTGAGCGAAGGGGACACGGTTCACGGTATCGGTCCCAACTAGAATGACATCTGCCTCATACGCCAAAGCATGTTTGTCTGTCTTTCCTCCAGATCACGAAGGTCATTCTCGATACCTGGCGAGGGTGGCAGACGACTTCTCTTCCTTGTGAATTTCAGGGGGTCTGCTTTTGGCCAACTTGACGCCCTAAAAGACTTTTCACTGGGGCAGAGTCCCTGGCTACAGATGGAATTTGGCATCTAAACAGAGGTTATAAGGAGTACGGGCTCACTTCATCTTCATATAAATATCTGGGACTTTTACCATAACCTATAATACAGGTATTTGATGGAAACTGTTTCCTTCCATTGCCTTTGCATCAAATAAATGGTGTCCCCACGTACCAACACCTGGTTCCTCCATTTTCCAGAACCCCAAGTCTGCTTCCCCTGGCTTCATAGTGACTCCCAGAATGATGCTCTTTTTGTTTAGATTGGTTGGGTTTTTTTTTTTTTTTTTTTAGAATTCACAAAAAAGTGAGATCATATGATGTTTGTTTTTCTCTGACTTATTTCACTTAGCGTAATGCCTTCGAGGCTCATCCATGTTGTCACAAATGGCAAGGTTTTCTCTTTTCATGGCTGAATGACATTCTCCCATGTACATACACCACGCATTCTTTATCCATTCATTCATCAATGAGTACTTAGGTTGTTTCCAGGCCCTGGTTATTGTAAACATGCTGTAATGAACACGCAGTTACATATCTTTTCCTGTTAGTGGTTTTATTTCCATTGGATAAATACCCAGAAGTGGAACTGCTGGATCATATGGTAGTTCTATTTTTAATTCAAGATCCTTAACTTAATCACATCCACTAAGAGCTCTTTTCCAAATAAGGCTACATTTACAGTTTCCTGAATTAAGGCCTGCTATCTCTGGGGGCCACTGCTCAGCCTGTTACAGAGTCGAGTTTCATTTTCCAACTGTGAAAACGGAGGCCCTGAGAGTCAGGGACTCAGGCCTGGGTCATTTTGTTGCTGTTCAGTGGCTAAGTCATGTCTGACTCTCTGCGACCCCATGGACCGCAGCCAGGCCTCCCTGTCCTTCACCATCCCCCGGAGCTTGCTCAAACTCAGGTCCCCTGAGTTGGTGATGCCCTCCAACCATCTCACCCTCTGTCACCCCTTCTCCTCCTGCCCTCAATCTTTCCCAGCTTCAAAGTCTTTTCCAATGAGTCAGCTCTTCACATCAGGTGGCCAAAGTATTGGAACTTCAGCTCCAGCCTCAGTCTTTCCAATGAATATTCAGGGTGGATTTCCTTTAGAATGGACTGGTTTGATCTCCTTGCCGTCCAAGGGACTCTCAGCAGTCCTCTCCACACCGCAGTTTGAAAGCATCAGTTCTTTGACACTCGGTGTTATCTTCCTGACCCAGGGATCAAGCCCAGGTCTCCTGCATTGCAGGCAGATTCTTTACTGCTGAGCCACCCAGGAAGCCAGCCCCAGGTCATAGTCAGCCTCATTCTCTGGAGGAAGGGACTCTGAAAGGAGAATAAGGACACAGATTGGAAAAGAGGGCATGGGTCAGAGACTCTTTTGAGAAATGCCCCAGACAAACAAACTTCGAGGAGGCTGAGCTGCCTGCCGTTACCCTGGACCAAGCTGGCAATAGCGGGCAGCAGGACTCTGCCCTGGAGCCCAAAGGCGGCTGCTGGCACATTGCCACACTGCACTCTAGTTATAACACCTCTGCTGCAGGAGTTCCCGGAGCTGGCCGGAGTAACCCTGCAGAGCCCCGAGAGCAGAGCAGGGAACTGACGAGGAAACTGAGGCACGGACACCTCCGGGACACCTCCAGAGTTGAGGGGTACAGGAGGGTGAGGCGACACGGCCACGGGCTTTTCTTGGTTCCAGCCACAGGTGTACCGCTGGCTGGCTGTGTGGCCTCAGGCAAGTCACAGCATCTAGAGCTCAGAGCCCCTACTAGCAGCCTGGGGAGGCCGCTGGGAGCGTCCAAGGAGGAGACGGGTGTGCCGGTCCTGATGAAGGCTGTGCTCAGGAGGTGTGTGTGGATTCCAAGGGTGGTGGCACTGATGGGGTGGGGAAGACCAGCTCGGGGCGGGGGGCTCAGGGGGTTGGGGACAGAGGCTTCCGGAAGGCTGGGGGTTAGCATCTCAGAAACTTTAAATGGCAGCCCACTTTGGCTCCCTGGTTTGGAGGTTCTTAGGGAACATTAGTTCTCTTCCTTGTCTCTGCTCCCCAGAGGAGACCACCCAAGGGCAAAGGGGTCATGGCAGGCAGCTGGGGGACACCCCTTACAGAGTCAGTCAGCAGACTAGGCAGAGAGGAGGGGTGTGCGTGCTAAGTCGCTTCAGTCATGTCTGACTCTTGGCGACCCCATGGACTGTAGCCCACCAGGCTCCTATGTCCGTGGGATTCTCCAGGCAAGAATACTGGAGTGGGTTGCCATGGCCTCCTCCAGGGGATCTTCCTGACCCAGGGATCGAGCCCACATCTCTTAAGTCTCCAGCGTTGGCAGGTGAATTCTTTACCACTAGCATCACCTGGGAGCTTGTGCTATGCAAGGGACAACCCCCTTCTCCAGGAAATCCTCTTTTATTTCTTGCCCCAGCGCAGTGACATGGGATGACTGTGTTTCAGCATCGACTGGTGGGCTGTGGGTACCAAAATGGTCTAAACATGGGCCCTATGGAAATGCTGCAGTATTTACATATCGGTGGGGCTGCTCTCCCCTGTCTGACCAGGAGATCCCAAAGTCTGTCTGGAGCCATGTCCTCACTTGTCAAATTTGGGGTCCCAGGGAGCAAACCCTCCTCAGAGCGCATATTTGTTTAATCACCGTGTACTGAAAATCTACTGTGCTTCCAACACTGAGCCAAGTGCTGGGCCGAATGAAAGATGGAAATGAGTGTCGGGCATCCCAGAGATGAATAATTATAACAGCACTACAGAGCCTTTATATCACACCTTCTTTGGATCAGGCCCTGTGTAAGCCCCTTCCATGTGAGGGGGGTCCTATTCAATGTCCCAGTTTATGATTCATACACAGCGGCCCACAGGGCTCAGAGATTTGCCCATCACCCTGTTTCTAAGTAGAGGATACAAGGCTTGAACCCAGGTAGCCTGGCTCCAGAACTGATGCTTCGTGGGATGAGGGCCTGGCCAGGCCCAGGGACAGCGAGTCTAAAGCGTGAGTGAGGGCAGGGGTGAGAGGTGAGGCCTGAGATGAACGGAGTCCACATCCCAGAGGCACGGTATGTCTCCCGAGGGAAGGACCCTCAAGTTCATGCCCTACAGACAATGGTGAGTGATGGAGAGGGTGGGAGCAGGGGTCAGGCAGGGTCAGATTTGGAGAGAGCACCCTGGTCTCACTAAAGAGCAGACTTGAGGCACGAGGAGAAGGTGTTCATGGGCCCATGCTTGATGCTCAGGGCCGGCGCTGAGCTGCTGAGATGGTGGGGGAGGAAGGAGACAGGTGCTGGCGCTGCTCCAGGGGTGGGTGGGTGGGGAGCCTCACCAGTTCCGGAAGGAAGAGCACCCACTCCAGCATGGGTGAGGCCAGTCCCCAGCTCTGCCCCTGAGTGTCCTTGAAGGCACAGCCCTCCTATTTAGGCCCCAGAGCTCCTTCGCTGTTCACCGGTTCATCCCACACACAATCCATCTCCCTGACCTACAGTCCCTGCCGCTGCTCCTCGAGGACAAAGGTTGGACGGGTGAGGAACTCAGGGTGAGGAACTGCTCCCTAGCCAGGGCCTGCGGAGAGGTGGGTGATGAGCAGGGTAGGGACACAGATATGCCAGGGGGAGGGGAGGGGAGGAAGGAGACCAGCACAGAGGGGGTCCCGAGCCTCAGGGTTACAGGAATTCCTGCTGCTGGGGAACAGACCTGGGGTCTCAGAGAGCCTGCCCCACCCCTCTTGCTGCATGACCTTGCAGAGCCATTTTAAGAATGCTCCAGCAGAGCCTCCATCCTAAAGGAAATCAGTCCTGGGTGTTCATTGGAAGAACTAATGTTGAAGTTGAAACTCCAATACTTTGGCCACCTGATGCGGAGAACTGACTCATTGAAAAAGACCCTGATGCTGGGAAAGATTGAGGGCAAGAGGAGAAGGGGACGACAGAGGATGAGATGGTTGGATGGCATCACTGACTCAATGGACATGAGTTTGAGCAAACTCCGGGAGTTGGTGATGGACAGGGAGGCCTGGCGTGCTGCAGTCCATGGGGTCACAAAGAGTCGGACACGACTGAGCGACTGAACTGAACTGAACTGAGCCGAGCCTCAGTTTCTTCATCGGAAAATGGCCAGAGGGCTGGAGCCAGCTCAGTTTCAAAGCCACAGCCTCCAGGCACCCCCTCCCTTCCCTCGCAACCCAGCTCCGAGAGGAGGCTAGCCTCGTGGGGCGCGGTGAAGCCGCATCCCGCCTCTCAGTTCCAAGCAGGTGGGAGCAGGCACGCATCGCTGCTGAGACTCATGAACCGAAGAGAAGGCGTTCATTACGGCCAACGGCTTCTGGCTTAGTGGGCCCAGTGCTTCAAGGTGAAGAGGCCTGCCCCACCCCTGTCTGCCCAAGAAGGCTCTGGAAAACCCTCTCCTCCAAACCCCGCTGCTGCCTAGCGACCCCCTCAAAGAGCTCAAAGCGCCTTTTCCTTCCTCTGTGTGCTTCTTTGATTGTCCCACAGTCCCGAGAGCTGAGGCAAGAAAAGGCTTTGAGCCCCAATCCCAGCACTGTCTCCTTGAATTTTTTTTGTAGAAATTCTCCAAAGTTGGTATTCTATGGGCTGAACTGTGTGCCCCCAAATCCATTTGTTGGAACCCTGGCCCCCACCCTCCCCACTGTGATGGGATTTGGAGACGGCGTTTGGAAGGTGATCAGGGTTAAATGAGGTCGTAATGGTGGGGCCCTTGTGATAGGTTAGTGCCCTTACAAGAGGCACCAGTGAGCTCACTCAGGCTCTCTAGGCCGTGTGAGGACACAGGGAGAAGACAGCAGTCTGCAAGCCAGGAGGAGGGTCTTCACCAGGAACCAAATCAGCCAGTACCCTGCTTGGACATCCAGCTCCAGACCTGGGAGAAATAAGCATCTGTCCTTTAAGTCCCCCTCTCCCCCAGCTTGTGGCGTCTGTGATTAAGACAGTATGATCACAAACAGGCCCAGGTCCCTCTCAAAACCCCTTCATATCAAACTACCTGCAGCTCCTGGAGGCACTGGGCTGAGTCAGCCCTGACGTGCTCACACACTGCTCCCTCTGCCTGGAAGGCCCCCACCCTCATCCGCTGTGTCTCAGTGCTGACTGCCTATCTCAAGACAAAAATGCAACCAGCACCTTCTCCCGGGACCGTCTCTGACTTTGTCAGATGGCACTGACGTCTCCCTCCTTTGCAGCCCACGGCCCCCATGAGTTAACTGTCCAAGGTGCATGTGGGGGTGAGGGCAGAGTATCACCTGTGCTGCCATCCTCACAAGGACCCAGTAACCTCAGAGTGCCTCAGTGTCCACATCTGGGAAACGGGGCTGCAGATGGGTCCCATCTCACTGGGGCATTATGAAGACTGGGTTAGTTAATACACAAACTGCTGGCGCCCACTCAGCTGCTATTGTTGTGGTGGTTATTGTCATCTTTGAATCCCCACCGTTAATAAAAAAGAGATGAATCCTTATCCCCACTGCATAGTTGAGAAAACTGGGTCTAAGCGGTGGGGGGAGAGGGACTTGGTCAGGATCACTTAGCCAGCTGCCAGCAGAGCAGAATCCGGCCCCAGAGTCTAGGCTGCTTCTGCCCTTCTTTGCGCTCCATTTAAAGGGTGGAAGCACTGAAGACCAGGTGCGGGAGAAGGCCCTCTCCCCAGGCCACGGACTGGTCAGCCGCTGTAGAGCAGAGATCGGCGACCAGGCCCCGTCCGCTGGGCCGACCGCAGCCTGCAGCCAAGCCCCAGTGGTTCCTAGAGGTGCTTTCATCCGCCCCGCGCCCCTCCCCCAAGGCCAGCCCCGCGTTGTCAGCAGCAGCGACAGGAGATGAAGCTGGAAGTGATAAACATACCCCCTGACTTCCGTGAACTCCCATCCAATCTATGCTCCTGGGCTCTCGCCAGGAGTGTTTGTGCTAATAAACCAAATGGACTCTTCAGAATCCACCACAGTGACTGATGGCGGAGGCAGAACCAAATCCTGGCAGCTCTGCAGCCTCCTTCCGATGGAGCCTGAGGCAGACAGGGGTTCAGGGCACAGTCTTCTGGGCTTTCCCAGCCCCAAGGACCCCCGGAGGCCATCTCTTCCGAGGCCCTCAGTGTACATGTGAGGAAACTGAGGCTGGGGCATTGCTGGGAGCAGCATCTGGTATTACAAGGTCCTGCTCTGGGCGTGGGTCAGAACTAGAGTCTGAGGTAGGCAGTAGTGTTTCGATGAGTCTGGGAGCCCTGGGCAGAGAAATGGGTTGGAAAGAAGGGTGAGGGTGTGGAATGGAAAAACGGGGCCCGAGGGGGTTGGGGGCGGAGACCCACCACAAACCCAACCCCAAAAGGAGAACGGCTAACCTCACTTTAGGGGGATTTGAGTCATCCTCCAAACGGCTTTGCAGCACAGCCTGAGCCCCTGGAGGGGCTGTCAGCCTGAGAGGCCTCTCTGCCCCCCACCACTGACCTCCCCTTCATCAGGGGCTGTGCCCCCTTCACCGAGGCCCTGAGGTCCTTTTCGGAGTTTGTCCCGCACCTCCAGGATCAAGCGACCCGGACTCCAGCGACAGCCGCAGGAAAACCCTCGCTCACATTCTGAAGCCCCCAGGCCTGGAGCTGTCTGCACCTCCCTAGGCCTGATCCCTACGGCTTCCCTGCTGGCTCCGCAGTAAAGAATTAGGCTGCAGTGCAGGAGACATGGGTTCCATCCCTGGGTGAGGAAGATCCCCTGGAGGAGGAAATGGCAACCCACTCCAGTACTCTTGCCTGGAGAATCCCATGGACGGAGGAGCCTGGCGGGCTGCAGTCCATGGGATTGCAAGAGTCAGACACGACTTCCGACTAAACCACCACCCCCAGGCCAGATCTGTCGCCATGCTGGCCTCATCCGATCTCCGACCTCACTTCTCCCCAGCTCTGGCCTGACACCCCCAGGCCAGGCCCAGGGCGCCCTCTGAGCGCATCCCAGCTCGCCATGAGCCCTGTACAGATGCTGTGCGGCAAGCCCGGGGGAGAATGGAGAACAAAGATCCTCCCACAATCCCCTCTGCTTCTGCCAGCAGAGAGTGAAAGCCGGGCAGGCTCCAGGCTGCCCCCGCAAGAGGACGTGGCTGGAGGGGCCCAGCCTGGGTAATCCACAATCCCTGGTTATGGAGAAACAGGTGGTAACTCTCAGGTGTGGACTGAGCCATGTCCTGCCTGGGACGTCCTGTAGGGAGGATGGACTCCTGAGCTTTCAGGTCATCACGACCCTCCAAGTGACCCCAAGCTCACCCCGAGGAAGCCTTGACCTCAGTTCAGTCCCGATGGGGCCCTGCCTGCTGCAAGGGGTATCCAGGGCAATAGAGGCAGGAAGGGCTCCCTGACCCCCTTCCTGCCCACCCACCCGCCTCCAGCTTCAATCAGAGCCACTTTGCTTTTATCTATTTTCTGTGGAGAATTTCCCTGGAAGGTTTTGTTTGAACAAAGCTTCCCTCCACTACAAACATTTTGCAAACCTCTGATCCAGCCCTGCCCCCCGTGTTTGGCAGCCAGCAGAGGTTCGCGGCCAGGTGGCCTGGAGCCAAATCCTATTTATAACACTTACTAGCTGGGCACTGGGGGTGGGGGTCTCTCCCCTGCTCTGAGCCCCAGTTTCTCTGCCTATAAAATAGAGAATGTGTCAGGTTTGCTCTGAGAATCTGAAACACACAAGGAGGTTATGCCTGCTGAGCTGAAATTCTTTTCAGGTGCAAATGAGGAACCTGAGGGCGGGCGTGGGCACTGGACGTCTGCGCGGCCGCAGAAGGGCTGGCACCCCCACCCCGCCCGGCTGGACAGGCAGCAACCCAGCACCCCGCCGCCCCCCAAGGCCGCGGCCCCTGCGTCTCTGCTGCCACAGCCCTCGGAGCGGCTCACTGGCCCTGACGGAGCGTGAGCGCTCACAGGGCCGGCAGGCCTTCTGGAGCAGCACCCAGAGTGGGGAGGCGGGGCGGCGGGGAGGCAGGAGGTGGCCAGCAAGCCTGCACGTTGTTCATGGAGCCCATCGCCGCTGTTACTGCCGCTATTTAGCATTTAGATAACTCTCTATGTTTCCACCAGGTCTGCTGCCCAGATCTTCAGAAAAAGCAGTGAGGAGGGTGAGAGGCTGGCTCCAAGCAAGGAGCAAGAATTGACTGGATCAGCCTGTCTGCCCTGAGCCCCACTCCAGCCCATTTGTTCACTCGCTCAATGCACAGTAGTGGCAGAGCCTCTAGAACATTCCATGTCCTGGGCTGGGCACATGGTGGTTAGACCATGCCCTGCCCTCCAGGAGGGCGCGGTCCCTGGGAGGAGACGCTCAGCCTGGGAAGTGCGGTCCCGCTGGCCCCGGGGAAGGTTCCCTCCGCCAACCATTAGGACAAGCACACGGGTGCATGCACCAGGGGGCCGCCCCTCTGCACTCTGGGGTAGTCAGAGGGCGAAGCCACCAAGAGGTGACCGGATCCAGCTCTCGCGGGAAAGGACAGGGAGTGGTTCCCCCAGCCCCGCGTGTGGTTTACAGCGAGGTGTCCAGACTCCCTCACCCACTTCCCACCCGCTGACGAGAGCAGCCGTGCCCGTGGAGCCTGTGGGAGGCAGAGCCGTGAAGGACGTGCCCTTGACTGACTTCCACTGAGGACCAGGCTGCAGGCCAAGATTGTGACCAATGGCGGGGATCCGTCTGTGGCCAGGGTTGCGGTCAAAGGGGGCAAGGCCCCTGGAATCAAGACGCCATGCGGGCCCAAACAGTGTCCCGTTCACCACTGTGATCTCCAGGGCCCAGAACGATGCCTGGTGCTCAGCACGCACCCATGGCGTGAACGAAGGATGTTAGTCAAGTCTCATCGTATAGCTGGGGCCCTGGCTTAGGGTCAGCCCGTGTTCAGAGACAAGTCCGTCTAGAAAGAGACCTGAGCCTTCTGGAGCAGGCAGTGAGGCCAGGGAGCCGAACAGAAACCAGAGTACCCACTCGGTGGTCAGGCCGCCCTCGTGGTTTCTCCGAGGTCCTTTACCAGCTCTGAGACTCACTGTACCTCCAGGCGCTGAAGACCGACTACAGGATAACATCCGTTCTTCATGGGACTCTGGCCCATCTAACCCTCCCACCACCATCACCCCCCGCCCACACACACACACACGGGAGCTGATACCATCAGGAAGCTCTGGACCTCTAGGCCCAGCGGATCTGATCATACTGTGATGTCAGTTCAGTTCAGTTCAGTTCAGCCGTTCAGTCGTGCCAACTCTGCAACCCCATGGACTGCAGCACGCCAGGCCTCCCTGTCCATCACCAACTCCCGGAGTTTGCTCAAACTCATGTCCATCAAGTCGCTGATGGCATCCAACCATCTCATCCTCTGTCATCCCCTTCTCCTCCCACCTTCAACCTTTCCCAGCATCAGGGTCTTTTCAAATGAGTCAGTTCTTCGCATCAGGTGGCCAAGGTATTGGAGTTTCAGCTTCAACATCAGTCCTTCCAGTGAATATTCAGGGCTGATTTCCTTTAGGGTGCACTGGTTGGACCTCCTTGCAGTCCAAGGGACTCTCGAGAATCTCCTCCAGCCCCACAGTTCAAAGCCTCCCCATCACTGGAAGAATGAGTCCAGGCCCCGTGGTGTGGCGCTCAGCGCCCTGGCGACCTCTCCGGCCCACACCTTACTGCTCCAGCCCCAGCCCAGGCTTCGTGCTCCAGTAAGCGTGAACACCCTGTGTTCTGATGAATTTCCAAGTCACTGCACATGTAAATTCCCCTCCATCCAATGTCTTTTACTTCCTTACAAATATGACAAATAATTGATTTTTTAAAGCTGACCACTTCAGTTCGATGTTCCTTTGCAACTGCCCTTGTCACACAAAGAATGGTAACTACCAAGTATGTGCTTATCTTTCCTACCTTTTATAAATTTCTACATCACCAGGACCCAATCTAAGGCCCAGAACTTCATCACCACTGTCACGACCATCCCCACCACCACGATCACCTCCACCACTGCCAGCGTCACTGTCCTCCCCATCACTGACCACTGTCCACAACTAACATTCATTAAGCCCTTCCTGTGGGCCAGGCAGTATTCTGAGACCGTCACATCATTTTCTCTGCTAATCTTCAAAACATTCCTGCTGACTGAAAAAAGAAAATAACGCGCAACCTAGAAGTTCAGAATTATGTTTCATTTGGCAGACTTTCTAAGGATTTCAGGCCTAGGAGACAGGAGTCTCAGATAGCTCTGAGGGGCTACTCTGAAGTGGCAGGTGGGGGTGGGAAGCCAGGCTATTAGGAGTTTTTGCAACAAAGACCAAGTGATTGGAACGTCGAAACGTGACTGTCAATCAAAGAAAACAGATATCACAAGGTAAGGAATTTAGCACTTTTCTATGTATGGAAGGTTCAAGAGCTGGGCTCACGGAAAGCGCTCCTTCGACAGGCACCTTAGCTCTCTGGGGCCGGTATCCTGAGCTCTCATGCTGAGTCTATCCGGTACACCGCGGGCTGGCTGCCGCAGCGGACTGCCAAACGCTAGGCATCCTGTTTCCACCCTCCCTTCCCTCGGGGCTCACCTTCTGGGAGTCTATAAAGGGATAGGTTGATGGATACAGCATCCTTTGTTTACTGATAGGGCAGGCAGTATTTTTCAATCACATCTCCACTGAAGAGGAAGGTACTTCGCACTCCTCTCCACTGTGTGGATGATGAGATTGAGGCTCAGTGAGGTTCAGTAACACCCAAGGATTCAAATTCCAGCAGTTTCTCCCTTATCCAGGTGTTAGTCGCTCAGTCACGTCTGACTCTTTGCGACCCCATGGACTGTAGCCTGCCAGGCTCTTCTGCCCATGCAATTTTCCAAGCAAGAATACTGGAGTGGGTAGTCATTCCTTTCTTCAGGGACCTCCCTGACCCAGAGATTGAGCTCAGGTCTCCCGCGTTGCAGTGGATGCCTTACCGTCTGAGCCTCCGGGGAAGCCCTCAGAAAGGGAAAGAACCTGGAGAATTCAAAATTCCCCCTCAGACGACAGTATTTCTGATTGACTTTGGGATGTCTTGCGAGGTCACGCACTCAGAGGGCCTCTTGTTTCTGTGGATCCCCGCGCAGCCGTGGACACCACACCCTGGACGTGAGCCTCTGAGGCTGCGCTCTCTGCTGCCGTCTGCTCCCCTGAGCGCAGGGTCGGCGCCCAGCCGCTCAGCCTACAGACTCTGCCCAGGGTCCGGCCCCGCACAGCTGCGCCACGAGCATCTCGGCCCTGGAAGGGTCAATTCCAGGCAGCAGCCAGCTGCTCAGACGACGTGATGGTGACGAGGAAAAGTTAAAATTTCACACAACCTCCTGCCCCTTCCGCCTCTGTAACTCTCCTTGCCCCTTGCAGAGTCTGGATCACACAGGTCACGCAGTCTCAGAAAGCGGGGATGTACAACACTAGGAATACCAGCTTACCTCACTCTCCCTGGTCCTGCTCTTTGCAATCGCCCATCCCCCGCAAACCTGTCTAATCGTGCCTGGCTGTGTAAAGGTCTGGCATCCCCCTCCCCATCTTGACTGATCCCAAGTGCGCGAAACCCCTGAGTTTAAACCAGCCTATTAGCAGCTAGTGTTGCCCACTACACTCTATCTATAAAAACCCTGTAACCCCTTTGTTCGGGGCTCAGAGCTTGGACTGTTAACTCCTCTGGGCCTGTCGGCGTAATAGACCTGAGTTCTGCAACTCTCTGAGCGTGGGGCTTGATTTCTGAGTACTGATTTCTGCAGCACTGGATTCACAGAGAGGGAACACCTCCGGCCAGCGAGCCAGCGCTGCCTCCTCCTCTCTGTCTGTCCCGCACCCTCTGGGCTGCAGAGAGATGGGAAGAGTCTTCCCCGGGTGATGTCATCCTCCTGCCCACCTTCCCAACACCCCCTGGCATGGTCCTATCCATATTCACAAGACGGGCTGCCCAAGACCTACCGAGAGCTGGGCATTCTCCAAGCCGCGGAGCCAGGCTCTGCCCACGGCTCTCACATGTCACAGTGACATCAGGCACCTCTTCACTGCAGACCATGCCTTACAGCCTGGATCTCACCCCAAGGTGCCTTTTCTCCAGAAACTCAAGGGTCAGGGGTCACTATGTCCCGCTTCCTCCCCAAACGAGACGGTATTACAGAAGCGTCGGGATACGATTTCAGTCCCTGGCCCTTCCGCTGATCCCAAGCCGCGTGCTGTATTGATGAGGCGGGTAATTAAAAGTAGAAGCCGATATTAATTAAGCTCTTCTTTTGAGCCAGGTATTGTTCCAAGTACTTTCCAGGTATTCAATCATCCCATTCACACACAGACTAAAGAACAAAGATCTCCCATAATTTCCATTTTACAGATGAGAAAACCGAGGCTCAGAGAGGCAAAGTCATGTGCTACATGTTCCCAGTGAAAAAGTGGTAGCTCCAGACTCACTTGGGGACGAAGGGAGACGGCCTTCCCTGGTCTCCTGTCCTTGAGAGGACTGCATCTGCCCTCCCCAGCAAGGCCCTCCCACCCACCCCCCTGCACTGGGGAGGGGGGAGCAGGCATTGCACTCACTTTGACTCACTCCACCCGCCTCCTCCCCTGCTCTGCCAGCAAAGGGCGCCTTCCAGTAGGAGGCCCCCTGGACCAAGCCCAGCCCTCCTCCAGACCCCTCATCAACAGTCACACTGACGTCTGACCTCCTTCTGTCTGCCTCGGGCATCTGTTTCTCAACTGGTTCCAAGACTGGCGCACAGTGAGACGTCCTTTGCTGTCTTCCCTTAAACCCCAGTAATTATAAATATGTAAATAAATCAATAGTGTTCACCCCTATTGGAATTCATCACCATCTAAATATACCCCCTTCTAAGCATAAACATTACCATTCTTCCACGTCACATTTTGTTTAATAATAGAGATAACAATAATAAGAAAAAACCACTGCTCTGTTTGGCATCTGCAGTACGCCAGGTGCCGACGCACCATTAATTATTACACTTAATTTCACAAGCCCCACCCCAAGTAGACTCCGTCAGCCTCATTTCTGCCCATGGAAAAAGGACACACAGCTGGTAAGAGCTGGATTAGAATCTGTACAGGATTCATGAGCATCTCCCTCAATTTCACTTCCCTCTAGAACCTCAGAAGATGACCTTGCTGATAAACAGGGTCTTTGCAGATTAATTAATTAATGTAAGATCATCCTGGGTTGTGGTGGCCCTAAATCCAATTCTTACAGGGTACAGAGACCTGCAGAGACACAGAGGAAATACTGGGCTGGGGAGGAGGTGGGGGTGAGCGCCCAGGTAATGATGTGAGCAGAGGTCAGCACCAAGCAGCTAGAAGCCAAAGAATCCCAGACAAAGAAGACAACCATCTTCCAGACAAGGAAGGATCGTCCTCTAGAACCTTCGGAGGAAGCTTAGCCCCACAAACCCCTTGGTTTTAGACTCCAGACCTGGGAGAGTATAAGTTTCTGTTGCTTTAAGCCACCTGTTTGCAGTCCTTTGTTACACCATCCCCAGGAACCTATATAGACTCTGAGAGTGGCTATTCTGATGCCTCTCCCAGACTAACCCCAGTGATCATGACCATAATGAGTTTCACACAAGCTTCTACTGAGAGTCAGCAGGTGCCCTGTGGTTCAGTAGGTAAAGAATACACCTGCAATGCAGGAGACCATATGCAAGAGACCCGGGTTTGATCACTGGATCAGGAAGATCCCCTGGAGAAGCAAATGGTGACCCCCTATAGCAATCTTGCTTGGGAAATCCCATGGAGAGAAGAGCCTGGCGGGCTACAGTCCGTGGGGTCACAAAGACTCAGACACGACGGAGCGACTAACCCACCACAGCAGGTGCCAGGCCCGGAGGACGCAGAGGAGACACAGCCCTAGGCCAAGGGCTCACTCAGCGACCGCAAAGCCGCCCGTTGTCCCAGCGGCTCCGTTCTGGGGGGAGAAGGGCAGGGGCTGCACGAACGCGTCCTGGCGCCGTCGCTGCCGGGCCGTGTGGCCAATGGCGGGGCACAGCCCGCCTCTCCCAACCTGAGTTTCTGCGAGATGGAGGTAGTTAGGCCAACCTGCCTCTTTCAAACAAAGGACCTAGAAACACTTTAACAGGTCGTCGCTCAGTCGTGTCCGACTCTTTGTGACCTCATGGACTGTAGCTGACCAGACTCCTCTGTCCTTGGGATTTTCCAGGCAAGAGTACTGGAGTGGGTAATTGCACTTTTGAAATGGGATGTAAACAGGGCTTGGTAAATAGTATTCTTTAGACCTTTCTGCATGTGGAAATATTTCATACAAAAGAGAAAGCAAAGGGGCCTAGTGGTGGAGGATGGCAGGCAGGGAGGTTCCACACTGGATTTGTGTTCTCCTCCAACACCACCATTTCTTTTGGGAGCAGAGTCATCCTCAAAGGGTGTCTTGAATTGCAAATAGCCAGAGCCACAAAGGAAAGAAAAAGCCCCCGGGAACAAGCCATGTTTGGATCCGTCCCCAAGCCGAGTCATCGCCAGCTGGCCAATTTTGGTTCCTCCTGCCTCAGCTGCAAGCATCAGCCCTGCCAGGGACTGTGCAGTAATCCCAAGATTTGTCAGAGGCAGCATCTGATCTCTGCCAGTCAAGTAGAGGGGAAAACAGACCCACAAGATCAAACAAGACTCCTTGGAAAACCACTCTGTGGGGAAAGCCTTAGAGTGCAGGCACCAGTGAGACAGCCTGCAGGCTGCCTTAAAGTGGGAGCATTTTGCTTGACGATTATGGGAGGATGGAGAGAATAAGGGTGCTGGGGTGCTGGAGGGCTCCAAATGCAGAAAGGGCTTGGCAGCACTTGGCACTGCCAACCCAGATCCAAGGAGAGCGCTGTGCTTCGGAGCCTCTGGACCAGGGCAGGCTGGGAGCATCCCTCATCCCTGCTACCCAGGCTGCTTGGAGTCTTGTCAGGGCCTCCCTCGTGGGAGCCTGACTTCATTCCCCGAGTCAGAGTCCAAGGAAAAGATGGATGTAGTCAGCTCAGCCCCACAGGGACTCATGAAAACTCACCCCAAGCAGGTCTGGCAAAAATCATTCAGGTGATTTAATTCAATCCAGTTCAAGCCACTATTTATTAAATAAACAGACAGCTGAGCACAGAGGCTAGGGACTCCAGAGCCGGATGAACTGGGCTTGAATCCCAGCTCTAATGCTTAGACCATCCCTCGGCCTCTCTTGGGACTCAGTTTTCCCATCTGTAAAATAGGGATTGTAATGGCACCTACCCCATAGGGCTGTACGCACAAGAAATGCATTAGTGCTTCCTAAGCACCTACAATCTTTTCAGGCATACAGTAAGTGCCAGCTAAGGGCTGTCTAGGGGACTGGTAAATGAAGCGGTGGGGTTCAGAGGCCCTGCACATCCTCCAGCGTCCCTGCATACAGACAGCTGGGACTGGAAAGAGGAGATGCCTCGTCCAGGGCGACACAGCTCAGAAGTTGTCAAGGCAACATGACAGCAATTCGACCCCATCCTTAACCACTAAGCTTTAGAGACCCCCTTCAGCTCACTATTTCTCCCCAGAGTCTGGCCCGGAGCATGGCACATAGGAGACATAAATGTTGAGTGAGCCATCTGAGCCATCATCCCTTCTCTGACTCTTTATGTGACCTTGGGCATGTGACACAGACTGTCTGAAGTGTCCGCTTCTTTGTGTAAAAGTATGGATCTGAATATCCAATTCACAGGGACCGCTGGCGAGAACCAAATGCAAACACAGCCGGTGGGGTGTCTGACAGTTCGTCCATGTTAAACAAATGTCATCTTGATTTTATTTCATTTCCTTGGCCGTGCTCAGCTCTGCCCAAGGACCCATGGGGAACACAAAAGAAGGAGAAAAATGTATTCTTGTCCTGAAGGAACTTTACACAAGGCAAAAAAGTAGGAAACTGTTCGCTTAAAGGACAAGCTACGATTAGGTGTCAAAGCAGAAGTCACTGAGGACTTCAGAGAGCGCAGCCTGGATGGGGGCAGTCTGGAGGGCCTCCGGGAGGAGGTGTTTGAAAGAACCATCCACCTCATTATCTGCCACGTGAAAGGGCCTCACAGACCATGCTCCCATTAGGCGAGGTTGGACCAGCAATGCGGGCGAGAACAGAAAAACGCTGCCTCGAGGTTTGAAAGCTGCTGCCTGTGAGAGGGAGAAGCAGGCTCTGATCAATCTCCTCCGATCAAAGGGCTGGGAATGGCAGCGGAACCAACCAGGGTGCTGGCAGCAGGCGAGACCGAGCGAGTGATGTTCAAAACCGCGTGCTTCGGGCCCAGACATTGATGTCCTTCCAGAAAGTGCCCTGTGTAGCTGAGAAGAGGAACAAAAGGATGGAAGATACAGAAAATGCTCAGCTGGGAGAGAAGCCCAGAGCCAGATGAGCCAATGCCATGGCATCCCAGCTGAAAGGAGACTTGAGCACCCCCACCTCGTGAACGTCAAGGCTGAGCAACTCTCCAAGGTCATTCCATCCTGAAAGTCCCTCGGGAACACACTGGTGTCCAGCCTGCTCATCAGTCAAGAACGGCCGCTGGGGCCCAGGGGCTTCCCTGGTGGCCCAGCAGTAAAGAATCTGCCCGCAGTGTAGGAGATGCAAGAGATGCGGGTTCAATCCCTGGGTTGGAAAGATCCCCTGGAAGAGGAAATGGCAACTCAGTATTCTTGCTGGGAAAATCCCATGGACAGAGGAGCCTGGAGGGCTACAGTCCACAGGGTTTCAAAGAGTCAGAATGACTGAGTGGGTGAGCACACAAAACAATGAGCCCCGGGGCCCAGGGAGTTGATGAGCGCTCCCCAAGTACACCGTGATGGACAAACGCCCAGCATCTAGTCCCCGCCTCCAACCTCAGCCCGTGTGCAACTGGCTCCAGGAGCAGACACGTGGCTGGGCTGACCAACCCAAGTCCTACAGACTCCTGGACACAGGAATTCATTCTGGGATAAACTCACAAACGTAAGCAACAACACACAAGATCTGAGACCTCGTTCACACTATTAGAAGTGCAGTACACAATCCTTCTTGCTGGCCTTGAGCTTGGGAAGCAGATGTTTAGAGTTGCTGATAGCCATATGGCCATCCTATGGAGCCTAAAAATGAACAGCTGGAGAAAGAGGAGATTCTGATAATGTCTGTGTTAGTTAAGGTAATGCTAACTGCTACGGGTTTCCTTGATGGCTCAGTTGTTAAAGAATCCAGCTGCAATGCAGGAGACCCTGGTTCGATTCCTGGGTTGGGAAGGTCCGCTGGAGAAGGGATAGGCTACCCACTCCAGTATTCTTGGGCTTCCCTTGAGGCTCAACTGGTGAAGAATCTGCCTGCAATGCTGGAGACCTCAGTTCGATCCCTGGGTTGGAAAGATCCCCTGGACAAGGGAAAGACTACGGCACTCCACTATTCTGGCCTGGAGAATTCCATGGACTGTATAGTCCATGGAGGTCACAAAGAGTCAGACACGACGGAGTGACTTTCACTTTCATAACAAATGAAACTTTAAATCTTGGTGGTTTAGTCACTGTGTCTGACTCTTGCAACCCGTTGGACTGTAGCCCACCAGTCTCCTCTGTCCATGGGATTTCCAAGGTAAGAATACTGGAGTGGGTTGCCATTCCCTTCTCCAGGGGACATCTTCCCTGACCAGGGATGGAGCCCAGGTCTCCTGCATTGCAAGCAGATTCTTTACTGACTGAGCCACCGAGGAAACAATCTCAAAATCTCAGTGGCTTAGCCCACTAAAAATTTATATCTTGTTCACTTAACAGTCTGATGTAGGTCTTTCTGGTGACTAGAGGTCCAGAATCCTTCTATCTTATGCCACACCTTCCCCTAATGCCTTGGAATTCTCTGCATTCAGCCCTTGGGGGACATTGGAATGGAGGATGCCTATCAGCTTCTTAAGCTCCTTGGTCTGGAAGTGACTCCTACCAGTTCCACTCTATTCCATTGGTGAGGACTAGTCACGTGACCACACCTGAATGCAAAGAGATCTGGGAAATGTAGTTCCTGGCCAATATCTGCTTCTTGGCAACCAGTCTGTACTAAGAAAGAAGCAGCCTGGACCTTAGGTGACCAGCTAGCCACCACCACCTCCATATCATCAAGTGCTTCCCTTAAGTGGCTCCTGAAGCCTGATCTTCTTTATTTATATAAGCTATTACATTTCTTATTTCTACTTAGCCAGTTTGGGCTGGGTTTTCTGCTGTGAGTGCCAAGGGAGTCTTGATATGAAACAGAGTCCTGAAGTTCATTTGTGCAGATCAGAAGGAAACCCAGTCGCTCCTTTCCCCAGTCCAGTAACCATCCCACAATACCCTACAGCTTCCCATTAGCCAAGCTCCGTGGCCTAGCCCATCTCCTGCGGAGTCAGTTAATAATGTAATCCTCCCAGGAGAGAACTGGGTTGGCCCGCCTGGAGAGCAGGGACCAGAGACTGCCCATATCACATTCTCATCTGTGAGCCTGCACAGGAGAGAGGGGTCAGCAGTCTCACTGTTTTAGTGAAGGAACAGCTGCTCAAAGAGAAATGTTCAAGGTGGTCAGCTTAAGGACCAACTCCAAAGCAAGCACTAGGAAGTCTCTCCCACCCTTGTGTACTGCCAGCATCTAGACCAGGGCTGAATATGCTGGTCTGAAAGCACAAGTTTTGTACCATTCCTGCCTTTACAGAATCTAATATTCTTCCCTGTGCAGGTTGCACTTAATGACTTGCTTCTAACATACAGAATACAGAGGAAATGACTTCCAAGGGGAGGCTATCACAGGCACAGGAGGGTGGTTTCCACCTTCCTCTCGCTTGGACCAGTTGCTCTGGGGGAGGCCGTGTGCCATGCTGTAAGCAGACACAAGCAACCTCATGAAGAGAGCCGTTGGTGAGAACCTGGGGCTTCCTGCCGACAGCCGAGCACGTGAGCCTTCTTAGAAGTGGACCCCCCAGCCCAGGTCAAGCTATCAGCGGACTACAGCCCTGTCCAACATCTTGAGGGCAACTTCACGAGAGACCTCGAGCCAGAAACACCCAGCCCAGCTGTTCCGGACTTCCTGCTCCACGGAAACTGTGAGATAATGAGTGTTTGTCATTTTACGTCCCTAAGTCTGGGGTCACTTCTTACACAGCAACAGGTAATTAATACAGCTGCACAAGGGGATGGCTGAAGGAAGGTTTATGCCTTGAGGGTATGGAAGGGCCCAAGGATATATGTTGGCTGAGCCTAGATAACTGCTATGAAGTATAAGACTTATGGAAATGCAGGCCTGTCTGAGCCCCCAGAGAAGCCCAAGAATACGGGAGCAGGTAGCCTATCCCTTCGCCGGGAGATCGTCACAACCCAGGAATTGAACCGGGGTCTCTTGCTTTGCAGGCATATTCTCTATCAGCTGAGCTACCAGGTAAGCCCCATATATAGTCACACTCTTCATCAAAACAGGAGCCAATGACTCCGATGAAAGGAAATCACCAATAAGAGGGTCAAGCTAAAACATGGTAGATGGTTTTGTGGTCGCTAGAAAGGGTCGTTATATGACCCAGGGAAAGCGATTAAGTGAACCATGTGAAATAGCCAATAAGCAACTACTTTGCAATAAATAGGGCTTCCCTGATGCCTCAGTTGGTAAAGACTCCGCCTGCAATGCAGGAGACCCCCGTTCGATTCCTGGGTCGGGAAGATCGGCTGGAGAAGGGATAGGCTACCCACCCCAGTATTCTTGGCCTTCCCTGGAGGCTCAGCTGGTGAAGAATCCACCTGTAATGCGGGAGACCTGGGTTCGATCCCTGGGTTGGGAAGATCCCCTGGAGAAGGGAAAAGCTACCCACTCCAGTATTCTGGCCTGGAGAATTCCACGGGCTGTAGAGTTCATGGGGTCGCAAAAAGGCGGACACAACTGAGAGACTTTCACTTTCACTTTTAGTAAATGGCAACCTCATATCATTCTACATGGTCCTTCAACTCCCTAAGCCTCAGTTTCCTTTTCTGTGAAATAAAGGTAAGGCCCCTCATTGCTAATAAGACGACTTTGCACACCATCAGGGGGGTCCTCACAGCACACAGGATGGCCCGTGACCCCTGGGGCATCACGGACAGCCTTGCTAACCACACAGAAACAGAGGTGATGGCACTCAGAGAATGTAAGTGAGGAAATGCAAGCTGTTGGAGACTTGAGATCTGCCCTGGGTCTCCGAACATGAAAGAGAGTTGGGACCTGAAGACTCGTGCCTCGGCCTTCCCGCCGTGTAAGGGCAGCGCGCCCTGCAGGGACCCCTGTTGGCCCAGGCCTGCCCTGCCGCACCATCCCCGCCAGCGGAAGGCGGGAGGACCAGGGTGGCAGGGTCCTCATTGCTGAGGCAGGCTGCGTCCCAGAGGCCAGATTTAGCAAGACTGTTCAAGCAAATGGCTCAATTCCCTCCGGTTTTTGTAGTACAAACAATCCCAGACAAGTCTTAGGGAAGGGAGAAAAAGAGTGATTTGTGCCATGTAAAAATGTGGCCCTGCAGGGCATTTGCATTTCTAAACAAGAAGAGCTGTGGCTGAGTGTGCCTGTCAGTTAGTTGTCCTGTTAACTCCCTCCTGGCCCGGACAGGAGAGGCTGCAGTCGCTCAGCCCCTGAGTTCAAGTCCAGCCTTGTCATTAAGTCTGGAGAGCGCCTCCTGCAGCCTCCTCTCCAGTCCGCGGTTAGTCATCTCTGTAAAACGGGGAGGTTGACGGCCTGCCCTCCAGGGTCAACCTTCACCAAGAGACAGTCCATGGTTACAAAATCTGGGAGTCGGGAGACCTGGCTTCGAGCTGTGGCCACGGCCTTATCTGACCCAATGACCTTGAAAGCCCAGCGTCGGAAGGAACTTCCTGTATGAACAGCTTCAGCCTCCAGCTCCTCTAAACTTCTCTCTGGCATCCCGGAAGGGGCACCATCTTGCTTCTGGGTCAATACCCCCCATAGCGGGGAAGCTCACTCCCCTTGTTCAGGAGGAGGACACCCATCCTATCGCCAGACAGACAGCTCCACAGTCACCGCGTCTGTCTTCAGGCGGGAGCTCAAACCCGCCGCCCAGGGGAAGGCCCAGTACCCTCACCCTGGTACGCACTGCCCTGCATTCTCAGTCACGCAGTCTGTGTCCCAGGCCCAGCTGGGTGATGAGAACTGACTTCACCCCTCTGAGATTTGGCCTCCTGGTCTGTGAAATGGAAAGACTGCTTAGCCCATCTCTTAGAGTTCTGTGAGGAGAACCCAGCTCTCACTTAGCCCAGGGTCGGTCAAGGGCAGGCGGCCTGATGACGCCATCAACAGCGGGGACGGGGGTCCTGCACCCTTCGCCCACACTGGAGCCCAGAGAACACAGTGGTCACACACGTGACACACAGCCGTGCCCTGCAGCTCCTGGAGGACGGCAAGGGGTCCCAGATGAATCCTCACGAGGCCATTAGATGTAACTCAGCTCCGACCCCCCCAGAAAGCCCACAGTGCAAGTGACGGCTGAGCACACTCCCTCTGTGGATGGGCCGGCATCCAGTCTAGCTTTTTCTTTTGAAGGCAAATCATTCTCACGCTTTGGTACCTATGATGGATGGTACATTAGCAACCCTTCACGCCCACCCCCTATTAAGATTGCACTTTCATACTCACAGTCATATGTTTCTGCAGAAACACCCACTGGAAAGACTGGAGTGCATTTCCTCCCCCGTGGATGCGGCCTTGGTCATGTGACTTAGCTTGGCTGATGCGCTGTGGTCAGGAGGTATGTGTGGCAATCCCAGGACCAAGCCTCAAAGGCACTGCATGTCTTACTCCTTCATTGTATCCTGACAACTGCTGTCCTTCAGCCCGAGCTCCAGCAGGAGCACACACCGGACAGACCTGGGCCCAGCTTGCAGCCTGGAGCCCAGCCTACCTGACCTGCAAGCAGAAATAGAGACATCGGACCCGCTATCTCATCAGCTGAAGCACAGCTTGTGAACATGAGAATAAATGCTTATCGTTGCAATATGCCTGAGTTTGGGGATGATTTGTTATGTGGCCCTAAGGTGGCAATTACAGTGGAAGTGAGAAATAGATTTAAGGGACTAGATCTGATAGACAGAGTGCCTGATGAGCTATGGACGGAGGTTCGTGACATTGTACAGGAGGCAGGGATCAAGACCATCCCCAAGAAAAAGAAACACAAAAAAGCAAAATGGTTGTCTGAGGAGGCCTTACAAATAGCTGTGAAAAGAAGAGAAGCGAAAAACAAACGAGAAAAGGAAAGATATTCCCATTTGAATGCAGAATTCCAAAGAATAGCCAGGAGAGATAAGAAAGCCTTCCTCAGTGATCAGTGCAAAGAAATGGAGGAAAACAATAGAATGGGAAAGACTAGAGATCTCTTCAAGAAAATTAGAGATACCAAGGGAACATTTCATGCAAAGGTGGGCTCAATAAAGGACAGAAACGGTATGGACCTAACAGAAGCATTAGATATTAAGAAGAGGTGGCAAGAATACCCAGAAGAACTGTACAAAAAAAGATCTTCACGACCCAGATAATCACGATGGTGTGATCACTCACCTAGAGCCAGACATCCTGGGATGTGAAGTCAAGTGGGCCTTAGGAAGCATCACTATGAACAAAGCTAGTGGAGGTGATGGAATTCCAGTTGAGCTATTTCAAATCCTGAAAGATGATGCTGTGAAAGTGCTGCCCTCAATATGCCAGCAAATTTGGAAAACTCAGCAGTGGCCACAGGACTGGAAAAGGTCAGTTTTCATTCCAATGCCAAAGAAAGGCCAGGCCAAAGAATGTTCAAACTACCGCACGATTGCACTCATCTCACACACTAGCAAAGAAATGCTCAAAATTCTCCAAGCCAGGCTTCAGCAATGCGTGAACCTTGAACTTCCAGATGTTCAAGCTGGTTTTAGAAAAGGCAGAGGAACCAGAGATTAAATTGCCAACATCCGCTGAATCATCAAAAAAGCAAGAGAGTTCCAGAAAAACATCTATTTCTGCTTTATTGACTATGCCAAAGCCTTTGACTGTGTGGATCACAATAAACTGTGGGAAATTCTTCAAGAGATGGGAATACCAGACCACCTGACCTGCCTCCTGAGAAATCTGTTTGCAAGTCAAGAAGCAACAGTTAGAACTGGACATGGGACAACAGACAGGTTCTAAATAGGAAAAGGAGTACGTCAAGGCTGTACATTGTCACCCTGCTTATTTAACTTATATGCAGAGTACATCATGAGAAACGCTGGGCTGGAAGAAGCACAAGCTGGAATCAAGATTGGTGGGAGAAATATCAATAACCTCAGATATGCAGATGACACCACCCTTATGGCAGTAAGTGAAAAAGAGCTAAAGAGCTTCTTGAAGAAAGTGAAAGAGGAGAGTGAAAAAGTTGGCTTAAAGCTCAACATTCAGAAAACATTCAGCTCATCTTAGAAAACATGCTAAGATCATGGTATCTGGTCCCATCACTTCATGGCAAATATATGGGGAAACATGGCAAATATATGGACTTTATTTTGGGGGCTCCAAAATCACTGCAGATGGTGATTGCAGCCATGAAATTAAAAGACACTTACTCCTTGGAAGGAAAGTTATGACCAACCTAGACAGCATATTATAAAGCAGAGACATTACTTTGCCAACAAAGATCCATCTAGTCAAGGCTATGGTTTTTCCAGTAATCACATATGGATGTGAGAGTTGAACTACAAAGAAAGTTAAGCACCAAAGAATTGATGCTTTTGAATTGTGGTGCTGGAGAAGATTCTTGAGAGTCCCTTGGACAACAGGGAGATCCAACCAGTCCATCCTAAAGGAGATCGTTCCTGGGTATTCATTGGAAGGACTGATGTTGAAGCTGAAGCTCCAATCCTTTGGCCACCTGATGCGAAAAGCTGACTCATTTGAAAAGACCCTGATGCTGGGAAAGACTGAAGGTGGGAGGAGAAGGGGACGACAGAGGATGAGATGGTTGGGTGGCATCACTGACTCAATGGACATGAGTGTGAGTAAACTCCGGGAGCTGGTGATGGACAGGGAGGCCTGGTGTGCTGTGGTTCATGGGGTCGCAAAGAGTCGGACACGACTGACTGACTGAACTGAACTGAAGGTGGCAATAGCTGGCACCTTATTATTTATCAGTAGCAAGTTACCTGTGGCAATCCCAACTCACTGAGACAATCTACTACCACTGCTGAAACCAAACCTTCATCTGACAGTCTTTAGAGATGCTGAGTAATTGCTCATAGGGATTCCCAGTCTGATGGGAAAGGACAAATACCCCCTTTCAAATATCCAAGTATCAAGTATCCACCAAGGAAACTTGAACTTAGATGACAGCCCAGCTTCCTGTGTCTCCCAGCTCTGGTGGACCGCCACCCTGAGCCCTGGACCTCGACTGCCACATTCGTATCGTCAGAAAGATGGGAGAAGAACTTGAGGAAGTCGATGGGTAGCCTGGAGGGTGAGTGAGAAAGTCCTTCTGCCAAACCAAGTCTTTACTATTTCCTGTGAACATGAATGTTCACGTCCATTAGGTGGTAGTCAGGTTTCAAGACAGTCCCCAGTGATTTCACCTCTGGGGTGCTGGTCCCATCCCAACCGAGCCAAGGCTGAAAGAACACGTCACATTGATAACATGAGATTTCCAAGAGTCTCACGTCAATAAAGATGCTGCCTAGATCCTAGCGGGGCTTTTGGAGAAATAGACAAGCTGATGCTCAAATGTATATGGATGTACACAGGAGCTAGAACAGCCAAAACCATTCTAAAAAACACAAAGTTGAAGGATTTACACTGCAAGATTTCAAAACTCACTAGACAGGCACAGTAAATAGGGCAGTGTGGTATTGGCACAAAGATAAACATATAGATCAACGGAGCACAACTAAAAGTCAAGGAATGAATCTTTACATTTACAGTGAACTGATTTTCAACAAAGATTCTAAGACACCAATGGAGAAATGATAACCTTTTCAATGAAATCAATTCAGACATTGACCTTACACCATATCCCAAAGTTAATTCAAAATGTATTGTGGATCTAAATGTAAGAACTAAAACTATAAAACTTTTAGAAGAAAGCATAGGAGAAAATCTTCATGACCTTGAGTTGGACAGAGTTCTTAATATGACAGTAAAGTATCACATAACAGATCATCCCCAAAGAGCACGATAAATAAAAGAAAAGAACTTGTTAAGTTGGACTTCACAATTAAAAACTTCCACACTTTAGAAGAGACCGCCAGGAGCACAGGAAGACGAAGCACAGACCGGGAGACAATATTTGTAAGTCATACATCTGATAATGGACGTGCATTCAGAACATATAAAGAATTTTTATAACTTAACAATAAGATAAAAAGCCCAATAGGCAAAAGATAAGAATAGACATTTCATCAAAGAAGATATATGAATAGCTAACAAGCCCACGAGAAGATGTTCAACACAATTAATCATCCGGGAAATGCAAATGAAATGCAACGAGACATTGCTACACACCCACTAGAATGACTTTCATCAAGAAGACAGATCATGCCAAGTGTGGATGTGATATAGAGAAACCGGAGCCCTGGCCTCTAACTGGTGGGAATTGAAACGGTGCAGCCACTGTGGAAGACAGCCCGGCCATTCCTGTGAAAAGATAAACGTAAACGCATAATGACCCAGCAATTCCCACCCACAGGGAGAAATGAAAACATATGTCCACACAAAGACCTGTACGTGAATTATTCATCACAAGCAAAAAGTGAAAACAATCCAAATGTCCATCAACAGATGAATGGATGAGCAAAATGTGGTACATCCATACAATGGAACGTTCCTTGGCAAGAAAAAGGAATGAGCTCTTGATCATGCAGCAACAAGGATGAATCTCAAAAACATTTTGCTGGAATATATATATATATATATATATATATTCATTTCCTGGAGGAGTAAATGGCAACCCACTCCAGTATTCTTGCCCAGAGAATTCCCATGGACAGAGGAGCCTGGCGGGCTACAGTCCAAGAGGTCACAAAGAGTCAGACACGACCGCGTGACTAAGCACGCACACACACGGGAATCATTTTGCTATACACCTAAAACTAACACAACATTGTAAATCAACTCTACTTCAATAACAACCAAAAAAAAAAATGAGTAAAAAACCGTAGCGCTAACTCTTTGGTTTAAAATAAATCATCATATGGCATTTATTTTCACACTGAAGTTTATATCTGATAGACCATACACTCTGTGAAACCCTGAGAAGGAAGGAAGATGCTCACTTTTACATTGTGTTATATAAATCCCCAATGAAATAGATTTCCAACAAACTGGTGGTAAAAATAACAATAAAAACATTTCGCTAGGTGAAAGAATCCAGGCAGAAAACACTATATCCCATGGTTCCATTTATATGAAATGACTGGTATGTAGATAGAAGACAGAATGGTGGCTTCCTAGCGCTGAGAGCGGTGAGGCAGGGGTTAACTGCAAAGGCGCACGAGGTAACTTGTAGGGAGGATGAAAAGTGAAACTCACCCAGTGGTGTCTGACTCTTCAGTGACCCCACGGACTGCAGCCCACCAGGCTCCTCAGTCCTTGGATTCTCCAAGCAGGAATACTGGAGCGGGTAGTCATGCCCTTCTCCAGGGGATCTTCCTGACCCAGGGATCAAACCCAGGTCTCCTGCATTGCAGGCAGATTCTTTACTGTCTGACCACAGGGGAAGCTTGCAATGTTCTCAGATTGGGTTGTGGTGATGGTTGTTCTGTAAATGTATTAAAAGCATTGCAGGGAAAGGCATGTGACTTCCATCCTGGTGGCTCTCTTGGTCATCCGTGCCCCATTGCCCTGTCGTGAGCCAACACACAGGTTCATGTCATGACGAAGGAGGCCTCCTGGGACTGCACATGAGGCTGCCACTGAGGAAGCAAGTCCTTCAGTCACAGGCAAGCATTCAGACGACTGCAGACCTAGCTGGCATCTTGGAAACAAAAAAAAACCTCATGAGAGACTGAACCATCCGGCCGAGCTGCGACCATCAGTAGTTACCCCACCCTCAGAAACTGTATGAAGAAAGGATAATTGTTTGTTGCTCTAAGCTACTGAATTTGGGGTTTACTTGTTATTCGGCCAGAGCTAACTAATCCAAATTATCGTATGACGATCCATGTGATAATGTATATTAGTTAGCTAGTCTAGTTCTTGGTAGTTAGTCATCTGCATCCTATCACCCTGCTTATTTAACTTATATGCATAGCACATCATGTGAAATGCCAGGCTGGATGAAGCACAAGCTGGAATCAAGATCGCAGGGAGAAATATCAATAACTTTAGATACACAGATGACACCACCCTTATGGCAGAAAGCAAAGAGAAACTAAAGAGCCTCTGGATGAAAGTGAAAGAGGAGAGTGAAAAAGCTGGCTTAAAACTCAAACTCAAAAAACTAAGATCATGGCATCTGGTCCCATCACTTCATGGAAAATAGGTGGGGAAACAATGGAAACAGTGACAGACTTAATTTTTTGGGCTCCAAAATCACTGCAGATGGTGACTGCAGTCATGAAATTAAAAGACACTTGCTCCTTGGAAGAAATTTTTCAACCAGCCTAGAGAGTGTATTAAAAAGCAGAGACATTATTTTGCTGACAAAGGTCCATCTAGTCAAGGCTATGGTTTGTCCAGTGGTCATGTATGGCTGTGAGAGTTGGACTATAAAGAAAGCTGAGCGCAGAAGAATTTCTTTTGAACTGTGGTGTTGGAGAAGACTCTTGAGAGTCCCTGGGACTGCAAGGAGATCCAACCAGTCCATCCTAAAGGAGATCAGTCCTGGGTGTTTATTGGAAGGACTGATGCTGAAGCTGAAACTCCAATGCCTTGGCCACCTGATGCGAAGAGCTGGCTCATTTTAAAAGACTGTGATGCTGTGAAAGATTGAAGGAGGGAGAAGGGGACGACAGCGGATGAGATGGTTGGATTACATCACTGACTCAATGGACACAATTGAGCAAACTCCGGGAATTGAAGGACAGGGAGGCCTGGCAGTCCACGGGTCACAAAGAGTCGGACATGACTGGGCAACTGAACAACAACATCTGGGTCCTAGACGGAGCCCTAAGGGTCTGGTCCAAGAGAAGCCAGTTACCAAGCGGTCGGGCTGGGGTTTAAACCAAGCCAGCCTGACTCCAGAGCTGCATTCTGGCATACCCTCTCGTTCAGCATCCCGGACCAGGCACCAGGGGAGCCATCAGGAAGGAGAAGAGTCAGACTGCCTTCCCGCAGGCCCTTCCCGTCTGAAGGAGGAGGCCGGGCAGCAGAGCCAAAGGCCCTCTCAGCCGTGTTCGGTCACGGGCCCCCATCCTGTGCCTCCGTTCAGTGCTGCGGCTGCTAAAGCTGCTTCATTCCACGCTGCGAAGAGCTCAGAACACCCAAGCGGGGCTTTCCTGCCTCTCCCTCGAAGCGGAGAGCAGCAAAATTGGACAGTGATGTGTTGTCGTTCAAATATTTCAGCAGGATCCAGGGTGAATTATGATGCCGTCCCACTTTATTCAGTGTAGCATCTTTCATAAGAGCCGTGTCTCAGAAACACTGTGGAGAAGGAAATAATAAATAATTGCCCAAGGGGACAAAGCATGAGATGAAAAGCCCAGGGCCTCAGAGGGCCGAGGGAGGGGAAGCTCAGCCTCGGGGAGCTGGCATATCCAAGGAGCCGGGCAGCTGAGCCCAAAGCAAGCATCCGCTGGCCTTGAGTGCGGTGTTTCAGATGCTTCTGGGGCTTCCTGGAGAGGTGACTACTCCTGCGCTGGACCTCTGTGCCAGAGACCAGAGGGAAGGAGTCCTAGAGCACCTTCCGTCTGAGGCGGGGCCCCCAGATGAGCCATTCTGACTCTCACACATCCACGTTCCCTCTACCCAGAACCCTCCGTGGCTCCCACCTCACTCAGAATCAAGGCGCACGTCCCTATTCTGCCCCTCACAGCCCTATCTGGTCTCACTCCGTCACTTCCCTCACCTTCTCCGACCTCTACAACACTTGCTCCTCCCACTCCAGCCCCACCGGTCTCCTGGCGGTTCCCTCCACCGGCCGAGCACAGGCCGGCCACAGGGCCTTTGCTCTGACACAAGCCAACTCCCTCACCTCCTTCAGATTTTTGCTGAACTATTGATGGGCTTCCCCGGTGCCTCAGCCGGTGAACCCTACCAGTGCAGGAGATATAAGAGACTCAGGTTCGATCCCTGGGGCGGGACGATCCCCTGGAGGACGGCACAGCAACCCCCTCCAGTATTCCTGCCTGGAGAATCCCAGGGACAGAGGAGCCTGGTGGGCTACAGTCCGTGGGGTCGCAGAGTTGGACATGGCCAAGCGACGCAGCGGCACACACCAGACTCCCTGTTTGAAATTGCCCCTCCGTTTTCCTCACTCGAGATCTTTGCTCATTCTTCACCCCCCACTGTACCTCCTTCTCACACGCGTGTATCATTATCATCATTATCTGGCTCCTATTGTCAGATCTTCAGCACCGCAGAGGCAGAGATTTTGTTCCCATAGGGTGCCAGACACAGCCTAAGCGCTCCACACATTTTGCGGGGTGAACACGGCTTCACACGTGCAGACCCTCAGGTTTCTGGGTAACAGGTGAGCCCTTAACACACTCCCATCTGAGGACCCGCCTGCATCCTGCATACTGTGTACCTTCCATGCAAGCTCACAGTAAGTTTCTCCCAGGGGTTTTGGAAAGAATATTCTCTGACTTGGAAGCCCATGTCCCCAGATGGGTCAGAGCCTGCGCTCTGGACCTCAGCCTCCCTGGATTTAATCCCAGCTCCACCACCTGCTGTTCTGTAACCTGGGCAAGACATCTCGCCAGGCTCTTTCCCCCACAAATAGTAAATACTACTATCATCATTCTATTAGACAGGAACTAATTATTATTACGTCCATTGTGCAGATGGGGAAACTGAGGGTGGATGAAATAAGAAAACTGCCACTGGTTGGATGGCTGCTGAGCCTAGAAATCAAAACTGAGAGGGTGCAGAAGGTAGAAGAAGCCTGGGGCGGGGGGGTGGACCTCCAAACGCAGCAGAAGAGCTGAAGTGGAATCATTTTCGCTCCGTTCGCCATACAAGGGAAAGTAAACTTGCCTGGACAAAGCGAAGCAAGAGCCAATGCCAGCCACAGGGACCAAAAATAACCTCCAGCATCAGTGCAGAAGGGCCTTGGAGAAAATCAACCCACATTCCCGTTTCCAAAGGAGAAAGAGGGGTTCAGGGGAAGGCACTTCCTGGCGGTCACACGCGAGATGACAGTGTCAAAACTGGGATCTGAGAACCGGGTCAGCTCTGTCTGACCTGTTCTCTTTGTTGCTTGGTTTCTGTGACATCCACTCAACACACAGCCAGTTCTCACCCAGCTCCAGAGTCAGCTGCGTTCCCGGGAGCCCTGGGAGGCCGGCTCTCTGGAGACCGTGAAAATTCCCAACCCTGGGTCTGCTCCGAAGGCAGCAGCGCCGCTCGCAGAGCTGGGGAGGGGTCTGCGGGGCCCCAGGCAGGACGTCTGCGCACCGCCCGGGTGTCTGTGGGGCTCACAGCTGCCGGAGGCGGGAGAGGCAGGCGGAGGCCAGGGGAGGTCCGGGCACGTCTGGCTGGAGGTTGTTCAGGGACACCCTCATCTCACTGGTTCAGAAGCAGCAATTTCTAGCTGGGAGGTGAGGGAGAGGGTTCAGCCTGTCTGAGTTACAAACAGTTAGAGATGGCACGCCCCTAGGGCCCGATCGGAGATTGAGGACTGGGTCCTAGGGAGCCTTGCGTGTCATGAGAGGGGAACATAAAGGGGCCTCTATCTCTTCCTTCTGTCTCCATTCACCCAAACGGCTGTGCACCCAGCATGGGGCGGGACCAGGGGAGGCCAGACCAAGCACTGGGGGTGGAGGTGGGGGGCAGGATGAGGGGGCCAGGCTGAGAACGCACGGAGCCCACACACCTTTAGACACAGGGCAACCCCACGATGCTGGCGTCTGCACCCAGGCCGTGGCAGGTCCGTCCAGCTCAGGGGTATCAGCTGGGCTTGTTTGACCCCTCAGGGGGCATTTGGCAATGTCTGGTGACATTTTTTGGTTTTCGTTAACTCGGGGTCATGCTCCCGGCATCAAGTGAGATTAGGGATGCCTCTAAACACCCTACATGGTGCCGGTGAGCTCTATATAAGGAATTACCCATTCAGGACTTCCCTGGTGGTCCAGCGCCTAGAGCTCCACTCTCCCAGCACAGGGGGCGTGGGTTCGACCCCTTGTCAGGGGACTAGATCCTATACGCCGCAACAAAAGATCCTGCATGCTTCAACTAAGCCCTGGTGCAGCCAAATGAATAAATAAATAAGAACAAATATTAAAAAAGAGTTATCCAACCCCAATGCCAACAGCACTGAGGCTGGCAAGCCCTGCTCTAAAGAAAGAGATTTCAACCAGGAGTGCTAGGACCCGTAGCAGGCCCATGGATGCCTTCCAGAAATCTAAGCAGCTCCCTGAAATCATAAGCAAAACTTAAGATCTATGTATATGTGTGAATTTTTCCCACGTGATCATCACTGTCCAAAAGTCTCAGTTTGGAGGCCAGGCAGGGTGCTGAACGGTTGGACTGCTTTATGCGTGGTTCTCAGCTCAGGGCAGGCACACAGTAAATGGTTGGTATGTACTGTTTGGAAGACTGGCAGGGGGTCCTTAACGAGACCCAGAAATAGTTTTCCTCTTCTCCACCCAAGTTCTGAACACATTGGAAAATAAGACAAAGGAGTAGCAGATGGAGGCCAACACGTCACCTCTGGTACCAATAAAGGCTAATTTGGAGAGCAGAACACAGCTTTCTGTGAGAGCCAAATGGGTCCGCTCAATGAACCCTGGAATTAAGCAGACCGACCCACCTTGTCACAGACAACTCAGTGAGGACAAGCCACCCACCCCCAAGCCCCGTCGCGGGAACAAAGCCTGCATCTAAACTAGCATTGTCCAACGGAAACAACACAAGCCTAAATTTTTAGTAGCCATGATAAAAAACAAACAAACAAAAAAAAAATTCATTTAAAAACTTTCTGTTTAACCCAATAGCTCCAAAATGTGATCACTTTAATACATAAGCAACAACAAAAAAATATTCATGAGATGTTCTACATTCTGTTTTCATACCAAGTGTTCAAATTCCAGAGTACATTTGACACTAACAGCACATCTCAGTTTGGGCTAGCGACATGTCAAATGCTAATAACCTCATGTGGAAAAGGCAGCCGTATTGGACAGTAAAAGTCTCAGAGGATTAAGGAATTATGCCTGCTCCCAAGACTCAAGCAGGAAAAAGAGGGGAAGGAAGAGACTACCTGAGCCACATTCACCCATCAGATAAACACCTCCACCTGTCCTGGGGCAGACTGGTCAAAGGCCAACGCACACGTGCTAATTCACTTTAGCCGTATCCAGCTGTTTGCGACCCCATGGACTGCAGCCCGCCAGGCTCCTCTGTCCATGGGATTCTCCAGGCAAGAATACTGGAGTAGGTTGCCATGCCCTCCTCCAGTGGATTGTCCCAACCCAAAAAGTGAAAGTAAAATTTGCTCAGTTGTGTCCAAAGTCTCTGCAACCCCATGGACTGTAGCCCGCCAGGCTCCTCTGTCCGTGGAATTCTCCAGGCCAGAATACTGAAGTGGGTTGCCATTCCCTTCTCCAGGGAATCTTCCCAACCCGGGGGTCAAACTCAGGTCTCCTGCATTGCAGGCAGATCCTTCACCTTCTGAGCCACAAACCCAAAATGTACATGAATTAAGCTACTTTTTCATAAAAGGAAATATTGGAATTGGAGGTGCACACCTCTTGAAGGGATACATGGCTGGATGGATGAACAGATGAACAGATGGACTGATGGATGATTAAGAAACAGATGAGGTGAAACCCAGGTAAGACATAACACACCAGAACAAGTAGTCGGCTTTTAGTTTTAAAAGTGACAAACGTCAAATACTGTATGATGTCACTTATATGTAGAATCTAAAATATGACGCAAATGAACTTATCAGTGAGACAGAAGCAGACCCACAGACATTGAAAACAGACGTGGTTGCCAAGAGGGCGGGTGGTGGGGACGGGATGGATGGGGAGTTTGGGGTCAGCAGATATAAACTGTTACATACGGAAAGGATGAACAGCAGGGCCTCCTCTTTAGCACAGGGAGCTATATTCAATGTCCTGTGTTAAAGCATAATGGAATTATGTGTGTGTATATATATATATATATATATATATATATTATATACAAACACACACACACGTAGTATATATACCTGAATCACTTCTCTGTGCAGTAGAAACTAACGCAACATTATAAATCAACTATGCTCCATTAAGATAAAACTTTAAAAAAAGAAAAGCCGCAGATACCAAACCCCCACGGAAGAGCACACTCTGCTTTTGGTGGCACCGTGTCTTTGATTTTAAAAAGACCAGAATCCAGCCCACTGTCACTTCATCAAACTCCTGCAGGAGGAGGAAATGATCATGTCCATGTAACAAATCTAAGTGGTGTCAGCCATATATAAATAACAGGCAACATATCTACTATATGGCAGACAACTGGATCCTTCACTAAGAGTATGAGCTATATGTACAGAAAGGTTTTTATTTAGCTATCGATTGCTCTATTTCTAGTACCTGGCACATAGTAGGTACTCAATAAATATTTGTTGAATTAATAAATTGTCTAATTTACTCAAGGGGCTCAGAGAGGTCGAGTAACTTGCCCAAAGTCACACTGCTACCAAATGGTAAAACCTGAACTATAACCCAGGCTTCACGGAGGTCAAAGTCCATCCCACCACTTGCCTCTTAGCCAAATGATGCAGGAAAATCACACTTTCCCATCTATTCTTCATGAACAAGGCACCAGGTCAGCCCCGTGGATTACTCATGCCTGAGAGTAACACTGCAGAGGTTCAAAGCCAAGGTGGTTTTCTCCATTTCTCCAGCTCAGACTTCTGCACAATGCTCTCATCTTTGGGGGAAAAACAAATTTATTTGAACTAAAATAAGCAGAGCTCATGAGAGCTGATTGTCAAATTTGCAGGAATTTTTTGAACCAGTTGTTTTAACATAGTCATTATTTTAAAATTAAACTCTACAAACTTAATGAAATAAACTGCATGAAAAGCAAAGATAACACATTCTCCAAATTAACCACGTCATAATTATTTACTGTATTTTACTATCTCTGCTCTGAAGGTTTCTATGCCCATTGTATTTGTGTGATGAAACTGCTTTCTGATGACATCTTACTGCTCATCTCTTCCAACTCCACCTTCAAAGATTTCACCTCTTTGTGAAGCTGGTTGCTTGCAATCAGGCACAGTGGGAGTGTTTACACCACGGAAACTGGCAACTGCTACAAACGTGTTCCTGCTTTTATTAGTATCCCGGAGAGACTGTTTTCACACAGTTATCAGCATATTACAGCCTTGGATGTGGTCACAAACCAAAGGATGGCTTTATGATTCTCCACTATACACCAGGATGACTAAGAGAAAGCCGTCTTCACTCCAAAAGGACATTTCACTACAGGAAACAGCACCAGCTTTGGAATCTTTGAGCTCCCCTGTGAGAGGTAGAAAATTCAGTGCACTTTCCTTTTGGGGTCCAGCTGCCTTGCTCATCTCGACAGGGGGTCCTCAGTGACCACAGGGTCCAGGTAAAGGGCTTTCCCACAGATATCCAACTCCCTTGGGAAATATCAAAGCCCAGCCCCCTGTAGTCATTGCTACCCATGTCAGAGCGGGTCCTTCTGTCTCTAAAGAGCAATTGGCATGATGCCCATGGCTTCATCCTGGGCCCCCTGCTGAGATGAAGTTGATTTAGCCATAGCCTCCTATCCACACTGCACACTCTTCATCTCTGCTTTCAGGGTCTCTGGTGGGTGTATCAAAAATTCGAGTGGAGGCGATGCAAAGCAGAGAACAAAAGTAAAAGAAGTCAGACTTGGGAAACATGCCTGTCCCAGCCAACCACCTCATCTGCATACCCCGAGAGGCCAGGAGGATCCTGGATTCGTTTTGCATTTCTTCCTCAGTGGAGCTGAGCATCTGTGGAGAATCTCAGGCTGCCAGATACACGCACGGTGCTCTGTCGCTTCAGTGGTTTCCGACTCTTTGCGACTCCATAGACCGTAGCCCACCAGGCTCCTCTGTCCGTGGGATTTTTGCAGCAAGTATACTGGAGTGGGTTGCATTTCCTTCTCTAGGAGATCTTCCCGACCCAGGGATGGAACCTGCGTCTCCGTGTCCCCTGCATTGCAGGTGGATTCTTTTGCTGCTGAGGCACCGACGAAGCCCAGGTATGTGCTGGGCGCCTTAAAGGTAATCTTATTTAACTACTTCACACAGTAGGTATCATCAACTGCCTTAATTTACCAGGCGATGGAGGCTTGGGGCGGTTGAGTATCCTTCCCAAGGTCAAGCAGTCAGTGAAAAGCTAAAGCCCAAGTTATAGCACTCTCTCTGGCTGCAGATGCATGTATGCTGCACTTGCCTGAAATAGTTACCCTAGAATAAACCTTGCGGAGTGAGTATGATTTCAGCAATCAGAGTTGAGGAGAAGACTGCCAGTGGCATGATGTAGACTAGCATGAACTGAAAGAGGCAGGAAATAATGGGGATCAGCAGAGAACTGAGGAGCTAGAGGTTCACACAGGAGATGAATGGATTCACGGGGATGGGAAACGTGTGGATACAGAGATGTGGTGAGAAAGGATGAGTGGGCATGAGGACGGACGAGTGGCCAGGTGGACAGGTGTCAGGATGAAGGTGAAGTACGGGAAGGCGGAGGGACGGAAGGGCAGGCTGCAAACAGCAGATGGCGGGTGGAAGGATGGAAGGAAGGACAGTGAATGGTGGAGGGATACAGGAAGGAATGAAGGAACGGACGGGGAAAGAAACAGGGAAGGGAGGGACGAGATGAGAGATGGGTGATGGAAGAACAGGTAGGCAGGGGGAAGGGTGGTGAGTGAAAGGCAGGCGGTGGATGGACAGGCAGACGTGGACAGGCAGAACGGATGCTAGACGGGGATTAACAAGAGCACGTGGAAGGGCTAAGAGTGGACCTGAGCCAGTGGAATACTGAAAGTGTGGGCAGGTGGATGATAGAAAAGGGAGCACAGACAGGGGGATGAATGAGCCCGCGGGTGAGCGGGTGGGGAGGAGCATGGAAGAGCTTTCCAGGCCTTTGGGTTGAGAGACGGTAAGTGACGGGACGGATGAGCAGATGCATGAGCATGCGGAGAGCATCGTGATGGAGATAGAGAAGGAAGGGAGAGCAGACATGAAGGCCAGAAGGGCAGGCTCGCCCAGCCGTGGGCACCGGGAAAGGTCCGTTTTCAGAGGTACCTTTTAAGGTCCCAGGGAAAGAAAGTCCCACCCAGACGGGGACCAGGAACCAACCGGAGACGGGCTGACACAAGAAACGACAGCCAAGCTGTCTCGGAGACTCAGCCCCGGGCAGTCCCACCTGAGACCCTGGTCGAGAGCGGGTTCTGCCCCCTGCCTCCATGTGCTCCCCCGACTCCCCACCTCCCCGCGCCTGCCTCCAGCCCTGCACACACAGCCTTTTCTTGGCAAGAGTTTCCCTGGAGTCGAGTGGTGGGGCCAGCCGTTTGACCTTCTCTGTTCTTGGACATAATTACTGTTATCCCAGATAATCGCTTTGAAATAACGCTGTCATTACACACCTTCGTGCTCCTTGGCCCATTTGTCTGAGAGCAACCCTGTCCCGGAGAGCAGGGATTGCAACGGAAGAGCCTCGGGGGTGTTTTCTCTCTCTCCTCCCAGGCACCAGCTTGCCTTAACCCTCCCGTCTCTGCTCTGGTCAACACGGAGCTCAGAAAAACAGGCAGACGGTCCCTCCAGGCAGGGACCGGACTCCTCTGGAGGCACTGGGAGCCAGGGGCTCAGGCGTGGGGTCGGGGACCACGCCGGGCCGGAGCAAGGCTCCGAGGGGTGGGCAGCAGGTGGAGGTGGGAGAGGACCCCCAGAGCCCAAACCGAGAGCTGTGCAGGCAAAGGGGAGAGCCTGAAGTAGGGCGACGAGGAGACCCAGGTGGCACGTTCACAGCAAGGACGGACCCTGCGCGGGCTCGGTCCCTGGAAGGAAGGTGAGTATCACGAGCGCCCCTGTTCCCCCTTGTGGGGTGCAGGGCGGGGAACGTGTGGAGCACTCCAAGGCATGGGGCCACAGTCGGGAGACCCAAACGACTATGCCCAGTAGGGACACTTCCCTGTGCCCAAAGCACCACGCCTTTAAGCTGGAAGAGCCCTGACACAGAGACGTACGCCAAGTCTGCAGAAGGGGTGAAGGCACGGACAGGGCCCACCCGAGGAGAGGACCCCAGCGTCCCAATTCCACTTCCATGGTCTCCCAGCCAGCGGCAACGCTCCCAGGAGGGCTTGACCCCTGCCTGTCCATGAGCTCTCTCTCTGGGACCAGCCTGCTTGGAACACTGTCTTTGGGATTTTCCAGGCTTACACCTGAATCGTGGCCCAATCGCCAGGTAGCTGTGTGACTGAGGAAAGTGACTGAACCTCTCTGAACCTGTTTCCTTATCTGCAAAGTGGGAATAACAATCGCACTCACTCACAGGGTGGGTGATAATGCACATAATTGGCACAGCATCCCAGGCAGAGGAATTGCTCAGTGAATGAAAACGTGAGGGACAGGACACGCGGTGACCCTCCCACATCCCAGCCCTGCTCACCTAAAGCCTAGTCTCCTGCCACGCCGGACACTGAGTCCTGAATGGGTCCGCTGGGTCTCCCTTCCCCCTGGCTTCCGTCTGGCTCAGCCTGTCACAGTACCAGTGCTCATCAGCTCCACCTGGGGACCCAGGCCACACATGGCGGGGCCTGGAGTTTCCATCAGATCATCGAAAAAGCAAGAGTTCCAGAAAAACATCTACTTCTGCCTTTATTGACTACGCCAAAGCCTCTGACACATGTGTGGATCACAACAAACTGTGGAAAACTCTTCAGGAGATGGGACTACCAGACCACCTGACCTGCCTCCTGAGAAGTGAAGGTGGGAGGAGAAGGGGACGACAGAGGATGAGATGGTTGGATGGCATCACCAATGCAATGGACATGAGTTTGAGCAAGCTCTGGGAGTCAGTGATGGACAGGGAAGCCTGGCGTGCTGCAGTCCATGGGGCCACAGAGAGTCGGACATGACTGAGCGACTGAACTGAACTGAACTGGAGTTTAAACAGAGAAAAAGGACCCGAATCATGAGTCCTTCAGGTCAGGCAGCCTGGAGGTCACGGCCAGAGACGCACTGAGGGAGGTGCACCAGGCGGTGTCCAGCCCGTAGGCCGGCTGACCGTCTACAGAGAGGGGCTCCCAGCAGCTGGCTTGGCTCCCGGTCCACCTCCCGAGACTCTCAGAGCTTCCAAGCCTCTCCCGCCCTCTGCAGTTCCTGGCTGTGGCCGCATCACCCATCTGGACTGGTTCCTAACACCCAGGCTTCTGGCAGCCTGGCCCGACTCCAGTTCCCGATTCGTCTGCATGAACCGTGACAGGTCAAGTGAACAGAGACGACCGAGGGGGCAATGCAGGGAGTGTTCCCGACGTGGGGCACAGGGGCTCCCAAGCCCAATGGCTTCTCCACTGAGAGCTGGACCCTCCGTGGGTACCTTCCATCTCCTTTAATTCCCTTCATTACACCTTCCATTTAAATGTGTCCTCTTACTTTGAAGAAATCATCACTCCTGAACAGCTTGGCCCAGCCACCCAGGAGAGGTACGAGGAAAAGCAGCGGGGCCCAAAAAGGCAGAGATCCTCCAGGGTCTCAGAAAGAACTTAGAAAGAAGCCCAAGTCATCACAGTCTAGCCTCGGGGTTCTCCTCCTGCAGGAAGCCCTCCCTGATTTCAGTTCAGTTCAGTCACTCAGTCGTTTCCGACTCTTTGCAACCCCATGAACCGCAGCACGCCAGGCCTCCCTGTCCATCACCAACTCCCGGAGTTCACCCAAACCCATGTCCATCAAGTCAGTGATGCCATCCAAGCATCTCCTCCTCTGTCGTCCCCTTCTCCCGCCCTCAATCTTTCCCAGCATCAGGGTCTTTTCAAATGAGTCAGGTCTTCGCATCAGGTGGCCAAAGTATTGGAGTTTCAGCTTCAGCATCAGTCCTTCCAAGGAACACTCAGGACTGATTTCCTTTAGGATGGACTGGTTGGATCTCCTTGCATTCCAAGGGACTCTCAAGAGTCTTCTCCAACACCACTGTTCAAAAGCATCAATTCTTTGGCGCTCAGCTTTCTTCACCATCCAACTCTCACATCCATATATGACCACTGGAAAAACCATAGCCTTGACTAGAGGGACCTTTGTTGGCAAAGTAATGTCTCTGCTTTATAATATGCTGTCTAGGTTCGTCATAACTTTCCTTCCAAGCAGTGTCTTTTAATTTCATGGTTCCAGTCACCATCTGCAGTGATTTTGGAGCCCAGAAAAAGTCTGACACTGCTTCCACTGTTTCCCCATATATTTGCCATGAAGTGATGGGACTGGAGGCCACAATCTTAGTTTTCTGAATGTTGAGCTTTAAGCCAACTTTTTCACTCTCCTCTTTCACTTTCATCAAGATGCTCTTTAGTTCTTCACTTTCTGCCATAAAGGTGGTGTCATCTGCATATCTGAGGTTATTGATATTTCTCCCACCAATCTTGATTCCAGCTTGTGCTTCTTCCAGCCCAGCGTTTCTCATGATGTACTCTGCATAGAAGTTAAATAAGCAGGGTGACAATATACAGCCTTGATGTACTCCTTTTCCTATTTGGAACCAGTCTGTTGTTCCATGTCCAGTTCTAACTGTTGCTTCCTGACCTGCATACAGATTTCTCAAGAGGCAGGTCAGGTGGTCTGATACTCCCATCTCTTGAAGAATTTTCCACAGTTTATTGTGATCCACAAAGTCAAAGGCTTTGGCATAGTCAATAAAGCAGAAATTGATGTTTTTTCTGGAATTCTCTTGCTTTTTCAATGATTCAGTGGATGTTGGCAGTTTGATCTCTGGTTCTTCTGCCTTTGCTAAAACCAGGTTGGACATCTGGAAGTTCTCGGTTCACGTATTGCTGAAGCCTGGCTTGGAGAATTTTGAGCATTATTTTACTAGCTTGTGAGATGAGTGCAATTGTGCGGTAGTTTGAGCATTCTTTGGCCTTGCCTTTCTTTGGGATTGGAATGAAAACTGACCTTTTCCAGTCCTGTGGCCACTGCTGAGTTTTCCAAATTTGCTGGCATATTGAGGGCAGCACTTTCACAGCATCATCTTTCAGGATTTGAAATAGCTCAACTGGAATTCTATCACCTCCACTAGCTTTGTTCGTAGTGATGCTTCCTGAGGCCCACTTGACTTCACATCCCAGGATGTCTGGCTCTAGGTGAGTGATCACACCATCGTGATTATCTGGATCATGAAGATCTTTTTTGTACAGTTCTTCTGTGTATTCTTGCCACCTCTTCTTAATATCTTCTGCTTCTGTTAGGTCTCTACCATTTCTGTCCCTTATCGAACCCATCTTTGCATGAAATGTTCCCTTGGTGTCTCTAATTTTCTTGAAGAGATCTCTAGTCTTTCCCATTCTATTGTTTTCCTCCATTTCTTTGCACTGATCACTGAGGAAGGCTTTCTTATCTCTCCTGGCTATTCTTTGGAACTCTGCATTCAAATGGGAATATCTTTGCTTTTCTCCTTTGCTTTTTGATTCTCATCTTTTCACAGCTATTTGTAAGGCCTCCTCAGACAGTCATTTTGCTTTTTTGCGTTTCTTTTTCTTGGCGATGGTCTTGATCCCTGCCTCCTGTACAATGTCACGAACCTCCGTCCATAGTTTATCAGGCTCTCTGTCTATCAGATCTAGTCCCTTAAATCTATTTCTCACTTCCACTGTATAGTCATAAGGGATTTGATTTAGGTCATACCTGAATGGTCTACTGGTTTTCTCCACTTTCTTCAACTTCAGTCTGAATTTTGCAATAAGGAGTTCATGATCTGAGCCACAGTCAGCTCCTGGTCTTGTTTTTGCTGACTGTATAGAGATTCTCCATCTTTGGCTGCAAAGAATATAATCAATCTGATTTCGGTGTTGATCATCTGGTGATGTCCATGTGTAGAGTCTTCTCTTGTGTTGTTGGAAGAGGGTGTTTGCTATGACCAGTGCGTTCTCTTGGCCGAACTCTATTAGCCTTTGCCCTGCTTCATTCCGTACTCCAAGGCCAGATTTGCCTGTTACTCCATGGTTTAAACCTGCCCAGTTAAGACTGGAGTAGCTCCCATGGTTTGGGCACTCACAGTCAATCATGGTACTTGGGGCTACCTGAGTATTAACTCACTCAGTAACCTCCCTGTGTGCGGTGCGAAACCGGCTCAGAGAGGCAGGTCTCGTACTCAAGGTCACACGGGGTCACGTAGTCAAGGTCACACGGCTTCTGGGAGGTTGGGTGGGATTCCCACCAGACTCCGAAGCCTGTGCTCTCGCCCCCAGGCCGCGTCGCCCATCACGTCACTCCTTGACGGAGCTGCGTCTTTCCATGTTTGAAGCGGGTTTCTCGATGACGGAAAACTGTGTCAGAGTTTTCTGCCATTATTCTATCATCTCCATGAGGCTGGGAGGTCTCCAAGGGCCAGAACTACTGACCTCACCAGGCCAGGAGTTCCTCGAGGGTGGAAGCTGTGCCCCTCCTCTCAGACCCGTCAGATCAGCCCCTTGCAGAGGGAATCTGTGCCTCCTTCACCAGCCTGGAGCCCAGCTCGCCCTCCCCACGTGGCCCCGCCCTGCTCAGCCTGCCTTCCGCCGCCCCCCACCTGTCAGTCACTTCATGATGGAGGGGTGGGGCCCCACCTCCCCTTCCCGGCATCTGGCCCAGTGCGGTCTCTTCCCTGGGGCCCCCTCCTGGGGCTTCTCTCTTCAAGAAAGCATCACATCCATAATCTCACAAACAGGTGCCATCCGCGGCCATCTCCTATCTCCTCAACAGCTGGAGCCAAAGGGAATCCACCCCCTTGCTCCGGGCAGCACAGCCCGCGGTCCAGCCAAGTCCTCCCTCCAAAGGCGGCCCAGAGCCCACGCCTGGACCAGGCCACGGGCAGGGCAGAGGGTTGGGAGGCTTGCCTGTCCCTGGCCCCACCCTGAGGGAACCAAGAGGAGTCCTCACTGCCCCACTGACACTGCTTTGGACCCGCACTTTGGAGTTCCATTCCCAGGCTTAACTGACCAGCTGCGTGGTCTTTGCGAGTCTCCCCTCCGCTCAGCCCCCGAACCTCCATCCCCACCTTGGCCCTGCCCCCCCTACTTGGCAGTCTGGGAGTCCCCATCTGCAGAACGGAAATGTCACCCCGGTTACCCTTCCCCTCGTGGGCTGCTTCAGAGGATGGACCAAGCCGTGGTCAGAGGACCAGAGGCTCCTGCCCAGCTGGGAGGCCAGCCTCCCTGTGCCCCGGGCAGGTGGTCCTCGCAGGTGAGGCAGGAGGGTTGACTGTCAGGATGGTACCCAGGGGTCGTGCCGCCTTCTTGTGCCCTGGGTCTTTCTCATGCACTGGACTCAGATATTCTTGAATTCAAATCCTGCCTCTGATATCTATGAAAACATAAAATGTTTATAACCCTTGACCTGCAGTCCCGCTTCTAGAATCGATCCTCAGACATTAAAGCACCATTAACGCTGGGCATCCCTCGCAGGGTAGCTATCACAGGATTGTAAGAGCAGAAACCTTGAAACAGCAGGGAGGAGCATTCAAAGGACAGATTGAACACTGGAGATCATGCTGTCAGCCACTTGAAAACTATAAAAGTTGTAGCCTATATCCATCACATTGACCTGAGGTGTTCAGAATACATTTTCAAGCAAAAGGATACCATTAAGGAAAAAACACATTAAAGAAAAAGTTATGGAATAGCATAGCTGCATCCCACATTTCACCCAGTGCCTCTCTGTACGTGTGTGTACATTTGTATGTATTTATAGGTCTGCAAGGGCCACTGAAGCCTAAGACGGGAAGCCGATGTGAAGGACAGAAGACAAAGCAAGACGAGGCAGTCTAATCATATTCACATACATTAGCATTTGCTTAAACTGTCTTAATGAGGATATGTTTAAAAAACAAAGCAACAGCAATTTTTAAAACTCCCATCTCTGTCAGCGCTTTACAGTGGGACGTGGGCATACCACTCTGACGAGCCTCGGTTTCTTCATCTGCAAGATGGAAATAATTTTATAAGCTAACAATGTCCGTCTTGTAGATTCACTGGGTGAGCTGAAGAGATCATGGCACAGAGTAGGTCCATTTCCCTTCTGTGGGAAGTGGGAGGGGAGAAGGGGAAAGTCACACCTCTGCACCCAGCGGTCCGGCTCACACAGGGCAACCTCTGCAACTGATGTGGGGAAGACTCTGCCTTCATCCCCCTGCCACCCTTCCCCGGATGTTGGAAAGGCTAAGCAGTCTCCATCATTTTGCAGCAGAATGACCTGGACAGACTCCCATCCTGCTCTGAGATCCAGTGGGCACCCCCACCCCCGGGAAAGACAGTTATCTCCCCCGGCCCCCTAGGCATGCAGCCCCAACCACACCTAGCCTCCCCGAGAGGCCCCGGAGTGACTTCAGGGACGGGCAGGCTCTGCAGCCGGGCCTCTGGATAGTACCTGAGTGAGGGGGAGGGCCGGGCTCTCGTTACACCGTTACACCGAAGCTTACAGCTCTGCCCCACACAGCTCGCCTCAATGTCTGGAACCAGCCAGGGATTCCAAAGGCGCTTTGCAAACACAGCTCGCGCAGGCTGCTGCCCTTGGGGAACTGGGATTAACCTCTGGGCTTCTGCCTGGAGGAGCAGAAAGACTTGTTGGATTCCACCAGGGAGGGGCCTTCCCTGGTGCCTCAAACAGTAAAGAATCTGCCTGCAATGCAGGAGACCCAGGTTTGATCCCTGGGTTGGAAAGATGCCCTGGAGAAGGAAATGGCAACCCACTCCAGAATCCCCTGGACAGAGGAGCCTGGCAGGCTAGGGCCAGTGGGATTGCAGGGTCGACAGGGCTGAGCGACTGACACTTTCACCGTCAGCAGGGAGGGGGAGGAGGGAGGGTGGGGAGGGGGAGGAGGGAGGGTGGGGAGGGGGAGGAGGGAGGGTGGGGAGGGGGAGGAGGGAGGGTGGGGAGGGGGAGGAGGGAGGGGGGGAGGGGGGGAGGAGGGAGGGGGGAGGGGAGGAGGGAGGGTGGGGGGGAGGAGGGAGGGTGGGGAGGGGGAGGAGGGAGGGTGGAGAGGGGGAGGAGGGACGGTGGGGAGGGGGAGGAGGGAGGGTGGGGGGGGGAGGGGAGGAAGAGGAGGGGAGCAGAGAGGAGGTGCAAATCGAATTCCTGGAGACCTGAGAGTGTGTGGGTGCCCCTGACGAGGAGCCAGCCCGCCGAGCGCCCACTGGACGCTGCCCCCCGCGGAGGGGCCCCGCGTGGACCGATGCTGACGGCAGGCACGGATGCCGCCTGCCGAGGCCGCGATGCCTCCGGAACTCAGCGCCCTGAGGAGCAGAGAGGGACCGCAGCCCTGAGTCAAACCAAGCGTGACCTCGAAGGACTGAATTTACCTGGAATTGTCTGAGATTACATTTTCTGCCCTCAGGCAGAAAGGGAGCTTGGGACAGAAACTCTGTTCAGTGAGAGAAAAATAAAGTTACAGCATTTGGCACACCACACTAGGCGGCTTAGGAATTCCTCCTCATCTACACACAGCCCGGCGATTTGAAAATAACAGAGTTGCCAGGGCAAGGAGGCGCCCCAGACACCCACCCTCTCAGCCTCCCCCGGGTCCCACAGGGAGGTTCTGGAAACACAGTTTGAAAACTTCTCCCCCGGCCCAGGGGATGGGGTGTGGAGTGGAGGATGGCCGCAGGCCACCCACCCTTGCTCTTGGGGAGCCCCTCTTTCCCAGGTTTGAGTTGTCACCGCAGATCAGAGAGGACGGCGGCCCTGGGGACTGTCCCAGGAGCAGGACTTGGGAGCTCACATCCACCCGGAACCTGGGGCTCCTACAGTAGCTCCGCCTTCCCGGATGCTGTGGCTGCCCAGGGCTGGGTTTCCCCGCCGTGGCGCTGTTGAACTTGGGGCTGACCATTCTGCACTGCGCGGCTTTCCTATGCATCGCAGGAGGCGGTCATCAGCCCCTCTGGCCTCTCCCCACAGGCCCGTAGCATCGCCCAGCCTCCAATGATAACCATGCATCGCCAGATGACCCCGGGGAACAAAGTCCTCCCTGCCCCAGCTCCCCCGTGCTCAGCATCCCTGCTCTAAATGATCCCTCTGGTCTCTTGATGGTTTTCTAGAAGGTTCTCCAGGTCAGGGTTGCTCACCTAAGCCCCTCAAAAACCTGGTACCCAGTCACGTGATGGAATCCTTTGGACAGGTGGGAACGTCTGGGTCATGGCCAGTCCATGTGATTATGTGAGGGGAAGCTGCCCATGTGGACCTGGCCATCTGTCCCAGGAAATTCCTGCAAGGAACCACATGCTATCAGAGCCAGCATGGGGCCTGGAGCAGCAGAAGCCATTCCAGGGACGCACAGGAGATAAACCCCAAGGCCGGCACTCCGACCCTGCAGGGGAGGGCGGGTGGGAGGAGAGGCCCCTGATGTGTCTGGAGGGGGCTTCCCAGCCCCTCCCGGGCCCAGGAGATAAGTCTCTGAGCATCAACCAGGAGTCAGGCACTGGTGCTGTGAGCAGGGGACCCCGGCCCTGGCAGCCCACCCAGTGTGACAGAAGGGATGGTGACGTAACCCCACAGGCTCCAGGAAGCCTGATTTGGATGAGCTGAGTTGGGGAGAGGCCAGCCAATGGGTTAGAGACATGGGCCTGGCCACACTTCTGAGCTGGCCGTCAGGATCCGCTGCGTGGCTCCAGGCTCCCACCTGCCCACCGCGCTCCCCACCGCACCCACCCCGGAGCAGCATGTAGCACAAGAGCTGAGCGCCGGGCTCAGCCATGCCTTCCACACGCGTCCCCGGCAGTCTCGGGGGCCCAGCTGCATGCTGGGCAGGGGGGACCTAAGATGACCCAGATCCAAGGCTTGGGCTCCGGGGGAATGTCAGGGAGAAAGGCGTGTGGGTCACTCTTAGGTCTTAAAAAAAAAAAAAAAACCCTTTAGGGAAAAAAGAAAGAAAGAAAATTATAACCTCCAATGTAAAATTAAACTTTCCTCAAAATATTATTTTAGCAAAAAAAAAAGAACTAAGAAGGGGGAGCCGTGGGATACAGGGAATACCTGATCTCAGACCGACATCTCCCTTGAGCTACCTGGATGCCCTTCAGGATCGCTAACTCATACATCCCCAAGGACGTCCGCGCTCTGCCCGCAAACCCGCCCCACCTCCGGCTTCACCATCGCAGGGTGGAACCACCTCAACCCTGGACCCAAGGTGCGGGTCGCAGCGGAGCCTGTGGGTGTCCCCTCCCCATCATTGTTCTGTCCGGTCGGGGACCAAGTCCTGCCAACTCCAGTCCTCACTCATCTCTCAACTCTACCTCTCTGCCACTCCCACACCCAGGACACACCTGAGCTCCTGTGCTTACATGTCTGACATTGGCAGTCTTCCCAGCCTCCAGGAAGGATGCAGAACATACAGTTAAACTGCCTGGGTTCAAAACCTAGCCTCACCATAAGCTATTAGTTGTGGGATCTTGAGCAAGTTTTCCAACCTTTCTCAATTTACTTGTCTTTAAAATTTGAATATAATTATTAGAGAGACGCAAAAAAACTACAGTGAGGTTCCACTTCACACAATGGTCGGAATGGCCAGCATTAAGTAGTATACAAATAACAAACGCTGGAGGGGGTGTGGAGAAAAGGGAGCGCTCCTACACTGTTGGTGGGAATGCAAATTGGTGCAGCCACCATGGAAAATCATACGGAGGTTCCCCCAAAACACTAAAAATAGAGCTGTCATATGCTCTGGGTTTCCCGGGTGGCTCGGTAGGTAAAGAATCTGCCTGCAATGTGGGAGACCTGGGTTCGATCCCTGGGTTGGGAAGATCCCCTGGAGGAGGGCAGGGCAACCCACTCCAGCGAGCTTGCCTGGACAATCCCTATGGACAGAGGAGCCTGGCCAGCTGCAGTCCACGGGGTCACAGAGAGACGGACACGACTGACCAACTGAGTACACACACACACACACACGTGATTCAACAACCCTACTTCCAGGCGCGTATCTGGGCAAAACTAGGATTTATAGAGATACATGCAGCCCTGTGTTCATAACAGCATGGCTTACAATAGCCAGGACGCGGAAACAACGTGACCGTCCGTCGACAGGTGAATGAACAGAGATGATGTGGTGTTCACGTGTCAGCTCAGGGCAGTCCCTCAGTCGTGTCCGACTCTGCAACCCCATGGACTGCAGCACGCCAGCCCTCCCTGTCCATCGCTTCCCAGTCCCCAACTCCCGGAGTCCACCCAAACTCATGTCCATCGAGCCGGTGATGCCATCCAACCATCTCATCCTCTGTCGTCCCCTCCTCCTCCTGCCCTCAATCTTTCCCAGCATCAGGGTCTTTTCAAATGAGTCAGTTCTTCACATCAGGTGGCCAAAGTATTGGAGTTTCAGCTTCGGCATCAGTCCTTCCAATGAACACCCAGGACCCAATGATCTCCTTTAGGATGGACTGGTTGGATATCCTTGCAGCCCAGGGGACTCTCAAGAGTCTTCTCCAACACCACAGATCAAAAGCATCAATTCTTTGGTGCTCAGCTTTCTTTATAGTCCAACTCTCATATCCATACATGACCACTGGAAAAACCACAGCTTTGACTAGACATACCTTTGTTGGCAAAGTAACGTCTCTGCTTTTTAAAATGCTTTCTAGGTTGGTCATAGCTTTTCTTCCAAGGAGAAAGCGTCTTTTAATTTCATGGTTGCAGTCACCATCTGCAGTGATTTTGGAGCCCAACAAAATAAAGTCTGACACTGTTTCCACTGTTTCCCCATCTATTTGCCATGAAGTGACGGGACCAGATGCCATGATCTTAGTTTTCTGAATGGTGAGCTTTAAGCCACCTTTTTCACTCTCCTCTTTCACCTTCATCAAGAGGCTCTTTAGTTCTTCTTGATATCTTTTAAATCACTTTACTGCACATCAGAAGCTAACACAACATTGTAAGTCAACTATACTTCAATTAAAAATTAAAATTAAATTAGCATAGTAATAGTACCCACATTATAGGGTTGTTCAGAGGCTTGAGTTAATATATATGAAGAAGTCGTAACTGTGCCTGACACATAATAAATCAGCAATAGCTAGCAACTGTTATCTTTCCTCACTCCATCCTCTCTGATGCAGCTGGAGTGATCTTCCTAATCTGCAAATCTGCCGTCATCTCCCATGGAAAGTGCTTCCCACTAGACCCTTCACAACCATGATTCCACTAAGCACTTGTATTAGATACCAACTGCTGTGTAACAAATTATCCCAGAAGGTAGGTGGCTTAAAGCAATGAGAAACATCCATGATCTCACCCAGGTTCTGGGGGTTCAACTCAGCTGGGTGTTTCCAACACTAGGTCTTTCTTGAAGCTGCAGTCAATGTGTCGACTGGGGCAGGTGGCCACAGGCAGGCTTGCATGGGGCTGAAGGACCCACTTCTCAGAGGACTCACTCACACGGCTATTGGCTGAAGGCCTCAGCTGCTCAGCACAGCGTCCTCCCCGAAGGGCTGCCTGAGACGGCAGCAGGCTCCCCCCCGGGCAAGTGACCCCAGAGCGAAAGAGAAGCCGCCCTGCCTGTCAGGATCTAGCCTCAGCAGTGACCTCCCACCACTTCCGCCCTCTCCCTTCAGGAATACACCCAGCCCCAGTGCAGTGAGGGAGAAGCCGACACAGGGCAGGACGCTGTTTCGCAGGCTGGCTCCCACGCCACACCCTTCCGCACCCCATACCTTTCAGGCCACGCCGCTGGACCAGGAGCTACTGCACTTCCTGGCACTGCCCCTGCGAAGCTGCTGAGTTTTCACACATGCTGTTCCCTCTGCCTGGAAATCTTCTCCTTCACATCTCAACCTAGCCAAGGTCCACTCATGTTTCAAGATTCAGATAAGGACTTTCTTTCTAGAAAATTTCGCTTAATTCTCTTAGAAGATTTTTCTGAAAGAATCTGCCTGCAATGTGGGAGACCCAGGTTCGATCCCTGGGTCAGAAAGATCCCTGGAGAAGGGAATGGCTACCCATTCCAGTATTCTTGCCTGGAGAATTCCAGGGACAGAGGAGCCTGGTGGGCTCTATCCATGGGATTGCAGAGTCAGATATGACTGAGCAGCTAACACGTTCTCTTTCACTCCACTGCGTTCTAAGCACTGGTGCTAAATGCTTCACATGTAGTAACTCATTAGGTCCCCTAACAGCTCCACGATGTAGGGATTAATTTACAGATGGTGGAACTGAGGCTCAGAGAAAGTAACTTGCGCGAGGTCATCCAGCTGGTAAGAGGCAGAGTCCAAAGCTGAACCCCAGTTGTCTGACTCTTACCCATTATTAATACAGTGCTGGTCTCTCTGCTTGACCATAAACTTTAGGAGGGATGGAATTTTGACTGATTTGTCTCTGTGTTTCCAGGGCCTAGGACATTCCTGGATCATGACAGAGAAGAAGGGGCTTAAGAAAGAGGAACAAAGAAAGGAAATGAAGGGAGGGAGGCATCAGGCTCTGAGCTGGGCCTGATGGGTGAAGGTTCAAGTCAGGAGGCTGAGGAGACGGCCTGGGTCCACCCGGGTCCAGCTCATCCTCCTCCTAGGAGATGGTGGGATTCCCAAGGACCCGGCCTGTTCCCTGATCCCCTCCCCTGGTGGGAAAGGGAACGCGCCCTGCCTCATCACACGCGCCCCTGCACACTTGCATAGGACTGGTTCTTCATTTTTATGTCTGCTCAGACACTTGTTCTATTAAAGAAATAATTTAATTAACTCCAAGAAATGCAATTAATTTTAATTGTTCATGATAATTCATTGTTTAATACCCTATTAATAATTATAAAAAAAATCCTAATGCCCAGTTGCTGTCCTATAAAAGGATAATTAAACACTCGTATGGGAGACACTTCATTTTCAAGGGCTTCAACATCATTTCAGCCTCCAGAGCACAGCTTCCTTGACTCAACCAGAACTGTGTTCATGTGGAGGCTCCCAAAGGTGGTGACTTCTTAATTCTTTAGATTCATTTTACCTTGGAGAAGGACGGGGTGGCCCAGAAGCTGGCAAAGAGCTTTCCAGCAGGTGGAGAGCTGCTGCATTGGGCTGGGGGCTGGGGGAACCAGAAGAGGTTCCCTGAGTTTCCCTCTAAGCCAGAGCAGGCCTGTCCTGACCTGGTCACACAGCACCTCTGTGACCTTGATGAGCAGTTCAGTTAGGCAATTAACACACATTCGTGAGCATGTCCCATGTCCTCTGTCTCCCATGATTCTTGATAGTGGGGCCAGGTTAGTGGTCAAGACAGGCAAAATGATGCCCTGGTGAAGCTTACATCTGGAAGGGAGGGTTAGACTATGGATGGATGGATGGATGGATGGACAAGTAGATGCATGGATGGATGGGTGGATGGATGGATGGATGGATGGATGGATGGATGGATGGATGGAAGGTTGGGTAAATGGATGAATGGATAGATGGATGATGGATGGACAGGTCGATGAATGACTGATGGTTGGATGATGGATAGATGGATGGGTGGATTAACAAATAAATGATTGAGCAAATTCTGTGCTCTGAAGATGCATAACTTGGGAGCTCCAACGTAAGTTTTATTTGGGGCAAAATGAGGACTGCAGCCCAGGAGGCAGCATCTCAGATAGCTCTGAGAGCCTGCTCTGACAAAAATGTAACAGGGGAGATAAAGCAAGAATTAGCAGGGAGGAGCGCTCATTAGCCAGACAGGCCATGAAAGGCCTTCTGAGGAGGTGACTTTTGCCCTGAGATCTGCATTTTGACACAGAGTCCGTCTTACAAAGATCTGTGGGAAATTATTGTAGCCAGAGGGAAGAGCAAATGCAAAGACCATGGGATGGGGGTAAGCCTGCAATTTTTGAGAGATATCAGGGTGGATGGAGTGGCTTGGGCAGAGACAGGAGGAGAATGGTGGGTGATGAGGCAGGAGAGGAAGCTGGGGACTCGATTGTGCAAGCCCTTGTAGGTCACAGATCAGCAAACTCCAGTCCCGGGGCCAAATACAGCCCACTGCCTTCTTGTGAATAAAGTTTTATTGGAACACCGCCACGTCTATCTGTTCACCTATGAACTGTGGCCCCTTTTGTGCTTCGTTTTTTTTTTTTTTTTTTCTTTTTGGCAGGGTTGCAACAAAGACCATATGGTCCACGAAACCAAAAATATTTACTATCTGATTCTTACAGAAAAGGTTGTCGACTCCTGTTGAAGGGATTTTATTCTAACTGCAGGAGAACCCCGGAAGGTCCTAAGCAGGGAGTGTCATGGTCTAATTTGTATTTTTAAACCTTCGCTCTGGCAGCTGGGTGGAGAGAAGGCTGGAGGGGTGGCGGGCAGGCAGCCGCTAGAAGGGGGCTTGCGGCCTTGCTTGTCGATGGCGGGTGGCTGCCACGCAGAGGCCAGGCGGGAACAGCAGGCCACCAGGAGCCCTGCCGCCTTCTGGGGAGAGGTGACAGGAACTGTTACAAGGGCTGGGGCCACGGAGAAAGGATCTGAGCTGGGAGGTCTTCAGACGCTTCAGCTGACAAGCTTCTTGATGGACTGAAATCCATCAGTCCCTATCCTGAAGCTGCCTCACGAGGGACTGATATGTGACATTTCCCCAAGCTGGGGCTTGGCGTCCCCTCAGTGACAGTGGGGAGGTTGGCCCAGATCTCCAGGGGCCTGTTCAACTTGACCTTCCTGAGTACCTTGGTCCACCTGGGAAGCTGAGTCCGGAGCAGTCATTCCAACCCTTGGTCCAACCTCGCCTCCCACCGCCTCCTGCCTGCCACGGGAGCCGGAGGACAGGGAGGACCAGGCTGACCTGGCCCGGGGCGGGGCGGCGTGGCGGGGCCAGGCAGGGCTGCAGACTCGGGCCAGGGATTCAGTGCAGTTTCTTGGAGTAAAGAGAGGAGGAGAGTGTTAGAGCTCCACCCGAACCTCTCAACTCCAAAGACATTCCGGGAGCCGTCCTTCATTCATTCTAGAACACCTGTTGAGGCTCTTCCGTGGATATAGCAGTGAATAAAAGATACAAAAATCCCTGCCCTCGCAGAACGTTAAATTCCACAAAAATACTTGGAACACCTCTTGTGTGCCAGGAGCTGTGTGCTACGCAGTGCATGAAATAAACCCCACTGCACGGAGCGCCCATGCTCACAGAAAACCACCGCCCTTCACCAAGGCCCCCGCGTAATGCCGAGAGGTAGACCGCGGCCCAGGGTGTCTCACGGGAGCGCATGTGTCACCTGCGCTGAAGACCCTTAGCAGACATTTGGCCCCAGGAGACAGGTCGAGAAACCGAGGCCAGTCCACCTCGGGGCCTTCATCAGGCTCACGGGGGCAGAGAACAGAATGGAACCTGGGCCTCCCGGTGTCATTCATGTCCCCCCACCTCCTCAGCCTGGGGCAGCCAGCACCTCATCTGAGAGTCCAGGAATCCCTGGTAGAGGCAAGTCTGTGAGTTTGGAACATTCCATAAGGAGGCAAAATCGCACCCCACCCCAAGCCTGCCCACCCGCCCAGCATGGCTGCCTCCGCGGTCAGAGGCAGCTCACCATTTATCCACAGGCGTCTGTCTCGTGTTCCAGGGCCCTGGCTGGGGTGGAAGTCGCTCCACATTTTCCGGGCCCTTGGGGAGACTGCTTGGCATTGGAGCCCACAGTGGCCAAAGAGCCCCCAGATAAGCTGGTGTTCAGGCCTCCTGTGGCCCCACCCCCAGACGGAACCCTCTACCCCACCGCGCCCACAGAGCCTGCCCAGGGTGTCCGGGGAGCAGGAGAGAACTGAGGAGGGAATCCGGTGAAGGGTGACCCGGGTGCGCTCAGCTCAGGGCTGCCTGCTCTGGAGAGGCCAGCAGAGCCTGCCTCCAGGGGTCTGGTCTGGCTGCAGCTTGCAGAGAGAAGAAGCCAGGGGCTGGCCCAGGGCCTGTTTCTCGGACATAAGTCGTCCCTGTGTGAGCACCTGCGACATCTAGGTGGGGGGGACGGTGTCCTTAGACGGCCAGAGAGGCGGGGCGTCAGACACAGAGACACACACAGAGAAGGGTGCTGCATCACGCGCATGCGTGCACACACACATACACACATATGCACGCACACAGAGATAGACAGAGACACACACACACACAGACACACATGCACGCACACAGAGATAGACAGAGACACACACACACACAGACACACATATGCACGCACACACAGACACACACACACACACACACACACAGAGACACACACACATATATGCACGCACACACAGAGATACACACAGAGACACACACACAGAGAAGGGCGCTGTAACATGCGTGTGCACACACACACACATATATGCACACACGCACGCACACACACACACGGGAACCCAAGCTCCCTTGAATCCTACCCCCATCTGTCCATCCCAGGCTCCGGAGGGGAACAGCAGATTTGCCCTCTTGAAAGGGACCAGGGTGGGGGTCCCCAGGGCTCTTCACCGTGTCCCTGCCCTTGAAGTAAACCCCGATCCCGCTCCTTTCAACGCAGAGAGCGGGTCTGAAGGGCAGGCTCCGGTCCCGCCCGCCTCCTCCACCTCTGGGCCGCGGAGGGGGAGCTGGGGGCATGCGGGCAGGGGCTGGCTCAGGGGGAGAACGATGACACCCCCAAGGCCCCCCAGGCCCCGAGTGTAGCCCACCCCACCCTGCCCCAGAGGTCACCGGGTGGAAGCAGGGCTGAGAGAGTCGGGGACACAGCGCTGGTGTCTCCTAAACACCTACTGTGTGCCTGGTGCTGCTCCAAGGCGCCGTCTCCAAGAAGCTCCTTAAAATGCCCCGGGTAGGCCTTCGTCCGTCGATGGGGCCCCCACCCTCCTGGACTTCCACAAACGCTTGGCAATCCTGCCGTTTCGTGCGGACACAGGGGCAGTGGGGGCGGTCTGAGCCCTGAGAAGTCCTGGGGAGAGTGTCCTCTGCTGGGGGGGTCAGGCACAGCCATCTCAGAAGGGGGCACGGGGCGGACCCCCCGCTGCCTTGGGAGACAATACAAGAGGGGTGCCATCTGCCCCGCCGCCCCCAGTGGGAGCGCCGGAGACAAGGGCCCCGCATCTTTCTAATTTCCACAGAGAAGCCAGTGCCGCGGCTGCATCTCCACCCTGAGCACTTAAATACACAATTTACTTGAAGGAATTACACACTGCCGGCTGCTTTTAAAATAGAGAAAAGACCCCCCGCAGAACTGTTTCCTTTCCCCCAGTGGCGTCTTCAGCAGAGAATCTGTCCAACCTTCTAATTGCGCCATCTGTGCGGGGGAGGGCTGGGCCTCCTCCGCTCACCCCCGCCTTGTCGGCTTTTAATTCCACATCCCCACCTGCAGGGCTCCTGCTGCCTGGCCCTCCCTCTCTGACCCCACAGCTGCCGGAGCCCCTGCCCCTGGTCGTGGCTAGACGCCTGGGCCCTTGACTCTCCTCATTTTGACACACACAGCGTTAGCCTCTCAGCCCCTGAATCTGGGGTCCACAGGGTCTCTTTTGGTGGCTCAGAAAGGAAAGAGTCTGCCTGCAGTGCAGGAGAGCTGGTTCAATCCCCGGGTGGGGAAGACCCCCCGGAGGAGGGCATGGCACCCCACTCCAATATTCTTGCCTGGAGAATCCCACGGACGGGGGAGCCTGGTGGGCTACAGTCCACGGGGTCACAGAGTCAGACACGACTGAGCAACTATCACTTTCACTTTCAGTACCTCTTAAATTCTGCCCCTTGCAGAATCTTCTGGAAGCCAAGTCCAGGGACCTTTTGCTGCCCCATAAGCAAGAAGCTAGCGAGGCTCCAGAGTCCCAGCTGTACTTTCTGCTCTCCAGATTACCATCTGGACCTTGTGGACCAAAACAGGCCTGGGTTCTGAGCCAGGCTCCTCCCTTCCTGGCTGGGTAACACAGGCGAAGCTGTTTAACCTCTCTGAACTCATGATTCCTCCGTAAGAAAAACAGAACACTCCATCTTCTCCAGTCTCCCAACCACCTTTCTTTCTTGGGGTTCCCTCCAGAGCAGACAAGGACTTGGGTGCAGGTCAGTTATGAAGGAGGTGATCCCAGGACACCACGTGCCGGGCAAGGGGGTCAGAAGGGAGAGGAAGGGGGAAGAGAGGCCACGAAGGTGAGCGCTGAGCACCTCCCCGGGAGAAACGGGCCCCACCCCACCGGGGCCCTCCTGAGACAGCCTGGGGCACACTCAGGACTGCTGCCCCTCACGGACAGGCGAGGAAGCCGCCCGTCCACCAGCCGCCGCCCCCGCTGGAACACTGACGCCCAGGTGAGGGCTGGCAGTGTGCCTGGGGGTGTCTGCCCGCACCCTCGGGAGGCACACACCCCTCACCTCAGCGAGCACCCAGCGGCCGCACCACGAACGGCTGCTCAGCTGCCCACTGCCCACCAAGCAAACAGCCTTGTTTAAAACTCTGACCTCATTACGGTTAGGAGTAGCGGCAATACCTGTGAGCTTTAGGCTGGGTACCACGTCCCAGGCCACCGGGCCACTCTCCCCACGTGGCCTGGAGCCAAGGAAAGCTGAGACCAGGGTCATAGCCCCTGAGGAAGCCCATCTCCAACTTCTCCTCCCCTGGCTAGACTGGCTTTCTCTGCCCAACTGCCCCCTGCCCCAGGGATCTGTCTACACCCCTGTCTCCTGCCCTCCCATCCCTAGTCTGATCAGCCTCTCCCATCGGGCTGCCTGCTGTGAAGGCTGGTTCTCCCCTGGGGAGAGAACTTTCCCCGCCCCAGGCAAGCCGGCTCACAGCTGGGCCCCCTCCCACTCCCAGTGACAGGGGGGCCTTGCGTGGCCCCCACCTGGGCAGGGGGTGGTCAGCAGCACACTGACTCCTCACTCCCCCGCTTCCTCCTGTTTCAATATTCGCTGACACCTCCCCACGCCCAAGAGTTCCTGCCTGGAGTCTGAGCATCTGTGGTCCAGCTCCTGACTCATCCAGCTCCTCGTCCGTAGAAGAGGACCCAGCAAGAGCTGGACAGGCTGGCTCGAGCCACTCTGAGCACTGACTCGCCTTTGCCATCGGCATCCAACAGATGGACAGAGCTCTGCAGTCCCTGTTACCTGGACCCTCTGAGATGTCCCCACGCCTTTGTCACACCCTACAGGCCAGACGGCAGACCCCCCGCGCTGACTGGTCAGAGGAAGGGGAAAGATCACCCAAACCTATTCTTACTGAGTGTCAGCTTTGTGCCAGGCACCACCTCACCTCTGGGATGAGTGAACAAAACCAACCAAGTCTCACGGAGGGAATGTGGTAAGGCAGTGCAGGAAGAGGGTGTGGCCTGAAGACAGGCAATGGATCGCTTCAGGGCTTGATACGCATTCTCCAGAGGGAAAGAGCTCAGTGATCTGACAGTGTGACCAGCTGGGGAGGGGGACGTGATGACAGGGGAGACATTTGAGGCTGGTATACGAGGCCTCAGCCACGCAGGGGTTTGGGGACAGGATGTTTAGGCAGAGGAAGTGGAAACAGCACAGCGTGTGCAAAGGTCCTGGGGCAGGAATGCTTACGGTATGTCTGAGGGTATGTTAAACGGATGTTAAAATGGAACTGTTTGGGTCTCCATTTGGGATGAGGTTCAAAAACGACAGGCAGCAGATGCCAGCACACCGGCATCTGAGATGAGGCGTGAGCCGCGCAAGCAGGGTTTACAGAGAAGGTGGTGAGAACTGGCCCTGCCGCCCTGCGCTCCCACCTCCAGCTTAGAAGGGGGTGGAAAGACCGAGGGGCCTGGAGATGCGGGGGGCTGGGGAAGAGCTGTTGGAATTCTGAGGGCTCCGCCCCTACCAAGAGAAGGTGGGGTGCCCGCCCTTCCCTCAAGCCCAGGGAGGGGGGGTCTTCAGCAAGAGAGTCTGATATGAGACCCCTGGGTGCTTGGGTGGTAGGAGCACAACAGGGAGGAGCGATTCAGAAATCATCAGGACGGCAGTGCGGGGGAGGGGAGGGGCACCTAAGGCCTGGTGTTGGTCCAGCACAGAGTCTCTCAGGGGCATCACGGGGCGCAGGGGGCAGGGCAGATCAGAAAGGTCCCTGGAGGAGCAAGGAGGCCCCCGCACAAAGCAGCCGGGGACTACAGAGTGGGTGGAGGATGGCGGGAATCCCAGGGACCAGCTGCAGGCGGGACTGACCCAGTTAGGTGCAGTCAGTGAGTCCTCGGCCCACTCTGACGGGGGTCCTTGTGAGAAGAAGAAACTGGGACACAGACAGACACCAGGGACGGGCAGAGCAGAGACCGTGTGAGGCGCAGAGACGGTGCCGCCTGCGAGTCGGGGGGCCTTGGACACCAGCCCTGCCCCCGCCCAGCCTGGGGTGCCCAGCCTCCAGGACCTGTGAGCAAAGAAACTCCTGCTGTTTAAGCCCCCAGGCTGATATTTTGTCAAGCAGCCTGAAAAAGCGAGTGTGTATGTGTGTGTGTGTGTGTGTGTATGCTCAGTCATGTCTGATTCTGCGACCTCATGGACTGTAGCCCACCAGGCTCCTCTGTCCATGGGACTCTCCAGGCAAGAATACTGGAGCGCTTGCCAAGCCCTCCTCCAGAAAAAGTGACTACACTCCACCAAATCCAAGGAAGGAGTAAACGGGGGGGATGGGCAGGGGCTAGGGTACCTCACCCTAACTCTGCTTTGCCGAGGTGGAGGCATAGACCTGTGGAAGCCCAACTGCCTTTGTGATAAAGCACATCCCTCAGCCTGACATTCAAGACCACCAGATCAGCTCCTATCACCCACCAACACTCCCGGGCCACCTTCGCCCTTGACAGAACTGGCCACCAGCCTTCTAATTCTTAGGTCCTCCTCTGCACCCTTGCACAGGATGATACCTTCCTCAAAAGCCCCCCTTTGTCTAACTCCGACCCATGGTCTCAGGGCAAGTCCAAGAGCACCTCCTCCAGGAAGCCTTCTGGGGCTCTCCCCTGCCCTGGCTTATCCTAGCGTTGTGATCAGTTTCCTGGATGTCTTTCTCCGCTGAACCGTGAGCTGAGACTGTGCATGCCATGCCCACTTGCTCTCCAAGGGTCTGACAGCGCGCCCGGAACTTGGATTAATGGAAGGATGCATAGAACCGCCCTCCCCAAAAGGCATGATCAGTGGAACAGAGCATCGCTGACTGTCAGAGCCGGCAGGGGCTTTGGAGACCACCTGCTCCGACCTCCGCATCAGCCCCTGGGGAGCCGGGCCCGGATGGAGGAAAGTGCTGTTCAAGGTCACAAGGAGCAGGCAGCCCACGGGTCCCGACCTCCCCTCCGCCGGCCCCCTGCTCCCTGAAGTCGCGGTTTCTCCAGCCCCACCTCGGCCCCCTTGACAAGCGGAGTTTAATTATTTACGACAGCGCTTTATAGCTGTGGGTGAACCCACCGGAACATATTTTGTAAAAGTAATGAAGGCTCAGTAATGCGAGACCTCGCTACAGTTCCCGTCACTAAATCTTGGCCCAGGAGTCGGGCAGACTACGTCGGCATTTTTTCCCCCTCCTTTCTCTCGGAGAATTACAGGGTTTGCAGATGAGGAGCGGCTGTGACACAAAGCATATCCAAGGCATCTTTTCTCAGTTGGGGGAACGAAGCCGGGGAGCACGAGGCTGACTCCAGCCCCACCCCAGGGACAAGCTCTCAGAGGTGTCACCGGGTCCCGGGGCGCGGCCAGCCCCGGGGGGCAGCAGACACAGCGACTCGGGACTGAGAGACGGCAGGGTCTCTGTTCTGCCTCCCTGGGCCTCAGTTTCCCCATTTGTAAATCAGGGAGCTGCTCCTATTTTTTTTTCTACAAGATTCCAGTCTTTTCCGTAAGCCGTTAACGGGTTTATTACAAGATACCCACAGACTCTCAGGGACTCCCGAGGGCAGACGTCCACTGCAGCCGGCAAATGAGACAGAGACAGGCCAAGTGACTCCTCCAAGGTCAAAGCGCTGGAGAGCCACAAAGGCAGGATTTGAACCAGGCCTTTGGGCTCCAGGAAGCACGCCATTCACCACCCGCCACGGGCTTTGCACGGCCCATTCTCAACAGGCCAGGAGCCGTGATGGACCCCTCACACACTGTGACTCTTCCTACCTCCCCAGTAACGATGGAGCGTTTTCTCATCCTCATTTATAGACGAGAACCCTGAGGCTCACAGCGAGCCCAGACTTGGAAGCTGGGTTTCCCACGTAACAACACAGGCTTGGGTCTCCCCACGGAGCTGTTCTGTTGCCCCTGGACTGGGAGACGCATTTCCAGTAGCCACGGTCAAGTTGAGAGATACAACACTCAGCCTCCCATGCATACCCGAGAAAGACAGGCATCGCCCCAACTCATCGCCTGCAACGGCCAGGCGCAGACTGAGCTGGGCTGGGAACGGCGCCTTGGTTTATCATCTCTGGCCACGCTGGGTCTTAACTGCAGCATGTGGGGCGTGCTTGCTGAGGCATGCGGGTCCTTCTTTGTGGCCCGTGGGCTTCTCTCTAGTTGTGGCACATGGGCAGGCGGGCTTAGGGGCCCCAAAGAATGCGGGATCTTAGTTCCCTGACCAGAGCTCGAACCCTACATTGGAAGGAGAATTGTTAACTGCTGGACCACCATGGAAGTCTGGGGATGGTGTTTTGAGCCAGACTGAATTGGAAGGGAAATGGAAAACCAGCAGGAGTCATCGGGGCAGGGACGGCGGAAGGTGGTGGAAACGTTTAGATGGAGGGTGTGCTTGAAACACCCCAGCGTTTGGGAGGAAGGTTGAGAGAGCTTTAAATGATGTGATTTGGGATGGGAGGCTTATGTGGTAAGACTGAGGGTCTAGACAGTGAGCCCTTCATGGACAGGAGCCACCCATCTGTGAATCTTCAGAGCTTAAGACTTAGCAGGTGCTCAGTAAATGGATACACATGCATGCTCAGTCGCTTCAGTCATGTCTGACTCTTTGCAACCCCATGGACTGTAGCCCGCCAGGCTCCTCTGTCCATGGGATCCTCCAGGTAAGAATACTGCAGCGGGTTTCCATGCCCTCCTCCAGGGATCATCCCGACTGAGGGATGGAACCCGGGTCTCTTATGCCTCCTGCATGGGCAGGCGGGTTCTTTACCACTAGCGCCATCTGGAAAGCCCAGGATATGAGGGTGGCTAAATGAGATGACCTGATTTAGACCTTGTTCTGGGCTACAGTCCACAGCTGCCAAGAGTCAGACACAACTGAAGCAACTTAGCTTGCACGCTGCTACTACTAATCAGGAGGTGATCTTGAGGGCATCCTGTCACTTCTTTGGATTTCTTCTTTATCTCTATAATCAGACCCATATCTCCCACAGAAAGGTCTATCAGGCAGCTACCTAAATACATAATCCTGCTGGTAAGAGGCTTTCAAACCTCTTCAAAAGTCAACTCAATAAATGTACCCACAAGATCACACCAGTGTTTAACTCATGGCAGAAAACTCTGTGATCAGCTCATCCAAATACATCCTGCTGGTATTTGGAGCGACAAGCTTTTGCTTGGGTCAGGGGAGAAGAAGGCAATGGCTGCCCATTCTCTACAGAAAACGAACCAAACTGATCACACGGACCACAGCCTTGTCTAACTATGAAACCATGAGCCATGCCATGCAGGGCCACCCAAGATGGATGAGTCATGGTGCAGAGTTCTGACAAAACATGGTCCACTGGGGAAGGGAATGGCAAACCACTTCAGCATTCTTGCCTTGAGAACCCCATGAACAGTATGAAAAGGCAAAAAGATAGGACACTGAAAGATGAACTCCCCAGGTGGGGAGGTGCCCAATATGCTACTGGAGAAGAGTGGATGAGATGGTTGGATGGCATCACCGACTCGATGGACATGAGTTTGAGCAAGTTCTGGAAGTTGGTGATGAACAGGGAGGCCTGGTGTGCTACAGTCCATGGGGTCACAAAGAGTCGGACACGACTGAGCGACTGAACTGAACTGAACCGAACCGAACCGCCCATTCTCTGTAGACGGCACAACTGCTCTCAAGGAAGGATGATGTGATCATTCATTCATTCAACAAACATTCACTGAGGGTGCTCTAGGCACTGGGGCTTCAGCAGTGAGCACAGTACAAGGTCCTGCATTCATGAAGCTCACTTTCTAGCAGGGAGACAAATGTCAAAAGCAAGGCAGTGAGAGGCAAGAATGGGGTGCGGGGCCTGCAAGTGTCTCAGGTGGGGTGTGGGGGCCAGGGAAGCCTCTCTAGTAAGGTGGTACTTGGGTAGTTGAAGAGGCAAGGGAACGAGCTAGCAGATGTCTGGGGAAGATGCTCCAGGCAGAGGGAACAGCGGGGTGAAAAGGCCGGGGCCAGAGCTCACCGGACAAAGTCGAGGACCACTGGGGGGCCCCACCGGGGGGCAGGGTGGGAGGGGGCGAGGGGTCCACGCGCCTCCAGCAGGGCTCACAGACACAGCGGGTACTGCAGCTTTTACTCTGAGGGAGATGCAAGCCAGTGGCCAGCTTTCAGCAGGGAGGCCTTTCCAAGCAGAGAGCGATGTGACATCACGTTTAACAGGCCTTGGCCACAGCATGCGTAGAGAACTACCTGTGTGGGGGGCAACGCTGGAAACACTCAGGCAGGCAGGGGTCCCGCGCCGGAACCCTGGGGAGAGGGGAAGGCCCGCCGCGGAAGCTACAGAGCGGGTGAGACGTGACTGTTTCTGGATGTGTTTTGAAAGCAAAGACAACAGGAAGATTATTTATTGCTACTCGGACTCATCCAAGGTGAATCTGGATTTCAAGGTCCTGGCCCCCAGGTCAACAGTTTTGCTTAGAGGCACCCGTGGCTGACACTAACATTCTCCTTCTTCACCCTAATCCCCCAGAAGCTAGAAGAAAAGAGGCTTTTCACGTTAAAGCTATTAACCACCTCAGGGCAGGTTCAAGACCAGCTCTGCTAAGGCTGGTCTAAGATGCGCTGGGCAAAGCGTGGGGGAGTGAGCCTTCGCAGGGGGTCCAACCACACCTGGAAAGAGAACCCATGGCCCCTGGCATGGCCAATCACCCCAGAACCACAACAGTGGCTGTTCACGCCAGTGACTCCCCCACTAGACCAGCTGCAAAGAAATGTAATAACTTACCACCATCACAATCACAGCAATAATAAGAGCAACCAGCATTCCCTGCACGTTTACTATGTGCCAGGCACTGTGCCAAGCACTTCACTTGCAGTAGCTCACGCAACTCTGTCCGCCATAAGGTAGGCAATATTGCAATCCCCATTTCTCAGATAAGGAGGGTGAAGCTCAGAGATACTGAGAATCAGCCTAAGGTCACACTGAGAGGGCTAGAATGGGATAATTCAGTAGTTTAGGAGTCCCACTAGGGGATTAAAGACAGAGTGGGAATTTTAAGGGAGTTTGGGAGACTGTTGTAAGCTAGTAACTACTGAAGAAAAGAATCCAGTCACCTAGCAACAATCTATACCACCTTGAAGGAAGCCCAGTTGCATCCAAGGTCCAGGCACACTCAAGCCACAAAGCCTGATCAGTTAAAGCACAAGGCAATAGATAAGGGGCCTGGATCTTGTTCCGAGAGGTCAGGGAGTTAATGGTCCTTGAAAAGTAGCCTTTCTGTATGTAGTCAGGACAGAAATACAGGGGAAAGGGGAAAAAACTAGGTAAAAGGGGACTTGATACTGAAACCTGAGATTAATTACGATATTTTATTAAATGTTACTGCCCTTTTGCTAATAAACATATGAAGTAAATAGCACCATGACAGTTCCAGTTCGACCTTGTAGGGTCAAAGGAGGAACTAATAAAAGACCTGACGTCTGCCTCAGGCTGAGGAAGAGGGTGGTCTTCTCCCCGCCTCACTTTTTCTTTGATTATGAAAACGTAGCCCTCCTTGTTCTCAGGGCTGCGCTCCCGTGCCTGCCCACTTGAATCTCTCACAAACTTCCTGTGCTGATAACTCTTCACCTCTGGGCCCCACGCTGAATTCTTTCTGAGCTTCAGCAAGTCCTGGCACCAGGTAAGCACTTGCAGTCAAAGGACAATGGATTCGAGTCCCTGCCTAAGTCAGGGGTTGGGCGCTCAAGTCCCAGTCTGAGTTCTGGCTGGGTTTGAGTTCCATCCAAGCTGGGGTGCGGTTTCAGTACTGCTAGAAAATGACAACAGCCCAGCTGGAACCCAGGTCTCTCTAGCTGCTCTCTCGGCCCTTACAATTCCTCACTGATTGGCTCTCGGGTCCCCGGAAGGCCCCTCCCAGAGCTCGCCACCCAGGCCCACCTCTCATCATCACACCATCATTAGCCCGGGCCCCTGGGGAAGACTCTTGAGAGTCCCTTGGACTGCAAGGAGATCAAACCAGTCCATCCTAAAGAGCAGTCCCGAATATTCATTGGAAGGACTGATGCTGAAGCTGAAGCTCCAGTACTCTGGCCACCTGATTCGAAGAACTGACATTTGCAAACACCCTGGTGCTGGGAAAGATCGAAGGTGGGAGGAGAAGGGGACGACAGAGGATGAGATGGTTGGATGGCATCACCGACTCAATGGACATGAGTCTGAGTAAACTCCAGGAATTGGTGAAGGACAGGGAGGCCTGGTGTGCTGCAGTCCATGGGGTCGCAAAGAGTCGGACACGACTGAGCAACTGAACAACAACCAGCAGTCTCAGCCTTCTCCTCTGAGGCAGGGCCTGCTCCCAACACGCACACCCTCCATCCACGTGCCCCCGACCCCCCGCAGCAAAGCTCCAGCCATCAACCATTTCCCACCTACAGTGAGACCACCTTAACTCCAGGTAGGGGGCCCGAGCAGGTTGGAAACAGGCTCTATATTTACAGATGAAAGCCAAGTCGGTTGCCTATTGCAAAGACAACAAACTAATACCTTAGCAAGGCCCTTGGGGAACATTTTTAATGAATATATAATGACTAAGGTGTTAGATAAAATGGCATGACCGTGGGGGATTTTTTCCCCCAACCTTGCTTAGTTGGCTTTCTTCCGAGGGGCCAGGCACTTTACTAAGCGCACACTCACACAAGCCTTGCAGGACAGGCAGGGCTGACGGCGTGTCTGCGGCATTTTACAGATAAGGAGCTTGACGCTCAGGAAGCTGAAGCCGCCGGCCAAGGGCAGCACGGCCAGGGGCCCGGAGCGGCCCTGCCTGCACGCCCTCTCTCCCAGGGGCTGTGACGCTGGCTGGGTGAGGGAGCGCGCCAGCAGGGGAAGAATCACACCTGCAGTTTTGTCCTGTTTACTTTCAACAAGCCCGTTCTTTTCTCTGTAAATCACACAGCGTCCTGCCCTTGTCAGAATCACCAAAGACCCAATTAGCCCTGAGCACTGAGGCCCCTTCTTTGCAAACTTCCCCCAGACCCACAGCTTTTCAGGCTGGGAATATTACCAAGCTGGTAGAAAACTAGCCCAGCAAGCAAGCATTTATTCTTGAGCAATCCTGTGGGGGGTGGGGGAGAAACTCACATGCATAAGAAAACCACCCACAGCCGCTAAATTCTGACTGCCAAGCCTTTATTAGTGGTGATAAAAGGCAGCAAAACAGCGCCGGGCTTTCTACTCCCTGGTGGGGGCTGCAGTCCCAGGAATTAGTCATGTTTTGACTGGTGGAGTTATGGAATTTATAATGGAGGCCCCAGAGAAATTAAACACGGATTACAGCCAACTCCTTCCCCCAGCCGAATGTCTCCAGCAGGAAGGGTGCTGCTGGGCTCCCCCACCCACTCCAGGAGCCTGGTCTGCTAGCCAAGCAGTGACTCCTGCAGTCAGGGTTAGAGGAGATGGTTCTGGCTACGCTGCCTGTCCACCCCTTATCGAATCCTGGGCGGTGGGGACCAGGTCTGTCCTCTATGTCCCAGGAAGCAGGAAGCACCCAGCTGGGGTTCAGTGAATGAATTGAATGAAACTGTATCTTCAGCCCCACCCGCGTTCTTGTGTTAAGCATCATTTTCTCCCAGGACAGAGGTGAAAGTCGAGGGGTTGGCCACAGAACTGGCCGTCAGAAGTGGCCTGAATTTCGGCAAAGGATTCCAATGAATTCTACCCTATTTGGGAAGAGTTTGGACCCACCTCTCACACTCTGATTTTAGGGCCGCTTTAAAGCTCCAAAGAGCCCTGAGAGTGGTTGTATATCAAGATCATAACACCTTACTGGAAAAGTTCATCAAAAGGACAGGATGAAAAAAGAAGTGTGCCTGCAGCACAGGAGCTTTTGGGGTGTGCTCTGCGAGGCCTGTAGCCTGGTTGGTTGCTCTTAGGGCCTTTGATCCTGGCTTCTTGTTACAGACGAGTAACTCAGGCAGAAAATTAACCCTTAATGAGCACCTACGATGTGCCAGGCGCTGTTAAGCCACTTCAGAAACATTCTTCAATCTAACAGAGCCTAGAAAAGGGCTCACCACGAAGTACATGGCTAATAAATATTCACTGAATGAATAAATAACTTAAAGCCCATATCAGCCCGGTGAGGTGGGTACTATCATCCCCTCCCTACAGTGGAGGCCATAGAACCAACGTGGGGGGCTGTCCTTTGTCCCGGGGACACAGCAGCCAGTGGGGAACAGAGACTCGAGCCCAAGTCTGCCCGGCTCTGACCAGAGCTCCTAGGAAAAGACGGCCATGGTTCCTTCTTTCTCAGCAGGGGTTGGTTCTCCGAAGAGGAGACCAAGAACGAGGTGGGAAGTGAGAGGCCAGGGAGCTGTCCGGCACTCACAGTGCTGAAAAAGCCCCTGGAGCCAAGCCCCGGTCTCAGTTGGTACAGGGCATGTCTTGTTCTCAACCTGAATTCATCTCCTTGGAGATGACTCTCCCCACGCCCCACACTGGGGGCTGCCTCTACAGTCATCATCCAGGATAAGTTGCTCTATAACTGACAACAACTAGACCTCAGCCAGACGACAGGAAGATGCTTTTTTGGTCCCCTAAACCCACAACCCCAAGTATTGTCAATACCAAATTCCCACTCTAAAGCGTCCTGGACAAATGATGTTTATCCTAGAGTCTAATGGAATGCACGTTTTCATCATCTATAGTATTGCTCTGCTCAGATCCCTCTCTGGGCCATTCTCCAGGATATCCCCATAGTTCCAGCCCTTCAGGTGATGTCATGACTCTGCTTCCAATTCGGACAGGCCTCCCCATCACCCTCAGGATGAAGTCTTCACTCCTTGGTGTGACACTCAACGTCCTTCAAGAGCTGGCCCTACCAACCTCCACCTTCATTTTGCCCCACTCCCCACAGCTCTCATTCTCTAGCCATTCTAAGTATTCCATCTATTTAATCCCACACTTTATGGTTGCTGTTCACTGTTCAGTTGATAAGTCATGTCCAACTCTCTGCAACCCCATAAACTGAAGCACACCAGGCTTCCCTGTCCTTCACCATCTCCCAGAGCTTGCTCAAACTCATATCCATTGAGTCAGTGATGCCATCCAACCATCTCATCCTCTGTCGTCCCCTTCTCCTCCTGCCCTCAATCTTTCCCAGCATCAGGGTCTTTTCCAATGAGTCATCTCTTCGCATCAGGTGGCCAAAGTATTGGAGTTTCAGCTTCAGCATCAGTCCTTCCAATGAATATTCAGGGTGGATCTTCTTAAGAATTGACTGGTTTGATCTCCTTGCAGTCCAAGGAACTCTCAAGAGTCTTCTCCAACACCAGAGTTCGAAGGTATCAATTCTTCGGTGCTCAGCCTTCTTTATGGTCCAACTTTCACATCCATACATGACTACTGGAAAAACCATAGCTTTGACGAGATGAACCTTACCAGCAAAGTGATGTCTCTGCTTTTTAATACACTGTCTAGGTCTGTCACAGCTTTTCTTCCAAGGAGCAAGCATGTTTTAATTTCATGGCTGCAGTCACCATCTGCATTGATTGTGGAGCCCAAGAAAATGAAATCTGACACTGTTTACACATTTTCCCCATCTATTGCCACAAAGTGATGGGACTGGATGCACGATCTTCATTTTTTGGAAGTTGAGTTTTAAGCCAGCGTTTTTCCTAGGTCTAAAGCTGCTATGCTACTGATAGCACGGACAGGCCTTCCAAACAGAAGGGGGAGCTTGTGTTAAGTCATCTTAGCTCTGATGATGCTAAGTCATCATGATGCTAAGTCATCATCACCTCTGGTGAAAGTCATCTCAAGCACCACTTCCTGCCACTCCCTGTAGCCTGCTTCTCTCCATCCCTGTGACACATCCCTGTGTATGGAATGTGAACCTGCTCCAGCACGCAGTTACCCTGTAATGCCCTGGAAGGTACAGTAGCCATTTTCTGGTGTTTCGTGTCTCCTACCTGATGTGACCAAGTTAAAATGAACGGGAAAGCCAGGGTCTTTTTGCCTCAGGACTTGTTCAATATGGGCTGGTGAATACAGATATGATAGTAGCTAACTTTTTGTGTCTGGCACTTTCTAAGTGTTTTACATATGTTAACTCATCAAAACCATCCGGTCATCAGCATAACCACGCTGAGGTAGACGTCTTTATTGGGTCAGTTTTTCAGATGGGAAAACTGAGGCACGGGAGGTTAAGTACCTTCCTTCAAGGCAACACAGCAACGACCTTAATCCGGACAGTTCGGCTTCAGAGTCTGACCCCTTATCCATCCCATCACCTTCCTCTCTAGGGAAAGGGGACCAAGGGGTGGGAGAGACACTGAACGTCTCTTCCAGGGCCAGGAGGGGATGCATGCATGCGTGCTAAGTCGCTTCAGTCGTGTCTGACTCTTTGCAACGCTATGGACTGTAGCCCGCCAGGCTCCTCTGTGCATGGGGTTCTCCAAGCAAGGATACTGGAGCGGGTTGCCATTTCCCTTCTCCAGGGGAATCTTCCCCACCCAAGGATTGAACTCGGGTCTCCCACCTTGTAGGCAGATTCTTCATCTGAGCCACCAGGAATGTACTCAGTGCTAACACTGACTGTTTCCTGTATCAACAGAACCTAAAGCTTCTATTGGGGTTATCTCAGGAAACTTGGGCATCCAAATCCCACCCAAACCCAAGTACAAGGGTGCCAAGCCCCAACAGAAACTGGCAATATAAACTGGCACGACTGAAGCCTCACAGCTGTGAACGGCCCCCCAGGGGCTCTTCCCTTTGTCCCCTCTGCCAGCCCCACCCAGCCCCCTCCCCCGTTGCCAAGACCCTGCCTCCCGCTCCCCTGCACCTGGCTGCCCTGGCAGGCAGCCCCAGACCCCTCACAGAGGATAAGCTTCGCCCAGCTCTCAGCGGCTGCCAGGCCGTGCCTGAGCCGGCAGGCATCTCCTGGGCACCACTCACTGTCCCACCAGGCCTGGTATGCCAGCAGTTCCATGTTAGGTTGATGGCCCCGCACAGCCCCACGGAGGTGCTATTTTTAATTTAATTGGACAGTCGGAGGAGAGAGATGGTACCCAGCAAGGGAGTTTTAAAAGCTTTCGGGGGGGGGGGAGAGAAAGCAAAGAAAAGTTCATAATTATACACCAGGCAGCCAGATTTGATGCTTGAACAGAAAGGTTAAATGTTACATTCAGAATAAAATGAGAAAAAGAGTTCTGATGACAGTTGCCCAGAGCTACACAAGGAATAAAAAATACCCCTTGCCCAGCTCTTCTCCAGCAAACTCTTTTCTCTCATACTCATTTCGGCATTTCCCCCCTTCTGCCAAGAGGACACAAATAAGCCAGTTTGGAGCACAAAGATTATTGCCTGATATGTCAACACCTTGATTTCAATTCAAAAGCAGCTTTCACTCAAGCCTGAAAAAATCACACATCTTCATCTCTCCGGTCAAGGGGTCCAACAGGCCCAGAAAATTGGGAAGGTAGTCTGAAACTGTGGGTAACAATATGGGCCCTAGTATGGATAGACATAGATTCAAATCCCTCTTCTGCCAAGGGACACATGCTGAAGTTTGTGAACTGGCTGGATGACACCTTCCTATAGAGATAAACATCACACTCTTTTTAACCTACCTTTTCCTGTATGAATGGTGGGTGTGATACCAGGAGCTGCTGCAGCTATTTTGTGACCACAAGAGTCCTTGACTATATAGATATACAACTGTTCCACTGGACTGTCTACTTGCTACCTGAGACAAAAAAAGAAAAATCCCAATATGTTTCAGCCACTTTCAGTCTAGTTTTCCTTCAGGAATGCTGAATCCATTCCTAACTGGCAATTCATTATTAGCTTTAGCACGTGTGTGAACTCAAGGTGCTTAATATGTCTGAAGTTCAGTAGGTCAAATATCACTTATTTCACAGTGTGTATGCAAGGATTAAATGCAATTCCTTTTGTAAAGCACTCAGCACAATGCCTGACAAGACATAGTGACTGCTGTTGCTATTCATACTCCTGATTAATAGGAGAGAAATAACAACTTAGAAATTTTAAGGTAATATATTTCAATGCACTTTCTCATTTTCAATGTGACTTCTCACCCTTTGTTTTGGTTCATCCTCAACCCCAAACCTTGGAGAGGAGGACGTTCTACTCCTACTGTTCACCTGATTGACTCAGAGAAGATGCAGAAGCCCAAGGTAGCTTCGTTACTAGCGCTGGGCCAGCCTGTTACTCAAGTCTGACTCCAAGACCATGGGGCATTTGAGGCCCCACTTCTGCCTCTGGGAACCACTGTTGGCTAAGGTTCAGGGCTAAGGATGTGGCTGAGAGAATGTGGTTCATGTGTCAAAGATGAGGCGAGTTTGACTCACCTCCTCCTCCTTCTATTCCTGGAACTCTTGAAGAGTCCCTTGGACAGCAAAGAGATCAAACCAGTCAATCCTAAAGGCAATCAACCCTGAACACCCACTGGAAGGACTGATGCTGAAGCTGAAACTCCAACACTTTGGCCACCTGATTCACTGGACTTATTGGAAAAGACCCTGATGCTGGAAAGATTGAGGGCGGGAGGAGAAGGGGGCGACAGAGGACGAGATGGTTGGATGGCATCACCGACTCGATGGACATGGGTTTGAGCAAACTCCTGGAGACAGTGAAGGACAGGGAGGCCTGGCACGCTGCAGTCCACGGTGTCCCAAAGAGTTGAACATGACTGAGTGGCTGAACAACAAATTCCTAGAACACCAGGGTTCCCTGGGCGTCAGCCCTCCGCCATACTTTTTGTTCCCTGATGTCGAGGGGCAGATGGGAACAAAGCATGGGGGGAACCAGTCCCCCTCCGGAAGCAGCCACACCAGAGTGGCTGAGAGCCCAGATGTGACTTGAAGCCCACCTCTGTTTACAAGGGGAAAGTTGTTTTTTGCTGTTGTTGTTTTTCAGCCGCTCAGTCGTGTCCGACTCTGCGGCCACACAGACTGCAGCACGCCAGGCCTCCCTGTCCTTCACCACCTCCCGGAGTGTGCTCAAACTCATGTCCATCAAGTCGGTGATGCCCTCCAACCATCTCGTCCTCTGTTATCCCCTTGTCTTCCTGCCTTCTATCTTAAATAAACAGTAAGCTAGGACTGCTTTCTCTCTATCATTAGAATAAGCAAAAAGCCGCTGTAACCATCCCCAGACCTCAGTGGTGGAACACAGCAGGTTCCTCCTTGTGTCCCGGGGCCGTGCAGGCTGGTGGGCTCCGGCAGGAGATGCCTCCGCTCTGTCCCTCAGCCTCCGTCCCTCAGCCTCCGTCCCCTGCCGCGCTCCCTTCCCCCATCAGAGCCCCTGCATCCCGGGGGCTCACAGGGCAACTGTAAGGAACAGGCACGGGCACACACTGAACTGGTCAGCACCTGTGTGTGGCCACGTGGTCCTAACCCCAGGCATGCTCAGCAGGGCGAGCACAGCCGCCCTCAGCCCCCAGAAACCTCCCGCTCGGCCCGCCCCATTGAACACGGGAGTCCTGCCACACCCTGGGTCATGTGACCTCGAACACTTCATCCGTTTCATTCATCGGCACCTAAACCGGATTTCCCGACAGACACGCCTCATTTTCCCGCGCTTCACGTCAGCACGCCTCACAAATAACTGCGTTGTTTTTTTTTTAACAAACTGAAGGTCGGTGGCAGCCCTGCCCTGAGCGAGTCTGTAGGTGGCCATTTTCACAGAAGCGTTTGCTCACTTTGGGCCACAGTCTGGCAATTCTCACCGTCATTATTATTGTATTTGTCACGGTGATGTGTGGTCAGCGATCTGTGACGTTACTACTACAGTACGTTGAGGGCTCAGGTAAGAGCATGTACTAGCAGGAAAACGCTTCTTCTGTTTCGGCTGTCGGCTCTCAGCTGCGGCGCGGCCCCGCCACGGTGTCAGGCGGGAGCTTCTGTGGCAGCGTGGGGCTCGGCAGCCGAGCCGCTTGGGCTCTGCAGTTGCGGCGTGCGGGCTGAGCAGCCCCGAGGAACATGGGATCTCACGTTCCTGACGGGATCGACCCACATCCCCTGCTTCGCAAGGTGGACTTCTGACCACTGGACCACCAGCAAGTCCCAGCAGTGAAGTATTTTTACACTAAGTCGTGCACGTATCTTTGGATATAATGACACTTCACGCTGAGTAGCCTGCAGTATAAACGTAGCTTTCACATGCGCTGCTGATGCCGTTTCATCACCCAGTCGTGTCTGACTCTTTGCACCCTCACGGACTGTAGCCCACCAGGCTCCTCTGGCCATGCGATTCTCCAGGCAAGAATGCTGGAGTGGGTGGCCAAGGCCTCCTCCAGGGGACCGTCCCAACCCAGGGATTGAACTCGGGTCTCCTATATTGCCGGTAGATTCTTTACCATCTGAGCCACCAGGGGAAGCCTTTTATACGCAGTGGGAAACCAAAACATTCAGAGGGCTGTATTGCAACATTCGCTTTCTCAGAGCAAGCTGGAAGCAAGCCCTCGGCATCCCCAGGCCCGCCAGTACCTGTCACGTGTGCCCCTGCAGGAGACAACAACCTCCTGGAACCAGAAACCTCATGCGTCTTTTCACCCTGAAGTCCCCAGGGCCCAGCACAATACCAGGCACACGGTAGGTTCTCCAGTATTGACTGAATAAACATTAACAGGAACGCCTACTTCCGCAGAGCACCGGGACATCCGGAATGAGTGGGGAGGACGCGGCCGTTAGAGAAGGGTGCTCCAGGCCCTCACCCACTGGGCTCCGGGGAACCACTGCTCTCAGGCCCCCGAAGCCCCCACAGGCGGCCCGGGCCCCACCCCGGCATTCACGTGCTCACACTCCTTGGGTCCCCCCAAAGGGACTGCCCACCCTGCCCCATCCATGACCACAGAAGCCAGCACTTTCAAACAAGGTATTTATTTGCACTCGGTAAACAAGTCCTCGGCCAGGGGCCCAAGGGCAGGAAGGGCGCGCCAGGCTTCCTGCACCAACCCCCACTCAGCTGGAAGGAGGGGGGAGGTCTACGAACTTCAACTCTCCCATCCCCACCCACCCTATCACCTACTCAAAAATAATTCTCCCTTGCCCCCATTAAAACCTACTCAATCAAAAGAATGGGACCGCCCAAGAGAAATGCCAGGAAAAAACAAGCAACTGTTAAGCGTGGAGATGGCAGCTGGCCGCTCCATCCCAGTGACAGACCAGCCCCCCAAAGGGTTTCCAGGGTGGTACCCTGTCCTCCCACGGGGTGGATCCCACTCTTGAAACAAGATAAAACCCTAGAACCTAGAAAAATCTCCCATGACCTTTGAATTCCAAAGCCAGCTAACCCCACCCCAGCCCAGCCTCTCGCTGGGATGAGCCCACCCAGGCCGTCGGAGGGGAGCTGGGCCGCGGGAGCGGGCCGCTGGTCACATCCTGAAGCCAGCTAACTCCACCCCGGCCCAGCCTCTCGCTGGGATGAGCCCACCCAGGCCGTCGGAGGGGAGCTGGGCCACGGGAGCGGGCCGCTGGTCACAGCCTGAGGCCAGCTACCCCACCGCAGCCCAGCCTCTCGCTGGGATGAGCCCACCCAGGCCCGTCGGAGGGGAGCGGGCCACGGGTCACAGCCTGAGGCCAGCTAACCCCACCCCGGCCCAGCCTCTCGCTGGGACGAGCCCACCCAGGCCCGTCAGAGGGGAGCTGGGCTGCGGGAGCGGGCCGTGGGTCACAGCCTGAGGCGCTCATTGTACTCTGCCTTGGTCACCCACTCGGACTTGTACGTCGACAGATGGGCCACGACGGACGCTCCCAGCCAAACGCTAAAGTGCCTGTTGGAACCCGCAAACACGGAGGCCCTGGTGGGGGAGAAGTGGCTGGCCACCAGCTGGTAGAGACGCGTGGTGAAGCCAGGGTAGAGGGTGTTTCCCCCACAGGGCACCACGTGGGAGGTGAGCAGCGGGCACAGGCTGGGCTCGCAGGCCTCGATGGACTCCACGACGGCCTGGGGGAGGCTGGGCCCCTGCAGGTTGAACACCTGGGGGCTGAAGAACATCTCGGGGGCCAGCCGCTGCATGGCGGTCAGCTCCACGGGGGTGCCATCTGGGAGCTGGTAGCTGTTGCTCCTGTCGGCGCCGTCTGGCAGGCTCTGATAGAAGTCCAGCTCCTCCCCCAGATTCTGCGGCACGTAGCACTTATTCATCTGGGTGCTGGCCACAGTGTCCAGCTGGAAGAGGTTGTGGCGATTGTAATCTTCCTTGAAGAGGCTCTTGAAGAGATAGGCTGAGAGGTCCTGGCCCGCGAACTCCAGCGTCTTCTCCCCGGGCCACAGCGGGCGGCCGAGGTGGAAGGGCTGCACGCGGGTCAGGCCACAGCCCGAGTCCACCACCACGCCCGTCAGCAGGCCGGACGAGTACAGCGACATCTCCCGCTGGTCGGCCAGGAGGACGGACGGCACATCCAGCAACTCGAACATGATCTGCAGGAGGGGAGAAGACAGACGCTCAGCGTGCTCTCCCCAGAATGCCCTCATCCGTGTCTCCCCAGGACCATGCCAGGCAAAGCTCAAGTCGGCACAGACGCGTGTCCTCCAGGGACCGGCCGGCCCCCTGCGGCTCACACCAGGGGGGACTCGGAGGGTTCTGGGGGATCAGGAGGAGCCAGGCTGGCCCTCGGGAGCTTGCTTGGCGATGGCCTTTCAGAGGACCGTTCTAGCGGAGGGGTGGGAAGAGCCTCAGCGTGTGAACACAGGCGCTGAGGCGACTGGGCGTGTGAGCAGCGCGGCACAAGCCGGGACCAGGTCAAGGGCGGGAGGCGCGGCCTGAACTGTTTTTATTTTCTGGCCGTGCTGGGTCTCTGCGGCTGCACAGGCTCTTCTCTAGTTGCGGTGATCGGGCTGCCTGCCAGGGGCCTCACTGTGGCGGCCTCTCTGCCTGCGGACCTCGGGCTCCGCAGCTGCGGCTTGTGGGCTCAGGGGTTGCGGCTCCCAGGCCCCAGAGCTCAGGCTCAGTATTTGTGGAGCTCGGGCTTAGCTGCTCCATGGCACGTGGGACCTTCCTGGACCAGAAGTCGAACCCGCGTCTCCTGCGTTGGCAGGTGGATTCTTCAGCACTGAGCCAGCAGGGAGGCCCCTGAACCATTTTTTTTTTTTAGAAGAAAGAAGAGATGAGAGAAGAAACACGTGCTGCACACAGACGCTGCCTCCCGAGAGGTGGGGCAGCAGGAAGGGAAGGGAAGGGGGAGGGAGAACACTCAACTCCGGACACGCTGAAGCCTGCCTGTTAAGATGAACACTTTCCAAACACCAGGACAAAGCTGGAGCTCTGACCTTCGGAGCTCGGCACGTCCCCGGCTGCTTCTCCCCTGCCCGTCACCCCTCGGTCTTTACAGAGCACCCCACCCCCTCCTCCCCGCCTGCCCAGCCCTGGCTGCGTCCCCAGGGGTCTGACACCACAGACGCAGAAGGGCTCTAACAGCCCCGCTCTGGAGCCTCTGGACGCCTGGCCACCTTTGCAGGCCCACAGGCCCATCTTCTCGCCTCAGTGGGAGGGCGTTCCGTCCGTTTCTATGCTCAGACTGTTGTCCCCTTACCACCTGTTCCCCATACAGAACCCAAGGTCCTCTTTTTCAAATAAAAATCAAATGCAACCCCCTCACCCCACTTAAAGCCCCCCAGGAGCTCCATATTCACTCAGAGCAGAGGCTGGCAAACATTTCCTATAAATGGTTCAGTGTTTCAGATGTACCAAATAAAAATACAAGATGCCCAATTAAATCTGAATTTCAGATGGACAATAAATAATGCTTCACTCTATCCTAGGACTTCCCTGGGGGCTCAGACGGTAAAGTGTCTGCCTACAACACAGGAGACCTGGGTTCGATCCCTGGGTCAGGACGATCCTCTGGAGAAGGAAATGGCAGCCCACTCCAGTACTCTTGCCTGGAAAATCCCATGGATGGAGGAGCGTGGTAGGGTACAGTCCACGGGGTCGCAAAGAGTTGGACATGACTGGGCGACTTCACTTTCACTTCACTTTATATCCTATGCAATATTTGATACACAAACATTTGCTGTTGATGGGAAATTGCAACCTAGATAAAACTGTACTTTATCTAGCAGACCTACAACCTAAGCATTTTCTAGGCTTCATGAGCTGCAGTCTCTTTCCAACTACTCAGTTCTGCTGCTACAGGATGAAAGCAGCCATAGGTGATATGTAAATGAGTGGGCATGGATATGTTTCAATAAATCTTTACTTATAAAGACAGATGGTAAGCCACACTTGGCCAACTGGCTATAGTTTGCCAACCCTTGATTTAGAGTAAAATCCAACCACATCCCACAGCCTACCAGACCTATGAGATCTGGCCTGTCTCCCTGTTACCACCGTCCCTGGTTTGCTGGGCTCCAGCCTCCCAGAGAAGGCCTCCCTGATCACCATCTTCAAAGGGGCTCCCCTTCTTCCCCTCAGTCTGTTTTTACCCCATTGCATTTTGGTTTTAGAACTGATTACTACCTGGGATTTTTGTTAACTTGTTCAGTCAAGTCTTCCTGCAGAACATGAGCTCTTTGAGGACTGGAAGATGCTCTGGGAACATTTATGGAGCCCATGAGTACCCCGCGTGCCCCCCTCCCCACAGCACCCTGTTCACAGAGCACTGACCTGCCGTGCCTCCTTCTCTAGGAGCGGCTCTGTGAGCCCCCTCTCGCCTAACACGCGCGCCGGGCACACACTCGGACACAGTCAGTATTCACAGTGTGAATGCTTCAGAAGGCGGAGCTCCTGTGCCCACGCGGGTCTGAACAGTGTCAGGCCTGCTCCCTGGAGGGGCAGCCCAGAGAAGACCTTACCTCCAGGGTCTTCTGACGGTCTGTGGGCTCTTTCAGGGGGCTCTCTGTAACGATCACAGGGAAGTCCCCATGCTCCAGCCGATGCTTCTCCAGGATAAATGACCAGATGTGCTCCACACCCTCCCAGTTGATGACGCGGCCCCGTTGCACGGGATAGCTGAAGGTGTCGGGTCGGCAGATGTCGATGCCGAGACTCACACGCCGCCGGGCGTAGCTGGGGCCCGGGTTCTCCCGGCAGGGGATGTAGTTCACAACACTGGGCAAGACCAGCTGGGGCTCATTCCAGCCCGACAAGCCAGCCTTCAGAAAGGCAGAGCCATGGTCGATGATGATGGTTCTCGCAGACATGGCGGAGGTGGGGGGAGGTCTGCTCACGGGCCACCTGTGGAGGGAGAGGACAGGGGTGATTATGAACCAACTCTAGGCCGCCACTGGCTTCTTCACCCCAGTCAAACCTCAGGCTCCCCTGAATTCATGTGCTCTGCTCACCTTCCAGACCTTTGAACAAGCTGCAGCCTGCACCTGGAAGGTTCTTCCCAAACTCCCATTCTACGAAGTCCACCTAAGAGGCCCCAGCAGGACGCCCAGCTGATCCACTCACCCCACTTCCCACCAAGCTCCTCCTCCTGCACTTGGCGCTCTCGTCCACACCAAGTGGGCACTTCTGCTCCCCGAAGCCCTCTCACATTCTGCAGACTCCTGAGAAGCTGGCCACACAGGATGGACCTGGCGGACTTTGGCTGCCTGACTGAGGACACGCGGAAGACGAAGCTTCAGCTGCAGGGGCCATCGCCCTCGATAATAACAGTGAAACAACAGGAGCAGCAACAGGAATGACGACGGTGACGACGACAACCGTGGAGACCACCTCTGCAGCAGACGCCTCTCACCTATCGAGCGCTGCGAGGCTGAATTGTAGGTTGAATGAGGCGAATGTGTGTCCATCAAAAATGATCAAGTATCAACAATTTCACAGGGTTTGACCCAACAAACGGTCCCATCTCATTTTCACCACGTCTATTTGGCAAGTGCCATCCTGACACTCATTGACAGGCAGGGAAGCTGAGGCATGCAGAGGTTAAAACTACTCTCCCAGGGCCACACAACTAACAAAAGCAGAGCTGAGACTTAAACCCAAACCAAACTCCAAAGAACACTCCGAGCATCAGGCTAGGCTGATGAGAAGACGTGGGTTTCGAGTGTGTGCTGAGTATCCAACAGACTGTATGCAAGAGGCTGTGAGTGAGACAGCTAATCATGACCGTGGTCAGTTTCCTTATCTGTAAAGTGAGGGCAATAAAAAACACACCCTGAGAAGACAGGCATGGTCACCACCTGATTTTCAGACTTAACTATAAAAACTACACTAGCTAAGACCACGTGGTATTGGTAAAAGGATAATCACACAGATCTACAGGGCAGGGTAGAGAGTCCAGAAATAAATCCACACAAAAAATGTCAACTGATTTTTGACAAGGTGCAAAAACAACGACATGAGGAAAAATTACAAAAAACGGTAGGGAACAACCGCAGACCCGCATGCAAAAAACAAAAATCTTTGATCCATACCTCATACTTTGTTCAAAATTAACTCAAAATAGATCATAAACCTAAATATTGAACGTAAAATTATAAAACTTTTGAAAGAAAACATAGCAGAAAAATCACTGTGATCTCAAAGTTTTCTAAGATACAACATTAATAGCCTGATTCATAAAAGAGCAAATTGAGAGGTTGGGCTTCATCAAACTTAAGAACTTTTGCTCTTCAAAAGAAACTATTAACAGAATAAAATACAAGATACAGACTGGGAGAAAACAGTTACGAATCATATACCTGATAAAGAACTTTTATTCAAGAAATATAAAGGACTCACAAAGCCCAATAATATGAAAATAACCCAATTTCTTAAATGGGCAGAAGATTTAAACACTTCACAAAAGACAATATGGCAAATATACATATGAAAAGATGCTCAAGGTCATTAGGAAAATGAAAATTAAAAACACGGTGACTCCACTGTACACCTATAAAAATGACTAAAGTTGAAGGCTGACTATACCAAGAGCTGACAAGGAGGTGGAGGAACCAGAACCCTCATCTGCCCTGCAGGTGGGATGCAAGACTGTACTACCACCTTAGAAAACAGTTTGGCAGCTTCTCAGAAAGTTAAACACACACCTACCATATGGCCTAGTGTTTCCACTCCAAGGATTTACCCAAGGGAAACAAAAGCTTCTGTTTGTACAAAAAACACATGTACATGTTTTTAGAAGTTTCACTCATAATCACTCAGGTGTACCAACAACCTAAATATCAACGGAGAGGTACAGACAAATCTCCATTCAATGGACTAACACTCAGCAACAACAAGGAAAAACTGAAAAACACAACAACATGAATAATTCTCAAATGCATTAAGCTGAATGAAAGATGTCAGACTCAAAAGATGCATGCTGGAGGAGCTCCCATTCATACGACATTTTGGAAAAGGCAAAACTGTAAAGACAAAACAAACCAGTGGCTGTCAGCAGCCAGAGATGGAGAAGGGCTGACCTCAAGGGGCATGGAGGCCCTGGAGGGCGATGTTCTATTCTGACTGTAGTGGTGGGTACACAACTGCATGCATTTGTCAAAACTCTCACATCCTTACAGTAAAAACTAAGAAGCAAACCCAGTGGGTGTGGAGACAAATGAAAGATACATGAAATCCCCCTGCAGAAGGCAAACCGTCACACACTCAGCAGACTTGGCACCAAGGATGCACGTGGGTGTCTCGCGTGAGAGACACGCCCAGGGGCAGTCCCGCCCGAGGCCACGCTCCGAGCCATCACTCCACCAGCGGTGCGCCTGCTTCCGTTTCTGAGCAGCAGCTGCATCGACCTGTCGCTACAGAGAGTGGCAGCCACTGCCTGGCCCTGGCCAGCAGCCACCCACTGTCACCAGCCCTGGGGCCATGATTAGGCTTCCTTGAATTAGCTCTGACAACAGATGGGGGAGAGTGGAGAGAAGGAGCAAGATGGAAGCAAGGCGCGGGTCTCCTCCCTTGCCTGCTGGGACCCAGAGTGATGGGGAAATGGGCACCTGGATGATTTCCGGGAGGTAGGCTGTAGCACCGACCTCTCTGCACCTCAAGAGCGGGGCAACTGGTAACTGCTTCCTCGCCCCTGGCGCCCGCCTCGGCATTTGGAATCACAGCAGATGCGGGCAGGCTAACGTCCACTGCGATGGTGAATCGAATTGCTCACTTAGGGGCCTCCAGGTGGGTGGCCCAGCTGCCCTCACCTGGGAACTTGAGGATGGGGAGCAGGGGGCCATCCGCCCCCTGGACCATGACTGTAGGAAGAAAGTCCGGATGGCTCCAAGGAGCCCATCCCCAGAACAGAGACTGAAATGTACACGTTCAAAAGCATTTTACTGAGTTGCCTATTGTACAAAACAAACCCCTACTGAGCATTATGGATGCAAATCATTCTGAAAGGGTTCCGGCCCTCCTAGAGCTTCCGGCCCTCCTAGAGCTTACAGTCTACAGAGAAAGACTGTCAGATCATGGTGCCTTATCAAATGTGTCATGCCAGGAGGGATCAGAGCAATAAAGAAAAGGAAAATCTGGTAAAAGCAACACGGAGTGTAAGGGGCACAGAGGCCTGGCGTTATTCTAAACAGGGCCTCTTTACAGAGTGACGGCTGAGCAGAGAACTGAATTCAGTGAGAGAACGAGGCACGTGATCACCTGGGAATACTTTCCAAGCGAAGGAACAGCAAGCGCGAAGGCCCTGAGGCGAAAACTGCCTGCCGTGATCTAAGAGCAGCCCAGCGCCAGTGGGGGACACGGCGGGCAAGGGGAAGGGTGCTGAAGATCTCGGATGGGGCTTTCAGGGGGTGTCTGTATTGTGCTTCGAGCTGAGAGAAACCACTAAGGGTTTGATTTGGGGAATGAATATTATCTGACTTGAGTTATAAAAAGGACAACTGGGCTGATGTGAAGCACAGAAAATGAGGGCAAGAGGAGAAGCAGGAGGAGGAAAGATATGAAAGATGATGGTGGCCTGCACTAAGCTGGAAACTGCCGAGAAGGCGCGAAGTGGTCCGAGTCTGGGTGTATTTAAGAAAGATGGATACGACAGAATGGGAGACAAGATGAGGAATAAAGTGCAATGCCAAGATTTTTACCCCAAAAGCCAGAAGAATGATGTATGCATTCACTAAGATGAAGACTATGGAAGGAACAGGTTTGGGATAGGGAGGAAATCGGGAATTTGATTTTGGACATGATGGAAGTCTGAGATGTCTACTAGACACACATGAGGATGTCTTGAGGCAGAGTTTACAGTTGCCCGAGCTGGAGCTGTAACTGAGAATCAGTGACTGGGTGCACCCATGCTAAGTCGCTTCAGTCCTGTCTGACGCTTTGCGACCCCGTGGACCATAGCCCGCCAGGCTCCTCTGTCCATGGGATCCTCCAGGCAGGAATACTGGCCTGGGTTGACAGTTCCTCCTCCAGGGGATCTTCCGACCCAGGGATCGAATGCACCCATGTCTCTCGTGTCTCCTGCGTTGCCAGGCGGACTCATTATCACGAGCGCCCACCTGGGGAGCCCTAATGAATGGGTGGAACTGCAGATTCTGGGGATGGATGAGATCATGCAGGGACTCAGTGAAGAGGAACACTGATGTCTGAGGGGCTCTACGGTCTGGAGGCCAGGCCTTGAGAGGGACCAGTAAGGAGGATCAGAAGCAGTAGCCATAGAGGTGAGCAGGAACCCAGAGGGACTGTCTCAAAGGCCAAGCAGAAAAAATATTTCAAGAAGAGAAGAACTGCATGTGCTGAGAAATCAAGATGAAGATAAAGACCGACTGGATGAAGCAACACAGAAGCCATCAGGCAAGAGAGTTTCACTGGAAAGGCGAGGAGAAAGGTCTGAGGAGTGGGGGAGATTCCACAGAACCGAGTCTGCTCTGCAGAAACACCAGCACTCTATGAAACAAAAAGCAAGGCTGAGGGAGCGCTGAGAATTAAAGGACACGGCCACCAACACAATGTGCGTTTTCTGGTCCTGGATCACTGAGAAATGAATTCCCACAAAGCGCATCAGTAACATGTTTCTGGTACCAGTCAAGATGGAGTAAGTGCACTATACCCTCTCTACCGTGAAAGATAACTAACAAGTTTGAAAACACAAAAAGCAACTACCTGGAGACTCTGAAAAGGAAAAGGAAAACAAAACCACAGACTGAGGAGGAAAGTCAAACTTAGAGAAGCAACCCACGGAAGGGGGAGGTTGCTGCTGGTTCTGCGTCCTCTCTTCTCTCGCAGCATTGACTTGAGGCATATAAAGCATGTCCTTCGATCATAAAGGAATTAAAAGAAGTCAAAATCAGAATGATATCTGGAAAACCTCCGAATATGTGAAAATAAAGTTAAAAGGGTGCCTGGGTCAAAGAAAAAAATTATGAAATACTTAAACTGAACGAAAACTGAAGCAGAATCTAAAACCTTGGGACACACGGCTAAAACAGGGCTCGGGGGAGTTACAGCACTGCGGTTCAGTCGCTCAGTCATGTCTGACTCTCTGTGACCCCGTGGATGCAGCTCACCAGGCTTCCCTGTCCTTCACCATCTCCTGGAGTTTACTCAAACTCATGTCCATCAAGTCAGTGATGCCATCCAACCATCTCACCCTCTGTCGTACCCTTCTCCTTCTGCCCTCACTCTTTCCCAGCATCACGGTCTTTTCTAATGAGTCGGTTCTTCACAGCAGGTGGTCAGAGTACTGGAGTTTCAGGTTCAGCATCAGTCCCTCCAATAAATATTCAAGATTAGTTTCCTTTAGGATTGACTGTTTTGATCTCCCTGCAGTCCATAGGACTCTCAAGAGTCTTCTCTAGCACCATTTATAGCATTAAATGTTTATATTTTAAAAAGAAAAACATGTTTCAAATAAGCTTCCATCTTTAGAAGTTGGAAAAAGAAGAATGCATTAAATTCAAAGCAAGCAGTGGATGGAAATAAAGAACAAAATCAATAGGAAACCAATAGAGAAAAGTCAATAAAACCAGAAGCCGGTTCTTTGAAATGATTAATAAATTGATAAACCTCTAGTCATGTTGAGGAAAAAAAAGAGGTAAGACACAAAGGATTGCTATCAGGAATGAGGTGACATCACTCTGACACTACACACATGGAAAGAATAACAAGAAATGATCATGAACAATTTTGTGACTATCAATTTGACAATATAGGTGAAAAGAAGAAATTCCTTCAAAGACATAATCTATGCAAGTTCACTCAAGAAGGAACATATAACCTGAACAGCACTATGACTATTAAAGAGATTCGGCGTTTAAAACCTCCCAATGAAGAGAACTCTAGACCAAATAGCTTCACTGGTAAATGCCACCAAAAATTTAAGGGAAAAAGTTATTCTAATTGTATACAACATCTTCCAGAAAGCCGAAGATAAAGTACCATATCTCGTGAGGGCAGTGTGACCTTGGTGACCAAATCAAAGATACTCTAAAAAAAAGAAAAATACAAATCAAAGTCTCTGATGAACAAAATTCTGAATAAAAGATCAGCAAACTCAGCAATATATAAAAGGAATAATTTGTTAATTTTTGTTGTTTGGTCACTAAGTTGTGTCCATGTCCAACTCTTTGTGACTGACCCCAGGGGCTGTGGCCTGCCAGGCTCCTCTGTCCATGGTATTTCCCAGGCAAGAACACTGCAGTGGGTTGCCATTTCCTTCTCCAGGAGATCTTCCCAACACTCATCAACTAAATGGGGCTTTTCCCAGAAATGTAAAGCTGGTTTAAGATTTTTAAATTAATATAATTCAACCTATTGACAGAAGAAAGAAGAAAAACTACACGACCATCTCAGTGGATGCAAAAAACAATTGGATAAAATTCAACATAAACTTATAATAAAAACTCTCAATTACTAGGGATAAAGGAGAATTTTATTAACCTAAAAAAAGGCATCTGCAAAAAAAAAAAAAAAAAAACCTACAAATAACACACTTAAGTTTCCTCCTGAGACCAGGACTAAGACAAGGAGGTCAATTCTCAACACTCAGTTGCTGGAAGTTCTAGCCAGCACTATAAGGTGAGGAAATCATGAAATAAGAGCATATACACTGGAAAAGAATAAATAAAACTGTTCCTGTTTGCAGAAGACACAACCGTCTACAGAGAAAATCCCAAAGAACTTACAAAAAAATATCTTAGTAGTAGTAACTGGGCTTGGACAACTCCCATGAGATAAGTTCAATATTTTTAAAATCAACTGTATTTTATAAGCTAGCAATAAACAGCTGGAAATCAAAAATTTTTACAATAACATCAAAAACTATAAAATACTTTGGTATAAATCTAACAAAACATGTTATACTGAATACAATATGCTAACAACTACAAACACTGATGAAAGAAATCAAAGAAAACCTAAATAAATAAATAGATATACTGTGTTCATGGATTAGATGATTCAACATCATTAAGGTGTTAATTCTCCCTAAACTGACCTTTAGATTTAATCCCCATCAAAATCAAGCTTCCCTGGGGCTAAGATGGTACACAGTCCGCCCGCAGTGCAGGGGACAGTCCCTGGGTCAAGGAGGCCTCCTGGAGAAGGGAACGGCTGCCCACTCCAGTATTCTGGCCTGGAGAACGCCATGCACAGAGAAGCCTGGCAGGCTTCAGTCCGTGGGGTTGCAATGAGATGGACACAACTTAGCGACTTTCACTCACTCACTCAAAATCCCAGTGGGATTTTTGCTTTAGATATCAAGATGATTCTAAAATTTATATAGGAAGACAAAGAAACTACAATAGTCAAAATAATTCTGAAAAAGAAGAACAAAGTTGGAAGACTAATACAATGTGATTCCAAGACCTACTATAAACCTATAGTAATCAAGAAAGTACAGTATTGGTGAAAGGATGGGCACTCAGATCAGTGGAAAACAGCACCCAGGAACAGACTGCGACAAATATAGCCACCTGATTGTGACAAAGACGCAAGTACATTTCAGTGATGAAAGAGTCTATTCAACAAACGATGCTGGAAAAAACTGAATCCCTCTGAGAGGTTTAAAAAAAAAACCCTCAACCCATTCTTCACCTCTAATACAAACATTAAGTCAGAATGAATTATGTAAACCATAATTATAAAACAACAACAACAAAAAAAACCTGTAAGACTTACAGGAGAAAACAAAAGAGAAAATCTCTATGACTTTACCTAAGAACATCTAAGTGTTCTCAAATACAACATCAAAAGCAGAACCCATAAAAGGAAACATTTGTATCCGAGACTTAATCAGAATTAAAAACTCCTGCTTTTTGAAAGACACTATTAATGAAAATTCAAAAGACAAGTCACAGGATGGTAGAAAATACAGTTTACCCTTGAATGATACAGAACTCTGCCCTGCACAGGTCCACTCACAGGCAGGCTTTTTCAATAAACACCCACGACAAGGCTATGCTGCCCACGGCTGAATCCAAAGATGCAAAAAGGTGGGCACAGAGGACCGCCTGTAAAGCTACATTCAGAGTTTCAACTGTGTAGGGCCGGTGTCTCTGACCTCCATGTGTTCAAAGGTCAACTGTATTTGCAAGTCAAACTTCTGACATAGGACTTGTGTCCAGAATATAAAGAGCTATCAAAAAATCAATAATAAGAAAAGAAATGGAGGTGGTTCAAGATGGTAGTGTAGGAAGACCCTGAATTCACCCTCTCCCACAGGACACACCAAATCTACAGCTACATGCGGGACAATTCCCTCTGAAAACTAGCTCAACTGCTCCTCGACAACAAAGGATAAAAGAGGCAGAGACGCTGGCTGTCTCACCCAAAACCCCATCCCCGACCCAGAGACCCACAGCTGAGGGATCTCACAAGTACGGCGCTTCTCTCTGCAGAGAGAGGTCTGTATCTCACACCGGGCACCCCGACCCTGGGGCCTGCCCTGGAGACAGACGCCCCACCGCATCTGGCTTTGAATACCAACAGAACTCACATCCCAGAGGGAGTGGACACTCCACTCTTTCTTTTAACACGTTTTCCTTTTTATTTTGGGGGGTCATGCTAAGCCTGAGACATACACGTTTGCAAAAAGGATGTGTCGGGTTTCGCTGGGCCAAGAGGGCCTACGGAGACTTGTGGGGTGAGGAGGAGCCCGGTGGGGGGGCACGGCATCAGTGCCAGCTGGAGCAGCGGCCGAACTGGGAACCGAAAGAGGTCCCCCCAAAATAGAAGAGACTCCCCGTGGTTTTCCAGGACAAGGGGGTAGATGTGAGAAGTAGGACAGACACGGCAATCGTCCAGCCAGAGAATCCACTCTGGGAGGGCTCGTGGGCAGCCTGACCTGCCTCAGGACCCCAGGCAAAAGCAGTGAGCGCGTCAGCACCTGGACACACGCGAGGCACTGAGCGCTCAGCCGGGCAGCGTCTGCGGCAGGGACAGGGGCCTGCGGGGCTCTCCCGGGATGGGGGCACCAGCCAGCCTCCTGTGTGGATGCCCTCTCCACCCCGCGAGTGCCAGGCGGCAGGCCCCGCCTCCATGCTACCCGCTGCCCCTGCTAAAGCCGGCAGGCGTGCCCCAGCCTCACACTCCCCCGTGGCCCTGCTAAAGCTGGTGGGCACACGTGGCCCCCACAGGGGACACCCCCTGAGCGCCTGGCTCTGGTGTCCAAGGGGGGCTCACGTTTCCGGGCCCCGTGGACCTGAAGCAATCAAAGGCATTTCCTGGCAGGATACCACCTGCAGGGCACTGCAGAACCCTCAGACCGGACACACTCCCAGGCTTCCTGTGAAAAAGGCCTGGAGCTGCAGCCAGAGGGGCAGGCTACAGGTACACCACTCATCTACAGGCTCTGGGTCTGTTTTTAAAGAAGCAGGTTGGGAGAAGTGTGAACAAATGAATAGAAAAAGGTGTGTGCGTGTGTGCGCACACGCGTGTGCACAATGGAATAATACTCAGCCAGAAAAAAAGAATGAAAGTTTGCCATTCGTGATGATATAGATAGACCTTGAGGGTATTATGTTAAGTGAAATAAGACAGAGAAAGACAAATACTGTATGATTTCACTTATATGTGAAATATAAAAACAATGAACAAAACTCATACACAGAGAATAGGCTGGGGGCTGCCAGAGGGGAGGTCAAAATGGGTAAAGGGGTGAAGAGGCTATAAAGTGAGTGAGTCACTTTAATGATTTAATGATTTAACATCCAGCACAGTGACTGCAGCCAGCAATACTGTACTGCATATCTGAAAGTTACTAAGAATAAATCTTAAAAGTTCTCATCACAAAAAGAATTTTTTTGTGACTTTGTATGGTGACAGATGGTATCCAGACTTACTGTGGTGATCATTTTGCAATGTATACAAATACTGAATCATTATGTTGTACACCTGAAATTAATATAATATTATAAGTCAAGTATATGTCAATTTAAAATTAAAAAGATGACAGAAAATGAATATTTTAAAACTGGGCCAAAGATGTGAACATGCCATCAAAGAGGCTTTATAGATGGTGAGGGCACAAAAAGATGCTAAATATCACGATGGAAATGCTAATTAAAACCACAGTGAGATGCTACTACATACATACTAGAAAGACTAAAATAAAATTTAAGTACAATACCAACTGCTGCAAGGTTAGAGAAATTGGAACTCTCACAAGCTGCTGGTGGGAATATACAAAGGTACAATTAGCGAAAGAGCTTGGGCGTTTCTTACAAAGTTAAACACATACCACTCAAACCACCAATTCTCCTCTGAAGAGCAATAAAAGCGTAGGTTCGCATACAAGCCTTTGTGCCAGCGTAAAAATCACTTCATACCAACGCAGATCACTAAGAACTGGAACTGGTTGTTCACCAGTTCTTCAACTGGTGAATGGATAAACAAACTCTGGTACCCTCATTCCACGGTGTTGCTTCCACTCAGTAATGAAAGGAAACTGACTACCGAGGCAAACAGCACAGTGACCGACTTCCAAAATCAGCCCCCGAGTGAAGGAAGCCGGACCTATCTGCGCAATTTCCACTGACCTGCACTGTGGAAAAGACACAGCTCTGAGGACAGAGGACGGATCAGCTATTGCCAGGGGCTGGGGGCGGGGGGACGCGCAGACCACACAGGGGAGGCGGGAACAGTGCGGGGTGGGACTAGATTATATCTTGGCAGCAGCGCTGGTTACATACCTGTGGGCATTTGTCAAAATTTAGAACTACACATCAAAAAGAGTGACTCTTACTGCACATAAATTTTTAAAAAGCACATTTCAGGAACTATGGGTAAAATGTGAAAATGGGTTATATTTTCAATGTTAAATTTCCTGCCCTTGATCACTATATTGTGGTTTTGAAAGAGAATATCCTTGATTTTAAGAAGATCTGTGAAGAGGTATTTACAGGTAGAATGTCATGCAATTTACTTTCAAGTAGATCAGGGGAAAAAAGCATGTATAGATAGAAAGAGCCTCAAAGCAAAGTGGTCAAAAAAATAACTACTGAATATGGGTGAAGGGTGCATTCTGAGGTGCACGGAACTATTCTTACACCTCTAGGTAAGAACAGTTCTTAAAATTAAAAGCTTTGAGAAAAAGAAAAGATGAGAGGAAGGAAATTGGTTTATACTGGAGACAGCCGGTAGACAATTTTGATGAGTTCTACTATGAAAGGAAGCAAAGAAATACAACAGATGTGAAGAGGTATGGGACCCCAGGAGGTTTGGGTTTTTTTAAGATAAGAAACAATATGCTAAGGGCTTATGCTGATTGCAATAATCCAGTGGGGGCAGAAAGCAGAATCACAGTAGATTAGACTCTGAACTATCAAACCCGTGCCCACTTCTCCACATCGCCGGCCTCCAGCCCCACTCACCTTTCCTGTTCCTCTGTCCCTGGACCACAGCCTGTCCCCTCCTCCCGTGGGGTCCGGCGTGTGCGTCCCTTTCTGTCTGAAACACCTGTCCCAGCTCTACAGGGAACCCCCCTTCCAGGCTCAGTTCAAGGGTCACCCCACAGAGAAGGCTTCACACTCACTCTGTCCTCAACCGATTTTACACTAGCTGCTCTTATTATCTGAACAGCACTCACCCAAGTAAGCCCTCGCTCACTTTTCTGTCTAGCCATCTGGCTCCCTCTCAGGAAACAGGAATCTAGAGTCCAAGGTGGACGAGTTCTGGTCTTCTGCTTCCATGTCCCCATCACATCACTGGCATACTTTTGTTAAATCCATCTGGGCTGAATGATGCATTTCTTAGAATACACCAACTCGCTGGCAGCGCCACTGTTCCATATGGACTCCGTGCCCATGTCCCTCAAACAGCAGATCCTTCTGCAGGCTTCTGGTTCCCTGCCCGCTCAAAACCCCTTAACAGCTCCCACAGCCAATAAGGAGGCTTCCCAGGTGGTGCCAGTTGTAAAGAACCTGCCTGCCATGCAGGAGACGCAAGAGATGTGGGTTCCATCCCTGGGAAGGGCCCCTGAAGGAGGAAATGGCAATCCACTGCAATATTCTTGCCTGCGAAATCCCATGGACAGAGGAGCCTGGCAGGCTAGTCCACGGGGGGGTCGCAAAGAGATGGACACAACTGAGAGTCCAAGCAGGCCCACACACGGCCACAAGATGAAGTCTGCGCTCACCCTCATCTGCACAGGCCCCTGGTCGCGGCCCCCGGCCGGCCTCCCCGCCTCCTCTCCCCTCCACACACCTGACGCTAGAGCTGGGCTGCAGCAGACGCTGCTTTAAAAACCGGGCCCTTCCTGCACCTGTTCCGTCTGCAGCTCTCTTCCACCCCACCTCAGCGGTCTTTGAGATCCCAATCAACCCTTCACTCCCAAAGGCAACTTCACACCAGACAACTTCCATCTGGCAGCTCGTGCCTCCACGGACCATACAACGCTCGCTGAGCGCTCACCGTGCATGCGGTGCTGGCCACAGAGGAGCCCATTAACCCGCACAGCCCCAGGACGAGGGCACGGAACTCTAGTCATATCTCTGGCTTATGGATGGAGCAATCAAAGTTTAGAGAAGCGCGGAATCGGCTCCAAGACACCCTGGCTTCAGGGCAATCAGGAGTCACACCCACGCCTGTGGGTTTCCAGAGGCCCAGCTCCTAACTACCACGTGATGGACCACGTGACCTTACGTTACTCCATTCTCCAAGCCGTAGTTTTCAGATGAGAAAATCTCCCTTTCATGGATGCTCGAAGGATTAGCAATACCGTCTGAAGGAAACAGGATGCAAACCTGAACACACTGGCTTTTGCTAAACCTGTAGTGCCCCGACTGCGCCTGCTCCCGTTAACTGTCTGCCCGGGGTCTCCTCTCCCCTCCGGCCATCACCTCTCCGCTCCCCAGGGTCTGCAGTGTCTGTCCACATGGGGCCCCTGAGGGTCTGCCCATCAGGGCTCCATCCAGGGCCCCTGTGAACTGCTCTGTGGTTATAAATATTTTGCAAGGAGTTCTCCACTTGGCACTTTTATCTACTGGGTGGCCAAAAAATTTGTTCAAGTTTTTCCATAACATCCTACATAAAAAAACCAAATGAGCTTTTTGGCCGATCCACTCTCAGGGACTCTTAAACAGCTTAGAGAGGTTAGCAGAGGGTTGGTGCCAGGGGGTGGGTGCCATCATCCCGGTGTTCATTCATTTATGTACCCATAATCCATCTCCAGGACCCTCTGCTGCTAGAGAACGCGGAGTGTGCTTCCCACAACCTAGGCACCTGCCGGGCACTTCCGTCCTCATTTCGGAGCACAGCCTGTCTGTGAAGGAGGCACTATCGCTGGTCTGTTTTATGTCTCAGGCAATGGAGCCACAGAAGACCCACCCTGTTACCCACAGCTTTTGAGGAGCTGGACTAGGGTCAGAACCCACAGTCTCTGGCTCCCGAGTCCAGGCCTCTCACCAGGCAGCCACCTTGCTTCTCATCCCACAGCTGCTGGGTTCAGCACAGCACGAAGACGTCCACATCCCCCCACCGTGAACGTGCTGGGATACGGGGCAAAGGGCAACGAGGGTTCCTAATCACCTGGCCATGCGTTAGGGAGAGCTACCTGGATTCTCCAGGGGAACCACACGACCTTTTAGAGGAAGGAAGACGGAGGCAGAGAAGGGTGTGAAGACACAACAGTGCTGCTGGCTCTGAAGACAGAGGAGGGGCCACAAGCCAAGGAATGCAGGCAGCCTCCGGAAACCAAAACAGGCAAAGAATCGGACCCTTCTCCAGAGCCTCCCAAGGAACACAGCCCTGATTTCAGCCCAGTGAGACCCATTCTGCTCTCTGACCTCCAAACAACAAGGCACTAAACCTGCAATTTTAAGCATGAAGCCTGTGGTCTCTTGCTATAGCAGAAGCCATGGGAAACTCAAACAGATGCCGAAGCAGCTCACAGCCCTTTCCTGCTCAAAGCTGGCCAGGCCATCACAGCCAGTGGCAGGGTCCGAAGGCAGAGCCCACCCCAGCACCCTCCCCTGGCCCCCATGGGGGGATCCATCCAAGGCTCCCTCAGGCTTTGTCTGCCTACCAGGGAAACCAGACATTTTATCTCGGAACCAGACATGGCCCAGCTTCCCTGCAAACCAGGAACCAAGCTGGGAGCACAGAAGCCAGGGTCCCTACACAACAGGCCGAGGACATGGGCTCACAAGTCCCCTCCCTGGAGGCGAGGTGCTGGCAGGCCCCACCTGCCAGAGGCAGAAGGGCTGAAACTCATTACAAGAAGCCTAAGGACAAAGCTGAAGTGGAGAGACTTCCCTGGTGGTCCAGCGGTTAAGAACTCACCTGCCAATGCCAAGGACAGGGGTTCGGTCCGTGGTCTGGGACGACTCCACGTGCCCCAGGGCAACTAAGGCTGCATGCCCCCAACACTGAAGCCCGCGTGCCTAGAGCCTGCACTCCGCAACAAGAGAAGCCACTGCAGTGAGGAGTCTGCCCGCAACTGGAGAAAGCCCGCATGCAGCAATGAAGACCCAGTGCAGGCAAAAATACACAAATAAAATTTTTTATAAAGGTGGTATTGATCCTTCCAAGGAGCATGTGGGTCCAAAGTGAAAGTGAAGCTGCTCAGTTGTGTCCGACTCTTTGCAACCCCATGGACTGTAGCCTACCAGGCTCCTCCGTCCATAGGATTTTCCAGGCCAGGGTACTGGAGCGGGTTGTCATTTCCTTCTCCAGGGGATCTTCCCAACCCAGGGATCACACCCGGGTCTTCTACGTTGCAGAGGCTTTACCGTCTGAGCCTTTACTGTGCAAAGGGTTGGGGGCACAGGACACAGCAGAGAGAGACAGAAAGAGATACCAAATCTGCATGAGGGGAGGACAGGGTTTTAATTACTCCTTTTCTTAACCTCATTGTGCCTTGAGGTATTTTAACATTACTCTCCCTGGCAGGAAGGATTGATTGATTGTCTCTTGGCATTCAGAAACCCTGATTAATGTAAAACTAACCAGTCGTTCTGAACTCTGGGGAATTAATCACTTAAATGTGGGAATTACTCAATAAACCGTTCAAACATGCAATAAACCAAGCCATTAAAAATTAATCGCTCGACATCCCGGCCGTGTAAACAGGGCTAATAAGATCCTGGCAGCTTAGAGTGAGGAGGAAAAGGAAGCAGCCGGGGGAGCAATGACTTTAACCAGCCACCCCCAAGAACCAGAGTGGACACACCGATGCCCCAGCCACATAGCTCAGATCACTGGGTCAGGGGACACCTGCTTCCTGGGCCCTCCCGCCCTGGCCCTAGGACAAGGGCAGGCAGATGAGAGAGAGAAAGGAAGCGCTCCCGGGCTGTTAGGAGGATGTGGTGGGTTTAGAGCTACCACCTGTGCAAATACTTGCTGAGCACCTTCTGTGTGCCAGGCCTGTGCTGGGATCTGTAGATACGAGCAGAGCTCGCTCTATTGCATTTTGCAGATACTTCCTTTTTACAGATTGAAGGTCTGTGGCAATCCTGTTTTGAACAAGTCTATGGGTATAATTTTGCCAAGAGCATTTGCTCACTTCATGTCTCCATGTCATATTTTGATAATTATTATAATATTTCAAATGTTTTCATTATTGTTGTATTTGTCACGGTGTTCTGTGATCAGTGATCGTTAAAGTTATTATTGCAAAGAGATTATGACTCGCGGAACTTCCCTGGTGGTCCCGTGGCTAATTAGACTCCACGCTCCCACTGCTGGGGGCCCAGCATCTCTGGTCAGGGAACTAAATCCCACACGCTGCAACTTAGACCTGGTACAGCTAAATAAATCAGTTATTTTTTTTAAAAAAAAATATTATGACTCACTAAAGGTCCAGATTATGGCTAGTATTTCTTCAAATAAAATACTTTTAATTAAGGTACGTACACTGGCTTTTTAGGCACAGCATTATTGCACACCTAACTGACTACAGTATGAAATAAAAAAGTTTAAGTTAGTCACTCAGTCATGTTCAACTCTGTGATCCCATAAGCTATAAGCCTGCCAGGCTCCTCTGTCCATGGAATTCTCCAGGCAAGAACACTGGAGTGGGCTGCCGATTCCTTCTCCAAGGGATCTTTCCGACCCAGGGATTGAATCCAGGTTTTCTGCATTACAGGCAGATTCTTTACCGTCTGCGCCCCAGGAAAGTCCTCACTAGAGTAGAGTGTAAACATAACCTTTATATGCACCGGGAAACCAAAATATTTGTGTGGCTCGCTTTACCCCAACGCTGGCTTTACTGCCACGGTCTGAAACCAAACCTGCCACACCTCAGAGGTCTGCCTGTTCAGCCGTGATCAAGGAGACGGCAGAGCTGTCTGTGTGTGGGTGTGGGTGTGTGTTAGGAAACACTTGTTTTCTAAAACATTGGCTATAAAGGAAAATACAGCAAGGGATGGCGGTAGGTATCATGGGAGAAAAAAGTTCTCACTTTAGACAAGCTGATCAGAAAAGGCCTCTCTGAAAAGATGCCGTTTGCATGAGGCCTGAAAGAAGCGGTGGCACGCAGCGTCGAGGGGTCTGGGGAGGCGGGCGGCGAAGGCCCCCAGCGCGAGCCACGCAGACGCTGGGAGGGAGTGCCCAGAGTGCGGGCTTCGGGGGCAGCCGGGCAGTAAGGGTGCAGAGTGTCTGAGGCCAGGGGACCACAGAGACTAGCTTCTGCCCGGGGGACGCTGCTACTGACGGCTCCTGAGAGGAGAAGCATGCTGGCCGTGGTGACGACACCGGAAATGAGGCACAGGCAGGTGCAGGAAGGCCCGCCGGAGGCCACTGAACCATCAGGGGCGGCCAGCTGCTGCCTCCCCAGTGCCCGTGCCCCCTCCCCAGCCAACAGCACCTGCTCTGGCTTCGGGCCCGCCCGCCCCTCTGCCCCCACTGAGGCGAGGACAGGGCTCACTCGGCGCTCAGCTCAGAGGCGTGTCTCAGCAGGTTTAGCCCGATGGGCTTGTCACAGCACTCTGACCGCTTGTGATCTGACTGAGGAGCCCCCCACGGCTCCCCGCACGACTGTCAGCTCAGAGATGGCCACAGCCTCCACCTGAGGACGGAGCAGATCCCTGCAGAAGGGCAGAGCCAAGGAAGTCACGGAGAAACAGGGCCACAGTGCGACACCAGCGATTTCTGGATCAAACTGTTCCTGAAGCCAGCTACTTCTGAGGTTGCCAGTTCTTTCCGTCAGTTTCCTTGTTTCCAGCCACCTGGAGGAGGTTAAGACTCCTGACTGACACGGCACCTTATCTGTGTGTTATTGCACCCAGGGCTTACAGGTGTCTAAGCAGTGAGTACCAGAGCCAACTTGCTAACTTACAGACAAGAAACCCAGGCTCAGCGCCCGGGGCACGCTGCAGGACGTGGCAGAGCTGGAATGTGAGCCCAGCAGTGCTGGTTAAACCCTGCCTTGACCTTCTGTTCTCATTCTCTACGTGTATCTCCCTCTGTCTGCGTGAGATAAAGCAGCTTCAGTCATCTCCAGCTCTTTGTGGCCCCATGGACCGTAACCCGCCAGACTCCTCTCTAGGCAAGAATCCTGGAGTGGGTCGCCAGGCCCTCCTCCAGGGCAATCTTTCTGATCCAGGAATCAAACCCACATTTCCTGCATTGGAAGGAGAGCTCCTTACCACTAGCACCACCTGGGAAGCCCATCTCTCTATATATATATCTTTAAAAATGTTGCTCGGTGGGCTTAATGATTTAATTTCGGAACAACAGGTGCCACATACACGGCCCTCTCCCCTACCTACACCTTTAGCAGCCTCATTGCTAACATGCACCTCTAACTAACTGAAGAACTCGCTCCTGCAGGGCCCTGAAGCAATATGGCATCTCTTAACATCCCTGCAGCCCCTAGATAATGACTAACACGGTCCTGATGAGATAGAGATGCAACACCAGCCACTGAACTCTGGCAAGCGGCCCTCTCCCAGATCCTGTCCTGCGGGGGCCACGGGAGGAAGTGGACGTGGATGCTGAAACCGAGGAGAAGCCACTGGGAGGTGGGCAGTGGCTGGTGCCCTGTTGGGAGGCAGCAGCCCCGAGGAGAAGACGGCCAGGCCCCGTCCACCGGAGACGGACAAAGGCCAACGCTGCATCTTCTCTCTGGGTCCCCCACATGGTTCAGACACAGATTTGAAAACCAACAAAGTTTCCAGAAAATATAAACTGCCAACAGTGGACCAAATAAACTATTCAATAAACTGAAATGGTAATCAGAGATTCCTTGACCTAAGGACCGTAACTTCAGATGATTGTATGGGTGAGTTCTACCAAACTGATTATGCCCACAAAGAAGAAGTGTACATACATATATTAGACTACAACTCAGCCATGAAAGAGGATGAAATAATGCCATCTGGAGCAACATGGACAGACCTGGACATTATCCTACTAAGTGAAACTGTCTCAGACAAAGACAACTACGTGGAATCTAAAATATGACAGAAATGAACTTATCTACAAATCAGAGACAGACTTACAGAAAGAGAGAAGAGACCTGTGGTTGCCAAGGGCAAGGCGGCTTGAGGGGAAGGGCTGGGAGTTTGGGGTCAGCAGATGCAAACTCATATAAACGGAAAGGATAAACAACGGGCCCCACTGCGCAGCCCCGGGAACTATGCTCCGCGTCCTGTGATGAGCCACGACGGGAAAGGAGCACATGTGAACACACACCCAGCGGGATCACTCCGCTCTAGGGCAGAGTCACGCAACTCTGTAAAGCAACTAAAACTCCAACTTGGAAAATTGATCACACCCAGCTTATAGAGCATCAGAAAGAAGGAAAGCTACCAAACTTACTGTATGAGGCTGGTAAGGACGGAACGTCACAATGGAATAAAGATAACGTAATAAAGGAAATCACAGGCCCATTTCACTTATGGACAGATCATTTCAACGTGAAGGATCAGCCAGCCAAGGGCAAGTCACCTGAGAACAGCGGGCGGACAGGCGTGCGGCGCCGCGGGGAGCAGGGCGGGGAGAGTCAGGCAGCTGGGCTCCAACCTCTACCCCTCCATGCCGCACGCGCTGCAGTAACGCCCTGAGGCCCAGCTGACGGGGTCCCTGCCCTGGTCCCCGCCTGTGACAGGTACATGCACACCCCTCCATCACAGCCGCGGCACAGCAAACCCCCAGTCGGCACCCACAGCCATGACTGGCGCTCCGGCCCCGGAAGACACTCTGCAGCATCTCCTGCTGGACACAGAACCAGGGAAGCCGCAGCTGCAGGACCAGAGGGGCCGGCGCGGAGCCGCAGAGGAACCGAGCAGCAGACGCCGCTCAGGAGGAGAAGGGACGGACCCGTCCAGCCCCCTTAGGGCTCACGCAGCAGGGTCCCACGGAGCCAAGGACGCTTCTGGGAGCTCCCACTTCCCGGCCCCTGTGTTTTAATCTGCAGGAGGCAAAAGGTATTCATGATTTTGCCGGATTAGAACAGTTTTCGTAACAGCCTCATGTGGCACCTCAGGAACATTCTGAAACACTGGGACTTCCCTGGTGGCCAAGTGTCCAGGAGGATTCCACATGTCACAAGGCAACTGAGCCCGAGGCCCACAAATAGTGAAGCCTACGTGCCCCAGAGCCCGCGCTCCGCAGCAAGAGAAGCCACCGCATGAGACGCCCGCACACCACAACTAGAGAACGCCCGTGAGCAGCGCCGAACACCCAGTGCAGGAAAAAAATTAAATACAAAAAGAAACACTGAGAAAATCACAGGACTCACACGTGCACAGGCAGGCCTCAGAGATATTGTGGGTTCTGTTCCAAACCACCCCAAGAGAGCTAGTATCAGAATAAAGTGAGTCACACCAATTTTTGGTTTCCCAGTGCATGTAAGTTATGTGTACACTCCACTGCAGTCTATCACGCAAGCCACAGCATATGCCTCAAAAAATCGATGTATATAGCTTCATTAAAAATACTTTATGGCTAAGAAACACTAACCATCACTGGAGACTTCAGTACGCTATAATCTTTTTGCAACTGTAACACCAAAGCCCACTGGTCACGGATCACCATAATGAATATAATAATGATAAAAACATTTGAAATTTTGCAAGAATCACCAAGATGACATGGAGTGACACTGAGTGAGCAGGTGCTGCTGGAAAACGCCGTCGACAGACCTGCCTGATGCCGGAGCCACAGTCACTTTACACACACACACACACACACACACACACACACACACACACACACACAGTCACTTTACACACACACACACACACACACAGTCACTTTACACACACACACACACACACACAGAGTCGGGATTCTCTGCTGGTCCAGCGGTTCAGAGCCCACCTGCCAGTGCAGAGACATACTTGATCCCTGGTCCAGGAAGTTTCACACGCCTCTCAGCGACTAAATCCGTGAACCACAACCATGGAAGCCTGCGCCCTAGAGCCCGCACTCCACGACAAGGAGCCCGCGTGCACGGAGGAAAACCCACCGCCGTCAAAGATGGATGAACGCATAATAAAAACCACGACATCTGCGAAGCACAATAAAGCAAAGTACAATAAAACAAGGTAAGCCTGGATCTAGATGCAATTCGGGTAAAAGCATGATACTGATTATTTATACTGGCAACTAAATGGATATTGAATGCTAGAATTATATTTTCAAAGGGTAAATAAATTCAAGCTTTAAGTAAGTTTGAATGTAAACTTTTATCGATACATATTCTGCTTTCTAGGGTCTGCAGGTAATTTTACATTTTAGATGAAAAACCTTTCGAAAGGTGAAGAAATTCTTTTGTGCATTTATCTCATAGTTGATTAAAGTTTAATTTTGTACACTCTGAACATAATTCTGCTCCATATTTTCATGTTTTATATCACTACTATCAATACAACACAAACCATAGGAAAGTCTGAATCACTACAAAATTTACTTTATTGAATTGGAGGCAAGAAGACTAAGTTTTATGGAAAACAAGTATAAATTATGAATTATGTATGACTCTGTGACTCATCCAAATATCTCAGATTTATCAACAGAATATTGAAATGTGTACAAATAATTAAATTCTGTCATCTTGGTATCTCGTAGATTGGCACCTTGCAGGGTTTGATTGAGGTCTATTTCTCAGATAGGAGGATGGAATATACTTAACAGTTTGTCAGCTTGTTTCAGAACTTTAAATATTTATAACTTGTATGTGAGCACCCACTTACACTCTTCCCCTGGATCTACAAATGCCAGAGTGGGGCCTGACTGGCTGTGGGGCGCTGAGCAGGTTAATTAGCCTTTCTGTGCCTACCTTGTCTCATCTAAGAAAGGGATAATAAATAGTGCCTAGCTCATACAGTTGTTAGAAGGATTGAGTTAATATTTATAAAGCACTCCTAACTCAGTCTGGCACAGAGACGGCCTTTATAAGTACTTTTAGACAGAGTGGGATTTAACTCGGAAGCGCAGGAATTATTTCTCAAGACTGACAAATGCATTTGATCAAATTTAACATTTATTTTTTCAAACTCAAACAAGAAATTGAAGAGGAGTTCCTTAACTGGATCAACACTACAGAGTAAAACCTAAAGCAAATGCCATTCTTGGCTGAGAATCTCAGCCTCGTTCCTTTTAAGATTAGAAATAAGGCAAGGAAGTCCGGCCCCTGTTACTACTATTCCGCACTGCACTGGAGGTCCTGGCATTTTCAGCAGGATAAGACAAAATAAAACGCAAGGTAATCAGAAGAAGAGAGGGGAAGAAAACTGTTCACATTTCAGATAAAAATGTCAGCATTTACAAAAAAAAAAAAAAAATCTGACAGAATCTGAATACTGGAACAAGAAACTTAAAAATCATCAGCATTCTTCAACACTGGCATAAGCCAACTAGAAACATAATAGAAGATGAGATACTATTCATATTATCAATCAAAAATATAAACTAGGGCTTCCCTGGTGGCCTAGTGGTAAAGAATCCGCCTGCCAATGCAGGAGACACAGGTTCGATCCCTGGACCAGGAAGATCCCGCGTGCCACAGAGCAACTAAGCCCGTGGGCCACGACTGAGCCAGCGCTCCAGAGCCCGTGAGCACAACTACCAAGCTCAAGTGCCACAAGTACTGAAGCCTGTGCTCCTCAAGTCCCCGCTCCGCACCGAGGACGCTTCCGCAACAGAGGTTCGCGGACCGCGGCTAGAGCAGTCCACGCAGCAACGAAGACCCTCAGAGCCAAAGATAAATAAATTACAAATATATATATAAACCATTTTGGAATTGACCCACTTGCCCAAGACTTGAACAGGGCAAGTTTAAAACTATTAAATAACAACAACAAAAAAAAAAACCCAAGATAAAAAATAACAGGAAACCTAAATGTCAGGTTAACATTATTAGCATGCTAATTCCCCAAAGTAATCGTAAAAACTTAATGCAATTTCAATAACAATGATGGTGAGGTGTTCTTTAAGAATTTGATCAATTAATTCTAAAATTCATCTGGAAGAAGAAAATGTCCTTTATGTGCTCAATCTCAAAAAGGAAGAGAAAAACATCTGGCCTCTGAGGGATTAAGAGAGATTCCAGAGGTGCAGTAATAAAAACAGCTGTGATGCTCACATACAAAGCAGATGCACCAACAGAACAGAAGAGAGAGCCCAGAAATAGACTCTTCTGGGTATGGAAAATCAAAGCGTGATGCAGGTGGTTCCAGAAACCAAAGGCGAAAGGATGGGATGTGGGTGGTAGGGGGCAGGGGCGGCACTGATGGACAGCGTGGGAAAAAGGAAAGCTGTGTGCTGGTCACGCAGAACACAGAACAGAATCCCAACGGATTAAAGCCCCAAATTTTAAAAATAGAACTATAAAGAAAGCTAAGGGAAGAAATCATGGGGGAATCTTTTTGGCCTTGGAGTAGGGAAGGACTTCTAAAACCAGGACAGAAAAATACATGCATACACACACTTCCTAAGGCCAAAAGAGAGAGAGTGGGAGATGTAAGAACATAAAAATGATAGACTTCTATTCGGTGAAAGCACAGAGGCATTTAACAGAAATCTATCAAAACAGGACAAGATACTGGCAACATCTAAAAGTGACAAGGAAGGATCTCTTACAAACCAACAAGAAAAACGCCCCCCAAACAGGGAAACGGACAAACTGGATGAGGAATCGATTTGCCGAGGTGACCGGCAGATCAGTCATTAAACAGCCAGCAAGCACGCAGAGGTGTTCGGCCGCACACGCATCCGAGGCACACACAGGAGAGCAAGCAGATGCTTTGCACGCTTCAGTTAGTGGAACCAGAAAGTCACCAAGCGTTGGTGAGGATGCAGGGAGAGGCTGTTCCCGGCCCCGCCGGGACCTTCTGGAGAGTCAGCTGGTGGGGCCTGACGCATGCCAAGGGCACGCCGCGGTGTCAGCTTTTCCCCTCCTGGGTCCACACCCCCTTCAGACGCCCCGCGGCTGCACGAGGACGCCTCCTGCAGCCCTGCTCAGGGAGACGCCCACTCAGGGAGCAACCAAGCACCTGAGGGGCCCGTGAAACGCGTGCCTGTCCAGGGTCACACCCGCCACACAGGCATCTTTAAAACAGTGGTGAAGGGAAACAGTTAAATGAAACACGCTCTTCAGCAGCACAGTACCAGTGATGGAAATTAGCACAGAAGCCTACACTCTTCTTACCCACACACACACCTCGGGACAGAAGGAAGACAGCCAAAGCACGTGTGTTCCGAGCCAAAGGACGTCGACCAGAGTCCGGGAATCAAAGATGAAGAGAGTGAGGCCGGGAGCTCTGCCCGACAGGTGGTAGAATGACAGGAACTGGCTTCGCCCCGGGGGGCAACAGGAGAAGCTTTTGTATTGGTTTTGGCTTTTGAAAAGTCATGTGTCTCCATCTCCCTGGTAGAAATTAGGGCAGGACTCAGACGAACAAGCCTTGAAACCACAGCTCCCAAGAAAACTCTGCGGGCCTTTCAAATCTATCATTCTCATGCTGCTGTTGCTCAGTCGCTAAGCTGTGTCCGACTCTGCAACTCCAATGGGCTGCAGCATGCTAGGCTTCCCTGGCCTTCACCGTCTCCCAGAGTTTGCTCAGATTCATGTCCGCTGAGTCGGTGATGCCATCCAACCATCTCATTCTCTGCTGCCCTCTTCTCCTCTTGCCTTCCATCTTTCCTAGCACCAGGGTCTTTCCCAATGAGCCAGCTCTTTGCATCAGGTGGCCAAAGGATGGGAGTTTTAGCTTCTCGTCCCCTGCTGCCCTCTTCTCCTCCCGTCCTCAATCTTTCCCAGTATCAGGGTCTTATCCAATGAGTTGGCTCTGCATCAGGTGGCCAAAGGATTGGAGCTTCAGCATCAGTCCTTCCAGAAGATTCAGGGTTGATTTCCTTCAGCATGGACTGGTTGGATCTCCTTGCAGTCCAAGGGACTCTCAAGAGTCAGTCTTCTCCAACACCACATTTCGAAGGCATCTATTCTTCGGCGCTCAGCCTTCTTTGTGGTCTAACTCTCGCAGCTGTACATGACTACTGGGAAAGTTCCCTATGTGTCTGTCTATGTCTCTCATCTGTCCTTCCCTGCACTGAGCACAGGTCGGCTGTGAGTCTTCCTCTGAGAGCCTGCGCCCCCTCCAGGACGCCGTCCACCAGGCCCTGCACCCCAACATCAAGCTGGGACCCCACCCCAGCTGCACCTTCACTGCCCAGCTCCCCGCAAGATGTCAGCTCCTTGGGGGACCTCGTCTGTCCCGTGTCCCAGCTCCGGGCACCTCGAAGGTGGCGCATGTCTGCAGAGTGAAGTCACAGCTCACGCCGCATCCCGCAGCACTCTCCCTGCAGAGCCCGGGGCCAGAGGGAAGGTGAGGCGGCCCAGCTGCGCCGCAGATTTCACAGGCGTACAAACTGATGCAACCCCACCTCTGCCTTCCAGGCAGAGCTGGACTAGTGAGCTAATTCTGTGAGCTCCTCAAAGAGAAGCCAGGTGCCCCTGGAGCAGCGCAGTGAGGGGAGAGGAGGAGGATGGTGAACTTACCTGGGGATTTAGCTACGTGAAAAACCATCATGGGGAGAGGGGAACTTCCTCCCTCGCCTCCATCCTTTCCACATCCAGACCCCATGGCATTCTAGCATCTTCATTAATCCAGGTCCCACCTCATCTCCTCTGAAGCCAACTCAAGATGCCTTGCTCCCCACCCCACACCCCCTTGTGCTGGTAATAAGACTGCCCTGGCTGGAGACCCACAACATGCTTGGTGCTGTGGTAACAGCTTTATGTCTGTCCCATTATTTAATCCTTGGAGCACCCAGAAAGCGGAGGATCCCTCTTCCCATTTCACAGATGAGCAAACTGAGGCTTGGAGAGGTTGCACACATCTAATAAGCGGAGGACACCACCAGAGCCACGCCCAGGCCTCAGGTTTCCAGAACCTTCTCTTAGGGATGCTCTACACTGTACTCCACAGGAAGGATGAGAAGAAGGTCTGATTGCCTGGCGAGTCTGAGAAATGCTACACCCTCGCCCTGTGTCCCCTGGAGAAATTGACAGCCTCTCTGGCACATGGAGGACCCTGGAACCTGTTTAATATAGCATTTCTCACACACGTTTCACTACAGACCCTGCTTCCTGGGACGCTCATATCTGCAGAACATGGCTTGGGAGAGGCCCAGGTGGTACTAGGTCAGCTCCAGGAAGGATGGGGCCCAACTCTAAGCAACCACAACCTCCCAGGAGAGACAGGAGTTCTTAACATCACAACTGACGACCTCGACGGATGGAGCACCTATCACCGCGGGGCTCAGCCACCACCTCAGGTCCCCCAGCAGCCCGAGGGGGTGCCGTCCTGCCTGTGAGGATGCAGACACGGGGGCTCTGGGATGCTGGGGGCCCAGCCCTGGGCCATCAGGGAGGCAGCAGGGATTTATGCCTCCAGCCTGGTCTGGTGCGAGGCCCGCACGTTCCCCGGGAACCAAGTGTTTCCTAGTCACGGGGCTCCCAAACCAGGCTCGAAGCCTGTGGTGGGGAACGTGGGGCCCAGAGTGATGGCCACGGCCCCGGGCCAGGCAGAGCCCCCGTGGCTACACTCTGGAGAGGCCAGAGCAGAAGGCTCCTGCCAGTGGCCAGGGTAGACTCCGCCTTCCACCTCAGTCCTTGGAGCTGGCCTGGCCCCCGGAGTCCCGGAGATATTCCAACTCTGTCATTCTGGAAAGTCCCAGCTTGGAGGCCAACAAGCCGACTCTAGGACAAGAAGGTAACAGCCCAACAAGCTGCCATCTAAACCGTCCTTCTGGGTTCAGGCTGAGTCCGGAACACACTATCATACTGCAGAGAGGGGTCCACTTGGAAGGGGTTAGAAGAGGACATCGAGGAACAGACTGTCTCACTGCAAATAAACTATATTCCAATAATTTTTTTTTAATTTGCAAAAAAACCACACTGTCAGTGCCTTGAGCCAGCTGGGCCTGGATTTGAATCCCAGACCAGCCCCATGCTATCTGTGTGAGCCTGGAGGTTGGAAAGTTCTTCAATCTCCTGTGCCAGGCTGTGTACGTACACGTATACACACACACACACACACACACACACACACACACACACAGCCATCAAGTCAAACGCCCCCAAAACTACCTCCCATTCCTCCTCTTCTCCTTCATCCTCAGGGAATTACACTGTGCCCAGCAGAGTGGGTCTGGCATGCTCAGCGGCCAGGGCAGCTGGGGGTCCACCAGGACCACCCCGCCGCGGTGAGACGCCAGCGAAGAGCTGCACTCCCGGCAGACTCCGCTGAACAGAGTGAGCCGCCCGCTGGGTTCCCACTCACCAGCTCAGCTCCTGACGGCCCCTGAGGGAGGGGGAGAGGGTGGGACGGGGAGGGGGCTGCAGCACAGCACACCCCACGGCACACTGCTTGCTGGGCAGTCTTGGGATTGCCTGAGCTCACCTCCAGTTGGAAAACAGTCACACGCGCAAATGTGCAAACCCAGGCCACCTTCTGCAAGGGTCGCGCACTTTCAGGGATGCAGTCACAGCGATCTGGGGAATCCTGGGTGGGCAAGGTCATCCAAGGTCATCAGGTCCAGACCCCGTTTCTGCACGAATCTACACGAGTGGTCCACATGGGCCCCACACTCTGCCTCTTCATTTTGGTTTTACAGCCTCACTGACTGGAGCCGAAGGGAATCTGCTCTCCCAGCATTCAGGTGTGTGTGCCCTTCCCTCTCAGAGTGTTCTTTTTTTATTGCTCCTAAATCTTTCCTGGAGTAGCTAAAGCTTCCCTCTTAGTCCCAAGTAACGGAAGAAAGGGAAAACTAAAAATAGAAGGAAATTTACATGTGCAGAACACCTGTTAAATTTTACCACATTCTTATTTAATCCTCCCAAGAACCCTGCAAGGTGGTGAGGCTGTTTTTGGTAGAAGATAAAGGCTTGGAGAAGCCCAGGTTTGCGTGGGATAAAGACTTCCTTTCCCAGCCTTCGCTGGAGCTAGATGTGGTTCTGAAACTGGTTAGCGGGAGTACAGGGTTAGGTGTCTATCTGCAACAACGAGGAAGGGTCCTTAATGCGGAGAAATTGTGTCCTCCTTTGCCCTTCTCCCTTCTGCCAGCTGGAGCCCCAGGCCTTGGAACAGGAGTATCTTGGAGAATGAAATGACTACACGGCAGAAATAGAGGAAGACAGATCCCGACACATTGGGGCGCCACGCCAGGACAGATCCACCTCTAAACTATTTGAACTTAGGGGTGAATTAACTTCTGTGTTGCTTAAGCCTCTTACTGGGGGTTTTTTTGCATTAATCATAAATGGACACAAGGACCTATGTATGAGGTAATCTTTGGCAGACCTTATCAGCAGATTGTCTACTGCTTCAGCCTTTAAAGGGTTAAAGGGAACTTCTAGTATCACTGACCACCCTCTTCAACAAGAGTAGTTCTGTTTTTAAAGATGGTTTCTCTGAGGAGGAAGGACTAGAATGTTTACATTACCCTCAACTTCCCCTCCAACGGCAACCAGAGCTTCACAGAGGAATTTAGGAAACGTCATATAAGTTCTTATGGTAGGAAATAAGACACAATGGAAAAAAAAAAAAATCACTGTAAAGAAAAAAGTAGAAAAAAAACAAAATGAGATCAGGAAGGCCTATATACACTTGCAGCACTCTGACTGAGCTTCCCAGCAGACAAAGCAAAAAGGGAAACACACCTGACATGGTGACCCTGCTCAGTAGCCACCCCCAGGCCTGGGTTTCTCCATGGAGCTTGTGCGGGGCGGGGGCCAGTGCAACGTGCAATAAGGAGTCCTGCCGTAGAAAGTACTCAGTCCTCCCAGCCACCCTTGGTATTACTGTGGACTGCCATCCACATTTTACAGCTAAAGAAATCAAGGCAGAGTTAAGTAACTCTGTCCAAGGTCACCCATCTAGGACATGTCAGAGCCAAGATTCCAATCCAGGAAATCAAGCGTCATAACCCAGGCTTTTAACCAAGGGGTTTGAGGCTAGCCGCCCCTGGGCTCAAATCTGACTCACTACTTGCCGCTGAGACCTGGGTGAGTAACTGCACCTCCCTGGGCTTCTATTTCCTCACCAGTGGGGATCATCCCAGAAACCGGAAAGAAAGTGGCAAGAAGAGGACGGGAGGGGCCTTCTCCTGGTGCCTGGGATTACACCAATCAAAACGAGAGACAAGGACGACCAAGTGCCCTAAGAGTCAACAGACAGCTGACAAGTAACCGCTAGAACCTGGGCCAGACCGCCCCTTCTGCTCCCTGCCAGGGCTCGCCAGGAGGCAGGACAGCCAGCCCCAAACACCAACGCTCCTGACGTGCTGTGTCCAGAAGGGCAGCCTTACAGACAGCAGCGCGCCGGCCGTGGAAAGGCGACAGGCAAGGAGATGACGGTCGCCGAGCAGCAGGTCTCGGGTGGTGCTGTCAGAGGGCGGAGCCCACCAGAGGGCCCAGAACCCACCCGGCAGGACAGGCGCCCCCGCCCACTGCAGCCGGCAGGTCCCGCAGAGAGCAGGCCCCTCCTCCCCTTCCTCCCCCACCTCCTGGAGAAAGCCGCCAACAGTCTGCGGTGGGAGTGGAATAGCTTTAGATGAGGCACAAGACCCACAGCTCTGAAACAGACTGGACTACAATTTAATAACTAGAAGGGACAGAAAAGAGCGAAACTCACCTGAGGACATTAAGGCCCAGGAAGAGAACACAAAGGAATTACACTAAGGGTGGGAAAATTCAAACCCATCTTCACCCACAAAGCACGAACACGCCTCGGTTAACTGACTATGTGAGTAAACGAGCAGGAGGGTGGACACTGCTCAACAGAGGCCCCCATGACCTCTGGGATGAGACAGGAGCCACTGCCCCCAATGTCAACACAGAGGTGGTGGAGGGGTGAGCAGGGCCCTGCAGGAAGGACAGGGCAGGTAAGGGAGGAGCTCGGTGGGGATGGATGAGTGAGACTCCACTCACCCATCTGAGGCCTGAAAGGACAGAGAACAAATGCAGTCCTCCAACCCGGCCTCCATGGAGGTTTACCTCTGATGATGAGACACGCGGGGCTGGACTTCCCTGGTGGTCCAGGGGTTAAGACTCCACTTCCAAGTGCAGGGGACACGGGTTCCATCCCATGTGGGTCCAGGAGGATCCCACATGCTGCAGAGCAACTAAGCCCGTGCCCCACAGCTCCTGAAGCCCACGCGCCTACAGCCCGCATCCCTCAACAAGGGAAGCCACCGCAGAGAGAAGCCTGCACACAGCAGCCGCTGCTTGCTGCAACTAGAGGAGGCCAACTGCAGCGGTAAAGACCCAGCACAGTCAAAAGCAGATTTTTTTGAAAATGCATAAAAAATTTTAAAACGAAAGATGAGGCTTTTTCTTGTGTCTGATGCAACCAGAAAACGCTTCCAGATATCTGAAAGCAAAGTCACAGGATCACATCACTTTCAAATAGTTCTTATAAATAGCGGGGGCGGGGGGGGGGGGGGTCCACATTTGATCAAACCAGTCACAGCCCCGTGAAACCCAACTCTGTGCTTCAGTTTCCAATCTGTCACACCCTCTAGGAAGAGTTGGGCTTCCCTTGTGGCTCAGCTGGTAAGGAAACTGCCTGCAACATGGGAGACCTGGGCTCGACCCCTGGATTGGGAAGATTCCCTGGAGAAGGGAAAGGCTACCCACTCCAGTATTCTGGCCTGGAGAATTCCATGGACTGTATAGTCCACGGGGTCACAGAGTCGGACACGACTGAGCAGCTTTCACTTTCACTAGACGAGTTAAAATGCATCTCCTAGGAAGGAGAGAGCTGGAGTGATGGGGTTCAGGTGGCTAGCCCTGGGCAGGGACACTTGCCCAGTGGGCACCGTAAGTGCGTGGCTGCCCCTTCATCGAGCTCAGACCGAGGCGGCTGTCCTCAGTCGACTGAGCTGCTCTGATGCGGAGAAGTGGGGTCCCGAGGCATGGGGCCTGGCTGCAGCCCAGCCACGGAGGGGCAGGGTTCCAACCCAAGGCAGCCGCGAGTCACGAACCTCACAGATGGTAGCGAGAAGGGGGCCGCGAACACGCCTCCCATCTCCAGTTCGGAAGAACCAGCTTGGGGACGAGCTCTTATTTTTTCCTCCCTCTCTTCCTTGTGTGATGTGTTTCTGACAGTAATCAGAGATCCATCCCCCTGGGAGCCAACAATAATGATTAATGGTGTTAAATATAGCCAGAGACTGCCGGGGCAAAATTAGGCGCCATGCATAAAACATCACCCTCCTCGTCAAGCAGGCAAATCAGCCGGGCTTCGGGGCCTGGTGCCCGCGAATCAGCGCCCTCCACCGGGCGCCCGATCCAGCCGGCTTCCTCATCACCTGCCCACAGGGAGGTGTCTGCCAGAGTGCCTGCCTTTCAGTCTGAGCCCGTCTGTGCCCCCGACGGACCTCAGGGACTCCACAGCCCCTGAGGTGACCGTGAATAAAGGAGCTGCTGGGAATCTGAGATGAACACATACATGCTACTATGTAGATATAAAAAACAGATACCCAACAAGGACTTCCTGTATAGCACAGGGAACTGTCCTCAATGTTTTGCAATAACCTATAAGGAAAGGGGGGCCTCCCCGGTGGCTCAGCTGGTAAAGAATCCGCCTGCAGTGCCGGAGACCCAGGTTTGATCCCTGGGTCGGGAAGATCCCCTGGAGAAGGGAATGGCTACCCACTCCAGTGTTCCTGCCTGGAGAATCCCATGGGCAGAGGAACCTGGCGGGCTACAGTCCATGAGGTCACAAAGAGTGGGACACGACTTAGCAATTAAACCACCACCACCACATAAGGGAAAAGGATCCGAAAAATAACAGATATACGGACACGTACACCTGAATCAGTCTGCTATACACCTGAAACTAACACAGCACAGTAAGCCGACTATGTGTTGTGTGCTAAGTCGCTTCAGTCAGGCTTGACTCTCTGCAATCCTAGGGACTGTGGCCCGCCAGGCTCCTCTGTCCATGGGATTCTCCAGGCAAGAATACTGGAGGCGGTTGTTGTGCCCTCCTCCAGGGGATCTTCCCGACTCAGGGATCAAACCCACGTCTCTACGCCTCCTGCACCGGCAGGCGGGTTCTTTACGACTGGGACCACGTGGGAAGCCCCAAGTCAACCATAGACCAATTTTTATAACGAGGAACTGCTGTGAAGGATGGTAAGAGGATGCTTTCTCTGGTAAAGGAGCTCTTTACCAGAAAGAGGATGCTTGGGCCCCACACGGAGCTGAGTTCAAACCCCAGCTCTCCCACGTTCTAGCTGCATGGCCACGGGCAGGTCACTTCCCAGCTCCGAGCCTCAGTACACCCTTCTGCGAACAGGCCGCTCAGAGCCGACAGCGAGGGTCAGACACTCAGACACAAAGGCGAGCCCCCGCCTCCTGCTCCCGTCGCCCCACGGCTGAGACCCAGAGCAGGCTGCTCGCCCTCTGAGGCCAAGTTCCTCACCTACAGGATGCGGGCAGGAACGTCGACCTTCAGGGGGCACGGAGAATACCTCTGCCGCTGTTGTCCAGCCACTCAGCCACACCCGGCTCTTTGCAACCCCGTGGACTGCAGGACGCCAGGCTTCCCTTCCTTCGCTAACTCCCGGAGTTCGCGCCTACGTCTCAAAACATCCTCCAGTACGCTGCGGACGGCAGTGAGAACCACCTGTGCGACCCCCAGGACTCAGACACTGATTCTCGCTCTCAGGGCCCCTCCTGACAGTCTAGTGGGGACACAGGCAAGAAAAACAGACCAAGTAACGACAAATTATAAAAGATTTTCTAAAGAAAAAGAAAACAGAAGCTAAAATAAACTCTAAGACGGACTGGAAGGGGGCTGTTCCGAGGAGGTGACAGATGAGAAGCGGCAGCCTTCCAGGGCCGTGGGAGGAGTTGTTTCCTTCCCGCAGTCACTCTCGATCTCCCCAACCACGCGAACAGCCCTCCCTCTGTGTCGGGGGTCCTCTCATTCCTGGGGCTGCTGGGGATGGCCAAAGTCACTCACCCCATGAAGATCAATGTGCTCCAAAGTCGTGACTGTGCATCACGTCCCCGTGTGCATGTTTATCATTACAGCCATGCACTGCCTTCTTAATTTTATGTACATCATTAAACACACACAAAAATACACCTTTAGAGGAGGGAGGAGGACATAAATAGAACTGCACTTCTAATTCTGCCTCCCACTCTCCGTGGTTCCTCTCACACTCTCCTGGGCATCCACAGAGCCCACTTGGCGACCACTGATCCGGAGCCCTGAGATGCCCGAGGCAAGCCAGGAGGCTGGCTGGCAAGCACCTGCCCCTGCAACACGGACGCAGCAGACAGGAGTCACGTTTGCTCAGCTCTCTCCCCACACATTCCCCGACACTGGGCATCAGCTCTGGGCCTCCTTCTGTTCTGCACTTGACCTTCTGAGGCCTGGTCCTGGCACCCCTCTCCAGCTTCCTAGCCTCCCCTGCACCCCCCTCTTCCCACCAGCCAGGGCCCCTCAGGGAGCACAAGCCCTGCCACGCCCTCCCACTGCCCCCCAGGACCTGCACCCCTTCCTCACCTGGCCAACTCAGCCACCATCCCCAAAGCATCAGCCAAGGCAACCCCACGACATCAAACACAGAGAAAATGATACTCGTGTGGGGTCCATGGATGCGGCTGCCCACGGCGGGCAGCGACCTTCCTGGGGGCTTGGGCCCCTCCAGGCCCTGCCTGTCTGCTCTGAGGGCTGAGGGCACTGGGCCTTGGCAGCCCCGCACCCTGAGGCCTCACCGGAGGCTCTGAGCCCCCACCTGTGTTCCGCTCCGTAGCTCCCCGGGGACGCCGAGCTCCCTCGGGGTGGCGACGCCTCTTCTCTCCCCCGGTCTCCGCCGGGCTTGGGTCGTACCCTTGACAGACGCTTCTTAGACTTTACTGTGACATGAAAAGAAAGCAAACCCGGGCGGGGGAGGAAGCCTTCTCAACCAAAGAAGACCACGGAGACCCAGAAACCGCAGACAAATAGACAAATACTCCTGGGACTTCGCTGGTGGTCCAGTGGTTAAGACTTCACCTTCCAATGCAGGGGGTACAGGTTCGACCCTGTTCAGGGAGCTAACTTCCCACATGCCTTGCACCCAAAAAAAAAACAACATAAAACAGAAATAATACTGTGATAAATTCAATAAAGACTTTAAGAAGGGCCACACCAAAAATCTTAAGAAAATTATTTAAAAAAAGACAAGCATTCCTAACTATATGATAACTCTAAACTTTTGTATGGCAAAAGAAACCACAAACAGAGTTAACAGAAAATGCAGCATCTCTTGAAAAAGAACTGCTCCACACAGGCCAGAAGAGGGTTAATATCTACATGATACAGAGAGCGGACAAGTCGGCACGACGGGGACAAATGACCCTTCGGACAAATGAGCAAAGGATTCACACAGACAATTCACAGGCAGTTGCATCCAAACGGCCAAACAGATGAAAAGCAGCTCAGATCCACTGCTCATGGGGGAGATGCAAATTAAAAGCAATGATGAGCTGTCACTTTATAACTCGCAACCTGGGCAAAACTAACAAGACCAATAACAAGTCTTACTGGTGGGATTCAGGGAAAAGATGAGTTTCCAATTACTGGGGTGAAAGTGCTACAGCCTCTGGGGAAATCAAGCTGGCAACAGCTACTGAAAGTAAAAGCACACAAACCTTGTGACCTGGTGATTCAACTCCTGGAATCAGGCCCCAGAGAAATAAAACCGAAGGATGTGCATGTGGGTGGATGTTTATCTTCACGCTGCTTATTATAATAACAAACAGGAAATGATGACAATCGATGGGGGAGCAGCCAATGAGATTACAGGACATCCAGGCTCTGGAATACTATCCAGTTGCTAAAAAGAATGAACTAGAACTGTAGCTATTGGTACAGAAGGATTTCCACAAAGTACTGTTGAATGAGTGATGATCTAGGAATGTGAAAACATTTAAGAGATGTTTACACATATGATTTTGAGGTGACGGGAACATATGAAAGGATCCACATGAGAGCATGAGCATGGTTTCAGAGTGGGAATCAGGGAGGGTTATGTCACTGGTTGGCATCGGTGGCTCAGTCCTGTCTGACTCTCTGTGACCCCATGGACTGTAGCCCGCCAGGCTCCTCTGTCCATGGGATTATCCAGGCAAGAATACTGGAGCGGGAAGCCGTTCCCTTCTCAAGGTCACTGGGTAGGGGAATAAACAAAAGATTTGGGATAAACAAAAGAAAGGAAAATTACACCAAAATATATAATGCAATATTTATGCATTTATATAAAACTGCCTACGAAAAGAATTTACTTCTGTGTGCAAAGAAATCTCATGTTTGTTCCCCTCCCTCCTTCATTCCTCTTGACTTCATGCTTGCTATCATCCCCTACTTTCTTCACTCTTCCTCTCGGGTCATACAATTCAGACAAGAAAAGCAAAAAGATTCCAAATAAGAAGTCATACCTTATTGATCTGGCCCCCTTGACTCTCCAGAACACAGGTTGGAACTACAAAGCAAAAAGAGATCTAACAGCCAAAAAGGATTATATGTTCTTTACCCGAGGAAAGTGCTTTGAGCTAATTACTCTTATTTCATACAAATTTAATAAGCCTATCAAACCCACTGTGGCAGACAGGCCTGAACGCGACCCCAGGGATCCACTCCAGGGCATAATCCGCTCCCCTGGCAGGCAGGCTTCCTTCTAACCAACAGACAAAGCTAAACCAACAAACCAAAGTGACAAAGCTGGTGTGACAGCACACCCAGGACTGTCTCACACCTAGGTGTGTCTCAGACACACCGCTCTGTCTCAGCAGGCTAAGAGAAGGATGCCCCCCGCTGGCCTGGGAGAAGCGAAGTGCCTGGTTGTAAGCTGCCCGTGGAGAGGCCACAGGCCCAGGTCTGTGGGGAGCCTGGGGGCCCTGAGGGTAGCCTCCCCTGGAGGGCAGCCCCAGACAGCAGCCAGAAAAGAACTCACATCCTTGGTCATCCAACCACAGGGGACTACATTCTGCCAAAAACCCAAACTAGTTTTGAAAAGATTCTTCCCTGATCAAGCCTTCAAATGAGAACACAGCCCAGTCCACCTCCCTGCAGCCTCATCAGACCCTGAGCAGAAGGCCCAGCTAACCATGCGTGGGCTCCTGGCCACAGAAACCATGACATAGTAACTGTGTGTTGCTTCCCACCTCTAAATCTTGTCATCTGTTATGATAAAGCCCGTGCACCACAACTCCTGAGCCTGTGCCCTGGAGCCTGGACGCGGCATCTGCGGAGCCCATGCGCCCCGGAGCTGGCGCTCGGCGAGAAGAGCGCATACCGTGACAATGGAGGAGCCCACAGAGCGAAATCAGAGAAAGGCCGAGCAGCAAGGAAGACTCGGCACAGCAAAAGTCAGTCAACACATAAAATCCTTAAAAATAAAGTGCGAGCCTTAAAAAGCGAGAATCGGCAGCGCACTGCAGCACGGACCGGCTCCCGGGGAGACGCGCGCCACGTGTGCTGACGTGGGGCCCACAGACCCGGCAAGCACAGGGCCGCTGCCAGGTCACAGAGGCCCCAAGGGCACACGCCCTGCCCTGGGCCCCCTCTCAGCCACAGCCCTCCCTCAGCAGCCACGCTGCCTCGCTGGCCTCGGTCTCCTCCATCTGTGCAATGGGGAGAAGGGAGGGGCTCAGCTCCTGAGGAGCAGATGGGCTGATGCACAGACAGCATTTGGAGGAGCACCTGGAAAGTGCTGAAATCTCTCTCCTACTGTTGTTCAGCTGATACGTCGTGTCTGACTCTGCAACCCCATGGACTGCAGCACACCAGGCTTCCCTGTCCTTCACTATCACCTGGCGTTTGCTCAAACTCATGTCCATCGAGTCAGTGATGCCATCCAACCGTCTCATCCTCTGCCACCCCCTTCTCCTCCCGCCTTCAATCTTTCCCAGCATCAGGGTCTTTTCCAATGAATCAGCTCTTCACACCAGTATTGGAGTGTTGGAGTTTCAGCTTTAGCATCAGTCCTTCCAATGAACACCCAGGACTGATCTCCTTTAGGATGGACTGGTTGGATCTCCCGGCAGTCCAAGGGACTCTCAAGAGTCTTCTCCAACACCACAATTCACTCAGCCTTTTTCATGTCCAGCACTTCATATCTGCACATGACTACTGGAAAAAACCACAGCTCTGACTATATGGACCTTCCAAACAATGAGGACCAAACGAACAAAAGTACAATTTCTGAACTCTGGGAGAAATGGGTTAATATACATCATTCCTCCGTGCCTACAGCCCTTCTTCACACACAGGGCTCAAGGAGATTAGCCCCTACCCATTCCTATGGGGCACGTAAGGGAGAGGCCGTCCTCCCACATCGGAGACCAGACAATGGAGGCCCGGAAGGGCTGAACCACCTGACCCGTCCACACAGCGTGAGGCAGGACAGAAGATGGACTCCTACTTAGATCAAGAGGGTGACAGAGGACCCACCCCAGAAACCCTTAAGTTCTAAGTGATTAACAGTTGGCTTTTAGCCAACTGGCTAAGACTCCCCTTTTACCAGCTCAGGATAACAGCTACTGTTCATTCCAGAATTCCAGGCTAGTGGAACTCAAGACACACATACCCCTGGAAAAGAGAACTTCTTCTCCTTAAGATGGAAATGAGCACTTACACGGGCTTCCCCAGCGGCTCAGGGGTAAAGCACCCACCTGCCCGGGGGGAAGGCACAGGAGACCTGGGTTTGATCCCTGGGTCAGGAAGACCTCCTGGAGGACGGCGTGGTAGCCCACTCCAGTATTCTTGCAGGGAAAATCCCATGGACAGAGGAGCCTGGTGGGCTGCACTGCAGGGGTCGCAGAGTCGGACACGACTGAAGCGGCGGGGCATGAGCATGCAGAGATGCGTACACGAGAAGAGGCCTGGAGACGGGACCCCTCGCGCCGCGACCACGCAGTTCTGGACCCTTAAACCTCACGAGAGAGCAAGGACTCATCTCCAGGACACACTGGTGGCCGGGGTCAGCGGGGGCGGGGCACCGCCTCCTCTAGTCCAGGCCAGGCCAGGCCACAGGCAGAAAGCAATGAATGCTTTAAAGACAAACAGAACCAGACCAACTCTAAGATGTGGAGCACGACTCTGCAGCTGCCCACGGAGAGAGGGGCGGGGACGGGCAAGACGGGCTAAGGGGTACAATTAGGAGGGCACACACCACTGGGGTAAGATGAACGAGACACAGGGACATAAAGGCGCGGCACGGGGAACACTGCCAACCTTCCCCAACAGTTTTAAGTGGTGCGTAATCCATAAAAACACGGAATCGCTATGTTGTACACCGAAACTAACATAGCATTGTAAATCAATGACACTTCAATAGAAAATTAAAAAATAACAACCACCACCTTCAGAGAGAGCCCCAGGCATGAGCTGACACAGAGACCCAGCCGGGACCCCAGGAAGCACAAGAGCCTGGGGGTCACCCTCGGCTCTGGGCACCCCCATTCCCCACACAGAGCATGGGGGCTTGCTCAGTCGTGCCCAACTCTTTCTGACCCCCATGGGCTCCTCTGTCCATGCAATTTTCCAGGCAAGAATACTGCAGTGGGCTGCCTGCCTGTCCTCCTTCAGGGGATCTTCTGGACCCAGGGATCAAACCCAAGTCTCTCGCATCTGCCGTATTGGCAAACGGGTTCTTAACCAGCTGAGCCGCCAGGAATGCCTCCCACCGCACAGTTCAGTTCAGTCCAGTCACTCAGTCGTGTCCAACTCTTTGCGATTCCATGAATCGCAGCACACCAGGCCTCCCCTGTCCATCACCAACTCCTGAGTTTACCCAAACTCATGCCCATTGAGTCGGTGATGCCATCCAGCCATCTCATCCTCTGTCGTCCCCTTCTCCTCCTGCCTTCAATCTTTCCCAGCATCAGGGCCTTTTCAAATGAATCAGCTCTTCAAATCACGTGGCCAAAGTATTGGAGCTTCAGCTTCAACATCAGTCCTTCCAATGAACACTCAGGACCAATTTCTCTTAGGAAGGGCTGGGTGGATCTCCATGCATTCCAAGGGACTCTCAAGAGTCTTCTCCAACACCACAGTTCAAAAGCATCAATTCTTCTGTGCTCAGCTTTCTTTATAGTCCAACTCTCACATCCATACATGAAAAACCATAGCCTTGACTAGACAGACCTTTACTGACAAAGTAATGTCTCTGCTTTTTAATATGCTGTCTAGGATGGTCATAACTTTCCTTCCAAGGAGTGTCTTTTAATTTCATGGCTGCAGTCACCATCTGCAGTGATTTTGGAGCCCAAAAAAATAAAGTCAGCCACTGTTTCCCCATGTGTTTGCCATATGGGACCTGATGCCACGATCCTTGTTCTCTAAACGTTGAGCTTTAAGCCAACTTTTTCACTCTCCTCTTTCACTTTCATCAAGAGGCTTTTTAGTTCTTCTTCACTTTCTGCCATAAGGGCGGTGTCATCTGCATATCTGAGGTTATTGGTATTTCTCTTGGCAATCTTGATTCCAGCTTGTGCTTCATCCAGCCCAGCGTTTCTTATGATGTACTCTGCATATAAGTTAAATAAGCAGGGTGACAATATATAGCCTTGATGTACTCCTTTTCCTATTTGGAACCAGTGTGTTGTTCTATGTCCGGTTCTGACTGCTGCTTCCTGACCTGCATACAGGTTTCTCAAGAGGCAGGTCAGGTGGTCTGGTAATCCCATCTCTTTCAGAATTTTCCATGGTTCATTGTGATCCACACAGTCAAAGGCTTTGGCATAGTCAATAAAGCAGAAATAGGTGTTTTTCTGGAACTCTTTTTTTTTTTGACACAGACCCAGTGTCAAATAAAGGCTTTGAGATGGGAAATCCATAGAACACTTTACCACTCAAGGCTTACAACACATGTCCCTGCACAGATGCACATCTACAAAAAAGCTAAAAGGGTGTTCACAACAGAATTGTTTACAAAGAAGGACAGGCAACAGGGCAGTGTGCCCCGGGAGCAGAAGACTGGTTAAGCTCCACACATCCAGACACCAGAATCCTGTGCAGTCAGGAAGGATGGTTCATGACCATCATTTTTCCCCATGAAGAAGTTATTTAATATTTTAGGTTAAAGCATGAGTTTTACGCTTTATTAAAAGCATAAAACTATTACGAATATTATCATCCCCTTCCTGTCAAACAGAATACAGTGGAAAAGGTTTCCAAGGTCGTGGTCAGAGGTGTTACCGGGGCCATCTTCAGGGAATGAGATTAAAGGGATTTTCTTTCTCGGGGCTTATCTGCATGTGTTCTTCTTACTGTGAACAGATAGTGCTTTGTACAGTTTAACAAAAAAGAGATGAAATAAGTAATTTAGCTTTTAAAACCTGGGAGCACTTTCACCCATGTTATCTCCTGTAATCCTCAAAACCAGCAGCAGAGGCAACGGCTTGCACCGCTGGCCCCTAACCGCCAAATCCGACCCGAGCGGTCCACGCTGTCTGCAGTGCTTCTTGCAGTTTCTCCCTCTTTCTTCCAAGCTCTTCTCCTCCGGCAGGGGGGCCCCTAACTGAGGTCTCAGGGGACCCAGGAATGGGCCTGAGGGTGGGGCAGGCACAGGCGAACTGAGTCGCACACTAAAGCAGGCGTGTCTAGGAAGTACCATCTCCTGGAGACGACACTGAAAAGATCATGTTCTCATGTTTGGGGGGTCGGGGGGCATGCTGTGTGGCTCGAGGGATCTCAGCTCCCTGACCAGGCGCTGAATCTGGGCCCAGCAGTGAAAGCGCAGAGTCCAGCGGCACTGGACAGCCAGGGAAGTCCCAGTATTGCAAAGATGCTGTGGCCCCCGGAATGGGAGCCTGTTCCCGGCCCTCCAGAGCACCCTCTTCCCAGCGCCTCTCCCTCCAGCAGGCTCCTTCCCTGGTGGCCAGTTCCCCAGAACCCCCCTTCTTCCTGTGTTTCCCACGTGCTGTCCTCTGCCCTACGGTCCCATCTGCCAGATCTGGGTCCTGCAAGACTGCCGCTCTCTCACCCTGGGGCTGACAAATCACAGGAAGTCGTGTGTCTGCCTAGGGGGAAACACACACTGAATTTCATGATGGCTCTAGGAGGCCTGCACCCTCCTGAGGCCTACTCATGACTGGGCACTCTAGTAGGCTGAACAGTATCCCTCTCAAATCCTACGTCCTCCCAGAACTTCAGAATACGACCTTATCTGGAAATACAGTAAGTCCCCTACATACAAACCTTCAAGTTGCAAACTTTCAAAGGTTCAAACGTGCACTGGCAGATCCAGTCGCGTAAGTTACCAACAGCTCACGTGCCTGGCGGACGTGGTCACGCGCGTGCCTCCTCCGCAAGCGGCTGTGCCGTGGGGCCCTTCGCAGGACCGTACAGAGGACAGCAGGGCGGCATCTTTAGCTCAAGCCCAGCGTGTCCGGAAGCAACGGTGACGTAGCTGGGAGCTGTCGCTCAGCCACCCAGTCATGCCCAACTCTTCTGCTGTCCCATGGACTGCAGCCCGCCAGGCTCCTCTGTCCAGGCGATTTCCCAGGCAAGAACACTGGACTGGGTTGCCATTTCCTCCTCCAGGGGATCTTCCCGACCCAGGAATCGAACCCGCGTCTCCTGCACTGACAAGCGGATTCTTTACCACTGAGCCAGCCCGGAGGCTGATGTAGCTGGCACAACTGTACTTTGCAAGGTACTGTACCGTAAGATTAAAAATGCTTTTTTGTGTGTTTGTTTTTAAGTGTTATTTGTGTGAAAAGTATTATAGACCCATTACAGTTTCCCTGGTGGCTCAGATGGTAAAGAATCTGCCTGCAATATAGGAGACCTGGGTTCGATCCCTGGGTCAGGAAGATCCCCTGGAGGGGGGAAAGGCTACCCACTCTGGCACTCTCACCTGGAGAATCCCACGGACAGAGGACCCTGGCGGGCTAAGGTCCATGGGGTTGCAAAGAGTCAGACACAACTGAGTGACTCACACTTTTCACTTCTCAGAATCCGCGTGTGCAGGCCAGAGTCCCCTGGACACTCGCCGTGGCCGCCTCTCTGTCGGAGCCTCACCCCACCCCGCCCTTCTCCAGGGTTCCTGCTTCATGCCAATTCCATCCACCCAGGCTCTGAAGCCAGCACCCTCAGCCACAACTCACACCCTCCCCTCCCACATCCTATTAATAAAACAAAGTAAAAATTAAATTACTTCTAACACACCCCCAGTCTGCTTTCAAGAGGGCCGGATGGTTTGAAATTCTAATTTGCTTTCCAAGGTCTTAAAATAATTTCACAAGAGCCACAGCAACGTCGCCCCCATCCCCGCCTGCATCACACAGCAGGATCAGACAGCACGACTACCAGGCAACGCATCAGAACCATGAGGAGGAGAGGACGGTGTCTGGACAACAGGAGGACTGGGAACAGCTCCCTGACCTCCAGACCCCAGAGGCCACCTCGGGCAGGACCCCCGGCCCCTCTGGACCACAGCTCTCCCATCTGTCACATGACACGGGAGGCGTTCCAAGTCTGCTCAGGCTAACGTCCCTTCCTGGCTGCTGCCAGTCATGAAACCAGAGCCACTGACCCGACCTGGACTTCTGGACTGTGATGAGAAATCCTCGGGGCTCATCCAGATGCAGTCCCCCTCACCCGGCACGTGAAGAAACATCCCCGCCCGGGGCGGGGCCGAGGCCAGTTCTGGCCTGTGACAGGTGAGCAGGAGCCGCCCTCCTGGGCAAAGGCACTAAGTCAGCTCCGCCTGCTGCCCCTCAGCAGTGACCACGGGAGCCCCTGGGGCTTCCCCGGGGGCGCAGCGGCAAAGACCCCGCCTGCAGGGCAGGAGACACAAGGGACTCCGGTTTGATCCCTGGGTCGGGAAGGTCCCCTGGAGAAGGAAAAGGCAACCCACTCCAGGATTCCTGCCTGGGGAATCCCATGGACAGAGGAGCCTGGCGGGCTACAGGCCACGGGGTCACAGAGAGCCGGACACACCTGAGTGAACACACAGTTATCGGAAGCGCCACGCCGAGATGGCAGAACCAAGGTCCACCCTCGGCCTCTGAGTTACAAAGCGGGAGGGAGGGAGCCACCCCGGAGAGCCACCCAGCTCATCTCAGACCTGGGGCAGGCAAAAGCCGGACCTGACTGTCTCAGCCACTGAGGTCCCAGGACATATTTGTCAAAGCAGCACAGCCTGGCCTCGCCTGGCTAGCACAGGTACTGTTTCTCATCTGATAATGAGGAATCTGGGCAGCAAGTAAGGGAAAGTGAAAGTGAAGTCGCTCAGTCGTGTCTGACTCTTTGCAACCCCTTGGACAACAGGCTCCTCCGTCCATGGGATTTTCCAGGCAAGAGTACTGGAGTGGGTTGCCATTTCCTTCTCCAGGGGCTGTTCTCGACCCAGGGATCGAACCCAGGTCTCCCGCATTGTAGGCAAACGCTTTACCGTCTGAGCCACCAGAGAAGCCCACAAAGTAAAGGGGCCTTCCACAAACTCACACACTGACAGCAGTCAGATCCAGAGAGACAGAGGCTTCCCTGGTGGTTCAGTGGTTAAGACTCCGCATTGCCAATGCAGATGGCATGGGTGTGATCCCTGCACAGTGCGTCCAGAAGATCTAAAAAAAAAAAAAAATTCATTAAGAAATAAGCAGACAGTGAGACAAAGATTTGAATGAGCAAGGGGTGAGTGGTGGGGGTCGGACTGCCTCTAACGCAGGCCAGGTGCCAGGCGCAGGGCAGAGGGCAGAGACAGCTTCCCAGCGAGGCCCACCCCGGCTGAATGTTAAACGGACGGACGCCTGCAGAGGAAGGAAAGGTCTGAAAGAGGAATCAGCAGGCGCAAATACCCAGAGGAGAAATCAAACACAGAGCCGTGAACTGTCGAACGTGGCTGGAATCTCAGGGGTGTGCAGGGAGACGAGGGCTGGAGAGGCAGAGACAGGAGCCCCCATAGGGGAGGGAGCGACCAGAGGCTTTCCCAGGTCGTGCCTGGAAAACCAGGGGCAAGGCGGCCTGCAGACGTGTCTGTCCTGACCCGGAAGAGCCTGTCATCGGTCCGTCTGTCATCTCCCCATCGGCCGCTCAGCTCTGGCACTTCTACAGCCCGGAGGAGCATCAGTCGGCGATGGGGAGGGTGGGCTCCCGGGACCCACCACCGCTGGCTCCTGGGTTCAAGCCACAGACACTCCACCTGAGGGCAGTCAGACCCCACGTGTGCCCAGGACAGCCCACTTCCACAGTCAGAGCAGGGAAGGCCTCCGATCTCTAGCCATCCCCCTTCTTGTACAGAGAAGAAAGACGGGCATAGAGAGGGAAAGCAACTTGCCTAAAGCCTCACAGCAAACCCACGGCACAGCGTGGGGACTGGGCCCCCAGCGAGCTCTTCTTTTACTACTCCACTTCTTAAGGCCTCAGGGTCCTTAGGATACATGGTTCACCAGAAACTGGCCCTTTGCTGATTCAGCAGCCACGTCCAACAACGCACCGTCTGCCGACTGGCTGTCAGTTCTGGCTTAATGTGCACCGAGGAGGGGAAAGATGACCCAGATCTCAGGGGCAGAACGAGGACCTGCGCTCCGCCAGCCCCGGGCTCCTCCCCACCCGCACTCCCCAGGAGCCTGAAAGATACCCTGGGGTGTGGCCCGAGGGTGCTTCAGCCTCGGAGCCCCTCTGCGCCGTGAGGCTCCACTGAGAAGACAGCAGGCCCTGTGCACCAAGACTAGAAGAATCTCAAGGCTTGGTGCCCGGGGAACCATTTCCTGTTCACCCCAAAATGTATGCTGGCTGCTGGCAGAACATGTGCTATTGGATAAACACGTATCTCAGAATGCATCAATTCCCAACTGTTCCCCCAAACCTGAACCTGTCTCCCACTCAGCTCTCAAAGCAGCCAACGGGCACCTCCACCCACAGCGCCAGCTTCCACAGCACAGACATGACGAGGGAAGAAAAGGCCAGAGGAAAGGTCCCCGGCCCAGATGGCAGGTTCGAGCACGCTGTCCACCACTCTGCTGCCCCCTCGCAGTCGCGACAGACATCACTAATCAATCACAGGACCCTCTCCTACTGAGCACAGCCCATTCCGGTCAGCAGCGGCCATCTATCAGAGCTGGCGCACGAAAGGAAAGCCACTTTTCACACCTACCATCACAGCCATGGATCTCAGACAAGAGGGCTGCCTTTCACCTCTGGGCACACATTTGTCTGATGTCGTGAGTGAAAGAATCAGGACACGCCTAGACGTGGAAGGCAGCATGCCTGGGAAAAGGGATTTCAAGCTCCTGCTGAGCAAGAGCTGCTGGGCACACGGAAGTGACGGGCAGGGGGAGGTGGCGTTTGCACTCTGGAGAGGCCACGAGATTCCTTGAGAACCAGGACACGGAATTTCAGACTTCCTGGAGGGTCTGGCGGGGTGCAACATGTATATTACCTGCATTTTTCACTTCCTCTGCTGTGGTTAGGTTATTGGCTTAGAAAAAGGAAAAGAACAGGGACACACAGATCCCCCTGGAGGGAAAACGTGAAAAGCAAGGTCACCCTAAGGACTGGTGCTAGAACCAGGCTTACTTAATACCCTCACAAGTGCGCCAGGCAAAAGAATGTGCGAGAGATTGCCCAGACTGCCAAGGCTGCAGATGGTGCCGCCTGCCTGCGAGGGGAAACGAGGCCATCGGGACATGCGGCAGGGAGGAGGAAGAAGTGGGGAGGCGGAAGGGAAGCCAGGATGCCTGGAACAGGAGCAAGGCAAGCTCAGGACCAACACGGAGGCTCTTGCAGCCACTCCAGGGACCAAGCCTCCCAGCTTCACTGGCCCCAGGGGCTGACACAGGATCTGGTTCAAAGCCATCATCTTTGCCATCATCTAAGTCCACAGCAGCGCCTCCCGAAGAGGACAGGTCTTTCCAGAGCCAGTGGAAAGGGCAAGGGAAGGCTGCTTGGGCAGGTCGCACCCGCCAGGACCTTCCCCTGATCTCGTCACTTCTGTCCACAGCTCTAAGGCCTTCTGTGGCTCCCTGTGGCCCTCAGGGACAGGTCCTAAGTCTTGGTCAGGCAGCAGAGGCTAGAGGTACAAACCCCATCCCTGTCACTTCCTGCCTGTGTGACCGTGGCCAGTGACCCCACCAGCTGCCCCTTGGCATCTCCACAGCAAAGATAACGACGGCTGCTCCCAGCTCTGAGGATAGGAGGCGGTGCTCACTGAACACCAGATCTCAGGGGGTCTCTGTCACTGTCGTCGGTCCGTACGAGACCTCCCACAACTCTTCTCCAGCCCTCAGAGAATAACAGCAGTCACGTGGAACCTCCTGTCATCTCTCAGACACGCTGCCTTCCTATCACCGCCCTTCCGCCTGCAGTGACCTTCCTTTCACCCCACCCTACGCTCCCAGGTAACTTTTCTGCTTCCGGCCCTTTCACTGAGGGACGCCTCCTCCAGGAAGCCCTCCCTGACTCCTCCAGGAAGACCAGTGGCTCCCCACTGTCCAAGGATGCCCCTTCCAGCTCTAAGATCCCCTCCCACCCCACGCTGGCTTTACCAGGCCTTGTCTGTCCACCCCACCAGACAGAGACATCCAGGGCAGGTGAGGGTGAGGAAGGAGGGAGGTTGGGAGAGACCCCAAGGAGCTCCGAGGGAGAAGTGCTCACACCTAGACAGGGGGTATTACCTCGCCCAGAGAGTATTATCTCTGGGGACTGAAGGGGCTGTGAGCGTTCGCCGTCCACAGTCACAGGTGACAGCCCCCGCGAGGGCCTGCCGCCTTTGGAAGGTCTGCCCTGGTCCAAGCCTACAACGGTTGCCTTTGAGTGTCACCTCTGGGCACACCTGCACTGATGGCGCAGACCTTGCCGACTATTCTGCCCAGCCTCCGGCACCCCGCATCCACTTTTCTCTACAAAACCTACAAAACCTCCTGCCTGCCCAGCCCGCTGCTGACTGATGAACTTCTTGGCCACCCCCACCCCAAGAGGCACCTCTCTTTCCTTCACTTCCATAGAGTTAACTGAGGTGGGCAGGGTGCGGCCTCTATAGGCCCCTCCCAGGACCCCCATTCCTGCCCCCATTTCGCTGGACGCTTTGGGCCCCAGACTTCCAGCCTGATGTCAGCCCTGGGTCTCAGCACCTGTTAGGTGAGCTTGGGCCAAACACTGCCCCATCTGACCTCAGTTTTTCTGCAGGCAGGTTGAGAGAGATAAGAGTTAATTCTGCTCTCATCTCATGAGTCCCTTCCAAGGAGCCATCGGGACCACCCTCCCTGAAGCCCAGGGAAGAAGCACTTGCCAGGAACCTCCAGACTTCTCTCTCCTCACTCCCAGGCTCCAGGGCCAACGCTCCCACATATGAATCAGATTTTTTTAAAATGATGGCTAGAGGCTGTGTCAAAGGAGGAGGCTGAGCCTGACAAGGCGGGCGCACCCCACGAGGGGTGAGGGGACGCCTGTCACCAGAGACTGGATGAAGACGCCGGCAGGAGACTTCCAGGAGGAGCTCCTCAGCCTCCTTCCAGCTGCCCTGGGGACCGACTGCCCCATCGCCACTCAGCCCGGTGCTGCCAAGCACGCGAAGCAGCTTCAATCATGTCGGACTTTTCGCAGCCCTCTGGGCTGTGGCCGCCAGGCTCCTCTGTCCATTGGATTCTCCAGGCAAGAGGGTGGCCATGCCCTTCCCCAGGGGGTCTTCCCAACCCAGGGGTCACGCCCGCGTCGGTTACATCTACCTGTACTGGCAAGCGGGTTCTTTACCACGAGCGCCCCCTGAAGCCCTCTGGTGCCCCCAGCTGCTGTCAAAGCAGGGAGCGCTCTGACGTCACCCCACTCACTGCACCCCAGGATCCCCGCGCCCTGTCTGCTTCGCTAAGGCACGCGCCTGCCTCGGGACCTCTGCGCTTCCTGCTCCTGCTGCTGGAACCCCCTCCCCCAGACAGCCGCATGGCTTGCGCCCGACCCGCTCTGGAGTCTCCACTCAGACGGCACTCTCTCAGTGGCTCTTTCTTGGCCCCTGGGGAGTTAAAACTGGAAGCTTCCTGAAATGTTCTGCGAAATCCCAGTCCCACTCCCTGCTTTACACTGACCCCTTTACACTGACCGCCATCCAACATCCCGGAAGCTCCACACCAGCAGGGTGCTTGTCTGTCTGACATTTACTGAGCACCTACTAGGTACCAGGAGCTGTGTCTGGCCCTGAAGACGTAGCAGTGGGCCAGGCAGTCCACACCGCTGCCTTGGCACAGTTCCCAGCCAGTGATAAACCAAGATGCCCAGCGTGGCTGAGACCAAGGACACCACAGCTGCTCAGCGGGCAGAAGAGTGTCCCCTTTGCCCAAAGGGGGAAATGCAAGACCAGGACCAATACAGGAAGCCATCATCTGCAAGGCTGCTGAGCCTTTGCTCATAAAAGCCCCCTACTGCCCCCCACCCCCCTCACTGGAGCCAAACGAGCCCAGGTTTGGGACTCAGAGAATCCCAGACTTTAACTTCCCATCTGCAGTCTGCGGTCTGCAGTCTGCACCTCCGATTGTGTTCGTCTGTGAAAACGAATGAAGAGACACCTCTGGGGTCCTTGTAAGAACGGACCCCCATCTCTGACTACTCTCAACGTGCCAGGCACCGCACAGATACGACTGCACCATACCCTCTTCATCATCCTAAACGGTGGCATCACTGCCCAGAAAACGGAAGCTTTGAAACCCTGTCAATCCCCCAGCAACCAGCATGGGCCAAGCATTGTGCTCACACTTTGCACTGTCACTTTATTTAATCTCCCATTAACGCTGCGGGAGCGATCCTCCTCCTGTCTCCATCTCACAGGCAGGGAGAGCTGGGCGCAGAGATGCTGAGAAGGGCGCCCAGAGTCACACAGCCGATGGGAGAGCAGAAGTCTGAGCCCCCGGGACACCGTCTCTTTGTCCACCAAGCAAGACCGCTCCCCAAATGGCGCAAACTAGGACAGAAACCAGCAGTCCAGAAAAGCTCATTCCAGATACAACGCTGCAAGACTTTCAGGCACAAACACACCCGTGTGAGGGGGGCTGAGCCACCCCTCTGCTCGGCCATTTCTGAGACAGCCAGCACGTGTTCACACCTGAGAGAAGCGCTTTCCGGGCATTCTCACTTCACTGCCACTGTGAAGGGCTCTCACGTCAACGAGGGACTGGCGAGGTGCGACCACGTGCCTCAGCTCACACAGCAGGCTGCGGGGAGCAGTGAACCCCGGCTCCAGGCTCTCCCAAACTCTGCCCAGCGCTCTCCTGACCTCACGGGGCGCCAGCAGGCACCCAGTTGGTGGCAGGAAGCTGCCTGAACTAAGTCTGCTTCTCCTGAACACATAAAGCCGGAGCCTAATCCTTGTTATTAATGTAAATAATATTCTGGCCAAGAAAGCGAGCCTCCTGCCTCCCCAAGGGGCTTCAGGGGATTACGTCTACAGTGTCCGCTGCAGCAAGGACAATAACCAGTTGACTCTTATTAAAACTCCAATAATGCTGGTGTGATTGCGGCTTTGATAAGCGCACTGCTGCGCGCGGGGGTCAACCACATTAGGAAAATATAATTAGACTAATAAATTCTGGGCAATCCTTTTGTGCTTTTTCCTCCCTCTTTGCTCCAAGGAGGAGCCACGTACCAGACCTCATTGCCCATGTGGAGGCCCCGTGGTGGACTCTGCTGCTAAGGAAAGCAGACCACAGCAGGCCTGGGCCTGACTGGAGAAAAGCCCCGGGCCCCGGGTGTGCCAGCCGCATGGCAGAAGCTCCAGGGAGCTGGGGATGCGTGAGGGGGGCTGGACTTAGCAGAGGACCCGGTGTGGTACCTTGAGATGTGAGAGACCAGCTGACGAGAGTCACAGGGTAGACAGATGTTAGGGGAGGCTCAACCTCACTCAAGCCCCTGGGCCACCCCAGCCTTGAACTGCAGAGCGCCAGCCCCCCAGCTGGGGGCAGGTGACACTTACAAGGAAGTCCCTATTTAGGAGCCCCTCCCATGCCTCCTAACACCCAACTTTTCAAAGTCTGGCCAATTCGGCTAGAGCACTTGTTCGGAAAACGCAAACCTGTTCCAGGGCAATCCCTGTATTAGGGGACGATTTGAGCACCGTGCAGATTTTACATTTGCTTCCACGAGATTTCACGCACAAGAAACAGCAGGTAGGCAGAACACCTACCCTGCCGAGCCAGGCAGGAAGACAGACCCGCGCACCTCACTAGACCACGGGGCCACCCACACCCGGGCTACAAACCTCCCTCCCGTCGCTTCCCAGAGCCCCTCACACCCTCCCCACTCTCTGCCTGTGGCCTAGTCTATGTTTTTCCCTCCACCCTCTTGCCTTTTTCTCTCGGCATCTGCTTTCCTTTTCCTTCCTCCAGCACGCTGGTGGCAGGCGTGTGAACCGCGTGGGTGGCCCACGGCGGCACACACGCCCACAAGCAAACACCGGTGTCCTTCGAGATGAGGTGCCGTGCTTATCAGCTTAACGTTCATGTGTTTCCTACCCTTAACCGTGGACAAACACGGCTACCGTTTCATTCGATTTCTGTTTTTTATGTGCTTGACTGTTGTGCTCTTCACCCCATTTTCCCATAAGCCCTGTGGATTTTATTGTGTGACTTCATGTAGCACGATGGCATTGAGCAATCGGAAGGGTCTGTTACAGAGAAGGGGGGGCTCTTCTCATGCACAAACCAGCCTGTGAGGCCAGAGCAGGATGGGGATCACGTGCCATCACACGGGCAGGAGCGTGACGCCCAGGGCGGGTCAGGACTCACCAGTAACGTCACGCTGGCCACAGCCCTGGGTGTTTATGTTGACGGCTCACCTGTCCTGCGTCCAGTGACAGCAGGAGAGCCAAGTGAGAACTGGCTTCAGAGTCAAGTCCCGGCTCTACTGCTCAGCTCTGCACCCTGAGCAAGCTACAACCTCCTCTCCACGCCTGAGTCTTCTCAGCTACACAGTGGAAACAGCTCAGAGTGATTGTGGCGATTATAGTTAGTCGGCAGAGCAGACCAGCGGCTCTTTTACACTGCTGCTTAGCTCAATGCCTGGGGCACTGTCAACACCCCCAAAACGGCGGCCACACTCACTACCAGGCCCCCGTAAATGCCAGCGGCAGCTGAAAGACAGACGTGGGTGGGGATGCCGGGTTGGCAGGTGCAGGCTCTTGCTGCCAGACCCAGATTCAAATCTCAGCTCTCCCTTCCTCTTCTGCGGCCCCAGAGGGGTATCTGGGCTCAGCCTCAACATATGCATCCACATGATGAGGTAAAACACCCCTCACTGAGCAGCTGAGGACTCATGGACTCCCCCATTGGAGTCATTGGTGCAGGGGGCCCAGCGCATGAACCCCGGGAACCCCCCACCCAGCAGACCCATCCGCCGTCACCCTTGACTCGGTCAGTTGCTCTGCCCCAGACTCAGCCCCACCGCCCTGCGGGCCCAGAGAGGTTTGTGCTGGGCTGGAGGCCCTTCATCCCTACCACCCACCCGCGTCCTGAAGATGCCGGCACGCAAGGCCAAGAGAGGACCGACACCGCCAACCACAGTGGAGCGGCCACGTCGCGGACGGCAGCTCCTCCCTGACCCTCCCAGGACACCCCAGCAGCCTGGGCCCAGGGTGGACAGGAGGGCAGAGCTGGAGCCCCGACCGTCGGTCAGCAGGGACGCTGCATTTCACGTGCGCTCCCTCATTTCACCGTGAGCGGCAGAGAGGCCTGGCGTGCTGCAGTCCATGGGGCTGCAAAGAGTAGGCAAAGAGTCGGACACGACTGGGCGACTGAACCACCACCACCCATTTCAGCCTCGTGACCGCCTTGTCAAGGAGGTAATACACTTCCACTTCACAGATGGGGAAACTGAGGCTCAGAGAGGCTCACAAAGTTAGGAAGCCGCAGCGCTGGGGTCTGAGCCAGCTCCGTGGCCACAGTCTTGGTTCCCGTCCTGCCCCCCCGCCCCCCCACCCCGCCTAGCTGGCAGGCCCGGCCACGTGGTCAGCTCATCCTCTATCCCCCACCCCCCTCCTGTTAAAGAGGAGCAATGCCAGGTCCAGACTACTCAAGAAGCAAGAGGGCAAGGTGCTCTGAGATCAGGAGAGGGGACCTGGAAGAAGGGGAACCGGCCCGACCTCCCCTGTCGCTGGCCAGAGCTGCAGGAACCCAGCTCAGACCCCAGCGCCTCCGCGTCCATTCCCCGGTGACCAGAGCCCACAGCAGGATGGCAGGGGCATCCGGCCTCTGCTTGGGCACTTCTGGGGGCAGGAGCCCACCACGCCCAAGGCACTCTGCTCCAACTGTAGGTACCTCGAGCTGCTGGAGGCCTTGGACCCAAAAAGTCATCAGGCCCAGAGGACGCCCCACGGGGCTGTGGGGACAAACTCCACCGTCCCTCCCTGAGGACAGTCACCACGCACCCTGGCTCCCCGCGGCTCTTTCTGGGCCGAAAATTTTACTGCCTTCAACCCACCCTCCAGGGATGGAAAGGATAATGAAGAAGATAAAGGTAATTTCAGTGACTAACATTTAAGGAACATATAACAGGCATTATTCTACATCAAGAATCAGCAAACTCTGGCCCGTGGGCCAAATCCGCCCGCCTGTCTGTTTTTACATGTATGGCTTGTGAGCCAAGAATGGGTTTTGCATGTTTAAATGGCTAGGGGGAGGGAATCAGAAAAAGAGGACTCAGTGGTGACACATGGCAAGTATATGAAATTCAAATTCCAGTGTCTATAAAAATAAAGTTTTATTGGAACACAGCCCTGTCCATCATTTACATATTGGCTACAGCTGCTTTCAAGTTACTACGGCAGAGTTGAAGAGTTTGGCAGAGACTCCAAGGCCCAAAAAGGCTCAAATGTTTACTATCTGGAACCGTTACAGGAACAGTTTGCAGGTTCTTATTCTAGATGCTTTACACGCACCATCTCAATCCTCAGCATAACCCACGAGGAGCTGACTACTGCGACCTTCACTTTACAGACGAAGAAGTAGGAGCTCAATCGCCCAGCTGCCTCACGGTGGCGGAGCGCAGACTGGGACCTAGACAACTTGATGCGTGTCTGCGTCTCAGCCACGCCCCTCGTCCCATCGGAGCCCAGGGCTGACATCTGTCACATGCCGCAGACCGTGGCGCCATCTCCCCCGTGCCTATCAGCCCTCATGGCTTTCACTGTGCCTCGTGGGAATGACCAGAACACCTGGTCAGCTCATCGGCCACTGTGACCCCGAATACTCTTCTAACCCTTGCGACTCTCCGCGGTCTTTCCCAAGTCCACCCTTAAATGGGCCTATAAACCCACTGCTCTCTGGATACTAAAAAAAAAAAAAAATCGATCCACAAGCACCCTCCAGTCTACGGACAGCAGCAAATATGATAAAGTCAGTAGCTCTCGCCAGAGGTCTCTAAAACTTTATGAGAGCCAATAAATCTTGCTCTCGGGCTGCCCACTGGCTTAGAATAAACCCATCCTGCCCACGGTCTCCCAGAAGCAGAAAGCAGAAGTCCCTGGGACCGCTGTCCAGGTTATGGAAATCTCAAGGCCTCCCTCCCCACTCTTCGCTCTCTGTGAATATAGGATGAGGGGAGACACTAGCATGCTCTGTTGCCATGGAAACGAGGCTAGGCTACATCTGCATCAGGAAGGATTAAAGACAGACGTTAGAGGCGGAAGTACTCTAGAGGGAGGTCCAGACACACGGGTCCCTAATCTGAGATTAAAGCTTCTCAACGAGGTTTCTGCCCCATTATTAACTCTGAGCTTAGATGCACATTATAAACCACAGAGCTCATCCATAAATACAATCAATATATCTGGAAGGCAAATATTTGATTTTTATTTATATGCATATTAAATGGAGCCGTATCTCAGCCAGCTAGAAGAAACCCAAACAAAACAGCCCAGGCACTGCAAGCTAGCAACCCACAGGCCAGCATCAGACCATGGAGCCGCTATTACTGGCTTCCACAAAATTTCTAATTAAGTTGCTAGCATTTAAAATTTGAAATCTTTTTCCAGCACAATTCAGAGTTCTGCCTTTTTTGGAAAAGAACCTAAAGACTGGGCGGTAGCAACCCTAGGTAGCAGCAACCAGCTGGTGCTGACGAGGGACCGTCCCTGCAGGCAGGCACCTGCACATCAGTCACCTCTGCCCTCGGCATCCTCCACACCCTCTCTCTCGTGGGGGGTCCCTGCGTGTGTCCCCAGCATGCTCTTCACACTCTGTCTCTTGTGGAGGGTCCCCGCAGGCTTCCGAATTTGTGACATCCCACCCGAGGACCCGCACCCCCATTTCACTGGTAGAAGCACCGAGACCTACAGAGGAAAAACATCGTGCCTAAAATGCAACAGCAGATTCATGACAAAGCTGGTCTCCCAACATGCGCGGCAGGACTCAGCTCAGACCTGTCTGGAAGGAGAGCCAAGACGCTGGGCTAATATCCGTCAGCTACAAACGTGTCTAAGGTAAAAATGAGACTTTTCTGCTGACTCCAACTTTGCCAGCTTCGCTCCATCTCTTTGCAGGGAGCAGGGGAGGAGGGAAAGCTCTGCAGAGACAGGGACAATGTCTCCTCAGACCCTCCCCAACCCCCGTCTCCCACCACCCCTGCTGGCCCATGGCCGTGCCCAATGCTGTCTAGGACACGGAGGAAGAAAAGGCTGGGGGAAAACAATGGGGCCGCAGCCCAGGACAGGCGGCCAGGCAGCCCCCAATTTCACAGCTGATGGCTGCTGCTCAGGTGAGCAGAGAACGTCGGCTGGGCCTGGCTCAGATCCCCTCTCTGGTACTTGCTCGCTGTGTGGCCTCGGCGAAGCCACTCAACCTCTCTGAGCCCTGTCTCTTCACCCGCATGCAGGAGTGACAGCAGCCCTACTGGGCCATCTCGCCGTGCAGGCCAGACAAAGCCGCAGCAGAGCCCTCGGCAGTGTCAGGCACACAGGCAAGAGTCGGGTCTGACTCTTTACAACCCCAGCGACTGCAGCCCCCCAGGCTCCTCTGTCCATGGGATTCTCCAGTCAGGAACACTGGAGTGGGAAGCCACTCCCTTCCCCAGGGGAGCTTCCTGACCCAGGGGTCAAACCTGGGTCTCCTGCATCACAGGTGGTCTCTTCACTGTCTGAGCCCCCAGGTCCCCCATAAACCAGTGTACCCACGAATCCTCAAAATCCGCTCCCACCCCGGCCAGCCAGTCACCCTCCCTCACCTGCTAATCAGTTCCACCCTCCACCTGCAGCTCCAGCCACACTTCCTTCTCCCCACCAGCACGTGAATCACCAGCTGGTCTCCGCCTCCACTAAATGCAGCAGGCACATCCCCACCTCTGAGACTTACCCCAAGCGGTGAGCCTCGCTCAGAACACCGTTCCCCACACTTACCCCTCCAGCTCAAGACCACCCAGATCCAGGGTTCCCACAACCTCCCCCAGCCCCTCAGCCTCTGTCCACCCTGACCTCTGCTCCTTCATTCGCCTGAGAAATTTGGTCCTGCTCTCTAATATTTCGTAAGGCGCCACCCTCTGCCTTTAGCATCTTGAAGGATGTGGCTCACACATCTTTGAGATCCTCTGAGGGGACATTAGGTGTTTATAGTGGCCACATGCCCAGCCCCTCTTCTTCTGACACAAGCACCCCAAATTCCTGTCCAGGACTGATCTTCCATTCCAAAATCCAGTCTTGGTGGGACTACTGATCACAAAGTTCCAAATGCCCCCACGCCCGGACTGGTCACACACCCAAAGCCCCCTCAGTTAGATCCGTCTCTCCCAGAACATGGAATTCCATCCTGCCTGGTCCTTAAAAGCTGGGGACGCCCACCCTGGTGGTGCAAGTGGTAGAGAACCTGCCTGCCAATGAAGGAGAATCAAGAGGTGCGGGTTCAACCCCTGGGCCGGGAAGGTCCCCGGCATAGGAAACGGAAGCCCACTCCCGTGTTCCTGCCCGGAGAATCCCGTGGACAGAGGAGCCTGGCGGGCTATGGTCCACGGGGTCGAAAGTGTCAGACACAACTGCGCACACACACAGTGCCCATCCTGGTGGGGTCCCAGAGACTTTGAACAGATCTTGCCAAGAGACCGCCTCCCTAGAGTTACCTGAGCTCCTGGCCTTTTAAAGCCAGTCCTTCAGTTCAACCTGATCCCATAAACTTGCTTTTGGTCAATTCCTTTTCTGCTGAAGTTTGCAGAAAAGAGTCCTCCCTGATTCGCTAGAACCCCCATCACATACGTGCTCCCACATGCTCCCCAGAGCCGACCACAGACACCCATCAGAGGGGAGCATGGGCACCACTTCCGCGTAGACACAGAGGCCACAACCTTCATGCTTTTGAGAAAAAGCCAGGATTTCAATGGCTTTAGTAACACGGCTTAATTTCCCCATGTCAGAAACAGAATCCAAGTGCACGGAGAAGCCAAGTGGGAGCGGTACCTCTTGCTTGGAAAAAGTAAAAGGTAACGAGACGTAATTGAGCAGATTACACATAAAGCAGGTATTTCTGCAGGTGTCAAAAGTGAAACTCGAGGACCCAGTAGGACAAACACAGCATGCGTGGATCTTCAGTCAGTGTCCAACGAGCGCAGGGCTGAGAACGCAGAGACCAAAGGACGAGACCGTCCGGCACAAGAGCAGCACCGGGGCCTGGGCACACAGGCAGCCAGCCCGCCTCCCCAGAGCAGAGGGAAGGCCCGACACGAGGCAGGGCCGCTGGGAGCCAGCGCCAGGGGAGGGGGAGAGGAGAGGTGTCTAAGGACAGCGTGCTCAGAACCACTGTGGCCTAGGCAGCCAGGACCTCCCGTCTCCTCCGCAGCATGGCAACCACCTCTGTCTCCTCTGCCGCTGCATCGCCCCCAGCCTTCCCCAGCAGCACACGTCAGGTCGTGCTCCTCTGCCTGAACGCCCCCGCCACCACCCAGCACCCCCCACTCTCATCTCTCCGACCTCACCTCCTCCCACCCCCCCTCGAGCGGACCTCGCACAGCCCGACCACCGGGCCTTTGCACACACTGTTCCCGCTGCAGGAAACCTCCTCCCCGTCACGTCCTCATGGCCCACTGCTGGCTTCCCTCAGGTCTCTAACCCACCCCCACCTCTCTAGCTAGGGTCTCCCTCGCCCATCACGGGAGCCTCCTTCCTAACTCATCTTTCTCCACGGCTCTCCCACTCTGAGATGGAATTATCTGTCTGCTTATGGTTTGTCTCCCCCAGCTGGAACGGAAGTTCCACGGGGGCAAGAACCTTGTTCCGTTCAGGACTGAATCCTTAACACTGAGGACAATGCTTGGGCTACAGTCGGTGCCCATAAACAAGGGCTGAGTGAACGGATGGAATCCCTGAAGAAAAACCAGAGCACATCCAGGACGGCTGGCTTTCTGAACCATTCACAGGGCAGGATGATCGGAGGCCTGGCCCTGGGGACTGCCTGGGTTCCAGCCCCATCACCCGGGTCAGCACACCGACTCTGGGTTTCAGTTTCTCCTCCGTAAACTGGGGACAGTAACAGCCTCCACCACGGCGGGCTGGGAAGATGAGATGCGTTACTATACAAGGCGAAGCGGATGGTGCCTGATGAGCCGTGAGTGCCCAAGGTTATGATTTTTGCTTTTATGTGACTGTTCAAATGTCAGCCGGGTGGCAGAATCCTCAGGAGGTCCTCACCAAGGGGGCCTCTGGGAAGAAGGGGTGGGAGACAGCAGGGGAGCACCAGATGGGGGGACAGGAGACCCCAGCGCGAGCCGGGCGCTGCCGCTGACACGCTATGCAGCTCAGGGAGACACATGATTTCTCCACCCAACCGTCCGGGCCAAGCGCCCTCCTGGCTCACAGGGCTGCCGCGGACTCCAAGCTGGACCAGCCTTGTGAGCACAACAGGGCAGGACAGTGAATCAAAGCACCCACCCCTTAGTCACGGTTCTATGCACACCACAGCCATGAAGTCAAAAAGCCAGAGTTCAAAGGTGACGGCGCTTCCAACTCACGCCACGATCCCCCATCTCCCTTTGGAGATGTCGGCTGTGCTTTCAAAGCCTCAATTACAAGGGCAGGGAGTGTCACGGCTCCTTACATTTTGGTCACAGTATCAGCCAAGAGCTGAGGGTTATGCAGGGGAAATTATAGTAATTACCCCTCGGGAGGGCTGGCTGCATGAACTTCGGCTGATCTAAAACCTGGGGTGAGATTTAACTACCTGGGAGAGGGGGCAGAAACACACAGGGGAACCTCTGCCTCTCATTAGGGTCCCGGGGAAATGACGCTGACATCAAAATGAACTCACAGCTCCTGTCAGGCCAAGCGACAGGAAAGAAAAGAACCCAGATGTCACATCAGAGTGGGCTCTGCCCTCCTGTGATCACCACAAGGCAGACGCTGTCCTCAGAGACCTCACCTTCCAGGGCAGTAGAGACAGGACATTTCTACATGCTACAAAGCGAGGAGGCTGAAGTCTGTGTCAGTGGCCCAGGGCTCAGGACAGATCCCGGAGGCAAAACCGAAGCTGAGCCCTAAAGGAGCAGGAGGAGCCAGCCATGGAGAGGGGTCTGGGCATCCCCCTGGGCCTCGGTTTCTTAGTCTGTCAAATGGGTATAATCAGCATGCCTCCCTCCTGGAGAGCACGCCTCCTCCCTGGGGCGTGATGAGTGTACAGACACGAGGCGTGAGCCCCGGGTCTGGTCTACTGGATTCAAGGAGAGGCTGTGGTCTGGAGGCCAGGCGGGCGCTGTCCCCTGATGGAGTGTGAGCCCCTCTGTGCCAGACCCAGGTCAGTCACCAAGACGTGGCGGTGACCTGGAGGAAGTACAAGCCCCGGCCCCGGGACCAGCGCGGGAGGAAGGCCGCCCAGCACGGCTCCCGCAAGCCCCCGGCTCATCCCACCTCCCTCTGAACTGGGTCCCTAGGGCACCCCTCCCCACACCACCGCCCAGCTGCCCGCTGAGATCCGCGTCCCGGCCCCCGAATCAAGGTCTCAGCGTCGACCTCCTGGGCAGCTGTGACACACACAGAGCCCGGGCCCCGCCCCACGGAGAGATTCTGCAGGTCTGAGGAAGACCCGGACACCAGAGGACCACACGCAAACCTGTCCGCCCGGCACCCCCTCAGCCCTGAGTGCCCAGGGCCCGGCACACGGCCACTGTGAACCAGATCCCAGCCTCCTCCCTCCCCGCCCAAGGCCCGGAGTGCAGTCACTGCACAAGACGCAAGGGGCGACCGGCTCTGCACCTGCCCCGGGGTCAGAGGAGGGGAGGGCGGGACGGGCGGCCTGGTGCAGAAACGCCTCTTCCGAGCCGCAGCTCCTCAGCCTGAGGAGGGGAGCCTGACGCCAAGGTGCAGAGGACTCCAGGCTCAGAGGGTTTTCATCTCAGACAGCTTCTAATCCAGTCCCTCACACACCTGAGGACAGTCTACTCTGACCCACCTGGACAATGGCCATCACGCCCCCTGCTTGCATACCCCCAGCAACGGGGCGCTCACCACCTCACAGGACAGCCCAGCACACAGGCAGACTGGTCCATTGCTAGAAAGTTCTCGGGGGCAAACCACTCCAGGATTCTTGCCTGGAAAATCCCATGGACAGAGGAGCCTGGTAGACTATAGTCCACAGGGTCGCAAAGAGTCAGACACGACTGAGTGACTTCATCATCATCATTCTCGCTTCACAGGCCAGTCCTGCCCTTTGACTCCACAGACTGAGGCTGCTTCTCATTTCATCCAACTGCAGGGAAGTCACGGGAGACCTGCTAGGGTTGGAAGGTCAGCTGAGGGTGGCAGGCTCAGCGGGAGCAACAGGGGTCCAAGCCCCGGACCACCACTCAGCAGAGGTATTACCCTGGGCAAGTGACCCCTCCAAGTTTCAGCTTCCTGGTAAAATCGGGGAAATAACAGTGTGCCCATTATTACATAAGGCTGTTGTGTGTGTGTGTGTGCGCGCACGTGTGTGCACACACTCAGTCGCCCAGTCATGTCTGATTCTGTGACCCCATGGATGGAGCCCGCCAGGCTCCTCTGTCCATGAGATTTTTCAGGCGAGAATACTGGAGTGGGTTGCCATTTCCTCCTCCAGGATATCTTCCTGACCCAGGGATCAAACTGCTGTCTCCCATGTCTCCTGCTTTTCAATCGGATTCTTTACACTGAGCCACACAAGGTTACCGGGAGCCTAGCTCAGAAGCATTCCAGGAATTCTGCAATGACTTGGGAGGCACTGGAAGCAGGCAGATCACAGGGCCTTGAAAGCTGGGTAAAGCGGGTGATCTGTCCCCAGCACAGCCCTGAAGGCCTCCGTCTGTTTCACTCATGGAGAGGGGAGTGGCCGGACAAGGCACAAATAAACGACCGTGCCCTAGACGGGTCCAGGGTCTGGCAGTCCGGGTGCTGCCACTCATGGCACCCAGCAGACTCTGACATTCTGTGCCCACCCAGCCCCCAGTGCCCGCACAGGAGCCGGAATCTAGCACAGCTCGGGCTGCGGGCAGCTGCCTGGGAGAGGCACAGAAGCGAGGCCTTCTCCGCAGGAGGCTAAGTGGGAGCCGGCCCGGAGACACTGCGGGCCTATTAACACACAGGTTTCTGCATGAACTCCCACAGGGAGCCCGGCGGGCAGAGTCGGAGGAATGAGGGCCTGGAGACAAGCGGAGTTTTTTTAAAGAAATATTCAGCCATTAAAACCCCAGCTCTGGCTCAGGCCAGGCCTGGGCTGCATACTAAGCAGGGCTGGTGGACCGTCAGTGCGCCTGGGTGGGGCGAGGCGGCGGCGGCGGCTGGAAGGAACCCAGGCATCGGGAGGAGGGTCACTGAGGGGCGCCCCCGGAGGCTGCGCTACTGCAGTCACAGGCTGCCCTGGCCAAGGGCACCCAGACTCAAACAGGCCCGCCTGTGGGGATCTGTAATGTCCCTGCCCACACCCATCAAAGCAGCAGGAAGAAACACACGAAGCGGAAGAAAATCCCCAAAGTTTAGGCTAACTTCATATGAGTCGCCCCAGCCTTGCCCCAGAAACTCATTCAGTAATCCTCATTACTGAGGGCCATCGACAGGCCCGGGAATATTGACATTTGGGGCCAGGTAAGTCTCTGTCGTGGGGGAAGGGCATCCTGTGTGGTGTGACAGATTTATTAGCATCCCTGGCCTCTACCCAGTAGATGTCAGTAGCACCCCTGCCCCCAAGTTCTGACAACTAAAGTCCCCTTAAGGGCAAAAAAAAACTGCAAAAAACATAGTAAAGATGACTGGGCTAGAGAGATAAAAACCATCAAAGAACAAGCCTGATCTCACTGTCCCCGTTTCAAACCGTCCCTGGCACCCATCGCCCTCGGCATGGACCCCAAGCTCCGTGGCTTGACATTCAGGGCTCCACCCCATCAACACTCACCATCCCCTGCCCCACGCCTGACCCTCCAACAGAACACAGCATGGGTCATCCCAGCCCAGAAGCCTTCCTTGATCCTGGCCTGTTGTTCTTCCAGTCCTCTCATCTGCCTGCCTTCTGCCAGTTCGTGTTTAGAGTCCACTCAGATGCAGCCTCCTCCAGGAAGCCTTCCCTGCCACTCCCCACCCGGGGGAAGTTGCACGCACTCTGTGCTCCCACGCCCCGTATCGCGCTCCATCATCTCTAACTCCAACTAGGATTCTGTAGGCAGGACCACGTTGCAGTCACCTGCTTGCCCAGGCCAGCCTTCACCCTCAGGAAACTTGCAACAGAATGAGTGGCTCAGATGGGAAAGAATCTGCCTGCAGTGCAGGAGACCCCGGTTCAATCCCTGGGTCTGAAGATCCCCTGAAGAAGGAAATGGCATCCCACTCCAGTATTCTTGCCTGGAGAATCCCATGGACAGAGGAGCCTGGCGGGCTGCAGTCCATGGGGTCGCAAACAGTCAGACACGACTGAGCGACTAATACTTTCTCTGCCTCCTACTGAAAGGGGACTCACTCTTTCCTTTGGTCAAGAAGGGAAATCCAGGGCAGCTTCCATGGCGGATCGGAGGTAAAGAATCCACCTGCAAGTGCGGGAGACGTAGGTTTGATCCCTGATCCAGAAAGACCCTGCAGCCCGCAGAGCAGCTAAGCCCGTGACCCCTACTACTGAGCCTGTGCCCTAGCGCCCGTGCTCCGCAACTGCAGAGCGGCCTCTGCTCGCCACAGCCAGAGAAAAGCCTGCGCAGCGAGGTGGACCCAGCACAGCCAAAAATAAACCAACCATTTTCAAAAAAGAAGAGGGGAAATCCAGAGCTGGAGAGGACACCGATAAACGCGATGAGGACCAGACTCTGAGGGAAAGACAGAGGGGCCCCACACTAAGGCCGGCCACCTGAGTGAGGGGCCAGCCAGAGGCCGTGAGCACATCGAGGGCCCTGGCAACCCAGCGAGCTCTGCCGCCGGCTTCCGGAGCCTCAGCCAGCTCCACACCTCGTGGCTTTGTTTCCGTCCTTTGCTACTGGATCTGGGACACATCGCCAAAAATCACTGTCATTGTGATAGAAAGTATGAGAGAAGTCACTGTCTCATTAACCCTGCTGACGGCGCTGGGAGCTTATGCTCCCACTTAGCGGACAGAAGCTACGGCTCAAGACTCTCTGGGCCATCCACTGGTAAAGCACAGAGCTCTGCCTCAAACTCGGGTTTCCCGACGGCGGACGCCCACCACCCACTACACCTCTCAGCTGGAAGCCCCCAGTCCCCTGTTCTTTTGGGAAGGGGGTGGCGGGCAGAAGGGAAAACATAGGAGTAAGATGAAGGAACACTTTGCTCTAGGCCTTCCAGTGCCCAAGGCCGGGGCATGAGCCCAGAAACCCCAGAGAAGGCCTCCAGTTAATGAGAAATTGGGATGAAAAGATGAAATCAGCCCCTTAGAAAAGCCTCTCCAAGCCTGAGGGGGATTCTCTGTGCCCTCCAAACCATCCTTTCCAGACGGGACTCACCAGACTCTCCTTCCAGGCGAGAGGTCCTACACTGTCATCGTCCCAGGGAAGGGAGGTGGGGAGGGGACCCGGAGGGGCTCGGAGCGGCCAGACTCCAGGCGAGGGCTCCCACCGCCAAACCCGTCCTTCCCCAGGTTGAGATGGGAGAACCACCGGGGGCAGGAACATGCATTGTGACTGAGGGAACGCGGAGGCCCCCCGCCCCACCCCTCATCCACACCACCCACTTCTGGTGGTCTCAGCGCTGCTGTAACCGGCAATCCTTCCACGCCTGGGTTGGCTTGTTCACTGCCAGTCTCCCCACCCACCAGGGGCACCGGATGGGCTGGCTTCTCCTGCCCTGTCACAGCATCGGGCATCAGCGGGCACGTTCACCAGGTAAACACTGTATTTGTTAGAGAGACAGGAAGGCCGAGCTCCCAGGCCTGAAACCAACTCTCTCCGCCGCAGCCCCAGCCCCTAGGCCCGTCTCATCCTTTGTAAAAGGAGTGATGACGGCTGTGTTGCTATATTAACATCAGAAGGAGCAGGAGTTGGGGGAGGGGGGAATGGAAGGGGACTAGCTGGGGCACAAATGAGGGCACACGCGTGGACCACCACAAGCATTGCACTGACGAAGCGCCCCCCCCCCCACTACTTTAGACACCCTGAGAGCCCCCTGGGGATGAAGTCGTCAGCACAATGGAAGTTCATGCAAAGACCCAAACCCCACAGGCACCAACGCCCTTCCCTGGCGCCTACCCCATCACACGGTCTTTCATCCCCTAGTGGAGTACCAGGGAAGGTTCTAGATCCTCACCCAGCCCCAAAAGCCTCCCCTCCCCAGAGACGGCCTCGCGTGCTCGCGTGCTCAGAAGGGGAAACAAGGAACTGGCAACCTGCTCCCGCCAGCAGTTTCTCCCCCTCACGCTCACGATGAGCCCACAAGGCAGGCTGACCTTCCCCGTCACAGAGATGGGAGACCGAGCCCCGGGTTCACGCAGCAGATCACGGAGCTGCCGCTGAGCCGGAAGCCCTGCGCGGCGGACTCCCCCTCCCCAGCCGCCAGCGGCCCAAAGGAACAAGCTGCAGGAACACCCAGTCTGGGGTGGGGAGGGGGGGGGAAGGTTACCCAGGGAGAAGGCGTCCCTGAGGACAGGCCCCACCACAGGGCTCGGCTCCGCACGTCAGCATCAGCCCCTCCATCCCCAGCAGACTCCAGACACTCCAACTAAGAGGCCCCCCGCAAAGTGCCCGGCAGGGGAAGGGACCCAGCACCAGAGTTACCAGAGCCAGGGCCAGCGAGGGCGGAGTCCCGACGGCTCCCGGCCCCAGGTGTCAGCTATTTGACAACCGGCTCTAAGGAAAGAAAGCGCTGCCGGCTGTGGGTCTGGGCGTGTGCCCCCGATTTTAAAAGGCCCTAGAAGAGAGCGGCAGGCGAGTTTGTACTTGACCAGAAGGTGGGCAGGAAGGCCAGGGAGGAACGGAGAGTGACCACGGAGAGACCTCTGGCCTAGCAGGCCAGGGACTGTGTGTCTTCAGGTCGCAGGCCCAAGCCCTGCCTTTGGGGGTCTGGACCCTGGGAACCCTTCTCTCTGGGTCGGGTAATTTATCTCCACCCTCAGTGCTATTTGAATCCTTTTCAGCAAGACCCCCGATCTCGCCAGCTCACCCCAGTCAGCAGGAACTTGAGTTTGCCCCCAAAGCACAGTCTTGCTCTCAGGCAGGACGAAGGAAGGGGGCTGGACTTCAGGAGCCCCTGGCATCCCGGTGACTTCAGAGGAGTCCCTCGGCCACCTCAAACCTCCCCATCCAAGACAAAAGATGTCACCTCCAACCCCAGACGCAGAGGGGATAAAATGAGCCAGGCACCAGAGCAGAGCAGTATAAGAGAACAAGGCTGGGCCCACATTCTCAAACACCTTTCCTCTCGGTGTTCCTCTGGGACGGATGCTTGGTAATTAATTGTCCCATTTCAGAGATGAAGCTATGGAAGCCCAGGGGTGTTATACACTGCTGGTCACACTGAGTCTATTACAGTGGGACCCTGGCCCAGAAAGACTGCTGCCTCTGACCAGGAGCCTGCCTCAGGCCCCAGAGGAAGACTGAGGGAAGCAGAGAAAGCAGAAATGTGCATTCATTAAGCGCCTGCAGTGTGCATCCAGGATCATGCTGAAATGCCACGACCCCCAAGGTTTGAATGCAGAGGGCCCTCTTCTTCCTCCCTCTGCAGTGAAGGAGGCCCGCATAGCCCAGCCCCCGGCCTGGCCCACCTCCGGGATCTGGATCACTGTGATCAGGACATCTGCAACCTTGTTTAAAAGTCACCACCGCACAATTAGAGGCACTCACCCCCTCAGAGCCATCCTTCTCCTCCGATCGGTTTTATAGCCAGTAATAACTCTTGAAAATTCCTCAACAGATGGAAATTTTATTTGACTAATCATGGCCGTTTGACTTGCTGGGGTGCAGAGGCTTGGGGCTCAGGCTGGCAAGGAGCCAGCTGAGGTGATTGTCAAGGGGCTTGGCAAAGAGCCCAGAACCCAAGGCCACCGTGTGGGTCCACTCCCCAGAGGGAAGCCACAAGAAGGTGTTGGAAAGTGCCAGGCACTGAGCAGCAGCGGGCAGCGGAGCGCTGCCTTTTCTGGGCCCAGAGGTGCCTCCAGGCAGCGTGCTGAGACCCTTGTCCGCCCCTCGAGGCTCCATCTCTGGACACATGGGAGCTCGTGCCAGGGAGAAACCGGAAAACCCCGGCTTAAACACCCAACAAAACCAGCATTTTGGCTACAATGCCCCAGGCACGTCAACCCCATGCCAGCCCCATGCCAAAGGCCCCATGGGCATCATCCCACTCAGTCCTGCCAACAATTCTGTAGATGCATGAGAACATTCCCATTTCACAGATTTACAAATAGAAGACAGAGCCACTAAACTGAGCTGCCACCTTCATCTCACGGAATTAAAGGTTGGTGCCCCCACAACTCACACAGGGCCAAGCAATCCTTCTAAGACCCACACCGAATCCCATCACTGCTACAAAAAAAAAAAAAAAACCATAAAACTCCCAGTAATTCCTCAGCACCCTCCAAAGTTCAAGTCCAATAGCCTGGCCTTCACAATGGAACTGATTCAAGATTATCCATACAAGCAATATGAAAACATATCACACAGAAAATCTTGTCCATTTGACAATATGTATGGCAAATTATTCATAAGAGCCCTAAATTGGAAGTATCAACATGAAAATGGATAAACAAACTTATGATCTATACGTACAATGTATATCGCTTTCCAACCGACAGGAGGGAAAAAGCACACCGCAATGTGAACAGAGCAAGTTCCATATAAAGAATTATCAACTGTAACAGCAGGCTGCATTAACAAGGCCTAGCTAGAAAGAAGGAAGGAGAACTTTAGAGAACAGTACCAAGGAAAACTCCCCCAAGGGCTAACACGGAGACCCTGAGGAACTGCCTCCACCACCATCACCTGCACCGAACAAAGCCCCTAGAGCACCCCGTCCCCCAGGACGAGCGTGCGCCCAAAGAGGAGCTCCCCAAGATGGCAGGAGAACCCCTATGGAAGAATGCCCAACACTCGCCCCAGCGCGGGCACCCAGACCTCACTGAGGGGCACGCCTGTGGCTCGGGCGGAAAGCACTGCACACCCGCGGAACTTGCTAGAAATCCAGCCCGGGGGACTCACCGGAAGTCTGCCCTGAGGAACACCACACGGGCTGCTCACACCAGGTGTCTCACCAGAGTCACCGCACGACAGAACCGCCGTTAAAGAGATGCGGGGGGTGCCGGCTGCAACACCGTGGCTGCAGGGACCCGGCGCGGAAATGCCGCGCACGCGCACTGGAGCCGCTGCACGTGCTCAGGCGCCCGCGCACGCCAGAGCCCGGGGGGGGGGGGGGGGCGGGCCGCAGGGCGCGTGGCTCTCCGGCGCCCTCTACAGGCTGAGGCTGAGCTTGCCGTGTGCCCAAGGGGGAGGGGGGCGAATTTAAAGGGCCCAGCTTCACTTTCAGTCCGCAGCCAAGAAGGGTGAGTTTATCCAGCATACCCATCTCTTTGATGACTCGGCTTCCACATGAGCCCTTCTCACGTGGAACCAAACCCCTGTACAACAACACAGCTCTGTATCTCCACCTAAGAAGACACAGCTATCCTTCTTACAAGCAAAGTTCTCACTTTCTCCATAAAATGAAACCAACAGCCCCACAGTCATAAGACTGTATTACGCCTCAAATTCAGTCACAGTTCCACGGAATATTGTTGCCTAAAGACTATACTTTAAAGCTAGCTTCCAAAAACTTGCATGTGAAATATAACTGGAAAGGCGAGAAAACAAAACAGTTGCAAAGTGTGCTTATTCCACATACTCATTCAGAAACTGCATAAATAACCTCGGGGTGGGTCCATGGACCAAACAGGTTCACTGTGAGTCAGACGGGAGCCAAGACTCTTTCTTTTACCCATCATAAGCCCCCACTTTATCATATGGGCCGCAGTGGGCCTGCAGGTCCCTGGGAATTAGTGTGAATTCAGAGCCTGCGCCTAGTAATTTAAGAACCATGTGGGCATTTCCTGTGCCCCAGTGCACAGCCACTCTGGTAAATGGCTGCCAGTCCTTGTGGGGCAGATTTGGAGGAATATTTACAGCAAGTACTTGTGGCAATGATGCAGGCTCCTTCTTCCACAGGACCTGGCCTCCAGAGGGCTTCCAGGTCTGTGAATCAACTTGGATCTGGAAACTGCAGGTTTCATGTAATACATCCAGCCCAACATTCCTGTCTCCCCAAGCCCTTGAATTCCCTCTTCCACATAACAACCCCATTAACTGTACTACCAAGTCCAGATTTCAGTGAGTCAACCAAGTAAACCGTCAGAGCCACCCTCTGCTGCACATGCTAATAATCAAACCCAGAATCTCTAGTCAGGGCATCCACAGCAATGAATTCAGCCCAATCCACTGTGATATCCTGCCCTCTTGGGTCAAAAACTCTTATAATAAACACCCACACATGTGTCCCACGTTTCTGCTGATATATATAAGCAAAGTACAGCAATTCTTTTGTATTTTCCCTCATAGGTCCTATTGAGTCCCAGTTACCAAGGAATGGACTGAGATTTGACCCTTAAAGTCTAGTGACAAGAGAGGCTGATTATGGTGAATCTTAAGGGAAACAGGCATCTCCTTTCAAGGTACCTGCCTCCGCTGAGGTTATCACCCGGCTTTTAAGCAGAGGAAGAACAGCCTCCTCAGACACTGGAAGGAAAACTGCCACAACCCACACGGGGTGCTCACAGCCACTTGGGAGTCTGAGACCATCAGCTTCATCTGGGTCCCACAGACGTCCCCACCCCACGTTTCAGGATCCCCTTCTTTCCCAGTTAATGCCCTAATTTCCACATGAGCAATTTGCCAAGCTGTGAATTCAACTGTGGTTCTAAGTCAGCAACCAGCACAATTAATTTTTTTATTTTATTTTCAGCAATATCAGCCCTGGGGCTGCAAGAAATAAGAGCTTCTGCAAGGGGCTGTCATGGAAGCTCTCTGGTTCTCACACCAGATGAGAAGACAGTTAATGGACCTGAGCTTGTTTTTTCCTCTGTGTAGTACTCAAGAGCCCTCCAAAGAATCCACCCCATCCCACAGTCCTTATAGCCATCATTACTGCCCTAACAGTCAAGGGCAGTACCACTCAGGCTCCCAAGTAATGTGCCTGAGTGGCGCTTTATCTCAATCTACCACGCGTCGTATCTCCATTAATTGTATGGCCATTACACGCCTTGGGTTACCCACATTCCATTTCCTGTTAGCAAGGGCTCATGCTCAAGCCCAAAGTCACGAGGAAACTAATCCATAAATCTCATATTTACAGGTCAATCTCCTGTTATCTCTCCTGAAACCAATTCTATATTGGTTTGGGTCCAACTGAGAAAAAGAAATCACACAGTAATTTTAACAGGGAATGTTTCAAATGAAGAATTATTAAATTGTAACAGGGGGCTGAACCAACAAACCCTGGCTAATAGAAAGAACCATAGCTAATGTGAGAACAGCAGCTATAAGCAGCAGCACAACCCACAGCGCTGCGATTGAGCCGCAAAGCGTCCACCACCCACCCCCAGGGCTGATACAGTCCCTAGGGAAGAGCGCCTCAGGGCTTTGGTGAAAGTCCAGAGAGAGCCCCCCAGGACTCAGGTAGAGCCCTAAAGAACGAGCCCCCCAAACCATGGCCGATACAGAGCCCTGGGGGAGCACCCTGATCCCGGGGCTAATATGGAGCAGAGAGCCCCCAAAAACAAACCTCCCACCAGGCTGAGACAGAACCCTCAATGGTGAGAGCGCCCTGGCTCAAAGAAGACCTACCCCCCAGAGCTGAGACAGAGCCCCCAAGTAAGAGCCCCTCCTAAAGCTGAGGTAAAACCCCCGGAGAATCCCCTGGGCTGAAGCAGAGCCCCAGAGCAGTGCCCACACACACGCCAGCGCAGGCATCCAGACCTCACCAAAGGGCACGCCTGTGGCTCTGGCGGAGAGCTGATCCACGCCACACACCCACGGAACTTGCTAGAAATCCAGCCTGGGGGGCTCACCGGAAGTCCGCCCTGAGGAATGGCACACGGGCTGCTCACAGGAGGCGTCTCACCAGAGTCACCCCACGACAAAACCTCCCTTAAACGGGTGCTGGGTGCCGGCTGCTACACGCGGCCGCAGAGACTGGGCGGGAGACGCCACGCACGCGCACGGGAGACGCGCACGCGCACGCGCACGGGAGACGCCGCACATGCTCTGAGGCCCGCGCGCGCGCGCGTGAAGCCGGGGGCGGGGCGAGCCAGGGGCAGGGCGAGGGGCCCTGCGCCTCTCTGGCGCCTACTACCGGCTGAGGCTGAGCTTGCTGTGTGACCGGGGGAAAATTTAAAGGGCCCAGCTTCACTCTCAGTCCGCAGGCAAGAAGGGTGAGTTTAGAACTACAGGGCAATTGTGAATAGCCAGCAAGCCGTGAAATATCACCCAGCAATGAAAAAGACGGAGCTACTAACACAGGGATTAATCTTCTAGGTATTATTGTGGGGTGAAGGGAGCCAGATAGAAAACGGAACATCCTGTATGCTCCTGTTTATTCAAGTTCAAATACAGGAATCTTGAGAGCCTTGAACTGCAAGGAGATCCAACCAGTCCATCCTAAAGGAGATCAGTCCTGGGTATTCATTGGAAGGACTGATGCTGAAGCTGAAACTCCAATATTTTGGCCACCTCATGCGAAGAGTTGACTCATTTGAAAAGACCCTGATGCTGGGAGGGATTGGGGGCAGGAGGAGAAGGGGACGACAGAGGATGAGATGGTTGGATGGCATCACTGACTCGATGGACATGAGTCTGAGTAAACTCCGGGAGTTGGTGATGGACAGGCAGGCCTGGCGTGCTGCAATTCATGGGGTCACAAAGAGTTGGACACAACTGAGCAACTGAACTGAACTGAACTGAATCTACAATGACAGAAATTTTAAAAACAGGATACAGAGAGACATTTTACTGAAAAGGGATACAATGGAACTTTCTAGGGTAGTGAAAATATTCTCTAGTGTGATTGGGGCAGTGGTAACACAGCCATTTACATTTGTGAAAAACCTTCAAATGGAATGGTCAATATCTGTGCATTTAACTTAAGATAAATTGTAACTCAAATTTTAAAAATTAGCTCCCCCAATTTTTGGCTTCAAATTCAGTCACTGTGTACTGCTTGTACACGGTAGGTAAACAACTTTGTTTGTGTAACTAAATGTGTCCTCCAGTGTTCTTGCCTGGAGAATCCCAGGGACAGAGGAACCTGGTGGGCTGCCATCTATGGGGTCGCACAGAATTGGACACGACTGAAGTGACTTAGCAGTAGCAGCAGCAGCAGCATGGATGATACACTCTTTTTTTCTGTTCTCATATCTAATTTGACAATCCCCCCCAAATCATTAAGCTACTGGTCTGCTCTTCTGGGCCCCCATATCCCTTAGCTCTTAGTTCAGTCACAGCTCTTATTATACTGATGTTTCCTGCAGAAGGGCAAAATGTGCTGTCAGAATGACCAGCATGTTGTGAGTGCTCCGTGCTTCACTCTGTTTTCAATAGATGTCTCACAACCTATGCAGTAGTTACTTCTAGCAGCCCCATTTTACAGATGAGGAAACTGAGATACAGTTTATTTGCCCTCTTAACCACTTTGTCTTGAGTCAGACTGTTGGAAGTTCATATCCCAGCTCCCCCACTTGCTAACTGTGAGTCATGGGCAAGACAACTGATTCAGTTCAGTCGCTGAGTCATGTCCAACCCTTTGTGACCCCATGAACTGCAGCACGCCAGGCCTCCCTGTCCATCACCAACTCCCAGAGTCCACCCAAACCCATGTCCATCAAGTCGGTGATGCCATCCAACCATCTCATCCTCTGTCGTCCCCTTCTCCCCCTGCCCCCAATCTACCCAGCATCAGGGTCTTTCCAAATGAGTCAGCTCTTCGCATCAGGTGGCCAAAGTATTGGAGTTTCAGCTTCAACATCAGTCCTTCCAATGAACACCCAGGACTGATCTCCTTTAGGATGGACTGGTTGGATCTCCTTGCAGTCCAAGGGACTCGCAAGAGTCTTCTCCAACACCACAGTTCAAAAGCATCAATTCTTCTGCGCTCAGCTTTCTTTATAGTCCAACTCTCACATCCATACATGACCACTGGAAAAACCATAGCCTTGACTAGGCAGACCTTTGTTGGCAAAGTAATGTCTCTGCTTTTCATATGCTGTCTACTGATTACTCTGAGCCTTATTCTTCTTGTCTCTGAAATGCAGGTGATAACTGCCCCTCGGGTTGTCATGAGCACAAGTGTTTTATCCACATAAACTATTAGCACAGTGTCCGTTTGTGGACAAGTGTTCACCATGAATGAACAATTCATTTCATCGATTCTAAGACCCACATGTTTTCACATATTTAAAAACAGATTGTGTCTTGCAATCCATGGCATCTCACAGTCTCCTTGGACAATGGCTGTGGTGACACAGTTGTCACAGCCCGTGCAGGAGGAAACCTGATCAAAGCTGTTCATATTGCTGTCACTTCCATGTCTACGTAAGTATCAAATAGCTCTTTCCATAAGAATAAAAAAAAAAAAAAATACAGTGAGCTGAGAAAGCATCATGTCATACTTCAGTTGGCAGCCACTTTTCTTTCTTGGTGGTACATAAATTAATGGTGTGTCTTACAGTTGATGGTTTCTTAGATTTGATGAAATGCAGTGCAGTATTATCATCACAGGCCTGTCTGTCTTCCCCCAGAAGCTGATTAAATTATTGTTCCCTCTTCTTCCTGCTTCCCTATTAGAAAGTTAGACGTCTGTGCCTTGGCCCTGTGACTTTGCAGTGCCTCCCACTAAGTGAAAAAGGAAAATTTCCCCACCCCATCAGTGCAGAGTTTGGCCATGTAACTTGCCCTAGAATTTGAGCAGCAGGACAGTGCACCAATTTCAGCATGAAGCCTTAGAGGATATCGTATATTTCTGCCCAATCATGGAAGCAGAACTAAGTAGCCACTGTTAGAAGGAGATGGAGACTGGACCCACCCTGCAGCCTGAAGCAGAGCCACTCCAGCTGACCCAACCACTGTGGGCAAGAGCAGTAATTGCTTAGAGTTATAAGCCACTGAGATTTGGGGGGACTATTTGTTACGCAGCATTAACATCACAGCAATACCTACTATAGTCTCTAAACTGTGAGTGCTTTGAGGGCAAGGCCCATAGTCCATTTACCTCTGTGTCTCCATTATCCAAACTAGTACTTGGACACAGTGGGTGTAGAGGGTACGCAAAGAGATATCAGAGATGGAAATAGGCCAGGTTTGGAGTTAAACATATCTAGATTTCAAATCTCAGCTCTGCGACTTAGAAGATGGGTGACCTTAGCGAAGTAATCTAGAGTTTCTAAGTCTCGGCCCCCTCGTCTGTAACATGGGGCTTCATACCCCAGGTGTGATGAGAAGGGAAGCTAAGGGTGTACAAGGGTTTCACTCAATGCCTTGTACCAGCAGTCTCTCCAGATGCACACAGGTTCCCTTTCTTTGTGATGGAGTACATAACTGAGACCCTGGTAACCCACTTCTACATTCTAGAACCTCCCAGTACACTCTCTCTCAGATGTTCCTGGTACATGGCAGACAGGATCTGGCTAGGAGGAGACATTCCTGAGATGGATGGTCAGGGAAAAGCCAGAAGAGACAGTTGCCAAGCTGATCCCAGCAGTCCTCCAGCGACCCTTTTTCCTGATTCTATTTCCAACCTACCTGATACCCAGCTGCCCATGTTAATGCCAGACTCAAACCTGGCAGACTTTGTATTCCCCCAGAACTGTCTTCTCCAGTTATTCCCTGTGGAAATGCAAAGGTAGATAAGATGGGGGTGAGAGGGTGGCCCATCTGGTCCAGGCAGGGGGCAAAGGTGGGTCAACTCTCCTGGCAGTAGGTCTCCCAGCCAGAGGGGGCTGTGCACACAGAGGCCTCTGGACCAGGGTGTCCAAGGACACCCACCAAAGGCTCCACCCTGGGAGACAGTGCTCAGCAAGGAGGCCTGGATTCCAGGCCTGAGTCTGTCGAAGCCTGCTGTGTGACCTGAGGCAGGTTCCTTAACGTCTCTGTGCCTCCATTATGCTTGTCTCTACAATGCGTAATATCTAGGAATTTTCCGTGGTTCTAAGAAGCTGGGGGAAGCCATGGGCAGCCGCCCAGGAACAAAGCCTCTAACGTCCGCAGGCCCAGGACCTGGGAGCAGACGACCCGAGGGAGCCCTCTGGTGGGGACTGAGAACGTGGGCTGCCTGGAGTGTGGAACTGGAGGCCCGGGGGCTTACGTGTCACTCCGACCCCCTTTGGTATCTCTCTGCCAAGAAGCCTCATGAGGGCCAGGGGAACAAGCCCCAGCGGACCTTCCTCCTGGGCCTCTTTCTCTGTCACCTGAGAGATGCCCTAGTCCCTGGTCTCCTCCATTCCTGCTCATTAATTGTCTCTTTGTTGCCATGGTTTTTCTGAGCCTTCCACAGACAGCAGGCCCAGAAACAAGCAGTGAATCAGATCATCAGCCGCTCTTGAGCTGAAGGGTCTTCAGAGGTGACCTACACACACACACACACACACACACACACAAACACACGCATACACGTGAGCACACACGCGTGCGCGCACGTATACACGTGTGTGCATACAAGTGTACACGCTTGTATGTGTTTGCACATGTGCACATCCACATATGCCGTTACACACATGCACACGCATGTATCCATGCGCACACACATGCACCCAGACACTGTTCCCATGCTCAGCCCCACCCCCTGCACATAGCCCAGCTGCTCTCCCTCCCAGAGGCCCAGGACCGTCACCAGCACCATCGCATCTTCCGCTCCCCCCGCACCCCCTAGTCCCGCCATTCCCTTTCTGGCAAAGCCTTCGGGGCTCACCTAGGTCATGAAGCCTCAGGGGACACAAATGGTGAACACTGGGCATCTGGGAGCCACAGGATCATCAGCCCTGTCACCCCCTTGCTATGTGACCTCGGAGCTGTCAGAGATCTGCTTCACACTCTCGCTGTTTTACACTTCACACAGCCTTCAACACGCATCATGGACCATGCAAAGTGCTTACCTGAATTTCATCCTCACAACAAACCTCCAAGGCAGACAGCATTATCCCCATGTGTTATTTACCCACTGCTGTGTACCCAGGTTACTCCACAACTTTGCAGTTTAAAATGACAAACACTGATTATCTCCTGTAGCTTCAGGGGGTCAGGGATCTGGGAGTGGCTTAGCTGGATGGCTCTGGGTCTCCCATGAGGCTGCAGGCAGGCTGTCAGCCAGGGCTGCTGTCCCATCACAAAGTCCAAAGGGGGTCAGGAAGTCCACTTCCAGGCTCATCCGCATGGCCATTGGGAGGTCTCAGTTCCTCACCACGTGGGCCTGAGTGGTCTCAGGACAAGGCAGATGGCTTCCCCCAGAGCGAGTGGGAGGAAGAGATGGAACCTGAAGAGAGTCTCCGCATCTTTAATAACCTCGTCCCCTGACCTTGGAAGTGGATGCCGTCCCTTTTGACATGTTCTGTTGGTCACACAGACCAAACCTGGTACAATGTGGAAGGATACTGATAAAGGGTATAAATAGCAGAAGGTGGGGTTCATTGGAGGCCATCTTGGAACCTGGCTATCACACTCCATTTTGCAGGTGGGAAAACTGAGACTTGGAGAGATTAAGTGACTTGCCCAAGGTAACGCAACCAGCAAGTGATGAAGAGATTTGAATGCAAGACTGTCCACTTCTAATATCTATATCTTAACTGTGTATCTTCTCCTCTATCTGACCTCCGTGTCCCCACATATTAGACACCTTAGAGGAAGGAGTTAAACTGGATAGTCTTTAAGGTCATGATCCATCTGTTGTAAAAGTTCAAAGGCTTAATTAACAAGGAACAGAGTGAGACCTGAACCTCAGTCTCCTGATTTCTAACCATCAGGCTCTTGTCCACTTCAGTATAATAGACCTCAACCCCAAGGAGCTTCTCTTCTGTGTAAAATTGGCTGGTACAAGTCTCAAACCAGCTCTGGGTCTCAATTACCTTCCCTGGAGAATGGGAGCAAGAAAAGGCATAGACAAGCTCCAGTGACGACGCCAGCCCATGAAGATGATGATGACAGTGGTGATAAAGATCATGCTGATGCTGGCGATAAAGATGATGAAGATGAGGCAATGATAATGATGGTCGTGATGATATGATGGTGATAAGTAGTACTTCGAGCACTTCCTACGATGCCAGGAACTTACATTTCATTCCATCTTCACAACCTTTGTCATTCAAAGTGCAGTCCATGGGCCAGCGGCATGAGCAGCGCCTGAACACTTATTAGAAATTCTGAGGCTGCCTCGCTCGCCCACGCCAGGGGGTCAGTGTGCAGCGCTGAAGTGGAGGAGCGCTTGAACTTCTCAGAATTAAGAGCTAACACATCCATCTGGAAGAGGACATACCATTCTTGTCCCTACTTTGCAGATAAGGAAACAGTCGTGGAAATTCTCCCAGACAACCAGGGGTGCTTAGTCGCTCAGTCATGTCCGACTCTTTGCGACCCCATGGACGGTAGCCTGCCAGGCTCCTCTGTCCATGGGGATTCTCCAGGCAAGAGGACTGGAGTGGGTTGCCATGCCCTCCTCCAGGGCATCTTCCCAACCCAGGGATGGAACTCAGGTCTCCCACATTGCAGGCAGATTCTTTATCCTCTGAACTACCAGGGAAGCCCAACAAAGGGTAGAGCCAGAACACAGATCTTGATCCTCACCCCAGATCTCTCCCACTTCGACCCCTTGGGACCAAAGACTGTGTGTGTCCCGGATGAGCCAAGGTCAGGCTACAGCCAGAGGGGGCCTGGCCCTGAAAGCATCAGGACCGGTCCTGGCGCCTCCTCCATCGGTCTGCCTCTTGTTGGCTCCGAGCCCCTCCACCTGGCGGGACCGCCAGCAGGCAGATGAGAGGCAAGGAGGCCCGCTTGCTAAACAGTGACCTTGTTTCAAATTACTCCAGGGGGAAGGACGTTCAGAATCAAGAAAGAGCACTCAGCACAACAGCACACAAACATTTCTGAAAGAGGGGGGAAAAAATTAAGTCTTTGAAATAACATTAATCATGATAATGCTTTTGCTGGTTCCCTCCCTTGGCGTTTGCTGGGTGTTCTTTCCCAAGGCAGGTTTAACCCTCAGCAGCCCAGGCTCCCACAGAGTCCCAGGGTGCCATCGTCTCCCCACCTTGGCCAAGTAACTCACCTGTGCCTTGAAGCCCAGGGCGCTCTTCTTTTCTAGCCTCTCACCAGCCTTCCTAGGACCAGGTGTCCCTCCAAGGCAAGGTCAACATTCAAGGGCCAGGCAGGTGAATAAATGAAGGAAGTGGGCTGTGTGTCCAGCTCATCCTGGGTTTTGCCTCGTTTTAAAACTGAAAGACTAGCATCCCAGGAACCCCCTCAGTCCTAAGCAAATCACGAAGGGTTGATGCTGTTTAGTCGCCAAGTCGTGTCCGAATCTTTTCGACCCCATGGACTGTAGCCCACCAGGCTCCTCTGTCCATGGGATTTTCCAATCAAGAATACTGGAGTGGGTTGCCATTTCCTTCTCCAGGGGATCTTTCCAATTCAGGGATCGAACCCACATCTCCTGCATTGCAGGCGGATTCCTTACCATTCCAACTAGGAACCCAGCCACAAAGCATAGTCACCCTAGCTGGGACTGTTGTAAATAGGAAAAAACCATCCTGTCCGAGGAAGCAGCTGCTGTTCACCTTGGGCCAATGCTCCACCATGGCCGTTGGGACTGAATTGTGTCCCCTGAGTTGAAGCACTAACCCCTAGTGTGACTATGTTTGGAAACAGGGCCTTTAAGGAGGTAACTAAGATTGAATGAAGTCTTCAGTGTGGGTCCTAATCCTACTGGACTGGTATGATTGCAAGAAGGAGGACACACCAGAGACGCCCATGTACAGAGGAAAGGCCACGTGAGGAAACAGCAGGGAGGCAGCTGTCTGCAAGAGAAACCAACCCTGCCAGCACCCTGATCTTGGACTTCCAGCCTCCAGAACTGTGAGAAAATGGGTTGTGTAAGCCAGCCAGTCCATGGAATTTGGTTTTGGCAGCCCTTAGCAGGCTAATACCCTTGGGGGGAAATTCACAATAAGAAAAGGCAATATTGACATAGCCCTCACTGAGTTCCAGGCACTATTCTAAATCTCGACATGCGCTAACTTATCTAGTCCTCACAATGACCCTATAAAGTAAGTGCTATCATCATCCCCATTTTACAGATGAGGAAACTGAGGCACCGAATTTGAGTAACTTCCCCAAAAAACTCACAGCTAGAAAAGGTTGGCAGTGGGATTTGAACTCCTTTTGACTCAGGGCAAAGCTTAGGGTAAGTGCTATCATCATCCCCATTTTACAGATAAGGAAACTGAGGCACAGAGTGTAAGTAACTTCCCCCAAACACTCACAGCTAGAAAAGGTCAGCACTGGGACTTGAACTCTTTCTGACTCGGGGCGAAGCTTGGCTCTTGACCACTAACTCACTCTGGGAGTAGGAGCCTGGGTTGCCCTACCTTTCAGTTTTCCAAGGGAAATTGAAAATTTGCCTGATTCGTAAATGCTGGCTGTTAATTAAGAAAAAACAGTATTTATGGACATGAACAAAAGAAACCTGTGTCCAACTCTCAGCTGCCAGCTTTTAATTGCTGTTCTTTATGAATTTCAGCAAGTCAGAATTCAAATTTCGTCCACTGCCATGACCCACACAATTACCTCTGCTTTCCAGTATGAGCGTGAATCTCACAACTCTGGAGGTGAGAGACAGAGAAAATCTGAGAACATTGGAGTCCAGTGAGAATTTAGAGACTATGGCGATCAAGCCGTCATTGCACAAATGAGACCAGTATGCTCAGAGACGTTACGTGTATCCCTGAGGACACAGCAGGTTACCATCAGGGCCAGTGAGAACTGCTCACTGGTTGCCCATCACATTAAGCCCAGAGAGATCTTCGCGCAGCCTCTCTTCATTGCCTGTTTTCCTGTGTCCCCAAATTTGGCTTTCTGTCCATTCATCTGTCTGTCCATCCATCCATTCATCCATCTCTCCATCCATCCATCCAGCCGCTCGTCCATCCACTCTGACAACCAGTCAGCCTCATTCCAGGCTTGCCCTGGCTGTGGGCATCATGAAGTCACGGGCTGTGCCTTGCCTTTCGTATTTCCAGCTGCAATGCGGCGCAGTGTTTAGAACAGTCTTCTCCAGCTTGACCACCTGGCTGTTACCCTTGGACAAGGTGCTTCACCTCTCTAAGCCTCGGTTTCTCCATCTATAAAAATGGGGCCATGACAGGACCCTGCAGTCATGAGGAGAAGGAGACGTAGGCACATGGTAAGTGTGCTGTAACCCGCTGTGATCATCGGCTCTCCTGCGGGGCGGGAGCCCGTGTTGCTCAGGGCCCTCCCAGCTCTGCGCTGCTGGGTCTGTGCTCTCCGAGGAGGCCACAGAGCAGGTGGGGAGCCTTGCTGCAGAAGGAGTCGGGGGCAGAGAACTGCAGTGAATCTTAGAGGAGCACAGGCCAGGGCTGCAGAAGGCTGACTGGAGAGCTGACATTGCAGAAGACAATGAGGGACAAAGGTCAGCGGGGTTGCCAGGGATGCAAGATCGGTGCGAGGTGCGGATGCCTGGGGGGAGCAGAGAACCCAACCTCCGGCCCCTCCCAGAAAACCGCATGTGCTTGGGAGGCAGGACCCACGGTACCTGCTCCCCGCCTGGTGCAGCTTCCAGAACCACGTGAGGCTGCACTAGCTTCCCCATCATCAACTTCTGAGAAAAATCAACTCTGATAGCTGAACTTCTGTTCCATTGTTGTTATTGTTTTTTAATTATACCTCTTTTATTTTTTGTAGCTCAGGAGCCAAATTGGATCCAACCAACCTGAAATTCATTTGTGGCATAACACGGTGATGGAGAAAACTGGGCCATCCGCTCTTGGGCTGCTGGGGAAGGAGAGGCAAGAAGCCGGGTCTCAAGCCAGCGGCCAGAGGGGAGGCAGGGTCCTAGGGGATCACCTCTAAGCTCCTCTGCCCCTTCCCTGGGCACATATTCATCCTCCCACAACTGCATATAAGCACCCACTAGGCACCAGGCCCAAGCTGGGCATTAGAGACCCTGCTGTGAACCAGCCCGTCAAGGTTCTTGGCTTAGGAGTCTGCAGTCCAGCTTAGTCATTAAGGCTCTTAGATTCTAGAGGGGAAAAAAAATAAGTGACTGACCACTCCTAGTTGTTTTCTCCAGACCTTCTATCAGCCTGAGATTTAGTACAAGATTATACTGATGTCCTTAGTTATATTTTATCACAGGAATAAAAGATGGCTCCCATAGCCTTCACTGGGGCAGGCACTTTACAGGGATCATCTCACGTGGTTGTTAGGATGCTACTAGCACACCCATTTTACAGATGAAAAACTGAGGTTCAAAGAGGGTAAAACTTGCTTCCAGTGAGGAAGCAACAAAGGTGGGCCTTAAACCCAGGCCTCAGTGATCCTGTTCTCATAACGATCAGGGTGCTCTGACTCTCCCGGAAAACCATGGCACACCTCCATGCTCCCAGATCAGACCTGCGCGTGATCCCAGAACACCCATGACTGGAAATGAGTGATCGAGGGCCAAGATGAGGGGACACCAAGGGAGGCGGTGGGTGTGAGCCCGGCCTCGAGGGAGCGGTGCCCCGGCCTCCTCCCTGCCCCGACCGGGAGACACACAGCTGGCCCGGGGGCATCCTCTCCTCCTTCCTTCTTCTCCATCCTGTCACTGATGGAGAAAGACATTTTCTCCTCCATGGAACCGAGACTGCAGGAAAGCCGATGTCTGGGACCTTTGGCTCCCGTTTCAGGGCACAGACAGCATTAAGAACCCACGAAGGGCGTCAGGCTCCCTATCCCCCCATCTCCAGGGAGCCTGGGAGTCCTGGGGGCCGTGGGAGCTTTTTTCTGAGACTAGATTTCTCTCTACCTCTTTGCACCCCACCTTTTCCATTGATTCAGTGTATTTTTGCTCAAGGCAAAGGGAAGGTGGGGGTAAGACGTGCCCTCCCCCTGCGTTTCTGGGGTTTTCTGAAAAGGGCGTTCCCGCTCCTCTGGCAGTGGGCGGATCAGCCCCTCCCGGGGCCCCAAGCTGGGAGAGCCCCTCGGGGCAGCCAAGCCCCGTGTGACTCAGGACTCCCCTTCTGGCTGCCAAGAGCTCTCCCACCAGCCATGAGCGGTGTGTCAGGGTGCCCGCCCCGCTGCTGGGTTCAGCACGCTCTTCCTAAGGACACCTGACTCCCGGGGGCCCGGCTCTCTCCCCGACTTGCCTGCCCACCCGCCATTCAGCCCTCAGCTGGCACGCAGCGGCATCCCAGAGGCACCAGGCTGCTCCCTGGGAGGGGGGTTCCCAGGGAGGAAAGGCCACCTGGTCCATTTCCTATCACCCCGAGCTTCATTTCCCAGCCACCATTTCCCATTTTCTTTTCAGCTAGAGTCAACTTGGGATTCGAAATATAACAGCCTCAGTAAATACGGTCTGTACAAGATGACCTTTAGAAAGAATATGGTGTTAGGACAAAAATATATACAGACATTAAACTGTGAACAGCCGGTGTCTTTGAGAAGGGGGAGGGTTACCAATGACTTTCACCTTCTATATTAATTTTTTACTATAAGCAGACATTGCTTTTCTAATCAGGAAAATGAAATAAAGCTGTTTCAAAAACAGACACAAGCCAGAAACTGCTGGTTCAGTCTTAGTTTGACCGTGAGCTGAGCACCAAAAAATTGATGCGCTTGAACTATGGTGTTGGAGAAGACTCTCGAGAGTCCCTTGGACTGCAAGGAGATCCAAACAGTCCATCCTAAAGGAGATCAGTCCTGGGTGTTAATTGAAAGGACTGATGCTGAAGCTGAAACTCCAGTACTTTGGCCACCTCATGCAAAGAGTTGACTCATTGGAAAAGACCCTGATGCTGGGAGGGATTAGGGGCAGGAGGAGAAGGGGACGACAGAGGATGAGATGGTTGGATGGCATCACTGACTCGATGGACGTGGGTTTGAGTAAATCTAGAACAGGGGTCAGTAAATTAAGGCAGGAAAGTGAAAGTGAAGTTGCTCAGTCATGTCTGACTCTGCAACCACATGGACTGTAGCCCATCAGACTCCTCCATCCATGGGATTTTCCAGGCAAGAATACTGGAGTAGATTGCAATTTCCTTCTCCAGTGGATCTTCAGGGGGCCATAGTAAACTAAGGCAAGGGGCCCAATCCAGCCTGCCACATGTTTTTATAAATAAAGTTTTATTGGAACACAGCCACACCTATTCATTTACATATTGCCTACAGCCTCTTTGGCCACCTGGTGCAAAGAGCCAACTCATTGGAAAAGACCCTGAGGCTGGGAAAGATTGAAGCAGGAGGAGAAGGGGACGGACGACAGAGGATGAGATGGCTGGATGGCATCACCGACTCGATGGACATGAGTGTGAGTAAACTCCGGGAGTTGGTGATGGACAGGGAGGCCTGGCGTGCCGCGGTCCATGGGGTCACAGAGAGTCGGCCACGCCTGAGTGAGTGGACAGCAGCATAGCCCCTTCAGCCCTACAACCATAGAGCTGAGTAATTATTACAGAAAGTGTGTGGCCAGCCAAAAGGAAAATGTTTACTATTTGGCCCTTAGAGAAAAAGTTGACCAAACTCTGGTCTAGAAGAACATAACTCTGTGAAGAAAATATTAGTCTATGCCCAGTGTCAAGGCAAGATTACTAACACTCATGGGCTGGTAATCTGGGTGTTACAGAATCCTGTGTCATTTGGGGTTCAGAGGCCACTCAGTCCATCCCCCACCTCCGTCCCCCATGGTGAGGGTCTCCTCTGCTCTGACCAATCACCCAAGGAGAGCAATGCCACAACTGCCCTCTGACAGGGGAAGTCCTTAAGTCCAACTAAAATCCGGCTCCCTCCCCCGCGCCCCCCGGGGCTCAGACCCTTGGCCCAACCCCATCACTTTGTTGGGTCTCCCATTGTTACTGACCAAGGCTTGGATCTTGCTCAATGCCCCATCAAAAAACAAGATCTCAACCTGTGGAGGGAAGACGGCATCACCCCGCTTCTGCCCTTCCTGGCCTCCAGGGCCTGGCAGTGTACTCAGGCAGGGGTGACCGATGGGGTCGGCCGCAGCAGCCCCAGGAGGAACTGGTGGCTTTGAGAGCAATTGTTACCACTTCTGGAAGAACGATTACCTTCTCATCGCATAAACACCCATCCAGACCCGTTCTGCAGGGGTAAATGAAAGTACGAGAGCATCTGGGCTGATTTATCTCGGCCAGAGGAAGCCGGAGAAATTCATTTCCCCCTGTAAACGATCTGCTCCTGGTCCTAAATATTCAATAATTTCCTAGCTGGGAAATTATTTCCTCCACTTCCCCGTGGCAGACAGTTTTCATTCTTGTGCCTGACGCCTTCGAGGTGTTAAGGGGCACACTTTACAGCAGGCTCCGGGCTGCAACCCCTAACCCAGCTCAGGCAGACCCGGCAGCATGTCAGGACCTCAGAGGCCTTCAGAGCAGCGTCAGGGCAACCCCACCCTGTTCCTGAGCCAGGCCTGAGATGACCGTCCCAGCCCAGGCCACCCAGCCCCCAGCAGACGGGCTGAAGAGGAGATCCGCCGTCCAGACTTGGGATCTGCCGAGAGCTCAGAGCTCAGAGCCTCTGAACTGTCTGTCACCTTGTCTGTCTTCCCCACTAGGGGGTGATTTTGACGACAGAGATGTCTCACCTTTATTTCTCTATCTCCTCTGTATCCCCAAGTGTCTGTGACGTAGAAGGTGGTTACTATTTATTGAATGGGTGAACGGATGGATGAATGAACAAACGAACAAGGAAAGAATAGAAGGGTCGATGAATGGCACTTTCAACATTACTCATTTGACTCCTTAGGGTAAGGACTGTGATTTATTTCTCACTCTATCTCAGCGCCTGAAACATCACAGGCGGCCCATAAATGTTCATTGAATTCATGTCTCAGAGAATGAATCAGTGTCGCTTCCCTAACTAATCTTGAGGGCTGGGCTTCCTGATCCAACCGAGGTCGGAAGCCCCTCAACGGGGATTCTGACCATTGAGTAACCCCCAGCTCCTCCAGGTCCATGAGGAGGGAGAAAGGCAGGATGCTGGAGTCTGCTCTGTGGGCCCCGCCAGGGAGGGGAAATTGCATCCATTGGCAGAGGAAGGGAAACCAGTCAGGCTTCCCCAGGGGACTCGTGGAGCTTCGGTCTTCAAACACGTGCATCAAGAGGAAATGGATGTGGCCAGAGAAGAGGGATCCAATCACAAGAGATGCTTCCAGAAGTCCCAGGGTGGTCAGGGGTCTCCGTGTGCCTGGAAGGATGGAAATGGGCCAACAAGGGGAAAATGGAGAGATAGAAGCAGAAAGAAGCAAACAAAAACAGAAGATTGAGATGGAGCAAGAATAAGAGATGGGGACAGAACCAACGGAGGAAGAGAAGAGGCCAAGGGCGTGAGCAAGAGGGGCTCCAGACCCACCCACGTGGGATGCCCCAGAGGAAGACCTGCCCTCAGCTTCCCTGGAGGCAGGGGGATGGACTGGATGGTGTCACATGTCTGTCACCTGAAAGCTGAACCAAGGTCTGCCGACGGCAAGCAGAACCCAGAAGACGGTTTGGCTCCCTTCTCGGCTGGGTTTGGAAGAATCCACCCCAGGGGTGCCCTGGGTGCTGCCTCCATCGCCCCATAACCAGCCCTGACCTCACCGCCTGACCCAGGTGCCAAACGCCATCGTTCTGCCAGCCATGAGTATAGCAAAGGGATGCTCAGATGCCAGGGTGCCTCTGGACTACTTCTGGCAGCATCCGTGCTATGAACTCAGACGTGAGCTTCATGAGGGCAGGGATGTCTATTTATTTCACTCGCAGCTGTGTACCCCAGGGTCTATAACAGTGTTCATGGTAGCTGCCAAATACACGTCTACTGAATATGGGTGACCCCCGTCACAGTATCAGATTCAGGAGAAGTCATCTCAGTAGCTCTAAGAAGAGGGTCTTAGGCTGCCTGGGCCTTGAGTCTGGGGCACCCCGTCTTGGAGCTCAGCCCAAGGTTCTCCCCCAAAGCCCCAGTGCATGTCTTCACCTCTCCTGTCTCAAAAGCTCTAACAGGACACGGCTGCTATTTCTTCACCCCATCCCAGGCTTGCTGAGCCCAGCGGTCCTCAGCTCTTGACCACACCCTGGGATCACTTTGAGAACTTTTTGAATTATTAGCTCCATCCAAGATAAATTAAATCAATTTCTCAGAGTAGGACAACAGTTTAAAATCTTCAGCAATGATTGATTCTAAAATGCAGCCAGACACATATCCAGACAAAACGACAATTAAAAAAGATACATGGACCCCTGTGTTCATAGCAGCACTATTCACGATAGCCAACACATGCAGACAGCCTAATGTCCACTGACAGAAGGACGGGTAAAGATGTGGTGCATATGCACAATGGAATACTACTCAGCCATGAGAGAGAATGAAATAAGGCTAGTGCAGCAACAAGGATGCAACTAGGGATTATCACGCTAAGTGAAGTAAGAAAAAGACGAATACTATACGATGTCGCTCTATGTAGAACCTAAAATACGACACAAATGAACCTATCTATGGAACAGACTCACAAACAGACTTGAGATTGCCGGAGGTAGGGGATGGGAGACAGATGAAGTGGGAGGTGGGGATCAGCAGATGCAGCTATTATATACATCATGGTAAATGGCAAGGTCCTACCGTATAGCACAGGAAACTGTGTTCAATATCTTATGGTAAATAGTGGAAAGAACATGAAAAAGAATGTATGTAGATATATGTATAACTGAATCACTTTTCTGTACAGCAGAAATTAACACAACATTGTAAATCAACTCTACCTCAGTTTAAAAAAATATTAAAGTACTTCGAAGCCTAAGAAAAGCTATACTTCAACAAAAAAGAAATTTTTAATAATAAATAAATGAAGTAAAATGCAGCCAGAGTTAACCCTCAATATGAGGGTTCGGAGAATATGTTGCCTCACCAATTTAGGGACGATGCTCTTTTCCCTAGGCAACATAATCCTCCTATAAGAAAAGGGCAGAACGAGAGGGTAACAGGTAGGAAGGCTAAGGGTCTCCAAATGGAGGAAATAGGCTGCAAGTGTCAGACATTTTTTAATCTCTCCCTTAAACGGCAGGAGGAAACAAACTACAAGTGTCAGATTTTTGGCTGCCCTGATAGCTCTGTTGGTAAAGAATCCCCCTGCAATGCAGGAGACCCCAGTTCAATTCCTAGGTTGGGAAGATCCCCTGGAGGAGGGAAAGGCTACCCACACCAGTATTCTGGCCTGGAGAATTCCATGGACTGTATAGCCCATCAGGTCATAAAGAGTCGGACAGGAATGGATGACTTTAAATGTAAATGCAAAATGTAAGAGTTAAAAACTTAGCATCTAAGTTCTAGAACAGAAGCTTTCAGTGTGGTCCCTGGGACCAGAAACATCAGTGTTATCTGGGAACTTTTTAGAAATGTAAACTCTTGCACCCCAGACCTGCCCGATCTGCAGCTGTGAGGGACCCAGCAGTGTGAGCTTTGAGAAGCCCTCCAGTGATGCAAGTGAGAGAACCGTGCTCTAGAAGAGGGGGTCCAACCTCCAGGATCCGCGCCTGACGACCCGCGTCGGAGCTGAGGTCATAGTAACAGAAATCACGTGCACAATAAACGTAATGCGCTTGAGTCATCCCGAAACCACCCCCCACCACGCATGGAATAATTGTCTCCCACAAAACCAATCCCTGGTGCCAAAAAGATTGGGGACCGCTGCTTGGGGTCTAGAAGCATTTCTCCAAAATTCCTCTGAGGAGAAAAGTCCCTCACAGTGTCTCCATCAAGCCTGGAATGATCTCCCGGGGAAACCAGGTGGCCAGGGGCTTGAGGATGAGGAAGGATTGTTCCTGGGGCACCAGCAGCACAAGGAATCAATGCTCTGGGAGGATCGATTTCCCGGGATGGTCGTCCGGGACGTCCTGAGTAACTGCCTTCTCCAGTGATTAACACTCCTGCAATCACAATTCCCCGAGACTGTGGCTCCAGTGATCCTTAAACATCAGTGCTCCTGGGGCATTAACTTTCTGGGGTATCAGCAATCCAATATCAAGAGTGGGAGACCAGCAGGTGGGAGCATCAATCTCCCGAGATGGAATTCCAATCCCCCTTGAGTAGGCAGTCTGGTAGTGCCCGTTTATTTCCAGGCTGCTTCTCTGTGTCCTGCGGGAGGCCCTTCCTTCCCACCCCATTTGCCAAACAGGGCCTGTTCCCTGGCTCTTTCCTCCAGCCCCAGACACTTGAAGGAGAGGGCAATAGGGGTTCTGCAGGTTCCAAAACATGCTTCCTCCTTTGTCCCCCAAGTTGTTGATGGGCTCCTCATGGGACAGAGGGGGGTTGGGTGGCTGCCTGGTGAAACTGCAAGACTCCTCATCAGTCCACCGTCTTAATGATGCTCCGATCAGAATGTGGGTTTCTCTGGGGCCCATTCCAGCTCTGGGTGGGGACAGGGAAGGTGAAGCCTCGGACTCTGGAACCATAGCTCTGCAGGGCATGGTTTCTACCTGGCTGGACCCATCCAAAGAGGCAGAAGACGGAGAGGCAAGAAGCAGAGAGCCTGCGGCCTGGAGATGGGTTACCTCCCTGCCCACTGGGGAGGAGCCAGAGGTTTCAGCAGGAGAGAGGCCCCCCCCAAGGTCACCCCCTGAGTGCTGGCCCTAGAGGCTGTAAACTTCCGGCTCTGCATCCCAAATGCTGTGTGACCCTGGAAACTCTCTCCTCTTCTCTGGGCTTCAGTGACCACATCTTTCAAAGGACAGAATGAGCCTGGATCATTTCTGAGGCCCCTTCCAGGCTCCCAGTCTAATTCAATCCATCCAGTCCAGCTGTCGGCCTTCATTCAGCAAAAGTAATATGACCATCTTAAAGATGGAACAACTGAGGCTCAAAGAGGCGACGTGACTTGCCCAAGGTCACGTGAGGAGTCAAGGACAGAGGGGAGCACCAAGCCCTGGCGCATACCCTCTAAGAAAGGACGGTCTCCTCTGGGGTGGGTGGCTCTTGAGGTTTAAATCCCATCTCTGCCTTTACAGCTGTGTGACCCCGGACAGGTGACCTCCCTTCTCTGACCGTCAGTTTTCTAATGACCTCTCAGAGGAGTCTCACATGAAGATAAAATAGTGACCATAAACTTTCACAGCCCTGACTTTGGGCCGGGCCCCGTGCTAGGCGGTTACACAGATGGATTCATTCATGTCCTAGCCGTGTGGTTCAGCCGCTCAGTCGTGTCCGACTCTTTGTGACCCCAGGGACTGCAGCGCGCCAGGCTTCCCTGTCCTTCACCATCTCCCAGAGTTTGCTCAAACTCATGTCCATCGAGTCGGTGATGCCATCCAACCATCTCATCCTCTGTCGTCCCCTTCTCCTCCTGCCCTCAATCTTTCCCAGCATCAGGGTCTTTTCCAAGGAGTCAGTTCTTCGCATGAGGTGGCCAAAGTATTGGAGCTTCAGCTTCAGCATCAGTCCTTCCAATGAACATTCAGGGTTGATTTCCCTTAGGATTGACTGGTTTGATCTCCTTGAAGTCCAAGGACTCTCCAGAGTCTTCTGCGGCACCGCAATTTGAAAGCATCAGCTCTTTGGCACTCAGTATTCTTTATGGTCCAACTCACACATTCGGACATGACCACTGGGAAAACTACAGGTTTTGACTGTATAGACCATGAGGTACATACAGCTGCTGTAGTTCAGAGTTCACAGAGAGGAAGTGGGCTCAGCAAAATCAGATTCCTTCATCCAAAGACACTGATTTTCTAGTGGCAGAATCAGGGTTCCACAAGATCCGTGCATTGAGCCACCCAGAAGAGACTTTGGGGGTTGGACCCACGTTACGTGGTTTAGCTGTTTCTCCCTCCGGCATCATTTGCCTCACTTGATTTTCTTCACAATGACAAGGGTCTCTGCTCTGTGGCAAATGAACCAGCCAAAGTCGGCTGAGCAGGAACAACTTCTGGGGGGGGAGGGGACATCAGCCTCGCTTCTCTGCAACCTGCAAGACAAGAGCCCTGGCGGTTCCACTGGTGAATGAGACCTTCTCTTTCATCACAACTGGGAGGACAATGAGCCAGCAGCCACAGAGGGTCCTGGGCGGCAACCTTCTCCTGCGCTACCTACGTCCAGAGCCAGGCCCAGGGCAGGCTCCCGTCTCTGCAGTGTGGGCTTGCAGCCTGACGTGGCCCTTGCGCAGACTCACAACCTCCACCCCAGCAAACCTGGATGGAGAGCCAGCCCTTCCAGGGGAACGCGGCCACCGCTGGCACGCGGACAGAGGATCGCTCCCAGCAGCCCCTGGAACCCATCCAGCGCTGAGACTTCAAACCAGCCACTCAGGGGACACTTCTGCAAAGCAGCCCTGGGCTTTGGGGAAACCCCGGGCAGTGGGCAGGCGCCCGCAGCCAGAGCTGGGGGCGGGGACCAGAAGCCGCCAGCAGGCGAGATCAGGGAGCCGTCTTGTCTAAGGAGGGAAATCTGAGCCCTGCCTGCAGCCAGACAGAGAAAGTGTCCCCCGCCCCGGACAGGGGTGTGCGGCAGCCCCAGAGTCAGCTGGGGCGAGATAAGGTTATTAATTCCCCAGTCCAGCCCTATTCGGTTGTTCCGTCCTTAATTGCAATCAGGCGGGCTGGAGGCTGTGGGAAGGATGGGAGGGGCCTGGATTTGAGGCAACAGGGATGCAGCAGACAGCAGGGCATCTCAGGGACACCCCCAACCCTTGGGCGTGGCAGGAGGCTGCGGGGGGTGGGGTTCGCCCCAGCTGGGTTAGGTCCCCATTATGCATATGAACCCAGCATGTGTAGATGAATGGGGTTCCAGTCCCAGCTCTGCCCCCAAGGCAAGCTCCCACACCAGCCTGCCCCTCCATGTCTTCATCCGAACAAAGATCATAATAACCCGTCTCAAACAGTTATTGAGAGACTAAATGAGACCATCCATACGGAGCAGGGGGACTTCCCAGGTGTCGAGGTGGTAAAGAATCCGCTGCCAACGCAGGAGACGCGGGTTCGATCCCTGGGCTGGGAAGATCCCCCGCAGAAGGACATGGAAACCCACTGCAGCATTCTTGCCTGTAAAATTCCATGGACAGAGGAGCCTGGCGGGCTACAGTCTGCCACGGGGTCACAAAGAGTCAGACACGACTGAGAGACGCAGCATGCATTCGGAGCTGGGGACACAGCCCTGCCTCGTGCCCGGGTCAGTGAACGTAAGCCTGCAATATTTCTGAGTCAAGAACAGCATGAAAGCGCTGTTTTTTAAATAACCACCTCCACAAAATGTTCATTTGATGGCTCTGAAGGGAGGCTGGTGCCTTTAAGATAGAAATCGATCCAGCCCTTGGCCAGGCCAAGGAAGAAGATCAATCTTTGGGCACATTAGGAGCGGGATTGATGGGGACCCGGGAGGTGTGATGAACGGAGGCCATGGGGACCAGGCCCTGACCCCAGTTGAGCCCCACAGGCTACTCCTTGCAGAGGGGCTCAGGGTGGGCACCCACAGGACCCTCAGGCCTGAGCCGTGAGTCCGGGGCCTTTTCCCAAAGGAGCAGCTGGGAGCTAAAGCCCCTGCACACACACACACACACACACACACACACACACACACACTCTGAGTAGTGCCCACATCCCAGGGACAACCGCAAGTTGGGGGGCGGATAGCACCTCGCAAACTCCATTCAGTCACACTGCTGTTTACGGAGCACCCACCGCGTGCTGGGCCCTGGAGCCAGGAACATGAGTGACGGCAGCCCTGCCCTCTCGAGGGTTCACGGCCCAGTCTTGGAAACAGACCTGCGGGAGGGAATCAGTGCTCAGGCGATGGGGACTCGGAGAGCCCAGGAGCTGCAGGACCCCCACGGAGGGCGCACGCCCAGGCTAGTAGGCAGGGAGGAGGCCAGCCCTCTGCTGAGCCCTGGAGGTGAGTGTTAGGGAGAGAGGGAAGAGTGTTGTGGTCAGGGGAACAGCATGAGAAAGGGCCAAAGGCAGGAAGAGCCAGGTGTGTTGGCGCGCAGAAACCATCCCGCAGGAGGCCAGGGGGAGGGATCAAGGTGTTATCCCGTGAGCAGTAGCGGGGCGGAAGCACTGAAAGAATTTAGAGTCGGTTCTGGTCCTTCTCTCGGTGGTGGGTATGGGTGGGGAGCAGGCACCCAGAGGAGGAGGCTGTCGTCCTGGGCTCCTGGAAGGCTCTGAGCAGCCCTGGATTCTCGGGGGTGCAGATCCTCCAGGGGGTGCAGGAGCTCAGCGGGAACCCACAGGGCTGACGGCCACCTCGGGTCCAGGGCTCCTCCTGCAGCCGATTTTCCAGCCACAGGCCTGAGGCTGGTGTGAAAGGGCCGCGAGTGCGTGACGTGGAGCCTCAGTGCAGCCCCGTCCTACCCAGGCTGGCCGCATGGCCTGGGCACTCACTCCAGCGCACTGAGGGGTCAGCACAGGCTGGCCGCGTGGCCGGGGCGCTCACTCCAGCACACTGAGGGGTCAGCTCTCATCACTGCGGCCACCCCCAGCCACAGTCTTTCCCTCGGTCTGGTGGGAAAAGGAGAAAGAACGAAACTGACTTAAATCTAGTAAATGCCAACAGCAGGCCAAGACCTGCACTTCCTTTCATCACTGGAAAATTGCTCTCTACTGAATTGACCGTGTGACCTTGGGCTAGCCACGACCCCACTCGGGGCCTCGAGCTATAAAATGCCGCTGTTGGGACCTCGTTAGCGGTTCGTGCGTGCATGCTAAGTTGCTTCAGTCATGTCTGATTCCGTGTGACCCCGTGGATTGTAGCCCGCAAGGCCCCTCTGTCCGTGGGATTCACCAGGCGAGAATACTGGAGTGGGTTGCCATTTCCTCCTCCAGGGATCTTCCCGTTCTAGGGATCAACGTCTCTTAGTTCTCCTGCATTGACAGGCGGGTTCTTTACCATGAGCGCCACCTGGGAAGACCCCTTTAAGCATTCTTCCAGAGCTAAATACTACAAAGAGAACCATTCCCAAGTCAGAGTCCTGGCTCCTGGGCCGTGAGACCTTAGGCAAGCGCCCCAAAGTCTCCGGGCTTCACTTTCTTACGCAGGACGGAGCTAATCACCCCGCCCGGCCACAAACGGACACACGTGAGACGGCTTATGGACAGCACCCGGGCTGTGTCCTGGGCACACAGAGGCTGCTTCCTACCTCTGCGGGGTTGGTTGTCTGTGTGGCTTCCTGGCAAGGAGCTGGCCTTCCAGCCCACACTGGCTCTGGCAGGGCTGGAGGAACTGGGTCTACAGCAAAGAACAGAGCGGCAGAGATCACGCAGGCACTGGCTGTTTGCTCAGGCATTCCGTTTGGAATGAATCTCCTTTCATCCCTGCGAGTGAAGTCTCCGCGCTGGGCAGCTCGTCCGAGGTGAGTATCTGCTGTGACTCGGGTACCCATTTATCACGCAGGCGTTTGATGGAATATTCCTCCTGGAGGAATTGCATTCCCAGACACTCCTCACGCTCCGCCAGGGTCTTTGAAACTTAACAGCGGGTTCTTTAAAGGGACCAGAGAGGCATGCTGCATCCCAATTTGCAGCTTTTGAACACATCAACATTAATAGAGGTCACCGTTTCAGGGGACACGGGGCCCTTAAGGGATAAATCAGGAATAAATCAGCAACTGGCGCCCCCAGCCGGCCGACCCACTTGACTCGCGTTTCCTTTGTGATCGTGCCCTGGCGCCTGGGGTTGGAGGGGTGGGGAAGCGGGCATGTCTGCAGCTGCTTTGCTGGGCTTTGAGGGGAGAACCCTGTCAGAAAGATGCCTTAAGAGGTCATCTGTCATCTGTCCCTTCGGCCACTGCAGGATGCCCGAGGACACCACGGAGGGATTCCGGGAGCTGGGCGCTGGGCGCAGGGCTAGGTTTTCCCTGGGGAAACCGAGGCCCAGGGACCATACGGGCCTTGCCTGAAGCCCACAGCCATTCAGGGACTTGGCTGAGCCTCAAAGTCCAGCTCAACCCAATCCAAAGTCTGACCTTAACCACCTGCCAGGCTGCCTGTCAGAAGGGCTTTGGGGTCAGAAAGTGGAAGAAATGAGATTTCCTGACCTGTAGACCCACTGGCTATGATTCCCAGTGACCCTATTTCATTTCAGTATGGCTTTCCCCTTCCTCCAGGGCAGAAGCAGGAGGCTGCTACCCATCTGACCACTGGCCACCTTCCCTGACCCTGCCTCCCAGAGGAAAGCTCCAGGAGGAAGTCTGAAGGCAGCCTGGAAGCTGGGCTTTGCAAGCAGTCCGTCCTGGTTCCCACCCCTGCTCGGCTGTGCGCTAACTGTGGCTTTGGGCAAGTGCCTTGACTTCTCTGAGCCTAGGTTTGAAACATACCCTCAGCCTTAGTTTGAAAACAGGCCCCTCCAGCAGGGCTTCCGCAAGTCATGGGACAGGGGCTCTAGGGTCTGTGTGACCATCACCCACACTGCCCCCAGACCCCTCTACTGCTTCTCCGAACACTTCACTGTCTGCAATAAATCAGAAAACAGCCTGCCCCCTGGGATGGTCCTGCCATGTTCAAAACTCTTAACCAATGCTCAGATGTACATTTCATGCTTCTGTCATTTCTCAGTTCCTGATTGCTTTATCAATAGCGCTGCTTGTGTGAGGCCTGTGATGTATCTGCTTCTGCCCCCACCTCCCTGGGTGGCCCTGGGCGAGTCATTTATCCTCCTGGATCGCAGAGCACAGAAGCTGGGAAGGAGGGACCTGGGAGATCATCAATCCAGGCCTTTCATTACATCAATAAGAATCACAGCAAAACCCAAACCACCTAAGAAGCCAGGAGCAGACCAGCACACTGGCACCACTCTGCACCCCTGCCTGCCAGCCCACAGCCAGCACCAACCACCAGCCAACCACACGGTGATGCCACCCTGAAAAGCCCAGCCCAGGTGACCCCGTCACCGGGCGCAGCCACACGAGTGAATCGGGCAAAAACAGTGGCGATCTCAGGTTTTTCCTGGGACTCTCCAGTTTTAGGGGCTTCCTTCTCAGCTCAGTTGGTAAAGAATCCGCCTGCAATGCAGGAGACCCCGGTTTGATTCCTGGGTCAGGAATATCCGCTGGAGAAGGGATAGGCTACCCACTCGAGTGGTCTTGGGCTTTGCTGGTGGCTCAGCTGGTAAAGAATCCGCCTGCAATGCGGGAGACCTGGGTTTGGTCCCTGGATTGGGAAGATCCCCTGGAGAAGGGAAAGGCTACCCACACCAGGATTCTGGCCTGGGGAATTCCGTGGATGGTATAGTTCATGGGTTTGCAAAGAGTCGGACACTATACTGAGCGACTTTCACTCACTCCAGTTTTAGCATGAAAAAGTCTCACCTCCCATTAACATGCGCCCTCTCCCACCCCTAGACACCTTACCAAAAACAGATGGAGCAGAAAAACTAACCCATCAACTCACAGAGTCAAAAGAAGCAGTAAACAATTTTTGTTTTAAACCTCCAATTTAAGAGTGTCTTGTTACGTAGTGAATGGATAACTGAAACATGCGCAAGCACCGGACTCGGCCTTCAGGATAAGCGGTAGTCTTCACATCACTCCTTCTGAGATAGTTTTATTACCCAACAAGTGAAGAACACAAGGCCCAGACACATCAAGGGATCCTTCAAGGTTGGGCGTTCAGAAAGCGGTAGAGCTGGTGTTCAAACCTCAGTCCAACTCCAGCAGCTGAGCCCAGTCATCACAAAAGCCCTGGGGGTTATTACTGCCATTTAGCAAATAGGAAGGGCAGCTGAGACAGATGTGACTTCTCCAAGGCCACACAGCAAGTTCGTACTAGGGCTGCATCCTCTGATACCCAAAGTTTAACAATATAAACATCTGTATCAGTCATCTCAATCAGTTTAGTCGCTCAGTCATGTACAACTCTTTGCAACCCCATGGACTGCAGCATGCCAGGCCTCCCTGTCCATCACCAACTCAGGGAGATTACTCAAACTCATGTCCATTGAGTCCGTGATGCCATCCAACCATCTCATCCTCTGTCGTCCCCTTTTCCCCCTGCCCCCAATCTACCCAGCATCAGGGTCTTTTCCAATGAGTCAGTTCTTCACATCAGGTGGCCAAAGTATTGGAGTTTCAGCATCAGTCCTTCCAATGAATATTCAGGACTGATCTCCTTTAGGATGGACTGGTTGGATCTCCTTGCAGTCCAAGGGACTCTCAAGAGTCTTCTCCAACACCAGTCATCTAGGTCATAGCAAACCTGCATAACAGCCATAAAAACTCAGTGGCTTAAACAAGGCTTTATTTAGCTCATGAGTCTGTGGGTCAGTTGAGAGGCTCTGGTTTGGGCTGGGCTCCTGTGTCTGGGGTTTAGTTGGCTGGTGGTTAATCACCCAGGGCGGCTCAGCTCCTCTCCATATGTCTCTCACCCTCTAGCAGGCTAGCCTGGGTGTGTCCTCATGACAAAGCAAAAGTGCAAAAGCAAACACGTGGAAACGTACAAGACCCAGCCTTGGAACTGGTGCAGCATGGCTCCGACCACATTCCAACCTGGTCACAGCGATCACGGGGCTGGACCAGGCACCAGGTGTGGGGAGCTAGACTCTGCCTGCTAAGCAAGATCAGCTGCAGGATCTTATTGCAAAGGATGGAGGTACAAGGAGGTTGGTAATACAGTCAATTTATCTCAGTAGAGTTTTTAGCACGTGCCAAGCAGTGTGCCGTATCTCGTATACTTGCTGTTTATTTCTTGAAACTTTCCTGTCGCTGAATTGGGTACGATTAATATTATTAACCCCCACAATCCAGTTAGGGAAACTGAGTCCCAGGTCATACAGAAAGTAAGTGGCACAGTCAGAATTCATGGCCGGGTCTGTTTCACCCTTTACCCCTGAACCACACCAACTCACCCAACATCCTGCCGCCGCTCCGGCCCTGACAGTCCAGAGGGCCAGAGGCTGGGCTCTCTGAAGGCTCCCTCTGGAGTTAGGAGACCGTTTCTTCCCCAGCCAGAAGTTTCTGCTGATGTGGCGGGAAGTCCTGCTCACGGAGATGAAAGCCCTTTGCCGGGGCAGGCAGCTCTTGCTGACAAAGGACAGGCCTCCTTTGGAGCTGGTCCCCCGGGCGGGGAGCCGGTGGGAGCCATGGCGGATGGCGTGGGGCTGGAGTGTGCAGCTGGTCGCGGGGCACGCAGACCAGGGCCGGGACCCCGCGGGCTTTCCCTGCCTCGGGGATCCAGGGCAGCGCGTGTTTTAGAGCCAGAGGCTGCCTGGCTACTGAGGTGCTAGAGGTGATCTAGGCCCCCGGCTTCCGGCGCAGACTGGGAAACTGAGGCTCAGAGAGTCACAAAGACTTAGGGATACCCAGCCAGCTGGACCCCAGGCCCTCCTCCTGCCTGCTGGTGACCCAGTCACCCCTGCGTCACTGCGGGGGCTCCCTGTGGGCTCCCCCTGAGAACAGGATCCAGGAAAGGCAGGGGTCCTCCCAGGCCTCACGTGGCCGGGTCTTCATGTCTCCAGGGCACTCAGGTCTCGGGGCATTCGGAGCCTGTTGAGCTATTTCTGCATCTTTTCTTCAAGGAGATTCAGGGAACACAGGCTCCTCGGCAAACACCATTCATTACCTCCGCTGCTCCAGGAGTTCAGCTCCCCGAGGCAGATAACGCCCCTTATCTCAGCCTGGAGAGCGGGGCGGGGGAGGCTGGGAGTGTAGCCCTGCTCTGACGATAAGGGTTTGGAAGCTCTAGCCTCCACAGCGGTGAGCAAACACAGCCCCAGGGGGCACGCGTGGTATTTGCAAGGGGAACTTGACAGCGTGGAGCCCCCAGCAGCGCAGAGGACGCGGGGACACACTCCCCTGGATGCTGCGGCCTTGCCTCTGTGGTCTCCATAGCAAACAGACCTGGTGGCTACGGCCATGCCACTACGGCCTTGCCTCTGCCCCCGACTCCCCGCGTGACCTTGACCTGTCGGGGGCCTCCCTGGGCCTCCTCCCCATCTCCTCTAGGAGGCTGTGGATAGAAGTAGGGGCTTTCAAAGGGGATTTCTTGGGACCCCAGGGTTCACTGTAACGGTCTCAGAGGCATTTCAAAGGTGCATGCTAAGTCACTGCAGTCGTGTCTGATCTTTTGGGACCCCACAGACTGTAGCCCACAAAGCTCCTCTGTCCATGGGATTCTCCAGGCAAGAATACTCGAGTGGGTTGCCAGGCCCTCCTCCAGGGGATCTTCCCAACCCAAGGATCGAACCTGCGTCTCTTACATCTCCTGCACCGGCAGGCGGGTTTTTTACCACTAGCCATTTCGAAGGTAAGGGAGAGAAAACGGAGCTCTGGCCCTGACCTCCAGCTGCCCCCAGACCAGACTCCTCTCATCTGCTTGATGTGCTGTGAGTCATGTAAGATGTCATTTCAACAAAGGACTTCACTCCTTTCAAGGAATCTTGAAAGCCTGGACTAGGGCATCACGGAGGCTCTTCTGGGAGTCTCGGGCTGAGAGTGGGGTGCGGGGGGGGCGGTGGGGAGAGAGGATGGGGGGCTGCCTGATGGGGGAGGGGTGTCGGGGCTGAGAGCGGACACGGCCCCACTCGCCGACTCCCCCGTCCCCCCCTTTCTCACCTTCCCACCAGGGCCTCCCTCCCCCCACCTCCCTGAACAGTCTGTTACCGCCTCCCACCAGGTGTCTGGCCCCAGGGACGACGGGGGATGCAGATGAGGCAGGAGAACAGGGCGGGCAGGCCAGCAGCAGGAGCCGGGCCTCTGACTGCCCAGCCCAGCCCCGTCCAGCTGTGTGACCCGGGGCTCCTGACTTCACCCCTCTGGGCCTCCATCTCCTCCCCACTGTAAGATGGGAAGAGTACAGAGCCTCCCACATAGAACTGTGAGGTTCAGATCATCTGCACGGTGCTTAACACAGGGCCCAGGACAGAAGAGGTGGGCATTCAGAAAGACCCAGTACAGCAGAAGCCCAGCTGAGTTTGTTAACTGCAGACCATTGGCAGAGAGGGACACGCCCGAGACCCCGTGGGGACTGGAACGGGGAGAGGACCTGGAATGAGGGGCAGGCAGAGACGCTGGTGCTGGACGCCCCCTGCGGAGCTCCACAGGTCCACTCCCCTCCCAAGTCCCACCCCTTCTCCACCCACCACTCCAGCAGCCTCATCCAGGGGGCACTTCATGGCACCCAGGGTGCCAACCTCGCACTTCTGGCCGCTCTTCTGAAGCTGCAGCGGGACCCACATACGCTACCAACCTTGTGTGGGAGCCCAGACCCCTGGGGACGGGAGCCAGTGGGGAGGTGTTTTCCCTCCGTCCCCAGAGAAGGGTTTCCCAAGTCCCCTGAGAAGGTCCCAGCAGCAGAGCCCTGGCCCCCAGCATGCCAGCAGCCAGTCTGATGACGCTCGCCTCCATCTGTGCTCTGCTCCCTGGCCCCTGGGGTTAGACCCAAACTGCCTCACCCAGCCTCGTCTCAGACTCTGCTTGCTGGGTGGGGGACGCAAGCTGAGACAGACACTCCAGGAGGTGAGTCTCTGAAGTGATGAGCCTGTAGGTGCTGTTTGGAAGGCTTTCGGGAAGTCTGCTGGGGTGACCCCAGGGACCACCACCAGCCACCTCGTGGCTGCAGGAGGTAGGCAGCTAAGCTGGGAGCCCCAGCAGAGTGTCGTCTCCCAGCGATGCTCCTGGAGAGTGTCACTGTCCCTTGGGCAAGATTTCACAGGCCTGGGGGAGCAGGGAGGGAAGAAAGGTTGGAGGCAAGTGGTTGTTAGGTCTCAGGAAGAGACAAGAGGATGCACGCCCTCACCCCCCAGTGGCCCATACTCACCAGGAGTACGAGGAAGCTCATGGAGGATTCCTGCAAAATCCTGAGCCAACTTGCGCGGGAGAGCCACAGCATCAGAAGTACCAGGGCCGCAGCTCTAGCATGAAAGGGGCAGAGAAAGAGGAGGCGGGGGAGCTGTGGGCATTCGAGGCGGACAGGCCAGTTGAGCCCCAGGCCGTGCTGCATGGCTTCAGGCCAGTGGCCCACCTCTCTGAGCCCCCCAACCCCCGCATCGGGGTGGGGTTGTGGTTCAGTCGCTCAGTTGTGTCCAACTCTTTGTGACCCCAGGGACTGCAGTAGGCCAGGCCTCCCTGTCCTTCACCATCTCCTGGAGCTTACTCAAACTCATGTCCATCGAGTCAGTGATGCCATCCAACCATCTCATCCTCTGTTATCCCCTCCCCCTCCTGCCTTCAGTCTTTCCCAGCATTAGGGTCTTTTCCAATGAGTCAGCTCTTCACATCAGGTGGTCAAAGTATTGAAGCTTCAGCTTCAGCATCAGTCCTTCCAATGAATATTCAGGACTGATTTCCTTTAGGATGAACTGGTTTGATCTCCTCACTGTCCAGGGACTCTCAAGAGTCTCCTCCAACACCACAGTTCGAAAGCATCCAGTTCTTCAGAGCTCAGCCTTCTTTATGGTCCAGCTCTCACATCCATTCATGACTACTGGAAAAACCATAGCTTTGACTAGATAGACCTTTGCCAGCAAAGTGATGTCTCTGTTTTTTAATATGCTATCAAGGTTTGTCATGGCTTTTCTTCTAAGGAGGAAGCATTTTTTAATTTCATGACTGCAATCACTGTCCACAGTGATTTTGGAGTCCAAGAAAATAAAGTCTGTCATATTTCCATTGGGTTGTAGTGAGGATCAAATGAAGTGAAGGGTGTGAAGGGTTAGGATGGTGCCAAGTATATGGAAAACACGCAGTGAATTTGGCAAAGGTTATGTGCGGACTTTGAACATTTGGATCTCAACAGAGTCAGGGAAGGCACCGTTATACCCCTTTTCTAAATGTTAAGTCCTAGACTCGGAGAGCACAAGGGGTTTGTCCCAAACCACATAGCTGCTCGCAGGCAGAGCTGCGGTTTCAGCCGGACTCTGTGTGATCACAGAGCCCATCCACTGACAGCCGAACAGCTGAAGCAGATTTATCCCTGTCGCCATCCCTTCTCGCCCACATGGTCCCTTTGAAAGAACCCCCACAGGAAGTTCCGACGACAGCTGAACCGTCTGGAGGCCTCAGAGGACGGCACGCAGGCTCCCCAGCTTGGCACTCGCAGAACGTGCTTCCGCCCAGTGGTCCTTAGTCCCATGCACCCCCAGCCCTGGCTCTGTCCCCTCGAGGGCCCAACCGGGTCTAGAACTCTAGGCCAGGGGCCACCCCTCCTGCTCACACCCCTGATGGAGTGGAATGAGCTCACGCTAGTTGGGGTTCAACCCCAAGCTGCCCCCTGCCTGGCTGTGTGACCCGGGCCGGGTAAGCGACTCCACCTCTCGGAGCCTCAGTTCCCTCAACTGTAAAAGGTGACTTGTAACACAGGGCCAATGTGAGGTCCACCGAGACAGCATAGATATACAGAGAGAGAGAGAGGGTACACAGTAGGTGCTCAGAACTCACCCCCGGACAGGACTGAATGTGGGGTCAGAGGAGGCTGGGTCTCCCAGGCCCATGGCAGAAGGATCTAGCCTCCAAGGCTCTTGTGCAAAACGCATCCACTGCAGGAAGCCTCGAGAGGGGACTTCCCCGGCAGAGATGAGGTCAAGGCTGGGGGGCCCAAGGCTTGGTCACCACAGCAGGACACCGGCTCGTGTACCTGCTGGCGGGGAGCTCAGCCCTGCTGGGGGAAGGGCTGCTCGTACCAGCAGGAGGCAGAGGAGAAGGGCTGACCCTGAACCTCCTTCCCCTCCTTAACTGGCCCTGAGCTCTCAAACCAGCTCAGCCCCTCTTTCTGCACCAACAGCGCCCCCAGCCCCTGCTGGTCATGGAAGGAATGACTGGGAGCAGGAAGTTTGAAATTGAACTGCCTGGGTTCAAAGCCCTGTCCTATTTCCAGCTATGGGATCTTGGGAATAAAAATTCCATACCCTGAACCTCAGTTTCTTCAACAACCAAAGTTGGTTTTAAGACAGATTAATGAGCTAATGTGACTTCACAGGTGGTGCTAGCGGTAAAGAACCTGCCTGCCAATGCAGGAGACAGAAGGAAGGGAGGCAGGTTCAATCCCTAGGTAGGGAAGATCCCCTGGAGGAGGGCATGGCAACTCACTCCAGTGTTCTTGCCTGGAGAATCCCATGGACAGAGGAGCCTGGCGGGCTACAGCCCATGGGGTCCCAAAGAGTCAGACATGACTGAAGTGACTCAGCACGCACAATAAGCTAACACATGTAACTCAGTTAGAATAAGGTCTGGCACGTAGTGAGTGCTCAATAAATATTAGATTTTTTGTTGTTGTTTGTGTTTTGTTTGGCTGCAACGCAGCCTGTGGATCTGAGTTTCCCAGCCAGCGATCAAATTCATCCCCTTAGCATTAAGACCACGGAGTGCTAACCACTGAACCACAAGAGAATTCCCAATATTAGTTGTTCTTGTTTGGGGTTTGAACAAGGTTACCCCAGAATCCCCCTTCATGTACCAGCATCTCTGCCCCACCCCACACCTTGTCTAGGCAACTGTGCTGTCTTGACTTCTGAACATAAGGCAGAAGATGCGGAAGAAAGCAGAAAGGTCTAAGAGCAAGGAGTCCCACCCCAGACCCCCTCAGGAATCCCTGGGCTGAGCACAAGGGTATCTGAGAGAGCAAGAAGGCGCTAGAGTCTGGTAGAAACTATAAAGATGCGGGAACCTGAGGCAAGGAGGACGCGCCTGCCGCTGTCCAAGTGCCTGCATGATGCAGAAAAAGTGCAGAGGAGATGTCTGCCTGTGGGCCCACAGAGGGTCTGAGCTTGCTGTCTGTCAGGCCCTCATGTCTCAGAAGGAGAATGTCCCCTACACAGAGGCAGGGAGAGGAACCCGGGGGACAGGCCCTGATTAAATGCTTCAGGAGCGAACAATCACGCAAGACCAAGAGAATCCCAAGGAGGGAAAGAGGCAGGGGGAGTAGGGAGCCTGAGCCACAGAGATTAGGTTTCTGTCCCTGGTCAGAATGGAATATGGAAATAGAAATTAAGCTCAGGTTTAGAGTAACAAAGACGGCTGCATTTTTTTGCACATTGCAGTCAGTAGACGAGCAACCAGGGGCACAGCGTTACTGGCTTCCCCTGCTACAGTAACACAGCCTGGACAGGTTTGTGTTTCTTTACTGAACCGTCCACATCACTTCAGGATGGATTCCCGGAAGTAAAATTGGTGGAAGTCAAAGGCTACCAACTGCTCGAGGCTCTTAACACAATCTAGATGCTCTCTTTCCCAGAAAGCTCAGACCAGCCAGGGAGAAACAGCCTGCCTCACTCCACATGCCCCAGCATCAAGGATCATTATTTTGTCCACCTTTGCCTATGTGTTGAGCCAAAAAATGAGAGTCTGGCTGTTTCTATTTGCATTCTTCAGTTGCTAGAGTGAGGTGCGACTGTGGGTTTTAGGAAAGTGGGAAGTGTTAGGAAAACAAAACCCTTGTTAGGCACGGGTGTGTGCACAGAATTTTTTATGTAAGATGCCCACAGCGGTGAGTCGGCTCTCCTCTCCTGGAAAGGCTCCCTCCCCCATCAGAGAGCACCATCCAGGTGCGTGGCGGCTCTGACCCTCACTTTCCTCACCCATTAAATGGGTAGAGTACCTTTCTGGTCAGAAAAAAGCTATGGGTGTTTACCTCTGGTTTACCATCCTCTTCCTTCTTCCTCTCATCGCCCTAAATTTCCTGGCCGTGTGATTTGTCCGCAGGAGAGCTTGACTGGCCACAGTGACTGGTACAAGAATCGGCACATAACCCACGTCTAGCTAACCACAGGCCAAATTCTGGGACCTGGGCTGAGCTATTGAGTGGCTTGGACTCTCGTTTACTCACAGACGTGAAGGGGGAATAGGCTGGTGACCATCCTAGAGCAGGAGGGACAGACTTGCTGAAAACGATGCAACAGTGAGGAAGCACAGCCAAGAAATGAAGACAGGGAAAATGCACCGGTAGCCCTGTGCATCCTAAACGAGGGCCAGAAGCCGGAGCAAACCCTGCCTGAAGCAGTCCTGCCTCTTTTTCAGTTATGTAAGCCAGTGAATTCCCTTTATTATTTAAGCTATTTCGAGTTGGGTTTTCTGTCCCTGGCAGCTCAAGGGACAGCGCAGGGACCCTGGCTGGTCTGACACACGGAGGGCACTCAGGAGACCACAGCCTGTGGACAGAGGCCGAGAACAGAGTCTCTGCGGTGTGACCCTGAAAGCAAGTGGCCACACCTCTCTGGGGATACTTCGTGGGTTTTCATGAGAAGTTTGATAAAATCCATGCAAAGCACTTTACAGCTCTCCGGTCAGTTCAACAGATGGTCGTTATTTGCTAACAGCATTGCTGTTTCAGAAACGGCCATCTCTGTTGATGCCTATCTCCCAGGCCTGACAGTGAGCTCCTTGGCAACGGGGCTGTTTGCGTGGCTTTGTGCATCCCCTACAACAACGCAGACCATCACCGAATGGTTGGTTGGTGTCTCATTGAGCCCGAGCCCGACAGCAAGTTCCCTGCAGGCAGGGGCCAGGACTCACCCCTGCACCCTGCCGAGGGTGGCGAAGAGGGCCGAGTGCCCGAGCCTGTCCTCAAGGCACAAGCGAGTCCCACGGCCTGCCGTGTCTCAGGCTCACAGCACTGGGAGGCCGTCAGCATTCCCCGCTTCAGCAGGCGAGGAAACCCAGGGCTGCCGTGGTGACAGGGCGGGCATAGGCGGGAGGTGGAGGCCTGGGGCCACAGGAAAGCAGCATTTGAGCTTGGATCTGTGCACCGCCTGGGGCCGCGCTCCCAGCGCGGGTCTCGGAGTTGGTGTCTGTGATGCTGACAGGCCTCCGTGAGCCTGGGACTCACCCTGATGGTGAAGAGACGAAGGCAGCCCAGAGCAGACTGGACTGTGGGCTCAGAGGCAAGTGCTAACATTCATTAGTATTGCTGCACTGTTATTACAGATTTACATATATATATAATCCTAGACGGTCGCTGCAGCTTAAGAAAAACGGTGGGGCTAGGGGAGAGCAAAGGGCCCAGAGGACTAGTTGGGGGGGCCTCGGGGGTGAGCACCGTGATCCTGGGCCCTCACTGCCGCCCCTCAAGGCAGCTCGTTCAGACCACCTACCCTCGTGTGGACAGAATGCACGGAGGGGGCAGTGGCTGACGGCCTGAGAAGGCCTGGAAGGACCTGGAAAGTTCCAGAAAAGAAACAGAAGTGGGAGGTCACGGAGACTCCTTCCCTCCTCAGACACAGGAATTAAGGATCCCAACAGCCCTGGCGACGGAACCTGACCTCTGGAGAAACGCAGGCTCGCGGAGGCGGGCTCAGCGGCTCACCACAAGCCCAGAGGTGGGCTGGGAGGCCAGTGGACTGGCAGCCTGGGCTCTTCCCAGGGCCAGGAGCCTCCCTCTCGGGTCAGAACCAAGAGACACAGGCGGGCAGAGGGTCTGCTTCCCTCCCCGTCACGGGCCTTGCCCAGGACTGCCTGCACCAAACTGATGAGTGTTTGGCTCCCACATCTGCCTCTTGGGCCTGAGACAGGAAACCCTGACTCCCTACAGGCCTGAGAGGCTTAAGGTAGCCACGGTGCAGAGGAGGACACTGAGGCTCTAAGAGGACCACAGCACGGTCACCGACTGCAGGAGGCCGTGGAGGTGTTGGAAGCCACCGTGTCCCCATCCCCGGTCCTTCATGGGTGACCCCAGACCCTGCGCTTCCACGGCCAAAGGGAGGTGGCAGGTGCCTCCCTGCAGGACTTCAGTGTCTACAGGAGGGGCCGGAGCTTCTCAGGTGCTCAGGAAACACAGAGGCCAGATGCTGTCCTCCGAGTCTGATGGAGGCAGAGGCGACAGGTTATAAGCAGCTTGGGTCAATGGGGGCGCACCTTCGCAGCCCCCAGCGCCTCTGGACGCTCGCTTCCTGCTCCTTCCTCTGCTGAGGTACGGTGCTCCCCTCTGCTCCTCCCCGCCCCGCGCCCGGCGGCCCCTCTGAGCCTCGATCTTCCCCTCTGAAACGGAAGGTGGTAAAGCCACACGCCAGGACCCTCCCGAGCGTGGCTCCGGCACTTCAGGGGGACTCAGTGACGTGGGTTTTCTCCCCGTGGAGAAGCAGCGCAAGCCTCCACCCCCGCCCCTGTCCACACAGCAGGCCTCCTCAGGTGAGGCTCCAGCGGCACCCTTCCTGCCCCTTTGCCCCTGTCTCCCCAGGGCCGGGAATGTCCTTTCCCTTGGGATCATTTCCCCCAGTCTTGTCCTCTGTGGTCCTCTGGGGCTTGCAACAGCAAGTGAGTACCTGCTGAATGACCAACCAACGGGAAAACCAGAGTCCAAGAAGCTGACACCCGGGCGACCTCCTCCAGGAAGACTTCCCTGACTTTCTACCCAGGCTAGGTTAGTGGCTCTTTGTATGAGCTTCCCTGAAGCCCAGAACTTTTTAAGTGCAGGCTCTGGGGTTCAAGCTTTGGCTCTGCCCTGACCAGCTGTGCGCCTCCGGGCAAATGGCACAACCTCTCTGGGCCTCCATGTCCTCACCTGTGAAAGGAGGGTAATAACAACAGCGTCTGCCCCGGAGAACTGTCGGGGCCAGGAGGCAGGCCAGCACTCAGGAGGCAGGCACGCTCGGAGCGCTCACAGAGGCGCGTGGCTCCTATCAGCGGCCATTGTCACCGGCATCGCCTCGTCGGCCAGACTGTCCCCTGCCCCTGCTCGTGAGCTCGTCCGCACCCGTCGTGAAAGCTGTCGGGCGCTCCCGCAGACCCCTTCGCGGCTTCTGCGAGCCTGCTCGCCGACCTGCCCCTGAGGACCTGCGCCCACTGCTCTCCCCCAGAGAATGGGCAGCTTCATTCAGGTCTGCAGGGCGCAGAGCGGCCCAGGACTCTGCCTGCCAGAGGCTAACCCTTGGCCGGTGACTGACGGGTCACCAGCCAAGACCAACTCTAAGGTGTAACCTGGACCTCAGAGCCCCTGCCCCGCAATGGGATCAGGTAGAGACGGCTCTCCGAGGGGCTTTGCCCGGAAACGGACACCGACATGGTGGGCCCCCAGCCGTCCCATCCTAGCTGCCTCTCCCTTCCTCACACCTAAGTCCTCGCCGCGCCGTGTGGGGTCCTAGTCACCCGAAGCTGCTGTCACTGCAGTCGTGTCCGGCTCTTTGAGAGCCCGTGGACTTCAGCCCGCCAGGCTCCTCTGTCCATGGGATTTCCCAGGCAAGAATCCTGGAGTGGGTTGCCATTTCCTCCTCCAGGGGATCATCCCGACCCAGGGATTGAATTATTTACCATTAGCAAAACCTGGGAAGCCCAGGGATCAAACCCGTGCCCCCTGGATTGGAAGCATAGAGACCACCAGGGAAGTCCCTACACCCATCTTAACACAGGGTCCAGACACAAGCTGCACGGTTGGAGCAGGGGAACGGTTGAACCAAGGGATGCCCAAGAGAAAGATTTAGCGAGTCAGCCAGGGGAAGAGTTCTAAGAGGGAGAAGACCCCCCCCACCTCAACTGCATATGGCCCCTCCCTTGCCCACACTGAGCCATCTCAGCCATAAATGTTCAGTGGAGCATGTGGTCTTTAATGCACGGGCCTTGAGTTACATAAACAAGGTTGTAAAATTTAAAGGCAAATCAGACAGGATCCCAGGGGCAGCCACGCTGACATCACGGCTGAGGGCAGGGCTGGCGCTGAGCGGAGGAGGCAGCTTTCAGCAGTGTTCATTCTGGGATAGAAGGAAGGGGCAAAGTGGCCGTGACTGATGGTTGCTGCTGTTTGTTTGTAATCATCGGGTCTGAAATGATCAGATGGGCGCAGGCCCACATTTAGATAGTACCACAGTCAAGGTGAGGCTTCCCGGGTGGTGCTAGTGGTAAAGAACCCAAAAGCCAATGTAGGAGACGTAAGAGATCCGAGTTCGATCCCTGGGTCGGAAAGATCCCCTGGAGGAGGGCATGGCAACCCACTCCAGTGTTCTTGCCTGGAGAATCCCGGGGACAGAGGAGCCTGGCGGGCTACAGTCCACGGGGTCACATAGGGTCAGCACATGCACGCACGCTCCAGCAGCAGGCCTCCAGGCTCTTCCCTTGCCTCCTGTCACCTGTCTGCAGATCAGCCTCATCTTCTGCAGCCTCGCCCAGGGGGATTCCTCACGCAGCTTCCTGTCTCCACACAGCGCTGTTTAAGCGTGTGGGCTCCCGAGCCACAGTCCTGGGTTCAGCTCCCGCTCTGCCGCTTGCTAGCTGTGTGCCCTGGGGCCTCGTTTCTGGTCTTCAGGATGAAGTAGCGACAGCATCTAGCCGTGGGGATTAACAACATTGGGAAGGTCAAATGAGGCGGGGCCTGCATGGAGCAAGCCTCAACAGCACTAGCGATTACCGCTGCTTTCTCATTATCATTCCTTCCTTCCTGTGATCCAAGACGGCTCTGCAGTCACCGTCGGCAGACCCAGTGGGTTGGGAGTAACGGGGAAGGCAAAGAGAAGGGCCTGGGCGTGCCTGCTCCAGAGTCTGGCTGAGACAGGAAGAGAAGCAGTCAACCGGGGACAGAGAAGCTGGGGTCAGGAGGGTGGGGCTGAGCAGGGGAGGAGGGTCCTGGGGGCTGAGGTTCAGGACAGGAAAGAGCGTGGAGCCCAGGGAGGCTGCCTCGTTCGGGACACACCACAGAGGGCGTCGGAGGAGCAAGGAGACTGCTCTGGGATGCTCAGACACGCCCGCCGGCAGGTACCACAATGTGTAAGATGAGAGGCGCCGCAGAGGGGAGGCTTCAGCCATTTAACAGCTGTTTTATGAAACACTCCGAGCCTCAGTGGCACCATCTGTAAAACGGGGCTACCAACCCTAGAACTCGCCTCTTAGGGTCATTGCAAGGATTGAGATGTTACACGAAGTCAGCGCTCACATAAAGGAGTTACAGTGAAGAGTCTCTGATTGTAAGATTCAGTGAACCCAAGACTCCAGGTTTTATGATTCTAAATGGCTCATGAGTTTAAGACTAAATTTTACTAGAATGTTGGCTCTGTGGGGACAGACATTTCTGGTCTACACTGTTCAGTAGTTGTATTTCCAGTAGCTGGCTCCCGGGACTTGGCAAACAGGTGAGCAATGTGTGTGTGTGGGTATTGGATAAATCAATGAATGAATGCATAAATGAATGAATGCATAAATGAATGAATGCGTTGGCAGGACTGACCATTCTCTGTCCACTTGCCCAAACCTGAAACAAAGATGCCATCCCTGAGTTTTCCTCCCCAACCCATCCATCCATCTACCTCCTAAGGACCAGCACTTCCCTCAGCCACCACACCTCCCCCCTCAGAGCGGAATCTCACTCACTCAGAACACTGCTGCGGCCTCCCTTGCCTGCCCTCCTTTCCCATCTTAGAAATCTCATTTCCAAACAGAAAAGAAGTTCATTAACCAAATTGGGGGCATTCTGCTGCAGGGCTGAGCCATTATGGGCACAAAAGATAGTCTCACCTCATCACTTACCAATTAGCTCCGAGGGACTCAGGCACTGCGGAACAGAGCATACCCCCTTCCTGAGACGTCCCGGAGTCCCACCAGGAGTGGCGGCCACCACACGGCTGGTCCCTCCCAGCCCCGGACCGTGGCGGAGCGGGAGCCCCACCGCAGTCAGGTCAGGCCCTGACACCCCGCCCCTGACACCCCAGGACTCTCTGAACATGAGGCCAGCTGCCCGCACATCATTAAGCAGCCAGCACAGGGCCCTGGGAAATGTCTTAATTAGGTGGTCACACTGATTCGCATACATTAATTTGATAAAGACAATGAAGTTCAGCAGAGCAGAGCCGACCATGCTCCTGAGAGCCACTGCCCTGAGCTCTAGGACCAGGATGGAGGCGCAGGTCAAAGGGCTCGTGGCCGATGCCTCCAGGGCATGCTGTCCCCTCCTCGGTGGTCCCCCTCCCCCACCGCCATGCATTTCATCCTCAGGCTGAAGGAACTGGCAGAACATCCTTGTCCTCAAGGGCTTGGGAAACAAGCCCTGCTTTGCTCTGTGCCACAGGAGTCAAGTCGCCTGACGTCTGAGAGCCTCAGTCTTCTCCACTGTAAAATAGACGTGGAAATCCCACTTGCTAGCGCCGGTTAAATGAGATGCACATAAAGCATTTGACAAGTGCCTAGAGGACAGGAACGTCCCTGATAGCTGCCTGCAATGCAGGAGACCCTGGTCCAATACCTGGGTCAGAAGATCCCCTGGAGATCCAACATCACAGTTTGGAAGCAACAATTCTTTGGTGTTCTGCCTTGTTTATTGTCCAGCTCTGGAGAAAGGAAAGGCTGCCCACTCCAGTATTCTTCGGCTTCTCTGTGGCTCAGCTGGTAAAGAATCTGCTTGCAATGTGGGAGGCCTGGGTTCAGCCCCTGGGTTGGGAAGATCCTCTGAAGCAGGAAAGGCTACCACTCCAGTATTCTGGCCTGGAGAATTCCACGGACTGTATAGTCCACGGGGTCACAAAGAGTCGGACACAACTGAGCGACTTGCTTCCTTGGTGGCTCAGACTGTAAAGCGTCTGCCTGCAGTGTGGGAGAGCCGGGCTTGATCCCTGGGTCGGGAAGATCCCCTGGAGGAGGAAATGGCATCCCACTCCAGTATTCTTGCCTGAAAAATTCCATGGACAGAGGAGCCTGGCAGGCTACAGTCCATGGGGTCACAAAGAGTCGGACATGACTGAGCGACTCCACTTTCCTTTCCTTTAGAGTATACAGTGAGTCGTTAGTACAGAGTAGCAGTTACTGTTATTACTGAAATAAAACAGTGAAGCCCCATCACTGACCCTGTGTGTCCATTTGGAAAATGGTCCTGTGGGATAAACAGCAGACTCCTGATTTTCAAGAGACTTCTCTCATTCCAGGCTTTCTGTTCCCTTTGGGATTTGAAGGGTTGAAGAATCTGGTCAACATCACACAGCTGGTCAGTGGTAGATGCAGGATTTGAACCCAGTTTTTCTGACCTCAAATCTAAGCTCTTCCCACCCCCCACCCCCCCATGCTAAAGAGGGGCGGCCGTGTGGACGTGTGAGCCTGCAGACAGGTGGGCTATCCACGAACACACTCGCTGACCACGTGTCCTTCTAACCAATCGTCAGCTGCACAGGACACTGACATCCTCGCACTCACACTGGCCACGTGCAGTGAGTGGAAAGCCTACTGGACTGGGGCTCAGGAGACCCGGGGTCCAGGCACAGCTCTGCTGGAACTTTCTGTGGCTCCATAGCTCCATCACACCACCTCTCTCTGCCCCTTCTCCATCTGTAAAGGGGAAGGAAGGTTTCTGACCCTGAACAATTTGTTTATGTTGTTCAGTTGCCAACTCAAGTCCGACTCTTCACGACCCCATGGACTACAGCACGCCAGGCCTCCCTGTCCATCACCATCTCCCGAAGTTTTCCCAAGCTCATGTCCATTGAATCGAAGATGCCATCCAACCATCTCATTGTCTGTCACCCTCTTCTCCTTCTGCCCTCACTCTCCCAGCATCAGTGTCTTTTCTGATGACCTGGCTGTTTCCATCAGGTGGCCAAAGCACTGGAGCTTCAGCTTCAGCATCAGTCCTTCCAATAAATATTTAGGGTTGATTTTCTTTAAGATGGACTGGTTGGATCTCCTTGCAGTTCAAGGGACTCTCAAGAGTCTTCTCCAACACCACAGTTCAGAAGCAACAGTTCTTTGGTGCTCTGCCTTATTTATTGTCCAGCTCTCACATCTGCACATGACCACTGGAAAGACCATAGCTTTGACAAGACAGACTGAACAACGTTCCAGTCCAGTTCCTTCCAGGGGTGCTCCTCTGAACCACCTGCTCTTAGGTCTGGAGATGCCTGAAGCTTCTCGCCATGCATCCTGCATCCGACACTGTGTCACCCACGGGGGCTGAGCACACCGGGACCACCTCCACTGCCTCCTCAGAGCAGCAAGAAGGACTAAAGGTAGACTTCAGGAGCGCCCCGATGTCACAGGGCGCAGTTTTGTGGGGATGAAGGATCTGGGAAACGGCGGTTCTCTTTGGGATGTAAAATCCCCAAGCTAGGGTACATGATAACTGCTGATCAGCAAAGAGGAATAACAATAATAGCGCGAGGTCTTTTTTTCCCCCTTGTTGTAAATGAGAGAGATGCATTGAGTGTCTAATTAGCAAAATATTAGATAACTGGTGTGATCTGGTCCTGTTCCTTTCTGACAGCCTCTATTCTGCTGTCCCATTTCAAGCTTGAGCTGCCGGTAATATCAGCTGATAATTGTAATGGTGAAAATGAAAAATTAAATCAGAGTCATCGGAGGCTCCCATTAAATTGATTTAAGGCTGGAAAAATTAATGGGACTCCCTCACCTCCCCCCTCCTCCCCGCCTGGTCTCTGCCTTGCTCTTCCCCGGAGCAGAGCTGCCACATGACGACACGGGTGGGGTTTTGCCACTCGGCCTGTGACCCGCCCCCACCCTGCCAAATGGCCAGGGGCCAGCTCCCCTGCAGGCAGCAGCGAGAGCCCAACACCAGGGCCCTGGACAGAACAGGTTCACCTTCTCTTCCCTTCCCCATGAGGATGGAGCCTCTGAGACAGAACAACGTGGCCCAAGACATTTAAAGGCAAGAAATGGAGTCAGTGTGATGTGTCCCATCAGTTCAAGTGACAGAAACAACCTCAAACCAGTTTAAAGGAGAAAGAACATGTAATTCATGAAACTATAAGTCCAGGGAGAGAACTGGGCCAGCGATGTCGCCACACCGCCTTTGCTGTCCTCTCGGACCATGGCTGTAACTGGTCCACTTCCAGTTGGCATGAGGAGGCAGGGGGGAACAGGACCACAGACAGCTTCTGGGTTTACCTCATCCCAGCTCAGCACACAGAAGACATAGCTTTTCTCACCCAGCATCACCATATCAACCCCAGGAAGGGCCCTGATTGGTTCATCTAGGGTCACATGCCATCTCCAAGCCAATCACTATTGCCATGTGGTTTAATACTATCTTGACTAGGCCTGGGTCCCAACCCTTCCTGGAACTGAAGGAACAAGGTGTTAATAGGGTTGGTACCAGCCCCCCCCCCAGGTGAGCAGGTGAAAGGGCATCCCCCAAGGATGCTTTTACTACCAGAAGGGGAGGAGGCATGTGGTTACATACAACGAACTGCCCCAGCATTTAGCATCTTAGAACAACATCCTCTGCGATGACCTGCCATGATCCCTGGGTTGACTGGGCTCAGTTCTGTGGGTCTTCTGCTCGACATGACAACATCTGGAGCTGTGGTCATCTGGGGGCCTGACCCGGCAACAGGGTCCAAGACAGCCCACCAGTGTGCGTGGCGTCCATCAGCGGGACTCTCTCTCGGGTCCTCTCTGACTCTGTGGGTCTTCCCAGTCGTCTCTCCATCAGGGTAGCTGGATTTTCCACATGGGAGCTTAGGGCTCCCAAAAGCATGAAAGAAGAAGCTATCAGGCCCAGAACCGGCATGGTGTCACATCCATCGTACTCCGTCGAGTAGAAAGACAGACTCAGATTTCAGAGAAAGGTAAAGAAGTATCTCAATGAGAAAAGTGATGGAGAATATTCAGCACCTTAACCCATCTCTGGAGGGGAACCCATGCCCGGAGGGGAACCCAGGGGAACCCATCCCCAGAGGGCAACCCATCTCCGGAGGGTAACCCATCTCTGGAGGGTAATCATCTCTGGAGGGTAACCCGTCTCTGGAGGGTAACCCGTCCCTGGAGGGTAACCCGTCCCTGGAGGGTAACCCGTCTCTGGAGGGTAACCCGTCCCCGGAGGGTAACCCATCCCCGGAGGGTAACCCATCCCCGGAGGGTAACCCGTCCCTGGAGGGTAACCCGTCTCTGGAGGGTAACCCATCCCTGGAGGGTAACCTGTCTCTGGAGGGTAACCCATCCCTGGAGGGTAATCATCTCTGGAGGGTAACCCATCTCTGGAGGGTAATCATCTCTGGAGGGTAACCAGTCTCGGGAGGGTAACCCGTCTCGGGAGGGTAACCCATCCCTGGAGGGTAACCTGTCTCTGGAGGGTAACCCATCCCTGGAGGGTAATCATCTCTGGAGGGTAACCCATCTCTGGAGGGTAATCATCTCTGGAGGGTAACCCATCTCTGGAGGGTAATCATCTCTGGAGGGTAACCCGTCTCGGGAGGGTAACCCGTCCCTGGAGGGCTGGGCTAACAGTGGCGGCAGGTATGCCCCCACGCCCACTCAGCTGTGAATTAACTCCAGAAGCACTCGCAGAGGCCCTGCTTGGTGCCAGGTCTGATATCAGGGGCTGGGCCTGGCATTCCTTCCCTCGAGGGAGCTACCCGACCACTCCCTCCCCGTGGGGGATGGAGGCTGTCGTGCCCTTGTTGCCATGGAAACCAAGAGTGCTGAAGGCACAGGCGCTCCTACAGTTCTTTCCCCACGAAGCAGTCCAGTGAAACATGGGGAACGGAGAGGAGAGGGCCTCGTCCCAGGAAAGAGAGGCTTGGGGGCTCCGGGGGGGCTCTGAGCTGCGAATGGTCCGGTTTTTCCTTTTCCCTCGTCAGAAAAGGGAGGTTCTGGAACCAAACTGGCCTGTGTTAGAGTCCAGGGTCTCCAAAGACCTGTAGCCTTGAACAGGTCCCTTCGGCTCTCTGCACCTCAGTCTCCTCATCTCTAAAATGGGGTTGATAATAACTTACCTCATTCAGCTGCAATGAGAGCAGGGAGTCCCGTCGAGAAGCTAAGACAGTGCGTGGCAGAGAGAAGGTGCTCAGTAACGAAGCCCTATTAGAGGGGTTACAACCCGTTCCAAGGTCCGTGCTGCATCCCAAGGACACCTGCCCTGCGGTTTCACCTCACTTGAGTCAGCTTCTGTGCCCAGGTGCTCAAAGCCCTCCTCCCCACTTCAGTCCTGAGCATCCTTGCAAAGAGCGGGCCCCAGGGCTCTTCAATGATCTGATAGACCCCAGGGGAGCCCTGGCCCCTCTGAGCTCCTCCATCCCTGTCTGTGGCATTCAGGTCAACTCAGAGAGGTTGAACTCAACATACTTATTTCATTTCACGCACATTGAGTTTGGGCCTCTTGAACCTCATATCCAGAGAATATGCAAATGGATGCAAATGAGTCCCTGATTTATGCAAAGTAGCATGCAATTGTGTGTCCCTGGATTTGCCAAAGAAAAAGGCCTGGTCACCTAATTTAGCAGAAATAACAGGGGGAAAAGATCATGTCTGTCAGTCAGTGAGGTTCAGGCTCAAAGAACCCTGGAGGCCTTCTGGAATGGAGCTGAGGGATCCCTGATCACCCTGGGCCACAGACCACCCCCCAACCCTTGGAACCAGAAGCCCCCAGCCCTAGGCTTGCCAACAGCATCCAGCTTCAGAGTAGTGCCCAGTCCCCCTGAGGCTGGCACCCAAGATCTCCCCCCACTGGAAGGGGGTGCCCCTCCAGTCCCATCTCCCTGCCCACACACACCTACATGCTCACTACTGGTCAGGCCCACTGTTAATATCATTCTACTAAAAAGAGTGACCACCAGGACTTCCCTGGCGGTCCAGTGATTAAAACTCTGGGCTCCCAATGCAGGGGGCACAGGTCTGATCCCTAGTTATCAGGGAACTAAGATCCTGCATGCCTCACGGTGCAGCCAAAAATAAATAAATAAAGAGAGAAAAGCTGCCACCGAGTGGGCAGACCCTGTGCCGAGCACTTTCCGCAACGGCTCCTTCACTCCTGGAAGCAGCCGGGAAAAGGAACCGTTATCACCATTTCACAACAGGAGAAATTGAGGCCTCCATGCTGGGCTGGCACCTCATGGGTGTGGAGCATCCTCTTCCCTACAGGTTGGCCTCCACAGACCTTCTCATTTCACACCTGTGCTGTCCGTGAGGCTGGGGGCTCAGCTCCAGGAAGGCAGGGACTGTATCTGCCCCGGAGCCCCGCCCACAGCCTGGTGCTCAGCCCTGAACAAAGCCAACTCCAGGGTATCATTTGCTCAAACACAGATATGTTTTCTGCAAACTTGTTGTTATTCAGTCACTAAGTCGTGTCCAACTCTTTGCAACCCCATGGATTGCAACACACCAGGCTTTCTTGTCCTTCACTATCTCCTGGAGCTTGCTTAAACTCATGTCCATTGAGTCGGTGATGTCATCCAACCATCTCATCCTCTGTCGTCCCCTTCTCCTCCTGCCATCAATCTTTCCCAGCATCAGGGTCTTTTCCAACGAGTTAGCTTTTTGCATCAGGTGGCTAAAGTATTGGAGCTTCAGCTTCAGCATCAGTCCTTCCAATGAATATTCAGGGTTGATTTCCTTTAGGATGGACCAGTCTGATCTCCTTGCAGCCCCAGACTATTTTCTGGACACCTTAAACGGCTCACAGTGGGGTGTCTATCAGCGCCGTGTCCACTACACTTCGCTCTTACAGTGCCTTCCCAAATGTTTGGTGCGCGTACCAGGGTGTGTGTGAGCCAAGACAGGAGAACCGACAGAACTCTCTGCGCACCCTGCTGGCTTCTCTGAGCTCTGCGTCTTGAAAAGAGGTGCTAAGGGCTCATGACGTGCCTGGGCATTTAACGCTCTCAAGAGGAGCGTCTCAGATACAGATGCCTGGCAAGGCTCCCACGTGAGAGGATAACAACCCAGTTAATGAGGGCTCACCAAGGGCCAGGGGCTGCTCAGAGTGCTTTGCATGAATTAAGTCATTATCCTCAAATCAGCTGATGCGGTCAGTGCTCTTACCAGCCCCATGCTCTAGAAAAGGAAGCTGAAGCGAAAGGCCCACAAACGTCCTGTGGCCACACTGCCACCTGGGCCCCTGCTCTCACCCCTCTGTCCCCTGGGGGCACCGGGAGAGGGCGGGCCCAGGGTGGCAGGCGGTGGGTATTAAGGCTTTCCAACTGCGGTGCTGCGGAAGACTTGAGAGCCCCTTGGACTGCAAGGAGATCCAACCAGTCCATCCTAAAGGAAACCAGCCCTGAATATTCACTGGAAGGACTGATGCTGAAGCTGAAACTCCAGTACTTTGGCCACCTGATGCGAAGAACTAACTCACTGGAAAAGACCCTGACGCTGGGAAAGATTGAAGGCAGGAGGAGAAGGGGGTGAAAGAGGATGAGATGGCTGGATGGCATCACTGACTTGATAGACATGAGTTTGAGCCAGCTCTGGCAGACAGTGAAGACAGGGAAGCCTGACATGCTACAGTCATGGGGTTGCAAAGAGTCGGACATGACTTAGTGACTGAATGACAAAGCAACAATTGAGGTCACAGCCCTGGGAGCTTCTTCTGTGCTGTTTGACACTGGGCAAGTGACATAACCTCTCTAAGCCTCAGTTTTCTCATCTGTAAAGTGGGGATAATAGCAGAAGGTCCTTGAGAGGGGCGGGGTTGCACAGATTCCTTGCCATCAAGGTTATAATGCACTTAACACGGTGTCTGGACTTGTGATCAGTGCCTCTAGATTCATACGGGCAGGACTCGAGCTCGCAGAGCCGGGGGCCAGCGAGTCGCACGCGGAGTGCTGACCGAGCCCAAACTCGAGTCCGCATCTGCCGACTCGAGGCCCAGCGCCCTCCCCAGCAGACAGCCTTGCCATCCATCAGGGCTGGCTTCCAGAATGGGGCATCTGCAAGACTCTGCTTCCTGCAGAGAAGAAGCCAGCTGCCTGCCTCGGGGAGACAGTCCATCATGGCCAGGCTTCTCCCCAGGAAAGGTTTGTGATTTTTGTTGATATGAAAATATGACAAGAAATAGCTCAGGTAATTATATTAATCTTTCTCAATTTACACATTCTTGCTATTTGCCATTTCCCCAGGAAAGTGTAAATGAGGAGTTGAGAGAAGGTCAGCAGCGCTGTAATTAGGTCTGTATTGTGAAAAAGTTTCTGTTGTGGGTCTTGTCATCAGATCTTGTCACTGTTGAGGGTCCTGCCTCCCCCGTCAGAGGCGGGGAGCTCACCAAGGGCAAGGGATCATCTCCCACTTCAGGCCGGGCGTCTCCACCATCCGACCAGAGCATCCTCCAAGGGCAGGAACCGATGCCCGCTTCGGACTAGGGTCTCCTCCTGGGGAGAAACTGCATCTGCCCCATCACACTGGCAGGTCCTTGGGAGCTGGGCTGGGAGTTCCCCATCAGATCTGGGAACCCCTAGGGCAGGCCCATGTCTCCCCATTGGACTAGCAGCTCCCACAAAGAACTAGGTGAGAAGGGCTGTGAGTCCTCCATGAGACTGGGCGTTCCCCGAGAACAAGGATCCCTTCCCCATCAGGCCCGGGACATGCTGGGCGGGCTCTGTCTCACCCATCAGACTGGTGGGGTAGGTGTTGTCAATGTCCTCATGTTCTGTGACGGAGGCTGACCTTGTATGAACCCCACCCACATGCGCGCATGCATGGCAGCCCAAAGGAAGCAGGTTTCAGAGGTTCTGTGACCCCCGGGGGAACGGTAGGGCAGGCCCCTCGCTTATATGTGTGAGCACAGAGCTTTCACGCAGGCTTCCCTGCTGGCTCAGGGTAAAGAACCCACCTGCCAATGCAGGAGACACGGGTTCGATCCTGGTACTACAAAGACACCCTGGAAGAGGAAATGGCAACTCGCTCCAGTATTCTTGCCTGGAAAATCCCATGGACAGAGGAGACTGGAGGGCTACAGTCCATGGGGTTGCAAAAGCATCGGACACAACTAAGACTAAACAACAATTGGACTTTCACAGTGTCACATGAACCAAGTTGGTGGCCGGAGGGTTGGTTCCCCTCTGACAGGGCAAAGAGGAGACTGACATGGTTTTTTGGGAGGGACAGGGAGGGACAGCTGAGGTCTCCTGGGCTGAATCCAGGCTTTAGGAACAGGCCAGGAGAGCTTGGGCCAGAACACAGCCCCGACCCCTCTCTTATTCCCAGCCCTTCTCCGGACCAGACGTCCCAGGACGGCAGACTTCAGTCCCGCCATCCTCACCCCTTCCCGGGCTGTGTGCACTGCATACAACCGCACCCACTGAGCCTCCCTTCTTCATCCCCCTCCCCATCTGGTTAATTCTGAAGATTCACTAAAATCATGCTTGTGGGTGTAGCAGCAGGACTAGAAGACATAGAAGTTACAGTAATAGCTAACGCCTGACATCTACTAAGCCATCACAGCCAGCCTGCAAGGAAGGCATCACTAACCCATTTATTCAGCTAAGGAACAGAAGGACAGAAGACTGTCACTTGTCTAAAGCCACGTGATAAATACATGATAGAGCCAAGATTCGAGTGCAAATTTGCATCACTCCCACGTCCATATCTGTGCATGACACCTCACTGCCTTCAGGAAGCCTCCCTCGATAAATCTCTTTGGCACCAGCATCCTGCTTGCTGGACTGCATGTTCCATGAGGAAAGGGACAATCTTACATCCCCAGTGATTCTAGCCCAAGGTGCCCAGCTGTGCAGCAAGGTGATGTGTTCGAGATATAAGCCTGAGGTTTATTTTCATCCCTTATAAACCTTGGTGAGTCCACATCTTCCTGCCTGCCCCCATGCCTGCCACTAAAACAATGCCAGAGAGCGTGTGTGTGTGTGTGTGTGTGTGTGTGTGTGTGTGTGTGTGTGTGTGTTGCAAGGGAAGAAAGGGAAGGTGTTATGGGCTGAATGTGGGCCCTGATCCCCAGTGTGATGGTACTGTATTTGGAGGTGGAACCTTTGGGGTTATTAGGTCATGAGGGTGGGGCCCTCATCAATGGGATTAGTGCCCTTGTAAGAAGAAGAGAAACTAGAACTTCCTCTCTCCATCACTTAATGATACGGCAAGAAGGCAGCCTTCAAGCCAGGAAGAGAGTTCTCACCAGATACCAAATCCTCCAGCACCGTGATCTGAGACATCCCAGGTTCCAGGAAAGAGAAACTGTTTCAGCTACCCAGTGATGGTCTTTTGTTTTACCAGCCTAAGCGAAGACAGAGGGGATGAAACCTAGCAGAAACAACCAGCTTTGAGGTCCTAACTAGATATTTTTGTGTCCATAACAAGATTATCTTCCTGAAAGCCTGCCTCTGCTGGGGAAGAAACCATTCTAAAGTTATAAAAGCCACAGCCAGCCCTACCGGGCTGTGCACACTCTCTTGGGGGTAAGGGGGATGCTCCCCAGGACCCTCTCTCTGGTTGAGCAGTGAGGCAGGCTGGGACAAATAGCTCAGGGAGCAGCATCCACCCAGGACACTCCTGGTGAGAGGTGGGGATAAATGCTGGGCATCCTCACCCCACAGCTGGGGCAACTCTGAAGCTCTGCGTGTCTCCCAAGCTCCCCAGCACGGGTCACCTGCTCAGCTAACACACCCAGCTCTGACTTCTGTCCCTGTCTCATGTCCCCTCTCAGCATCCCAACTGGAGTCAAAATCCTCGTCTCAGGATCTGCTGCTGGGGAAACCCGAGATGAGCCACTTCCTTTTATTAAACGAGATCAAAGCTCCTTGTCTGAGCCCAGCGCGCTCCCCCGGGCCCCCGAGCTGCTCTCTCCTGGCCAGAAATCCCATTTCAATTGGCAAGTCGGAAACGGGGCTGACCAAAGGGAACAAGCCTGAGGATGGACACTGCCTGGGCTCCTGGGGTGGGAAACGCGCTCCCCATCCACACCCTGGGCCTCGCACATGCAGGAGAAAGCCAGGGAGGTGAAGGGGGACAGAGCTGTGGGCAGAGGGCAGAGGTCTGCATCCTTGACGTGCCCAGCAGGGCGGGAGAGAGCTGCTGACTGCAGGGCATGGGAGGGTCTCAGCCTGCGGGCCTGCGATGGCCCAGGGGGTGAGTGTCCTGGAGTAGCCAGGGAAGGACCACGGGCTGGGGTGCCCAGCGGGGAGCAGTCTGCCAGCAGCCCGGGCTCCCCGATCAGCTGATGCACAGATCTCAGCTGGGAGAGGGTCCAGCTCACAGCTGCCTCCTGACGAGGGGCTGTGTCTGCTCATCGGATGCTCCAGCATCGGAACCCATCCACCCTGACCACCGCCCCTTGCCTCAGCCACACCCACTGTGGTCCAGGCCACCAGCACCTAGATTGTGGCAACAACTTCCCGGGTGGTCTCCTGGCCCCCACACTTCCACCCCCGCCCGCACACATTTTCCTCCATTTAGCAACAAGGAGATTGTTACAAAGCCAGAGACAGGCCATCAGTTCTCTGCTCAAAACCCTCCCGTGACTCCTCCTGTCACCAAGGAAAGGCAAGGTCCCCCCACGATCCGACCCAGTGACGCATGAGCAGCTCCCGGGTGCCCCGCCCTCCGCTCCAGCGGCCCCCTTGCGCTTTGCACATGGTGCTCGCTCCACCCAGAACGTTCTGCTGCCTCACATGTGCTCCTCCTGGCTCTTCGCTCAGGGAGGCCTCCCCAGCCTGCTTAACATCGCCGTGCCCTCCCCAGGACTTCCCACCTCCAACCCACCACGTCATTTCTGTCCAGAGCACGGACACCATCTGACACGTTTTGCTTAGTTATCTTCTGTTCCTTCTGCAGCCCCCATGGAATGGGGAGGGGGCAGATGTGCACACGGTATGGTTCACCAGTCTACTCCGTGTCCAGCCCCGGCACACGAAAGTGAACGTCGCGACCCCATGGACTAGAGGGTAGCCATTCCCCCCTCCAGGGGATCTTCCCAACCCAGGGGTCGAACCCAGCTCTCCCACATTGCAGGCGGATTCTTTACCAGCTGAGCCGCCAGGGAAGCCCAAGAATACTGCAGTGGGTAGCCTATCCCTTCTCCAGGGGATCTTCCCGACCCACGAATTGAATCAGGGTCTCCTGCATTGCAGGCAGATTCTTTACCAACTGAGGTGTCAGGGAAGAGTGAGCTTTCAATGAACACTGAATGGAAGGCACTCGGTTCCCAAGGCAGGGATTGTTTACCATCCCCTTGCTAGGACACACAGGGGTTAAGGCGCGTGCCAGACGTCACACAGCTAGTGAGCGGGGAAAGCACAGTTGGAACTTCGTCTCCCAAGTTTTGCTCTTGGGGGCAGAGTCACCCGGGGGCTCAGAGCCTGGCTGTGGTGGCAGACAGACCTCAGGCTTTGGCCTTGACACTTTCCGGGAAGCTGCTTAACGTCCCGGTGCCTCGGATCCCTTACCTGCAAAACGAGGCAAACAGAACAGCTAGTCAGAGCACGGCCGTGAGGATGAAACGAGCTGGGGCACCCCGCGTGCTTGCGGTTATTATTACTCTGATCAGTATCTAAAGCGAGGGTCTCCTCTCCTATGCGAGGCACGTCCTCCTGGCGTCTCGGGAGCCGCTTCCGACTCCCCCAACCCCGCCTCGCTCTGTTGTCAGAGGCTTGCGAGAGGAGCTGGTGACTGATATGATAATTTCACTACAGTAGCGGTCAGTCAATTGCTCGGTGACGGATTTCATGGGCCCCACCACATCTCCCGGGTCCCCTTCTGCTGAGTGAGCTGCGGGGCTGGGATCTAACAGAACCGCAGAGCTCTCATATGCTAACGAGGAGGGGTTTCTTAATATGAACAGTCTGCCTCAAATCGTTTGGAGCAAGGCTGAGTAGGACGACACAAGGAATCATCACTGAGCTGCCAGGGGAGGGTCTTTCCAGCGCTTTCCATGGACTTCCTGGAAATAAGTATTATTAATACCACTTGTCCTTGGCACTCCTACAAGGTCTCATCATCCCCATTTTAGAGATGAGGAGACTGAGACCCGGGGTGAAGGGATGCTCTAAAAGACACACAGCAGGCTTTGGCAGAGCTGGACATGAACACAGGCCTGTCGGATCCGAGGCTGCAGGCTTGTCCATCCTCCCAGGCACACTCTACCTACAGTTCCTGTCCCAGGAAAAGTCCTGTCCAGCTCCACCTGAGAGTCGCACCCAGACAGGGCATTCAATTAACTTGAGCAATGAGATAAAGACCTGTTCTTTATCCTGTTTGTGCTTAGAAAGCCCCGCGCCCCCCCGAGCCCCGCCCCGTTCCCATTAGAGGCCGGCAGGACAGGAATGAGCCTCCCTTTGATAGAAAACGGGAATCTGAGGCCCAGAGAAGGTGGGTACGTCTGGACCAGATGCAGCTGGTCAGCGCCCAGGGCCAGGGTCCCTGCAGACACAGCTCCCCTCCCGCTCCCCGGAACCCACACTGGACACTCACCCTCCAGGAAACAAACTGTCCCCAGGCGGCCCGCTCCCGCGAGGGCCTCGCGCGCTCCCCCCTGTGCCCTGCCCTCCCTCAGCCCTGGCACACGGGCACCCCGCCTGCCCTCCCTTTCCGCGTGCCTGTCCTGGGCACAGTGACGCCTATAGACCTGCTCACCTCTGAGGCTCCAGCAGCCAGCACGGGGCCTGAGAACCACGGGGCTCGAGGGGCGTGTGAAAGGAGTGGACGAGGGAATGACTCCTCCAGTGGGGATCCCACCAGCTGGTCAGGACCCGGCTGAAACGTCCCCTCCTTGGCGGCTCTTGCCCTGGGTTCCCGGAGCATCCCATAGACACTCATCGAGCTGTGTGACCCCATCCCGGGAGGCCCACCTGCCCCTTGGCTTCCCTCCTCCCTGCATGCCAGTGCTGCCACCATTAAGTATGGAGGGGAGGACAGAAGCGTGGGTGGGGGGCGGACAGACACGTGGACAGACGACAGAGAGATGGATGGGTGGATAGGCGGAGAGAACACGTCCCTTCTGGGTGGTGGGTTGGGTTTGTTTTTTTTTTTTTTTCCCTGTAGGCAGCTCTAGAAACCCAACAGTGGAGATTGAACCAGGGCCCAGCTGCCCATCCCACCCTCAGCCTGAGCTCTGCTCCCGCCCCCTGAACTCACCTCACCCTCCCTCACACCCTAGGGGTCTCAGTCACCTCCCTGCAGAGCTCTACTGCCCATAGCAACAGCCCCAGACCCCCACCCTTCACACAGTGAAGCCCTCTTCTTTTTTTCCTCCCAGACTTTCCCAATAGATGCCAAGGCCTGTGCCTCCACACCATTCCAGAACTGGGGCCCAGCCTTTTCTTCCAGAAACATTCAGAAAAGAAGCTCCCAAGAGCCCCTCTCTAGCAGGAGAGGACTTTCTGGGGTGACGGGAACAGTCATATCGATGCTGTCGAATGCAGTCGGCATAAAACCTCGTGTGTGCGGCACCTCGTGTCACACTAGAAATGTGGCTAATGGGATTGAAAAATAAAATAAAATCCGCAATATTTCATTTTAATTAATTAAAAAATTAAGTAGCTACATGAGGCCATCGGCGACTACGCCAGACAGCCCACAGATCTAGGGCCTGTTCTCACACTGCCGAGCCTCAGTCCTTCCTGCTGGTTCCAGAACAACCTGGGACAGTGGCAGCTGCTCTCTTTCCTCGTTGTCTAGTCACTGAATCGTGTCCAATTCTTTGAGACCCCACGGACTACAGCACACCAGGCTCCTCTGTCCTTGGCTATCTCCAGAGTTTGCTCAAACTCATGTTCATTGAGTTAATACCACCCAACCATCTCATCCTCTGTTGCCTCCTTCTCTTGCCCTCAATCTTTCCCAGCATCAGGGTCTTTTCCAGTGAGTCGACTCTTCGCATCAAGTGACCAAAGTACTGGAACTTCAGCTTCAGCACTAGACCTTCCAATGAATATTCAGGATTGATTTCCTTCAGGATGGACTGGTTTGATCACCTAGCAGTCCAAGGAACTCTCGAGAGTCTTCTCCAACACCACAGTTCAAAAGCACCAATTCGTCAGTCCTCAACCTTCTTTATGGTCCAATTTTCACATCCATATATGACTACTGGAAAAAACATAGCTTTGACTATATGGACCTTTGTCAGCAAAGTGATGTTTCTGCTTTTTAATATGCTGTCTAGGTTATCACGTCTCAAACAAAACAAAACTAAAAAGCAACCCGTAACCCAAGCACTGACATTATTCTTGCCTTTTATTCCAGCATCTCCCAGAGCGCCAATATGTACAAACTTCATTTATACACATATAATATACACCATATATACGTATTTATATATATTCACACACCAGCCCACACGCTCTCATACACTCACACGCACGCACCCTCCTAGGAGGGTCGTGTGGCCGCCCTTGAGCCCTGCTCAGGCCCCAACAAGAGGTGCTGGGCTTGCCAGGCAGTTGTGAGGTTTTGTGTTTTTTTTTTTTTTTTTTTTTGCTTTTAAAAAGAAGGCCATCTCCTCAGGAGGTGTCCTCCCTCTCCCCAAACCCAAACCACTCCCCTAAACGCTGAAATTGTTTTTTTCTTAAAAAGGAAGGTTTCCCTCTGCTCCACTCAGGTAGATGGTGGAGTTCCAGGCCTGTCCTCGCAGCCCCGTGCAGGCCCCTTGAGGGCGAGGCCACCCAGTGCTCCCTGGGGACCCTGAACAGCAGGAAGGGCCCACTGCAAGCTGAGAGTCGGGCGGGCTGCAGCCAGGCCTGCCGCCACGTGGCCTGGGCGGGGCTACAGAGTGGCCTGGGAGGGGCTACGGTGTGACCTGGGCGGGGCTACAGCATCAGGGGCGCCTGCCAGATGAGGAGGGTGCTGTCCGTCTCCCCGCACGGGGCCAGCTTCCCGGGGCTGCCCGCTGCGCTGCCGAAGTTGCGGTAGCCGCGCCCCCCAGAGATGATGGCCACGGAGCAGATCTCCTTGCGGTGGGCGTCGCGGGCACAGGGCCGGTTGCGCACCCAGACGTCAGGGTCATCCACCATCTCATAGATGGAGCCGTCCTCCTCGCTGTGCTCCAGGGCCGAGCCGTTCGCGGGCTCCGGCTCCCGTACGGACAGCAGCGGGCCCGGGAGGTGGGAGGTGGAGCGCAGGCGGTACTGCAGAAGGATGCCCTTCTTGCGGATCAGCTCCCCGCCCACGTGGCTCGCGGGCGCCGGCTCGGGAGCCGGCCCATCCACCTTGTCCTCCTCGGCCTGCTGCCCCTCGGCCTCCTCCTGGTCGCTCCGCAGGATATCAGGGGCCAAGATGCTGGTGGCCACGGCCAGGAAGGCCACGGGCCCACAGTGCCCGTTGAGCGAGACCATGCCTTTCCCTGCAGGAAGGGGGCAGAGAGAAGGGGCCCAAAGGCCCAGAGTTTTAAAGATCCATTGAGTCTGGTGGAGAAGGAGACGACAGAGGATGAGACGGTTGGATGACATCACCGACTCAATGGACCTGAGTTTGAGTAAGCTCCAGGAGTTGGTGATGGACAGGGAGGCCTGGAGTGCTGCAGTCTATGGGGTCGCAAAGAGTCGGACACAACTGAGCGACTGAACTGAACTGAGTCTCTTGGAGAACTTCCTGGGTTTCATTTTTGGCTTATTTGGGTTACTGCGATCTATGTTGGCAGCTTCCCGGAAGGCCATGGGTCTGGAGGAGTGCTTGGAAGAGTGGGGGAGGGGGACACAAGTGACTTTATAAACCACATGGGGAACCTTGGTGTGGAAGCACCTGCAGCTCCCTGCCTGGGCGATCCTCACGTCTCAGTGCCTTTGCCCAAGCCATCGCCTCTGCCCAGAGAGCCTTTCGCATCCACCTGACTCGACAACTAGGGCTTGAGGCCTGGCTCAGCCCCTCCACAGGGCTCCCTCCTTGCCTTCACCCATAAGAGATGATCACTCCTGTCTCTGTGCTCCACTGACCCCAGGACACCTGCCATCATGGCACTTGCTGCCCTGGCTACAAGCCACCCCGACCGGGCTGTCAGTGTGTGGGGGCAGGGTCTCTGCCCAACACATCCCTGCAACCCCAGGACGGATCCTGGGATGGGAAAAATGACCTAGTGATGAGACCACGAAAGCTGTAAGTCCCACGGTTTAGGAAGAGGGTCTTCTTGGGCAGAGAGGCTTACAGTCTGCCTGGGGCTGGTCTCCCCCGGGGCATCTCCCTCCCACTCCATGCAGGCCTGCCCTCCTGCAGAAGCCGGAAGAGGCCACGTCATCATCCACCGCTCAGGGAAGAGGCAGAGAGGGGGCCCAGAGCCCTGGGGTCTTCCCTGACCCTAGATCCTAGCATCATGTCAGGGCGGCCCCTCCTCTAACTCAGGCAAACACAGCTGCACATGGACCTCCGCCCCCGCGAGCCCCCGGTTATTTCTGTCTCTGGAGCTGGGACGCGTGGCAGCCACTGTGGTGAGAGCGGGCAGAGGCCGGCGGCACCTCTCCTGTTGGCCGGGTGTCTCGGCCAATCCGCAGACCATCGGGCCAGTGTGCCTCCCACGCCCACTGCCGGATGAGGCAATCGAGTCTCAGAAAGAAGACCTGCACGGAGACTGCAGGGGCCAGGTGATTTAATTCCACCGAGCCACCAACAGTGAGAGAGGACACTGGGGAACGGACCCCAGTCCCCAGATCAGAAGAGAGTGCACGCATCTGGGCCCAAGACCCAGCCTCCCCTGGCCACGTGCAGCTGACCCCCGGGTCTCACCTGTGATCTTAGGGATGCCTTCCAGCCGAGGCACCGGCAGCAGCACGATGACCCCCTGGTCGGTGCCCACCCAGAGCAGACCCTGGCAGATCAGGAGGCTGGTGACACACAGGTGCTTCTGGCCTGCAGAGGGAGAAGCCAGCATGAGCTGCAGGGCCTCTTGGGGGATGGCGGTGCGTGGGGGCCCCAAAGCTGAGAGGATGGCTCCTCGGGGCGGCTCTCCTGGGACAAGCAAGAAGCTGGACAGCCTTGGGGTTGAGGAGTGGGGCCTGGGAGGCTGACCTGGTTGGCGTCTGGCCCTGGGCCCCCCAGCTGAGCACCCCACCCCCCCCAGCCTCAGTTTCCTCCTGTGTAAAGCGGGGCTGCCTTGAGGATACGATGAGGGAACGTCACAGTGCTGGCCCACGTCGGCTCTCGATGCAGCGGCCGGCTCTCCCGGCACGAGGTGCAGGCTGAGGCCCGCCCATGCCAGGGACATAACCGGCCAGCTGGGGAGTAGAGAGAGGCCTGGGGAGGTGCGGGTTGAGGGTAAAGCAGACAGTGCAGAAGGGACGTGTGAGCAGGGGTCTGGGAGAGCTGGCGGCCCTGTGGGTTCCAGCCCGGGCTTGACATGCTGCCCACACAGGCCTTCCTCCGGCAGGGGCCCAGCTGCAGTCCCCGGGCCCCGCGGGAATGGGCTCTCAGCGCCGGGAACTAGTGTGTTTCTGACGCCAGTCCAGACTTGCAGACCGCTTCTTGTCCAGTCACCCGCTAGGCTGGCTCTGCCTTTGATGGGGAGCAGTGACGGGGGAAGGTGGGTCCCTGTGCCCTTCCCGGGGGAGGCGCGGTGTGGGCCACACAGCCCTGGCCGAAAGCAGGGCACCAGGCGCAGGCTCCAGATCCAAACCCCGGCTTGGCTACTTCCTGGCTCCATGTCCCAGGGCCGGAAACAAAACCCCTCTGTGCCCAGGTTCCCTCACTGCACAGGGCGACAGTGATGACATTTCACAACCTTGTCCTGAGGAGTAAATGAGCCAGTAGCTGCGAATCACGTAACCCAGAGCCTGGCACAGGGCATACATGGGTGGGTGCCAGCCACCATCATTGCTACTCTATTGCTAACAATTTCGGGTCATGAGGGAGGCACTGGGGGCCCAGGCCTGCCCTCCCAAAGGGCTGTCTCACCTCCAGCCTGGATCCTTCTGCCCGCTGACAGACCTAGTCTCTCCTCAAATCCCAAGTCACGCCACGACATGAGAAGTGATGCTTGGAATAGGGGGTTCTCAAGCTGGGCTTGCGTCAGCACCAGCAGGAGAGCCGACACCCGCGCGCCAACCCTAGAGGGGAGCCCGCATTTCCCGCAGGTTCCCAGGGACACCCAGGCTGCTGGTCCCGGGGCCACTCTGTGAGAAATACTGCCTTGCAGTTTCCAAAGCACTTCACACACCTGCCCCAGCCCGATACAAGCCTTGCAACAGCTGAGAGGTGAGCACAACCTGGATGCTGTGCCCATTTTCCAGATGAGGATGTTAAGGTCCAAAGAGGTCACCCAGCTGGTGAGTGCGGGGCGGGGCGGGGCAGGGGCGGGGGGAGAGGAGAAGAGCTCGAGTCCGTCACTTTTACACGCTGATGCTTTCACACTGCCTCTCTGCTCTTTCTTTGGCCTTGCCTCATGGCAAGTGGGGCCTCGGTTCCCTGACCGGGGATTGAACCTGCGGCCCCTGCACTGGAAGCTCAGAGTCTTAACCTTTTGACCTCCAGGGAAGTCCCAGCCTCTCTACTCTTGAACAAACTGCGTGAGTTCCACACCTGCACGTGTATGGGCTTCCTCTGCAGAGCAGGGTCCCAGAGCAGACTGGTGCGGCTCCACAGTCAGCCCGGAAGGAGGGGTTACTAACGGGGTTCACACAGCATCACCTGATGCACTCAGCGCCCCGGCACAGCCCGGGACCTCCTGTGGGGGACACTGCACCTGGTGCAGGGGACCCCCACACAGTGCTGCCCCTGAGGAGCAAACATTCTGGAACTTTCTATGACAATGAAAATGTTCTCTGCCCAGTTTGGTGACCATCAGTCACATGTGGCTACTCACACTGGAAATGTGGCTAGTGGCAGACAGACTGAGTCTGTAATTTCACTTCACTTCAATTGTAATGGAAGCTACCGTATTAACGGGGGCTTCCGTGGTGGCTTAGACAGTAAAGAGTCTGCCTGCAGTGCAGAAGACCTGGATTCGATCCCTGGGTCAAGAAGACCCCCTGGAGAAGGGAATGGCTCCCCGCTCCAGTATTCTTGTCTGGAGAATCTCCTAGACCAGAGGAGGCTGGTGGGCTACAGTCCATGGGGTCTCAGAGTCAGACATGACTGAGCGACTCACACACACACACACACACACACACACACACACACCCATATTAATGGAGCCCTGAGGAGGCTGGTGGGCTACAGTCCATGGGGTCTCAGAGTCAGACATGACTGAGCGACTCTCACACACACACACACACACCCGTATTAATGGACACACACACACACATACATACCCGTATTAATGGAGCCCTGGGAGGGGAGGAGGAAGTGGAAACACAAGGAGTGCAGACACCAGCAGAGGACTCCAGGGGGACGAGCCAGACAGTGGGTGGGAGGAGGCCCGGGTTCCGTGCCTCACTCTGCTTCCCGGGAGGACGGGGGGCAGGAGACAGGAGACCAGATCTGATGACAAGGGGAGGCAGCCAGGCCAAGACCCAAGGGAAGCTCTGGAGACGACACGTGCAAAGGCCGGGTGATGGGAATGAGCCAGCGGCTCTGCGGAGGGCAGAGCCGGCGCGGCGGGGGCACCAGGCACCTCGAGGTGACCGAGGGAGGGCTGGAGGGCGGCCGGGCCGAGGTGAGGGCAGGGACTGTTCACTCAGCACGACGAGGCGCGGCTGGCGGGTCTGAGCAGGGGAGCAGTGCGCCGTGATTTTAGAGAGGCCTTTTGGGTGCCGCGTGACGGAGGATGGGGTGGGGTGCAGCGAGCAGAGAGACGAGCGAGGCAGGGATGATGGCGTCCGAGGCGCGCTGGTGACAGGGAGATGCTGAACCGACACTCTGCAGACAGGCCGGCCTGCTGACAGGCCGGGGGGAGAGGAGGGGAGGAAGGAAGGGCAGCCCCCAGCTCTTTCGTGTCCAGCAGCTGGGCGCAAGGCAGTGCTGCAGACGGACCGTGATGGGAGAGGAGCAGGCTGGCGGGACGTCCAATTCCGGACTCCATGGTGTCTGAGACGCACATTAGACACCCAAGTGGAGCTGTCGGCAGGCAGTGGGATATCTGAGTCCGGCGACACGATGCAGATTCCACAGGTCACATTCATAGTGTTGATTCCATGGGCAAATGCAAACCAGAGTGGGGGAAAGAAGCCGGCGTGTCGGGCTATTTCACAGACAGCGTCTGGGTTGGGGGAGCTGGGACTCTTCTCCACCCCCACACCAATTCAGAGACTGTAGGCCGCCCACCACCAGGGCTGGCTCCCGGGATGGTCTGAGAGCGGGTGCCGCAGCCCCCGGGACTCGGGAAGTGCAGGAAGCTCGGGCCGCGCGCCCCTCTCGTCTTCTCCTCGCGGCTCTGCTCAAGCTCCGTAAATGTGCTCTCGGCTCATTTACCGTTTGCCTCCCCAGATGTAAGCTTCCCGAGGGCAGCAGCCTATCTGTGTGTCGAAATTTATTCCCCAGCTCATTGATCAAACGCCCTGGCTCCTGGCAGACACGTGAAGGGGATCTGCAAACTCAGATCCAGGGAACAGACTAGTGGTTACCAGTGGGGAGAGCGAAGGCGGGAGGGGCAGGAGAGAGGTCGGGGCGGGCGGGGGGGGGGGGGGGGGCGGGTAGAAGGTACAAACCACTGGGAACAAAATAAATACTCGGCAAAGATACACCGCCCAGCACACGGAACAGAGCCAACATTTCACAGTAACTGCTGAAAGCGCACGACCTTTCCAAAGTGTGAATCGCCATGTTGCACTCCTGCAACTTCTGTAATTGTGTAAATCAACTACACTTTTTCAACAAATGCTTTTTAAAAGGACCTGTGATTAAACGAGAGGATGAATGAACGAAAGCAGAGAAGTGAACAAGGATGTGGACGCTGACGTCACTTAGCAGCTGCGTGAATCGATAAGCCACTTTCCACCATCGCTCAACAAACATCCCCTGCTCAATTTTATGATTATTAGAAATTTTATATATGTATATAATACACACTTTGTGTACATAAATATACACATATATACCCACACACTATAATGTATATACACACAGTTCAGCACAGCTCTTAGCCCATAATATACAATCAATAAGTGGAGGCTATTAGGAAAATGTGATTATTAAAAGGACCTAGACTCGAATGCTTTAAGATCAGCTCCATCAGAGCCAGAAATCCATGAAAATAATCAAAGCCAAGAGAAGGAGCAGTGGCAGATGTCTCCATCCTACATGCCTACCCTCCTTTTCCAGGGCCCTGGGGACCTTAGGACCAGCAAGAGACCATTTCCTGATGCCCTTCCCTCCCCTGAGCCCCTCAGACCACAGAAACCCGGCAAATGAGGGGAAGGCGGGGAGAAACCGCAAGAGGCGCCGGAACGGAGAAATGACTTCATCTGCAGACCTCGTTCCGGGCCCTTCCTCCTCCCGCTTCGCCTCGAGGAAAAGAGCGAGGCACTTCACAAACAGTCCGAAAGGGGAAAAAAAAAAGTCTAATGGTGGATAAATATTTTATCACAGAGACTTAATGCGGCAGTGCTCAACTCACCCAAGCCATCTATCTGGAGATATACAACTTTAAAAAGCTCAGGCTCTCGGAGAACATTTTATTAATGACCTGTCTAGTTAAGAGGAGGAGGGAGTTTAGGTTCTAAACTGCATTAATACCAGTCGGGGAGGCGAGTGGAGGAGAGGGGTCCCGGGAAGGAAGTGCGATGAATTTTTAACACGCCCTCAAAAAAATCCACACTTAGAGGAGGAACAAATTCATTAGTAATTACGCAATTATTTCATTTGGTGGTGTGGGGGAAGGAAAAAAAAATACCTAAAAGCCTTTTAAAAATATCTCTAATAAAGAATTTAAGAATCCTGCTCTGTTCTTCCGCCAGGACACAGTGTGGCATGGATTTGAAGGCCCCCTCCACCCAGGGCTGGCTCCTCCTGGGCTTGGGGCCTCCTGGCCGGCAGGGCCTGGGGCTGTAACTCCTGGGGACCCTGGGGCGCTGTCCTCACCTCTCAGGTGAAGACCCGCGCCTGCCCTCAGAGGCGGGGCTGGAGCGCCTGGTCACGAAGCTGGAAGCTGGCAGAGCCAGGATTCTGGCGGGGCCTGTCTGACTCTGGGCTCCCACTGGCCCCGTGAGCTCAGCTCCCATCTCAGGCCCTCATCGTACAGACGAGGAAGCAGAAGCTGGAGAAGTGGGAGGCGCCAGGTTAGCCCGTGAGACGGCTGTGACCCAGGTCCTGGCTCTGGGCCCCGCAGCAGTGGCCTGAGGCTGGTCACTTGACCTCCGGGGATCCGTGTACTGTTCTGCAGGCATCCTCATGGCAACGATCGCCCTTTCTTCTTTAAGTGTCTTGAGAGCATGTTAGTCGCTCAGTCGTGTCCGCCTCTTTGCAACCCCATGGACTGTAGCCTGTCAGGCTTCTCTGTCCATGGGGTTTCCCAGGCAAGAGTACTGGAGTGGGTTGCCATTCCCTCCTCCAAGGGATCTTCCCGACCTCGGGATCGAAACCGGGTCTCCCACATTGCAGGCACATTTTTTACGGTCTGAGCCACCTGGGAAGTTCTTTTTTAAGGGTAACTAACTGCTAAGAACAAGCCAATCACTGGACTTGAAGACGCGTTTTAAATCCACGGGGCGGTGACAGCCTGCAACAGGAGCCGCGGGATTTCTGCAGCAGGTCAGCCCCCAGAGCCGCCCCCGGCCGCTGGACACACCTGACGCTTTCTCCACGTTGCTCCACCCCCGCACCCCCGACTTTACTGAGACGATGAAAAAGGCCCTTAAGATTATCCATTTTTTCCCATTGTTCCACTAACTTGAAATAATTTAGCTATCAGCACAGATGTGGAAATATTTCTGTGATGCTGAGAAATTTTTACCGTAATTAAAATAGATTTACCTCACATAATGGCTAAACACTTTGAGAGACAATGAAACTGAAGCTAAAAAATAGAAAAGGGAAAGAAGGGAGGGAGGGAGGGAGGGCCCATGACAAACGTCCCCCAAGCCCTTACCCCACACCCTGGGGGCAGGTTAGAAAGGCGTCTGTTTTCCTCACAGATGACCCAGACCTAAACAAGGCGTCTTCCTGACAGTATTTACCTGGAGCCAGGAAGCACTGCCCACGCCACAGAGGGACCAGAGGCTCCGCAAGGCAGAGAGACCTGCTGTGAGCCCACAGTGGCCGAGTCGGGACCCTGGTCACCTCTGAAGCCATCTCTTCCCCGTTACACGCAGCAAGGCTCTACACTGAGTCCAACCTGACGTGACTCCCGCTCCTGTCTCTGGCCATGTGACCAGGGGATAGCCACTTTACCCTGCCGAACAAACCTCAGTTTCTGCATCTGTAAAATGGGGACAGTGAGGCCCAATTACATAAAGCCCTTGGCGCCCAGCTCACTGCAGGGCCCTGGCGGAAGGCAGCCACTGTGACCTGTCGCTGTTGTTAGCCGCCATCCCCTGCTACGGCCACCAGCCTGGACTCAAGGACTGGCCGGTGAGACTGGCTGGGGAAGCAGGAGCCAGGGCGATCGCTGGGCCCCCTGTGTGGGTCAGGGACTAGGCCTCTGGGGTGGAACAGAGGCCTCTGTGGCCTCTGAGGTGCTGGCTGGCGTCACTGCCCTCTGCCCAGCTTCACCAAGCAGGAGTCCTGGCCCCTAGCTCAGCACAGGCCACTCCCAGCCTCTGCAGTGGCCGTCTGCCGAGTCCCTGTCACCATCAGCTCTGGGCCAGCCTGCCACACCTGCTGTTTCCCTGGCCCTGGGGTCCTTCCCCCTGCTGCCCCCAGCCCAGCCGGCATCCTCCCAGACCAGCTCCAGGTCAGTCTGTCTGGTGCACTTGGGGGCAAGTCACACTGAGGCCCGCTGGCCCTGAGGGCTGCTCTCAAGCCGGCTGGGGGCAGCGGTGGACCCTGAGCACGCATCTGTCGCTCCCAGCACAGCTCACAGGGATCAGCGCTAAGGGCGAGGCTTGCGGCCAATTCCCCGGAGGCCTCGGCAGCCTCTGGGCAGGGGGCAAGGTGCAGGGTGCGCCTAGATCGTAACCGTCTCCGTGGGTCCCACAAACAGCCCTGCAGGACGAAGCACCGACCCCAAGCAGAGGACATCGGGGCCTTCGCCCTCCCCTGACCCAGACCCTGATGGCACACTCAGAGGGACCCCTGCCTTTCTCTAGAGACCTCTAAGGAAAGAGGTCCGTATTTGGCCTTCTCTCTTTCCCTTTGCTCATTTTGAAGGGGAGTTGAGGCATAACTGGGCTTAAGGAGTGGCAGGTACAGGTGGGCCCAGGCACCTGCCCAACGTGGCGAGTTAGCAACCTGGCTCGCACAAATCCCTGGGCCTGGAGCCGCCTCCGCAGGGGCGCCGGCCTGCTGTCCCGCGGGGATGGCCAGAAGGGCTTCCGGAGGGCAGGCCTGGGTCGGAACCCTCAGTCAGCTGCTTCCCCGGGGAGGCCCGGTTCTCAAGGCCGACCAAAGGCTGCCTTGAGGGTTCGTGAGATAAGCTGGCCCGGCTTGGAAGCCACCTCCCCAGCGTCTGCTGCCCCGTCCACAGCCCCCGCCCGGGATAGCAGGGCCTCACCTGGCAGCAGGAAGGTGGTCCTGGTGGCAATGTTGATCTCCTGCAGGTGCTCCAGCGTCTCGGTGTGGAAGAGGCGGATGGAGGAGCCGGAGGAGAAGGCCATCCAGACGCCGCTGCCCGCCTTCACCATGTGGGTCACGCTCACGGCTTCGTCCTGGTGCGCCTCGAAGCTTTGCTGCAGCGCAGAAGGGGGGCTGTCTGTGACGGGCTGGCCGGCCGAGCCTCTGGGGGCCAAGCTCACCCCACCCCGAACCCAGGCCAGAGGGAGGGGACTCAGGAGCCCCGGGCCAAGCTCACCCCACCCCGAACCCAGGTCAGAGGGAGGGGACTCAGGAGCCCCGCACCGGTGTGCTGGCAAACGCTTAACAGCTGGCGGGGGGATCCTGGTGTGTTGTGACTGTTGATTCCTGGGGTGTCAATACTTCTAAGGTGGCCCAGCTCAAGCTACCCACGGGATAGCCCTGAAAGAGGGACAGGAAAGCACACACCAGGCTCTACCCTGACACGAGGGGAGGACAGGGCGGCGAGTCCTCGGAAAAGGGAGTGGCAGCTTGTACACGTTGTCTAAAGGTACGAAGCCACAGAAAGAAGAATTGGTGCTTCCTACTGTGCTGCTGGAGAAGACTCTCGAGAGCCCCGTGGACTGCAAGGAGATCCAACCAGTCCATCCTAAAGGAAATCAACCCTCAGTATTCATTACAAGGACTGAAGCTGAAACTCCAATACTTTGGCGACCTGATGCAAAGAGCTGACTCATTGGAAAAGACCCTGATGCTGGGAGGGATTGAGGGCGGGAGGAGAAGCGGCTGGCAGAGGATGAGACGGTTGGATGGCATCGCCGACTCGATGGGCATGAGTTTGAGCAAGCTCCGGGAGCGGGTGAAGAACAGGGAGGCCTGGTGTGCTGCCATCCATGGGGTCGCAGAGTCAGACACGACTGAGCGACTGGGCAGCAACAGAGACAACAGCGGAACAGAACTGCTGGAGGGAGGCGGGCGGCGTGGGCCTGAGCCTCGTCGTCACTGCGGGGAGACACGACGCGCGTCCAAACCTTGACAAACCCAGAAACAGCGGCACAGACAATCAAGAGTCACAAGGGAAGTGCCCGATGGTTTAAAAACAGGACAGGAGAGAGTGTTCCAGAAAGCAGGAGATGGGCTAGGACATTTCAGAAGGACAGGAGACGGGGAGATGGCGGGGGAGGGTCTTTCCAGATAAATCTTTCCATGCTGTTTGATTTTTTTTACAGGTGTATATAAAATTTTGATCTTAAAAAAATAACTCTTACAGAGCAAGGAGATAAACACCCAGCTTCCCATCTACTTTGGGAGGAAGTCCAAGTTCCTCAGCTCAGCGTTTCAGGCCCATCTCTGCCCCAACTCCCGCCTTCCCTCCAACCACAGCCTGGGCCCAAACGATGCTCAGACGCACGTCACCGCTCTCACGATGGCCCGCCTGCAATGGGCATCACCCACTGCCCTCCTGGGAACAGCTTTTCAGCACCTGAAGACTCCACGAGGCCCACCCCGGGCACCCTTGCACTGGCCTTCTGCCTGCCATCTTCCAGCCTGGCAACATCTATCCCACTCTGGCCACGCTCGGCTCTCTCCCACCCTGGTCCATGGACTCCAAGGACAGACACTGCGCCTCAGGCCCTTCGGCGTGCCCGGCAGAGAGCTCGGCACACGGCAAAATTTGATCAAAGAGCAAATGGATGGATGCTTGAAATCCAGCTACAATACTGAGTTGTTACCTAATCATCAACAACCCCCAGCATAGCAGACTAGACAGATGCCCGACCGCTGGGGACAGTCAGATAACTCTGGCGAATCCACCCAGTGGACCATCCATCTACTCAATATCACGTTATCATTTACAGAGACTGGGTGATAAACACAGAAAAACGTGACTGTCATAGCAGTTATTACAAAAAGAAACAAAAAAGGCCATCTCGAAAACCAGGGGAGGGGCGGGGGAGGTGAAGCCTGCACAGTGAGGATTATTCCAGGGCAGAACGTGGTGACTTTCCTCCTTTCTGTTTTTTCCATTTTTTTTTTCTATAAAAAACAGATCTTGGGTGGAAGCCCACGACTCCAGGAGATGTTGGCTAGAACATGAACGTGGGATCAGACCTGCTGTTAAATCTCATGTCCTCAGTAACTTCCCCGGCTGGGGCCTCCGTCTCCCCATTTGTAGGTGGAGACTGTCATTAGGGTTATAGGGACTTCTGGGTGAGGGAGGATTTAGCACAAACCCAGTTCTCAACACAGTCTCCTTCATCCAACAGATGTTCTTGAGACCCTAGGCATGGTCTAGATGCCGGGAATATAGTGGTGAACAAGGTAACCAAGGAGCCCACACAGTTAAGACAAACAAAGATTACTCCCAATAGGGATAACCACTGCACAGAAAAAATACTGGGAGCCCATTAAGATTGGGTGGCCAGGGAAAATCTCTCTAGGAAGTAGCATTTGTCAAACGTAAAGGAATGAGCCCTGGGATACGGGGCAGGGGAGGGAACACGCTGGGCAAAGGACGCAGCAAGTGCAAAAGCCCTGGGGCAGGAATGAACTCGCCGTCTTAGTGGGTCTGTTGGGAGCGCTGTGGCAAGACAGAGGAGGGAGAGGCAGTCAGGGCCGGTCACACCAGGCAGCCCTGAGGATCCTGGTAAAGAGTTAGATTTTATTTAAGTGAGGGAGGGGGCCAGGCCTGGTAAGTGACCACATCAGGTTTACCTCGGAAAGAGGCTCGGTTTGAGAGCTATGTGGCAGCAGGCAGGAATTCTGGGCCTCTCACGGGCTCAGCAAGTGAAAAATGGCAATAAAGGCACTCTATTTCTTTTGCCGCCATCACCCTAACCCTGGCTCAGCCCCAAGTCCGTCCCGGCTCGGATCACCAGAGCTTTCCCACTGCGATAAAGAAGCTGGGGCAGGGGGTCTCCGCCAGGGAGCCTCAGGGGAGCCGAGCTGGTGAGCTCCGTGCATGCCCCGATCAGGACGCAGGGCCGGCGGGCAGGACTGTGAGACGACCAATGAGACGGCATCTTCTGAGCCAGGCCCCAGCGGCAGGGCTCTGCAGCCCAGGTGGGGTGGCCCGGCAGGCCGGCAGGCCGGGGTCACAGCAAAGTCCAGGGTCCCAGAGGACCCCCAGCAGAAGAGGAGGGCCAGGCGGTTTCAGCAGACAGGACCCCTCAGGGGTCCCTGAGGGCAGAAGCTGCAGCTCCTCCGAGGTGGAAACGTGTCACGTCCATCAGAGCTGGGGTCCCGGGGGGTGAGGAGGGGGTCTACTATCAGGCCAGGCACGCTCCGAGGCCAGAGAGTGCCTCTCTCCTTTTCAGACTGGGGGCTCAGACTAGGGCCTTCTGTGGGGGTGCTTTTCAATTCCTCCTCCCTCAGCACCCCTCCCCCACCCCGGAGAAGGCCCCAGGGCTGGAGGCTCAGCCAGAAGCCCCTGGGATGGAGGGGGAGGCCCAGCCCCCTACAGCCTCCAAAAAGCCGGCTCCGTCCATGTGGTGCAGGGCAAGGAGGGCACGTCCGTGTCTCTGGCCTCTCACTCAGCCCCAGCAGCGCTGGCCAGAAGCTCCTTTCTCTAGAGGAGCTCTTCTTCAAAGAAAGAACCCCTTTTGGGGTTGGGGAGGTGTCTTCCTGCAGCAGCCCACACTCAGCTCTCCTGAAGGCCCAGACCCGGGCGGAGCACAGGGTTCCAACAGGAGGCCCCCTCTGCCAGCCGAGGCACCAGCAGCCCCGTCGCAGATGAGACCCTGCGGCCAGACCCACAGCGCCACCTAGAGCAGCAGACGGATGAACGGACGGGGCAGCTGGACGGAAGGGGCCCCCGGCAGGCTTCGTCTGCAGACTTTTCCAAAAGCCGGCACGCACACACTCACACACGCATGTACAAACACACGGACACCAACAGGAAGCTGGGTGCCTGCTCACACGCGTGTTGCGAGGTTCCTGCCCGGCTGCTGAGGCGGGTCAGGAGCACTTCCCGACTCCAAAAACGCCAGGCTGCACTGCAAGCGCAGAGGCCTGGGCCCACGGAAAGCTGCCCCTGACTTTGCAGCCAGTCAGCCCTGCGTGCTGCTGTCGGAATCTAATTAAAAGAGAAGTCAGCAGCAGAAATCCAGGCTCATTTCTTCAGAGGTGTAACAAGTCTGTCTCCAGGCCCAAAGGGCTCTGCCCGAGGCCTGTGCAAACCTGCCAAGCCCAGTGGCGAGGCAGGGCGGGGGAGGGGCAGGGATGGGCATGAGCGGCGGCAGCCCCAGCTCCCCCCTCACTCCTCAGGCATCCCTGCCCCGTGTGCCCAGGACCCCTCCCCTCCCCAGGAGCCTGCTGGGGGAGGCCGGGTCTGGGTGCGCCGGCTGGGCCTCCCGGGCACACGGGGCAGGGATGGGTGGCACCCTGGGCCCCCAGGGGGCTGAGGGTGCTGACCACAGCACCCCTGGGTGGGAGCAGGGGCTCAGTGCTGAGAGGCACGCATCTCATTTTGTTTCCCAAACATGGGGTGTTTGGAGACAGGAGCTCAGAAATCCTTGCCCAGGAGGCAGCCAGGCCATCCACCAAGGCTGGATGAGACGCTACCCACCTGGCACCCCGATTCCAGGCCATGGCTCCCCCTTCTCACCTCTGGACCTCTCCTCTAATTCCTGGCCAGTCTAGGGGGGCCCAGAAGGGGGGTGTTACCTTACCGTTGAAGAGGCCTCTACCCCCTGGTCTCTGAAGAAGGTCCCCCGCCCACCTGCACAACCAGCCCAGGCATGCCCCTCCTCCAGGCCCCAGGAGGCCCAGCGCTTCCTGCCCGCGGGGCCCCTACATGCCAGGCTATTTACTGGCTGCCTCCCCGGCACCGGGAGCTGCTCTGTTAGGATGAGAGTCTGGACCAGAAGCCCGCACACAGTGGCCCCCGGGCTACACCAGCCTGACGCGTTTTGGTGAATCTAGTTTTATTGGAACACAGTCACACCCACATAGAAAAGAATCCATTCAAGTCGGTTGAGAACTCTGCCCCCTGAATACACAACCTCAGTCCTTGTTTAAGGACAAGAAGATCCACAGAGAAACCCTGAACTCTGCTAAGTAGGCTGGGTGGTGGTGGTGATGGGACAGGCACGCTGATTCTGAAATCACGTGGTGTGGCTGAGGCATGCTTTATCACTAGGAGCCAGGGTCAGCAGCAGAGCTGCCCAGCTGGCGGCAGTAGCAAAGAATCTGCCTGCCACGCGGGAGATGCAGGAGACGCGGGCTCGATCCCTGGGTTGGGAAGATCCCCTGAAGGAGGAAAGGCAGCCCACTGCAGTGTTCCTGCCTGGAGAATCCCATGGACAGAGGAGCCCGGCGGGCTGCAGTCCACAGGGTCACAAAGAGTCAGACTCGACTAAGCAACACAGAGGGAGAAGGTAAACAGCAAGAGTCAAGTGTAGCCTGAGAGGCGACAGGAGCGCTCTGTGACCTTGGGTTTGAATTAGAGGTATCAGTATGAACGTGAGGTTTTTTCCCCTGGCCCTGTGCACTGAAAGCGTCTGGAAGCAGTGACACCCCACCAGCAGTGCGCACACCCCTTCTTGGTTTCTAAATACCATCCCACATGAAAGGGAAGCAGGCAGGGCGCCTGCAGAAACGGTGACTGGGGCAGGGGAAGTGCCAGGTGAGCGCAGAAAGTCTTCAGAGGCAGAAAGCAAGAGGGCAACCAGAGAGTGATGGGAAGCGTCCGAAAGAGCCAGGAGCCAGCACAAAGGGCTCCTTATGGCTGAATCGGAGACCATCTGAGCATCAGAAATAGTAACAGTGGTCCTGGATGATAGCTCACCGGGCCTTAAAAATAATCTATGCATTTGAAGTGGTAGTCAAGGAGGGCAGTTACGTGGGAGTGAAGGACAATCCTCTTTAAATAAAAGTTTGCAGTGAAAATTCGCGAGCAACAGGGTATTCTCCCATTTTTGCAAGAATTACCCACAGTAGTTACAAAGGGAATCTGGTACCTTGAGGACAGAGACGTTTGGCAGACCCCACCTCAACCAAGCGACCAAGGATGGGACCAGCCTACAGCCTCCCCGCCTCCCAGCAATGTCACGGAAAGCCCTACTTCCCTGCAGAGAACCTGGCCAAACGCTCCGACCTCATCAGGACGGAACAGTGGGGGAACTCCAGCTGGTGGGACCTTGAACAAGACATGGGCGTGGATTTCTCCAAAAAGTCACTCTCGCGGAGACCACACACACAGGAAAAGGAGGGGAGCTGTCCTAGATTAAAAGGGGACGAGGGCTCCCCTGGGGGCTCGGGAACGAAGAATCTGCCTGCTGACGCAGGAGACACGGGTTCGGTCCTTGATTCGGGAAGGTCCCACATGCCTCAGAGGAACGAAGCCTGTGAGCCTCAACTACCGAGCCCACGCGCCCTAGAGCCCGTGGTCAGTAACCAGAGACGCCGCCGCAATGAGATGCCCGTGCTGCCGCAAAGAGGAGCCCCTGCTCCCACAGCTAGAGAAAAGCCCAGCAATAAGAGTCCACCTCCGCCCGCCTGTGTCAGGGCGGAAAGGAGGCTCTGAGGAGACCGGCAAACAGAAGCCAAATAAACAAAGGGAACCGCCTCAGAAGGGACCGGTGCAACAGATTAAAATCCCTCTAGGAAACACCGACTACACTGGAAGGGCCTGTAGATATCGAGACGCGTAAGCTGGAACGAGGAGCTATCTGAAACTGAGCCGAACCCACACTGACCGCAACAGCTCCAGAGAAACTCCTAGATATAATTTTACTTTTTTCTCTTTTTTTTTTTCTCTTTTTTTATTTTTTCTTTTTTATTTTTTCTCTTTTATTTTCCTTTAAAATCCCCTATTACTCCCCCATTGCTCCTTAACTTTCATTTCCATAGATTTTTACGATATTTTTAATTAAGGAAAAAAAAAATTTTTTTTCTTTCTTTTTTTTTCTTTTTTCTTCTTTTTTTTCTTTCCTTTTTCTCTTCTATTTTCTATTTTTCTTTTTCTCTTATTTCTTTTAAAGTCCTCTAGTACTCCTCCACTACTCCTTAATTTTCATTTTCAATACACTATAACCTTACAAAAAAAGAAGAGAAGCCCTATTTTTAAACCGAAGATTATTCTCTCCCAATCTTGACTCTCTGTTTTCTACCTCAGAACACCTCTATTTCCTCCTTTCCCCTTCTCTCCCCAATCCAATTCTGTGAATCTTTGTAGGTGACTGGGCTACGGAGAACACTCTGGGAACAGACAGCTGTGTAGATCTGTCTCTCTCCTCTTGAGTCCCCCTTTTTCTCCTCCTGCTCATCTCTATCTCCCTCCTCCCTCTCCTCTTCTTCATGTAACTCTGTGAACCTCTCTGGGTGTCCCTAACGGGGGAGAATCTTTTAGCCATTAACCTAGAAGTTTTCTTATCAGGGCTGTATAGTTGGAGAAGTCCTGAGAATACAGGAAGAATAAAACTGAAATCCAGAGGCAGGAGACTTAAGCCCAAAACCTGAGAACACCAGAAAACTCCTGACTACATGGAACTTTAAGTAATAAGTGACCGTCCAAAAGCCTCCATACCTACACTGAAACCAACCACCACCCAAGAGCCAATAAGTTTCAGAGCAAGACATACCACGCAAATTCTCCAGCAACGCAGGAACATGGCCCTGAGCGTCAACATACAGGCTGCCCAAGGTCACACCTAACACATAGACCCATCAAAAAAAAAAAAAAGGAAAGCCCACACACAGCAACGAACCCAGTGCAGCCAGAAGTAAACAAACACATAAAGTTATTTAAAAATAAAACGAGACGAAAGGAGTATGACCATCAGATGCAGCCTGTGCTCCCAGCCGGGTGCTGGGGGTGGCAAGGGGGGTGGCTACGAAAGGCACTCTGGGGACAAACGGAAAATGGGTCCCTGGGCAGTAGATTCATGTGAACTTCCCGGGCATGACAATGCTTCTGAAGTTAGGTAAGAAGGCCCTGCTGAAGTATTTAGTGTGGAGGGTAAAGACATCTGCAACTGGCTTCTAAATGATTTAGTCCCAAACGGCATGTGTGTTTATGTATGATACGGGGTACATGCGTCGGAGCCTACCGTACAGAGTGAAGTAAGTCAGAAAGAGAAAGACAAATGTCATATATGCAGGCGTGTGGGGCCTAGAAACGTATCGATGGAACTATTTCCAGGGCAGCAGAGGAGACGCAGACACAGAGAATGGACCTGTGGATGCAGCGGTGGAAGGGGAGGGTGAGACTGATTGAGACGTGGGAACACACACTCCCATACGCAAACGAGACGGCCAGTGGGAGTCTGCTGTGGGAGGCGGGGGTGGGGGGCGGGGGGCTGAGGCCGGAGGGCTGGGATGGCGTGGGAGGAGGGGGAGGTTCCAGGGGGAGGGGCGCGTGAACTGCTGAGGCTGATTCACGTTGCTGTGTGGCAGGAATCAGCACGATATTGTAAGGCAATTATCCTTCGATAAAAATTGAAAAATAAAAGCTGTGTGGGGGTTGGGGGAGTTACTCAAAAACAAGAAGGCTGGCAGCTGGACGGGAGGGCCCGGGCGGGGCTGCCTCGCGGCTCCAGCTGTCTCCGGCGGGGTAGCTGGGTCTCCTCTCTCGAGTGTCATGGAGCTGGGAGAACCTGCCTCATGTGCTGGGTGGTTCACGGGACGGACCTGGTGGGCCGTGAGCGCCCCACGCCCGGGGCTGCAGGCAGGAGCAGGCAGGCAGCGGGGAGGAAGCCGGGGTCCTACGGCCGCCCACGGGGCCGGGCCCCTCGCCCTCTCCCGGTGGCCGCAGACCGCTGCTCGGAGGGTCTCAGGTGAGCCATCCCGCCCCCGACAGGGCTGACACAGCCCAGCCGCCTCCTGCACAATTTATGTGCCTCCAAGTGACGCGTCTGTGCCTGTTTCCGTAAATTCCCCGGGTGAGCGGCTCAGCACTCCAACTGGTTAGGGCTGAGACGACGCCGCAGAGCTGGGAAGGGGGCTGGGGCCTCTGGGGGCCGGGAGCTGCGGAGGAAACAGCAGGAGGCCGGCAACGCCACTGCCCGCGGAGCGCCTACTGCATACCAGGCCTTGTCCACGCCACGCGGGGTATTTCATCTTCCCAAAGGTCTTCATCAAAGAAGAGGCAAAGAACCCAGGAGGGGACAGGGTGAGCCCAGGCGACCCGTGGGGCAGGGGCAGGGTGGGGGCATGGGGCTGCCCCCCGAGACCCTCCTGCCGGCTGCCCCGCAGGGCGTGGGCCTGAAGGGGCCCGGTCCCCCCTCGCCTGGCAGGTCGGGTCATGGGCCCAGAGACCACCCACCAGCACCTCCCCAACTCGCCTCTGCTCAGGGGGCTCGGTGCCCCTGCAGCCTGGGAGGAGGGCATCACCCTCCACCCTCTCCCAACAGGCAGGTCTGAGGCTCTGAGAAAGCTGTGGGGTCAACGCCGCCAGCCAGGGGACGGCCGGGGATTGGGACCAGAGGTCGCGTTCCGAGCCGCTGCACCGAGCAGGCAGAGGCAGTCTCTCAAAAGCAACTAGCACACGACAGCCTCCCTCATCTGTCTTGTTCTTACGACATTTCACTGCTGAAAAAACAAACTGAGGCTGAGTGCCGTTCACAGAGCTGCAGTATTTGGAAAACTCGGGGGGAAAGCCAGGATTCCAACTTAGGGCTACACTCCCCCCGGTATGCCCAGACAGGCCCCAGCTGGAGCACTGGGAGTCCAGCTTCTCGTTTGGGCAAAATGGGACAGTGGGTCACCCACTTACAGGACCCCACAGCATACACCTGACCTCCATGGACAGACACCTGTGGGGGGCTCCGTCCAAAGCTGAACACTCTGCTTCTGCAACCTTACCTGGTCAAGACCAAGGGATGCTGTGCCGGGAGGGAGGCTTAAGGCGTGCTCCACCTCTGCCTTTCACCAGCAAGTCCGTTAAAGCCTCTGGGTCTCAGTTCCCTCATCTGTAAAGTGGGGATGAGGCCACTCCTGTCTCACAAGAGACTTCAACACGTTCCGGGGTCTCCTGGCTCAGGGCCACCCCAGGAACCTACAAGGGGTAGAGTGATGGACGACATCCCTGCCCCCAGACCGACAGCCAGCCCCAAACCTGTCTTCAACAAGCCATTTTTTAATTAACTGGGCAAAAACTTGGTGTGTTCGGTACATTTTTCTAGAAAGATGATCAATAATTTTTGCCAACATCTCCGAAGAGTCTGTAAACAACCCTCCCCTCCAGAGTTAAAAGTTCCTGCAACGACAGTGCCTTCATCACTAAGTGCATTCGGAGCTGGCTGCAGACGGCCTTTGCCGCCGCGGCCACACCCCAAGCGAGGCCGCAGGAAGAGCCACCAGCAGGGAGGTGGCCTGCTGCCGCCACACAGCGTTCTGTCTTCATAAACAGAACTGAACGTCAACGTCTGCGATAAATCACAGTGAAAACAAGAAAACAAATGACGACAATGATGCACAAAAACAAACCAAAAACCAGTAACGCAAACTGAATCCCCCATGCAGTTGGCTGGAGGCCGTCTCAGAGCGTGAGCTACAGACGCTCCTCGCTCCTCGTTAGTCCTACTTAATTTCCTTTTGTTCTCTTCAATTATAGAAGCCGGCGGCGGCGCAGGGGCGGAGGAGGGAGCCAGGGACCAGGTGAAGACCGAGCAGAAGACGCCGCACGTGCAGCTGACACCTGCTGAGCCTGGGTGCCCTCGCCGCCTGCGGGGAGGTGGGACCACAGAGCCTCCGGTCAGACGGGGAGGCCGAGGGGAGGTGGGACCGCAGAGCCTCCGGTCAGACGGGGAGGCCGAGGGGAGGTGGGACCGCAGAGCCTCCGGTCAGACGGGGAGGCCAAACCAGGACTCAGGGGGCGCGGCCGTCCTGGAGGTGGCGAGCTGAGCGCATGGCCTGACCCTCCTCTGCTGGGACGTCGCCGCGGCCGGAGCATGTCTGTCACTTGTCTCCTGCCTGTGGGACACAGCGAGGCCAGGGGCGCAGGACCAGGCTTCGGGGTCTGGGGCCCAGCTGCTCCACCTGCTGCCCCAGTTTCCTCACACCGAGAAGGGGGACAGTGGGTGACCACGGGGTCACAAAGAGCAGACGCGGCTGAGCGACTGAGCGGAACTCCATCAGACGACCACAGCAAAGGTTCCATGGGCTCCTCCTCACTAAGAGCCTGGACCAGCCTCTGGGTGAGTCTCCATCAGCCTCAACCCCCGCGGAGCGGGAGGGGCTGCCTGTTGCCCCGGGACCCCCTCACCACAGCCGCACCGGGGTTGGGGGGTGGCCAGCCCGTGAGGGCGGGGCGGCTACCGGAGCCCGGAGCGGGCGTGAAGTCTGGAGCCGAGGGCCTGGAGCCACCAGGGCAGAGGGGGCCGGGGTGGTCAGGCCAGAGCAGGGTGAGGCGTGAGGAAGCTGTATTCCAGAAAGGTCCACCATGGAGGCCTGGCTTTGATCCCAGCTCCGAGGGACGGATGGCGTTGCACCCGCCCGCCCTGCCCAAGCCAGACCACACGGCGCTAGTCCAGGCCCCCTTCACAGGCCCACACTCAGCACCCACGGCACCCGCTCAACCCACGGGCCCCGGCTCAGGACAGCCTGGACCCCAGGGCCCCCGGGCTCGGCACAGAAGGTGAGCGGGCTTGGCCAGGCAGTGTCCACCGTCCTGTGCGGGGTGAGGCCCGGGAGGGTCCCGCCTCAGACCAGGCGCAGATCCACACCCTGGACACGGGGGCCACCTGAGAGATCAGGATGGACCGTGACCGAGGCAAAGCCGGACGCGTCCCGACGGGCTAGAAGGGGTGGGCAAGAGGACCAGGGCTTCCCGGGCGGCTTGGTGGGCAGAGAGTCCGCCCGCAATGCAGGAAAGTGCAGGAGATGTGGGTTCCGTCCTAGGGTCAGGAAGAGCCCCTGGAGGAGGGCACAGCCCACCACCCTCTGTGACCCTGAGGAGGTTCTGCAGTCACCACAAAACGAAGGCTGAAACCCTCCCTGCCCGTGCTGACTCCTCACCAGGCAGGACTGGGGAGTCTTATGAGCATCTCGATGCTGAGTCCTGAGGCAGGGTCTATAATTCTCCCCATTTTAGAGGTGGGGAAACTGACGCAGTCGGTAGTGGAGCCAGGCTCCCGAACCCACACCAGCCAGCCCGGCTCCCGAACCCACACCGACCCACCATCTAAGCCCAGTGAGACCACGGCAGGGGCAGCAGGCAACGCCTCTCACGGTCCCCACTGGGCAGAGCTTCCCCCAGCCCCGCGGCCAGGCTCACTAAGGCCATCACATGGCCAACCATGTTCACCCTCAACTCCGGGCACCAGCCCAACCCTCTGCCGGCGTGATCCCTCCTGCCCGAGCGTCCAGTCTCCACTGTACTAAGGCCCAGCCCGAGGCCTGGCATCCCGCAGGTCCACCCACGACTCGCTGAGTCTTTGCCAAATCCCAGGGCACTGGACAACTGCTCCTATGGTGTCTCCTGCCCTGATTCTGCAGCAGGGCTCAGCAGGGAGGATAACCTCGGGGGACCAGGGGTGGACACGGAAGAGCTACGTGGAGGGGGGACAGCCTCTGACAGCCAGAGATGCTGGGGGACAGGGCTCAGAGGGCAGAGAACCGCCGTCCACCCCACTGCCATCCCCTGCCCTCCCACCTCAGGCCCCAGTCTGTTCTCCCGCCATCACCCCTGCCCCATCCCACCTTCCCTCCACCGTCTCCCTTTTCTCCCTCCACGGATTCCTAGAACCTGTTCCCTCGGCCAACAACTTCAAACTATTTTTTTTAAACCATGAAATCCTTCCCTCAACCTGCATCTTTCAGGACAAGGGTAGACTGACTGTTAGAAGAAAGCCCTGAGATCTTGGTGAGAAGAAGGGGAGCTAGACCCCAGCCCCTAGGCCCCCCGAGCCCCGCCGGCATCCTCCAGGTGGGTCCCCACAGCCCCAGACCCGAGGGCAGAGGCCACAACCACGGCCAGGAGCCCCTTCTGACCCCTCGGTGCCCTCCTAGGAAGGAAGCCCCCACAGGGTCACATTCCATCCTCCAAAAGCGGCCTGGAAGGAAGTCCCTCTGAGCATCTAACCTCAGTCCTTCGTGCTGCTAGAAAACACTTGCACTCCTTTGGACGTTCTTAGTGTTGGAGCCTCCGGTGAAGTCCCCACAACCTTTAGAAAATCGATTTCTTAAGTTTCACCTGCCAACTTTTAATTAAAGCAAAAAGAACAGGATGACAACAATAAACGATGACAGACACATTAAAAAAAAAAAATTAAAACTGCGGAACTGAGACAACTCCGCAGAGCAAGAGGCCCCCCGACCCAAAAGCCTGAGGGGCCTGAACACCGGGGTCCGGGCCTCGGAGGCCCCCGGACGCCTGCGGGCTGAGTGGCTCTTTCCGCCCCTCAAGCAGATTTGCATGCCATTACCCAAAAAGCCCTGCGCCTGAATTTCGCTTTTGCAAATTCCCACCCGTTTCATGTCATAAATAAGATAGGAGACAGAAAACTAATACAGCCCAGTGATGCATTATTCATGCCGCATCACACTGTTATGATAGATTTACAACAGCTAATACATGCAAACTAAGTTTGGGCAGTAAACGTGAAAATCACGGGTGGGGAAGGCGGGTGGGTGTGGGGATGGGCAGGGAAGTCTGGAGGGTGCTGGTCCAAGAAGCCGGAGAAGTTTCTTTGCTGGCGCGCCTTGGTATCTGCAGCCAGCACCCGGGTGCCGGGGAGGCAGACGGACAGGCAGCGCTGGAGCCCCGGGAGGCCGGAGAGCCGGCAGCACGCACGTGGGGAAGCGCCTTCCGCTGGCCGACTGTCCCGCCCACCCGCACCCTCAGATCCGCCCCAGACGGAGCCCACCCCGCTGAGAGAGACGCCCTCGGCCTGGGCTCCCTGGCATCTAGTGGCTCAGGCTCTGTGCTTCCGACACAGGGGCGCAGGTTCAACCCCAGCTGGGGAAGATCCCACAGGCCACACGGCATGGCCAAAAAAGTTAAAAAAAAAAAAAGGATAAGAAATGTCTGCTGTCTTCACACCCTTCACCGAGCACGCATCAGCCTGCTCCCGGCCCCAGGAACGTGGCGGGGGAGCTGTGGGAGCCCACCAGATGTGGGCTGGCCCCACGGGGCTCCATCCGGTTAAGCTCCCACTAACCGTGCCCCTAAAGTCAGGCGCTGCGGAGCAGAGGGGCCCGCCGCAGTGCTGCGGCTGCAGGTCACGAGGTGTGACCCAGTGCCCGTGAGAGGGCGGGAGGGGGAGGTCCAGACAGGCTTCTGGGGGGCGGTGGGGGATCAGAGCCTAATGGGAGAGCCCCACGGGGCGGGAGCCACGCCTGGGCCCAACCTGACACAAGGCGCCCTGCGTTCCGGCACGTTCCGGGCAGGGCCGGGGGAGCCTGTTCTGCTGCAGTGGCCCCCAGGAGGGAGCCACCAAGGCAGGCACGGGGCAGGTCGAGGGGGAAGCAGCCGCCCCTGCCGAGCCCCTCTGCCCTGCGCTGGCGGCCACTGTCGAGCGGGACCCAGCCCTGCCCGCCTCCAGACCCGCTGCCCAGGGCTCCTCCCCAGCGCGTCCAGTGTGGCCTCCCCAACCCGATCTGCTTCCTCTGAGGCCCAACTCTTTCCAGGGCGCTTTCCCAACTGGCCCCAGAACCCCAAGCCTCCTCCCACCCAGATTTTCAACACCTGGCCCCAAAGAACATGTAAGGCAGCGGGCAGCCGCCCTGCCGACCTGCCCTGGGTCAGGGGCGGTTTTGCAAACGCCCAGCAGCCCTGACTGAGAGGCGGGCGCGGCACGCAGCCCTGGGAGCTCTGGGGACAAGATAGGCCATGGGACTTCCCTGGGGCCCAGTGCCTAGGACTCTGCGCTGCCAATGCAGCGGGCATGGGTTCCATCCCTGGTCAGGGAACTAAGATCCTGCCGAGAAAAAAAAACAACAAAAAAAGACCAGGCCCCGCCCTGTTTTCATCTGTTCACGGCCAGGTGGGTGCAGAGAGACAACAGCCATCTGGGAGACGGCTGCAGACAGTGACCAATGCTCTGGGGACAGTGAGGCCGCTGACGTGTGCAGACCCTGGCCGGGGGCGAGGTGACTGATGATGCCGTCGGGCAGGGCCCACAGAGGAGGGGGCTGCCGAGCCGAGGTCGGGGACGGGAAGGAGCCGCCCGAGGGACAGCCCGCGGGCACGGAGTTCCTGCCCCAGGCAGGGGAAAAGCAAGAGCACAGGCAGAGGCCTGGCAGGGGAAGGAGCCTGGCATGTTCAGAGGGCGGCAGAGGGGCCAGCTGGGCCTGGAGCGGAGGCCAGAGACCCCCGCCCTCCAGTGGGCATCCCCCTCGGCACAAGGGGCCCCGCTGGTCCCGAGCCAGTAGCAGGAAACCCACCCGCGGCTCAGCCCCTTCTCCGGCGACCCCGCCCATCACCTTCCCCTGAGCTGGGGAGGGAGACCCCGCCCTGCCCCGCTGCCCCGACCACGCCGGCTGGGCGGAGGGCGCCCCACAAGCTTCAGGACTCCTGTCCCCATTCTTTTTTTTTTTTTTAATTAAGATGCAACAGTCATCCCACAGCCCGCTTCCCCTCCAGCGATCAGTTAAAATGAACTCCAGACGACTGGATTAGACTTTGAAGGTGGCAATCGAGATAATGAACACGGAGGATGCGGTGTTGACACAGGCCCTGGTGAGCTACATTATTATTTAACAGGCCTCACCGAGGCCTCCGCGGGGATCAAGGGGCTGAACAAGCAGTTGGGGGGCGAGCAGAGAGCCCAGAGACGGGCGGGCCCCACGCACGGTCACCAGCTCTGCAGGGTCAGGGCGGCCGCGGAGGCCAACGGGCCTAATGGGGGCGGCAGCCCAGGGCTGCTCCCGGGAGCCCCCCACCCACACAGCCGGGCCTGCCTGAGCCAGTGGCCCCCCGCTCCCCACCCCCAACCCCCCCCCCCCCACCGTCTCCATCAGGCCCGCTCACCTGCCCCGCCCAGACCTCCCCTGCTCCCACCCCTCCTCCCTGGTCTGGAAGCCCTCTCTCCTCCCCTGGGCCCCCACAGGGCCTGGGCCTGCCCACCACGGGCCTTCCCTCCCTGGGCCAGCGTCGACCATCCTGGGCCTGCTCCGAGCTCCTGAAGAGCTGAGACGAGGTCTCACTCCAGTCCACCCCTCCAGCCCTCTCTCTGCGCGAAGCCCTGCCAATCAGGACCCCTCCTACCCATCCTCTGTGACTGTTGGCTCAGGGCGCCTGCTACGGGAGCCAGACAGACGCTGGGAAACGAGCAGGTCCATCCTCGGCCCAGAAGATGTGTTGGTGGAAAAAGCAGTAAGAGGTTACAGAAAGACCGAAATAAACTTTTTGGCGAACGCGGCACTTAAACAGATGACACTGCCCAAAACTTACATACGATAGAGACTGTGGCGGACAGTGCGGCCCAGGGAGACCGCCCCTCTGCCCCCCGCGGCCGACCCGGGGCTTCAGAGCGGACTCAGAGGCGGACACCCGGGCTCCCATCCCACCTCCGCATCCTTCTGGCTGTGTGACTTTGGGCGATCACTGAACCTCTCTGGGCCTCTGTTCACTTACGAGTAAATTACGAACAATAAAAGTACCCAGCTCACAGGGTGGTTTGAGGATTAAGTGGGCTAAGACACGTAAAACGCTTAACCCCAGGACGGGTCCACGCTAAGCACTCAGTGTGTGTTGGTTATTATTTTACTTCCTGGTGGTGGAGAAATTGCAGAAAGCGCCTCAGTGTTGACAAAATCTCTAAATGAACCCCCCATGTCCTCATTCGGGCCAGAGATGGGCAACCACACCCAGGACCGCCAGGACCCTCCCAGGCCCCCTGGCGTGGAGGATCTCCAGCCCCCACGGGGCTTCTGGTCCTGGGGGAGGGTCTGGCACCACGCCCTTCTAGGCGGAGGCGTGCCCCGCAGGGAGGACGCGCCTGAGCCCTGGGGACCGGGGCAGCCTGGACAGCAGGCCAGCCCAGAGGCCAGTCCTCCGGCCAGGCGCACGGAGCCCCCGGCTGGGTCCAGCGGTCTCTAGCAGCAGCCAGACGGCCGTCCCGGAGCCCAGTGCGGAGGTGGGTCGGCCTCCTCTTCTCTGAGCAGCAGCGGAGCGAGGCTCTATAAAGTATGCATGGCGGTCTCCTCGTTACTGTGCGGAGGATGGTGTGTGCTGAAGGCAGACTGCCCGCCCTGCGCCCCCACAAACTTTTCCATTTCCAGGCTCCCTCTCGCCCTGCCGCGGGGCCTCCTCAACCGCCCCTTCCTCCATCCCGCCTCCCCCCACCCAGGGCCCGCCTGATGCCCCCGTGCATGCAGAGCAGGACAAGGGCCACACTGAGCCCTTCTTAAGAGCGGGGGGTCCAAGCTCATCTTAAATCATCACAGCCTCGCACTGGAGCCTGTGGCCCCTCTGCCCTGGGGACCGCAGGGGTCCCGGAGCTGAGCTGCAGGGCTGGGCAGGACGGTGCGGCCGCTGGCAAGGAGTGGGATCGGGGAAGGGCAGGCACGGTCACGCCTGGGCCCTGTCCTTCCCTTGGTCTGTCTGTCTCAAGCTCCTGGGACAGCTGTTGGCAGAAGTGGGCCTCCCAGCCAACGAAGTGAGGGGATGACAGACCCGCGATGCGGACACACTCCCCACCCCACCCACACCAGCGACTCCAAAGGAGCGGCTTGACTTCCCGAAGAAATCACACATCTGGCGGGAAGGATGCAAGTTAGGCAGTCACAACACTAACGAGGCCCATCCACCAAGGCCCTAAGCTGGGCCCCTGCTGCTGCTGCTGCTAAGTCGCTTCAGTCGTGTCCGACTCTGTGCAAACCCATAGATGGCAGCCGACCAGGCTCCCCCATCCCTGGGATTCTCCAGGCAAGAACGCTGGAGTGGGCTGCCATTTCCCCAGGCCCAGGAAAAACCTGGGAAGACACTGGGCGTGGCATGGGGACAGCAGGGGTCTGCTTGGGGGGACTGCAGGGGGTACTCATCCTTCTTCCGCCCAAATGCCTTGAGACCCAAGCCCATCAGTGACCCTGAGCGCCCAGGGAGCCAGCTCCCCCGGTCAGCTTCCTCCCAGAAGGCTGAGGTGAGAGGCCCCTGAAGGCAGTGACGGGGCAGGGCTGGGAACGGGGTCTGGGGCTACAGCCAGTCAGGGCCCCCCGTCCCCACCCATCTGCCAGGGAGAAGGAGGACCAGGAAATCCAGAAGCAGAGGAGGGGCGGCCCCTCCCTGGCCCCTCCCAGAGCCCGCCCCCTCTGCCGGGCCTGCCCCAGCAGTGAGGCCAAAGGTCCCCGGTGCCACGGTGCAAGCCTATGGGGGGGAGGGCTGTTCAAGCAGCCCCGAAAGGGGGGGGCAGGCCACGTTTCACCGTGAGCCCCCCGACGCTTCTCAAAACCTGATGGCACCTGCACACCCAAACACTCTGGTTCTGCCCACGCGCGGCCTCTCACCGCTGTCCAAGGTGCTGGGGGCAAACCCACCCCACCTGCCTTCCCAGCGCCCCAAAGGGCCGCTACCCAAACACCTCCCTGGCCAGGACTGGGGCCCCCGAGCATCATCTCACACAGAGGTGAAGGGACCCCGGGGAAGGAGCAGGAAAACGTGTGTGCTCACATGGCCAGCACCAGGAGGCTGAGCCGGGAAGGCGCAGATGTGAAGGCTGAGCCTCAAGCTTCAACAGAGGCGGGGAGTCAGCACTGGGACCCTGAGGCTCAACCCGGGTCTCGGGGCTCACCCTCAGCTCCCCAGGCTCAGGGTCTGCATCTGCCAAACCAGGACCTGTCATCCGGGATCCAGCCCAGACTGCCTGGCTGCTGAGGAAGCTGAGGCAGGACCGAGGGGGCGAGGAAGAAGGTCCTTGCAGGAAGGCAGCAGGGTCAGGCTCAGGCTCCCCCGGGGCCTGGTGGCCAAGCTGGTAACCCAAGCAAATCAAGTAACAGGGATCGTCACCAAAATACCCTGCAGGGAGCCAGGCAGGATGGAGCCTGGGCTGCGGCGAAGGGGGTGGGCAGGGCTGCTGGTCACCGACAGGAGAGAGTCCAGGCCGGGCCAGGGAGGACCCCCAGACAAGGCCCGCATAGCAGCGGCCGAGGATCGGGCAGCGCTCACGACGGGACGAGGCAGGACCCCGGTGCTGGCCGAGCGCCCCTTCCCCGTGGGGTCCACAGTGGCTAAAGAGCCCGGCGCCCCGAGTGCCAGCATCCACACCGGCTGCTCCCTCAGCACAGCCCGGTCCCTGAGTGAGCTGGAGGCAGGAGAGGCAGCCCCAGAGAGCGGGTTTCCAGGCCTCTAGCACGCAGCCAGGGTGTGGCTCCTCACACACTGTGCTCCCTGGGGGCACAGAGACCCCAGCCCCAGCTCCCCGGGGAGCAGCAGACACGACAGAGGAGTGAGCCCACTGCCCAGCAGGGTAGGGACCCTTCCCTCTCGGCAGCCCTGAGGGAGCGTGTTGGGGGAGGCAGGGGGTGGCCACATGGGGATCCCGCCCCCCGTGCAGCCCAGGAAGCCCTGACGACCCCGAGACGCCCCTGGGAGCCCAGGGCAGCGCCCAGCGGGGTGTGCGAGGGGTCAGCAGAGGGGACGCCTGGAGACGGCCCCCTGGGGCCACGAGCCACGAGGCAGGGCCGGTACCTGAGTCTGCAAACTGGTGGCATCCAGGACGGTGACCCGGGGCCCACAGCTGGCCCACACGGCCTCCTCCAGGCTCAGCAGGGCTCGGACGGGCCCCGGCCCCACTGGCAGGCACGCGGGCGGACTCTCCAGGTCCCAGGGGACGCTTCCTGCAGGGAGAGGAAGCCGGCAGGTCAGCAGGGGGGCGGCGGGAAGCAGACAGGTCGGGCTCCCCAACCTTCGGGAACCAGGCCCCCAGGGGGCCCAGCCCGGCTCCAGGCTCCTCCCGGACCCGCCCTTGCCCCCCGCCAGCCCCTGCTCCCATCTGTGGTGCCCCCCACTCCTCCCTCCTCCTCTCCCCTCTCCCATGCTTTCACCCCACACGCACACCGACTCGCCAGGCCCCATGCTCAGGGCTACGGAGGCAGAAATAAATCAGACACACACCCTGCCCTCAAGAAAACTCCCCCTGGCTGGCAAGACCAAAAGGTTAATCAACAGTTACCACACAAAGGGCCAGGCCCAAGTGGCCAGGCGGGCACAGACGGCCTTGAGCACCATTAAGAGGGAAAGAACCAGCTCTGCACAGGGGAAATCCAGGAAGGCTTCCCGGAAGAGGCAGCATTCAGACAGCCCTGCCAAGAAACCAGGGAGGCTTCCCGGAAGAGGCCGCATCCAGACAGCCCTGCCAAGAAGGCAGCATGTGGTGGGAAGTGTCCCGGACTGGGTTCTGTGAGCAGCTCACTATGGACCTCGAGAGCCCCTCTCGCCTTCTCAAGGCCTCAGTCTCCCCATCTGGAGAATGGGGAGAGTGCCACCAACAAGAATCTCTCCGAGGACTTTTCAGAGGCCGTAACTTACTGAGACTGTCCTGGCTCTCACAGACCTTCTCACCCACTCCAAGGCACTCTGTCACCTCTACTGAGATCTCCAATGACCTTCCTCCTCCAGAGATGCCACCACCCCAGGTGTGGAAGGAGGAAGTCCTCATAGGCCATCGGCCCCCAGCCCACGATCCCTGAAGATGGGCAGATGAAGGGACCTGGCCCAGCGTGGAATGACGCTCTCCTCTGCCCACCCGAGGGATGCTCAGTTCACCCAAGAACAGAACAAGGATTTCCCCTAGCGCGCGAGCAGTGTCCACTGAGACGGGTTTTTCTCTGCAGTCACGCCTGACGCCACACAGAACCCCCGTGGCTGTCCTGTCCTGCCAGGGTGCCAGGTGGGCCCGGAGGGTTGAGCAGGAAGTGGGGCCCACCCGAGGGACGGGCGGTGGAGGGAGGAAGGACGGAGCCTGCCGCTGGGTACCAGGCCCCGGCTCCCCAACGCTCCTCCACTGCGTCCCTGGAAGGGGTGCACGGTAGCCCTGGCGCAGGCCGTCCCTCCGAGCCAGCTGCTGGGCGGCGGGATGGGCACCACTGTCTGCAGAGGAGCCCCTGGACGGCAGAGCAGGTTCCCCCACCACATCCTCCCCTTCTGTGAAACAGGGCCTCCTCTCCCCCTCAGCACCTCCTAAACTTGGAAGACCCCTAGCTCAGCTGAGTCGGGAAACACACATACACGCACGCACACCCCGTCACCCCTGCCCGACCAACACAGGCCGGGTCCTTCCCAGTGGTGAACGCAGGACGCAGGCTAGGCCGGAGTCCCGGCTGCAGCCTGTCAACCTCTGCATGTTCTTGGACAGGCGATGCCGCCACTGGGAACCTCAGTTCCTGGGCTGTACAGCGGGTGTGATGAGCGCGCCCACGCCTCGCAGATGCAGCCGGGCCCAAAGGAAAGGTGGGGCACGTTTAGCAGAGGGCGAGTGCGGCCGGCTGTCGCCACGTTCTGCTATCCGTGAGCATGCCGGGCGCTCTCTCCATGAACTGCTTCCTTACCTCTCACCAGCCTGGGGGGAAGATTCTATTCTTTTCCCTCTTTAACAACAGAGAAAACTGAGGCGCAGGGCTGAAAGAACCAGTTCAGACCACGCGGCTGGGCAGGGCCGGCCGCGGGTCAGCCCTGGCGGGTGGCTGTCCCTTGCCTCCAGGCGGCCGCCTGCGCAAGCGTGCGGACCTCACTGGACTCAGGCGACGGCAGGGACGCGGGGAGCCCGGGACGTCTGCGCAGACACCCCAGGCGGGGGTGTGCCGGCCAGCCAGGGCCGGAACTCAGCTGACCCTGGTCCCCATTCCTGGCTGCTCTCTCAGGTTCCTAGAGTTTCCAAACATCTCTGGGCCCAGGGCTGGAGTCCAGGAGGGAAGAGGGACCACAGGCGCCCGGGCCTCCACCGCAGACCGTGGCCCCCCCAGGAAACCAGAGCCACAGAAAGGCGGTGCTCTGAGCGCCCCCCAGCGGCCAGAAGCCGGAACGCCCGCCACTCGGGCCGGTTAGGAAGGCAGCGGTCACACACGCTGGAACCGCGCCCGACAGCGGACACGCACGCTCTGCCCTGGGAGCAGCATCGCCCCCGAGCCCTCCTACACTCTGCCCTCCGGGAGCAGCGCCTGCCTGGGGGAGGGGGAAGCGTCTGATACCCTTGAGGGTCACACGTGTCCTGACCACCCTTCCACTTGCTGGTATCTCCTAAGAGACCTGGCTTCAGGACAGAATGATTAACCGATAAAAAGTAATAACACCAGGGAGGGTCGAGAGGGAGGGGACTTGCATATGTTTACAGCTGATTCACGTTGTTGTCTGGCAGAAACCAACACATTATAGTTTCCAATTAAATTAATTAATCCTCCAATTAAAAATGCTTCTAAAAAAATTTAATAATACCAATATCATTATGTCAAAAAGAACACAGGACAGGAATTCCTCGATTCAGGGGCCCACGGTAGGACCCTGGACAAGAGGCTGTCCCTTGCTGGGAATCCGTTTTCCCGCCTGCACCCCAAGGGGATGGAATTCTGCTGAGTCAAGCCTGGCGCCCCCCTGGGTTTGTCTCAGCTCCCTGCGGTGTCCCTGCTGGCTCGGCTGGTAAAGAATCCGCCTGCGATGTGGGAGAGTTGGGTTCAATCCCTGGGTTGGGAAGGTCCCCTGGAGAAGGGAAAGGCCACCCACTCCAGTATTCTGGCCTGGAGAACTCCATGGACTGCACAGTCCACGGGGTCGCAAAGAGTCAGACATGACTGAGCAACTTCACTTTCACTTTCACCCCTGGTGGTCAACGGGGTGACAGATGTCACAAGCAGATCACCCTCTCACCCCAGAGTTCTGACCTCTAAGATTCTTCGCAGCCTCCACAGGCCGCAAGTCTAAGACTTCAGTCGGGATCAGCGGGCACTCTGGGCAGGGCCAGCCCCCTGCCCACCCCAAGCCTGCTGGGGGGTCCACGACCCTCCCCACTCTCCCTGCCCTCCAGCGGCTGTCCATACACAATTCCAGAACAGGCACGCACACCTCCAAAGTCACACCCGCCCCGGCACGACAGCCCATTTGTCTGGACCTGGACCCGTGCTGACGTCTAGTGAATGGAGACCAAGGCCCTGTCACAGCAAAGGCAACTTCGAGAGGCAGGCGCCCCTCCCGCTGCGCGCTGCAGGGAGAAAGCCCAGCGGGGTCCTCGGGGGTCTGGGGCCAGAAGGGAGGACAAAGACAGAAAGCCACTGAGGTCGAGGGGACCCAAAGGGCGGCCAGTACCCCGGGAGTGATCGCAACAGTGACGCTGACGGTGGGGAGGGAAACACACGCCTGTCCCCATGCTCCGTGCTGAGCACCTGCGATGGCCAGCCCTGGCGCTCACAGCCACCCTGTGCGGACGGGTGGGATTCGCACCCACCTTACAGGTGGGGAAACTGAGGCCCCGAGAGGAGAAGCAGGGACAGGTCCAGTCCTCACAGTGGGGACCCGATCCCGACAGCCTGACCCCCCAGCCCCCCTCACCCACCCCGTCTTCGGGCTCCTCCTGACCCCTCAGCCCCCCTCACCCACCCCGTCCTCGGGCTCCTCCTGACCCCTCAGCCCCCCTCACCCACCCCGTCCTCGGGCTCCTCCTGACCCCTCAGCCCCCCTCACCCACCCCGTCATCGGGCTCCTCCTGACCCCTCAGCCCCCCTCACCCACCCCGTCATCGGGCTCCTCCTGACCCCTCAGCCCCCCTCACCCACCCCGTCATCGGGCTCCTCCTGACCCCTCAGCCCCCCTCACCCACCCCGTCATCGGGCTCCTCCTGACCCCTCAGCCCCCCTCACCCACCCCGTCATCGGGCTCCTCCTGACCCCGCAGCCCCCCTCACCCACCCCGTCATCGGGCTCCTCCTGACCCCTCAGCCCCCCTCACCCACCCCGTCATCGGGCTCCTCCTGACCCCTCAGCCCCCCTCACCCACCCCGTCATCGGGCTCCTCCTGACCCCTCAGCCCCCCTCACCCACCCCGTCATCGGGCTCCTCCTGACCCCTCAGCCCCCCTCACCCACCCCGTCTTCGGGCTCCTCCTGACCCCTCAGCCCCCCTCACCCACCCCGTCTTCGGGCTCCTCCTGACCCCTCAGCCCCCCTCACCCTTCCCGTCATCGGGCTCCTCCTGACCCCTCAGCCCCCCTCACCCACCCCGTCATCTGGCTCCTCCGGGGGGCAGCTGTGGCCCCCGCCCCCAGTGGCTAACCAGGGACATTCCTGCAGCCCCACCAGGCCTGGTCAAGTCCCTGTCTCTGCTCGGAGACAGACCAGGAGTGGGGGGAATGGACAGAGGGCACGCAGGCAGCTCTGCCCAAACCCAGGATGGACAGGGATGGGCTCACCTGGCACCTCATGAACGCGTACTTGCTGAGCGAGTGAAGGAAGGAAGGAAGGAACACAGATAAGCAGAGACCCTGAGGGCCGCAGGCTGCCTGCCACGGCCACACTGCTTGGACCCCGAGGCCCCTCCAGCTCCAACAGCCCCGGGCTCCAGGTGGCCCAGTGACCCGAGAGTCCTCACAGTCATCTCACCGCTGCTGGCCGCTTCTCTTCAGTCTCAGCTTCGGGGTCCCGCCCCTTAGAGAGGCTTTGCCGACCAGCCCATCCCGGGCACAGAGGGCCAGGCCCTCACCCGACACCCTGCGCCGCCCCTTGGCACCACCAGTGCCACGTATAACCGTCAGCTTCCTGCGGGCTCGCTCGACTCATCTACAAACCTGTCTTGTCTCCCACTGTAAGCCGTGAGGGTGGGCTCACATCCGGTTTGCTGGCCACCACATCCACGGGGCCTAATGGGTGCTCGGTAAACATCTGGGGGACAGACGTCTGCAAGGCAGGACGGCTCCTGGAGCATCTCAATTCCTCCTCCAGGCCAGACGCCACCCCGCTCTGCCCAGAGCAGCCAAAGCCCCCTGAAAGCTGGAGAGGACTCCAGTCCGGGGAGGAGGACCCTGAGGTTCGGGTCTTGGCTCACCCATGGGGCTCCGCGGAGTCCCTTCCCACCCAGCAAGTGAGGGAGTTGGGTCCAATGGTCCCCAGTGACTCTTCTGGTTCTGAGAAACCCCAGGCTGAAAGTCAGTGCTTAGACCCCAACCCTCAATGGGTTGAACTGTGTCCCCCAAATTCATTCATTGACGCCTCAACCCCTAGCACCTCAGCACACGACCTTTTTTTGTTTGCTGGTAGGACTGCTGATGGAACTGGTTAAGATGAGGTCACGCTGGAGGAGGGTGGGGCGTGACCCAAGGGGTTCTCTGGACACAGGCTCCCCCAAAGAGAGCCCCGCGTGAAGATGGGGGTTATGCTGCCACAAGCCAAGGAACCACCTGAAACCGGGAGACAGGCCTGGAACAGACCCGTCCCCGGCGCCTTCAGGGAGAGCACGGCCCGGCCGACACCCTGCTCTCAAACCCCAGCCTCCAGATGGCAGTCAGTAAATCAGGCTGCTGAAACCACGCGGCCTGCGGTACTTGGTCCTGGAAGCTCCGGCACACAGATACACCCTGCCCACCTCCTCCCAACCCACACTCCCAAACTGAAGAGTCAGGAGCTAATGGGGAAAGGCCCGAGGCAGCCCATCTGGGGGCTGGGGGGACGCAGAGCGGGCCAGGCCGGGCGCCCTGACTCCCGCAGGAGCCAGAGGGTGGCCGTCCCTCCAGAAGCCCTGGTGCAGACTGCCGAAGATCTGAGCCCGGCCCGACACTCACACACGGTGTGTCTGACGGTGAGGGGGATCACCTCCCCTCCCTCTACCCCCGTAATTATAAACTATAAACGCCTTATCAAAAGCTAATTTAAAATACCAACACAGTGCCAAGTGGTAAAAACAAAAAGCTCAGTACAAATATCTGCTTATAAGCTGCAACAGGCTATGATGACGCAGCAATCAGAGGCGGGGCGGGCAGGAAGGCTGAGGCTTCAGCACAGCCTCTGGGGGCGCTGGTCTTGGACCTGCTCCCCTCCACCCCGGCTCCTGTCCTTGGACTGGGAGCTGAACAAGCCATGAGGGAGGGGACCATAGCACTCGCATCCCTTCCTGCACCTCAGCATCGGTCTCCGTATGGACGTGGCCATTCCCGAGGGTCGTGGTGAGAATTAAAAGAACGCGCCACGTCACCCCGTCCCGGAGCACAGCAGCTCAGACGCCATCCGCCTTCCCTCCAGACATCATCGTCTGTGCCATCGACGGCTCGATCGAACAGCGGAGACCGAAGTGCCTGACCCCGCTGGGCACCGCCTGTGCCGGGCTAAGCTTTGCCTTCACTGAAAGGCTCACCCCTCCTGTACCTATGAGCAGCGGGTGTTACCATCACCCCCATTTTACAGATGAGGAAGCCGAGGCCCACAGGAGCAGCCGCTCACCCGTGGACATGGCTGTCATCAGGGCAGCGCCCAGATGTGAAGCCAGGTCCCCCTGAGCCCAGAGACCCTGTTCCTACGCAGCAGAGTCTCCTGCAATGGGCCGAGCTGTCCGTAGGACAGTGAGCGCCCCGTCCCTTTGGGGCCCCCGATGGGGATCAGGGACCTGCAGTCTCTCCAGCGCTTGATTCCCAGACTCTTCGCCAAGCTGCCTCCTTGGTCCGCCTCCCACAGCCTCCCTGGCCCTGGGTCTGGCGCTTGGCCGGGGCCCAGGGCGGCTCCCACCACCCCCAGCACCGCATCCTTACCGCTGGTACGAGGGTAGGCGGCGAGGGTGCCATCCTGCAGGCCGGCCAGCAGGTGGAAGGCGCTGTGTCGCAGGCAGAGCACGGGCTGCAGGCCGGGGCTCCGGCAGGCTGCCAGGCACTGCGTGCCCGTGTCCACGCTGCTGTAAAGCAGGACGCTGCGGGGAGAGGCGGTGACTCGCTTAGCCCCCCCCCGGCCTCCTGGCGAGAGGGCTCCAGCCCCCAGCCCCACCTCCCACCAGCTCAGCCTGCCTCCCGCTGCATGGCCAGGCCACTGTTCAGACTTCTCCATGGGCCGCCTTTAGGGGTCAGAGCCGCAGAAAACAGGGGTCTCTGGGCACAGCACAGCTGGGGGGCTGGGAGAACGGTTTCCAGGGTCACATCTGAGGGCAAACCCAGCTGACTGTCCCCCTCCAGCTGGCCAGCCTGGACCACTGAGCCTCAGTCCTCTCTGAAAAATGGGGCCGGGCTGCCTACCTCACGGCCACACCAAGGAACAAAGCCCCAGCATGTGCACTACCCGGATGAACCTTGAAACGTTAGGGGGAGCGAGAGAAGGCAGGCACAAAAGGCCGCACACTGCGTGAGTCTGTTCGTATGAAGTGAGCGGAAGAGACAAACCTAGACCGGTGGATGGGAACAGGTTAGTGGTTCCCAGGGGTTGGGGCGGGGAATGTGAGGTGATACACAGGTTCTGGGGGATGTGACGAGAATGTTATTAAGTAGTGGTGATGGCTACCCATCATGAATGTACTGGGAACCACTGAATTGCATGATTTTAAATGGCTAAAATGATAAATTTTATGTAGTTTGAATTTGATCTCATTAAAAGCAAAGCATTCACAAGGCCCCTGGGTTCTGTGAACCCAGACCTGGACAGCATGGAGCCTCTAGTGCCTCCAAGTTGGTTCTAAGTATATTAGCTTTCAGCTCCTCCCCCCGGCTGCTCATGCAGGAAATGAGCCCCTGCGAGGCTCACAGCGCCTGGCCTAGGGAGCAGCACACAGCAGGTGTGCATAAAGTCCCCGGACTCTACGGCAGGTGCAAGGCGCACGGAGACACGAGGATGCGGGTGCAGCCCATCTCAGGGTCCTCTTCACAGCCGTCTTCACAGTCCAGTTAACGGGATGAATGTTCACCCTCCATCCACATGGCTGGGCCTTCCAGCAGGCCAAGCTTGGGCAGGGGCGGCCCCTGCTGCATGGAAGTGTTTGCTGACTCACCAGCTCCAGGCAGGTCTTACAAGCGGGGAGCCGCCTCGCCAGCAGGTCTCATAGCCTGGGCACACCCCGCACCCTCACTTGCCCTGCAAGGCTAGCTGAGGCCACAGACGGGTGGACGCGGGCAGTGACAGCAAAGGGACCTGAAGCCTTCATGTATCCCACATCTTGGTGGGCTCCCGCAGCAGCCCCACGCGCGGGGGACGGTCACACCACTTCACAGAGGGCCACACGGCCCAGGGAAGTAGAGGACCCACACCCAGCTCTGCCGCAGAGCGAGGCCAGCGTCGCCCAAGGACCACACTACAGGGGGGGGAGCCAGCTGGCACAGAGCTGCCCCTGGAGCGTCCTGGTTAAAGTGTGAGCAGCTCCTGACACTGGCTGGGCATCCCGGCCCCCACTTCCCGTTCCCGGCCCCCGCTTCCTGCTCCTGAACCCCACTTCCCGCTCCAGGCCCCCACCTCCTGCTCCAGGCCCCCACCTCCCGCTCCCAGGCCCACTTCCCGCTCCAGGCCCCCACCTCCCGCTCCCAGCCCCCACTTCCCACTCCAGGCCCCCACTTCCCGTTCCTGATCCCCACTTCCTGCTCCTGGCCCCCACTTCCCGCTCCCGGCCCCCACTTCCCACTCCAGGCCCCCACTTCCCGCTCCAGGCCCCCACTTCCAGTTCCTGGCCCCCATTTCCCACTCCTGGCCCCCACTTCCAGTTCCTGGTCCCCACTTCCCGTTCCTGGCCCCCATTTCCCGCTCCTGGCCCCCACTTCCCGCTCCAAGCCCTCACTTCCAGTTCCTGGCCCCCACTTCCCGCTCCAGGCCCCCACTTCCCGTTCCTGGCCCCCACTTCCAGTTCCTGGTCCCCATTTCCCGTTCCAGGCCCCCACTTCCCATTCCTGGCCCCCACTTCCAGTTCCTGGTCCCCACTTCCTGCTCCTGGCCCCCACTTCCCGTTCCTGGCCCCCACTTCCAGTTCCTGGCCCCCACTTCCCGCTCCAGGCCCCCACTTCCCGTTTCTGGTCCCCATTTCCCCTTCCAGGCCCCCACTTCCCATTCCTGGCCCCCACTTCCTACTCCTGGCCCCCACTTCCCGCTCCAGGCCCACACTTCCCACTCCAGGCCCACACTTCCCACTCCTGGCCCCCACCTCCTGCTTCTGCTCTCTACTTACTGCTCCTGAACCCCACTTCCCACTCTGGGCCCCACTTCCCACTCCTGGCCCCCACCAGGGGCGCCGAATGTTGGGGGTGAGGAGTGAAGCTGGAGGGGCAGAGCCCAGGGTTCCCAGCCCCTCCCTGGCCCGGGCCCCTCACCTGCCGTCCTGGAGCCCGAGGCAGATGATGGGGTGCACCCCGGCCGAGGCGTCAGCAGCGGGGCAGCCCTCATCCCCGTCTCTGCCGTCGCCCTCCTCTGGCTCTGGAATGTACTCCATGCAGAGCACGGGGGACGCCAGCGGGAAAGACTTGACCGTGCGAGGTGACGGCCGGTTCAGGGAGAAGATCTCCACGTGGCCGCCTGCACCCTCCTGCCCACCTCCGACCTACGGGAGAGGCGAGAGAGGCCGTCAGGTGAGCGCCTCCTGGGCGGACGCAGACACAGCCCCCGCCTCCCGTGACCGCCCCCCTGAGCATCTGCTTGTCACGGGGGTTAGGCACCAAGAGAAACACGCCCGCTCCTGCCCACAGGTGTCCTGCGGTCACTGAAGGTCACTTGTTCCCAGCTGCCATGGCAACAAGTTAGATTCAGGGCCCAAAGAAAATCAGGAAAAGAGCTAAGGTGGACTAGGTACCCAGCCAGCTTTCTATTGCTTTATTTTAAGGAAAATTTCAAGCAACAAAGAGCAAGCATACACTCTGCCCTGTCTCCTTCAGTTTTACCTCTGCATGTAGCACATGGTAGACACTCATTGTATCCTTGCTGAATGGATGAAGGGATGGATGGATGATCACAAGGATGAATGGATAGAAGAATGGACGGATGGGATAGAAGACTGGATGAATGGATGGATGAATGATGGATGGATGGATGGATAGAAGGATGGACAGATGATTACAAGGACTTTTGGATGATGGATGGATGGATGGATGAACAGATGGATGGAAGGGAGAGCGACTAGCTGAATGAATGGATGGATGGATGGATGGGTAGATGAACAGATGATTGTAACGGTGGATGGATGGATGGAAGGATAACAGATAGATGGGTGGATGGAAGGATAATGGATGGATGGATGAAGATTAATGGATGGACGTATGAAGATTAATGGATGGATGGAAGGATAGTGGATGGGTAGATACATCATATACTAGACACTGGAGAAACAGTGAAGAAGAAATCACCCTCAGAAGGGACAGTTGGGCTGGACTCTGAAGGGTAAGCCAGAGTTTCCCTGCCGGAATGCCTGAAGACTGACCGGAGGGGTGGTGAGGCTAAAACCTCAGGAAACCTATGGGAGGCCAAAGTCTGCACCACAAGTCACATGAGGAGCACGGCACGGATGTGGATCAAGGCAAGCTCTGCAGAATCCCGGTGCAGAAAGGTGGGCTGGGATCTCTGAGAGAGAAGGGCAGCCTTGCTTCCTGACGCCCGGGGGGAAGACCTGCCATCCCGATTCTCCGCACTGCTCTGTTCATTTCTGTCACAGCACCAAGGCCAGTTGCAGGAATCCTACTCTCTGATCGGTCCCCTGGCTTCCTGTTGTCCCTGCTGAGGTCACATGTGCCAGCTCTGAGCACAGAGCCTGCCGCCGAAGTCTCCAGGAAGACCTCACTGGGTGAAGGTGAGCAAAACAGGGCCCACGGGCTGGCCGCTTTCTCCAGCACCCCTCCCAGGTGCCTCCCCCTGCTCGTGCCCCGAGGCCCGAGGCCCCGGCTGGACGTGGGGGTTACTCACCCAGAGGTAGCCCTGTGGCAGGGAGGTGCTGATGGCCGAGAAGCCCAGCAGAGGACAGCTGACGGGACTGTGGACCAGGGCCCCGAGCTGCAGAGACAGACGGCACACAGGGGTGAGCATCGCGGTGCCAGGGGTGCTGACGTCTGGCAGCACCAGCTGGTCTGCACGTCCATCAGGGGCTGCTAACCCTGCCGGTTCCTGCGTCCCCTTCAGGCCCCCAGCCAGGCCCCTGAGGGCAGGGCCAGCGAGGGGCAGGTTCCTCCGGCAGCCCCTAGGCACTCACAGGTGACCTCCGCCCTCCTGGAACCTTCTGCAGCCTGAACGAATCTCTGGGCCAACAGAGGGATTTCCAACCTGGGCTTTGTTGAAAGCCACGGACGTGCACTGCTCATATTTCATACGTGGGGAAGACGAGGTCCACAGAAAACATGCAACTGCCCGAGGCCATGGAGGCGGTATGCACCCTTGGCCTTCCCATACCCCCCTGAGAAGCACGACGGAGGGGGTCCCGGGTTGACAGAGCCCCCCCTCAGCCGACCCCACCAGGACCAGAGGGCCGGTCCACGGTCTGGGGGCTCCGTCCACACAGCGCTGTCACTGAGCACCACTGACTGCTTACTCCTCAGCATCAGAGCCCCCAACCCCACGCCAGTGGCTCTCGGGCCTTTTCCTGAACTAAATCTGCCGTCCACGTCTCTGGCCAGGATGGCAGTGTGAGGGGAGGGCCTGGCACTTTCAGGGGCCTTGCCGGAAACTCCAGCCAGAACAAGGAGGAAGCTGGCTGGGGAGCGCAGGGGTGCCTGGGGAGGACGCGGCCACCGTGGGGCCTTTGAGCAGGCAGGTGCTGCCCTCTGCTGGTGCCCGTGGCCTGCTCGTCCCGGGCCCGCTGGGATGATCTAATAATGAAGTTTCCAAGGGCCACAGGTGACGAGACCCAAAGGGGTCACCTCCCGCAGCCCCCTTGCTGAGAGGCTGGCAAACGTGAACTCGGAGGACAGGGGGACGTGACTGGCTGAGGGTCACACAGCAGGGAACGGCGGAGTTAGGGACGGAATCTAGCTGTGAACCCCAGCCCGGTGCTCTTTTCGGTTAAAACGCTACCCGAAGGCCGGGCCGCCACGCTGGAGGCCGTGGCCCCCTGGGGGACAGCATGTACCGGGCCGGGAGCTCACACCCGGTCTCCCGGGCACCCTCAGGCCCTGCGCCCATCACCTTGTCTCTTGGGGGCCCACAGCCCACCGAGTGCCTGGCCCTTCCTGCTCCTCTCCTCTTGGATTGGTGGGGCGGGGCGGGGGGTGGGGGGACCGCAGCCTGGCCCGGGTGTTTCCATGGCAACCCCAGCGGGCCAGCCGTCAGCCAGTCAGCAGAGCCTGGGCCTGAGACGGGGTCGAAGACTCAAAGGCTCCTTGAACGGCCGGGCTCTGGGTGCAGCCAGTGGCTCCAGTCCCAGCTCAGCTGCTATCAGCACGCATGCTCGGTCACTCAGGCGTATCCGACTCTTTGCGACCCCATGGACTGCACCCCGCCAGGCTCCTCTGTCCATGGGGATTCTCCAGGCAAGAATACTAGGGTGGGTTGCCATGTCCTCCTCCAGGGGATCTTCCCGACCCAGGGATCCAACCCATGTCTCTTAAGTTTCCTGCACTGGCAGGCGGGTTCTTCACCCCTAGAACCCCCTGGGATGTGCTACCAGCTAGGGGACCCCACAGACCAGCTCCTCATGGTCATGGGGACCCTGGCATCTCGGCAGGACCCTGACTGAGATGGTGGACGTAACGCCCTTGGCAGGGGCTGGGCCCCCGGCAGCAGCCACTGGTCAGGAGGACTGCTGCTGGGACACGTTAGCACTTCACAGGAATAACTCCATCAGCCAACAGCACTGTGGGGGAGGGGCAACGGAGGCCCAGACTTCGGGGACAGGGACCCACCGACGGTAACTCTGGCTGATGGAGCGGCCAGCACTGAGGCCACTTGCCTGGTGCGCTGAGGCCCAAGCAAGCCTGCCTCTGCTGCTCTGGGCTGCAGCCCTCGGCCCCCCGGGACACCTGTATATGACAGCTACCTGGAGCTGGCAGCAGCCCACCCACGCCCCGAGCCCCGAGCCCCTGGCAGGCCTGTCATGGAACCTCAGCCTGCAGGGGGAAATGGGTTTGCCCTGAGCCTTCCCCTCCACCCCCCATCACCCTCCAGGGACGGGCCTACAGCTCGGATGGAGCCCAAGTCCAAGAAGAACCCCATACCACCTCAGCAATCAGGCCATCAGAAAGCCCCCAAACCATGACACCAGTGGGGCTGAGGGTGCTTTCAGCCCAAAGGCTTCACATGGGGACGACCCCCAGTGACAGGAGGTAGGTAACTCCCGGCTCGGGGGTAAGGGGCGTTCTTTCAGGGAGGCCCTGGGGCAGCGGCCTGTCTGGGACGCCTCCACCGCGGGCGTGACCTGTCAGGGCAGGCCCGTGTCCTGCATTCCCCAGAGGTCCAGCGCCCTGGGGCAGACGGGATGATGCACTCCATACCCGGAAGTCCTTCTCTATGGGATCTGTTCGGGTCAGGAGAGCTGCAGGCGGGTGGACCGGAATCCGTCCACAGGCTGTGTCCCTGGGGCAAGAGCCGGCAGGACCCCCCGCAGGCAGCCCTTACTAATGGGGTCAGGACTGGAGGCCCACAGAGGCCGGCGATGTTTGAGGGGGAACTGCGCTGGCCATGTGCCAGCCAAGGCCGGGCAAGAGAGGGGTGGGGAGGAGCAGATCAGGCAAGGGTCAGGGCACTCTCCTTCCCAGGGCCGTGAGCAAGTGACGGCCGCTGGATCTCCATCTCAGGGTGGCTGGGGATCACGGAGTCCATCCCTGGGAGCGGCCCAGGGCAGAGCCTGGCACAGACAGGTCCCGGAAGGACCTGACCCTTGTGGCCAACACTCTGGTCAGCTCAGTTCAGTCGCTCAGTCGTGTCCAACTCTTTGCCACCCCATGGACTGCAGCACGCCAGGCCTCCCTGTCCATCACCAGCTCTCAGAGTTTACTCAAACTCATGTCCATCAAGTCAGTGATGCCATCCAACCATCTCATCCTCTGTCGTCCCCTTCTCCTCCCGCCCTCAATCTTTCCCAGCATCAGGGTCTTTTCCAATGAGTCAGTTCTTCGCATCAGGTGGCCAAAATATTGGAACTTCAGCTTCAGTCCTTCCAATGAATATTCAGGGTTGGTTTCCTTTAGGATGGACTGGTTGGATCTCCGTGCAGTCCAAGGGACTCTCAGGAGTCTTCTCCAACACCACAGTCCAATAGCATCAATTCTTCGGTGTTCAGCTTTCTTTACAGTCCAAGTCTCATACCCATACATGATGTGTGGTTGTCAAGACTAAGGAACTTAAGGTAACGTCGCGGTCGTCTTGATTGTTATTAGTGTCACCGCTGATGACTGAGCTACTCGGCACAGCACAGCACTGTGGCCACTGTCCCCCGAGCAGGGGCCAGGAGTCAGGCTCGCTGTGAGGAGCCTGAGTCACTGAACCCCTAAATCAGCCCGCCGTGCAGGGCCCAGCACCCCACTGAGCCCAGCCTTCAGGAGCAAAAGCCGAAGACCCGGCAAGTCCTTCGTCTCCTTCACCCCGGCCCCCAGCTTCTCACCAGTTCAGCCAGTCCGAGCCCAGAGCACTGCCCAGACCTGTCCCCAAGTCCCCCCCTGCCCACTGCCTCCACCCGGGCCAGGACCAGGGGGAGGAGAGCGGGATGCTCACCCCGGGGGCACCCCTTCAGGGGGGGATGCAATACTCAGACATCAAGAAAAGGTTTCAACATAATTTCTTACAATAAAAATTTAGCACACACACACACAAAATCAATGGTGAACAATTACTAAGAGCTGAAATAAAGACAGGGCCGGATGCTGCCTTTCCCTAATCCTGGCTCTTTATTCGCTAAAAAAAAAAGAAAAAAAAAAGGCAGGCAAGCCAAGCCCACAGTGGGCTGGTCTGACTTTTTTCTTTAAAGTGAAGTTGCTCAGTCAGGTCTGATTCTTTGCGACCCCATGGACAGTGGCCTGCACCAGGCTCCTCAGTCCATGGATTTTCTAGGCAAGCGTACTGGAGTGGGTTGCCATTTCCCTCTCCAGGGAATCTTCCCAACCCAGGGATCGAACCCAGGTCTCCCGCATTGTAGACAGACACTTTACCATCTGAGCCACAGTAGTAAAGAATCACTTTAGAGTAAAACAGTTAAATTTTCTTTAAGCGTTGCAGTAAAACATCACTTACTCTGACGATCAGTGCCTCACTCACCTCTCCACAGCCACCCTGGTCTCCATTCACCCTGGCCTCCCTCCACCTGCACCAAGTCCCGCCCCATCTCAGCAGGACCCCGCCCTGGCCCCTAGCTCTGCGAGGGTCCCAGCCTCCCGTCCTGGCCCCTCCGGGTCCGCAGTTCCCTCCCAAACACCGGTCAGAAGCATCAGATGACCCTTCCAAGAGGCAAACCAGGTCCCGCTGGTCCCCTGCTTGGAGCCACATTTGGTTTTTTCCTTGCTCCGAGGATGAAATCCAAACCCGATGCAGCCTGCAAGGCAGCTGAACCAGCTCACCCACCGTCGGGTCTCAGAGCCCAGCCTCCCCTGCTGGCTCCCGGAGCCACGGCCATGCCAGCTGCCCTGATCGCAGGCTTCTGTGTCGGCTTGTTTGATTCGAATATTCTCCCCCTGGGCCCTCCCATAGTTGGATCCTCCTCACCATTAGGGGCTCAGTTTATACGCCACCTCCTCTGAGAGGGCCCCTGTGATCCCCTAACTACGTGGCCCCAGGTCTGCATTCACTGTCTCCGATTTATTCTCTTTATAGCATGCAGCACTCTTTTCTCTTTGCCCTTGTTTGCTGAGGGGGTGGGTGGGAGGTGGTGGTAACTGCCTGCCTTCCTCGTCTAGACTGAGAGCTGCAAGAGGGCAGGAGCCTTGCATGTTTAGGTCGCCACCATATTCCCAGAGTGGGCACAAGGCCGGGCACACAGTACGTCCTCAGAAAAATTACATGCAGAACAGATGAACACACGAATGAACGGACTGGCGTCCCAAGGGTACGTTCCTTCAGCTGTTCAGAGCCCGGATTCACAGTCCAGTTTGTCTCTTGGGGGTTAATCCAGTCCTAAGGTCCCAGGCTTGCTCTCCCCTACCCGGAGCTCAAACGACCTCACCTCCTAGGGAGGAGGATGGGCGGGCACTTTTCCAGGCGGACGGCTGAGCTCAGCCGGGGTCCCGGGCATGGATGCACTGGAGCTGAGCGTCCCTCGGCTTACAGCCAGGGTGCAGGCGTCAGGGAGCCAGATTCCTATTCCTCCTCTCACCCTCACTGGCCACGACATTTAAAAAAATCATATCACCTGAGCCTTGACCTGCGAAAGAGACCTACAGACATTTACGAGTGGGGTTCTTATAAATAAAACAAGCGAGTGATGGCTAAGCACTGAGGGGGTGACCGCGGTGGAGCCAAAGCCGGCTGGCCCGGCAACATCGTAAGAGGGGAAACCATTCCAGTCTGTCTGCTGAGCGGGCGTCACGCCATCAGCTGACAGATTGCCGCTGTCTGTCAGCTCAGAACGACGGAACTATCGGCTCCCTGACCCACAGAGGTCGCCTGCCCCCTTCTCTGGGGGGAACACCGACCAGAGACCAACCCCCTGGGCCCGATGTGGAGAAGCTGGGGCAGGCGGCCGGGCCTCCCCTGCCCTGGGCGCCCCCGGGCGCACTCACCTGCAGGCTGAGGCCTCTGGAGGAGAAGGCGGGGACGCAGCAGGCCAGGATAGGGCACCAGAACGGGGCTCGGCTCTGCTTGTCTTCATCCGGACACAGCCAGCCGGGCTGGTTCTCCTCCCCTGCGCGAGAGGAAGGGGCGGGGAGGGCCCGTTAGAGACGGGGCCTGGGAGCCTGCGCCCACGTGCTGACCCTGCCGCTGGACGCTCACTGCTGCCCCTGCAGCCCGCCCCCCCCGCGGCAGCCAGCGCCGCCCTGCTGAGCCTCTGCCGTCCTCGTGGACCCCCTTCCGCCGGGCCCTGGTCCACTTGGAGTAAAGTCCAGACTCTTCCTGGAAGAGCCGCGAGGACCCTCCTTCCCTGACAGCCTCACCTCCGGCAGCAGGCTCCGGCGTGCTAGGCTTTCCTCAGAGGCTGAAACGGGACCCGCAGGAGGGCGTCCCTCTGCCCTCCGCCCTCTCCAGGGCAGGCTCTGCTCCTCGCTGAGGCTGAGGCTGAGCCCTCTCAGAAAGGCCTCAACTGACCATCGCCCCACTCCCCCACCTCCATCGCTTTCTGTCCCAGCCCTGCGGATGTGCGCAATGGCCCTGACCACAATTTCTGGCTCATCTATTAATAGGCTTGCGTCTTTTTCCCTCTGTGTGCGTGTGTGCACAGACGCACAAGTACACGTGTGTGTACGCGTGAATGCACATGCACGTGTGATTCATGGCCTCGTGTGTCCACCAGCCTCCCCCTACGCCCGTTTCCCGTGAAGGCCGAAGCTTCCCACACCTCCTCCTCCGGCCCACTCCATCCTTCACACGGCACTGCACACAGCGGGCTCATGCCCTCGTGTGGCATGAACGAAGCTCCTTCCCCGAGCCCCAATTTCTGGATTAGTCAAATCAGAACGATGGCCTCCAAGAGCAGCCACCTCCCCAAGCCCCGCTCGGCACAGAGCAAGCACTGCAGAAATATGGCCAACTGGGAAGGGCATGAAGCTTTGTTTTCACAAGATGGAAAAATCCCAGAGACCGTCTGCACCGCCGGTAGCTAACAGTTCTGTATCACGTGCTTTGGGCTTCCCAGGTGGCGCTAGTGGTAAAGAACCCGCCTGTCAATGCAGGAGATGTAAGCGACGCGAATGCAACCCCTGGGTGGGGAAGATCCCCTGGAGGAGGGCATGGCAACCCACTCCAGTATTCTCGCCTGGAGAGTCCCACGGACAGAGGAGCCTGGCGGGCTACAGTCCACGGGGTTTCAGAGTCGGACACGCCTGAAGCACCTGAGCACGCAGTGTGTGCTCTGACATTTGCTAAGAGGACAGGTCTCACGCTAAGTGTTCTTATCACACACACACCAGTAACAACAACAAGGCCGAGGGCGGGAGGGAAGTTTGCAGAGGACGCACTTATTTAGGGCGTAGACTGTGGCGACGGAGTTCACGAGGTACGCTTACCTCTGAACTCATCCAGTTGTAGGCATGAAATATGCACGGCTCTTTGTATATCAATCAGACCGCAGTAAAGGGGCTTTAAGACGGCCGTTTCCACTAGAGAAAGGGGATGTCCGTGTGCAGGTCACAACACGAGCTGGAACCAGGGGGCAAGGGCCGAGGCTCTTTGAGAAGACGAGGATGTTCACAAAAGCGGGGATTCACGAACAACCAGCCCCGGCTCCAGCAGAGGCTACGGCGCCTGCCCACCCCCTCGAGCAGCGGAGTCTCTGAGCAAAGGGCTCCCTCCCTGAGCGGGCCAGGGGCACCCCCAGCGCCAGGCCCTCCGCCCCACCGGGCCCTGGTTCCCGCCGCTGGGAGGAGGGGCCGCCAAGGAAAGGACCTGAGCCGAGGACGCGCACCTCTGCAGCGGAACGGCCGTGCGCACCACACCTCACAGTTTCCAGTGCTCTGTTCCATGTGCCCTCCCCCAGCCGGCAGGCGAGCTCAGAGTCTCTGTCCCCATCTACCCGGAGGAACGGAGGGCGGGGAGCCAAAGACAGGGCCCAGGAGCCCAGGAACCAGCCCCCGGGGGCAGCTTGCACAGCACCTGCAAGACAGGTGAGCGTTGAGACAGCCCGCCCGCCCAGGGACGCCCTCTCACGTTAGGGCTGCCCGCCACCCTTGGACAAAGCCCCGGGCGGTGAGTAAGACGGCGAGGCTGCAGAGTCTGGCCCTGCTTTCAAGGCGCTCACAGTCACGCAGACCCCCGCCTCCGCGGGCAGGGGCTCAGGAGAGCGGTCCGAGCCCACCTGCCCGCCCGGGGCTCGGTGAGTGGATGCGTCCGCTCCCCCATCACCGCGTCGCCCGGAGCTGTCCTCCCCTCCCCTCCACGCACTCCCAGCGCATCGAGTCCCAGCAATTTATCCTGTCTCTTCCTTTAATGATCTGACCTTCTCCTTCCAGATGGTGCCTTCCTGGCCTGCTACTGGGAATGTTAACAGAAAATGGGGCTGTTGTTCCCCATCTGCCGCTGCCTTTATTCCCATCACAAAACCGGATGGCTGAGACGGAATCAGAAGGCTGCCTCCTTGGAGGCTGAAAGCCCGCTTGGGGTAAGTGACATTAAGAGCTGGCACCGACGGCAGAGCCGCTATTTCCAGCTGACATTAAGTGGGGGCTTATTTAGCATCGGCTATGTCCGCCAGCACCCACCCAACTCTGGGGTCCCTGCCCGCGCCCATGCCCCCGCGCCCAGGGACCGCCCACCGGCTGCAGGAGGCTGACTCTGCCAGCAGGGCCCTGCGTGGCTCAGAGCCGCACACGTCACCTCTCTGAGCCTGTGGCCTCATCTGGAAAATGGGGGAAATAACTCCAGCCGTTGAGAGTTGTGAGCACCGGGAAGACCACACACAAACATCCAGACACTCAAGAAACAGAACCCAGGCCCTCCCTGCTGGCCCAGTGGCGAAGAGGCCACCTCGCGAGGCGGGGGACGGAGGTTCGAAGCGTGGTCAGGGAACTGGGATCCCACACCCCGCAGGGCAGCGAGGCCCGCCCACCACAACCCCTGGCCTCCATGCGCCGCAACTAGAGAGAGGCCTGCCCGCGGCAACGAAGAGGCCTGCCTCGGCCCAGACCCGACGCAGCCCAGGAAATAAACAATTATTTAAAGCGTGTTTTTACAAAAAGAAATAGAACCCACTACGATCACCGTCCTCGTGGTGAAGAGGATGCCGACTACTGTGCTTGAGGTTGGACCACCCCCAACCCGGGCCGAGCCCTCCACCCTTGCCGGCCTTGCCCAGCGTCTCCAGCCCCGCCTGCCTCCCACTCCCCGCGCTCAGCCCCAGCCCCGCACCCTGGCCCCCACGGTGGCCCCAGCAGACAGCCCAGCCTGCCCTGCTCTACGCCCTAAACCCAAGGCCCCGTCACACCTGCCCAGCCCACGAAGATGCTGCAGACCGCGGCCATGGGCATACCCGCACGTGTCTTGTCCGGACACTTCGCCCCTGCAGAGAGACGCTGGGGTCCAGGGAGGCCAGGCGGCAGCCATGGTCACCCGGCTGGGGTAAACCCCAGAGGGGCTCCCAGGCCAGCACCCTCGGCCCTCCTGCAGAGCAGACCTGCTGCTTCCAGCTGAGCGCTTGGGTAGGTCCTGGCGCCGCCCTCTGACGGCTGAGGGTTAATGAAGACCCAGCGAGGACCTGTTTGTCTGATCGTGGGACTGGCCTGGGATGTGCCTGGCCCAGGTCCTCCAGGGGTGGGAACAAGGAAGGCCGTGTCAGGAGAGGCTCCAGGGGTCCCTGGGCCACGGATGAGGCACTTAGAGCCACAGGGCTGGGGGACAGGAAGGGAGGCCGGAAGCCCCAACCTGTCCTTTCCCCAGCCCCACCTCCGGGGCCTCCTCTCGACAAACCTCTTCCCAAACCTTAGAGAATGGAGATTAACTGGCAGGGGGCAGGGGGAGGGCGTCCTGGCCCCCTCTAAATGTGACCCCAGGCTGGCCCGGCCACTCCCCCGGGAGACGCAGACACCCCTTTCCTGGGAGTGCCCCTTCCAGGCACCATCTCCCCTACGCTCAGCCCACACCCTGAGAACATCTCCATTTTCTAACGGAGAATCCCAGGCATGCAGGGGTGAAGGCGTCTGTCCAAGATCATGGACCTGGCATGCCGCAGAGCTGGGAACTGAACCCACAGAGTCTGGCTCTGCGTCACGTGGTGCTCAGACCCCGTGATGCACAGGAAGAGGCCCCGGAGACTCAGGCCGGGTTAGGGGAGACATCCCGCCTTCCTCAGGCCGCAGTGCACGGCGGTGGCCACACGGGAGTGTCAGTGGGGTCCCGAGATCCCCCAGGACCCCTGCCCTTCCAAAGGGTAGGACTGACTCCCCATCCCAGTTCCCAGGGCCCCTGCCCAGCCCTCAGCTCTCAGCCTTTGTGGATTATGATCTCGGCAGACTGGACTCAGGAAGAGAGGAAGATACAGGGGAAAAAATTAAAGGAATAACATCCTTTGTGAATAAATGCTTTTAACATGTTCTATTTCTAACAGGCTCATATTATTCCCACCCCCCTCCCGCACCAGGCACTGCAGATAAAAAAACAAACTGGCCAAATAAAAGAACCAAATTATTCAAGCCCCAGGGGAACCCTGGCATTCAAATAAGATTTGAAATGACTCTCTTTCCATTAAAACTTCTGCTGCAGTGAAACTGGGTGGAGATAAGCCAGCTGAGCGTCCTCACAGGCCGCGGAGAAGGGAGCCGCTCACACCAGTGAGCTCCTCTCTGGCCGATGCCGGGACCCTCTGGCAAAGCATCTGAGCTTCAGATGGGAGATGCTCACAGGTCCACACATGGGGCTCAGGCCCTGGACGCCTCCCCCAGGGGCAGGGGAAGCGGAGCACGCGGCCCACGCCCAGCAGGGAGGCCACCATGGCCGGAATCCCTGCCGCCCTCTGCCAGGGCCAGGGCAGCCTCGGCTTAAACCCCCTCTTCCACCGTCCACAGGCCTCCTGCTCATAGGAACATCCCGCGGAGGCCCATACGGGTCAGCACCAGACCCCAGAGGGCCCGATCCCGGCTCCTCCAAGCCCAGGCCCTCTCCCTATTCCCTCTCCCACCTCCCCAAACCCTCTCAACGCCCCCTCTGCCCCTCCGCGCCTTCCACACCCCCTCCGTGCCCCCCACCTGCCCTCCACGCCCCCTCCGTGCCCCCCACACGCCCTCCACCCCCCCTCCGCGCAGCAGCCAGACGAGCCACTGAATCGGAAATCAGGTCACACCGCCCTCCGGCTCTCAGCGCAGCAACCAAGCCCCCACACTTCCAGACACAAACTCCGTACACCTCACCCTGGCTTTCCGGTAAACCCGCTGCCCACTTCCGCCAGCCGCCCCTCACACCCGGCTGTGAACCAGCTCTGGCCACCTCAGGACCTTTGCACTTGCCGTATGGCCTGGCTCACTGGACCGAGACCTCTGCCCAGCTCCAGACATCACCTCCACAGGGCCCGCCCTGACCAGTCCAGACCCCAGGCTGCGTGCGGGTCACACGTCGGCTTCACCCGCCTGGCAGCTCCAGGCCCTCCCTGTGGATTCGCTCATCCTGTGAACCTCTGCCTGCTCTTGTAAACTGTAACTTCCGTGAGAACAGTGAACCTCTGCTTGTTCGTGGTTCTCATCCCCATGCCTAAAATCACTGCATTGTTGTCATTCAGTCGCTCAGTCGCGTCCGACTCTCGGGGACCCCGTGGACTGCAGCACGCCAGGCCTCCCTGTCCATCACCAACTCCCGGGGCTTGCCCAAACTCATGTCCATCAAGTCGGTGATGCCATCCATCTCATCCTCTCAAATAACTGTAGAGACTCAATACTTTTTTTAATTGATGAAAGCCATTGACAAAGGTCCTGACCCCTTTCCAGAAACGTTTTAAAATCTATTGGAGATATATATCGAATACTTATCTTGAAAAAGATCACACCAGAAACAGAAACAAAATAAAATAAAACCTCCAAAATCACTGCTATTGACTAGAATCAGCATATGGAAATTCTAGCATGTCACAGACAATAATGGTTTTGATGGGCAACAAACCAGGCCTTTTGTCAATTCAAAAAAAGCACAAATAAAGTGCTTATAGCTTAACAAATGTGGTTTGGCAGACGGAAGCTCCCCAACTTGAGGAAGTATGAACAAGAATTAAGAGTGGACTCTAAAGCCGACCGCCCAGCTTCTGAACCCTTCCTGCTGCGGGAGCTCCGGCAGGTCACTGTACCTCTCTGGGCCGCAGAATCTCAACCGTTCAAAGGGATTCACAACAGACTGGCCTCTTGGTGTTACTAAGAACGTGAAATGAGAGAGAGGTGTGTAAAATGCTTAGAAAAAGGCTTGCCACACAGGAGACACTTTATAAATAGAAATGTCCATTATTTCAAGGGGGATGAATAGGAGAAAAGACCCTGGTGGCTCAGACAGTGAAGAATCTGCCTGCAATGCGGGAGACCTCGGTTCGATCCCTGGGTTGGGAAGATCCCCTGGAGGAGGGCATGGCAACCCACTCCAGTGTTCTGGCCTGGAGAGTCCCATGGACAGACGAGCCTAGAGGACTGCAGTCAGTGGGGTCACAAAGCGTCAGACACGACTGAGCAACTAAGCACCGCAGCGGAGAAAAGAATTCTAAAGAGGCCTCTGGTTGAGAATCAGTTTAGTCTAACCTGCATCATTCTTTTTACAACAGTTTTATCAAGACATAATTCCGCTACCATAAAATCCACCCCTTAAATAAAGAGTACACTTCACTGATCTCTGGTATAGGCGCTCAGTTGGGCACCATCACCACTCTCTAGTTTGAGAACGTTTTCATCCTTCTCACCAAAAAAAAAAAAAAACCCCTTAGTGGTGACTCTCCAGTCTCTCCTCTTCCAGACCCCAGGCAACCACCAATTAACTTTCCATCAGCTCCCACCATTCTACAGATAGGGAAACTGAGGCTCCGAGAGGGGAAGTGACATGTCCAAGGTCACTAAGCCCAGTACACCATCTCCCTTCACCCAGAAGCCCCCGCGGCCCCCGAGACTGAACGCCCCCCTCATACACATACACACACCCCAAACCTCCCCTGTCCACCCCTGACCCTAGGGCTTTACTCACGGAGTCCAATCTTGGCCAAGTGCAACCTGTTGACCCAGGAGATCTTGCTCAGAGGGTTGGGGGTGATGAAGACCACCATGAAGCTGATGGGGCGGCCAGACCTTCGGTGAGAGAGTAGGGTATGAGTACCGGAATGGGGCTCCCCGGGGAGGCCCCCAGCCCCTCTCCCGCCCCCACCAGCCCTGGAGACAGATCGTGGTCTGTGCAAAGCATCGAAACACAGCCAGAAAGGCTGGTGGCCTGGCAAAGACTCCGTCCCTTGGGGAAAGAGTTCCTCCACCCACCACCACCGCAGGGACAGGTAGGTCCCCAGAGCGACAAGGCCATGGCCTCCCAGCCTGGCCCAAGGGCCCAGCAAGGCCACAGGGGTCTGGGCCTCTGCAGGCTGCAATGCAAGCGGCCCCCCAGGCCCGACTGGTCAGCGTCCACAGGCCTCGCCAGCCACCCGAACACGCCTGGCCCAGAGCCTGTGACTCGGGCCTGTGCCTGGCCCCTGACGCAGAGCAGCTGCTCAGTAAACGTCTGCTGAACGATACATGAATGAATGATGGAGGGAGTGAACAGAGGTGTGTGCAGGCTTGGGGGGCGCGGTCCCTGCTGTCCCTGTCACCTCGCCTCGGAGCAGCAGGGCGCCTTCACTGTTTCTGAGCTCGTCTCACCCCTGTGGTCCACCCCAGCTGGGAGAGGTGGGTGGGCCCGGGGTCCCGAGCGCTCTGTGGGGCGTGGGGAGGAGGACGTGCAGGGTTGGGGGGACAGGGCGGCTCAGCAGGGCGCTGGGAGCCAGCAGGAGGGCCGCTCGCAGGTTCAGGCCCCCACCCGGGGCTTCAATCCCCGTGCCCTGCAGCCACGGAGCCTGTAAGACTCCCTGCCTAACCCTGCCACACACGCGCGTGCACTCAGTCATGTCTGAGTCTTCGTGACAACAGACCCAGTGGGTCACAAACTGGGCTCTGACCACCACCGCCCGGCCTAGGCCTGGGAGTGGGGATCCTGAGGACCCGGCCCCGCCCCCTACGTCTGCGCCCCACCTCCCCACCTGCAGAGTGGGGACCACACGGCTCACTCTCCATCTCTGCGTCAAGTCCACAAATGCCAGCTCTGGGTCTACGGAGCACCGGCTCCTGTGTGGGCATCTGGGGGAGGCTGGGTGCACCTGGTCCCAGGGGATGCCACAGTTGACCGACCGCTGGCAAAGTGTCCGAGCAGCCCAACAGAGGACGGGCTCCCCCGGGTACAAACGGGTCCTCTGTTCATTCATTTCAATCATGCACTGGACCACGGGTACCTGCTCTGTGTCAAACTCCGCGCCAGGCCCAGCCCACGCCCAGCCCAGGCCCAGCCCAGGCCCAGCCCAGGCCCAGCCCACGCCCAGCCCAGGCCCAGCCCACGCCCAGCCCACGCCCAGCCCACGCCCAGCCCACGCCCAGCCCAGGCCCAGCCCAGGCCCAGCCCAGGCCCAGCCCAGGCCCAGCCCACGCCCAGCCCACGCCCAGCCCACGCCCAGCCCACGCCCAGCCCAGGCCCAGCCCAGGCCCAGCCCACGCCCAGCCCACGCCCAGCCCACGCCCAGCCCACGCCCAGCCCACGCCCAGCCCAGGCCCAGCCCACGCCCAGCCCAGGCCCAGCCCACGCCCAGCCCACGCCCAGCCCAGGCCCAGCCCAGGCCCAGCCCACGCCCAGCCCACGCCCAGCCCAGGCCCAGCCCAGGCCCAGCCCAGGCCCAGCCCAGGCCCAGCCCACGCCCAGCCCACGCCCAGCCCAGGCCCAGCCCACGCCCAGCCCAGGCCCAGCCCACGCCCAGCCCACGCCCAGCCCACGCCCAGCCCAGGCCCAGCCCACGCCCAGCCCACGCCCAGCCCACGCCCAGCCCAGGCCCAGCCCAGGCCCAGCCCAGGCCCAGCCCACGCCCAGCCCAGGCCCAGCCCAGGCCCAGCCCACGCCCAGCCCACGCCCAGCCCAGGCCCAGCCCAGGCCCAGCCCAGGCCCAGCCCAGGCCCAGCCCACGCCCAGCCCACGCCCAGCCCACGCCCAGCCCACGCCCAGCCCACGCCCAGCCCAGGCCCAGCCCACGCCCAGCCCACGCCCAGCCCCTCCTAGCCAGGAGCAGGACGGACCGACGCCCCTCCCGGGCCCCTCCTCTCACTTGTCGGGCTTCCCAGGGAGCAGGAGCCGCAGGCGGCACTTGTTGGCTGAATGGATCTCTTCCTCCTTCACCCGCATGAGCCGCTGCAGGGCCAGGCACCAGTCCTGGGCCACCGTCATGTTGAGGTTCTGGGGCGCAGGGAGCCAAGGATGTCAGCACAAGGCCCGCTGTCCCCGAGCTGCGCTCGAGTGCAGTCGGGGCCCGCGAGGGGGTGGAGCGGGGGTCCCCACACTCCGCCACTCCCCGGGAGCCCGGCCGTGGTTCCGACTGCCCCCAGCACCCCTCCTTTGAAAGGGACACCCCCTCCCAGCCTGGGATGGCCTTGGGAAGGCGCTGCAGGACAAACCAGACTCTACAGAGCACAACAAAACGATGCCCACAGCTGGGCCCTGCTCGACCGGAACCAAAGCTTCCGCCCGAGCCACAGACCGCGGCCGGGCTCCCAGTAGCGACGGGGCACCTCCCGGCACTGCTGGGGGGCCAAGGCCAGGGCACACCCAGCACCGAGCGAGGGCAGCGGCCCGTGCCCCGGCCCAGGCCGGCGCCGGGTACCTGGTAAGTGCCGTGCAGCGTGCTGACGAGGAGGGTGATCTGCTCCACCACGGCCAGGTCCTTCTGCAGGTCCTGAAGCTCCTGGAAGAGGCGCGGCGGCCCGAGGTACACCTTATCTGGGCAGAGAGACACCCTGTGGGTGGGAAAGGCACCAGCAGGAACCCCAGCAGGCGCTCACGGCAGCGGCGAGGGGCTGCCGGGCCTCCCGGGGGCTCAGCGGCTGGGAGTCCGCCAGCCAGTGCAGGAGACCCGGGGGGATCCTCGGTCCGGGGGGATCCCACAAGCCGCAGGATAACCGAGCCGGTGCACCACAGGTACGGAGCCAACGCTCCAGAGCCTGCACTCCGCAAAAGAAACTGCTGCAGTGAGCCGGCACACCACGGCCAGAGAAGAGCCCAGCTCAGGCCAGGAGAGAAAGCCCGTGGGGGCAGCAAAGCCATAAATAAAACAAACACATCTTAAAAAAAGAAGAAGAGCTGTCGCCCTGGGGATGTGGCACTAGAGATACAGAAGGAAATGTTACCAGGCTCTCGTCTACTAGCGGGGACCATCCAGTCGGGGGAAAGTCTAGCGCCTGGGGCCTGGGCCACACTCAGTCTATGCAGCGGGTCACAGGAGACCGGAAGACTGAGAGCCAGCTGCTCCAGGAGGCACCGCCTTAGAGGAAAGCAGCCATGCCGAAGGACCCGTGAACAGCAAGCAGCTCACAGATGCTCTAAGAGCCCGCTCTACGGCAGGCTGGATTGTACGTGTTAGAGAGAAAGCGGCACGTGAGGCAGACAAGGTCCCTGTTCTCGTGGAGCGGATGACCTGGTCGGGGTGGCATGCGTGCTAGGTCGCTTCAGTCGAGTCCGACTCTTTGCGACCCCATGGACTGTAGCCCGCCAGGTGCCTCTGTCCTCGGGATTCTCCAGGCAAGGATACTGGAGCGGGTTGCCATCTCCTCCTCCAGGGGCTCTTCCTGCCCCAGGGATGGAACCTGTGTCTTCCTCTCCTGCACTGGCAGGCGGGTTTTTTATCACTAGCACCACCTGGGAAGCCCAGTGGGGTGGGGGAGGAGCCAAGAAGACTGTGGGAGGCACTAGGGAGGAAGGTATCAGGGTGATGGGACAGAGACGGGATGGGGTGGCAGCACCCAGATCTCTGGGGATGATACAGCTGCAGCCTCGGGGAGGAGGGCAGCGAGAAACAGCAGGAGTGCCCAGCAGGGTCGGACGGGGAGGCTCTAGACACGAGGCCAGGGAAGCCGGCTGTGTTCTCCACACCGCGGTTACCCACGCTGAGCTCTCATGGAGCCCCAGGGCAGGGTGATGGCACTTAACCTGGATTTTCATCCAGATGATCATCTAACAAACAGGTGCACACCCTCAGTCACCTGGATATAATGACTGTAAAGCCACATCCTGGGCTTCCCTGGCGCTCTGGGGATTAAGAATCTGTGCTTCCACTGCAGGGGGCATGGCTTCTATCCCTGGTCAGGGACTAAGGTCCCACGTACCTCGTGGTGTGTTCAGAAAAGAAGGAAGGAAGAAATCCACGCCCTGCTGCCAGCGTGAGGGCTTCCTGACTTTGCAGCCACGTGGACTTTGGTGCAGGCAATGAACATGGAGCAAGGTGGGCGTGGGCGGTAAGAGACAGGCTCCCACTGAAGGAAGGGCAGAGACGGGCTCTGCAGTGACCCCAGTGGGACGAGCTGGAGGGCAATGGGGACCACACGAGGCACCTTAGGGTGACAGGAGCAGACAGCTCGAAAGAACCCGGCCCGTGAGAGAATCACACGCAGGCTGAGAGCGACTTCATTCCAGCAAAACAACCTCATCCATCATGTTCCACTAATGCTGCTAATTCGCATTTTATTGTTTTGTAGCTTCATTTCTATTCCGCTTGTGATTCTGTTTAGATGTTATGGTTGTTCAAGGGATATAAGCGTAAGAAGTTTATTAATATTATACCTAGTCTTAGAGCTGCACGTATTTGAATAACAATATAATAAAATCTCATCCAAGGCCAACTGGGGCTCAACAAGGATTTCTTCTCTCCTCTTTGAAGGGGGACTGGCACTCTAGCCCTCTACTTTGAGAAATGGCGGTCACAGATAAGACAGTGGTTGGAGGGGGCCCAGAGCAGAAGTCCGAGTGGTCCCGGGAAAGTGGAGCAGACAGAACCTGGGCTGGAGGTGCCTCGGAAGGGGGCAGGCGGGCTGGGAGCCCCTCCCGGGGGGGCTTCTGTAAACAGACAGCCGGGAAAGCAGGACAGCCCCCTGGGGAGGTGCACCCAGAGGCTGAAGTGGGTACGGCCCCCCGAGGGCAAGAGTGTGCGGCGAGCCCCTGCCTCAGGGGCACCCCCAGGGTTAGGGCGGGACAGGGCTGGTGGGGAGGCCGAGAGTCACGGGCACCCCTGACGCCCTGCAGTCACCTCCTCTGTTCACTCGGCAAACGTGTGTTAACACCCTCCACACGCCCGGGCACAGGGCCACAGTCACACCAGGGGGCAAGACGAGACGGCAACCAAAGCATCACCGTAAAGGTGAAAACACAGCCGGGCCTTGAGAGCACAGAACCGGCGGCTGGCCGGCCCGAAGGAGTCGGGAAGGCTTCTCGAGGAGGGGTCACCTGAGCCAAGATGAGTAGCGGCAGCGAGACAGGACCGGAGAGCAGAGAACACGTGGAAAGGGGCAGAGGCCAGGAGAAGGCCCTGGGGCAGGAGGGCACTCAGCCCCCCAGGAACAGAGGCCCGAGCCGGAGGGGGCGGGTGGGCTGAGGCGGGGTGGGGGGTGGGCCCCCGGGACAGGCGTGCGGGCCTCAGCGAGGACGCCGGGCTTCAGCCCAGGGCAGCGGGAAGCCACCGGCGCGTTTCAGGTGCGGGGTGACACGTGGCTCTGGCGTGCACTTGGAAGAGTCGGCCCGGGAGGGAGGCGGGCAGGACTGGGGGGGCGCAGCCAGGAGGTCCTGCAGCAGCAGGAGACGGAGGAAGCGGGCGGACAGGGGAGCTGGTCACCGCCAGTTCTCACTGTCCCCGTCATCGGACAGAGTCTGAGGAGACAGTCAGGGTAGGGAAGGAGGATCCAGGCAGATGGAGGCCACCCTGAGCCTGAGCTCTGGGGGTTTTGGGGACAGGCCACCTGGGCCCCTCACAGAACAGACGGGCAAACTGCGGTCCCACAGGGAGGCAGGCGATGGCCAGGCAGGCCCTAGAGGTCATGCTTTCGGATCCAAGGTCACTGCGTGTGCACGCCTGTGTGTGCATGTGCGTGAGCATGTACAGGGCTGGGGTGGGCGGGGCGGTGGGGTGGAGGGGTGACTGCAGTGGGGGTTGCGTTTGCACACTCGGGTAGGGACATGGGTGCGTGTGTGTGCACAGCTACAAACAGCAGGAAAAGTCTCCAGGCCAAGTGCCCGCGGGCGGCCCGGGCGGGGGGCGGGGGGGCGGGCACTCACTCTGGGCCTGGCCCGCGGCCGAGGCCTTCTTGGCGCCGGCATGCTGGATGAGCACGTTGTCCTTGTCGTAGGAGCCGCCCTCCTGGCCCACCTCCACCACCTGCACCTGCGGCAGCGCTGTGTTCCACTTCACCACGTACTTGGGCCCCAGGGGCACCAGGCTGCTGATCTCCAGCTGGCCCCTGCCAGGGACAGAGGACACGGCCCTGGAGAGCCTGCCGCGCCAGCCCCAGGGTCAGCCCAGAGCCGCTCCCCCGCACGTCCGTTCAGCCAGGCACCTGGCAGCTCAGCACAGCCCCGGGGCCCAGCCGAGCAGGTGGAGCGGGCAGCCGGGCGAGGCGCAAGCGTCGGCACCCAGGCCAGCCCCAGAGGCGCACGCCCACCCCGAGCCTCGAGCCCCTACCTGTGGTTGGCAGGCCTGAGGAAAAAGACAAGAAGGGTCGTTATTGTTGCTGAGCGATTTCTGCAAGCACTGAGACCCCCTGCGGGGCGGCCGCCGGGCTGGACCACGTGAGGGCGGAGGGGGACCACATGGGGGGCTTCTCCCCAGGCCGGACGCTAGCCTTCCTTCACCCCCTTTTCCCACCACAGCCCTGCTAGGAAGCCTGCCTTATTTCAGAAAAGGATACTGAGGTTCAGACAGGTCACATGACTCACCCCAAGCTACCCAAAATGATCCCCCAAAAGTGGGCCACCAACACCCTCATCAGCTTCCCTGGTGGCTCAGATGGTAAAGAATCTCCTGCAATGCAAGAGATCCTGGTTGGATCCCTGGGTGGGGAAGATCCTGTGGAGAAGGGCATGGCTACCCACTCCAGCATCCTTGCCTGGAGAATCTCATGGACAGAGGAGCCTGGCGGGCTACAGTCCACGGGGTCACAAAGAGTCGGACACAACGGAGTGACTAATGCTTTCACTTTTCAACACCCCCATCACACGTTCATACCCTGGAGGCTCCAAGCAACAGGAGGGCAGAGCGGGTGTCGGTCAGATCCCTGGCACCGGCACAGAGCCAGGATGCAGACAGGACTTAATCACAGAGCTCGGGGCACCCATGGCAGTCCAGTGGTTGAGACTCCATGCCCTCAATGCAGGGGACTCAGGTTCAATCCCCGGTCAGGGAAGTAAGATTCCTCATGGCACACGGTGCAGTCAAAAAAAAAAACTCCAGTGTTCACATGAGAGGGTGACTGAGTGAGTGCATAAGGGATGAGTCGTCAGCAGAGCTGCACAGACTCGGGTCAGAGGCTGCCTGGCCTGAGGCCCCGACCAGGGCCGGGTCCCCCCAGACCTGTGAACGGGCACCAAGTAAGGGTCCGGTAAACACTGAAGGACAATCGGACAGACGGACGAGGGCGCGGAGGCTGAGCGTGTGGGAGAGCCGGGCAGGGTTCACCCCTGACTGTGGGTGACTCTCCTCATGGGTCTGGGGTGCTGTTGCCAGCTGTTGCTTCCGGAGGTTTTGAAAGCCCTGCCAAACAGTGAGGAATGAGGTTCTCCTCCACTGGCAGGGCTAAGAGTCTTGCTGGAAAGGTCCCATGGGCCTTCACGGGGTCAAGAGTCACGATCCCCGACGCCCAGAGGACCGAGCAGCAGATGGGGGTGACCCGGGTCAGCTGGGAAGCCCCGTAAAGGGCTCACACAGCCCAGACACAGGCCCATGTGGTCCCAGGCAGTGTGGGCCCAGAATGTGGGCTCTTCCATTTTCAAGAGAAGTTGGATGTCTCAATCTTTCTGTGAATTCCCCAGAGGAGCCAGACATAAGATTTCCGGAGGGCTACTGCAACCCTCAGGCCACGAGTCTGCAGACTCAGGCCTCAGGCATGGCCCTCGTCCCACTGTAAGGCTCCAACTCCAGTCCCAACTCCAGCCAGGCCCGGCGGGCTGGCCCCAGGCATTTCTGCAACCTCTGACCCAGAACCAGGAAACCAGGCTCTGGCAGGGAGTGGGGGAAAAAGGCAAAGCCTTGTGCTAAAACCACTGCGACCTGGCTGGAGGAAAACCTACTTGACTTAAAGTGGCCGGGACTTGGGGGACTTCCCTCGCGGTCCAGTAGCTAAGACTCCTGGCTCCCAACCCAGGGGGCACAGGTTTGATTCCTGGTCTGGGAACCAAGACCCCACATGCTGCATGGCGCAGCCAAAAATAATGATGATGATGATGACGATGCTACAGCAGGAATTTGGGATCTGGGCGGGACACAGGGAAGACCCTCTTGGATTTCAAAGTGGTCAAAACTCGAGAGGCTGTTCCGTTCTGAGGCCAGAGCTCCAGAAGAGCCCACTCTGAGCCGTGGCCAGCCATGGGCCTCAGTGACCTTTGCAGGTGCTTCCTAGCTCTGGGAACGGGGATTCCAGCAGGCAAAGAGGGGTGAAGAGGACATCAGACAGCTGGAGCCCTCAGCCAGGCTCACACAGGACCCCGGCAGGACAGACTGGGACGCGACAGGAGGGGTCCCCAGGGTGGGGGGTGATGGCCAGGCCTGCTTACTTGAAGTTGATGTTGGCACAGACCAGCATGTCATTGAGCAGGAAGACCCGGCGCTCCTTGGACTTGATTAGCTGCCCGCGGTCACCGTACACGGTCTCCGTCAGCGTCTCACACAAAAGCAGCTGCCGCTGGCCAGAGGTCAGAAGCTAGGAGAGGAGACAGGGCCAGGTCAACGCCAGCATCGCTCACGGGCTGGTTCGCAGACAGCACTGCGCCAAATAGCCAGGATGGTCCTTCCACGCCCAAAGGGGACTGCGACCGGGAGAGGCGGGGGTGAGGCGGGGCCACGTCCTCCACCCCTGGGGACCAGAGGCACTGACCGCCAGGCCCCTCCATCCCTGCCAGCAGCAAGGCTCCGGGGCACAGAGCCACGCCCTGGCCCCGAGGCACGCCGTGGAGCCCTCGGGCCGGTGCCGGCCACCTGCCCACACCTCGGCCTCCTCGGCTGTCACGTGGGTGACGGCACCAAAGCTCAGGTCGCCAGGGAAACGCGTGACCGGCTACGCGACCTACAGAGCCCCGGACGGGGCTCACTCAGAATTATTAAGAACTTCAAGACAACAATGGCAGAGCGTTAACCCAAATGCAGGGCCCCCTGAGTGCTGGCCCTAGGGAGCCAGCCCCACGGTGGGACACCCTGCAGATGGCCCCTGTCCCCACGGCTCAAGCAGGCAGACTCCTGGCCCGAAGGCAGGTCCCGCTCCTCACCCTGACCTGTTGACCTGTGTCGGCCCCAGACCTTAGGGAAGGCCTCGTGCGGGGCTGGGAGGGCTCTGCTGGTCAGCAAGGCAGCCCTCGGGCCAAGCTGACCAGGCTGAAGACCTTCACACCTCCGGGCAGGCGTGTGCCCACCCCAGGCGGACACCAGCCAGCACGGGACCGGCATCAGAGCCAGGGACCCACGGAAAACACGTCTTTGCTAAGAAGGGACTTTGCGGAGGAAGAAGAGTGTTCAGCCAAGTTCATTCCCAAAGCCAAGCACATTCTCACAAAGGCCACCCCCGTCCTCCCCGTCCTCGCAAGGAAAAGGGCAGATCACCCCAAAACCTCTCCCGGAGAGAACACCCTGCCATCCTCTGAAGAACCATGTCTCTCCGGGTAGCACGGAACCCTGAGCAGCTCCACATGCCACTAGAGAGCCCACGTCTCCTTCCACCAGCTCGAGGGTCCCAAGGCCCCCCATTCCCGGATGAGGGGACAGAGACCCCCATGGCAAAGCGGCCTGCCAAGACCCCCTGCTGGCTGAGCAGCAGGGCAGGCTGGAGCCGGGCCACACGCACTGTCTCCAGTGCGAGGCAGCTGGCCGCACACCCGCCAGGTCCAGGCTGGGGGTGAGAGCAGTCAGGGAAAGGCCCGTGGCTCCCAACACACGCACACACACACAAAAAAAATCTCAGGGTCCGCCAGGGGTCCCCCCATGACTGCAAAGGCTGGGCTCCCCCACCTCACAACTTCCACCACCCAGCTGACCACCGGCTTGTGAAAACACAGCTGGGACCCTGAGGATAGCAGGCCCCAGAAAAGACAGCCACATGTGCCGTGACCCAGAACGTGGGACAGGAAAGTCCCCTGCCTTCTGGCAACCACCCTCCTGCCACTTAAGCAGATAAAAAAAAAAGACAAAAGAACGCTCGGGGATTGCACAAGCAGCCCCCGGAGCCAGGTCCTGAGCAGGCACATTTTGAAACGGCCGACCCGGTTCCGCTCCGGGCACGCCCGGTTTCGCTTCCACTTCTCTCTGGGGGGCGGGCGGCGAGGGGACAGCGCTGGCTCAGAGTGGCCGAGACCACGCCGGGGGCCAGCTCCCCCGGCCAGGGAAGGCGCGGTGTGCAGCCACCGCCGCCACCCCGAACGCATCCAGCACGGCCACGAGACGGCGGGGAACTCGGGCCCGGGCTGTCAGTCCGCCTCCCAACACCAGACGGGTCTCCCTGACCTCCAGCCAGAGGCCACTGCTCCTGCGGCCTGGGTGTCCCCCAGTGGCCAGAGGAGAGGGGAGCACAGCTCTTTCTCGGGCCTAGGTGTAAAGAGAATTCCCCCAGGTGACTGCACAGGTGTGTGAACCGAAGCAAGAGAAGCCCTCACGGTCACAGAAGCGGAGCGCAAGCAGGAGACAGAAGAAGGCGCTTCTCGAGCGGACTGGGCCGAAGTCACGTGCCTGAGAGGCATTCCGAATTAGAAGGCTGGGGGAGCCCCGCCCAGAGGTGGGGAGGAGGGATGCCCCCACCCCGGAGGCCCACCCTGGGCAACACTGGACGCGGCACCCCTGGGGAGGGGGCTCCTCTCCTGCCCTATCTTTTCCTCCCAGCTCTATCCTCCTGGAACAGGTGGCGCAAACCCAGCTGCCAGCAGGTAACTTCAGGGAAAAGACCCGGATGGGGGCTGAGGGGCACGGGCACCTGCTACTTGGGTGACCGGCCCCGCGTGAGAAGGTGGGCCAGGATGCCAGCTCTTCCAACCCTTCGAGAAGATGAACGAGTCTAAATTTTGTGGGACACTTCTCCATTTCTAAATGCTGGCAACCAATTTCATCTCCTTAAAAGTCCTGTGTGGGCCTGAGTACACTTGTGCGGCCTGAATTTGGCCTGAGGTGGGACCGTCTTAAGATGCAGGGCCCTGAAGCTTAGACCACCTTGTCCTGGCCCTGCTCCATGGGCCTGCAATACAGGTCAAAGACGACAGCGCAGGTCAGAGAGCATCACAGGCTATGAAGCGCGGCCCACGTGGGGAGGGCCGCGGTCCTCATGGTGACGCTCGACAAACACTAGAAAGCTCTTCCCCTGTGGCTGAAATCCCACTGACCTTAGTCACCGGCCTGAGTTCTGCTTTTGGGGGCATAGAGCCAGGAGGCTCCCAGTTTCTCCCCCGGATGATCTGAATACCTTCCTGTGACCCTACGCGATGTCCCTTCCCCAGGAAACAACTCTTGTTCTTGCCAAGTGCCCTGGGGTGTGGTCACCTCCCCGCAAACCATCAGGGCCAAATCCCACCCTCCATTGAGTGAAAGGGGGCGGAGCCCGGGGTGGGGGACCTCCCAGATGTGGGTGCAGCCGCAAGATGTGTGTGCCACAAGCCGCCAAGGAGACACAGGACTGAAGTTCCCTGGCGGTGACTCCGGGAGGGGACTGATTCTCTCTATGTTTTACAAATAGGGTTCTCCAGGGACCTCCCAGAATCCACCTACCAACACAGTGATGGACACAGGTTCAATCCCTGGTCCAGGAAGACTCCACACGCCTGGGAGCACCTAAGCCTGTACACCACAACTGCTGAGCGCCACGGTCTTGGGCCACGAGCCGCAGCCACTGAAGCCTCATGTCCCAGGGCCCACGAGCCGCGACCACGGAGCCCTGGAACCACAGCCACTGAAGCCTCATGTCCCAGGGCCCACGAGCCGCGACCACGGAGCCCTGGAACCACAGCCACTGAAGCCTCATGTCCCAGGGCCCACGAGCCGCGACCACGGAGCCCTGGAACCACAGCCACTGAAGCCTCATGTCCCAGGGCCCACGAGCCGCGACCACGGAGCCCTGGAACCACAGCCACTGAAGCCTCATGTCCCAGGGCCCACGAGCCGCGACCACGGAGCCCTGGAACCACAGCCACTGAAGCCTCATGTCCCAGGGCCCATGAGCCATGACCACTGAGCCCTCAAACCACAGCTACTGAAGCCTGCGTGTCCCAGGGCGCACGAGCCGCGACCACGGGGCCCAGGAACCACAGCCACTGAAGCCTGCGTGTCCCAGGGCCCACGAGCCGCGACCACTGAGCCTGTGAGCTGTCTCTACTGAAATCCAAGGACCCAGAGCCTGTGCCCACAAGAGAAGACCCCACAATGAGAGCCCGTGCACCACAACAAAGAGTAGCCTCTCCTCGCTGCAAATTAAAAAAAAAAACCCACAAAAAAGCAAAGAATACCCATCGAAGCCAAAAATAAAATAGATAAATAATAGTTTAAAAAACAGGGTTCTCTAATAGACTCATCTGAAGTGTTAAGATTTTTTTTGCTAGAATGTTTCTAAGTTGCAATCTCAAAATATGGCATGGATTTTTTTTTTTTTTTTGGTCTTTCTTCTTAAAACGTAACACTACTAATGACAACGCCACCTTGTATTAAGGACTCTGGGTCTGCCACTTCGCCAGTGTTCTCCTTGGCCTTGCAGAAACCCTGAGGGTCAGGCGCTGTCCAACTCCTTTCAGAGGAAGGTTTCAGAGGAAGCAACTGAGGTTCAGAGAGTTGGGTGAGTCCCCACAGTAAACACCAGTGGCAAAATCCGGATTCACACCCAGACTCTGCCTCCACGGCCCAGTGGTTTAAACATAATACTAGGCTATCATTTCTGGCGTCCTTACTGGCAATTCTACAGATAAACAAAATCAGCTTTTATCCTAACAATGCCTGAGTAGTAAACTAATGTGAGGGTGGCCGGGAGGGGGTCTAGTCAAGACTGCTCCTCGGGACTTCCCTGGAGGTCCAGGGGCTAAGAAGCCGCCTGCCGATGCATGGGACGCGGGTTAGACCCCTGGTCTGGGAAGACCCCAAAGGCCACGGGGCAACTGAGCCCACGCCCCCGAGAGCCCGTGCCCCAAAACAAGAGAAGCCTCCATGCCGCAACCAGAGAAAGCCCACAGGAAAACAAAGACCCAGCACTGTCAAAATAAATAAATAAATGTTAGGGGAGAAAAAAAGACTTATCCTCAAGGTAAGGTCTGCAGACCCCAGAGGAGCAAGGAGCCACCCCTGTCGGCCACCCAGAGGCACTGAGAGGAGGGGCGGCAGGCGGCGGGTGGCGGGCGGGGTCCGCACCCACCTTGTTGAGGCTGCTGCGGTCGCTAATGCTCTTGGTCAGCTGCTGGATCTCGGCCACCTGGTCGGCCAGCCGCTTCTGCTCGTTGAGCTTCTCGGCCAGCGTCTCCAGCTCCGTGAGGGCCAGCTGAAGCGACAGTCTGTCCGGATGGCCCCTGGGCGTGTTCTTCAGCATGTCCTGTGGGGGCCCAGGGGGAGCCAGGACTGAGACCCCCACCCCAGCAGACCCTCAGCCTCTATGGTCCCCGCAGAGACCCGGCCGGACAGGGACCCAGCTGGGAGCCCGGGGAGCCGGGGCCTGGCAGGGAGCAAGGCCCCGAGAAACAGCCACCGCGTGAGAACGTGAAGTCACGCGACTGGGGGGACCCAGCCAGGCCCCAGTGACGGAGAGAGCGTGGAGACGACACCCACTGCTGCCACTGTCCGCTCTGAGGACGGGGAAAGACACTGCTGGGGCCCTCCGGGGGCTCACCTCCTGCCCAGAGACCCCCGGCAATTGGGGGGCTGATGCTCCCTCGGGAAGCCTGGAGCACCCAGACCAAAGCCCTCACAGGCCTCTCCCCCCTGCCAGGAGCCCCGAGGGCACTGGGGTTCCATGTGCCCCCCACCGTCGTGGGTGACTGTCCGCACCCATCACCGGGTTTCCACCGGCGGAGGGAAAGGACGTGGTCGCACTGAATGGGCTCCACCCCGGGGGCGAGGAAAGCGGGGCTGGGGGCCGAGACCCTGCCCACCCTGCACGGCCTACGCGAGGGCTGTGGGTGACGGGGCAGAGCCAGGCCTCCACCCCGACCCCTCCAGGCACGCGCCCGCCCCGGCCGCCAGAACCCGCCGGGGTACCTGCAGCAGGAGGATGAACTGCGGGAACCTCTGGATGGGCTTCACCATCAGCCCGTAGAGCGTGACGCGGTCGGGGCTGCAAACCTGGCGCCTCTGTTGGGGGAGGGGGTGTCACTCACTGAGCGCCCCGCGCGGGGGCCCGGCTCCCGGACACAGTGTGCAGACCCGGGCTCCCCTCCCCAGGACGCTGGCCGGCCTCGGGCCCGAGGGAAGAGAGAGGGAGGCCCCCGGGTCCGCAGCCAGGGGTCCCTGCCTCCACGGGGGCCCCCGGCACAGCCCCGCAGCCTCGGGGGCCTGGAGAACCATGTTAAGGTCTCTGGGCTAAAAGTGTAATAACTAGGACCTTCAGCCGTTTGTTCAAGAGGTCAGGCCTCTGGAAGGAGCTGAGACCACCTTTCCCTCCATGTAAAGTAAAGTGAACGGGCCTGGGCCGGGGTGGGGTGTGTACGGGGCTTCTCACTGTCCTGGGTCTCCCTTCTGTCTCCACCACGCCACCCACACACCTGTCACCTTGACACCTCGGCCCCTGCAACCCAGGGATGTCCCCACCGGCCTCCGCTTCCATCTGCGTTCACCCGAAGCTTCAGCGGCACCCCACTGCCTGCACTATGACATCCCAGGCCCTGGGCCTGAGGCCCAGATCTACCCGAACTGAACTCAGCAGCTCTGCGCCTCTCTCCCGGGCACCCCGTGCCCCCAGAATCCCGTTGGACTTGCCTCTGACCTTTGCCCACCGCCCTGGTGCCTGGAACACACTCTCCTGTCTCCCTGTTTCAACCCCACCATCCCCCCAGGACCCCATTGAGAAAGCCCCCTGACCCTCCGGGATCTGGACTGTGGGTTTGTCTTCTGGGGCTGGGGGTCCTGGCCCACCTGTGCCCTCTGCTGGGCAGGGTCTCCGTCTGAATTATGACCGTGCTCTAAGGAGACGGGGCTACTCCACGTGACCCCATAGCGCCGAGGCCCACCTGAAGACCCACCCAAGCCCAGCCCCTATCAGCAAGATGTCACGGCTCCCCTTCTTCCAGTCAAAGCTCCAGATCCCAAGTGGCTTATGAACCCTCTAATTCTCGATCACCCCCTTAGGGGGCGGGGAGCAGAGGCTCATCTTCTCCCAGGGGACTGGGGATGCCCCAGAGGAAAGAAGAGAGGTGTCTGGACCAGAGAAACGGTGGGCAGCGGCCCCCCCTCCTGAGAAGCCTCCCTGCCTCCCGCCACAGCCGGGGCTCCATTGGGAGGGGCCCCAGACCACCCGCAGGCCCACCTTGAGGAACTCGAGGAAGGCGGGCTTGGTGAGACAGGCCTTCTTGATGATGGACATGGCGTTGGTGAAGTTGTTCACGTAGTCACTGTACACGTCTAGCACCATGGACTTGGAGAACTGGAACGGGCAGGGGTGCCGCCAGAGGGTCACATCCAGGCGAGGGGGCCGCCGGGCGGCAACCCCACCCTCCCCGCCGGCCACAGCCCTCCCCTCCCGGGGGCTCTTGGCTAGCCTGGAGGTCAGGAAACCTGTCGCCCAGTGAGGGCAGCGGACAGGGCCCAGAGAGGCACAGACCCCAGGTCACGGGGGCAGGCGGCGGTGCCCGGGAGCTGGGCTGCGGGCAGAGGGGGCGGCGGGCCTGTGCTCCACGCACCCCCACCCCCCGAGCCCCGCCACCAAGGACGGCGCTCCTTGCCAAGCCCGCGGACACACCGACCAGGGCGCTGGGCTCTCGCAAGGGTACTTTCTGCCTTTTAACCCAATTGCCTAGAAGACGTCAACGCGGGCTTCGCCAACCTGACCCTCTTCTCACCCCCGGCATCTCTCTGGGGTCCACAGACCGCCGTTTCAGAAACCTACAATTCTCTCCTTCCACAGATGGGGAGCTGAGCCCACAGAGAGCGCGAGTTTGCAGGGGGCGCTGGGAACAGGCAGATCTCCGGGCGCACGACCCAGCGGGCCTGCCCTGAGGCCCCTGGGGGTCCTCCGGGGCCGGGCCCTGCCCGTTGGGAGCGCTCCGTGGGAGACTTGAGATGGGCTAGGTGGCTGCCCACAGCGGCCAGCCTCCTGGGGGCGAGCAGTGAGCAAGCACCGGCCGGGAGGCGTCTGCAAGGACACGCGCGGCGCGGCGGCGCGCCCTCCCCGGCTCAGGCCGGCCGACTCGGGCGCTGCCGCCCTCGGACCCCGCTGGCGTGGACACGGGGAGCAGGGAGCGCAGCAGGCTGCCTGAGAGACGGCCCGTGAGGGCCGCGGTGTGCGCCGCGACGGGCCGGGGGCGGGGGCTTGGGGACACCTACCGAAGCCACGAAGAGGTCACCGATCTTCTCCGTGGAGTCCCACTCGGCCACGCGGGAGGACAGGGCGATCTGGAACATGGAGTGGCAGTGCAGGATCTCCTTCACGCGGAAGAACACCGCCCGGCACTTGCGCGCGCTCAGCGCCTTGGGCTCCATCTCCATTAGGGGGTTGCGGTAATCCTGCGGCCAGGGGCGGGCGGGCCGGTGAGCGCCCCAAGGCCCGCCCCCCACTGCCCTCAGGGACCCCGGGGCGCGACCGAGCAGGACTCCGCGGACCTTCCTGCCTCCGGGAGCACTCGGCCCGCGCTCCTCACCCGGCCTGGACGGGTCTCCGCGAACGCAACACTCCTGAGCCTTCCGCCGGTCCACAGCCCACCCCCGTGACTTCGGTGGGAAGCTGGGTTTGGGGGAGACGCTGCCTGCAGGGGGCGCCATGGAGGCAGGCCCCAGGGGCTGGCCCGGATCGGCTCTGCCCACCACTGAGCCAGTCTGCCCGCCGGAGCAGGGGCAGCGACGTCACAGCGAGACCGAGAGCCACGGTCTCCAGCCGGCTTTGTCAGAAACACGGGGTATCCTGTCTCCACCTGCCCGGAGTCTGGGCCCCTCCGCTGTGGATCCAGACTCGGCAGGGGAAGCAAGAGTGTTCCGAGCATTCCCCCACCCCAACAATGCCCCTCCCCGGGGTCCTTACAGACAGCCCACAACATCGCCGAACAGGCACTGTTTCAGGAATGTAAACCAAACAGACCAGGCCGGCACACCTTGGTCATGCAAGGCTCTACTCAGCAGTTCCTGGGCATTCTGATGGCAAGGGAGGGGGTGAGCCCGACACCCCATCCCAGGAGCTCTGAGACAATGGGGAGCTGTGGCCCCGCCCCAGGGATCCCAGAGGGATGAGGAAGCAGGATCTATTCTGGGCACCAGAGGGACCACAGTCTCCCGTCCAGGCCTGGGGGCTCAGATGGTAGAGAATCTGCCTGCGGTGCAGGAGACCTGAGTTAGATCTCTGGATCAGGGCGATCCCCTGATCCAGGGGAGGGCATGGCCACCCAGTATTCTTGCCCGGAGAATCCCATGGACAGAGGAGCCTGGAGGGCTACAGTCCACGGGGTCACAAAGAGTCGGACACGACTGCGTGCCCTTCGGTTTTCGCTCTCAGGCCCACGGGACAGATCTCATCTCACTGAACCCCAACGTTATTTCAGAAAACCCAGTCATCCCGTGCACTGAGGCACCTGAAATTCGCGGTGTCCCCCATTTGGAGGTCCTGCTGTCCCCATAGAAACACTGGCTTTTGGTGCCTTCCCTTGAAAAATGCCCACAGCCCCCAAACACTCCTTGTAACACGGCCCTCGAGGGGCTCCTGAAGCCCCTGGAGTTGTACCTGGAGGACCCGCTTCAGAGAGTCCACGTAGCTGCCCTCGCTCTGGACGATGGAGCCGAGGATGTGCCTCCGGACCACCTGCTCAGGCAGAGAGTACAGTCAGCACCCGTGCCAACGATGCCAATGGAGCGCGGGCGGGGCACCCGGAGACGGGGAGAGGCGTCACAGCCAGCGGAGCAGCAGGAAGTCGTCTCTCCCAGAGCCACTCCTGGACCACTGGATTCTGGCGGCTGGCACCACCTCCCAGAGCCCCGGCCCACCCCAGACAGATGCCCGAGCTCCCCAGATGGCAGCATGAGGTCCGGGGGCGCGGGGACTGCAGGGTCCTGCCCGGCCTGTGCACGCCCATCCAGGGATGGGGAGCCACCTCGCTCCTCCACGGGACGGGAGGCCTCCTCCACCTCTGGCCCACCCTCGTACAGAGCTCCTTCTTAGAACTGAAATCTCAGCTCCTGCCACTTACAGATCCAATCCTTAACCGATCCCTCTCCCAGGAGACAGTCCTGAGGGTGTCCTCCCACCCGCTCAAGTGGACTCTGCTTCAGGCTAAACATCCCAGCCCTTCCCTTCCCCTCTCCCCCCATCTCTCAGCCCAAATCAGTGCCTCTCCCAGGGGCGGCCCAACCAGCGCCCGCTCAGGAAGCCCTCACGTGGACACAGCAGCACACGGGGGCGGGGGCCTTTGCTGCACCCTGGAGTCGCGTGGCTTCCACCCCGGACACTCTGAATTGCTCTGGGGTGCCACCTGGCTAGCGGGGCTTTTTAAGCCTCCCACATGACCCCATTGTGCAGCAAAGCTGGGACAGGGCCCAAGAAAGGTGTCGTAGGCGAGCGGTGTGACCGACCCCCACCACGCCCCCGAGCCGTCCTGAGCGCGGCGGTGCAGGTGCCCCCCACCACCATCCACCTCCTCCCTCCCCGCGCTGGGGCACCCTGTGCCTCTCTTCCTACCGCCGTGCCTGGCCTGGGCCTGACTGTGCCCCCCGGGCTGTCTGACGAGCCAGCCGCCGCCCTTCAAGCTGCCCTGCAAACGGACGCTCTGTCCAGGACTCCCGGCTCCCAGTGGTGCCCAGAGCAGCCCTTGGCCTCCGCCTGCTGACGTGGGGGGCGGTCCTGTGCCCCACAGGCGGCCAGCAGTACCCCTGGCCTCTCTCCAGTAGACTCCAGGGGCCCCACCCCCAGCGGTGAGCACCAAAGCATCACTGGACACGGCCAGACATCCCCTGGGGGGCGAAATCACCTCCACCGAGAGCAACTGGCCTGGAGCAACCAACATCGCTGCTCCAAGAGATGCAAGAGGCTCCCGACCCGGCTGACGCCAGAAAGGGGAAGCCCGGCTTCTGGGCAGGCAGGCTGGGGTCCCGCCCGGCTCTGAGCTCTGACGGTGACTCACTGCACAGGGGATGAGGCTGGGGGCCACCACCCCGATGCTGCCAGGGCCCCAGTAGGAGAAAAAGGGAAGGAAGGAGGCAGACAGGCTCCCGAGAGAGAGGTGTGGCCGAATCTCTCATTTTCAAAAGGGGTGCAAAGTCAGGATGTCCTGCCAACGCCAAATTGGCCAATCGCTCCATGCGTTTGCCGTCCCGATGCGTCTTGCTCAGAGTCCTCGTGACCAGAGGGAGGTAGGGGTCACCCCCCGGCCTCGGGGAGGGGAAAACCAGCCATGGGGAGGGCCTCGGTCATGGCTCTGCCACAGGGTCCCAGGGCACGGGTGCCCCGATCTCGATGTGACCCTCCGGGAGGAGGAAGACACACACCCAAGAGCCAGGCTCCTGGGAAACCCGCAGTGACTCTGGGGTCTGAACTGATGACAGGCGGGCAGACAGGGGGCCAGGTGCCCCCAGGGTCCCCTCCGAGCTGGGTGAGCTCGATGCTGCCCAGCCCTCTCCTGACTGCAGGCCTTTTCTTTAGACACCTTCGTTCTTTTGCAGGAGCTGCTCTGGTGGCCTCGGGGCTGGGCGGCGAGGATGCCGGGGGCAGCCCCGCCCCCACCCAGCACAGCAGCGCCAACCCACAGGGTCCAGCGCGGCCAGCCTGTACGGCGGGTCGAGTGGGGTCCCAGGAGGCCCCTTCCCAGCTGGGCTCTGCCACTGACCGTCGCCTCCCCTTCCAGACCCAGACAGGCGCGGTCCCAGGCAGCAGGCTGGGACCCGCTGTCCCACCCCCCAGGGACACCCACGCCCCCACAGACCTGCTGCGGGGTCAGGCCATCCGGCATGGGGCCCAGCTCCGGGGCTGGGGGTTTGATGTCCGAAACGCTGACCTCCAGAAGCCCCATGTCCTCCTCCTCCGAGTCACCTGGAAAGGGAGGTGGGCTGGTGACGCGTGCCGGGTGAGAAGGACGCACCTGCTCAGACTCCAGGAGCCAGAGCCGCGCCCCCTGCAGACCAGCGTCCTGGGAAGAGCAGCTCCTCGGAGCGGCTCGGAGGGTGACGGCCCTCCTCACATCCCCTGGGGGATGCCCGCCTGGACACAGAGGTGAAGGGCGATGGAGCAAGGGGGGAGAAGGCCACAGGGGCTCAGCTCTCAGGACCCACCCTGCCGAGTCCCTGTCCTTGCTCAGAGCTGCCCGCCTCTGCCTGCCAGAGGCCAGGCCGCCCATGTCCCCATCACCAGGCACTAAAAATAGTTTTCTTCTGGATGCCGAAAAGAGGGAAGAAAGCAAGCCCTGAGAACAAGCTGTTTGGCTCTGTGTTTTCATCTCCCCCCCACAAAAAAGAGATCCAAAAGGAAAAAGGCTCAGCTGGAGTCCAGCAGGGGACGCGGACGCAAGTGGGGGCAGCTCTTCAAGGGCAGAGCTGGGCAGACAGAGGCTCAGGCAGAGAGGCAGAGTCAGGCAGAGCGCAGGCCCCGAGTGGCAGACACCGGCCCGGGGACACGGGGCCCCGCGGCCTGCGGCCCCGGGAGCCGGGTCAGAGCCGGGGTGGCAGGAGGTGGCGCCGCGGAAGCAGGAGGAAAGGTGCCCGGGGCAGGGCGGGGACGGGCTGGCCGGCCTTACCTGAGCAGGAGACGGAGGAGGAGGAGGAGGAGGACGGGCCACGCCCGGCCGTGGGGGGGTGGGCGCGGGGGAGGGCCCCCTGCCCGGCCCACATGGCCCCCTGGGCCCGGCCCCGCACCCAGCCAGGCCGCCCAGCCCGCGGCTTCCTCTTCCCCCACGCGCCCCGGGGGAACATTCTTGGCTGGTGATTCCAGCCGGCCGCGGCTATTAATAACGCCTCTGGTGGGAGGGTCACTTTAGGAAAGGCTCCGGGCTCGCAGGCGGGGTGGGGAGGGCCCCGGGGTGGGGAGGGCGACCAGGAACCGTTCTGGCCAGCCAGCCTGCCCGCCCCGTCCCGGCTCCGGCCCGGCCCAGCGTTCCCTCCCTGATCAGGACCGGGGCTTCCTGCAGCACATGCCGTGGCGGGATTAAGCCCGTTTCACAGATGAGGGGAAGGACCAGGAGAGGCCAGGAGGCCGTGGCACCAGGGTGGCAGCCAGGTCACCGAGACGCTGTCCCAGCACCAAACGCCTGCTTGCTGGGGCTCCGCCGGGAAGAAGCCCTGCCACGCAGGGCGGGCAGCTGTGCTGGGTTCTTCCCACGTACCGCTCGGTCATCCCCCCGAGGCCCCCCGACACACAGGCCCGATCAGCCCCAACGTACAGACGAGGAAGCCGAGCCACAGGGAGGCCCATGTGCACAGATTTCAGGAGGGTGCGGGGCCTCACCGTCCTCCTTGGCGTGGACGCCTGTGCTCACCGGGCCCTGAGCCCTCACCCCGGCCTCACTCCAGCCAGAGGAAGCCTCTTCCGTCCCCTCCACGCCTGTGTGTCCCCAGGCAAGACACTCATCCACTCTGTGTCTGTTCCCTCACATCCAGGTGGGAACAGGACAGCCCTCCGCACCAGTTTGGTGCTTATAAGGATTGAATGAGAAGCTGTAAAGCTCTTAGCAGAGCGCCTGGCATCCCAACAGATGCTCCACAAACGCTGACTTCCTGACCGTCTCGTCCTCCCCACCTCCGGAGCGTCGCCCACGCGGCTCCTCGGCCAGGAGCGCCCGTCCCCCCTGTGCCCTGCCCGAGGGACCTGGGTCCCCTTCTCCTCTGCTCTCAGCCCCGATCTTTCATTCCCACGTTCCAGACTCACTTCCCCCAGGCTCCCGCCATGGTACCCCGCGGAGCAGCTGGTCACTTCCTGTTGACACGCCCGCCTCCCGCAGTGTACCAGGCGCTCCTGGAGGCGACTCAGCTAACAGCGTCCCTGCACTCAGCAGGGAGCAGAGCACTTAGCAGGCTTTCCATAAACGTCGGCAGGTGGAGAGAGGGGTGAGTGGACAAAGGCACGTTCAAAGATGAGGTCGGGAGGGACTTCCCCGCTGGCTCAGCGGTTAAGACGTGGTGCTCCCCAGGCCAGGGGCCAGGGTTCGATCCCTGGGCAGGGAACTAGATCCTGCAAGCCCCAACTAAAGCTCCCAGGAGCTGCAACTAAAAAAAGACCCAGCTCGCTGAGAGGAAGACCTCACAGGAGTCAATGAGGATCCCTCGTGCTGCAACTAAGACCCAGCTGAGCCAGATAATAAATATTGAAAAAAAAGCAATGATGAGGCCAGGTGAGTGTGAGAGGCAGGAGGCCCAGGGCAGGGACGCTGAAGGGAGAGGCCCACGGTCCCCAGGAGAGATAGGGCCCCCTGCCGGAGCCTGGGAAACAAGCTGGCGCCTGTGGGGACCAGGCCCAGGCCCCCCATCAGAGGCACCCAGACGCCCGGCAACCTCAACCCGCCCGCCCGCCAGCACCCCCCCCCCCCCCGGCGCCTCACCCAGGACGTCCCTCCTGTGCAAAAAAGACACTTTGCGCATGACGGCGAGCCGCGTCTTCTCCAGCCCGTCCTTCGTCCCGCTCCTGGCCGCCTTCATGAGCTGTGTCATCTGGGCAGAGGCAGAGGGGCTCGTCAGGGACGCAGGGCGGGCCTGGGGACACCCGCCACCACCCAGGGCCACCGGACCGGGCTACACACGCGGGGAGCCCAGAGCGGCCCCCCCGCCCAGGGTGCTGGCAGCTGAGGCCAAGGGCGGGGCCACCCCAAGGCCTCCAGGGAAGGGGCTCACGTCGTGGGGGGCTCCCTGGGGATTTCCTCACCCAGATTTCTCCCTTGGGGGTCCACTTAAGGACACGGTGTGACACTGGCAAAAAGCCTCGAGGCCCGGAGTCCCAGGCCTGGCTCAAGTTCCAGCCCCGCCGCCCCCGGCTGCCCGACCCTGCACGAGACACTCAACCTCCCTGAGCCTCAGTTTCCCCCTTGAGCCCCGCCAGGGCCTGAGGACTGAACGGACAGGGTGCGGGTGAGCACGCCGACAGTAAACGGGCAGCACAGGTCCCCAGGCTCCCTTCACAGCTAACGACGACCGCAGGGGCTCCCTCCATCCCACTGGGGCACCCCCCACCCCACCCAGACAGCCAGGCTTCTGCTGAGCCTCTGCCTGGGAACCGGGGAGGCTGGGCACCACGGAGCCGGGCACAGCTTCCCCGGGCGGGCACACGCCCATGACGGGGGTGGCAGCCTCACCAGCACACAGAGCTATGGTCCCCTCGGCCCGGCCACCTCGCCCCCCAGCGAGGCCGCTTCCCCAGTGCACGGCCAGTGCTGGAAGTTTCTGCAAGGCAACCACGCTGCCCAGCAAGGCGGCTGCCAGCCACACGTCACCACGGGGCACTCGAGAGCTGGCTGGTGCAACGGAGGACCTCAAGTCCAAGTGATGTTTAATTTTAATTAACTTAAGCGTGAAGAGGCACGTGGCCACCACAGTGGACAGTGTAGTTCTGGGAAACCCCTCCTCCCTGAAGCTCTCTGCTGAAAGTGGGGAGCACTCATCTGGGGCCCCTGTTCTCTGCTCTCACTATCACCGTCCTCCATACCACCTCCCGGTCCCCACGGCAGGAGCCCCGGCACTTCTCGCAGGTCTGGGCCAGGAAGGCTTGCTGAACACCCAGTGGGTGCTGAGGCTGCAGGCAGGACGGTAACCTTTCAGAACAAGGCGACTGTCTGGAAATAACCAACAGCCAGGGGGGGCTGGCGTGGGGCTGGGGAGGGAAGGGAAGTTCCTGGGCCCCTCCCTGCATCTAAATGGTTCGATTCTAGAGCAGCGATTCTCGGCCTTTTGGAGACTAGCGGGGGTACCATACGTGCCTGTGAGAATCTAATGAGAGAGACAGACGCTGACCCCAGAAACTGCACAGAGATGCCCATCCTCCTCTGGGGGGTCATGACTCCCAGATGGAGGTCTCTGTCCTGAGACAGGAACTGGGGGGCTGCCCTAGGGACCCCCAAAATGATCTTTGGGGGAACCATGAGAAGCAAAAATAGAGCAACAGGCATACACGCAAGGGGCATCGCTGGGTCACCCTGGCCTGCCTGGGGCCGACTCGGGGGCCAGGCCGGGAGAGCACCCAGGCCGCACACCGCCCTCCACCATCGCACGGCGCCAGGGACGGGCCGGCCCGGGGCCGACTCGGGGGTCAGGCCAGGAGAGCACCCAGGCCGCACACCGCCCTCCACACGCTCTCTGCCACCGCTGGGCTGAGGCTCCCTGAGAAGTCAGACCTGCCCCCGCCCCCAGCACAGGCTCTCAGAGGGGCTGAGTAAGGGACCTGCAAACCTTAACAGCGCCTCTCCCACTTCTCCAGAGACACCTCCGGTTCTGAGGGTTGGGCTAGGCCGCAGGACGGAGGGCGAGCCGGCTTTGACTTCTACAGACCCGAGCTCGAGTCCCGGCTCAGCTGCTGATCGTTGCTGTGACCACCAGCCACTCGCCGGCCTCACTAACGCTAATGACAGCGGTAGGATGGCGGCCTCCCGGGCGCCGGGGGAGAAAACGGTCACACACGTAACATCAGTCAGCACGCTCTGAGCTCTGGGGTGGTGCCCAGCGCGGCGCTGGGCACCGGACTGGTCTGAGCTCATACCCCCCAGGGCCAGCACTGTTTCTGCCACCATCTCACGGGCAAGGAAACCGAAACTCAGAGAGGTCGAGAGGCCGCCCACGACCACACAGTGAGCGGGGGCGGACCTGGGACTCAGATCCAGGCCTGCAGAGCCCACGGCGCACAGTAGGTGCAGTGAGTAGGGTCCACGGCCGTCAGCAGCATCACCCTTAGGCTGAAGCAGGAGTCCCAGCCAAGGAGCAGCACTGAGGCTTCCCGCTCTGGCCTCCTAACCCCGGAGCTCTCTGAGCGGCTCAGAGCAGGAGGAATGTGAAGCATCAACAACAGTCACATGTTTAAGGTGTAACCCAGACCCACCTAGCCAGAGTCATCCCGTTTGCAGATTCCCGGGCCTTGGCCCGGATTGGCAGAATGAGCTCTTTGCAGGTGGAGCTCAGGAATGTGTGTTTTTCAAAGCACCCAGGGGATTCTGAGGGCCCTGAAGTTTGAGAGCCCACCCAGGAATTCCCATAGACGGATAAGGGGTCGCTGAAGGGTGGGGAGAAAGAAAGGTGAGGACGTGGACAGGAGCAAGCCAGCCGGCGGCGTCAGCCAAGGCCACAGGTGCGAGGCGCCGACAGGGCCCGGGTCTCGAGGCACCCCCCCCCCCCCCGCGGCCCCCGAAGCAGCAGGAAAGGCCCCGGGCACCCCGGGACCAGGAGGGACAGGCAGACGGTACCTTACAATCGCATTTGTGCTTCAGCTCCTGCATGTCTCTCCCCCCAACTCTTAGAGCCAGGATGTCTCTCTTAGTCCTGACGCATCTCTCCTTTAGCCTAGTCAGGTCTGGAGAAAGCTGGAGCCCCGGGCAGCCAAGCAGAAGGAGCAGGTGAGGGGCAGGGCAGGCAGCAGACCAGACACGGCGACAGAGGAGAAAGGAGACTCGGGTGAGGCAGAGGAGGGACCGCGCGGGGCAGCAGGATGGGGCCTGGGGACCTGCTGCCTGGGGTCAGCTCCAGCAGCACGCAGCCCGACACGCCAGCCAGCTGGGGGCCGGGGCTCAGGAGCTGGGGGCAGGGGGGAGGGGAACAGCCCAGGCCCCTTCCCAGCGCTCAGAGGACAAGGGCTGTGTCTCCGTTATCTCCCCATCCTGGGGGCCCAGCGTGGGGCTCCTGACAGAGGAAGTTCTTGGTAAGTTTCTGAGATGGAAGGGTGGTAGGTGGCTGGATGGGTGCGTGCAGAGAGGGGTAGCTGGCTGGGTGGGCAACAGACAGATGGTAGATGAACAGGCCCACGGACGAATGGATGGACAGATAAATGGATGGATGCGAGAGCAAGTGGATACATTCAGTTGGATGATTCTACAGCTGGGCAAATGGGTAGAGGGACGAACCGATAGTCATAAATGAATAAAAACGTGGATGAATTAGTGAGTGGACAGAAGCAGTGCTATGCTGGTACAGTCAGCCAGTGGTTCTGCAGGGAAAAGCACCCTGCTTCGCTGTACTTCCATGGTGCGAGCATGCTCGCCGCGGACAGTTTCAGGCTACCGATGTGACATCACTGAGCGTGAGGTTGGGGAGGGATGCGCACGTTTGGTTCTCGGGTTCTAATGAGCTAGGACCAACTGGCCAGAGCCCGTCACTTGGAGGAAGGGTGGACGGACAGAGCGAGGAACAGCTCGGGGAGGGAGAGGCGGGCGACTGGATGGAACGATGGGGCTGACTGGCTTCGTACCATCTGGGGAGATGGACAGAGAGATGCACAGACAGACAGCCACTCAAATGCATGAACCTCAGGAGCAAGGGTAGCATTTGGCCAAGTGCAGAGAAGATAAGACTGGAACTACTTGTAGGAAGCAGACAAGCAGAGGGGTCGGGAGCATGAGCTCAGAGGCAGGGAGGCTACTTTCAAATCTCTGTTCCCCGCTGACCAGCTTCGAAGTCTCTTTACCTCACTGAGTGACAGCTTCCTCACAGGTAAAGTGGCCATAGTAACCACCTCATAGTATCATTAAGAAGGTTAAATGGGTGAAGCAGACAGAACCTAGAGCTTATTGAGTGTTCAAAAAAATGGAAGCCAGTATTATTGGACTGTCTTTCAAATACTAAGTGCCCAATATTTGTTGAACAGATGGACAGTTGGCTGGATGGACGGATGGACAGATGGATGGCTGGATGAATGAATGGACACAGTATTTTCTTCCGAACCCGATGTGATGTTGAGTTGGGGTTCTACCACTTATGGGCTGCGTGGCCTTCACCACATCATTTAACCTCTCTGAGCTTCTGTTGCTTAGGTTCTCTGATCCTAACAAAATGAGACTCTTCTTTTTTTAATGAGACTCTTAAAGCAAATGATACCAACCACTCTGAGGTCTCAGGAACAATAAATGAAACTGCTCCATAAGCTGTACCATACTAGGCAAAGGTTTGCTACTGATATGCAAAGAAGTAGCGGGACAGGGAAAATCCTGAGAGTTACTCAGCCTCCCAAAAAACTGGAGTCCTGTTTCATCTGTAAAAAAGATTGATGTGATACAGTCATTAAGGCCCTGGGCCTCCGCCTCTCTGACCCTGAGGATCGGAAGGACTAGGCCAACTGCAGCGGCCAGATCGGAGTCACCCAGCTGAGCTCCCAGCTGGTTCTACTGCCCAGGCCTCTGACAGCCAGACCACGGTCACCTTAATTATGAAGATGCCACAGTCAGGAAAACGTTCAGTGCAGCTCATTTCACAGCTGGAAAAGGCACCTCCCACTGACCGTGGCCCTCACGAACCTAGACCAGGCTTCCAGTTAGGTCTGGGTCAGGGGCTTCTGAGGGGTCCCTCTGCAGACCCTGTCATTCTCTTTGGCAAAAGTCCGCCCGCCGAGGGTTGGCCTGGCCAGACCCCTGCAGGAGGGGCTCCCCTGGTTCTTTCACAGCTGCACAGGGCACAGTCCCGTCAGTCTCTGAGGACAGGACTCGACACTGCCCAGCTCTGCTGTCCGCGGCCCCGGAGCACACAGCACGCAGGCAAGCAGAGGGGGCCCCGGAGCCGTGCCGCCGCGGCAATGCAAGGCCGGGGGGCAGATGTGCCCCCGCAGCTCAGGAGAGGCTCGGGGCAGGGGGCTCCCAGGCAGAGGTGGCTGTCAGAGGAAAAGCCCTCCACCATCCGCAGGGGAGCAGGTGGGCCGGGCCGCAGCCAGGGAAGAAGTCCTCGCAGTGAGAAATTCCAAGAATGCTGCCATGCCATCTGTCTGCTGAGGAAGAGCTTGAGGGTGTGTGGGACACGGGTCCACAGGCAGCCGCCAGGACCCACCTGGGGCCAGGTCAAGCTGAGGGCTCTCCCAGCGTTTCTCAAAGCGCTCTGTGGGCCCTCGGCCACCCCTGGGGACCCAGGGCTGTTAAAAAGCAGGTGGCCAGGCCCCATCCAGCTCTGGAGCTGGGAGTGAGGCCCCAGCGTCTGCCCCCATGATCCCAATGCCCACGGGAAAGGCCAAACTCCACATCCCCCTCCTGCCTGGAGAGGGCCTGAAGCTTCCCTCTCGGTCCCCAGCAAGAAGGCAGGGGGCCAGGAACGCGGCCACAGGGGACTCGGAGGGACAGCCAGGGGCTGGGGACAAGGGCTGGCCCAGGCCGGGAGTCCCAGCTGCCCACACTCTCCAGAGCCATGCTGGGCACACAGGCCCACCCTCCTCTCAAGAGGCTCCCCTGGGGGAGCGGTGGCTTCACAGTCTTGCAAGGGTGGAAGCAGGAAGGGGCCTGTTCCCCGGCTCTCGTCTGGGCTGTTCCTCCCACCAGGGACCCCCGCCTCCTCCGGCTCCTGCCGCCTCTCTTGGAAGCCTCCTGTGATCAGGCCCATCAAATCCCACCTGCATCGGTCAGGCCATAGGAACAGAGGCTCAGGTTCACAGAAAGGCCTGTTTTTCTTCCTTTTTGACAAACCGTTTTGTACTTGGTATCTCCTCCTAGGCCACAAGGTTTCCCTGAGCCTGGGTTGGGTCTTCCTGCCCCCCGAGACCCCCATCCGCACCCTAAGAGGTGTCAGAGATGCTTAACTTTTCGGTTAGCAAGAGGTCAAGGCTGCTCTCTGTGGCCCTGCCGTGGGGACCAGCTAAGAGGAGACTGGGGCTCAGGGGACACCTGCTCAGGCCCTGTCTTCCCGAGGACTGGGGTGCCTTCTTCATCTCAGTAAAGTCTGTCTGAAGACTCCTAGGCGTGGGTGCTGCTCTGGCCTGCACCCCCTCCCCACCAGGGGATCCCCAAACTGAGAAAGGGGTGGGAGGCACTCTGAAAACATGGAGTTGGACACCCCCCATAATCCAGCCCAGGCCTGAGGCCCCTGCCTGCTCCCTGCCCTCCCTGTGGGCAGGACTCAGGGACACCTCGCTCACTTGCCTGCCTTGGTCTTTCCAAAAAAACCTGAGAGGGACCCAGTCACCTCTGGTTGGGCAGGCCTGTCTCAAAGAAGCGGCTCCCATTAAATCCCAAATCTCAGCATGGACAGCGTCTGCCTTTTGGTGGCTTCTACAGAACAGAGGAGCCCGGCAGGCTACAGCCAGTCCACGGGGTCACACAGAGTCAGACACGACCTAGGGACCGAACAGCCAGAACAAATAGGACAGGCAAGGCTGTCACAGGAGAGGAGGGACCAGACAGTCCGTCCTCTTGGCTTCCGTGGCTCCTTCCGTGAAGTCAACAGAATGAACTACGTTCCAGGTACTTTGAAAGGCTTTGGAAAAGAAGCCCTCTGGCGGCTCTGTCTGAGCCCGCTTGGTCACCTCCCCAGGGCAGAGGGCTGTGGGGTCTAGGACTGATCTGAGAAGCAGAGTTGGTGCTAAGTCGCTTCAGTTGTGTCCAACTCTTTGTGACCCCATGGACCATGGCCTGCCCGGCTCCTCTGTCCCTGCGATTCTCCAGGCAGGAACACTGGAGCGGGTTGCCATGCCCCCCTCCAGGGGATCTTCCTGACCCAGGGATGGAACCCGCGTCCCCTGTGTCTCCTGCACTGGCAGACTGGACTTCACTATTAGGGCACGTGTCACCTCTCAGCCATCAGTGAGGCTGCCCAAGCCCGTGAGGAGGAGGATTCTGAAGCCGGATCTGACTCCGTGAGCATCCTTCTCGGTCGCTGGGGCCGCCGCAGGCACAGCGGAGCTGGGCGGCGCTGGCGCGGGCACCAACCACGCCCATTATCGGTAAGGGGCGCGCCGGGACCAACCAGCACCGGCGGGTCGTTTCCCGTCTCAGGACACCAGGGCCCCTGCTCCCTCTCGCACCACACTCCTGGGAGTCACTGAGGCTGAGCCACGAGTCTCAGCCCTGGCCCTCACCGCCCGGCTCGCGGGGGCCCGGGGCTGGGGTGACAGATGCCCCCTCCCTTCACCTTGGGCTGGAAGGACACTCGATGCTTGGTGGGCTCTGCCTCTGGCTTGGCCTCCTCGCCCGAGTCCTCGCTGTAGCTCTCGAACTCGCTGGAGCTCCAGCCTAGGTCCTCCGGCTCCCGGGGCGCCCTGTCCTGGTGTGCATCCTCGCAGGGCTGGTTCCTCTCCGCCTCTGCTGGCCAAGAGACGGGGCTGGTGAGCGGAGATCCTGCGGCCAAGCCCAGCAGACCCGGTTTCTGAACTCAGGGTGGGCGGGGGCAGGTGGGGGGGTGGGGTCAGGGTGGACCTCCATCTCCGCTTCCTGGTCCATAAGCGTGGGGCAAGAAGAACATGACATCCACCCGCAGAGGGAGGAGGACGTGAAAAATGCAGAAAAGCACAAGAAATGCGCCCGGCACACAACAGGCCCAACAACGTCCTCCTGGTGGGGGAGACAGACTGGGAGTCTGGAACATGTACACGTGGCTGTGCTTAAAACAGATAAGCAACACGGGCTACTGTACGGCAGAGACGTGTGTGCTCCATCCCTGAGTCGTGTCCGGCTCTGAGACCCCACGGACTGTAGCCCGCCAAGCTCCTCTGTCCATGGGGTTTCCCAGGCAAGAAAACTGGAGTGGGTAGCCCTTTCCTTCCCCAGGGGAGCTTTCCAACCCAGCGATCGAACCCGCATCTCCTGTGTTGCAGGCAGATTCTTTATCGCTGAGTCACCTGGGAAGCCCTATAGCACAGAGAACTCTGCTCAACACTTTTTTAATAACCTAAATGGGAAAAGAAAGTGGAGAAGAACAGATACACATGCATGTTTAACTGAATCACTTTGCTTCACACCTGAAACTAACACAACGCTGTTAATCAACTATGCTCCAAGAGAAAATGAAAGTTAAAAAAACAAATTTCTTCCCCCTATTGGCATCACTTTTCCAGGATCTCAGTGCTCATTCTGGGCCTCTTTAGCATTTTTTAGTGGAAAAGAGAAGACCGGGGACCCAGTTCTGACTCAGGCCCTCAGCTCTGGCCTCAGCACCCTTAGGGGGGACACGGGCAGTGAAGATGTTCTGAAGCATTGAATGACTCGGGTCCCTTGTCCCAGATCTGAGTTCCCCGTGAGGCTCCAGGACAGTCCAGTAGGGGGCGCGCCTGGCCCATCATCCAGGAGAGTTCCCTCTTCTTCCACAGGAAACCGGGACAGAGACCTGGGAGTCCTTCGCCCCGTAGGGACGGGCGCCATCAGGGCTGGGCCTGCTTTGGTCCCTGTAAACTCGGGTTTGAGATGCTGCTTCCAAGACAGGAAAGCCACCTTCCTGGGCCCAGAGCCCAGGGTCCCAGCCTAGCCTCCACTTCACTGATGGTAGTTCACATCCTGGGCTGTTACCTGGACCCAGGCCTCACAAAAGTGAGACCAGACTCCCAAAACTGCACAAAGGTGAAAACGCTTGCTGTCAGCTTAGAGGAAATGGCACTAGGATGGGTTTTAAATTTTATTTTATTTTTGGGGTGCGGGGGGTTAAAATTTAAAAAAAAAAATCTGCTCAGAAACCGCACATACTGAAGAGCTGAGAACTTTGGTTTTCAGAGCTGTATCTGCAAAATGGGGATAATAATAAGCTGAAAGGTGAAGGAAATAAAAAACAGGGATGAAAAGCCCTTAGCCAAGAGCCTGGTACACGGCAGGCACTCAGCAAAGAGCAGCTGGTCCTGTCTCATGGGGGCCCTGGGTGGGCTTGAGTGTCTCTGCACTGACCCCAAGCCTCCACCTCCCCACACAGGGAGGCTGGGGGTGAGGGGTGTGGAGAGACTGTCAGCCAAAGAGCAGAACAGACACACGGGGCTTAGCTGGAGACTCTGGTCCCAGGATCAGGAGGGAGCACGGTTATTTTTTCAGCAAAAGACAATAGTGACCAATGTCTCCAGGGAGTCGAGCGGCTGGAGACCAGGCTGTGCCCTTTCCTGGGGTGACTGTCCCATCACCGCAGCAGAGGCTCCACGACCCATGAGCCAAGGGGCAGAGCTCGGTTCTTGGGGCACCCTGAAGCAAGAACCACGTGGCATCCACTGCCCCTTGCTTCTGGCCCCGGCCACCTACAACCACCTACATGCCACCTACATGCCAGGTTCTCCCAGCGGTCCTTGGGGCCAGAAACTACCACCTCATCCTATGAGATAAATGAGACCAATGGAGCCCAAAGTCAGGCAGTGAGCGGGAAGGGGGCTCCATCCACCTACCGTGCTGCCTTCCACAGAGGCCATGCTTACGATCCCCAGGCTCATTGAGAAACACTGTCTCCTACGGAGACAGAGTCACCAAATTCCTGAGTCTTCAGGGGCCTCACAGAGGTCTGCTTCCCCACCTCCAGCCCTGGCTGATGCCTCGGGCTTCACTAACACTCAAGATCACAGCCTCTGTTTCAAAGCACTTACCACCACCTGCTCAGGGCTCTACTACAACCCAAGGAGGAAGCTAGTACTGCCTGGTTTTACAGATGCATCAGATGAGACCAGAGAGGTTAAGATGTTCTGTGGTGCAACCCTCCCCAAAGCCCTACACAGTCAGGATGATATTCTGATTTCACATGAAGAAGTCGATGCCCAAAGCACAGAACCCTGTGCCCGAGTCAATGGCAGCACCCAGGTAAGAACCCAGGGCTGTGTGTCCACTGGCCTGTGCGGTCTGCACCTCAGTGGACACCCTCCCCGTGGAGGGCCCACTGAGCCCACAGGCCACGCAGGTCAGCGCTGGGCCTTGGCAGGTATGATGCTCACAACAAGAGCGTTTCCTGTGGCGTGCACCCGCTGAGGGCCGGCCACAGCCTCGAGAGAGAGCGGGTGTCCCAGGGCAGGCACCCTGGTCCTCAGTCTGCAGGCCTGGAGCTGGCTCTAGGCCACCTGCTCCTGCCCATCTCAGAGTAAACTACAGGACATGCCATATCCCCACACAGGGGTGCCCAGTGAAGACTGTGACCAAGCAATCACCGGCTCGATGGGATTCAGGTGGGAGAACAGCCCAAAGGGGCCAAATAACGGCCTCAGGCCACTCAGATCTCCCGGCTCTGGAACGTTCATATAGCCACCCATTCCCACTCTTCCAGACTGGAGACAGCTAGAGGCAGAAAAGGGTTCCGGGCTCCTCCAGGGATGGGCTTGCCGAATGGACGCGTGGATCACAAGCCCAGCCTCCCCGTTCCTGGGGTGGGCGTCAGGAGTGTGCCTCCGGGGACCCCGGGCCGTGTCGTCTTGTCTGCGCGGCTCTTCTCTTGGACCATATGCTGCCCCAGCACGGTTATGGTTGCCCCTCTCAGACTGGGAGCTCCTCAAATGCAGGGGCTTGAAACGGGGAGCCCCTGAAGACAGGCAGAATCGTGTTATGCAAAAAGCAGATCAAACATATGTCTATTCGAATTCTGGCTGTGTGATCTGGGTGGGGCTGGTGGCTTAACCTCTCTGATGTGACTGTCAACTGGAGCCACAGGCCCTACCCAACCAATCTCTCAGGTTGATTGAGCAGGGGGAGCAACTGTGCTTCATCTGCCACAAAATGCCACCCAAATCCTTTGTAGCGAAGGGACAGAGCACTGGACTTGGAGTCAGAATGACCCAGGTTCAAATCCCAGCCCTCCTCTATAGCTTCCTCCTCTGAAGAATAAGGAAGTAATCCCCTAAGCCAAGGGGCTTGCCAGGTGGTGCAGTGGTAAAGAATCCACCTGCCAATGAAGGATATGCAAGAGATGTGGGTTCGATTCCTGAGTCAGGAAGATCCCCTGGAGTAAGAAATAGCAACTCCCTCCAGTATTCTTGCCTGGAAAATTTCACAGACAGAGGAGCCTGACAGTTTACAGTTCATAAGGTCTCAAAGAGCGACTGAGCACGCACGCACACACACACACACACACACACACACACAGAGCCTAAGTCAAAGTTTCAAACCAAATTACATGAGACAAACCATGAAGAGCCACTGGCGTGTTCAAGCAAAGATGGCTCTTACGGTGAATGGATGTTAAACACCCCTCCTCCCTGGGTGGTCCTCTCTCGAGCCAGGTGAGCATGTGGGCCTGGGCCAGGGGACTGACCTTCCTCTGCCCTGTCCACCCTCTGTGGCCGCAATCTCCCCATCTTCCCAGCCCACCAGGGGCCTGTCTCCAGAGGCAGGCCCAGGCTTTCCCAGGCTTTCTCTGCTGCGTTCAGCTTTAACAAGCTATCATTCCCAACAGCCCTGGGATGTCTGAACTATTAACCCATTTTCAGGAGGAAAGGACACCCCGAGAAGTGAATGACTTGCCTGGGGATCCACAGAACCCAGTGGCTCAGCGGTAAAGAATCTGCCTGCAATGCTGGAAATGTGGCAGGAGCCACGGGTTCAATCCCTGGGTCTGAAAGATCCCCTGGAGAACGAAGGGCAGCCCACTCCAGTATTCTTGCCTAGAAAATCTCCTGGACAGAAGAGCCTGACGGGCTACAGTCCATAAGGGTCGCAAAAGAGTCAGACGCAACTTAGAAAAGAGTCGGACACAGTTGGGGATCCACAGCCCAGCAACCCCCTGCCAGAGAAGCCCAAACCCCACCCTATTGGGAATATTGAAGCCCCAATATTCCCCTGGAAGCTCTATACCGCACCCATGGAGCCCTAACCCCGCCCCTTGAACCCCTAACCCCAACCTCTTGAAGTCCTAACCCTGCCCCCACGGACCCTAACCCCGCCCCTAGAAGCCCTAACCCCGCCCCATGAAGCCCTAACAACACCGCCCCTTGAATCCCGAACACCGCCCCATGGAGCCCTAACGCCGGCCCAGGCAGCCCTAGCCCCGCCCATGCAGCCCCAACCCCGCCCCATGAAGCCTTAACCCCGCCCTTTGAAGCCCTAACCCCGCCCCTTGAGTCCCGAACACCGCCCCGTGCAGCCCTAGCCCCGCCCCAACCCGGCCTGCTCTCAGCCGTCTCCCACGCTCCCTAGCCCCGCCCCATGCGGCCCTAGCCCCGCCCATGAAGCCCCAACCCCGTCCATGAAGCCCTAGCCCCGCCCATGAAGCCCCAACCCCGTCCATGAAGCCTTAACCCCGCCCTTTGAAGCCCTAACCCCGCCCCTTGAGTCCCGAACACCGCCCCGTGCAGCCCTAGCCCCGCCCCAACCCGGCCTGCTCTCAGCCGTCTCCCACGCTCCCTAGCCCCGCCCCATGCGGCCCTAGCCCCGCCCATGAAGCCCCAACCCTGTCCATGAAGCCCTAGCCCCGCCCATGAAGCCCCAACCCCGTCCATGAAGCCCTAACCCCGCCCATGCAGCCCTAGCCCCGCCCCAGCCCGGCCAGCTCGCAGCCTTCTCCCACTCTCCCGGTTTGACTGCAGCGGTTTTTAACAGCAGGGAGGAGGGGCCATGCGCCGGGTGGGGCCGGGCAGGAAATGCACAAGGAGACCCTCGCCAGGCCCCGCCTCCCCCCTCCGTCCCCCACTCTGTCCAGAAAGAAGAGGCTTTACCGGGCTGCTGGGCGTCCAGGTTCTCGCAGGGGACGTCGTCGTAAATCACATCTTCTTCCAGGGCGGGGAAAGTAAACCGCTCGACTGCGAGAGAAGGACAGGGAGGGAGCACGAATGAGGTTGTGGCGCCCAGCGGGAGGCGGCCGCCAGACTGACATCAGGACTGCACCAGCCGGCAGCTCGCTCCGCCCGCCCGCGTCCCCGCGGCCCGGACGGGCCAGCAGCCTGCAGCCCGGCCCCTGGGGAGCCCCCGCCGGCCACTGCTCTCGGAAGACTGGGACAGCTGCCTCTTCCCGCCCCCAGCCCTCCAAGGAGCCCTCCCAAAGGCCGCGGAAGCCCCGCCTGCTTCAGCAGGCCTGCGCACCTGGCTGATGGCACCTGCAGAGAGCCTGAAGCGACGCAGCACAACCGGGCCGGGCCTCGGAAGCCTCTTAAGCCGCCCAGGCCCCCAGGACTGCCCCAAAGGAGTCACCTGGTACCCAGAGGTGGGGGAGGGCAAGGCAGCCACCCTGACTACACGTGATGGCAGGGAGCAGGGATGATGGGATTTGGAGAGTGGGGTTAAGGACAGTCCCCCAAAACTCAGCCAGTGGGGTCCTGACTGGTTAAAAAAAAAATCAGCAAATGAGCATGCTGTTCCCTTGACACTTTGCTGGGTGCACTATGAGCAGGGCAGAGCACACACATGGGTAGCCATGTTAGTAGCTCCCGAAACAGAATATTTACAGAGGTCTTGCCCCTAAAATTGTGTGCCCAGTCTGTGCCCTCTATAGGGACATGCAGCCCTGCAGAGAGAGGTTTTGGAAAACCAGCCCCCAGCCCTGCGGGGGACCTGTCCTCCCCCCACAGGCCTTCCAGGAACAGAGGACCAGATGGACTCTGACGTTCCTCCCTACTGTGTTGCCTCCCGTGGTCGCAGGGCCTCCAAAGCCCTGTAGGACCCTTACCACCCCCTCCCACCAGCACAGATTCTGCCTCTCCAGTGGCCCTCAGACCTGCCCACCTCTCTCCAGGTCCCTAGCTCCAGCCGTCGCCTGCCTCCCCCGGACAGCACCCAGCCCCACTACCTTCTCCCAGAGCATCAGTGATGCGACCGAAATGCAGACGTGGCCACACAGCTGGCTCCCTGGCACCTTCGGGAAAGCAGGGCCTCCAAGGCCTCCCCCACGCACCCTGGGAGGACCTGGGGAGATGGCAGCCTCACCGGGCCCTGCTCACCCCAGACCCTCCCCTCCACCACACCAAGACTCACTGCTTCCCCGGTGACAGGCATCCCCTCGCCCTCAACCTGGACACTCTGGCCCTGATGCCTGCTCCTCTGTGCTCTGCCTCGGGCCTCGTGGGCTCTCTCAGCTCCCACCCTCCTCCTGGCACCCGCCCTCTGCACAGTAAGCGCCCACCCATGTGTCTGGTACTGCTGCCAGAGGGACCCCCTCGTCTTGGGCACCGGGAAACACCCACCGCCCAGATCGACCTGTAGGAGCTTTGGGGGGTGTGGGGGACAGATGAACAGCTGGATGCACCAAGCCCACGTAGCAAGGACAGCCCCTCAGGGAGCACACATCAGCTCCCTCAGCCTAGAGAAGGGGGGCTCTCCTGGCATCACCCTCCTGGGGCTGAGACCTGGGGGGCAGGGTGGGGAGGGGGACTTACTGCGACGGGAACTCTTCCGCCTCCAGCTGGAGCGCTGGACCTCGGAGAAAGCTGCGTCCACGGCGTCCCCATTGCTCACGGCAGCCGGCCTCCTGCAGGCCAAGAAACGGAGCCGTGAGCCAGGAGGGTGGGACAGTTGGCTCCTTGAAGCCTCAGGCAGCTCCTCACCAGGTGATGGGGCCACTCACCCCCAAGGCCGGGAGTCAGAAGGGCTGGGGAGGCCACGGCTGGGTCGGCACGGACGAGCCCCTTCCCCTCCTGGCGTCCTCACCTTTAGAAGGCATTGCAAAGCCGGCCTGCTGCTTTACAAGAGCATAAAGGTCAAATGTATTCATCATGATAACTGACAAGGATTGACTGACATGCATTCCTGGCCAGGGCACCCAGACTCTCCTCGTCCAGGGCAGATCCGGGGGGAATCTCTGTGTCCCAGTCTCTACATACAAAACAGAGGCTATAGTTGGTGGGGAGGGCTGCATCTGAATGACAAGGACCTGCAAAGTTTCAAAAGACGGCACACAGAAAGCAGGGCTTCATCCCCACAGACACTTGAGGATGGGCTGGATCAGAGATGCGCTTCTGGGAGCTGAGAAGCAAAGGGAACACAGTGGGGAAAAAGCAGACACCACCATAACCAAGTAGTCAAGTGAGCATCCCCAGTGACACCACCCAGGTCTCGTGTCCCCAGATATGACTCGACAGGGTGCTCACCCCTGTGGGGCTCTGACCCCAAGCCCATGGCCCCAGGCGAATCATGAAAAAACACCAAACAAGCCCAGACTGGGGGACCTTTCTATAAACACCTGCCCATTACACCTCAGCACTCTCAAGATCGTGAAGAAACAGAAACTCGCAGAGCAGGGTAAATGGTGACTGAAGGTCCCGTGAGTCCCGCGTGGGGTCCTGGGACAAAAAAGGAGCGTAGGCAGAGCAGAGCAGGGTGAATGACGCCTGAAGGCCACGTGAGTCCCGCGTGGGGTCGCGGGAGCCTGAAGGCCACGTGAGTCCCGCGTGGGGTCGCGGGAGCCTGCAGGCCACGTGAGTCCCGCGTGGGGTTGCGGGACAGAAAAGGAGCGTAGGCAGAAAAACGGGTGAAATTCAGATGAAGTGAGAAGTTCAGGGAGTGGTGACATACTGACGCTGATTTCTTGGTTTTGACAAATTCCCTGTGGTCGTGCCGGCTGCCAGCGGTGGGGAAATGGTGTGGGGGTACAAGCAGCTCTGTCTCCTGCCTTCACAACATCTCTAAATCTAAAACGATCCCAAGGTGGAAAGGGTTTGTTTGGGTTTTTTTTAAAGCCCAAGCTCAGGAGACTTCCCTGGTGGTTCAGTGGATTAAGCATCCACCTTCCAGTACAGGGGACACAGGTTCGACCCCTGGTTGGAGAACTAAGATCCATCATGCCCAGGAGCTACTAAGCCCACGGGCCACCACCACTGAGCCTGCACACCCCAACTAGAGAGAGGCCTGTGCCGCAAAAAACAGCCTGTGGGCCACAGTTAGGACCCAACACAGCCAAAAGTAAATAAAATAAAGCCCATGCCCCCCCCCAAAAAAAAGCCACATCTGCCACCCAGAAGGTAGGGGGAAGGGGGGAGGGGGAAGGGGAGGGGAGGAGGGGGAGGGGAAGGGAAGGGAAGGGGAGGGGAGGGGAGAGGAAGGGGAGGGGAGGGGGGAGGAAGGGGAGGGGAGGGGGGAGGAAGGGGAGGGGAGGGGAGGGGGGAGGAAGGGGAGGGGAGGGGAGGGGGGAGGAAGGGGAGGGGAGGGGGGAGGAGGAGGAGGGGGGAGGGGAGGGGGGAGGAGGGGAGGAGGAGGGAGAGGCAAGGACCCCTCCTTCGAGCTGGCCCATGGCCTCGCCTCCCCAGTGACTCTCGGGCAGATCGTAACATCCTTCCTGCTCTGCAGGGCACGGCAGAGGAACCCGCCCAGGATCACAGGGCCCGTGAGTGGCAGAGCCGGACGGTGAAGCCAGCTTGCTGGGTCCCGAAGCTGGGCCCTCAGGACTGCGTCTCAAGTAACAGAGTGTAGGCGGCTGTGACGGTGAAAACATACCACACCTCTGCTGTCCAAGGAGCCACTCGTGGCTACGGAGCATGTGGAAGGCGGCTGGTGGAACTCGTGTGGCTAAGGAACTTAATTGTTCATTCTGTTTCTCTTTAGGTAACTTTAAGTAGCCACATGTGGCTAGCAGCCCCCAGACGGGATGGCGCAGGCCTAAGCTCCGCACTACTGGAGAAGCATCTCAACTCCAGTTTTGCTGCCAGAAGTGAGCAGAGTCACCCCGGGGGTGAGGGGCACGTTTCAGTCCTGGGATAACGCTTTCTGTCAGCAGGAAGTCAAGGTCAAGATGGGACAGAGCTGGTCTGGAGGGAGCCAGCTGAGCCCTAGTCGCTAACAACAGTCCCAGGTCACCATCTTCTTAACCAGGAGACGCCTCAAAGCACCGCGTCCAGCCACTCGGATAAGCACAGATGGAACCAAACCATTCCAGCTGAAGTCAGCATGGTCTGAAAGTTTGTTTTGACAGAAATAGACTCACAGACTTAGAGAACGAACTTATGTTTGCCAGCGGGAAGGATGAGGGGAAGGGATACTTAGGGAGTTTGGGAGGGACCTGTACGCGCTGCTGCATTTAATACGGATAACCAACAAGGTCCTACTCTATAGCACGAGGAGCTCTGCTCACGTTCTGTGGCAGCCTGGATGGGGGGGAATTCGGGGGAGGATGGACACGTGTATGACTGAGTCCCTCCCCTCTTCTCCTGAAACTATCACACTGTTAACTGGCTGCACCCCAACACAAAGTAAGAACTTTAAGAAGTTTGCTCTGAGCTGGCGACCGGGACGACGCGCGGCTCCTGGAAGCTCACGCTGGGCGCTGCTTGCGGGGCTTCACCCATGTTCACACCTTTCGTTTCACAGGAATGCACGTGAGGCAGGCAGCGCGGTCCTCACTCTAAGATGGGAAAACTGAGCCTCTCAAAGTCTTGATGACTCTACCCAAAGTCACTTGGCTCGTCCAAGGGAGCTGGGGCCTGCAGCCTGGACTGTCCGCCTGCCCAGTCTGTGTTCTTCCCACCAGACCACGTGGAAGGAGGGAATCTGCATTCAGACCTTCACCGACAGCAGGTTCACTGTGCCACAAGGCCACGGAACCTCGTTTGACTCCTCTCCCATCCGTGTTTTCAAAAGGAGAGAAAGAGTGCTCAGCATAGACAGCGTCAGAGACACAAGTTCAAGGCTCTGTCCTGGAGAAATCGGAACACCCAGCAGCAAGGTGTCTCCACTAGAGGACATGGGAGAAGGCCCTGGGTAATTTCGAAAGGTGACATCGAGAACAGATGTGGGTATTTGGGGGTGAAGTCAGACAACTTTAGAATGGATCTGGAAATATTTTATGACATACTAAAAGCCATGGTGGGGTTGAAAATATGAGCCCCTGTTTTTCACATTATCAAAACATAGTGAACTTACTTTTTCATTTTATTTCATTTTAAGTAATTTAAACAGCTACATGTGATTAGTGGCCCCCGAACAGGACAGCGTAGGTCTAAGCCACTGGCCCAACTAGAGATGCTGGTCTGGGCTGGGCTTCTGTTGAGCAGCTGTCAGGGCACTGGTCCTGGCTTCCTGGGTGGGGAAGCGGGGTTCCAACAGTCACCCTCACGCCCACCCTGACTGTCCCCACAGCCGAGGGAAGCAGAGAGACCAGGAGCCCCTAAGGAGGGAAGAGGCTGGTGCCCATGGGTGGGCAGGCCTTCCCAGGCCTGGCTAGAGACCACCACCCCCCATGCCCTGCATGTTGGGGTATCTCCTCTGCACCCAGGGCTCTGCAGAATGCTTGAGGACAAGTGCGTGTCCTTTTATGACCATCTTACAGATGAGAAAAGTGAGGTTCAGAATAGGCAATTACCTTGCCCCAGATCATCTGACCAGCAAGCGCCAGATCTGCCATTTACCTGCAAAGTCTCGTCCTCCTCGACCCCAGGCAGGGGGAGGGAAGAGACGCCCCCCCCCCCAGGCAAGGGAAGCAGTGGGCAAGGCAGGAAATGAGGGGGGGCCTCCACCCGCCCTGGCCCTTCTGGCTGCCTGCCACGGCCATACCCCACCCACCCTGCGCCCACCCAGGGCCAGCCCCTCCCAGCTGCCGCCTGGCAGGAAAATCTAATTCTCCCTGCGGGCAAACACTCCTCCTGGGGCCTCCCCAAAGGTTTCAGATAATGAAAGAGCCATAAAAAAGCAATAAGAGGCCAATTATCTCGCCCTTATCTGAGCCTCCTGCACGTCTAATGCCTCTCAGCTTGCAGGTGCAGAAAGGCCACCTTCTTACAAGGTGAGGCCACTGTCCCTGCAGGCCAAGGAGAGGAGCCGAGGAGGAGGGGCCGGGCGGGAAAGAGGCGGCGGAAGGATAGGAGCGGTCTCCCAGGCCCCCATGGCGGCGTTCAGACTGAGGAGGCCACCGCGGAGCTCAAGGCACCTTCTCAGCCCGCCACCTCTGACTCCAGGGACAAGCCCGGGACGAGGAGGGTGAGTGTCCTGTGACCGCAGGGACCTGTTTTGTCCTGGTCGCCCCGTTCCGTCAGCCCCTTCACTCGGGGGACACTCGGTGATGACGGATGCCCCCGTCCCCCCAGCCTATTTTGTTGATTTATTTATTATTTTTACAATCTATCTGGCTGCACCGGGTTTTAGTTGGGGCACAGGGCATTCGAGATCTTTAGCTGTGGCATGGGGCTCTAGCTCCCTGCCCAGGGAGGGAACCCAGGCCCCTGCATTCGGAGCGTGGAGTCTTACCCACTGGACCACCAGGGAAGTCCCTCCCAGCCTATTTCAAAGACAGGAAGCCCCACTCCAAGAATGGCAGTGCCCCCAGCCCTGCTGCTGCTGGGCCCCATTGCTCAGCGGATTCCCGGGGTCCCTTCCCAGAGGCTACACAGGGTGAGTTGTCAGGGAGAAGACCCCCGAGACCAGTATGATCTGAGGATCCTGGCTGGCTGGGCACACACACGCACCTAGCCCCCCACACACAGAGTATTCCAGATGCCTTATTCTCTCCAGCCAGAATACTGGAGGGGAGAGCCGTTTCCTTCTCCCGGGGATCTTCCCAAGCCAGGGATCGAACCCAGGTCTCCCGCATTGCGGGCAGATTCTTTACCAGCTGAGTCACAAGGGAAGCCCAAGAATATGTGGAGTGGGTAGCCTATCCCTTCTCCAGGGATCTTCCCGACCCAGGAATCAAACCGGGGTCTCCTGCATGGCAGGCGGGTTCTTTACCAGCTGAGCTACCCGGGAAGCCCTTTTCAGGACAAGCTATGAAACATATGAAGAGGGAAGAATTCCACCTTTGGGGACTGAAAGGACCAGAATAACATGAGCCTTATAAGGCCTGGAGCAAACCCAGTCTGCAGCAGACGGCGGGGAGGGCTGGGGCGGCAGGGCCTGCCCGACGTGGCCCGACTCCTGGCATCACCCCTGGAGAAACGCCCCCCAGCAGCACCACTTCCACCGTCCCGAAATCCAAGAGACAGAAGAAAGGCAGAAACCAGCAGGCCCAGGGGAAGCCTGCTGCCAGATTCCAGCCCTGGCCATTTTCTAGTTCGTGTGGCACATTAAAGCCAGGAGGCCCCTGGAAATCACCTGGGTAGAAGGCTCACAGAGCTGCTCACTGCAGTCCCCTGGGAAGCTCCTCTGAGATGCAGACTTGGGGCCTGCCCTGCGATTCTGTCCCATTGGTCCAGAGGGGCCCAGGGAGCCGTATATTTAAAGCTTCCTGCTGCTCCACTGTGCCGACAGGGTTGAGAACTGCGGAATTACAGACTTAAGGGGGAAGAGACACACGTTCCGGAGCCAACAGCCCTGGGATGAGCCCGCGGCTCTGCCCCGTGGCTGCAGACCAGGACCGTGGCTTAACATCCCGGAGCGGCCGCGTGACAGGGTGAATAAGTGCTCTGCTTCCTGCTGTGAGGACTGAGTGAGATAACACGCGTCCAGCACTGAGCGCCTCTCTGTGCCTCGGTTTCCACATCTGTGAAATGGGGCAGCAATACCTCCCTCTCAGGGTCCCAAGGAGTAGATGAAGAAGGCCTGTAAAACTGTCGGCAGAGGGTCTGGCAAGGATAAGTCCTCCCACACACCCAGGACACCACTTCCCTTCCCCCTCCTCCCCTGCACCCCTCCAGTCACGGGGTCCCTGCACACGCTCACCTCTTCACACTGCAGCCCGGCCACCCCTCACGTACGGCAGGGTCCTGGGCCCACCTGTCCCATGCCACCCCCCACACGGTCACAAATCCCCTCACGGAATGAGCAGAGCGGGCGGAAGTCCCAGGAAGTCGGAGGAGGGGCCCCCAACGTGGTGTCTATAAAACAGCCCTCACTGGGGGTGAGCACCAAGACGCCCGGGGAACCTCCTCAACACGACCCTGATCCCACCGCGCAGACCCTGGCCTTCTGCTCCGGGGCGCTCGCACCCACTCCCTGACGTCGGCTCTGAGGTCACACCCCGGAGAGACAGCTCCCCTAGCAAGCCAAGAGCCTTGTGGGGTGCTGAATACAGTTTCCCGTGGGAAAACGCTCACCCTCTGTAATTAGGTCAAAAGGTGAGCGGGGAACCAGCACGTGCAATAAAACCAGGCTTCCATAAAATGTGTGTGTGCACTTCACATACAAAGCAAAGAAGCTGAGCAGGATGTGTTCCAGCGGTAGAATTAAAGGTTGCTCTTAGCATATCACTTTCTGCACTTTCCAACTTTTCTATAATAAATATGCATGACTATTACCAAAAGAGAAATTAAGAGAAAGAAAGGGAGAAGGGAAACATCCCAGGGGACACTGAGCAATGGGTTGGCTGGTGCAGGGCCCCTCGGGGGCCTGGAGCCGCCCGGGACAGACCCGCACGCTTCGGAGATGCTGAGTGAGGCGAGCAGCTCGCTGACAGCGTCTGGTCCTCACGTCTCATCCAGCCTCCACTTCAGAGACCACCTGGAAGGTTAGGCAGATCAGACCACGACCGCCCGGGTCTGGGATGTGGAGGGCGGGCGGGATCGAAACCAGAGAGCACAGAGCTCGGCGCTGGAAGCACCCAGGCTCTGCCTCCTCCCCGCTCCGTGACCTCAGGCTGACGACGTGTGTTCTCTGCGCCTATAAAACGGGGGTGACAGAGCCCCCGCCAGAGTGCCTTTAGGATTAATGGAGGCAGGCGAGTCTCTTAGAACAAGGCCTGGTGAGTAATACATGCAGAAGACGTGCAGGCCATTATTACCTGGCTCCAGAGCTGATAAATGCACCCAGACACCGCCCATCAGCCCCCCCGGGGCAGGCACGATCCGCCTCGGTCGCCACAGTGCCTGGCATGGGCAGGCACTCAGTACAGAGATGCAGGCTGGAGGGGGGGAGGACGGAGCGGAAGGGCTGACCTGGGTGGGCAGGGGGCTTCGAAGGAAGAGCAAAGAGAGCCCCTGCCCGCCCCCCGCCCGCCGGCTGTGAACCCAGCACCACCACCGGCCGCTCGAGCTCCTGGGAGCCGTGAGGGCGCCTCTCTGGGGCTGCACAAGGGGACCCACAATAAGCCCCTCTTCCCAAGCTTGCTGCGTTGGTCTCCTCCTGCGGCTGTGACCAATGACCACAAACTGAGTGACTTCACACAATACCGATGTATCAACTTGCAGCTGCAAAGGTCAGGCGCCCACAGAGCGTTTCACTGGGGCAGAAGCAAGGTGCTGGCGGGGCCGGCTCCTGGGGGCTCTTGGGGGAACCTGCCCCCTCGGGCCTCTGGAGCAGCCCTGCCCCGTGGCCCCTCGTCTTCAAAGCCAACGTGACTCTTTCGATCCCTCTCTGACCCTGCCCCGCCCCCCACACGGAAATCCTCGCGATCCCACTGGGCCCACCCAGGTGATGCCCGCCCGTAGGTAACACAGTCCATCTTGTCTGGATAAGCCAGGAAGGGGCAGGACAGGGACCTCCTGGAGCCACTGAGAGTCCCTGCAGACAGGCTGGGAGCCAACAGGAAATGCCAAGGCCGCGGGGGGCCGTGGGGATGGCGGTGGGAAGTGGCCTGCGTCCAGGAAAACAGGGAGCCAGAGCCCTGTGCTAGGCGCTCACGGCAGCCGTGAGTGTGCAGGGTTCAAAGTGCACGAGAAAGGCAGGCTCCACGAGCTCCCACTGACGGGTGGCTCTGCAGTCAGACAGGCTCCAGCCCCGCTACTGACCAGCTCCGTGACAGCTCGGCCAGACTGCTTCAACGCTCTAGGCCTCGGTTCCCGGTCTGCAAAGCGGGCACAGCGAGTGACCCCGCCGCCTGGGGCCACGTCACCGGGAGATGAGATCGCCCACAGGAGACACGCAGCTCAGAGCGCTCAGGGAGGCAGCTGACCCCACGGCATCGGCCGGGCCAGCCCCTCCACCCCGGACGCCTCCCTTCCCGCTGGCCCGTCCTCACCCCCGCCAGCCGTGGGCCAGAGCCTGGTTCAGAGATTCTGCCTCCTTTTCACAGACACTGAGAATCGCCCCACAGACCTGCCCCTCTGCCCATCAGAACCCTTGTTCATTCAGCAGGGATGCCTTCAGCACCGGCCCTGGACTGGCTCCGCGCTGAGCCGTGAGGACCAAGCAGCAGACAAAATACCCCCACCCCCCACCGTGAAGAACGCCTGTCCCCACGAAGCCGCCCTGCAGGCAGAGAGAGATCCCCCCACCCTCAAGCATCACAAGACCACGCGTGGGCCAGAGGGGAGGGGGCTGCCTGACTCTGCTTCTGTCTTAAGGGAAGGGGCCCCACACAGAAGCACACCGGCAGAGTCGAGGCCACTCTGCCTGGCTCCCCAGATGGGGTCTATGCGTCATTGCAGTGACAGCTTAAAACTGCTCTCCCAAGAGCTTAGAGAGGTCAAGTCAGCTCTCACAAGAGGCAGAGTTCCTACCCCCCAGTAAACCACACAGAGGGGCTTGGCCGTGTGGAGCCGGCCACATCCCCCAGCGTGAACCAAGGTCTGGGGTCCTGAGCCTGGACCCAGAGTCGTCAGGGCACCCTTGGGGGTAGTGTGCGGGTCAAACAGCTGGCCTCTGCTCAGAGAAGCCCTGGTGAATGAACAGGCACAGTCGATCTGCAACCCCAGGTCTGTCTGACTCCTGGGGGCAGAGCCCAGCTTCCCTGAGCCTAGATCTCCCCACCTGTGAGTGGGTAACAAGCTGGCCACTTGCTGGAGAGGGGAGACGCAGATGGGACTGGGCGTTTAGCTTGGTGAACGCGGTCACTACCATTACTATCATCATCAGCGGCTGCTGCGGTTGCTATCATCAGACAGCGTGGCCCGCTGCAGAGAGAGAAGGCGGCCGCAGCCCGCTGGGCACTGTGAAGGACGTACGCAGTCCCAGCCATCCTCACCCCTGGACTGAGGCGGGGGGACGACCCTGAAATCGCCCCAGGGGCCTTGGCACAGCACACTGGCATCAATGCCCTCAACTTTGCTTCCCCATCAGCCTGGCTGCCTCCAGCAGGCAACGCCCCCTCTCCAGGTGAAGGGACCCGGAAGTCCTCAGGCCTCAAGGCCAAAAATGGGCCCAGCGGCCCTGACCAGGTCACCCGGACCCCCCAGCAGCCTCGGGCATCCTCGTAACACAGGCCCAGCCGGCCCAGCTGTGATCCTCTGTAGCCGGGTCAGGGAGATGGATCCAACCCAGGGCTGCTGACTCCTGGGGCCAGACCCCAGCGAGTTCCCCTAATGCCACATCCAGACCAGGCCCCAGAAGAACAAAAGCAAATCCATCCAGAGGAGCCAACACATGCCAGGAGGATACAGCACCGAATAAACGTTGATTTAAGTACACCTCACAGAATTATCCCCGTGGTACTGATTTATCATCCCCGTTTTACTGGTTAAGAAAGAACTTTGAGAAAACAACTTTCCTGGTGACACACAGCTGGTGAGTAACAGGTGAGACTTGAAGCCAGGTCCATGCAGCTCAGAACCAAGCTCCTGGGCCCTCGAACCCCGGGATCCAGGCCTCACTTCACACACCCAGCTCCCGCCTGGGATGCGGAAGGCTGGGGCGGTCCTGCCTCCCGCCCTCCCCAGCGTGGAGGCAGCAGCTCGGCCCTGATGTGGGCAGTGACTCTAACGGGCTCGGCTCCGGGGCCAGGCAGCTCCTGCGTCTCCGCAGGGCAGGTAGGCAGCCAGACAGAGCCCAAGGCCATTTCCAAGCCTCGGGGCAGGAGCCGTGAAGGAAATGAGTGTAAAGAGGTGAAACGTCCTCCCTGGGGAGTTTTGTTTTTCTCGAAGCAACGTTTGCTTAGTGACTAGGTTGGGGTAAATTTTTTTAAAAAAAAGAAAGAAAATCAAGATTTGTTTTCCCCTTTCTCTTGGATAACAAGGAGAAGGAAAGCAATCTGGAATGGCTCTTCTCCCAGAGGAGACCAGAGTGGAAATTCACCATCCAGAGAAGGAGCAGGAACGTAAGTGAGCCACAGAGACTCTGGAGGAGGAGTCTCCCAGGCCTGGGGGCAGGCCCGCCCTCAGTCTGCGTCTGCAAAGTGGAGGGGCTGGACTGGAAGTCTCAGCACTCCCAGTGACGTCCACACTCCGCGGGCCGTGAATGTCTGCCCCAGTGAGGGATCTCACAGTGATCCTCACTCACATGCCTGCCAAGGCCCCTTAGTCGTGTCTGACTCCTTGTTACCTGTGGACTGTAGCCCGCCAGGCCCCTGTCCGTGGGATCCTCCAGGCAAGAATACCGGAGTGGGTTGCCACGCCCTCCTGCAGGGGGTCTCTCTGACCCAGGGATGGACCCTGTGTCTCTTATGTCTCCCGCACTGGCTGGCGGGTCTCTAACCACTGGTACCACCACAGCTGCCGGCGGAACAGGCCCAGCCAGGAGTCAGAGGCGCGGTGACTCTGCCCCCGGCCCACGGCACTGGGAACATCCGGGCTGGTCAGGAGCGGGACAGCAGCAAGCCCGGTGTGGGTATAGAGTGCTTCCCCCACCAGCCTCTTATTCCTCAGGACTCTTTGAGGCGGATGCCATTTCCACCTCCCAGAGGCAGACACTGGGGCCCGGAGAGCTTCACAGACAGCCCAGAGCCACCCAGCTGGCGAACGGCTCAGAGAGGATTGGAAGCTCCAGGGGCTGGTGTTCACGGGGGCTGGGCCGACTCCAGGAGCAGGGGGAGGGCGGGCGGTGGGTACAGCGGAGGCGGGGCTCCTGCCCAGAACCGGCAACCTGCGCTGGGCCATCTCGACAGAGCCGCCGCGACCAGGCCTCTGCGCAGGGCCAGCGCCGGCCAGACACGCTCTCCCCTCTGGCCGCCATCACCAGCCTCCGGGACACACAGCGGAGGTGGGCGGGGCCGGGCCGGGCTGCCGTGTCCTGATCCAGAGACCAGGGAGTGAGGGTGGCCTGAGAGAGCCAAGAGCCAGACCCCTGGGAGGGGAGCCCTGGCTGGCTGGGCGCCCACACCGCTTCTCTCTCACTCACACACACACACACACTCACACACATGTGCCCGCTCCGCGGCTTCCTTGTGTACACAGACCCCTCCCCTCTCTCCACTGGTGAATTCACGCTCCCGTGCTCAGCCAAGACCACAGCCCCTCCCCGTCAGTGTCCCGGTCCCCTGTGCCCACCTGGACGCGTCAGTATCCCTGCCCAGATGGAGTTTGCCGGTGGCTTCTCGCCCGGCCCACCCTGGAGGGACATAACCCCTGAGAGATCACCCAGGACGGGACTGCCAGGCCAGGTGCAGAAGCACTGATTCATTTCAGGTCCCCAGTCAGGGAGGAGAGCCTGGCCCCTGCTTCTGGCCGTAATCAGTTACCCAGGAGCAGGCCCAGCAGAAGCCCTCCCGCGGTCCACTCGCTCCCACAGGCAAACGAGCACAAACAAGGTGTCCCAGGCTTGAATTTGAATCCAGAACTGCCTTGGCTCCAGGGGCCCTGGGCCATAACCTGCATCTCCAGGTTGGCAACACCTGCCTGAGAGTCAGCTCCCCAGATTCAGCTCACTCCAAGAAAACAAAACTAGGCTCAGATCGTCCCCACCTCCCAACCAGGATTTAAACTCCAGGTCCCAGATGCCCGGGCCATCAACCACTGAGGCTTTCCTTAGAAGTGAGAGTGAAAGTCACTCAGTCATGTCCCACCCTTTGCGACCCCATGGACTGTAGACCCCATGGATTGAAGCCTGCCAGACTCCTCTGTCCATGGGCTCCTCCAAGCAAGAATACTGGAGTGGGCAGCCACTTCCTTCTCCAGGGGGTCTTCCTGACCCCAGAATTGAACCCAGGCCTCTCGCATTTCAGGCAGATTCTTTACCATCTGAGCCACCAGGGAAGGGGACTCTCTAAACACCCAGGTCCCCAAAGCCTGGTAGTCAGCAGCCACGAGCAGAGCTCTTAAAGCCCTTGGGTTGCACGGCCCCCAAACCCAAACGCACCGTCCAGCTTGCCAAGACCACAGACGGAACAGTGGTAAAGCCGCCTTGATTAGGTGCCTGCGATGTCCCCAGGGGTCTGACCCAACGGTTCTTCACTCTTCTATGGAGGCGGCAATGGCCCACTTTACAGACAAGAAAACCAAGACCTGGAGGGCTGAGACGGACACCAGGACGGTGGCCAGACCTGGCCCAGGGGGTGACGTGATACCCAGACTGCTAGCCGTTAGGCTGTTCTGCCTCAGACAGGCTCCCAGGTGGAGAAGGGCAGAGTCCCCAGCAGCAGTCACAGGAAAGGGAGCAGAATAAGCAGCAATGCCAAAGACCATGGCGGCAGGTGACACCAGAGAGCTGTTAATTCCCAGCCACAACCCAGTGGAGGGGACACTTCATTGCTTCTATGTTGCATACAAACAGTCGGACTTTGGGGGCTTCCCTGTGGCTCAGACAGTAAAGAATCTGCCTGCAATGCAGGAGACCTGGGTTTGATCCCCGGGTAGGGAAAAATCCCCTGGAGAAGGGCATGGCAACCCACTCCAGTATTCTTGCCTGGAGAATCCCCAAGGACAGAGGAGACTGGTCGGGCTACAGTCCATGGGGTCACAAAGGATTGGACACAATTGACCGACTGACACACACAGCCTGACTTTGGAGTGTTTCTGTGACTCCTTCCAGCCATGCAGCTGGCAAGGGGCAAAGCCAGGGTGTGGAGCAAGACCTGCTTAGTATTTCACAGGCTCGTGGGGACAGTGAAGGAAAAAGCAACACGTTTCAGGACTGACCTCTTCCCTCCGGCCCAGCAGGTCCTTAGCCAAGGCCTGCCCTGAGCCCCCATGGCTGCAGCTCCACCCCTTCTCACACCTCCCGCCCAGTCTCTCCCCGTTTTCCAGCCGCCAAAGCAAAGGAAGGAGGCTCACTTACTGCGTCTGGGGCCGTGCGGGCTCTGGTTCAGGCTCTAGGTCTGCGGGAGGTGAACAGGAGCGTCCATCAGGCCGGCGGCCGGGACTCAGCACACCCCGCCCCGTCCCCGGCCTCCCCCGGCCCCACACTGTCCTGTGGGGCTCTCCTGCCTGTCCTGCCGGCCTCCCCACCCCATGGCCGCGGCCCACCTCCTACCAGAACCGGTCGCCCTGCTGGCTCTCACCTGCCCCCACCCTCAGCTCCCCAAGGAGCTCCTTGCCCCCAAGCCTGCAGGAAGTTCCTGCTGGTCTAGTCCCCAGTCCCTCCTGAGGACAGAGGCTGCTGTTTCACACGGGTCTTATCGGGGGCCTTCCCGCCCACAGGGCTCTGGGAGGAGGCTGCTCCAGCTGGGGTGACTCCCTGGAAGGAGCTGCGGGGAGGGGGAGCCTGGGAGAGACAAGCCCTGGGCGCTAACTGCCCCCGAAGCACAACCGACGGCCAGTCGCTTCCATTTACGACGTGCCAGAGCGCACCAGATGCTGCAGGCATGCTAGGAATCTCCAGGGCCCAAGGGAAGCGATGGGATGTAGCTTCTGCCCAACGGTCTCTCTTTGGTCCCCGCGTCCTGGGGACAGCACGAGGCATCACGGGGAGCTGGAAGTCTCCAGGCAGCCCTGAGTGCCCTGGAGTCCTGCAGACCCTGAGCCGTGAAGACATCGGGCTCATCACGGGGAGCCGGAAGCCCCCAGGCGGCCCTGAGCGCCCTGGAGTCCTGCAGACCCTGAGCCGTGAAGATATCGGGCTCCCAGAGCACCTTACCGGCGACGGGGGTGGAGTCCAAGTGGATCAGGGGTGTGTCTGCCTCCGCCTCCTGCGCGGCGCCTGGGACGCCTGGGCCGGCATTAGTGTCCTCGTCATCGTCGCTGTCGTCCAATTCAAAGGCCTCGCCAGGGTCGTCTTCCGCCTCGGGGGAGGGGCCTGGGCCTCCGGGAAGCAGCGGATCTCCTGGAAGGAAGGAGGAGTTAGCCCGCGGCAGGGTCTCCGCATTTGGTCCAGAGAGACGGCTGCAAGTGGGGAGCAGCTGGGGTCCAAGTGAGGGCAGGTCCCAGGGATGAGATCAAACCCATGCCCGGGCCAGGGGGCCCTCCTGTCCCCTGAGGGGCCTGGGGTTGGGTTGGGACTCTAAACAGACGGCAGTCCGTGGAGGGCAGGGACAGGCTTCCGAGGTGAGTGCATCTGGGCTCGAATGCAAGGAAGCCTCTGACTTTCTTGTTTTCTATTTCCCTATTTTGTAAGCAAGGAGGGGTTTATAAATGCATCTGCCTGGGGAGGGGGGCGCGGGCACACACCTTTGGGTGTATTTCCACGTGTGTGTTTCCATCTGTACATTTTGCATACGTGCAAATGAGCACATCCAGCCTCGATGGGCGCCCTGCGCTGTTCTGCACGCACAGAGCAGGGAGCAGCTATCTGGGAGTGTTGGGGCCTGAAGACAGCCAGTTTGGAGAACCAGGGCCCAGACCAGCTGCGGCGGGGCTGGGGGCCACGCTCCCAGCCTGGAGGGCTTCCCGGCCTCAGAGCCTGCTGCTCCCTCCTGGGAGACCCCCTTCGGGGCCAGGTCTGCCTCGTCATCCCTGAAAGCTGAACTCAGGCAGGGCAGGCTCCCACCCGCATCCCTTCTCTGTCTTTGCCTCCCGGTCTCTTCATCGGCTCCTGTAACATGTGTAACCATCTGTTCTGCCCCCTTGAAGGGGACAGGTCCCGGCCTGGGGTATGCAGACAAACATCACCAGCCAGGTCGGTAAACAAAGGATGTGACAGGCATCAGGGCATCGGACACGCAGCCCCCCCCCCCTCCGGTGGCGCGCCCTGGGGGGGTTCGGGGGAAAGAACAGGCTGTAGAGAGCGGAAGCGCACACCGAAGAAACGACGTCAACAAGCCCAGCCTCTCGCATCTCCCACAAAAAGTGCGAAATTTGTTAACCTGAGGGGTCTGGTTTTCCTGAACTGTAACGCTTTGAGGGTCTCACTGCCTGGTCTCTGTTGCAAACACTCATGTACCCTGGCTCCTCCCTGTCCTCTGCAGACCCTCAGAGCTACCTGAGAGCGTCCTCCAGGGCTTCAGTCCTCAGTAAGTCCTCCAAGGAAAACATCATTCTCAGTTTGTAGGTTGTGCATTTTTTTCTTAGTCAACAAGTAGAATTCGGGGCTTCCCAGGTGGCTCAGACGGTAAAGAATCTGCCTGCAGTGTGGGAGACCCAGGTTCGATCCCTGGGTCGGAAAGATCCCCGGGAGAAGGAAATGCAAACCCACTCCAGTGCTCCTGCCTGGAGAACTCCATGGACAGAGGGGCCTGGCAGTCCAGAGTCCACGGGGTCACAAAGAGTCGGAGACAACTGAGCGACTAACAGATGTAACTCAGAAACTTTCATTAAACGGTGAAGAAATGGACTCTCCATCCTAAAGGGCAACACAAGCCCTCGCCTTCCCGCCCGTTTCATCCAGCTGAGGTCTCCTAGTCTTCTTCCTTGGAAGATTTCTTTCCTGGAATCTGAACCTAAACAGAACCTCAAGTGTTCATTTAGCCCATCTCCCTGGCCTGTGCAAACCTCAGACACGACGTAGGGACTGAGCAACAAGCTAGCTCGTCCCAGCCCACACTAAAGCCCAAGGACAGCGCGGCCGGGTTTAAGTCTAAAGCTGATCCCCGTCCCTGGGCTGCCCTGAGCAGACCCCTCACGGCTCCTGTCACACAGTTCAGGGCGTGAGCTCTGGGCCCGCTGGGTCCTGTCTGAGCGCCTTTCACCTCTCTGAGCCTTCGCCTCTTCCCCCGTAAAGCGGAGGATGAAAGGGCACCTACCTTATAAAGCTGACGTGAGTGACCCGAGATGTAGGTCAGGGTTCCTCAGCCTCGCGTCCAGGCTGCGAGGTCTGTGTGTTGGGGCCACTACAGGAGGTGAACCAGCCTTCCTGGCCTCTGCTCTCCAGCTATGACAACCGAAAGTGTCTGCAGACATTGCCAGCCCAACGTCCCCTGGGGGACGAAACTGCCCCCAGTGGAGAACCGCTGGAGCAGATGTAGCTCTTGGCACACTGCCCGGGATGTGTTACACAATGATACCTGTTGTCATTTCTGCCCCCTCCCAGCCCGAGGGCCCTGAGGACAGGACTGTCCATAGATGATAAGCAAGTGGGTGGGGAGGTGGATGGAGCAGAGAGGCAACTGGACAGACCAGCTGATGGACAGATGGGCGTATCTGATTCCGGTAGTCGCTCTGACGAGAAAAATCCAAAAATCCACAGTGACTGGGGTGGGGGGGGGGTTCCAGAGCAGAATGTTTCAGGTGCAAGTGTACGAAATTCAAGAAACCCCTTCCGGGACTTCCCTGGTGGTCCAGACGTTAAGACTTTGACTTCTAATGTAGGAGGTGGGGGTTCGATGCCTGCCCAGGGAGCTAATATGCTAGATGCCATGTGACCAAAGTGGGGGAGGGGGGGACATTAAAATGTAGAAGCGATATTGTAACAAATTCAATAAAAACTTTTTGAAAAATGGTCCACATCAAAAAAAATCTTAAAGAAAAATAGCAGCAGCCCCTTCCTCCACTGCGTGAGCACAGTAGAAAGCCGGAGCTCACCCTCCTCCCTGACTCCTGGGGGTGATGACCGAAACAAGACCAATGGGGGGGATGCAGGCCCTGCTCCTGGGAGCTCTGGGGCCCTAAGGCACAGGCCATCGGGGTGGACTCCTCTGGCCGGTGACATGGCCAGGGGCATGAGCTCCTCCCCCGGAGGTGGAGAAGCAGACACCTGGAGTCTAGGATGAGCCCACGTGACTCTTGCCAAAGCCTCACAAACACCCCCGCTTTTCACGAGGCCACAGAGATTTCTTGAGGTGAGCTGAAGCACCCAGTCATCCAGCTGAAAGTGGGGAGCCAGGTTTGAACGCTGATCTGCCTTGGTTCCTACTCTCCACTCAGCCCAGAGGCCTCCTGGAAGTCTCTCTTGAACCCCTGGACTCTTGGTCCCATGATGCTGAATTCAAGAGGAAATCCAGAGGCTGCATCAGAGGCCAGATTCAGTTCAGTTCAGTTCAGTTCAGTCACTCAGTCATGTCTGACTCTTTGGACACCTTGAATTGCAGCACGCCAGGCCTCCCTGTCCATCACAAACTCCCGGAGATTACTCAAACTCATGCCCATCGAGTCGGTGATGCCATCCAGCCATCTCATCCTCTGTCGTCCCCTTCTCCTCCCGCCTTCAATCCCTCCCAGCATCAGGGTCTTTTCCAATGAGTCAGCTCTTCACATCGGGCGGCCAAAGTATTGGAGTTTCAGCTTCAGCATCAGTCCTTCCAATGAACACCCAGGACTGATCTTTAGGATGGACTGGTTGGATCTCCTTGCAGTCCAAGGGACTCTCAAGAGTCTTCTCCAACCCCACAGTTCAAAAGCATCAGTTCTTCGGCGCTCAGCTTTCTTCACAGTCCAACTCTCACATCCATACATGACCACTGGAAAAACCATAGCCTTGACTAGACGGACCTTTGTCGGCAAAGTAATGTCTCTGCTTTTTAATATGCTGTCTAGGTTGGTCATAACTTTTCTTCCAAGGAGTAAGCGTCTTTTAATTTCATGGCTGCAATCACCATCTGTGGTGATTTTGGAGCCCAGAAAAATAAATCTGACACTGTTTCCACTGTTTCCCCATCTATTTGTCATGAAGTGATGGGACCGGATACCATGATCTTAGTTTTCTGAATGTTGAGCTTTAAGCCAACTTTTTCACTCTCCTCTTTCACTTTCATCAAGAGGTTTTTTAGTTCCTCTTCACTTTCTGCCATAAAGGTGGTGTCATCTGCATATGAGGTTATTGATATTTCTCCTAGCAATATTAGTAATCTTCAAATGGTTTTCAACCCACTGGTGGATCATAAAATCAATTAGGGGGCTCCCGGGAAGCTTTTTGCTTTATAAATTGCTTACTGAAGATGTTTTTTAAAATTTTATAATACTAATAGACTTTCCCTGGTGGCTCAGTCAGTAAAGAATCTGCCTGCAATGCAGGAGACCCACCTGAGCGCAAGAGACCTGAGTTCGATCCCTAGGCTGGAAAGATCCCTGCAGAAGGAAATGACCACTGTTCTTGCGTGGAGAATCCCATGGACAGAGGAGCCTGGCGGGCTACAGTCCATCGGGTAGCAAGAGTCAGACATGACGACTCAGCCACCACCATACTATTAATAAATTCACGTGTGCTATCACTTTTGCTGTTGCTGCCAACCCTTCCGTTCCGGATTTTTACACACACACACACACACACACACACACACACACACACACAGGGTGGCACAGACCCCGCCCTACCGCTCTCCCCCGCTCACTTCCCTGCAGCCGCGTGGCCCTCCTCGCTGGACCACGCAAGTGTCCGCGCTGCTGCTGCCCCGGGCCTTTGCACCTCAGTCCTGGGGTCCAGGCTGCCCCTTCCCCGGGGAGCGTCTCCCGCCCTCGGGTCCTCCAGGGCTATTTACCACCTGCACCTCCCACCGAGGCTGCCGGGACCGGAACTCCCAGGGTGACACCTGTGGCTCCCGATGCACCTTGCCCGCCTTGCCCGTCTCTGCGGCCTTATCCGCACGTGGCAGGCTGCACTTCTCCCCGTCCTTCTGTCTGTCTCCTCTACAGAGCGCAGGCCTCCTGAGGGCGGGCGTTCCAGTCTGTCTCACTCCCTGTCGCACTCCCAGCACCTGGTACTGTACCCAGCACACGACAGGCACGGAATAAGGACTTGCTGAATACACACACGCGCTCCTACCGGCAGGTCTATGGGCTGCAGTTTTAAATGACTCTTAAAAATACTGGAATACGGCTTCCCGGTGGCTTAGTGATAAAGAATCTGCCTGCCAGTGCACGAGACACAGAGCGAGTCCCCGGTGCGGGAAGATCCCACCTGCCGGGGGCAGCTGAGCCCGGGGGCCACGACTGCGGACAGCCGGCGCTCCACACCCGGAGAAGCCCCCGCGACGAGGAGCCCAGGGCGCTTCCGGTGGCCCCCGGGGTGAGAATCCGCTGGCCAATGAGGGGGACAAGGGCTCGATCGCTGGCCTGGGAAGACCCCACAGAGCAACAAAGCATCTGCACCTCCATCTGCTGAAGCCCGAGAGGGCCCGAGCTCCGCAAGAAGAGAAGCCACCGCAGGGGGAAGGCTGTGCCCCGCGACGAGAGAGAAGCCCACACGGCAAGGGAGACCAGCACAGGCGTGAATACAGAAATAAATAAATTTTTTTTTAAAAATGAGATGCCTGCACGCCATAACCTGGGAGTGGCCTCAGCTTGCCTCAACTAGAGGAAGGCGGCACAGCTGTGAAGATCCAGTGGAGCCGAAAATAAATAAATACAAAAAGTTGTTTTTAAAAATACTGGAGTAAGTGACCACGAAGTCCCTGCCCACGACTATTTCTGGGCTACCAGAGTCAGACCTGGCCTGACCAAGGAGGCTTCAGGGCCCACGGTCCTGCCCACTTGCACCTGCTGGGCGGACAGTGGGGAGCCTTCCCTTTGCACGCGACCTGCGTCGCTGCAGTGACGAGCCTGGGTGCAGACCCTGACTCTCCTGTGTGCTGGCTGCCGTGTGATTGTTGCCTTATTTCACCCTCAGCCTGCAGTTTCCTGACCCATCGAATGAGAACAGCAAGAGTATCTGCCTGACAGAGCGCGGGGAGGATGGGATGGGCCGGCACACACTAAAGCATCCCTGGGAGGCAGGGGCGCGCAGGCTAAATGTGAGCGATTCTGTTTACCGTCACGGTCGTCGGATCATCACCATTACCATGGTGTTCAGTCACTCGGTCGTGTCTGAGTCTGGGCGACTCTGCACTGCGGGCCTCCTCTGCAGAGGAGCTCCTCTGCCGTGGCATTCTCCAGGCAAGAACACTCGAGTGAGCTGCCATTTCCTCCTCCAGGGGATCTGCCCAACCCAGGGATCAAACCCGCATCTCCTGTGTCTCCTGCATTGCAGGCGGATTCTTTACTCACTGAGCCGTCGGGGAAGCCCCAATCATTATCGCGATGACTGTTATTATCGCTTTGAGTCATATAGCCCAGGCCCCGACCCCGGGTGAGATGGAGACAGCCTCCCCATCCACAGACCAGGCGCAGCCCCAGGCGACCCAGCCCCCGGGCTGTGTCCAGGGACTTAGTTTACTTTTGTATTTTCTCTCTTTGTTGTTGTTCAGTTGCTAAGTCCTGTCTGACTCTTTGTGACCCTACGGACTGTGGCCCCCAGGCTCCTCTGTCCAAGGGACTCTCCAGGCAAGAATACTGGGGTGGGTTGCCATGCCCTCCTCCAGGGGATCTTCCCCACCCAGGGATCAAGTGGCATCTCCTGGGTCTCCTGCACTGGCAGGCAGATTCTTTACCGAGCCCCCTAAGAGGACACACAGCCGGGCTTCCCTCGTGGTCCGGGGTTAGGAACCCACACGGCGATGAGGCAGATTCAGGGGACTGGTCGGGAGCTAAGCCCCCACATGCTGCGGAGCAGCTGAGCCCGCCCGCCACAACGCCCGAGGCCGACGGCCACAGCTAGAGAGTCCACGAGTCACAACGAAGCCCCTGCCTGACAGGACAGAGAGCCCGCATGCCGCAACTGAGGCCCGACTCAGCCAAGTAAACACTGCACTTTAAAAATCAAAAAAAGAATACAAATAGCTTCGGTCAGCCCAGCAATCTATCAGTTCAGTTCAGTTCAGTCGCTCAGTCGTGTCCAACTCTTTGTGACCCCGTGAACCGCAGCACGCCAGGCTTCCCTGTCCATCACCAATTCCTGGAGTTTACTCAAACTCATGCCCATTGAGTAGGTGATGCCATCCAACCATCTCATCCTCTGTCGTCCACTTCTCCTCCCGCCTTCAATCTTTCCCAGCATCAGTGTCTTTTCTAGTGAGTCATCTCTTCGAATCAGGTGGCCAAACAACTGGAGCTTAAGCTTCAGCATCAGTCCTTCCAATTAATATTTGGGACTGATTTCCTTTAGGATGGACTAATCAAATCATACAGATTGTACAGTATCCAGTGAACTGTTCCCAGGAACCCCTGGGCCAGAAGATTGCAACAAAAGTAAGACATTGTCCCTCAATGTCAAGGAGTTCACTGCAGGGTGAGGCAGGCAGATCTGACCAGAGAAAAACGTAAAACCCCCAAGACTGAGCCAGTGCTAAAGAAAGGAGGGGGCTTGAGCTTGCCAGGGCCTGGGGCACAGCTTCGGCACCAGGCTGCCCTTGTGCAGGGCCTGAAACGGGGAGCAAGGGCCTGACAGCTCAGGGTGTGGGGCGGCCGGGGCCACAGGAGGGGCGGAGAACAACAGCGAGGGGCCCAGTGCAAGCGAAGACGCAAGTGAGGATGACGGGGTGAGAACACCGCTGCGAGGAGGTGGGGGGATTAGAATTTATCTGGGAAGACAGTGCGAAGCTCTCAGAGAATCGGAAAGAGTGGCCAAGAGCCTGCTTCAACCAGATATCAGCCTGCAACATCAGATACACCCATCAAATGTTTGCTTAAAGAAACTGAATTGATTTCATCATAAAGTAATTGCTCTCAGTTTGCACGTCTGGCCCCTTGGTGTGGAGGAGAAAGGGTGTGGGGTGCCGATGACGGGGACGGGGGACATCCTGGAACCCAAAGCCACAGCCATGAATCAGGAAATGCCCTTTTCCCCAGACTCTGTTCCCAGGGTCCTGAGACCCAGACAATTAGCCGTGGCGCCTTATCAGAAGGGAAAGTCAGACGGCCCATCCCTGGGTGACTGAGAGCTGCACTGAGTTCTCCCCACCCAGACTGACAGACGGCAGAACTGGAGGGAGCCACACACGCCTGTGATGTTCCTGGACATTCCCCTTCTCCAGAGAGCCAACCCCAGTGAGCCCCCAGCGAGTCCAGGGGGCCGGGACCCAGGAAGCCAGCCCACGCTATGCAGGAGGCGGGCCCAGCATGCTGGTCCCCTACCTGCTGGAGAAGGACATGCAGGTTCAAGGGGGAAGAGATTCCTCCTGGGCTCGGCCCCGGGGCTCAGAGCGGAACACGGGCAGCCAGTCCTGTCAACGCCCCAGTGATAACATTTCCCAGGCACTGAGCCATTGGTTAGCACATGCCAGGACCCCACCTGTACCTAAAGCCTACAATCACATGGGAGAGGCTGTCATTATTAACACCCTGCTTGTGAGAGATGAGACAGCCAGAGAGACACCAAGGCCCTGAGCCGGGCCCACGGCAATAGCCGCAGGGTTGGACTCGAGAGGCTGCCCTTATTCATTACCATTCTGCATCGGCCACCCCCCAGGAAGAACAAGAGGACGGGAAGCTGGGCCCAGCGGGACAGACGGCCTCGAGCCCAGCTCCTCCGTGGTCCAGATCTACCAGCAGTGTCCAGGGCCCACTGTTAGGATCACCACGTAAAAATACAGGACATCAAACTGAATTTCTATGAAAAAATTTTTTTCAGCGTAAGTATGTATTTTTCCTTTTTTTTTTTCGCCGACTCTGGCCACCCCACCACGGCTGGACGGCCCGGCTTTGGTGCCTCAGCAGATGGAGACGATGGGCAGCCCCACCCCCAGCCCCTGCCTCCTACTCGCAGTTCTTAGCTTTACCCCCGAGGGCGCCTCAGCCCCAGGGGTCCTGCTCATCGCCCCAGGGGCCCTCAGGTGGGCAACCCCCCCCCAGAGCCCACCTCCTATTATCTCCCTGTTGCAGAGGCCACTGGCCCAAGGACACCCAGCTAACCGCCAGCGGGGCCGGATTCACACCCAGGGTCCGAGGCCCTGGGCGGGACGCAGGAGGAGAGGACCGTACCTACGGCAGCCTGAGGAGGACGGGAGGAAGCCATCAGACGGGGCACAGCTCAGACCAGCACTGTCCAGCCGCTCGCCTGTGAAGAGAAGGCCAGGAATCTGATTAGAGGGCGTTCGAGGCCAAAGTTCCAGCCACAGAGAGGGGTCACTGGCTCGCGACCCACAGGTGCACGTCAGCCGGCCGCTCTCAGCCCGTTTCCCAGCATCTTCGGGAGCCCAGGACGGCGCGAGCACGGTGAATCATTAACCCGCAGAGAGACCAGCAGCTGCAGGACGGCCACCCACCGCCCGGGAGGCCCTGCCAGCCCAGCCTCCCTCTGCCCAGCCAGCGCCTCCGAGCTGGGCCCGCAGGTGGCCCCTCTCCAGCCTCGGACGCCGGATCACGCTCAGCCCCCGCGTTCCAGAAGCCAGATCAGCCTGAAGGGTCACGGGCACGGCCGGACGCTTCCTGCTCGTAGCTGCTTGGTCACCACAGGTGCCCTGGGGCCACCCCCGCCCCGTGGGCCCCACCAAAGGCTGCCCACTCTCTCTCTGTCTCCCCCTGCGCTGCTCATGAGCTTGGCCGGCGGGCACGTGGGTGCGAGGGAAGGAAAGGGCTTCGTGGAGGCAGATGGCTCCAGATCGGGGCGGAACCCCAAATGCTCGGAGCAGGGCGGGCAGTGTCTCCAGGCCTGGCGGTGGAGGAGCCCGCGACCGAGCCGCCAGAGCCTCTGCTGGGCTTGCTGGGCCCTGGAGCAACCTTGCCAGGCGCACCCCTCCGAGCTCTCCCCACTCCCTCTCTGCACCCCTGAGTCTGAGCCGGGGGAGGAGGGGCTCGACCCTGGAGGGAAAGCTCCAAACCCTCCTTTCTAATCAGTGCCTGCCGCAGACTGGCTGCCTGCCTGTTCTCCTTTCCAATCCTAAAGCCTCTGTTTACATTAACTGGCTTCCTAAATAAAAATAGAATGCATGTAAATAGCAATTGATAAACAGTAGCAAATATCTATGCAGTCAGTGCCTACTATACCTCAGACCTTATACTGAGCACTTTACAAATATTAATATCTATCCATCCAAGTTAGGACAAAAATGAGGCCCAGAGAGGTTAAGTGAAGTAGCCCAAGATCACACAGCGAGTGACCGGCAGAGCCAGGGCGTGAACCCGGTCCATGGACCCACCGTGTGCTCATTATATAACCACGTGCTCCACCGTCTCTCAAAGTCCAAACACAGCGGAGGCTGTACAATGAAAATCAGTCTCTCAGATTCCCCAGGAGTGACCGCTGTCACACATCTCTAGGAGTCCTTCCAGAATGCGCCGTGTACGCAACGGCCTGTTTGTCTGCACACGTGCCTTCTTTACGCAGAAGGAAGCGCACTGCGTGCCCTGTGGTGCAACCACTCTTTTAATTGAAGTTTAATAAACTGTGGGAAACTCTGAAAGAGACGGGAACACCAGACCACCTGACCCGCCTCCTGAGAAACCTATGTGCAGGTCAGGAAGCAACAGTCAGAACCGGACATGGAACAACAGACTGGTTCCAAATAGGAAAAGGAGTACATCAAGGCTGCATATTGTCCACCTGCTTATTTAATTTATATGCAGAGTACATCATGAGAAATGCTGGGCTGGAGGAAGCTCAAGCTGGAATCAAGATTAGCAGGAGAAATATCAATAACCTCAGATATGCAGATGACACCACCCTTATGGCAGAAAGTGAAGAAGAACTAAAGAGCCTCTTGATGAAAGTGAAAGAGGAGAGTGAAAACGTTGGCTTAAAGCTCAACATTCAGAAAACTAAGATCATGGCATCTGGTCCTATCACTTCATGGGAAATAGATGGGGAAACAGTGGAAACAGTGGCTGACTTTATTTTTCTGGGCTCCAAAATCACCGCAGATGGTGATCGCAGCCATGAAATTAAACAATGCTTACTCCTTGGATGGAAAGTTATGACCAACCTAGACAGCATATTAAAAAGCAGAGACATTACTTTGCCAACAAAGGTCCATCTGGTCAAGGCTATGGTTTTCCCAGTGGTCATGTATGGATGTGAGAGTTGGACTGTGAAGAAAGCTGAGCGCCAAAGAATTAATGCTTTTGAACTGTGGTGTTGGAGAAGACTCTTGAGAGTCCCTTGGACTGCAAGGAGATCCAACCAGTCCATCCTAAAGGAGATCAGTCCTGGGTGTTCATTGGAAGGACTGATGCTGAAGCTGAAACTCCAATACTTTGGCCACCTCATGCGAACAGCTGACTCATTGGAAAAGACCCTGATGCTGGGAGGGATTGGGGGCAGGAGGAGAAGGGGACGACAGAGGATGAGATGGCTGGATGGCATCACCGACTCGATGGGCATGAGTTTGGGTAAACTCCGGGAATTTGTGATGAACAGGGAGGCCTGGCAGGCTGCGATTCAGGGGGTCGCAAAGAGTCAGACACGACTGAGTGACTGAACTGATAGTTTATTTACGGCCTCCCAGGTGGCACTAGGGGTAAAGAACCTGCCTGCTAACGCAGAAGACTTAAGAGATGTGGGCTCGACCCCTGGGTCGGGAAGATCTCTTGGAGGAGAAAATGGCAACCCACTCCAGTGTTCTTGTCTGGAAAAGTCCGTGGACAAAGAAGGTAGGCTACCGTCCATAGGGTTGCAAAGAGTCGGACGTGACTGAAGCGACTTAGCACACACATGGTTTATTTGCAAAGTGACTCAGTTATACGTGTGGTGTGTGTATGTACATACACACACATATCTGTTCTTTTTCAGATTCTTTTCCACTATAGGTTTTTACACAATATTGAATGGTTCCCTGTGCTATACAGATTGTTTATGTATTTACTACATGTGCGTGCATGCTAAGTCACTTCAGTCGGGTCCGACCCTTGGCGATCCCGTGGACTGTAGCCCGCCAGGCTCCCCCGTCCTTGGGATTCTCCAGGCAAGAATCCTGGAGTGGGCTGCCATTTCCTCCTCCAGGGGATCTTGCCACCCAGGGATGGAACCGGCGTCTCTTGCGCTGTCTTCGGCGTGCAGGCAGACTCTACCCCTGAGCCACTGGGGAAGCCCATTTTACACACAGTAGTGTGTCCTTCTCAAACTCCTGATCTACCCGTCCACCCCCGATTTCCCCTTTGATAATCGTTAGTTTGCTGTCTACGTCTGTTTTGTAAAAAAATTCATTTGTGTCAGTTTTTTAAGATTTCACATTTGAGTGACGTTACATATTTGTCTTTCCCTGTCTGATTTACTTCACTCGGCAGCTCCTCCTTTTTGGCCGTGTGCAGTATGTGGGGACCTATCAGGAGCCCCCCAACCAGGGATTGAACCCACAACCCCTGCACGGGGATGGCAGACTCAACCACTGCATCACCCGGGAAGCCCTAGCAGCCACTGTTTCTGCTGCATACCTCCAAGGTCATTTCAGAAGAGCAAGTACACAGACACCAGTCTCACATTTTTAACACCTGCAGAGCACCGGGGGCGGGTGTCTACCATGACTGACATAACCCCTGCGTGGACACCGACGTCGTTTCCAGGCTTTGATGTTATAAACCATTCTCCACATTCTTGGCCTTGAGCCACAGATGCGTGAACCTCTGGGGCACCCTCCTAGGCGGGATGGGCTGGGTCAGAGAAATGCACTTTTCATTCTGATTAAAAACCAATTGCTCTCCACAAAGTGCGTGACTGCATCTTTCAGTTCCACGCTGAAAACTCTCAGCAAAGGGTTGGGGAAGATTTAAGAGATGTGGGCTTGATCCCTGGGTTGGGAAGATGCCCTGGAGGAGGAAATGGCAAACTTCTCCAGTATTCTTGCCTGGGAAAGTCCATGGGCAGAGAAGCCTGGCGGGCCACCATCTATAAGGTCACAAACAGTCGGACAGGACTGAAGCGACCTAGCACGCAGCCCCAGGCACAGTGATTAACTCGAGGAGCAAACAGACGTCTATTTTCACTTCTCTATTCCCGGGCAAGGACACACGCCAACAAGCCCCTGGCACACCCAGAGCCTGTGACGATCGTTCTGCACATGTGCGCCAGGGCTCAGGATGAGTGAGTGAGGAGGGCTGGCTCAGAGCAGCCAGGGGCCCTGCGAGAGACCCTCCCGGCACAGCAGTCAGCAGAGAATTCTCGGCTCCCTGACACCACCTGGGGCCCACTGCTCAGGGGCTCTCTTACCAAGAAGGAGCTATTTAACACCAACTCTGGGCCTCAGTTCATTCATCTGCAAAATGGGGTTTAAAAAGGACCGACCTCATGGGGTTCTCCAGAAAATTAAGAGTAAATACAGGTAACACTCTTGGAAGGGTCCTTGGGACACACCGCTCTTTGGCTGTCATTAGCATGCAGGGCACAGGCTGTGATGACCAAGCTCTGCCGTGGGACCCAGGCTGGAAGGCTCTTCTCCACTGGCAGGGGAGCTGAGCCTCAGTGTTCCCATCTATGAAGCTGGGGTCCTGGGACCTGGCCCACTGGACTCTCACCAGCACCCAAGCTCAGCCTCAGAGCCCTGGCAGGCTCGGTCGGTGCCAAGATGCCCGTCCTTGATGCCACCACCAAAACGGGACCGGTGACTGGGACGATGCATCTGGATCCTGCACCCCAGGGCGTAAGAGACGCTGAAGGAGGCTCACGGGGGAACCTGACGGCTTCAAGCTGTGGGGACCTGGGCGAACTCAGACCCAGCTGCAGGCGGGGTTCCGCCTCATCCCTGTGGTGGGACCCCAGGCCTCCTCTTGGCCTCCCAGAGCTTCGGGCTACATCTCCGTAAGGTGGGCAGGACAGCCCCTGCCCGGAGGACGCCACAGGCTGGCAGGGCCAGGAGCCGGGCGTAGGTGTGAACGTGCGGAAGAAGCGGATGGGGCTGCTTGGCTACTTCCTTGTTTCGTTTTTTTAAAGGTCTCTCCTGAGCTGCGCGTGGCCTGGAAGCTTCAGGGTGGGAGCCTGAGCCAGGAGAAATGTGTTGTGATGCCCCTAAAATGAGCCTCTCTCTGAAAAGCGACCCAGAACCTTCCTGCAGGGGCGGTCTCTGGCAGAAGAGGTGGTCTAGCTGGAGAGGAAAGTCGACTGAAAACCAATAGTGGCTCGGATCGCCCACATCCGGGGATTCCCACTGGGCTCCTAGGGCGCAGGAAGGGGAAGGACAGAAGGAAACGCACGAAGGGTATGAATAGTGTTCGCTAGGGTGGCAGGGTTACACAGATTTTCTCCCCACTTTCTTTCCATTTTTCTGAATTTTCAAGCTCTTCTACAGCGAGCATTACAAGGAGGGAAGATGAAGATAAGCGTTCCCATTTTTTTAAGATATTTTAAGATTTTTTTTTGATGCGGACCATTTTTAAAGTCCATTGAATTTGTTACAATATTGCTTCTCTTTCATGTTTTGGTTTTTTCGTCATGAGCAACTGGGTTCTTAGCTCCCCGACCAGGGATCAGACCCACAACCACCACCGTGGAAAGCGAAGTCCTAACCACTGGGCTGCCAGGGACGTCCCAAGCATTCTCATTTGTAAACAGGCTAAATAACATCACAGGTTGGAGAAGACAGTAGCTACAAGACGGTGTGGGAAGGGTGGAACCGGTTGGTAGACCAGAGTCCACACCCCAGCTCCGCCACGTGCCGCCGTTCCAGTCTACCCCATGCCCCCCGCCCACCCCACGGAGACCCTGCGCTCCTGGGCCCGGGACTGCAGGGCATGCGGAGGCAGCCCCCCGCGCCCCTGCCCACGGTCGCCACGGTGACGCTCACAGCCCTCCGCGTGGGTGGGGGGTTACAGGAGACTTTCTACTCTTGGGGGTCATCTCTCTCTCTCAAAACGACCGCCAGCACTGGACAGGCAGGCAGACCCCCCCTGAACACAGCTCTTTCTGGTGACACCGCGCAGAATGGCCAGAGGCAAGTTGTGCTTCTTTAATATTTATTTTTATTTGTTAATATTTTATTTGCTGCACCGGTTTCTGTTGCAACATGCAGGATCTTTAATTTCGGCATGTGGGATCCAGCTCCCTGACCAGGGATCGAACCTGGGGCCCCTGGGTTGGGAACTCGGAGTCTTAGCCACTGGACCGCCAGGGAAGCCCCAGGTGGCGTTTCTCAAGCGCATTCAGGCCGAGAAGGATGCAAAGGAGCAGCCCAGCTCTGGGTGTGCCCACCAAGCAGGTCAAGTTCAGCAACCAGAACCCCGAAGAGCAGCCAGATTCACACTTGCCTCCACCCTCAGCAGCCCTGCTCACCACAGCAGGTGTCTTCCAGCCTCTAATTTAAGCAAACCCTTGTCAGTCTGTCCTTCCTCTAGAGTTCAAGGTCCATCTGGCCCAGCAGGAAGTCATCCTCCAGGCTGCCTGCACCTGACCCTCCTCACTCGCTCTTAAAACTGGCCAAGCGTGCTAAGTCGCTCGGTCGTGTCTGACTCTGCGACCCTGTGGACAGTAGCCTGCCAGGCGCCTCTGTCTATAGGATTCTCCAGGCAAGAATACTGGAGGGGGCTGCCACGCCCTCCTCCAGGGGCTCTTCCCGACCCAGGGGTCGAACCCAGGTCTCTAACATCTCCTGCCCTGGCAGATGGGTTCTGTACCGCTGGACCACTTCCCACCTCCCACTCCAGTGACTGGCCCCATCCGCTCGCCTGAATGAGGCCGAGAGAAATACACAAGCAAGCCTCTCTGATCGTCACAAGTCAGGCCAGGAGGGTGAGGACCGGGAAGGCTGGACGCTGGAGGGAGAGTGCCGCTGGGGAGGGGAGGGAGGGCAGGGGTGCAGCAGGCAGACGGGGTGAGGCTGCAGACTCGCCGGAGGGAGGGGGGACACCAGCCCGTCCCACAGAGCCGAACAAGGGCCAGGCTCTGGCGCCCGCCTCTCCCCCAGCTCTGGCCTCAGAGGCACCGTGGCCATCTCCTGGAAGCCAGGAAGAAAGTGCTGGACCGGAGGAGACCGGGGCGGGCGGGCGAAGGCCTGCTGCAGCCACACACCCCGGGGGCCAGGCGCACTTTCAGCCCTTGTCAGGTGTGGGCTTGGCCCGCCCCCCCAACTCTGCCGTCACAGCGACTGTCCCACAGGCCACACCCTCAGGCTCTCCTTGTCGCCTCAAAATGAAACCCAGCCCCCGCCACCAACTCCCCACAACCTCTCTCGTCTCGGCAGCTCCCGCGCCAGGCCCGAGCGCTCAGCTTCAGGCCTGCCCTGAGCCCACTTGTTCTGCGTCTGTTTATTCCCTCCAGTGAGAACTCTCAGAGCCAATAAGCAAACTCCTACTCAACCTTCAAAACCCAGACCCTGCTCCTCTGCGAGGCCTCCCCAGACTCGTCTTATGCGGTATTTCCCAAGCTTGGTTTAAAAAACTACCTGTGCGTGTTGCGGCGGAAGAGGGCACTTCCCTGGAGGTCCAGCGGTCGAGTCCACCTGCCAGGAGACGCGGGTTGGATCCCTGGCCCAGGAAAATTCCACAGACCTCAAGACAGCTGAGTCCTTGCGCCACGACTGCTGAGCCCACTCAGCTAAGCCCAACTCGGCCACAGCTTCTGCGCCCACACAGCCGAGTCCGCGCTCCACGGCAGGGAGAGCCCGGGGCTCGCAGTGACGAGCCCCGTCCACCTCGAGTAGAGAAGGCCTGCGCGTGGCAACGGACACCAGCACAGTCAAAAGTAATTTTTTAAATAAAATAAAAAAGACCTGCTGCAGGGGGCACTTCCCTGGCGGTCCGGCGGTTAAGACTCCACGCTTCAAAGGCAGGGGCCGAGGGTCAGAGAAGCAGGCCCCTGAGCACCGCGTGGTGCGGACAGAACCCACCAGCCATGTGCTCCGGCTCGCAGTCCTGGACTGGGAGCTCACATCTGCCGCCGGAGAAAGGCCGTTTTCAAGCAGCACAGGTGACCCTGGGACGCCTACCGGCCCCGTCGGACCTGTCTCCCTCCCTAGGCTGGCCACTTCCTTCCATCTCAGGGGCTGCAGCGGGACCCGCAAACAGGCCACCACGGAGACACGCTCACGGAACGGAGCCGAGGGCACCTCACCGAGGAGCCCGGGGACTGGGACGTCCCAGCCACAGGAGGGGGGCCACGGCCCAGCTGGCGACCTCAGCTCCCCCGCAGCTAGACCGCAGGAAGGCACTCACCCTCTGCTTCCCGTCACCCGTCAGAGGCTGGTGCAGGAGGAGAGACGTCTGGCGGTGCCCGAGGGGCCTCCACAGGCCTCAGTCCCCTTCCCGGGGCTCCCACTGCCCCATCCTGCCGATCGCTCCACGGAGGCCAGGCTGCCCGAACACAGGGATGCCGCCCTGACCTCCGGGATCCCACCACCCACAAGATCACACAGCGATCACCTTGGAAGTGGTCGTCGCAGGTGTCTCCTGAGCACCGCTGTGCCCCAGACGCCCCGCTCAACATTTCAGCGTCGGCCCAGCTGGGTTCCCGCAACAGACGAGGAAAAGGGGGCAGAGAGGCAGACACCCTGCGCGGAGTCCCTGGGCTGCGGGCGGGGAGGGCCAGGGCGGCTCTCCCGGGATCGCAGCGTGGACCAGGCGTCACGGAGACGGACTGTGGCCGAGGGCAGGGGTGACGGGGCGGGAGGCACAACAGCGCCAGCTCCGCTCCCTGCCCACCGGGCACCAGGCCACTCAATGGGCTTCCTGCCGCGGGCAGGGGTGAGGCTGGCCAGTGGCTGAGCCTCGGACAATGGAGGCCCTGTCCCTGCCCCGGGCGAGCGTCCCCACTCCCCGCACTGACCTCCTGGGCGTGCCCCGGGTCCAGGATCCCCGGCAGGACCGGTGGGGGGCAGTCCCCCTCCACAGCCACCCGAAGGGGGCCACCAGGCAGAGGATCCCACCGGGCCCCTGGCGGCAGGGACTCATGGGGGCTGTTGCTAGGAAACCAGAGCCAGCACAGCCCCCAGAACAGCCCCTCCCCTTCTTCCTCCCCCTCCTCCTCCTCCAGGCCCCCCACCCCCGCCTCCAGCACATTAACCCCTCCGTCCCCAGCAAGCCGGTCCAGGCAGGAGGCCCCAGGCTAAAGGGCCAGGTGGAAGATTGCCGATCGTGCGTTCTGCATCCCCGGTCACATCCTGGGCGGCCCACGCGATGCAGCCCCGCACACACACACTTGGAAGCCAGCAGGGCACAGCACGGACTCTGCCCCAGCCTTTCACATTCCGCGCCTCAGTTTCCCCATCCCGAGCCCACCTCGTGGGCAATTCAGTGCCAGTGAGGCTCGAGAACACTCATACTATCAGCAGAGCATTTCCAGGCTGGAAGAAGTGAAAGTGAAAGTCGCTCAGTCGTGTCTGACTCTTTGCGACCCCATGGACTACATAGTCCATGAAGCCTCCAGGCCAGAATACTGGAGTGGGTAGCCTTTCCCTTCTCCAGTGGATCCTCCCAACCCAGGGATTGAACCCATGTCTCCCCCATTGCAGGCGGATTCTTTACCAGCTGAGCCACCGGGAAGCCCAAAAGGCAGCCTCACTGCCTCCTTTCCATGGATGGGGAAGCTGAGGTTCACACTGGGGAAGCAACTTTCCCAAAGTCACCCATGGAACACGAGGTGGGACCAGGAAGTGGAGGGGCCTGACGCCAGGCCTCCAGTCCGACTCTGACTCCAGTCTGACAGAGCTGGAGGTGGCGGAAGGACGGATGGTCCAAGCTGCAGGAAGGGCCAAGGACCTCCAGATACTGGGCCACTTGGAGCCTTAGCCACTGGACCACCAGGAAATTCCCATTTCTGTGGTTTTAAAGACCATCTCTGCGCTGACACCGCCAGCCTGACCTCCCCAGGAGCTCCAGACTTCTGCCTAGAGTACGCCTGCTCAGCAGGTCCACTCCACGGTCTACGGGGCATCTGGAACGTGACATCCCACCAAGCTCCTGAGTGCCGCCCTCCCTGCTCCCAAGCATCCCACCTCACCTGGCGGCAGATCCGGCTGGCCAGGGGCACAGGCTGACCCCTCGGGCCCATCCCCGGCCGCTCTGCCTCTCACACCTACGTGCCACCCATCCGCCAACCTCGGCGGCTCTGCCTTCCAGACGCGTCCAGAATCTGACCACTTCTGGCCACTCCCCCTTCCACCCCTGCCTCCCCCCAAAGTGCCATCACCTCGAGGGCCATCAGCACAGCCCCTGACGGGTCTCCCGCTGCCCCTTCACCCCTCGCCCGACACACTCTCTTCTCAGCCAGCAGGCAGGTCACTCCTCTGCTCAAACCCTCAAACGCCCACTTCATTCAGAGTGGAAGCTGGGCTCCTCACCTTGGCCTACTAGACCCCACCTGATGAGTGCCTCCCTGCCCTCCCTGACCTAAAACCCTACCTCTCTCCATAGCTTTTCTACCAGAGTCACCAGGACTGCCGTGCAGGCTCCCAAACGCCCTACCTCGGGGACTCCGCACTGACAGCGTCGTCTGCTTGCTCTTGGCCGCGCCGGGTCTTCACTGCTGCCTGGATCTCCTCTTCCCTGCCGTGAGCGGGCTGCTCACTGGGGTGGCTTCTCTGCTGCAGCACGCGCTCTAGGGTGTACGGGCTCAGCAGCTGTCGTCCCGGGCTCCAGAGCACAGGGTCAACATCACGGAGCACAGGCTTCGCTGCTCCACGGCACGTGGGATCGTCCCGGTCCAGGGATCGAACCCGTGTCTCCTGCCTTGGCAGGTGGATCCTTAACCACTGGCCCACCAGAGAAGCCCTGCAGCGGCTGGTTCCTCTGCCTGAAACACTCTTCCCCGGTTGTACTCATGGCCAACTCCTGCAGCTCCTCGGGGCTCTGCTCCAAGGCCACTGTCAGAGGCGCCCTCCAAGCACCCGCTTCTGAAAACAGCACACGCATGCCCTCAGCACACCATTTCCTCTGCCTCTGCTCCCCCCGTCTTCATGGCGTTCAACAGCTCCAGGTGTCTATATATCCAGCTGCCCACACTGGCCCAAAATGTGGACATAATCGTTTACGTCCACCACTCCATCCACGGCCCTGGGGCAGCGCCTGGCACACAGCAGACCTCAACACACACTGGCTTGTGAGTGAGGAAGGCCGGTCCACGCCAGCCCCAAAGCCACCCTCAGGGGCAGGGAGGAGGTGGCCGAGGCCCAGGGGGCCCCACGCCAGGCCCGCCCGCACCCAGCCTCAGCCAGGACGGCCCCTCCCCAGAGAACTGCACAGACAGACGCAGGGCCAAGCCGTGCAGGAGGCAGCTCCCCAAACCCATCTGGGAAGAGGCCCGGGCCCCTGCGCCAGGCGGTGATCAGACGAGGGGTGGGGTGGGTGGGACTATTGTTACAAGCTCGCTCCCCAAAGACCAGGTTCTTGCTCCGGTGAGTCCGGAGCACGTGGCCGGGAGAGAGGCTGCAGCCCTCGGCCGCTCTGGCGGGCAGGTGAGGGGCCCTGGCACCCCGGGAAGGGCCACACAGCCCCCACGGGCAGTCTGCCCGCGTGGAGGGAGCCTCCCGGTCGAGGCCCACAGGGGTCCACTCTGACTCCAGCCTCTTCTTCTGGCCCAAGCTCTGCCTCCCTCAGCGAAGAGGCTGTCACTTGTCCCGGAGAGAGCTCTGGGCAGGAAGAAATAACCCGCGCAGAACTCGGAGCTAAAAATAGCTCCGCCCACCCCAGCAAGGTGAGGCAAGCTATCTGGGCAGCATCTGGGGTCTCCTGAAATGCGCCATGCAGAGCTCCAGGGGACCCAGAGGTCTCAGCCCTAAGATTCAAGCCGCCCCTTTAACTACGTGCCACAGCCTCCCGCACGGAAGATGTGAGTGTGTTCCAGGAGCTCCCTGTCCTCCGCACCTGCCAGGGAGGCACAGACATGCCCGTCTTCCCACCAAGCCCCAAAGCGGGCGGGGCACCCACGAGGGACCAAATCAGCCCATTTTACAGAGGAGGAAACTGAGGCTTGGGGACAGCCCGGCCAGGCCCTGAGGCTAACACTCGGCTCCACAAACTTTCCACCTGCCTCCCGCCCCTTTTCAAGTCAAGACTCCAGGGACTCCCCCGGTGGGCCAGTGGTTAAGAAAGGCTCTGCTCCCAGTGCGGGGGCCTGGGTTCGATCCCCAGTCAGGGAACTAGATTCTGTGTGTTACAGTGAAGATCCTACCTCAGCGAAGACCCTGTGTGCTGCACAGACCAGGCACAGCCAAATAAAAAAGGTGAAGATTCCAGAAAGGGAGGTCACAGTTAGGGGAGAAGAAGACCCCAAAGGAAACAGCGAGGCTGAGTTTCCTCAGTTCAGGTGAAACATGGCGACCACCGAAACCCAGTGTGTGACGCCAGGGAGGCCATCCAGCCGCCTGGACGCCACGGTCGCGGGGCGGGGCAGCCTCGCAGCCCGCTGCGGAGCGGCCGTTATGCAAAGCAGCCTGGCCGGAGACAGCCTGCAGAGAGCTGCAGGTATCAGGCTGCTTCCCTCGCTTGAGCTCAAATGCCTTCTGCTAAACTCAGGGAGAGCAAGCCCCCTCCAGCCAACAAGCTCACAGCGACTCCCCCCGCCGCGGCCTCCCCATGGCTGTCACCTGACACTGTATCAGAAGAATCCTCAGCTGACCTGCAGGAAGAGATGGACCTGGGCAGGCAGGACCCAGGGCTCCAGGACCCAGGGCTCTCTTCCCTGCTTGCAGCCGGCAGACCGAACAGGTGCCCCACAACGCCACACTGGCGTGGGGGGCGGGCTGGACGCAAGCACAGACACCTGTACGTTCCCTGCCAAGGCTGAGCCGCCCGCCAGGTTCACCCGAGGTCTGTCCTGTGGCCAAGGAGTTGGTCAGGGGCAGAGACAGCATCTCCTTTCCCATGAGGATGCAAACCGGGAAGGGAGTGATGAGGGGCCCACCTTCCATGTGTGTGCCACGCATGTTAGGCCTGCCTCCAGGCCCCATGCCCTCCCCCGGGGACCTAATAGAGTTCAAGGGGAGGGTGGGAAAGCCAGGGTTCTGCTTTTGTGTTTTTGTTTTTTTTTTTTTAGCCTAGCTGGTCTTTGTTGTGATTTAGTTGCCCCGAGGCAGGCGGGACCTTAGTTCCCTAACAGCCCCTGCACTGGGAGGTGGGTTCTTAACTACTGGACCAGCAGGGAAGTTCCCAGGAAAGCCAGTCTTTATCTCTCTGGATCCACCCAACAATATCTTTTAATCATTCCACAAAAACTGACTGAGCACTGCCACATGCCAGGTTCCATGTAAGGTTCTGGGGATTCGGTTCCTGCCTCCCTGAAGTCCACAACCTCACAGGCAGGCAGATGCTAAACAATCACACAAATCCATCATTACGGGCTTCCCCGATGGCTCAGCAGGCAAAGAATCCGCCTGCGATGCAGGAGACCCAAGAGATGCAGGTTCGACCCGAGTGGAAAAGATCCCCTGGAAGAGGAAAATGGCAACCCACTCCAGTACTCTGGCCTGAAAAATCCCATGGACAGAGGAGCCTGGCGGGACATAGCCCGTGGGGTCGCCAAGGCTTGGAGACGACTGAGCGGCTGACATGTGCACGCAGGCATATGTCACACACGTTACACACCAGGCCACGCCCGTGGGGTGGCGGAGAACACCAGGGCTTAACTGGGATTGAGCACAACAGCCCAACACTCCAGCTCAACTCTCCAAGGATTGATGCTGGCCCCAGGGACTCCACGCGGTCACTGGACGACCTGTCCTACATCGTAGCTGCTTGGGACAAGAGGACTGGGCCTGGCGATGGCCCCGTCCATTTCGCCAGAGGCTCTGCCTCTGGGCCAAAGCTCACAACTGCTCCAGCCTCCAAGGGCCCTCCCACCTCCCAAAGGATGTTTGGATTTTAAGCCAAACCCAAGGAATACGGGATGTTGTGGGCGCTTTTTTTTTTTTTTTTTTCTTTCCTCTTTTGCTTTTTTTGGAGGGAGGCAGTATTGGATTTCAAATTTTCCATTCCATTTGGCTTACACAATTACATTTTCACAGATCCAGCTAAGGCAGTGGTTCTCCACAGGGATGACTTTGCCCCCCAGGGACATGCGGCAACATCTCGAGGCATTTGCATTGTCACAGCTGGGAGGGCGGGGGAGGCGAGTGGCATGCCCAGGGCAGAGGCCAGGGATCTCCGCACAGCTCGGCCCCGCAACAGAGAATCGTCCAGCTCCGGCGTCAACAGGGCGAAGACGGAAAACCCTGGTCACGGGGCATCTGGTCAAGTCCTCTGAGGATCAGAGCAGACCCTGGCCTGTTAATTCAGGGTCGTCTTATTGCTATCAGTCACAGGGACACAGAGACCAAAATCACCGCCACCAGATTCCATGGCAGATAGTACCAGGCTCCAAGTCTCTAAAGGACCTGCACTGTTTTCATGGATCTTGGAGCAGAGACCATGGCCTGCTTCCCTGTGTGCCTCCACCACCTGGCATGGCATCCGGAATACAGGAAGTGGGCAGGGGGCAGGAAGGGGGGAGAGAGGGCAGCCTCTTCAAAGAGGGGACCATGGCTTACCCCCTCCCTGGCTCAGCAGCCAGCGCTGTTTCCAGCACCTAGCAGCCACCTCCAGTTTCACAAAAAAACCACTAGACAGAGCGCTGTCCCGGGTCGGGGCGAGACCCCCCTCCCCTCTGACCCTGAGCCTAGCCGAGCACACGGCTTATTCACCAAGCACCTTCAGCGAGCTGGGTGCAGGCGCGGCCCCGCTGGGCTGGCACGGTGCTGAGAAAGATGGACACCGGCCCAAGCCCTCGGACTCACAGTCCAGCAGGGGAAGGTGAACCGAATGGGCCCCACGGTTCGAAAGCAGGTGGGGGGCTTCTGCGGGGAGACCTGGGGGCCTGGGGGCCTCCTGGGACTGGCCCTGAACACAGACGGGGGGTGATGCTCCTTGAAACAGTGAGCGAAACCACATACAGTTCATCTCTGCATGCCCCGGAGCAGGAGGGAAGGAGGGAGGGAGGTGGAAAGGGGGCTTCAGTGGGAGTCAGGGGCCCCTCCTCGGCCCTGACTCACCTCTCCCCAGTGACCTGGCCCAGGAGCTCATCCCTGAAGGCAGTACTTAGTGCGTGAAATCCAGGGCCCAGGCACTAGGCCCGGTGCCATCAAGGAGCGAGTACCAAAATCAGCGTCACAACACCTAACACGCAGTTATTCCTGCTAAGGGCCCAGAGCGATTCCAAGCCCTTCACTCCTATGATCACGTCAGTCTTTGTAACAACCTTTTGAGAGAGGAACTATTCCCATCCCCATTTTACAGACTGGGCAACAGAGGCACAGACAGGGTAAGAAAGGGCTCAAGGTCACGCAGCCAACACATGGGGGAGCTGGGCTTGGATCCCAGGCTGCAGGGCTCTGCCTGGAGCCCCCGGGACGGTCACGGCTTCGTCCTCAGCCTCGAGCAGGGCTGCCTGCTCTGGGAAGCACTCAGGTGAGCGGGCGGGACCGGGAGGACCCCACTCGGGGGGCGCCGGGAGGACGGGGGCCCCCCGGGCAGCACATCAAGAGGAGAAACTGGGGGACGGGTAAACAGAGTGCTCCGGCCAGGGGACCTGGCGAGGGGTCTAGCCACGCTGCCCCCAGCAGAGCCCCTCCTGAGGCAGCGGGATGCAAACACAGGAAGTCTCGCTGAGCATCCTCACCGGGAACCAGCTGGGGGCTGAGGGCGGGCAGCTTCCTGAGAGACCAGGGTCTCACTCTCACCCCTTCAGCCCCCAGGCCAGCGCTGGAGCAGACCCCCGGGCAGGGACGGCCGAGACTCGGGCCCCACTGTGCCTGCCAGGTACCAGCCAGCGCCCTCCCCTCTGCTGGGCGGAGGGCCACCAGACATCAGGCCCAGCCTGGCTGGACCTCCTCAGGGCAGGCTCCTTGTCCATGGGATTTTCCAGACCAGATACTGGAGCGGGTTGCCATTTCCTTCTCCAGGGATCTTTCCAACCCAGGGATTGAACCTGGGTCTCCCGCGTTGCAGGCAGACTCTTTACCATCTGAACCACCACGGTGCTCTCCCATTAGAAAGGTCTAAGCCTGCCCTCGTTCCGTCCTGTGGAGTTTCCCAGGACAAGGCTCCTCCCTGCTTTGTGGACGCTTATAAGCTGGCCCTCCTTCCGAGTGTTGATCACCAGGAGGTGTCCCAGGCTGGCACTGTCCCCCTCTTGAGCTCAGCACACACTTCTTGGGTGCCCACTGCACTCCGGGGGTGAACGGCCTGGGATGTGACCTGGCTTGCACATCCTCCTCGCCAAGGTCAGGGCACTCGGGGGAACATGGCAGGTTCAGCTCACCCCGGGGATGCTGACGCACATTGCCCATGTGCATGGATGATCAAGGCTGTCCCTCCAGAATTAGGTCCTGCGCTTTCCTGCTCACAAGTGTGAAATCGAAGCGACAGGAATTGACAGGGAAGCCCAGCGGCTGCTCTCACTGGCAGGGACTCAAACTTAGACTCACTGGATTGCTGAGCTTCTAGTAGGACCAGGAGCCGGGTGCGGGGCTTCGTGTGAGCTTCGGGATGGACCAGCCGGGTCCCCACAGGACGGGCCGCTCTCTCTCGAGGCTCCCAGAGGACAGCGGCTGAGTCTGCTCACTGCTCTCACCAAAATGCCTAGCGCCACACCTGGCTGCCAACAGGGGTTCAATAAATGTGGGTGGGACTGAACCGAGCCAGAAAGCGGGCGCTCAGAGAAGCACAGTGACCTCCCGAAGTCAGGCAGTCAGAGAGCAGTGAGCCTCTGCCCACCGCCCTCCAAACTCCCCCAGCTGTGAGCCCAAATGTCCAGCAGCCCCACCCCTGCAGGACACGTTTCCCAGGGCAAAAGCCACCGCCCCTCCGGGCCCCGAGAAAGCACAGGCCAGCGCCACGGGAGACCTTATTAAGGAAAAGCAAAGAAAGGAACACCCGAAGCATGCTGGCGGAGGCAGGGCCAGCCTGTGAGTCACGCGGCCCAGAATATCCGGGTCACAGCTGGCTCCGGGGCAGGCTGGGCGGCCGCGACCCCAGCAACTGACGGAGCAGCGTCAGGACCCGTGGGCCTCGGGCGAGGGGTCAGGCGGGCTCTGCCACCAACTCCCACCAGCGCAGGACAAGTCACTTCCTCTCCCACGCTCTGACTGTCTGGTCTGGGAGAAGGGCCAAGGGTCTGGGGCTGCCGCTGCCCACGGGGCTGGGAGGTAGGGGGTGGAGAGTGGGGAGGACCAAGCCAGAGGCAGCCTCCCGCTCCCGCCTGGACAAAGCTTGACCCACATCGCCCCGTCCCGCTGCGGAGCGGACCCTCTTCCGCCCCACCCCCGATGCCTGCAGGACGACCCCACGCTCCAGGGCTGCGGGCATCGCCAGGAAGCCCCTCTCAGACCTGCAGGTCACTCTCTGAGGACCTGAGGAGGGCGGGCAGCTGAGCACCAATGCCACCAGGAGCTTTGGGAACAGCCTCACCCCCGTCACGATGGCCCGATGAGGCATGAGGCATGGCTCCCATCTGTCAGAGGCAGCCGTGGAAGCTAGGCCAGGCAGGGCACTGCCCGCGCCCACACAGCCAGCACGACGAGCTCCCGAAGCCCCGCTCCTACGTCCTCATCCCTGCCTGCGGGTCAGCTCCCGGGGGACAGGGATGGGGGGCCCTGGGTGTCCCCCTTGTACAGGGTCCCCAAGAGAAGGCTTACTGATTGGCTGGGCGGTCAGTTCCACAGCCCCGCCCAGACCCCAGGAGAGCTCCCTGGGATCCTACCTGCAGAATCACTGCATTCGGGTGTCCTGGGCCCAGTCCTGCCTGCCAGGGACCCCACGCCAGCCTGCTCCCACATGGCAAAAGGAGACACTGAGGCCCCGGCTCAGAGGAGCCAGAGAGCAAACCTCAGCACATTGGCGTGGCCCCCGGAAAAGCTGAGAAACTACTGGGGGCCCAGCAAGAAGAAAGCATGGCTTTGCCGGGAGACCCTCTGGGCCCAGCTCCAGGCGCCCCCCCCACCCCCGCCCTCGGCTGTGCAAACCTAGGCAGACCTCCCGCCTTTGCCGAGCCTGTTTCCTCCCCACTCTAAAGCAGACACAGCGCTGCTGACCGAGTGCGGGACAGGAGCGTCAGGCGAACGCGGTCACGGGGACGGAGCACGTGCCCTCTCCTCCGCAGCAGGGCGCTCGCCCGTCCCGACCCTCAGCTGGGCGGGAGCTCAGAACCTGGCTCTCCTCCAGACAGCCAGCCCAGACAGGTTTTCCCCAGGAGTGGATTCTATGGTTCATATTCACCTGCTTATGACCCAAATCTCCTAGGGCATCAGGCCTGCCCGAATCACTCAGCCCTGAGAACTCAAACCAAGCGGGGACGTGAAGTGGGAGGGGCAGGGAGCTGGCGCCAGGAGCGGGGCTGGACCCCAGTCCCTCCAGGCCCCCAGGCCCAGGCTGGCGGGGGAAGGAAGGTCCCTCCCACAACCCTACAGACAGTGAGAAGCCCCGCCTGCAGCAGCCAGCTCTAAAGGCTCCAAGCCCATCAGATGATGATCCGTCTCCAAAAGGCCGCAGAAACTGGTGTGCGCATGTGAAGAGGAGGCCGGGACCGAGGGAGGCGGCACTGCGGATGAGACTGACCTGCCTCCCCCCGACCCTTTCTCGGCCTGGAAGCCGTGCCCTGTGTCATCCGCCTGGGACCCGCCCATCTACATTCTGAACCTTAACACGAGCCAACTTCAGGGAACTCTTCCAAGAGGCCCACAGGGAAGGCCAGCCACTCACCCCTCTGAGAGACAAACACTCCGGACTGGGGTCATCTGCTTTGTTTTCTGACTCCCCCACCAGACTGTGAGCTCCTTGAGGGCAGAGGCAATGCTTTCCATCCCAGCGCAGCCCTCGGCACATGGTAGAGATTCAAGAGTGATGGGCGGATGGATAAAGAAACGGGTGGATTAGTAGATCGATGGATGGATGAATACATGGATGGATGGTTAGGTAGATAAAATAATAAGTAATGAAAAATGACAGGAGTCCATAAGTAGTGACCCAAGGCCACTGGTCTCAGGGCTCTACTTCAATCTGGAATTTACCAGGAAGGCCAAACAGAGGAAGAGATGGTTGGATGGCATCATCGACTCAGTGGACATGAGTTTGAGTAAGCTCCGGGGGAGAGTGAAGGACAGGGAGGCCTGGCGTGCTGCAGTCTACGAGATCACAAAGAGTTGGACACGACTGAGCGACTGAACGACAACCAGCTTTGCCCAGGTATTTAGTCTGACCCAATCACTTTCTAGACACGTTTCCCATCCGGCTGAACATCCCTATGTGATCGCTCTGCCCGCTTCACCAGGCTGTAGCACATGTGACATAAGGTCCGAGACTGCGTCTGACCTGACAGTTATGCCTTCAATGCCTTCCCCGAGCCTAGAGTACTGCATCAGAGAATGACAAGCAAATGAGGAAAAGACCTGGAGAGCTTTCTAAACATGGTGACTTCTGATCCCAGCCAAGATCTGCTGGTTTAGAATCACTAAGGGTGAGACTCAAGAATTCGCACTTTGTTCAAAAGCTTCCTGGAGATTCTGATAATCGGCCAGGCCTGGGAAATGCTAGCTTGTAGGAAGCAGAGTAGCTGGCTACTGAAGGCTGTGCCCAAGGAAGGGGGCAACACAGAACAGGGTCACACGGAGCCATCACCAAGCCTGGCAGGTTGGCACACTCCTAAGCCTTTTCCGACTCAAAGAGTCTTAACAGCCCTTTTCAAAGTGTGGCCCCTGAACTACTGACTTCAGACAACCTGAACGAGAGGGGAACTTTTAAAAATGTAGACTCTAATGTCCAACCCCAACCTACAAGCTTGCAGTCTCCTGGGGTGAGGCTCAAGAATGGGCACTCTTTGCAGGCTGTCGGGGCAAAGCTGGCATGAACGTATGAGAATTACTCCCATCCCCAGGGTGCTCAGAGCACCTGCCTGCATCTGGCACCTTCACGCACATCGAGCCTCTTGAGAGAGAAAAGTCCCATCTGCACATCTTCACATCTTAGGAGTTCCCTGGTTGCCCAGTGGTTAGGACTCTGGGCCCTGGTTCAATCCCTGATCCAGGAAGCAAGATCCTGCAAGCCGCATGGCGTGGCCAAAACAGAAACCAGGGCATCTTGGATGATGATTCCAAGACCTGGCAAGGGAAGGCATGAGGCCAAAAGGTACTGAATGTGCCCACTCCTACGGACTTCCCTGGTGGTCCAGTGGTTAAGAAGCTGTGCTTCCACTGTAGGGGACACAGGTTCGATCCCTGGTCAGGAAACTATCCTGCACGCCATGTGGTCAAAAAACAAACAACAAATGTGCCCACTCCTCAGAACATCAGCCCTAAAGGGAACCAAGAAAGCACACACGCAGCCTCGTATCATATAGATGTGGGCACTGAGCCAGGGAGGGCTGCGTCTCGTCCACGGTCAGCAAAGAGCGAGGGGCAGAGCCAGCCCAGCAGCCAGGGGGCCATGCCCCAGCCTCCCCCACGGCCCGGCCGCCTGCCTCCCCTCCTCCAAGCCTGCTCCCAGGTGAGCGGCTGCCAGCCTGGGCGTCTCAGCCAGTCCCGCAGCCCCTGGAAGACAGCGTGGCTTTACTAGAGACTCCTACCGTCTTCACCATGGACGGTGATGAAGCGCCTCACGCTCCAGGAAGGAGGGCGCTTCGGAGAATGGAAGGAGCAGACACAGTCTGGCATGGATCCCGGGGAGACTGGAGTGGGGCTCGTTATCACAGTTCAGTAGGGAGGTCCCCCCAGACTCAGCAGTCGGTCCACAGGGCCTGAGTGCAAACTGTCCCAGGGAACGGGCAGCGTCAGTGTTTCTGTCTGCTCAAGTGTTCTGGGGGAACACCTGTGTCCTGAAATATGCTAATAGAGTCTTACCGCAAAAAAAAAAAGTTCAGTGGTCAGACCACGAAGCACCAGAGTAGAAATCAAAGTGCTACGACCTCAGAGTCTGCTTAAATCATGACACAGATGAAGACGGTTGGAGGCCGAGAGGATTATAGGCCTTGCCCAAAGTCACAGGGCTAGGAGCAGGGGGCGGGGCGGATGAGCCTGCGGCCCACCTCCAGGGTCCGGACGGCACCCAACGGGCTTATAGGGCTCCTCTCAGGAAGACACAGAGGAGAGACGGACGGTGAGGGAAGGGGAAGGGGCGGTGAACGGGGAGGCGGGCGTGGAAACATACACACGGCCACGTGTGAAACAGCCAGCCAGCGGGAGGCTGCTGCGCCACGCGGGGAGCTCCGCTCGGAGCCCTGGGATGGCCCGGGGCTGGGACGGGGTGGCGGGCGGGAGGCTCAGGGCGGAGGGGATCTGTGTGTGCACACAGCTGATTCACACCATTGGACAGCAGGAACTAACTCAACACTGCCAAGCAGTTATGTACCAATTACAAAAAGGAAAATTGCAGCAGAAATCCTTAAAAAAAAAAAAAGGTTCCTCTCATTTACTATCATTGTTCTTGCTCTTGATATTCTGATGGGAGGCTGCGGCGGGGGGTGGGGAGGGCAGGGGGAGGGGCTGGGAATAAAGTCATCCCTGTGAGCTCGGCCAGGAGGCTAGGCTGAGAATGCAGCTTCCCACTCCTGCGGTTCGTGGGTCTGCCGCTACTGGCCGTGGGACCTGGGGCGGGTCACAGCCCTTCTCCAGACTAGGATGTCCCGTATGTAAAATCAGGAGCTGGGACCGGTGATCCCGGAAGGCCCCTCCAGTCCAAAGCCCCCACGTCCCCCAGCTCTCCCTGGACTCTGTAACGCCGCGGCCTGCGCCCCAGGCCTGGGCTGCCCGTGAGGCTGAGCTCTGGCCAACAGCGGACTAAGCACGGCTTTGCTCTCCCGGCCGTGGTCCCGTCAACGTCTCCACCGTGACTCATCCAGCGAGTGTTTGCAGATTGGGCCCCCATCACCCCTGCTCCAGGGTGGGCGGACGCGCTGGGGGCCCAGAGGGCGGGTTTTGCCCAAAGCTCCATATGACTGGCTGAGAGGCAAGACATCCCATATGGACCCCCAGCGCTGCCCCTGGGCATTTAAGTCCAGCCCTCACACACAGGTAACTATGGCGTGGCCCTCGGGAAAGCTGGCCAAACTCTTTAGACCTCAGTTTCACATCTGCAGCATAGCCAGTGATACCCTCCTCCCCGTTATCAGGGAGCCTGCCATTCAGATACACACAAAGCGGCCCGCTCTGGGCCGGGCCCACCGTGGGGCTCCACCGGCACTCACACCGGGCGCCACGCTCCGCCGGCGCTCACCCCGGGCCCTACGCTCCGCCGGCGCTCACCCCGGGCCCTACGCTCCGCCGGCGCTCACCCCGGGTACTAAGCTCCGCCGGCACTCACCCCAGGTACTAAGCTCCGCCAGTGCTCACACCAGGTACTAAGCTCCGCCAGCGCTCACCCCAGGTACTAAGCTCCGCCGGTGCTCACCCCAGGTACTAAGCTCCGCCGGTGCTCACCCCAGGTACTAAGCTCCGCCGGCACTCACCCTGGGTACTAAGCTCCGCCGGTGCTCACATCAGGTACTAAGCTCCGCCGGCACTCACCCTGGGTACTAAGCTCCGCCGGCACTCACCCCGGGTACTAAGCTCCACCGGTGCTCACCCCGGGTACTAAGCTCCACCGGCGCTCACCCCGGGCGCCACGCTCCGCCGGCGCTCACACCAGGTACTAACCTCCTCCGCACTCACCCTGGGCACGACGCTCCGCCAGCGTTCACCCCGGGCGCCACGCTCCGCCAGCGCTTACACCATAAGCTGCTCTCTAACTATAAGGCTCCCTGAGAGGTTTTCTCAACTCAATCTCCCCCTTCCCCTCAAGCGACAGAGGATGGGAAGTAGGAAAAAAGTAGCAAAATCCGATTCCTGCAGACTCCTGGAAACCGGAAACCTCATACTCGTAGTTTGAGAGACCCTAGATTCTCCATCTGCCCATTTTGCAGAAAAGAAAACTGAGGCTGAGGGTGAAGGTAGGGGTAGGGGGAAATGTTGCCCAGGCTCTCCTGGCTGGTTTGAGGAAGGGGTGGGAGTAGAACCCAGGGGCTAGGACCCCAGGCCCGGGCTCTTCCTGAGGCCCTGGGCAGTAAAAGAGCAGGTCAGAATCTCTGGAATGCTGCCCCCAAGTGGCGGGGAAATGATGTTGCTGTTTAGTTGCTCAGTCGTGTCTTTGTGACCCCATGGACTGTAGCCCGCCAGGCTCCTCTGTCCACGGGATTTCCCAGGCCAGAATACTGGAGTGGGTTGCCATTTCCTTCAACCAGGGGATCTTCCTGACCCAGGGATCGAACCCACGTCTCCTGCATTAGCAGGCAGATTCTTTACCACTGAGCCACCTGGGAAGCTCATGAAATGATGAGCAAGGGGCTTCGGGCCACTGGGGCTCCGAGACCTTGTGATAAACCTTAAGGGGTTGGACCAGATTTGGGGTGCCCCCAAAGTTGGGGTGGCCAGAAAGCAGAAGCCCCTCAGGACTCTATCAGGTGATTTGCCAAGGACGTCTGACGGGGCCCAGAGGGTTTCAAGGGAAGGCTCCAGAGTCGGGCAGATCAAGGTTTAAGTTCTGTCACTTGCGAGCTGTGTGACTTTGGGCAAATTACTTACCCTCTCTGATCTTCAGCTGCCTCATCTGTAAAATGGAGATAATAACCCTACAAACCTGAAAAGATTGCCACGAAGAACAGAAAGAAGATAATGTGTACTGCCCAGCACATTCAGCAAACACTGCTTATTTTTTTCACTCCCTTGGAAGCACGTTTAGTATCATCCCTGCCTCACAGGTGGGGTAAAGCAAGACTCCAAAGAGCCGAGACAGCCGCCCCAAGTGACAGGGCCCTGGGACCTCCTCCCTGTGTCTCCCTGCCCCCAGGAGGAGGCCTCTGCCTGGCATCAGTAAAATACAGCCCCCCCCGCCAGAGACCGCCCCCGCCCCCTCAGGCCTCACATGACCTGGCCCAGCCCCAGAGTTTTCCAGTCAGTCACTGGGGAGGAAGCCAATGCCCCAGGAAACTGCTTAAACACCGGCTCCGGCTCCTGGGAAGGCAAGTTCCCAGCTCCCGGCAGTGACCCAGCTCCTCCCCCGCCTCCCAGGGCGTCACCCATCCTCGGAGACCCAAAGGGCAACACTTAAAGGCGGGGGGGCCTGCAGATGGTGATGGTCCACGGGCGCTCCGGTGAGCCCCTCTCTGGGAGTTACTCACCACCTGCTTCCACCCTTGAGACTCTGGTTGTTTCACTTGAGGAACCACCACCTGGGTGCCCTGCCATGCTGTGGGACCTCAGGCAAGTTTCTTAACCTCTCTGAGTCTCAGGAACCTCCTGAGTCAAGAGAAACGAGCAGCGTCTGGGAAGCACGGAGGAGGCAGCAGAGTTCGAACAACAACCCAGGAGTCAGAGCACCTGTGACAGCCTCTGCAGGTCTCCCTGACCTCTCCTGTCCCTCCCGGCTCGGTCTCCACCCAGGACAGCAAGTTCTGAGCACGCTGAGCACGTCCCTCCCCAGACTGAAACTCTCCAACGGCTCCCGTGGCCAAGATACACTGAGCTCCTAGTAAGACGGAGTCCCGGGCCATACCTCCTCTGCCAGGCAGGGCGGGACAGCCCAGCCCCTGCACACACCTGGGCCCCCTCCGTCTCCCTGCACCAGCACCCTGCTCTGCCCCCTCCCCGGGAAAGTTCCCTGAGCACCTCTGCCAGTCAGGCGCCTCCCCCGCATCAGTTACCTCCCTGTCCCCACACCCACCCCGGACACGTGGTCACCGTATCTCACTCATCTCCAGCTCCGAGCCCAGCACCCGGCTCCTAATAAGGGTCCGATACAAATGCTCCAGGCGGGGAGGAACGCGAGGACAAGCAGATGAAAGCAACTTATCAGACCCGTGAGCTCCGGCGTCCTCCTCTGCAAACACGCAGCCCTGGGGGAGGCAGCCGACTCGCTGGCCGCGTGCCCTCACCCCTGGAGGCTGGTGCGGGCCTGCCCTGCCGGGGGGCACCTCACCTCACAGGCCTCGCCCCCTCCCCCTGAACGGTGAGCACGGGAGCAGCACCCACAGCTCACCCGCGGTGAGGACTCGGGGGTCAGGCCCCCCAGGGGGCGGGGTTCAGGGTCTAGCAGGGAAAGGGGGTTCCTTGCACTGGACCTCAGGGGAAGGCAAGTGGGAGGCGGGCGTGACGGGGCCCTGAGCTTCTGCCGCAGGGTCCTCCGAGCGCCTGGACACCACTCTCCCGACCGGCTCAGACACTGCCCTCATCTGCCACCTGTGTCCCGCGACCCAGCCACCCAGTGCCCTGGAGAACACAGACCCTGTGGAGGCAGGGATCAGGGGCTCAGCCCCACTGCGCCATCTCAGACCAGCCGCCGACCTCTCTGCTCCCTTCTCTCCACACAACAGGGGTCAGTCACTGCTTCCGCCAACCGTGGGGACCCAGGCATCTCTGCCCGTTCCTCTAGCGGCTGCAGAATGACCTCTCCCAGGGGGCCCACACCCTCCCCATTCTCACCCTCACAGTTCTCGTGGCCCTTACCTCACCACCCTCTGCTCAAGGTTTCATTGAGAAACATGAGGCTGTCCGCTGGGACTGTCTCCAGCCTTCCTTCTGTGCAATCCAAATCTACCCCCTCTTCTCCCATTTCCTAAAAGCATCCCTGCTCCCATCAAGGAGCTGGGATAGGAAACTGTAAATCCTGAAAGAGATGGGAATACCAGACCACCTGACCTACCTTCAGAGAAACCTGTATGCAGGTCAGGAAGCAACAGTTAGAACTGGACATGGAACAACAGACTGGTTCCAAATAGTGAAAGGAGTATGTCAAGCCTGTATATTGTCACCCTGCTTATTTAACTTATATGCAGAGTACATCATGAGAAATGCTGGGCTGGAGGAAGCACAAGCTGGAATCAAGATTACCGGGAGAAATATCAATAACCTCAGATATGCAGATGACACCACCCTTATGGCAGAAAGTGAAGAAGAACTAAAGAGCCTCTTGATGAAAGTGAAAGAGGAGAGTGAAAAAGCTGACTTAAAACTCAACATTCAAAAAACTAAGATCATGGCATCCAGTCCCATCACTTCATGGCAAATAGATGGGGAAACAGTGGAAACAGTGGCTGACTTTATTTTCTTGTTCTCCAAAATCACTGCAGATGGTGACTGCAGCCATGAAATTAAAAGATTCTTGCTCCTTGGAAGAAAAGTTATGACCAACCTAGACAGCATATTAAAAAGCAGAGACACTACTTTGCCAACAAAGGTCTGTCTAGTCAAGGCTATGGTTTTTCCAGTGGTCATGTGTGGATGTGAGAGTTGGACTGTAAAGGAAGCTGAGTGCTGAAGAATTGATGCTTTTGAACTGTAGTGTTGGAGAAGACTCTTGAGAATCCCTTGGACTGCAAGGAGATCCAACCAGTCCATCCGAAAGGAAATCAGTCCTGAATATCCATTGGAAGGACTGATGTTGAAGCTGAAACTCCAATACTTTGGCCACCTGATGTGAAGAACTGACTAATTTGAAAAGACCCTGATGCTGGGAAAGATTGAAGGCGGGAGGAGAAGGGGACGACAGAGGATGAGATGGTTGGAGGGCATCACTGACTCAATGGACATAAGTTTGAGTAAACTCCGGGAGCTGGTGATGGACAGGGAGGCCTGGCGTGCTGCAGTCCACAGGGTCGCAAAGAGTCGGATGGGACTGAGCAACTGAACTGAACTCCCATCGAGGGCCCAGCGCCTCACCCCACCACCCCCACTTCATCACACCGGGGACCACCCTCTCTCGTTTGCCTAAAGAACAGGCTCCTGAGGACGTCCTTGGCAGTTCAGTGGTTAAGACTGAACCTTCTAATGCACGACCAGGTTTGATCCCTGGTGGGAGAACTAAGATCCCACACGCTTCAGGGTGAAGCCAAAAAGTTAAAGAACAAAACAGACCTGGCTGCTGCCCGGCTGTGTCTTGCGCCCTCCTGAAGCAGGCCTGGCCCCCAGCACAAGCCACTTCCCTCCCCGGGGACATCTTTTCCCAGCTGCTCTTCACTCGGCCAGCATCTCGACACTTGGTCCCCTCCTGGCCCCTCAGCCTCTCCCACTTCAGACTCCAGCCCCTCAATCTTCCAGAGGTGCTCTTACAGTAGCGGCCCACACTGCCTCTGTGCTTCCGTCTGGTCTGACCTGCACTCTCAACAGCCTGCAGCCGTGGCGACTACCAGGTCTGCACTGCGGCGGTCTCAGGCATCGTGCAGGCTTCCCAGACACCCCACTCTCCCTTCCCGGAGCGCCCAGCCACCTCCCCCCAGCCTCCGGGACCCCCCTGACCCCTGCGTGGTCCCGCCTGCACCACCTATATGCTAATGACACCCAACCAAGGGGCCCCCACGTCACTCCTGGACTTCAAGCCAGCCTCTCACATCTGATCCCAACTGGATTCTTGGATTCCCCAAAGCTATGCTTCCAGCCTCCTTTGAACCACCTTTTGTTAATGACATCACCACCCACCAGACACTCAAAAGAAGATTGCAGAAGTCTTGACTCCTCTTGATTCCTCTCTTTCCCTCACCCCATAACCAATCCACCAGCAATCCCAGCTGCCTCTTTTTCTGATAAGCAACCTGCATGCAACCACTTCTCTCCAGCTGAGTGGCCTCCACTCACACCCCGGCCACGCTCGCCCTTCACCCGGGCCTGAGTCCACCCGGCCCCCAAGCCACTTCTCTTCCTGCAACCAGAGGGCCCCTCCCGGAGGTATGTCGGAGCCCACCAGGCTCCAGCGGGCCGTGGAGGGCTGCAGGGACGGGCTGGGGGCACACGGTCACCTGCGGGCAAGGCTTCCCCTTTCCCATCCGTGCGTGAGGCCCTCACCCCCCGGCACCCACTCCAGAGCTTCCATGTCACAGGCACTCGGTTTATTTCTGAATAAATTATCTGGAAAAAGGTAAACTTATTTCCAGTGCTGTTAATAGCTGAAATCTTGAGGATCATATTTCATTAATAAAGTATGCACGGGTAACTAAAGAAAAACTGCTGACGGCTTCCTGTTGCACCTGGATTAACCATCCTAACCTGCCGTGATCCGTGACCTGAAGGGCCCTGCACGGCCCCTCACACTGCTCCCGCCCCCCACCTGCTGCAAACCAGCCGGATCGTTCTGGCCTCGGGGCCTTTGCATCTGCTGTGCCCCAGCCTAGGACACTCCTCTCTGCTCTGAGCAGGGGGAGAGGAGGGGTCCCCTTGTCATTCAAGACTCAGCCTGGGGACTTCCCAGGGGTCCAGTGGTTAAGACTCCAAACTCCCAGTGCAAGGGGCACGGTTCGATCCCTGACCAGGGGACTAGCATCCCACCTGCCACATGGTGTGGCCAAAAAACTTGAAAATAAAACATCTTTTTAAAAAGACTCAGCTTAGATGCCTCCCCTCAGAGAGGCCCCCTGACCACTTCAAGCTGACAGACTCTGCAGCACTAGTCCACACACACCCTTCTCTGCCAACCCCGCCCCCACCCCATTATTCCCGTCCTATCACATTAGGTCGTTTGCTTCGCAGGACTAGTTTCATCACAGGCCGTTTACCCTGTTGCCTTGTTTGATTTCTCTGGCTTCTGTCTCCTCCGCCATCACGAGAGACCCACGGGGAAGTCCTCCCACTGTGGTAACAGCAGGCCACCCTGCCAGGCTCTGGTGGGGGCCAGGCACTGTCCTGAGCAGCGTACTCATGTGACCGCATTTCACAGACGGGGAAACAGATTCAGGTGCGGCAGAGAAAGAGGCCTGGGAGGAGCGGGGTACCACCGCCCTGCACCCCCTCCCAGGCCCAGCCCAAACCCAGCCCTTCATGGGTCCTGAAGAGGTACCTGCCGACTGAGCAGATGAACCGCTGAACAAACGAAGGTTACGCGCTGCAGGGCTGAGAGAGGTTGTCTTCAGGGGGTGCAACAAAGGGCGATTTTAAACGTCTTCTCCCTGAACTTTCCAAGTTTCCTTCAATGGTCACATAATACATGCATGATTTAAAAGTAAAATAAATCCTGATTTTAAAGAAATTCAAAGGTTCTGAGTAATGTTTGGGTTCATGAATATTCTTCAATTTCCAGAGACTGTTATTCCTCTACTTAATTTAAACCATTGTTTTCCTAGGGAAATTGAATAAAAAGCCCACATTTTTAAAGCTCGCGCCAAGCCTGCCCACTTCAAACAGTGCAGAGAGGGCAGTAACGGGAGCCGCCTCCCGCCTCTCACTCAGGGCTGGACTCGGGGACGCACCCCGATCAGGAGCCGCTGGAGGGGGTCCTGTGGAGGCCAGGCTCTCGGGGAGCAGGGGGCTCAGCCCCAGAAACGCCGCCCCGCCTCAGGCCCCAAGCGCAGCCGTGCACAGGGGTCACCCCAAGCCACTGTGCTGCCCCGGACCTGGGCTGTCCCTGCACGAAGGCGGTGGGGAGGCCGCCCTCCCGGCAGGCTGGTGGCAAGTTGAAACCCCTTGGCAGATGGGCCCCCTCTCAGCCAGCAGGTCAGAGAAAGGTGAAGCCCGTGGCTCAGCGCAGGCTCTGACCCGGGGGTGGGCACAACCTATACTCTGGCCGAGCGACCCGTTGCCTGCCCCGAGTCCCCACCGTGTGTGGGTCCTGCTGCCAGGAGCTGTCAGGGGCACAGCCAGGCCAGGCCCCAAAAGGGGTGGCATGGCTCCAGGGTACACAGGTGAGAGCCGGGGCTCTGGGGCAAGCAGGGCCAGGATGAGCCATGCTGCGTCTGATCCTCTGGGCAGGCGACATAACCCACCTGAGCCGTAAGGGGAGCTGATGACACAAGCCCCTTGTCAGGGTGGCCGAGGACTGAAGGAGCTCCCTGAGACCTGTGCCCGCCGCCGAGCCTGCCCCGCGTCAGTATGAGCTACGACCCACAGTGCTCTCCAAAACACCAGTCGTTACTATCTGCTTTTTCCAGATGCCAGGCCTAGCGGTCCATCTGGCACCGAGTTCTATCCTAGGCCTTGACCCTAAACTACAGGGTGATGACCACAGCTATGTGGGTGAGAAGACACACATCCCCTTCCCGTGAAGGGCAGGGTGTGCGAGAGTCCAGACATGTCAGTCTTCGCTCCCTCCCTTCTTCCACGGGAGAAGGGAAACGGAACAGAGTGGGACTGCAGGAAGAGCTCTTTGGTTTGAATCCTGCCACTCACGCTGTGGCCCCGGGAAAGTCACCCAACCTCTCAAGACTCCGCTTCCTCGTCTATGGGGTTCCCCCGGTGGCTCAGATGGTAGAGAATCTGCAACGTGGGCGACTTGGGTTTGGTCCCTGGGTTGGGCGGATCCCCGGAGAAGGGAATGACTACCCGCTCCAGTATTCTGGCCTGAAAAATCCCATGGACAGAGGAGCCTGGCAGGCTACAGTCCATGGGGTTGCAAAGAGTCAGACATGACTGAGCGACTTAACACAATTCCTCATCTATAAGATGGGATAATGCATGAAAAATGTCTTCCATAAAATATAAACATGAGTTGTCTTTAAGAAACAAGCTCCTAATTATCGGCCTAAATGAAGGGCAGGAGTAGCAGAGGTGATCAAAAGCACTGAATAACCAGGGCTTCCCTGGTGGTCCAGTGGTGAAGACTCTGGGCTCCCAATGCAGGGGGCCTGGGTTCAACCCCTCGTCAGGGCACTATGATGAGATCCCACATGCCACAAGTTGAAACCAAAAAGAAAGAAAAGGCACTGAATAACCTAAATAACCATGACTTTCATCTTTGGGGTGAACAGAAGGAAGCAGACACACCTTCCCAATTCTTCTTTTGGCCTCATATTAAAGCGGAAATCTTTTTTTAAGAGTCCACCAGCCACAGATCCTGGTGCTGGCGCAGGGGCAAGTTTAGGGGGTAACAAGAAAGTGCCCACAAATTAAAGATTTTGAAGGGAGCAGGCACAGAGCAGATGGCCTGGAAGGAGAGGTGTGGCAGGGTTCCTCCGCAGGTACCCAGATGATGCTGGGCACTCAGACTTGAGGAAGTTTCAGGACTTGCCCTGTTCTGTCACGAACCCTGCAGACTCCCAGCTCGCTGACTCCCAGCTCGCTAAGCTTCCGACAGCTCATGCCTCTGAGCCTTGGCAGTTCCCTCCACCCAGACCCCTGCCTCTCCCCACCCAGTCTACTGCCGCACTCTGCACACCCTCCTGGATATAGCTGGGCACACACCCCTCTCCCAGCCAGGGCTCTCAGACTGTCCAGGAGCTACAGCCTGCCCATTCGACAGTCCGATTCTGCTCTGCCCCTGACTCCACATGGATGCGTCCTGCCCACTGCTGCCAAAGCAGCACCAGCCACCCGCATCCCGACCACGACAGCTTCACCAGCCCCGAGCTATTCAGCTTGGCCACAGCCTCTCCTCGGGCACGCCTGCCGCTTGGCCTCCCAGATACCTGGGCCGTCTTGAGTGTGGTTTTCCCATCGGGGCCAAGCAGGCTCTCAATTAACTGAAACGTATCCGTATCCCACGTGCCTGGGAAGGTAAGCGCGCAGTGTCTGAAGGCAGAGCTCACCTGAGGGCCACTTCTTCAGTGTCACCCTGCCATACCAGCCGACCCCGCCCCGGGGCGAGCTGCCATGCTCCCTCTGCTCCTGTGAGGGCCCTGGAGGGTCGTCAGGTCAGAACGCCAGCTCCAGGGGGCCGGTGCCTGGGGAGACCACTGCCAGATCCCCACGGCGTGCGGGTGGATGTCTAACCACTGGTTCTCCGGAGGGGGAAGCGGGGGTGGCTTGATTTTCAGCGTTTCCCGGTTTCCCTGCTGTAAACACCCTCGTGTGCTCAGTCGCTCGGTCGTGTCGGACTCTTCGCCTAAATTCTCCAGGCAAGAATGCTGGAGTGGGTTGCCATTTCCTACTCCAGGGGATCTTCCCGACCCAGAGAGCGAGCCCGGGTGTCTTGCGTCTCCTGCATTGGCAGGCGGATTCCTTACTCCTGCACCCAATGCTCTCACTGTGGCCAAGTTCAAGCTACAAGGCGAGCCACTGAACCCAGAGCTGGGAAGAGACGGGAGGCAGCGGGTGGGTGGACAGTACAGCCCCCACTGACGAAGGCCCCATTTACCATTTTTCAGTCTCACGACGGTGTGAAGGCAACACGCATTCGGTGGAAACTGCACTTGGAAATCTGAGTCTGGATCTTTTCCCAGGCTGGCGGTGTGTGCAGGGCAACACTCTCTCGTGATGCAGGGCAGGGCAGCCCGCCTCCACTCCCGGCCAGACCCGCAGTCGCTCACCACCACTCTGCACCCAGACAGCCACTCTGCGTTTCACTTTCAGTCCAGTGCTCGATAAACTGCATGAGACAGTCAACACTCTATTATATAAACAGGCTTTGTGTTAGATGATTTTGCCCAACTATAGGCTAATGGGAGTGTTCTGAGCCCGTTTAAGGTAGGTGAGGCTAAGCTATAATGTAGGTTAGGTGTATTCAATGCATTTTTGACTTATGATATTCTCTTTTTTAACATTTTATTTCTTTATTGGCCACACCATGTGGCTTGTAGGATCCTAGTTCCCCGACCAGGGGTGGAACCTGGGCCCTGGCAGTGAAAGCACTAAGGCCTAATCAGTGGCTCACCAGGGAATTCCCTCGACTTCGATTTTAAACAGACGATGGGTTTAACAGGACCCATCATAAGTTGAGGGACATTTGCGTATGTGCATATATATGTGTGTATATATATAGAGAGAGAGAGAGAAACATATATACATACAAAAGATACAAATAACCACAAAGAGAGAGGCAACAGTGAGAAACTGGAAAAGGAGGAAGAACTATAGTTTGAGTATTTATTACCCTTGTTTCCAGTGTAATTTATTTAAGTATAAATTTGTACACTATAGCCAGTTTACTATATACTGTAAACTTGCATGTTAAAAACCCAGCTCACAAAACGCCTAAAATTTAGTAATCAGCTCTCACTTTGGTACAAACTGACTCCAGCACACTACTGTCCGGGGCCAGGCACAGCCTGCGTGAGGACAGGTCACTCCAGGGAGCCCATCAGGCTAGGCGTCCGGTGGAAAGTGACACTGACGCCTCCATCAGGGCGAAGAGAAACCAAGGGGCTCTCTGGGGACACGCGAGACGAGGGGGAGCATGGGGCCAGCCTTCCGGAGAGAGGGAACCGCGGGCAGAGGCCCTCTGACGGAAGAGCAAGGAGCCGGGAGCCCTGATGGGGAGGCCGGGGAGGCAGCGGAGTGAGAAAGACACGGCCCCCTGAGGCCCCGAGTGCCGGGGGAGGGTTTGGAGCCTCTCAGAGGTTTCACCGCAGTCCCGGGGGCCTGGAGGTTCCCAGACCGGGCCCTCCTGTGTGGTTTACGTCCCTGGAGCCTGGACGCCCTGGGTCACAGTGCCGGGAGGACAGACAGAGGGACAGGGGGAACGCCACAGCGGGGCCCGCAGGGAAGGGCTGAGGCTCAGTGAGCCGCACGGCCTGTCCTCTGTCCCAGCGTCTGGGGGGTAGCGGAGGGGCTGCAGCGGAGAGGGGCGGGACGCCCCCGACGGAAGCCCCGGTTAGGGCCGAGGGCTCTGAGCCAGCCTCAGCGCCAGAGACCCTTCCCCACCAGCCCCCGGCGTGGCCCGAGGCAGGGTCCTCGGGCTCCCAGGCTGAAGGGGGCATCCAGACCCCTTGCCCAGGGTCCCCGCCTGGGACAGGGAGGAAGCACTGCCCCCTGGCTCCGCTAGGTCAGGGGCGGCCTCCCTCTCAGGACTGGCCCGGGGGGGCCCGGGAGGCTGGTCCTCATGTTCCCTGGGCCCACCCCGGATACACGTCTTCTGCCTCCAGCAGAGGCCAGGCCTGACTGCGCTCTGTGGCCGTGGCCTCCCACGGCCGGGGCGTTCTCGCCTGCCTCCCACACTCTCCTCCTCCAGGAGGCCGCCCTGCCCCGCCTCCGGGCAGGGCTCCAGGGTGGGAGAGGCCGGCCCAGGGCAGAAACAAGAGCGCTCCCTGACCCCTCCTCATCTCGGGGACCCCAGGTCAGCGCGGGGGAGCTGAACCACAGGGACTGCAGGACCTAAAGGCCCGCGCGGGAGCCAGAGGGACAAGGAAGCGCTGGGTGGGAGTGAGGATTCCCGAGCTGTCTGCACAGAGCCTGCCACACACACACACAGACACACACACACACACAGAGACACACACACACACACAGAGACACACACACACACACAGACACACACACACAGAGACACACACACACAGACACACACACACACACAGACGTTCACACACACACACAGACACACAGACGCTCACACACACACACGCTCACACACACAGAGACACACGCTCACACACACACACGCTCACACACACACACACTCTCTCTCTCACACACGCACACGCTGATGCACAAAGGCCACACGGGGGGTATGAAGACAGCCGGACGCCGAGGAACACAGAGCTTATCGTGGGGGGCACACTCCAGGACACAGGGCTGACCTACACGCAGAGAGAGGACGCGGCTCCGGGAGCCTCCCCCAGAGACACACCCGGACACACGGAGGCGGCTCCCCCAGAACCGGGGACACAGGATGGAGCGGGGACCCCGGGCTGGCGCGAGGATGCCCGCGGGGCCGCTCGGCCCGGGGTCTCGGGATCGCAGAGCCCCCCTGCCCGCCGCGGGCCGCACTCACCGCTCGGCCTTTGTTGTCCGCGCCGCTCACAAAGGCGCCGGCGGCCGCGCCTCAGCTGCCCGGCGGCCGCGGGCGCCCATGGCCGGGCCGGCCCCGCCCCGCGCCGCCGCTGGCCGCCGATGGCAGCCGCGAGGTCACGCCGCCCGGCTCCCCCCGCCGCCGCCGCCGCCGGCCCGCGCGCACGGCGCCGCCCCGGCCCCCCGCCCGGCCGTGGCTGAGGTCACCGCTTAACCCCTGCGGGCCGGGCGGCTGCGCGCGCGCGGGACCCCGGGAGGCCCGGAGCCTCCCAGAGCTCCCCCCAGGCCCCAGCGGCTTGGATCCCTCCCGCCCCCGCCCCACTCCGCGGGGAAACGGACGCCCGCAGACACCCCCGGGTCACACAGGGCCCCCCACTCCACCGCCCACCGCGCGTCCCCTCGCCCTCCCAGGCGTCCCAGGAGGGCTCTCCGGCCCATTCTTGCTTCTCCTCCTTCCAGGAGTCTGCCCCGGGCTCTCCCCAGAGGGGTGAGGATGCCTGGGTTGGCCCCAGAGGAAAAGTCAGACCTGCGATGCCCCCACCCTGTCTCAGCCGCAGAGGGGCCTCCTGAGGGCTCTGATCAGCCTCAGGACCACAGCACTGGCAGCTGCGGGCGGTGAGGGCTCTGAGCTTAGCAGCCAGCCCGCCATGTGGCTCCATTTTCCTGATGAGAAAACGGGGGCTCAGAGCTGTGACTTGGCAAAGCCCACCCAGCACGAAGTGGTTGACCCGAGATCCTAGCACACCCCTCCCTTATAGCTCCCAAAGCTGCCAAACACTAGTTACTCCTTCTCAGAAATCCAAAGACGCCTCCGGATATGATGCAATTAATTACAGTTATCAGGCCATTAATTAAGATTATCCCTGTTGTTGTTAAACACTGCCCCGCTACCTCCCTATTTGCAAAGAAATTCACACTCAGGCTTATCAGCAATTACTAGGGTTGATAATGATGAGTTTTGCAGCCTCCAAAGGGCACAGGTGTTATGCTGGCTGGAGGCTGTGTTGGCCTGTGTTTATTCATTCAAACAATCAGGAAAAAAAAAAAACACCATTTTTTTTTCTTTTAACTACTCCCTGTTTGGCAGGCACCAGTCTTAGGGGCTAGGAATGAAACAAGGAACCAGAGAGACCGCGGCCCTGCCCCCTCACCGAGGAGAAGGCACGGAATACAGGCCTCCGCAGTCCAGCAAGACAAGCCACACCAGTCCGTGCTCTCTGAAATCATCTTACTCATTGTTGGGGTTGCTTGTTTATTGTCCATCTCCACACGAGAACATAAACCCCATAGAGCTTGCTTAAGAGTTGTTCACAGAGTCATCCTAACCCCCAGGCCCAGGGCAACACTGGGCTCAGAGTGTGTAGCCAGTTAATATTTGCTGAGCACTTACTATGTTCCGGGCTTCCCCGGTAGGTCAGACGGTAAGGAATCCACCTGAGATGCAGGAGACCTGGGTCAGGAAGATCCCCTGAAGGAGGGAATGGCAACCCACTCCAGTATTCCTGCCTGGAGAATCCCATGGACAGAGGAGCCTGGCGGGCTGCAGCCCATGAGGTTGCAAAGAGTTGGACACGACTGAGCGACTCACACTGTTATGTCTCCAGACATCATTCTAGGCACACAGGAGACATCATGGAGTGAAACAGGCAAGGCCCCCGCACTTCTGGATCATCCATTCCAGGGACAAATAAACAATGGAGGAAGGTTTCCAGGATGCCAGAAAAGCGGCAAGAACATCTTCAGGTGTCTATCAGGTGACCTCAGAGCTCATGGCATTAAGCCCTGGACCAGAATTTAGACATTCTGATTCTGCTGGCACAGAAAGAGCCAGTACAAGCCCCTGGACCTATTCCACCCCCTCCCTGGCTGGCTTGTTTCCCTCCTGGTTCTGAGCCCTCTTGAGTCCTCTGGTCTGGAACACCTGTCCCCTGTTTGGCCGCACTGAAGCCGACCCTCTTCCCAGATCCAACAGAAGGCCCGGCATCTCCAGGACGCCTCTGCACATGGCCCCTGCTCCCCAACCTCCTCTCCCACTGAGCTCTGCAGCTTCGCCCTTTGGTCAGTTGCTTCTGCTAGCACTTCTGTTTCTTTTAGTTGATTCTGGGCAGGTACTGACTTGAACTGTCTCCGAAGTAGTTGAACTGTCTTGAGGGAAGCTATGATCCAGGCTTGGGGGTGGAGGCCATACCTCAGGCTCCCTTTGTGTCGCCAAAACCCAGCAGAGGTTAGAAGCACACCCAGTGAGCACCCTCAGGCCCTTAGCAGTAGACCCCTCTGGAGCCAGCATTGCAATCTACCAGCTCATACAACAAATGGACCTACAGAAGCATTTTGTTTTGCCCACAGTGATTTTGTAATTGTTGTTAATTAGCTCCCAACATTTAACAGTTGATAGATTTCCCTTAAGTTGCCGGATTGCTGGCTTCTCTTAACACATCTGAAGATCTGCTGATGCCCGGCTCCGCAGGCCACACTCTGTCGGCCCCAAAGGGCCGGGGCCATAGAAAGAGCTGTGTCCTTCCACTTGTCACCGTCCCTCCGAGCCCTGCGTCACCCATTTGACCTTGACCCCCTCTGTGAATGAGTGTTTTCATTTTCTCTCTACATTCCACTGAGAAGAAAATCACATCATGGAAACACACACTCGAGAATAAATGAGCCCGCAGCCCTCACCTTCTAGGCCAGGCCAGGCCCCAGAAGTAGTCGCTCAGATGTGCCCGACTCTTTGTGACCCCCTGGACTGCAGCCCCCCAGGCTTCTCTGTCCATGGAATTTTCCAGGCAAGGATACTGAAGTGGGTTGCCATTTCCTTCTCCAGGGGATCTTCCCGACCCAGGGGTTGAACCTGGGTCTGCATCTCAGGCAGATTCTCTACCAGCTGAGCCACCAGTGAGGCTCAGGCCAGGCCAATTCTCCTGCCTTCTTGCTGTCCTTGACATCCTGCTCTGACACGAACGCACCCCTTCTCTCTCACCGGCCCGACCTCACATGCCGAGCGCCACAGCATAAACGAAGGCGCGAAGCATTTCACTGGGCCTTTGCTCCTTCTCCTGGAATGCCGTTACTGTCCCACACCGCCCCGCCCCTCCAAGACACTGTGGCTTTCGGATGCTCTCCACGTTGATCACACCTTCTCAAGGATCTGCTCTCCAGTGCTCACATAGCACCCTACAGTCTCCCCCTCACCCTCCTGCAGTCTTTTCTGCGGGATTTGCCCCCACGTCCTCCCCTGGCCTGTGAGTCCTCGGAAGCAAGGACTCTGCTGTCTCACTCACGCTGGAATCCCCAACACCTGGGACAGAGCCCGATGGCGCAGAAGCATGAGATAAATATTTGCTAAATAGATGAGCAATTGGCTTTCAACAGCCCCAAAAGGAACAAAAAGGATTTCTGGGACTGTTTCCACGTCCCAGAGCATTCAATTAACCAGAATTTCACACTCGCCGAGCATCCTGGTGGTGCAGGATCTATTGTGTAAGCATCGTCATGAATGCTATGTCTGGGCAGGACTGGGACTGCTCCCCCTGGGCTCCAGGGCCTATCGGGGAAGGGGGGAGGCCCAGGGCACAGCGGTGTCTTCTGTTGGCCAGAGAAGCTCAGCGACCTGGCCACGGTTGCTCAGCAAACTGATGACCAAGGAGGATGAGAACCCAGGGCTCCCGCCTCTGCCTCCCAGCCCAGCCCCACTGCCATCAACCCAGCCTTGTAGCAGATCAGAAAAGAAGTGGGTGGATGGGAACGTGGACTTCCCAAGCCTATACCACCCTTGCACAGGCAGTATAAATAGAAAGTGTGCGTAAAGCAACTAGTTCTTATTTCCCGTGTCATCAAACCAATCATGAACAGACTCTTCTCTAAGAGATGCTGGATCACATTTTGATTATGAATGAGGACGATGGGGTCTGTCTTACCAAAATGAAACCTCTTTCCAGAACACTGCTGTCCCTGTCCAGTAGGACAGGCATTATGAAGGGAGCTGGGATGCACTGAGCCGTCCCCTCACTGCCTTCTAGGTTCCTTACAAGGCAAGACCTGCGTTTGTGGGGAAACAATCTGAGGTTGGACTTCCCAGGTGGCGCTAGTGGTAAAGAACCCGCCTGCCAGTGCAGGAGACGTAAGAGAGGCCGCTTCTATCCGTGGGTCGGGAAGATCCCCTGCAAGAGGGCATGGCAACCCACTCCAGTATTCTTGCCTGGAGAATCCCAAGGGCAAAGGAGCCTGGTGGGCTACAGTCATGGGGTCGCGAAGAGTCGGACATGACTGAAGTGACTTAGCACGCATGCTGAAGTCAAAGGCATAGCCACAGCCGGAGGTGGTTCCGGGCTCTCAGGTAGAGAAGGAAACGACTTTTCTGAGCTACCACTTTATGGCCCTTGGTGTAAGGGAGAGGACAGTTTGAGCAGCTCTTTTTCTTAGGGATGTAGTCTCAAAGTTCTCCCAAAACAACTACTGGGGGTGATGGACACCCATGTCCAGGGGGCTGGACACAGACAGTACGGGACGCTGCCCCCACACTCGCCATAGAACCCTCAGCCTCTTCCTCAGTCCCAGTGCCTGTAAAACACAATAATCCTTTTGTTCCTTCTATCTTAAAGAAATGGGGAAAAAAATTCTTAAAGAGATAGGAATACCAGACCACCAGACCTGCCTCCTTAGAAATCTGTATACAGGTCAAGAAGCAACAGTTAGAACTGGACATGGAAGAGGTGGGTTCCAAATAGAGAAAGGAGAACATCAAGGCTGTATATTGTCACCCTACTCATTTAACTTACATGCAGAGTACATCATGCAAAATGCCAGGCTGGATGAAGCAACAGCTAGAATCAAGATTGCTGGGAGAAATATCAATAACCTCAGATATGCAGATAACATCACCCTTGTGGCAGAAAGTGAAAAGGAAATAAAGAGCCTCTTGATTAAAGTGAAAGAGGAGAGTGAAAAAGTTGGCTTAAAACTCAACATTCAGAAAACTAAGATCATGGCATCCAATCCCATCACTTCATGGCAAATAGATGGGGAAACAATGGAAACAGTCTTGTTCTCCAAAATCACTGCAAATGGCGACTGCAGCCTTGAAATTAAAAGACGCTTCCTCCTTGGAAGAGAAGCTATGATCAACCTAGACAGCATATTACAAAGCAGAGACATTACTTTGCCAACAAAGGTCCGTCTAGTCAAGGCTACGGTTTTTCCAGTAGTCATGTATGGATGTGAGAGTTGGACTATAAGGGAAGCTGAGTACAGAAGAATTGATGCTTTTGAACTGTGGTGTTGGAGAAGACTCTTGAGAGGCCCTTTGGCTGCAAGGAGATCCAACCAGTCCATCCTAAAGGAAATCAGTCCTGAATATTCATTGGAAGGACTGATACTGAAGCTGAAACTTCAATACTTTGGCCACCTGATGCAAAGAACTGACTCGTTGGAAAAGTCCCTGATGCTGGGAAAGATTGAAGGCGGGAGAAGAAGGGGACGCCAGAGGATGAGATGGTTGGATGGCATCACTGACTTGATGGACATGAGTTTGAATAAGCTTCAGGGGATGGTGAAGGACAGGGAAGCCTGGCGTGCTGCAGTCCATGGGGTCGTAAAGAGTCAGACACGAATGAGTGACGGAACTGAATTGAACTGAATCCCATAGGATTTTGAAGGATCAATCTAACATAGTCTAACAGATTTTTCAACATCTCACTGACAGAATTAGATACATATGCTATTTGATACCATTGTATCATAAGCATACTTATATATCATAAGATATTTTTGATGAGAGATAAAAGATAGCCTAGTATAGTAGCAGTCAAGATTTCAAATTTCAAACCTTGTTTAAAGGAATGACAAATATGAAAAGGGAGAAAAATAGAATGAATTCTGTGGTGTTAGACTGGAATTGGAGATTTTGGTGTGAGTTCAGAGCTCTGTCCCCCGCAAGGGCCTGGGAGCAGGGATACCCAGTCGCAAAGAACAAATTTTGCAGCCAGGTCATGGATTCTAAATACCATTCTCTGCTAAAAGAGACCAAAGCTCCTTGGAAAGATGACTGATTCCAGGGGAAGAACAAGCTGTGCCTGAAACATATTTCTGGGCCAGAAATTAATAAATTGCTCAACAAGTCATGGAAACACAGCAAAAGGACACAGAAACCAACTCAAAAGAGGCTTCCACTAGCTGAGTTCCATTCAGTCAGTTCAGTTCTGTCTCTCAGTCGTGTCCGACTCTTTGCAACCCCATGAACCGCAGCACGCCAGGCTTCCCTGTCCATCACCAACTCTCAGAGTTTACTCAAACTCACATCCATCAAGTCGGTAATGCCATCCAATCATCTCATCCTCTGTCGTCCCCTTTTCCTCCTGCCTTCAAACTTTCCTAGCATCAGGGATTTTTCCAACGAGTCAGCTCTTTGTATCAGGTGGCCAAAGTATTGCAGTTTCAGCTTCAGCATCAGTCCTTCCAATGAATATTCAGGACTGATTTCCTCTGGGAGGGACTGGTTGGATCTCTTTGCTGTCCAAAGGACTCTCAAGAGTCTTCTCCAGCACCACAGTTCAAAAGCACCAATTCTTCGGCGCTCAGCCTTCTTTATGGTCCAATTCTCACATCCATACATGACTACTGGAAAAACCATAGCCTTGACTAGACAGACCTCCACTAGCCAAACCGAGGGCAATTTGAGCATGGCAATAAGTAATGATTGTAGGGATTCATATTCTACTAAATACAATAGGAAGCCAAGAGTCCACACTGATGTAATAAGTAAATGAATGAATCGAAAGCTGGGAATGCTATTTGCATACTCAGTACTTTCCCACGAAATACTTGTTAACTGTAAAGGGGGAAGGAGCAACTTTACGGTAGAGAAGCTTGGCAGACACCTCCTCACCCCGCGGTCAGATTGGGTTAACATGACCAGTCTGGGGACATTTGGACATCATGAGGCTCCTGATGTGATTCAGTGAAAGAGACGCACCATCAGTTCATGATATTCCTGCCAAACATTTACAACTCACATAAAAATTTACAACTCAGCCTCTGAAGAGGCTGGATTTGATGTGGCAGGACACGTGGACATCCATGTGCCGGGACAGCCCACTCCTTCCCAGAGCACCCGATTGGACCAAAGGGTCAACAGCTGACCCAGACTGGGCCAATCAGCTCATTTCACCCAGGAATTCCCAACTGGAGAGCTAAGAGACCGAGTCAGTCAAATGACCACGGGGCGCTGAGCCTGAAAGACGGGGCAGATCCAGGGCGGGCATTCACGCTGCAACAAACCACAGCCAAGTTCAAGCTGAGGTTCTGGGAGACCAGAAACGCCATAGAAAAGCCAAAAAAAAGAAAAGAAAAAGTAAAGTTGGAGAAAAAGACAGGGAGACACAGATCATGTAGCCTTAGCAAAAACAGTAGCATCAGAACCAGCAAACGTCCACAACACTCTCTACTGGTCTCTGTTTAATTGCTTAACACGTGTTAACTCATTTCATCCTCACAGCAGCCCTGTAAAGCAGGCACTTTTATCCCTGGTTTACAGATGAGGAAACTGAGGCACAGTGATATTCTGTCCTAGCCTTGAATGTCCATCTGAGTGACTGTTGGGTCATTACAGAGACCCCACACACCCACTTCACCTGCACTTACCTGAGTGGATTTTTAGTCCAATCATAAGAGGAGGCTGGTGCCCACTGCCTGTGGCCACTGTCTTGCTGCAGGATGAGCAGGGATTCTGGGACCATTCGCATATCTAAACATCCTGCTCTAGCCTTTCTTCATTGCCCAAAAGGGAAGAGACACAGGGGAAGTGCCAGCCCAGGCCATCAAAGGCACCTACAAACACATAAAGACCTTCTGCCCATCAGTCCAGACCCCAGAGACCCCGTGTGCCCGCCCGCTGTAAGCTGGGCAGCCAGCCTCATCCACTCGCGATGGTATCTGCAGCCTCCGCAGGGGAGAAGTAGGCAGAGCGCTTGGGGCTGTCTGCTGAGCCAGGGGAGGTTGGGTTTCTCTGCTTGGCCCCTGGCCAACGAGTCAGAAAGGACAGAGAGACAAGGTCTTTGCTTCCTGGCATCAGGTTACTGCCCCTACCCAGGGCTCAGGGTGCCAGGCGAGCCTCCCAGGCAGGGAGAGTTGCCGGTCAGCTGACAGCAGGCAGAGTCCAAGGCCTATTCTAGAAGCTGCCGTAAGGATGAAGAGGCTGTGGCACCGGCCGCTGACGGAGGGAGCAGAGAGGGAGCCCCACAGACCTGTGAGCCTCCAGCCTTGCCGAGCAGACCAGGCTGCAGACCGGGGACCAGACAGCAGGTCTCCAGGGGTGACGGTCCTGGGCCTGGGCAAAGGCAGGCGGGGCCACCATGACGCGCCAGCAGGAGGGCCCGACCGTGGCTGCGGCCTGGCACCGGCCCCAGAAGCCTTCAGCATCCCCCAGTTTCACCGCCCAGGGCTGGGAGGTTCCATACGCTCCCTGGTTTCCCAGATGAAAGACGCTTTCTAAGAGTCATAAAACCGTCCCCACTCGGAACAATGGGCCCTTATCCCGCTGTGTCCTTCACATAAACTCCCATTAGCAACGCAACAGAAGCTGCAGGCAGGAGTTTCATAGACTGGATTTTTGGACCAGCCCCAGTGTTCATTAACATCTACTCCCTAGCCCTCCGCGGAGCCTGCACAAATCACTCCCCTTTACAGCGAACCCACTGTGTGCTCGGCCTCCAGGGAACCCTGCAAGGAAGGTGGCTTTGTCCGGTTCTGTGAATACGGACCCAGAGAGGCTAAGTGACTCGCCCAGGGCCGCACCGTGGCAGAGTGGGGGAGCTGGGGTTCAAATTCAGAATCTGCTCCTTGCCCCACTCCCTGTGGGCTCGGGTTACGATCCCCCAAGAGATGAAGTCCAATGCGTTTCTCAGGGTTTTGCGTGGAAACAGACATCTTCTGGGACCTCAGAGCCTTCACAGATGGCTCTGTTCACCTACCCATCTGTCAGCAGAGACACAGCAGGCTGGGATTCGCGACACATAAGGGATGGACCTCGGCCCCCTCCCTCAGGTGAAACCAGAGTCCCTCACTGTATCTCACATTCGTGCTCGCAAAGCTCCTTCACCCCACTCCCCCCCAACCCGTGAGAGCTAGCTCCCGTTACAGAGCAGGAAATCCCCCTTTACTGAGCGATGCCAGGCCCTGTGCGTTCCATATACGACCCCATTTACTCTTGCAAGAACTCCCTAGAAGGGCTGCTTTCAAGGTCCCCCTTTTTTCACATGAGGAACTTAGGCACAGAAAGTTAGGAAAGCCACCTAAAGTCACACAGCAAGTAAGCAATGGCTTCTAGATCTATGCAGCTCCAGCTAACACACCTCCCCAAAACTCCATAATGCAGGGTTCAAGAGACACTCCATCCCCACCACCCAGTCCCACAGTCCCGACTCACAACTCCAGCTGTCACCCCAGATGCGTGGAAGATGACAACAACTGTCACTTCTAAATCCCTTCACCATCTCCTGTCTGCCCAGCACCCCTCAAGGCTGATATTGCAGTTCTTGTTTTGCAGATGAAGCAACTGAGGCTCAGAAAGGGGAATGCCTTGTTCATGGCCCCACAGAGCAGGTAAGTAGGGTGCTAGGGTTTGACCCACTTCTATGGATTCCAGGAACACTGCTTCCTACGGGCAAACCCACTTGGTGGTTAAACCAGGCCATCCAGCAGAGTCGTGGCACGTGTTGGGCTGCACCCCACAGGCTGGCAAGCCCTGTACCAGCCCAGCCTCAAGACCAGAGAAAGAGCCCAGAGTCAGTGACGAACAATAACGGCTTAATAGATGGGCGATCTCAGACGTCTGAAGCAAGATCCTGGAGCAACAACCTGCTATGTATGGCTGACAGCTGGCAGTGCCTGCTGCAGTCTTCACTTCCGGGGAGTGGGAGGAAGTGGTTTCTAGTTATGGGGGGAACTGATGTCAGGATGGCGCATCAGTGATCCAGAAACCAGCAGAGGATCACGCCCCTCATGCCCCTTTGTCGGGGCATTTCCCCTTTCCGAGCCTCGGTTTCTTTGTCAAGCTATGGTGGAGATGTCTTATCTGAAGATTAGAACAGCCACTCACGGGGGTCAGGGGACAAGTATGTAGACATGGGCCGATCAGGCTCTGTGAGTGACAGGATGGGTCAGCCACGTGAGTAGGGTGGAGGAGAAGCAGGGACGGATCAAGCCAGGGACGTTCGGAGAGCAAGACAGCGGCCATCTTGGGTGGCCTGATCATACAGCATGCATTCAACTCATGCCCCCCAGGCAGGTGCCTAAGATTTTCCTGCCACTGTTCCAGGAGCTGGGGGTACAGCAGTGAGTAAGACTGCCATCCGCAGATCGCGTCAGTCCCGTGGGGCCCCCAGGACCCCTTGACCATCTCTGGCTGCCCTCCCTGGGACGGCAGCTTCTGGGAGATTTCCAGACAGTCTGCCCCAGCCCTGCAGAGGCAGTCTGCAGCTCCTGGTCTCATGGCTGATTTCACCCTAAGGTGCTTCACAAGCAACTCCTAACTGGACCAACCAGACAGGCAATTGCACCAGCTCAAGCTCCCCGAGAAGCCCTCAGCCCCACCCCCCCACACCCCCGCCGCCGGATGGCATGGCCAGCATTTACAGCTCCTTTGTTGAGATGACTAACTCATGGGCTGCCCCACCCTGAGAAGCTGGCTTGGGTCCTGCTCTTGCTTACCATTCCCCTATTACCTGCTGCTGCTGCCAAGAAAAGCCAGCCTGCCTAGAACAGCTCACGGATGTGCACGGTTGCTCATGTGAGTGCCAGGCACTGTTTTCTGTGAGCTTAGTGGTCATCGCCTTCATCACGCTCATGACATCGTTCTCACGGTTAACGCTTACTGAGCGTCTTATTCCATGCCAGGCATTGGGCCAGCTCTTTACGTGTATCATCTCATCAGCGTGCCACAGTAATACCAGGAGGTAGGGACTACGATCATCCCATGCAACAGATAGGGAAACTGATGGACAGATAAGGCCATAGCACCCCAGGTACTGAATTCTCTAAACTGTCTGTCACCCCTGCCATACCACCATCTCCCTAAGGGTAGGATGTCTGTTTTGCAGAGCTGAATCTCCAGAATGCAGTGTCTGGCACAGAGAGACACTCAGTAAGCAGTCTTTGGATGGATGGATGAATGGATGGATGGATGATGGAGGGAAGGATGCAGTTGATGACCTAGAGGAAAAGAACTAGTGGACAATAACTCCTCCACTTCCAGCTGCTCACCCCCTCAGTGAAGCAGGAGGAAGCTGGATATGCTTTTTCTGCTAACTGGAAAATCCCCTAGCCAGGATTCCAGGAAAAGCAGAGAATATGCTGATCTTTAGGGGAAGGGGAAAAAAATGTCTTTTTGGTAATGAGTTTTGAGATAACAGCCAGGGAAGCCTGGCGTGCTGCCGTGCATGGGGTTGCAAAGAGTCAGAAACGACTGAGTGACTATCTGAACTGATCAGGCACATTCCCCCTTTCCCAGAAGCCACCAATGGCCAGGAAATTTCATCTGCTCCGTCCCCAAACCCGTGTCTCTGAATCAGGGGCCGCCATGCACTATACCGTCTGCAGTGAGCTGCCTGCCCTGTGGCTCCAGGGCTGGGCTGAGGAACAGAGCTGGGCCAGACCCTGGGGTCTGAGCGAGGGCAGCCCCAACCCTTGCCCTGGTGCTGTCTTCAGAATTCGGGAGCCTCCTCCAGGAGTCTTGAGCTGTAGGTGGCTTGCTCTCTAGTTAATTGAGATCTCACCCCAACCCACAGATCCGCATACCTTATGAATTCTGATCAGTCTTTTGAGTCAGCTAGCCACATGTGGGGGTGAGGTCAATGTGTAGCAGGCTGGCCGCTCCCCGCTGTTACGCAGCTTTGTAGTTTCCAGAGCAGCTTTAAGAAAGAGGAACACGATGGGGAAAGGGAGCGGGGGATGAACTGGAAAGTGGCATTGGCTGTGTGTAAAACGGACAGCTGGACGGGAGCTGCTGTAAGTGCGGGGAGCTCAGCTTGGTGCTCTGCGATGACCTAGAGCGGGAGGGCGGGAGGGAGGGGATGTATGCACGCATGCGGCTGATTCACTTTGAGTACAGTGGAAACTAGCACAACATCGTAAACAATTATGTGGTCGTTCAGTCACTAAGTCACGTCAGACTCTGCCGCTCCATGGATGCAGCACGCTAGGCTTCTCTGTCCTCCACTATTTCCTGGAGTTTGCTCAAACTCATGTCTATCGAGTCGGTGATGCCATCCAACCATCTCATCCTCTGTCATCCCCTTCTCCTCCTGCCTTCAATCTTTCGCAGCATCAGGGTCTTTTCCAATGAGTTGGCTCTTTACATCAAGTGACCAACGTATTGGAGTGTCAGCTTCAGCATCGGTCCCAGTGAATACTCAGGGTTGATTTCCTTTAGGATGGACTGGTTGGATCTCCTTGCAGTCCAAGGGACTCTCAAGAGTCTTCTCCAACACTACAATTCAAATGCATCAATTCTTTGGTGCTCAGATTTCTTTTTGATCCAACTCTCACATCAGTATGTGACTACTGGAAAAAAACTTAGCTTTGACTATACAGACCTTCATTGGCAAAGTTGGTCTCTGCGTTTTAACACACTCTCAAGGTTTGTCATAGCTTTTCTTACCTTTCATGACCCCTTCATGGATCACAGCTTTGTCGTGGTGAAGGGGCTTGCATAACTCAATGAAGCTATAAGCCATGCCATGCATGGACGGACTGGTCACAGTAAAGAGTTCTGACAAAACGTGGTCTACTGGAGGTGGAAATGGCAAATCACTCCAATATTCTTGCCATGAGAACAGCATGAACATTGTGAAAAGGCAACAAAGCAATTCTACCCCAATAACAAATATAAAAAAAAGAGGGCGAGGAAGACCAGAACTAGGGCCTTATCATGCTGTCACACTTGGAGACACCTGCTATCTGCAGGGAATGCAGAATGAGATCCCGGACAGCGCCCTGAGGCGTCCTGTCATCGGGGAGCCACGAGGGGCCAGATGGCTGTGGTGACAGGAACAGGTCCTCCCCTTTATTGAGCATCTGCTGTTCGCTGGGTCAAGTGCTCTGCCTGGGAGAACTCCCAGCCCTCGCGAGGCCCCAGTGAGTTCAGTGTCACCATCTTCCTCTTCAGATGCGATAACTGAGACCGTGAGCTCGCCCAAGGTCACACCATCAGGAGGCACAGAGCTAGGATTTGAACCCAGTTTCTTACCCCAAAGGGCAGACTTCTTCTACAAACAACAAGATGGAAAGAGCCTCAGGCAGCCTCTCCCCTGTGGTCAGACACACATTGGTACCCTGGGTTTATTGGAAAAATTCAGCTGGACGGAGTGGGAGAGGGTTTCAACAGAGTGCACTCCGGTATTCGGCAGGCTTCCCAGGTGGAGCTAGTGGTAAAGAACCCACCTGCCAATGCAAGAGGCGTAAGAGAGGCAGGTTCGGTACCTGGCCGGGGAAGATCCGCTGGAGGAGGATTCTTGCCTGGAGAATTCCATGCACAGAGGAGCCTGGCGGGCTGCAGTCGATGGGGTCGCAAAGAGGCAGACACAGACTGAAGCGACTCAGCACACACACACGCATTCAGGTCCTCCTTGTATCAGAAGCGAACAGTCCCCACGTCCACGTGCTCCCTGGACCACGTGGGGCCGGGGGAGAGCTGGCAGGAAGCTTGGACGGCCCCTCGGAGCTCCGATTCAGACAAGTCAGAGCCTTTCCAAGGTGGCAGGGCCCTGCGGGATGTTCCAAGCCAAACCCCTCCTTTCACCGAAGGGGAAACCGAGGCCCAGAGAGGGCAAAGGCTTTGCTCAAGACAGCTTGGGGCCTGACGAGTGGCGTGGGTGCAGCGGCCACCTCCTGGCTCCCAGCCTGTGTGCCCTCCCCCGCCCTGGCGGTCTCAAACAAGCCAGGGCCTTGGAAGCCCTCTTATCGGATAGAACGGAGGGCTGCTTATCAGATGTAGTGACGAAGCTGCTCAGGAGGAGGGCCAGAGGACAGGGAAAGGTGGGGAGGAAGGAAGTGGGCTGAAGGCAACCCAACCCCCCGGCCCCCTCCCGGCTCTGCAGGCACTGAGCTGGGCCAGGGGGCGGGATCGGGTCTCCCTTCAGGGCAAGTCTGGGCGGCTCAGGAGAGCTCCCTGTTTTCCTGTCCCCTTGGAGCAAGGGCTGCCTCTGTCCCTGAGAGCAGGAAGGATGGGGGAGGACGGTCCCCCTCATTCTGCCAAAGGGCCAACGGGAGAGGCCTGAGCAGGGATCCATCTCACTCCCCCTGCCCGCATGCCCACCCGGGCCCACCCCTAAGCGCCTGGGACCCACTCCTGCGAGTCTGATCTCCTGAGACCAAAGGGCCAGCCTGGGCACCCTGGGAGATCCCCCTCCCCCAGGAGCTGCCTCTCGTTGGGACAGGGGGTTCGCTCCTGGGGACAGAGCCCTGCTTCCCCACCTGCTAGTCCTGTGGCTTCACGTCCCTGAGTCTCGGCTCCCCTGCCGAAGAGCTGGCCTGTGTTCTGCGCCGCGAGGGGGCTGTGGGAACTCAGGGTCGAGGCTGCCCCAGGCACGGTGGGGCCGGAGGCTTGGCCTGGGTAATCACCTCTGCTCACACTCACTCTCTGCACATGCATTGGGCCAAGATTTGCTTTTTCGTTCCGTTTTTGTTTGTTTGTGGCGGTGCCGTGCAGCTTGAGGGACCTCAGTTCCCTGAGCAGGGAAGGAACCGGGGCCGGGGGAGGAAAAGCCCGGAATCCTAACCACTAAGCCACCAAGGCACTCCCTGCGTCCAGGTTCGTAAGGCTCTCTCAGCCGTGACTGCAATCCTCAGGAGAGAAGTGACCAGCTCCTGTTCCCAGGTAGGGGTGACCGGGCCCGGGAGGCTGGGCGGCTCGCCCCAGGTCCTGGACTATCAGGAGCAGAACGCGACCAGAGCCCGCGGCTCTCAGGCCCCGCCACAGCGCGGCCCGGCCCAGAGGCGCCGCGCGGGAGAAGCTTGCAATCTGAAGTCGACCACGCTGGACCCTGGCCCTGGCTACCCTGTGAACCCAGCATGCAACTTTGGACGATGAGAGCTTTCCACTTTCTGCTGTTGACCTCCGTGCCATTGGTCAGCTGTGCGACCCTCGGCAAGTGACTTCCCCTGAGCCTCAGCTTCCTCCTCTGTCAAACGGGGGTTTTCAGACCTGAACAAGCTATGATATGGGGGCTACCTGACCCAGAGCTTAGCATATGGTAAGTGTCGGACAGATGGAGATGGAGCTGCGGTGGCAGGACTGCTGTTACCATTATTATTATTATGACCAGGCGGAGGGGACAGAAAGGAGTTACCCTGGGGCCCTCTTACCCATGTGACTGTCCCAGCCCTGAAAGGAGACAGCAGGGACCCTCCTCACCTTCTAGGTGGTGGGGACGCGAGTGGGGCCGGGCTGATCACCCCCGAAGCCCCTGAAGTCCCAGTGACTGAGGAGACCCCGCTGGGAGGGCGGGTGGCATCAATCCCGGGGAGCCCAGCGCTCAGTGGGATGGAAGAGAGGGTGGTCCCTGAATGAGCCTCAGGAGACGCTGGTTCAGGGCCACAAGCCAGGGAGGCAGGCTCAGACACCCCTGAGCATCCGGACATACCAGGATCTTCTGGAAGAAAAGCCCCCCGGCGGAGGGCCTGGCTTGGGGAAGCGTACACTCTGCTGAAGTCAGGGGGAGGGTCTGACTCTCCACCATCTCTGAGCCTTCAAGTAGGTCACCTTGCTGCTCTGAGCCTTGCCCCTCCCCTGAGAGGTCAGCCAGAGAGACCACAGTCGTCTGAAGCCCCCAGGCCAAACCTCAGCTCAGCAGGACGCCCGCCCTGGGAAGCCTCCTCATCGCCCAGCAGCGGCCGAGTGATGCAGCTGAGGAGTCAGCTGGGCTCTATAACGAGGCTTGTCTGGCTTCAAATCTCAGCTTGTTCAAGCTGGGAAACCTTGAGTAAGTCACTTAACCTCTCTGTGCTTGTTTCCTCAGCTATAAACAAGGATGATAATAATAAGACTTACCTCATGGGGTGTTGGGAAGATTAAGTGAGCTCATCCACATAACACACTCCCTCAGCAAAGCATCTGGCACAAAGGAAGCGCCCAGCAAGCGTGATGCCAGCCCTCGGCAGACAGCGGCCACGCAGATGAAAGGCCACCTTCAAAGGCGGTGAGCTCTCCACCACCGGAGATCACTGAGCGGGGGCTGAACGGCCACCTGTCAGAGACTCGGGGCCAGGCCGCCCGGGTGACCTTTAAAAGGCTTCCAACTGTGAGCTCATGAGCTCACCCCCTGAAATCGCCCGCGGTGCCTCGCTCCCTGCGAAGGCGGCCAGGATGGGACGTGGTGGGGCCCGGGGAGCAGACAGGAGCAGGCCCTGGCCGTCCGGGCGTCTGGCCCCTACACCGCCCCCGCCCCGCGGTGTGGCCTGGAGTCACTGCCTCCCCTCCCACCCCAGTCTTCCCAGCAGGCAGTCGATGCCTTTGAACTAGGTCAGATCCAGCTGCAAGGGTCACACTCCGACCCCAAGAAGGGAGCTGGGAAAGGTTCCCACTGCCCACACATGCAGGCCAGGCGTCCCCCCCAACCTGACCACGAGGGTCAGGGTCACGTCCACTGAGGCCCTCAGCAGAGCCCCCCTCCCTGAGTCCAGCACCGGCATCCCCAGCCCCACCGCCACCTGCCAGGGAGCAGGGTGTCCCTGAGCCCAGAGCCCGGGGGTGTCAACAGCAGCAGACCGAAACACACCCCGTGACCTCCAGAGCGTCCTCCTCCGACTCAGCGAGGGACCGAGATGCTCACAGCCCGAAAGCCTGACCTGGATTCTGTGCGGTCCAGTTCCGACCGAGGAAGAAGGGAGCGAGGGTGACAGGGCAGGCCCGGCGGCAGGGAAGGGTCCCGTCCTTCGCAGAGGCTGGCTGGGCCGGCAGGCGCCCCGGGGTCACGTCCGCTGGCTCCCCGCGCGGGGCGTGCAGTGGGCCCAGGTGCGTGACTCACTCACCTGCCAGACCTGCTGGGCAGGCGGGAGGGCGGGCAGGAGGCGGCCCTGGCAGCCCACAGGGAAGGGCTAGACTTCCCTGAGTCAGGCCAGGCAGGGCAGGGCTGGGAGGACCAGGAAGCTGCCAGGAGGAGAAGGGAGGCGGGGCGTGACCACAGCGGGGGCCGCCTCTGAAGGGGGCTCTGGGCAGAAGGGCCGGGCCCTGGCAGTTGCGTGCGTGCCCAGAAAGGGGCACGGGCCACAGACGTGTGCGGGAACACGACTCTCACGTTGAAGCCTTTCAGGTTTGAATCCCTGCCCGCTCCAGCCGTGTGCCCGTGTCTCTCAAGCCTGGTTGCCCCTTGGTCAATGGGAACAGGTCTACTAGTCCCGATACGACAGCATGCTCATGAGAATTAAATGAAACTCTGAAGGAATGGAGGCTCTAGAGTTCCGGCTGCAAAGGTGATAGACTGCACGGTGACCGGTTCCCCGGAAAGCACGATGGCACGCTCAGGGCTGCCCCGGCTGCATTCTCACTGTCCATGATAGTCGCTTCCCAGATTTTAGTCAGACATCTGCTGAGCTGGTGAACAGCCTGAGTATCTGGTCATCGAGGGAAAGCTCCCCTAACCACGAGCACTCTGCCCCAACTGTGTGTTCCTGAGAGTCCAGGAAGGGGGTCTCAAGGGAGATCAGCCCCTGCCCATAACATGTTCATGGACAGCTTGCACTTCACTCCAAACCTGACCTGGACCTCTCTCCACCCTCTGCTGCAGCACATTGACAATCAAGGCTCCAGGGTCTTAGATCAGAGGTCAGCAAACTACCTTGGGCCAAATCCAGCCCTCCGCCTGTTTTTGTTTTTTTTTTTTTTTTTTTGCCTGTTTTTGTAAATACAGTTCTATTAAGAGGTGGGCATGTGCTTTGGCTTATCAGAACATTGGGCACGCTTTGGAGAGACAAAGGCAAAGCGGGAAGTGGTGACAGAGACGGCAGGGTCTGCAAAGCCAAAAACAGCTGCCATCTGGCCTTGCAGAGAGTTTGCTGATTCCTGCCTTAGATGATGAAGAGGATGATAACATAAACCCTGGGTTTTGGCTCTTAAATGTTTTATCCACTCCATGAATAATTTCCTGTGAGCCTTGCAAAAGTGTCTCCCCTCTTACAGAGAGGGAAACACGCTTATGAGAGATAAGTCACTTGTCCAAGGTCATGTGAGGAGCACAGTAGATGGATATTTATTTTATTTATTTATTTATTTGGCTGTTCCACGTCTTAGCTGCAGCATAGTTCCCAGGGACATAGTTCCCTGACCAGGGATCAAACTTGGGGCCCCCTGCATTGGGAGCATGGAGCCCTAGCCACTAGACCACTAGGCAAGTCCCTAGATGAGCATCTTGAATCATGGGTGGACGGAAGCAAAAGCCTCTGGTGAGCACAGAGGCTTGGGGCACAAAAGGCTCAGCAAACCCAAGATGGATAAAAAAATCCTGCCCCATGGGAGAGAGTAAGCAGGCCTGATTCACTGGATTCCCACCTGGGAGGCTGCCAACCTCTGGACCAGAGTCAGTCTGGGTTTGAGTCCTGGTCCAGCAGGAGGCAGCTGTAAGGCGGGAAGGGGACTAATACAGAATGAAAGGCCCCAGAACAGTGTTGGGGGCAGCAGGAAGCCTCCATGGCTAGAGCTTCCTTATTATCATTGGATTTAAAGTGCGAGCAAAGGGCAAGGCCCCTCCACCACAGAAGAGGAGGCTCTCCCTGCCAGCGGGCCTGGCCGGGGCTGGGAGGGCCTGATCCTGGATCTGGGGTCTTGAGACAAGAGGCACCGTCGCCTACGCGCCCCTTGCCTCCATTCCAGCACATCCCTCAGCGCTGGCCCGGGAGAGGCTGCCCCACCAGACGGCTGTGCCCTCACCCCCGGAGCCCCACCCACCAGCAGGGAGGCCCCGTCCCCCAGAAGCACCAAGGGCCATGGAGAGAGGATGGGGAGGCCAGGGCTCCTCTGGGTGTTTTTGTCGGGAAGCCCGAGCCGCCACCCCCGACACGCCCATCTTCCGGAACTTCCTCCCTGCTTCTCTGGCCCCTCCTCGCCCAGCCCATCTCCAAGGCCCAGTGGCCGAGGAGGGGCTGAATATTAGTTGAGGAAAAGCCATGAGTCCAGAAGAAAACTCAGTGAATTCACCTCCACTTCTTTCTCCCAAACTGTTGGTCCCTCAAGAAGTTCGGGGAGGTTTGCTTTCTGCCACCCACACGATAACCAGTTGCCTAAGCAACGCTCTGCTAGGTGAGGCCGCAGGGCGGCATTTGGAGGCACCTGCTTGCCCACGTGGGCTGTTCACCCACAGCAGCTGGTTTATTCGCTGATCCAGTGTTCCAGAGACCCCCCGCCCCACCGAGCCCTTTACCCCGAGTCTGCGCCATCTGTGCAGGCGCTAAACAGCCCCATGCCAAGCTTTCCACCAACTAAGGCCAAAATCAGAATCTGAGTGCCCGCTACCTGCCAGACCCTCTGCCCTTCCCCACGGTAGGGAGGGGCGGGATCCTTCCCATTCTTACACCCTCACCAACCTCCCTCCTCCCCCAGTCAGAGCCCAGCACCGAGAGATGCTCAGAAAGGCTTGCAGGGACCTGCCTGGGAGTCCAGTGGCTAAGACTGTGCTCCCAATGAGGGGGCCGTGTTCCATCCCCAGTCAGGATCGCACAGGCCGCAACGAAGATGGTGAAAATGACAGTGAAAGTGCTAGCCACTCAGTCTGTCTGATTCGGTGCAACCCCACGAGCTGTAGCCCGCCAGGCTCCTCTTTCCACGGGACTCCCCTCTCCAGGGGCTCTTCCCGACCCAGGGATCGAACCCAGGTCTCCTGCACTGCGGTGGATTCTTTACCGTCCGAAGCCCAAGAGTGTGCACGCCACAACTAGAGATCCTGAGTGCCACAGCTAAGGCCCAGCACGGCCAAATAAATAAGCGAGATCAGTATTTAAACAGGCTTGCTGCATGAATGAATCTTCGCGGCTCTAGGGCAGCGTTTCTCAGCTTGGCAAGGCCAACGTGCTGGACCAGCCAACTCTTTGTTGTGGGGGCCGCCCTGTGCTCTGTGGAATGTTTAGCATCTCCTCTGATGCCAGTGGTACCCACTCCCCCAGGTGTGCCAACCAGAAGTTTCTCCAGATGTTACCAGATGCCCTCACGGGGGCCAATTGCCCTGGTGGAGCACCCCTGCTCTGCAGTCATCAGTTTCATGTGACACCTCTGCACCGACATCTAAAGAAAGCAGACAGGTGTTATCAGCCACTGGATCACTAGGAAACCTCAGGCTTCATAACATGAAGAGATGTGCGCGAGTGCATGCTCAGCCACTTCAGTCGTGTCCAACTCTTTGTGACCCCATGGGCTGTAGCCCACCAGGCTCCTCTATCCACGGGATTCTCCGAGCAAGAATAGTGGAGCGGGTTGGCATGCCCTCCTCCAGGGGATCTTCCCGACTCAGGGATCGAACCCAGGCCTCCTGCATCTTCTGCATTGCAGGCGGATTCTTTACTTCTGAGCCACCCTTCAAGAGATGTGCCCCACGTCAATTAGTCAGTGGCTCCTATTCACAAAACAGAAGTTGGAAAAGGTACAAGTCACTCTACTGAGGGGCTGAAGGATGAGTGAGGATGTTGAAGTGGAGTCAGGGCTGGATCAGTGATGACCGGCCCCAGAGGAGCTGGGTGAGATTCCTTCCTCCCACACCTGCAGCCAACTGGCCTCCAAGGCAAGCAGATCCCCAGGCCAGGTCAAGGTGGCAGCCTAACTGACGTCCAGGGTGACTTAGAGAGACCGCCCTCCCCCCCCCGCCCACAACAAGCCAGCTGACACGGAGCACCCGTGAATGCAGAAGTTACCGCAGCGTCTTTCTGAGACTTCTGCCTTTCGCATCCCAGACAGGATCATCAAAGTGGAGGCATTCCCGTCTGCGGGTGTTCCAGCTCAGTCTCTTATTGAAGGGGTAGCTGCCCAGCCCCAACAACGCCCATTTCCTCTCTCAAAACCATTCCCCATCCCAAGGGTGGATCCCACGTTGTCACCACATAACCCCATGGCGCACACATCCAACACTCATAGTCTCCTCCTTGGAAATTTGGAACCGGGTTTCTACTGGAGGCCGGAACTGAGCACTTTCAGCTCACATGCTGCAGGGTGGCCACCCTCTGCCACGCGCCCAGCGACGCTGAGAAACCCAGTCCCAGATGCAAGGAGGGAAGCAGAGACGAGACAATGCTCTGGGTGTTATTTTCAACAGCCAAAAAGCTGAGACCACCAGATGTCCACAGATGGATGGATGAATATACAAAATGTGGTCCATCCGTAGAATGGTGTATTATTCAGCCTTAAAAAGGAAAGAAATTTAAAAAAATTTTTTTTAATTAAAAAAAAATAAATTAAAAAAAAAGGAAAGAAATTCTGCCACACGCTACAAAGTAGATGAACTTCAAATACACTGTGCTAAGTGAAATAAGCCAGACACAAAGGGTCATATTTTATGGGGCCACTTCTTTGAAGGACCAGCAATAGGCAAATTCACAGAAGGTGGAATGGTGGTCCCTGGAGGATGGGTGCCAAGCTCCCATCAGGGTCTAAAAGTCATTCTGGGGATGGATGGTGGTAATGGCCACACAACGTTGTAAACGCACCTGAGGCCATTAAATTGTACACTTCAAAACGGTTACAAAAACAGGTTTGATGTTACCCATGCTCACGTGCACGCTCAGTTGCTCAGTTGTGTCTGACACTTTATGACCCCGTGGACTCCACAGGCTCCTCTGTTCATGTGATTATCCCAGGAAGAACACTGGAGCAGGTTGCCATTTTCTTCTCCAGGGGATCTTCCCGACCCAGGGACTGAATCCATGTCTTCTATGGCTCCTGCATCAACAGGTGAATTCTTCACCACTGAGCCTCCTGGGAAGCCCCATGTTACACGTATTTCACCACGGTCTCAAAACAGAGGCCGTAAGGGGAGAGACATGTGATGCTGCCTGGGCTCCCAGCCCCTGTCTAGTTCCTGGTATCAGCTCCCACAAGGCCAGGCTCTCTGGGTTTCTAAGACACCCCAAATTCTCAGAATATATGTTCCTTTTTTGCTTAAGCCCACTCTCACAGGGCTTTGTACCTGCAAGTGAAAGGCTCTTAGTCAAATATCAGGGGACAATTACTTCTGGGGGGCGTCATCCTCTGCTCAAGGTCAGCCCCCAAAAAGGCCTCCACACCCCCAAGCATCTCTTCCTGACCCATCATAGAACCATCCTCCACACATTTATTTTAAAACTGCTTAAATTAGATCCATAGCCCTCCCTGATAGAAATTCTTTCTCCACCCTCCACCCTCTCCCCACCCCCTGCATTTTAATTCTAGTTTTCCCTTGTCAGCATTTCCCAGTTCAAATCTCCACCCAAAGTCAGCAATCTTGGGTCCAAAAGATCCCTTGCTAATTCCAAACATCAGACCCACCCTCAGAGGATGAATGTGCCTCCGCTGAGCGAGTCCAAAGTGACGTCGCAGGTTCTGGGTCATTTCCAACAGCCGAGTTCCCTGAAGAGCCTCTTGATCGGCAACCGCTTTGAAGACACAATAGTCTCTTATCTCCTACACGGATAAGCACTCATGTGTATGCTAAGTCATCTCAGTCGTGTCCGACTCTTTGCAACCCCTGGACTGTAGCCCACCAGGCTCCTCTCTCCATGGGATTCTCCAGGCAAGAATCCTGGAGTGGGTTGCCATTTCCTGCTCCAGGCGATCTTCCCGATCCAGGGATCAAACCCACATCTCTACGTCTCCTGCATTGGCAGGTGCGCTCTTTACCACTAGCGCTGCCTGAGAAGCCCTCACGAGTTAAAATCAGAGAGAGAACATTCGTGGATCATGCTCTGTTCTGCAGACCCTTTGCATTGGGGAGAGTTGGGGAGATGCAAACACCCCATGTTCCCAGAGGAATAGGCTCCTTGTCTAAGACTACACAGCCAACCAGGAGCTGGGCGAAATCATCTTATTTAATCTCTCAAACAGCTTGAGAGGCAGATCTTATTATGTCCATTTGAAAGACAAGGAAACGGAGGCTCAGAAAAGTGAAGCAACTTGCTGAAAGTCACACAACTAGAAAGGGGGAGTGCTGGGATTTCAGTCTAGGTTTGTTTTCATTTCCACGGCCTCGGCTCTCATCCATGAGGAGAACAGGACTGGTGCTGTGGAGGGCAGAGCGGACCAGAAGCGGGGAGTCCAGGTTCTGGGCCTGGGCTCCTCCACTCTGGCTCCCCATCCTCCTAAACCACCTGCCCACAGCCTTGAGAGGGTGAGAGGTGAAGGCCGTGAGGCAGGCTGGCCATCAGGGTCCGCGTGGACGCCACGTCGGGGCTCCCCACCCCATCATCTCCACCCAGGTTTTGTGAACAGAGTTGAGGCCAGCAGTGCTTTTCCAGGTGGAGGGATGGTGCATCTCGGGAACGGACGTCATCTGCTCCCATTTGTTGAGAGACAATCCTCTGGGACTTCCCTGCTGATTCAGGGGTTAAAAGGCTGCACTTCTGGGGTTCCCTGGTGGTCCAACGGTTAAGAATCCGCCTGGTAATGCCAGGGACAAGGTTTGAGCCCTGGTCTAGGAAGACCCCACATGCCACAGAGCAGCTAAGCCCATGGGCCACAACTGCGGAGCCCTTGGGCCCTAGACCCCCGAGGTCTGCAACAAGAGACGCTGCTGCAGTGAGAAGCCTGTGCCCTGCAACTGGACAGCAGCCTCTGCCCACAGCTAGAGGAGCCCGCGCCCAACAGCAAAGACCAGTGCAGTTCAAATTAAAATTAAAAAATTAAATTTAAAAAAACTCTGCCCTTCCAATGCAGGCAGTATGTGTTCGGTCCCTGGCCGGGGAACTAAGATCCCACAAGCCGCATAGTAGGGTCAAGAACCAGAGAGAGACCAGTCTCTGGGCCGAGCCTGGATGTCAGCAACCCCACCCCAGGCCTCACTGCCCTGTGGTCCCCTCTCCCAGCTCATCCTCGAGGGAGGGGACAGGGTCAGTTCTCGCCTGTTGCTCTCACAGCCCTCCGGCCACACAGAGTTAAAGCTCCCTGCGCAGGCTTACCAACAAGACTAACACCTGTGAAATGGGGATAATGACACTCAACCCGGGGGCTGTTGTAAGGGGTGAATGAGCTCATTTATGTAAAGCAGTCACCGACATACTTAACAAGCCACTGATACTACGGACACTGCTGTGCTTATCACCATCTGTATTGTAATACCCCAGGAAAACCTTCCATGGGCTAGGCTGAGACTTACCTTCGGATTATTTAAGCTTTAATAAGCAAAGGAGGTTGTTCCGTCCAAGGCACTTATGCAATTTGTAACCACTAATATGTAATGTACTTGTGTTTGCTCAGATTTTATCTGTGTTCTCCACTCTGCTAGAAACTCCATGAACATAGGAGCCCACCTGTCTGGTTTACCGGTACCCTCAGCTGCCAGCCTAGAGCCTGGCACATCCCAGGGTTTTAAATAACATTGAGTGAATGAAAAATAAATGTAAGAAATCTGAGAAAGTGACCTGGAGATTATCGTACTCAGTGAAGTAAGCCAGACTGAAAAAGACAAATATCGTATGATGTCACTTATATGATGAACCTAAAATAAAGATACACACGAACTTACAAAGAAGTAGGCTCACAGAAACAGAAAAGAAGGTCAGAGTTACGGAAGGGGGAAGAAGGGAGGGATAAACTGGGAATCTGAGGTTAATTTATACACACTACTGTACACAAAGTGTTTGAACAAAAAGGACCTACTATATAGCAAAGGGCACTATACTCAGTATTTTGTAATGACCTGTTAAAGAATACGAAAAAGAGTATATGTATAAATGTGCGTCTGCGTTAGTCGCTCAGCCGTGTCTGACTCTTCGTGACCCCACGGACTGTAGCCCCCCAGGCTCCTCTGTCCATGGGATTCTCCAGGCAAGAATAGCCATGGAGTGAGTAGCCATTCCCTTCTCCAGGGGATCTTTCCGACCCAGGGATCGAACCCGCATTTCTTATCTTTCCTGCACTGAAAGGTGGATTTTTATCACTACTGCCACCTGGGAAGCCCCAGATGATGCTTATCTGTCGGTTAAACAGACTCACTGAAAATCTCAGGTCAGTTCATTAGAGATGCATGCAATAGATTAAACTTCTCCCTCTTGGAGTTCAGGCTTTCAGCTGCCCCATCGACACTGACTGTCCTGAACCGACACGAAGGCGGGAGGCTCCAGGTGGGACACAAGTGGGGGAGCGTTACCGGAAGGCAGCACCGCCGGGGTCGGAACTTAACAACCGGCGTTTGCTAAACGCCCGCCCCCACCACCACTGTGCCACCAGGACTCACCCCCACGACTTATATAGGTTTGCTAGTGTTGCTTTCCATTTTGCAGATGAGAACACTGAGCTTCAGAAAGACCTGAGTCTTGCCTGAGGTCACACAGAGAGGAAGAGGCAGAGTTGGGATTGAAGCTTCTGTTTTGTTCAGTCTGGGCCTGACTCAGCAAATGCCAGCCCATCAGGGGCTCACCCCAGGCTGCAGTCTGGACAGTGGCATCCAGGTGGCAGCCGTCTGCCAGGTCAGAAAGCTGGTGGTACTGCTGTTTGGGGCCGTCTCTTCAACTTTCTGGGCCCAGAAAGGAGGATCCAGCCCCTCTCTACTGCAGGAGACAGGCAAGGTAAGAGGTCCAGTGCAGGGGAACTAAGGGGTGCCCAGGTACAGAGGACGGGTGAGGCAAGGGGGGCACGGCAGGGCTGAGCCGCCAGGTGCCCCCAGGGCACATCACAGCCTACTTGGTGCCCACAGCACTCAGCCCACAAGCCTGTGACCTCAGGTCACCCGGCTGCACCCAAGGCAACGTTCCCCCGAGCCCTGGAAAGGTTACCGGCCGAGTCCCTGAGAAGCGGTGCCTCCCAGCAACTCCACGCCCCAAGGCCTCCCTCTCCCCGTCTCTGAAGCCCCTGGGTCTGGATGGCGGCCACAGGCTGTGTTTTCAAAAGCTGATGCCATAAGACTTCCCTGGTGGTCCAGTGGCTACAAGTCTGGGCTCCCAGCGTTGGGAGCCGGGAGCAGTCCCTGGTCAGGGAACCAGACCCCGCCTTCTGCAGCTGAGAGCTGGTGCAGCCAAGGAGAAAGAACTAATGCTGTGTCTTCAAAGACCTCCACACAGGCCTCAGGATCACAGCCCAAACCTGGGAGGGAGGAATGGCGAGAAAAGATGAGTGACCTCTGTTGCCAAGAGAGGTTCTCAGCTGGAGTCCCGTGACACTTCGCTCCACTCTGCGGGTAAACGTCAGCCGCCCGTGGAGAGAAGCCAAGACCCTTGGGGCTGCCCCGGCGCTGCCTGGGGACGTGGAGAGGTTGGGGGGGTGGGAAGGAGAGACAGGGGACGGGCAAGGCCCAGGCTCCGGGGGTTGGCAGCGTGGGGGTGGGGGTGGGGCGGGGAGGGCAGGCAGGAATCTCCAGGAGCCCCAGTGACTCGGGGCTCCCGTCTGGCAGAGCCGTGAAGGCAGGGAGGGCTTCCTCGCCCCCACGAATGGCGATGCCCTTCGCACCTGGAGGACGGGCTTCTCGGTGTATTCCCAGGAAGGCTGGCTGTTACTGCTCCTAGCAGAGGTCCCCAGTGTTTTCCCCAGACCTCAGGGTCTCCTGTGGGCCTTAGGCCTGATGCCCACCTGCAATCCAAGGTGACGCCCGCACGGGGCCTCAGGCACAGGCCTGGGAGGACGGGTCGTTGTGTAAAAAAAATGAAAAGTGAAGTCGCTCAGTCGTATCCGACTCTCTGCGACCCCGTGGACTGTAGCCCACCAGGCTCCTCCGTCCATGGGATTTTCCAGGCAAGGGTACTGGAGTGGGTTGCCATTTCCTTCTCTCCATTTTGTAAAGGCAAGAGGTATTCTCAGCAACCTGACTCAGATCCCTCTTGGAGCCACTGGAAGGCAGTCCCAGGAGGCCCGATCCTGGAACTCTTTGTCCAGCTGCTGTGAGAGCCGGCACTCAACCATCCGCACTCTCCCCAAGCCCCCAGGAGACCCGAGGGGACTCGTGACTCATGAAGCCGCCTCCTTGGGCTCTTCCTGCAGGAATGCAAGAGGGCAGGAAGCAGTCAGTGCCCACCTACTGAGGTGCCAGGGGCTTCTGTAAACCTGTCCGCCTCCCAGTGACTGCCTGAGGCAGGCGTCGCTGACATCCCCATTTTCCAGATGAGAAGACTGAAGCCCAGGGTAGTGCCTTGCCCGAGTCAAGATGGCACAATCTGTCCCCAAGGAGCTTGCAGGGGTCTTGGAGGGGGGCTTTCATCTGAGAAATCCAGGTGCTCCTTGGAGTCGCAGAAACCAGAGGGTGGCGGAACCCGGCCCCTCGGTCTCGCCTCTGGGGAAGCCCAAAGTCCAGACCAGGGGTGTGGTGTGTCCGAGCCCACGATCCGCCAGGCTACAAAGCCAGTGCTGGACCCCTGCCTAGGGTGTGCAGCCCCAGGGGTTCGGGGAGCTGGCGCAGCTGGTGAGAAGCAAGGAAAACCAGTAACAGCCTATTAAGAATCTGTAGGGAGGGGTGTGGACACGGCTGGGGTCCCCTCGAGGGCTCCTTGCTGGGCAGTGGAGGCAGACAGTGCCCAGAGAGGCACCCTCTGCTGCCCTCTGCTAACCTGGGGACACCAGAGGCTGCTGGGCGCCCCCTGCTGGCCACCAGGAGCGTGTCCTCCAGGACCAGCGCACCCCAGACTCCAGCCAAGGGGCTTCCCCTGCTGACCAGTGACTGAGAGTTCAGGGATGTGAGAGCCGTGTATCGCTTAGTGGTTGAAAGTGAGGATGTCGGGGGGCTTCCCCGGGGTCTGCCTTCTAATGCAGGAGATGTGGGGGAACTGAGATCCCAAGTGCCTGGGAGCACTAAGCCAGGATGCCACAACTACCTTGCACCCAGCTGGAGAAGCCCCCCGCACTGCAGCACGGTCACAAAAACAGAAAAGAATGAGGCCGTGGGGCCAGGCTGCCTGGCTGCAGCTCCTCACCCGCGGTGTGACCTCGGACAGGACACTTCACCTCTCTGAGCTTCTGTTCCCACTTGTGTAAAATGGAGCTGACAACAGAGGGCTGCAGAGAGGCTTCCGTAAGAAAGCGCTCAAGAAGCAGTTGACACCCGTGGGCGAACAGCGCGAGTGTGGTAACTGATGACAGTTGTTACAAACGGCTCTGTAAAGGGGAGGAGCCTGCCTCCAGTCTGATGGGGTAAGAAAATCCTGAGCGGGGCTCATCTGGAATTCCTCAGAGAGACAGTGTGTTGCAAAACCGGAAGGGGCAAGAGGAATAAAAAGCACAAACAGACGGCTTTTGGGGTTTCTGGTGGTGACTGGTAGGAGTCCAGGGACAGCCTTGCTGGCCAGCCTGTTTATGGAAGCCTGGTCTGGCCTTAGCCTTACCTCTGGGCATTCTCTCAAACACCCCTTGGTCAGCCTCTGGGGACTTTGAAGAGGGGTCACACAGTCTGCTAGGAAGACAGAGAGCTTTGGAGTCCTGGGTCTGGACTCAGGCTCTGCCACCAGCCTGGAGCACCAGGCCGGACGTGTAGCTGCTGGAGCTGCATGCTCCACCATGGGAATGAGGACTTGACGACACATGTTAGCGGCCTCTCACATGGCCTCGCATGCAGCCGGCTCTCAGTCAACAGAGCTGCTGTTAGCATCGCTTCTCTTATTGTTTTGACTTTTCCACTCCTTGGCCTTAAAGAGCAGGAAACAATAGCTATCATTGATGACCTTGGTTCAGCCAATATTTCCGGCTCTCTCCTTCTGCTAAGAAGGATCACTTCCTGACCCCTGGGTGGGTGGGGCCCGTGAGCTGTGAGCACCCCTCGCATCACTTCCCGGCTGAGCGCTCCGTCACCGGAGTGAGACTCCGAGTCCCGGCACCGTGCCCGGCTCAGCACCACTCAGGACGAGGACGTCAGCAGCCCAGGTCTCTGAGCGGCCAAGATGCGCCAAGCCCCAGCCCACGGGCCATCACCGAGCAGCGAAAAGCCGAGCTCCATTGTTTTCAGTTGCTAGGGTTTGGAGGTTGCTTATTTTGTCTCGGTTTTTTTTGGCCCGCTACACGGCAGGTGGAATACTAGTTCCCTGACCAGGGATCGCACTTGTGTCCCCTGCTTTGGAAGAGCAGAGTCTTAACCACTGGACCACCAGGGAAGTAAGTCCCTGAAGTTTGTTTCTTTATGGCCGTGCAGTTGAGCTCATTCCAGGGTCCTTGCCACGCCGGGCACTGTGCTCAGTACTTTGTGTGCATTTTATACCCCTCCCACCCCCCGGGCATTCCTCTGGAACACAGAAGGTGATTGTTTCCATCTCACAAAGTTAGAAACTGAGGCTCAGAGAGAGCAAGTGATTTGACCGCGACAGTAACCTGTCCCTGCATCACAAACCAACCCCAACTCAGCGGCTCGTAACGACAAGCCCCCGCCGTAGCAGCTGGGAGGTTCTCCCGGCCAGGACCGAGCTGGATGTCAGCTAGACCCGCCCTGCTCCCGCATCTGCTGTCTTCCGGCCTAGGGCAGCCTTCCTCGGGCCGCTCTCCACAGCCTCAGCCTCCAGTGCACGCTGGTCTCAGGTGGAGGTTACAGAGGCCCAGGAGAGAGGACATGCAGGGGGCAAGGCCTTCTGAGGCCCCGGCTCGGCAGCCACGCGCCCTCACTCTCCGTAGGTTAAGACAAGGAGTGTAAACTAGATCCACGCCAACGGGGAATCAAAGCATGGTGGCCCTCTTGGGCCAGGATTTGAATGCAGGCCTGGTACTTCGACATCGTGCCATCCCGTCTCTAACCTGAGTGAAACTGAGAGTTGCTCAGCCGTGTCGGACTCTTTGTAGACGGCCAGGCTCCTCCGTCCATGGGATTCTCCCAGCAAGAACACTGGAGTGGGTTGCCATTCCCTTCTCCAGGGGATCTTCCAGACCCAGGGATCGAACCTGGGTCTCCTGCATCACAGGCGGATTCTTCACCCTCTGAGCCACCAGGGAAGCCCATCTTGTCTCTAATGTCGGCTCAAGTCAAAGTGTTGAACTCGAGCCTTCTCCCTTTCCAGCTCAGGCCCTCGAACAGTATTCTAAGGATGTTACCCCCTCCTAAGAGGTTCAGCGGCACAACTCAATTACATCTATTTGCCCGGCCACCCATGCATTTATTAGATTCCTATTGTGCCTCTCTTCTATCAAGCTCAAGGCCATTCTGGGAATTAAATTCACAGCACAAGCAGCTGGGGCACACTCAAGACGTTGCAGAAATGGAAAGCAAGTCAGAGAGGGGACCGAAGGCAAAGGCTTGAGGGGAGCCAGTTCCCAAGAGGCCAGGGATGGGCATTTATGGATCATTACCAGCTACAGAGCTTTCTTCCCAGAAGTCAGTGGTCGGCCGCTGCTGTGGCCCAGAGGGACAGCCCTGGGGGCCACGCTTCACCAGAGGAGTCTGCCCGGCGGACAGGGCCCCGGGAGCTGAGCACGGCGGTGAGCAGCACGGGCAGGATGCGGCTGTATCCAGGGCCGGACAGGTCCCGGCAGGCACTGTGCTCTGGCCTCAGGCCCTCTCCCCCACCCCTGGGTCAGCCGGCCCCGCACACGTGGATCTTCAACAAGTCACTGCACCTCCTGGAGCCTCAGTCTTCTCATCCGTAAACTGGGACGATGGTGTTGCGATGAGGATTCAGTGAGATCATGTACACAAAGGGCAGTGGACCCCACTAGAGTCCAGGCGCTGGCCGGGGGATGTCACCTTGCGCTCTTCAACTGAGGGTTACACAGGAGCACACGCGGTTTCTAACAGAACAACAACAGCAAGAGCAAAACCAACACACGACACGGACGTGACGTCTTCGATCCTCCAGCTTTACTGAGAGGAACTCGAGGCCCAGAGAGGTGAAGCTGCTTGCTCAACGTCACACAGCTCATGGGAGCCAGGTCATCTGCTCTAGAATGTGGGCTTGTCCCCACATCTGGGTAAAGATGTTGGTCCAACAGCCTGCCCCGAGAGGGAGAGAGGAGACAGGACTTCTCGTCCCCACCGTGTGGATGGAGAGAGACAGTGGCGGTCCAGGCTCCCCCTGCCGCCCACGTCGGCTGCAGAGCTGACCCGGCCACCGCCCCCCGGCCCCTCACAGAGGGCAGGGCCTTTCAGGGGCCCGGGCAGTCTCAGCTTCTGTGGGGTGGGTGTGGGGGCACCCTGGGAGCACCCCGGCCTCACTCCTGCCCTGAGCTGCAGCCACATTCAGGGAATCCAAGTTTCCAGATGCCAGCTGGCGCCCCAGCCCATGCCAGGAACTCCGCAGACTCTTCCCAGGAAGAGCCGGGGTGCTGACCTTGCCCCCACAGGAGAAACAGCTCAGGGCGAGCAGGAGGAGCCAGGAAAGTGGGTGGAACAAACTTTAATCTGGACCCACAACCAGCAGCAATGGAACAGGTAAATACTGAGGCTTGATCATCATCATTATCAAGTAATAACAATCATAAAGGGAACTGAGGAGGTAGCCCATAAGGAGGTAGTTTAAATTATCCCCATTTTACAGATGTGGAAGCTGAGGAGCAGAGAGGTGCAATCACCAGTCCACGGTCACCCATGCACGTGCTAAAGCTGATTCAGGCTCTGGGCTAAGCAATTCATGTGACCAGTCTGACTTGGTCACATTCAGATGTGACCATTGGTTCAGAAACTTCCATGGGGCATTATCACAGCCAATTTATAGGAGAGAAAATTGAGGGTCAGCTGGGCGAGTCACAAAGTCCCAGATCACACCGCTAGAAAAGTCTGGACCCAAGTCTGGCACTTAACCCACAGATGAGATAACCAGGCCATCTCAACATGTCCCCTCTGCCTCAAGGCCTCCTAAGGACAGGAAGGTACGGGTTATTCACCCCCAAGGCACAACCCGGCTGGGTAGAATTGTGGTATTGAGCCGCCCTCTGCTGGTTGAAATGAAAAGAACGCCAAGAGGACCGGGTCAGAGAGGAGTAATCCAACTTCCTCACCCTTATAGTACATTATCCACAGTCCCTTTAGAGGAAACGGCCCATTTATGAGAGTGGTAAGCAGACAGCTTAGAAGAAACACCTGCTGAGTCTGAGCAGTCCTGGAAGGCTTCCTGAAGGAGGTGATCTGCGTAGAGCAATTGGGGTAGCCTGATTCGGGAGGCCAAAACAATTTAGGTTTAATTGGCCAGGGCAATTGGCATAAGCCATCCTGCCCACGATTTTTTTTTAAAAAATCTGAAAATGTTATCTGAGCTGTTATTTCACAGAATGATAATGTATTAGTGAGGCCAGAAAGATGAGAAGAACCACACATGGAAATGTACATCAGACAGAAGAGGAACTCCCAGGCCAGACTGGGGAGGGGGTGGGGCGGGAGCTGGGCAGAGCAGGTGGAAGTGAAGTCACAAGTTTGCCGGAGACCGTTAACCATGTGGAGAAAGAGAAGTTGTCCTGGTCTATGAGCCGGGGGAGCTGGTAGCACCTTGTCACCTGGGAACTTGCTAGAAATGCAGATTACCGAATAAGCTTCCCCCCACCCCACCCCACCCACCGCAAGTGACGCTAAGATTTGAGTACCGCTGCTCTAAGCAGTCCCTGAGGATGGCCAATCCCTGGCAGCATTTCTCATCCCCTTCAAAACCAGGTGAGCCCAGGGAAGGAACTCTGTCTGGACAGAGTCCTGAGGACCGCGTGGCTTTGGGTCACGGTTCTGTGGGTTCCTAATACGCTGACACACCAAGACCATAATCACAGAAAACTAACCAATCTGATCCCAGGACCACAGTCTTGTCTGACTCAGTGAGACTAAGCCACGCCGCGTGGGGCCACCCAAGATGGCCGGGTCATGGTGGAGAGTTCTGATAGAATGTGGTCCACTGGAGAAGGGAATGGCAAACCACTTCAGTATTCTTGCCTTGAGAACCCCATGAACAGTATGAAAAGGCAAAATGATAGGATACTGAAAGAGGAACTCCCCAGGTCGGGAGGTGCCCAATATGCTGCTGGAGATCAGTGGAGGAATAACTCCAGAAAGGATGAAGGGATGGAGCCAAAGCAAAAACAATACCCAGTTGTGGATGTGACTGGTGATAGAAGCAAGGTCCAATGCTGTAAAGAACAATATTGCATAGGAACCTGGAATGTTAGGTCCATGAATCAAGGCAAATTGGAAGTGGTCAAACAGGAGATGGCAAGAGTGAATGTCGACATTCTAGGAATCAGCGAACTAAAATGGACTGGAATGGGAGAATTCAAATCAGATGACCATTATATCTACTACTGTGGGCAGGAATCCCTTAGAAGAAAAGGAGTAGCCATTATAGTCAACAAAAGAGTCCAAAATGCACTACTTGGATGCAGTCTCAAAAACGACAGAATGATCTCTGTTCATTTCCAAGGCAAACCATTCAATATCACAGTAATCCAAGCCTATGCCCCAACCAGTAATGCTAAAGAAGCTGAAGTCGAATGGTTCTATGAAGACCTACAAGAGCTTCTAGAACTAAGACCCAAAAAAGATGCCTTTTCATTATAGGGGACTGGAATGCAAAAGTAGGAAGTCAAGAAACACCTGGAATAACAGGAAAATTTGGCCTTGGAGTACAGAATGAGGCAGGGTAAAGGCTAATAGAGTTCTGCCAAGAGAACGCACTGGTCATAGCAAACACCCTCTTCCAACAACACAACAGAAGACTCTACACACGGACATCACCAGATGGTCAACACCGAAATCAGATTGATTATATTCTTTGCAGCCAAAGATGGAGAAGCTCTATACAGTCAGCAAAAACAAGACCGGGAGCTGACTGTGGCTCAGATCATGAACTCCTTATTGCCAAATTCAGACTTAAACTGAAGAAAATAGGGAAAACCACTAGACCATTCAGGTGTGACCTAAGTCAAATCCCTATGACTATACAGTGGAAGTGAGAAATAGATTTAAGGGACTAGATCTGATAGACAGAGGGCCTGATTAACTATGAACGGAGGTTCATGACATTGTACAGGAGACAAGGATCAAGACCATCCCCATGGAAAATAAAGGCAAAAAGGCAAAATGGTTGTCTGAGGAGACCTTACAAATAGCTGTGAAATGAAGAGAAGCGAAAAGCAAAGGAGAAAAGGAAAGATATTCCCATTTGAATGCAGCGTTCCAAAGAATAGCCAGGGGGGATAAGAAAGCCTTCTTCAGTGATCAATGCAAAGAAATAGAGGAAAACAACAGAATGGGAAAGACTAGAGATCTCTTCAAGAAAATTAGAGATACCAAGGGAACATTTCATGCAAAAATGGGCTCAATAAAGGACAGAAATGGTATGGACCTAACAAAAGCAGAAGATATTAAGAAGAGGTGGCAAGAATACACAGAAGAACTGTACAAAAAAGATCTTCATGACCCAGATAATCACAATGGTGTGATCACTAACCTAGAGCCAGACATCCTGGAATGTGAAGTCAAGTGGGCCTTAGGAAGCATCACTACAAACAAAGCTAGTGGATGTGATGTAATTCCAGTTGAGCTATTTCAAATTCTGAAAGATGATGCTGTGAAAGTGCTGCAATCAATATGCCAGCAAATCTGGAATACTCATCAGTGGCCACAGGACTGGAAAATGTCAGTTTTCATTCCAATGCCAAAGAAAGGCAATGCCAAAGAATGCTCAAACTACCACACAATTGCACTCATCTCACACGCTAGTAAGGTAAGGCTCAAAATTCTCCAAGCCAGGCTTCAGCAATACATGAACCGTGAACTTCCAGATGTTCAAGCTGGTTTTAGGAAAGGCAGAGGAACCAGAGATCAAATTGCCAATATCCGCTAGATCATCGAAAAAGCAAGAGAGTTCCAGAAAAACATCTATTTCTGCTTTATTGACTATGCCAAAGCCTTTGACTGTGTGGATCACAATAAACTGTGGAAAATTCTGAAGGAGATGGGAATACCGGACCACCTGACCTGCTTCTTGAGAAACTGTATGCAGGTCAGGAAGCAACAGTTAGAACTGGACATGGAACAACAGACTGGTTCCAAATAGGAAAAGGAGTGCGTCAAGGCTACATATTGTCACCCTGCTTATTTAACTTATATGCAGAGTACATCATGAGAAATGCTGGGCTGGAAGAAGCACAAGCTGGAATCAAGATTGCCGGGAGAAATATCAGTAACCTCAGATATGCAGATGACAGCACCCTTATGGCAGAAAGTGAAGAAGAACTAAAGAGCCTGTTGATGAAAGTGAAAGAGGAGAGTGAAAAAGTTGGCTTAAAGCTCAACATTCAGAAAACTAAGTTCATGGCATCTGGTCCCATCACTTCATGGGAAATAGATGGGGAAACTGTGGAAACAGTGTCAGACTTTATTTTTTGGGGGCTCCAAAATCACTGCAGATGGTGACTGCAGCCATGAAATTAAAAGACGCTTACTCCTTGGAAGGACAGTTATGACCAACCTAGATACCATGTTAAAAAGCAGAGAGATTACTTTGCCAACAAAGGTCCGTCTCGTCAAGGCTATGGTTTTTCCAGTGGCCATGTATGGATGTGAGAGTTGGACTGTGAAGAAAGCTGAGTGCTGAAGAATTGATGCTTTTGAACTGTAGTGTTGGAGAAGACTCTTGAGAGTCCCTTGGACTGCAAGGAGATCCAACCAGTCCATCCTAAAGGATATCAGTCCTGGGTGTTCATTGGAAGGACTGATGGTGAAGCTGAAACTCCAACACTTTGGCCACCTCATGCAAAGAGTTGACTCATTGGAAAAGACCCTGATGCTGGGAGGGATTGGGGGCAGGAGGAGAAGGGGACGACAGAGGATGAGATGGCTGGATGGCATCACCGACTCGATGGGCATGAGTTTGAGCAAACTCCGGGAGTTTGTGATGGACAGGGCGGCCTGGCGTGCTGTGATTCATGGGGTCACAAAAAGTCGGAGATGACTCAGCAACTGAACTTAACTGAATACGCTGACGTTTGCTGCTCAGTATTGCTGGGCAGGGCAGCTCACCTCATGCTTCCAGCAAGCGGCAGCCGCAGCTGCACGCCCCTTCTGAAGGTGAGGAGAATGTGTCGGGGAGGTGAAGGGCGGTGGTCCGCTGCGATACCGCAAGGGCCGCGCCCAGCAGCCGGTCTGGAAGGTGGCCTCCATCACGAAACCCACTGCGCGGCCCTGACCTCCGTGACTTTCCTAGTCTGCCCTCGGTTTCCTTGCCCTAAAACAGCGGGGTCCCGCCCCAGTGATCATAGCAGCACTCTACAGCAGTCAAGACGTGGAGACAATCAAGAGCCCATCAACAGGTAATTGGTTTAAGAAGATGTGGTGACGGCGTCCCTGGCGGCTCAGACAGTAAAGAATCCGCCCACAATGCAGGAGACCCCGGCTCGATCCCTGGGTCGGGAAGATCCCCTGGAGGAGGGCATGGCAACCCACTCCAGTATTCTTGCCTGGAGAGTCCCGTGGACAGAGGAGCCTGGTGGGCTACAGTCCATGGAGAAGCAAAGAGTCAGACACGACTGAGAGACTAGACACACATATATATATATATTTTATATATATACACGTTGGAAGATTAGTGGTAAAAAGAATCACATGTTGCCATTTGCAGCAACATGGATAAACCTAGAGATTATCATACTAAGTATAGTAAGTCAGACAGAGGAAGATGAATACCATATGACATCACACAGGTGGAACCTAAAAATTAATGCAAATGAACTTATGTACAAAACAGAAACACATCACAGACATAGAAGACAAGCTTATACTTACCAAAGGGGCCAGAGAGGTGAAGAGGGATGAACTAGGAGTGTAGAACTAACAAATACAAACTTCTATACACAAAATAGAGAAGCGGCAAGGATTTATTGAATAGCACAAGGAAATATTCAGTATCAATATTCAAATATTCAATATTCAAATGTTCAATATCCTGTAATGTAACCCCGAATGGAAAATAACCTGAAAAGTGCATATATATAAATATAAATACATAACTGAATCGCTTTGATGTACACCTGAAACCAACACAATACTGTAAATTAATTCTATTTCAATTAAGAAACCCAGCTTTAAAAAAATAATGACAGGGTGCTGAAAAGATCTTAAATCTTATGACTTAAGACTTATGATTCTAAAAATAATTCCTAGTACTTGGGACCCGGTAGTCACTCTAATTTTCCATTCAGCAGGTGTGCAGTGGAGGAGACAGAATTCCACCGTTTGCAGTAAGTGCTGGAAGGGGAAATAAAACAGGGGAGGGGGTGGGGGAGGGGGCCTCCCTGAGAAGGTGACCTCCGGGCAGGGGCCTGACCTCCGGGCAGATGCGGTCTGCAGAGCTCCGGGGGGTCTCAGGGCAGCCCACGCCAGGCGGGCGGGACCTGAGGGCACAGAGCTCGGAGGGCGCGGGGAGACTGTGCCTGGACCAGCGTGAGCAAGAGGGCAGGAAAGAGGGACCCACGGAGCACAGAAGAACCTGTGAAAGACTTTGAAACGTGGCAGGTGTCCTGAGCAGCTGCCCACCACCTTCCTTAGTCTTTAAAGTAACTTACAGCTCTGCAAACTGTAGAAGATCGACAGTGATTAAAATAAATCTTATATTAAAAAGTAAATTGTGCTACTTACAATAGCCAAGACATGGAAGCAACCTAAATGTCCGTGGATAGATGACTGTACACAGTGGAATACTACTCAGCCATAAAAAAGAAATAATGCCACTTGCAGCAACGTGGATGCATCTAGAGATTATCATGCTAGGTGAAGTAAGTCAAAGACAAAGTTCAATATCACTATATGTGGAATCTAAAAAGATAACACAGGAAATTCCCTGGCGGCTCAGTGTTTCGGACTCCATGCCTTCCCTGCCAAGGGGCAGGTCCAGTCCTCGGTCAGGGAGCCAAGAGCCCGCAAGTCCGTGCGGTGCAGCCAGAAGAACAACAGTGGTCATAACGGTCATAACGAGGCAGATGAGCTAACTGACAGAACAGAAAGGCTCACAGACATGGAAAACAAATCTGGGATTATCAAAGATGAAAGGGAGCACAGAGGGACACATCAGGCGATTGGGATCCACAGACACAGCACAGAACGTATCAACAGGGAGGGCCCACCGCAGAGCACAGGGGGCTGTGCTCGATACGTTGTAGCAGCCGGTGCAGGAAAGAATCTGAGAAAAGAAAAGAATACGTATACTTATATATGAGTGACCATAAGGACGGCTGAGTGCCCAAGAATTGATGCTTTTGAGCTGTGGTGTTAGAAAAGACTCTTCAGAGTCCCTTAGACTGCAAGGAGAACAAACCAGTCCATCCTAAAGGAAACTAATCTGGAATAGTCATTGGAAGGACTGATGCTGAGGCTGAAACTCCAATACTTTAAGGTCTACCTGATGGGAAGAGCCGACTCATTGGAAAAGACCCTGATGCTGGGAAAGAGTGTGGGCAGGAGGAGAAGGGGAGGACAGAGGATGAGACGGCTGGATGGCATCACCGACTCGATGGCCATGAGTTTGAGCAGACTGTGGGAGGCAGTGAAGGACAGGGAAGCCTGGCGCTGCAGTCCCTGGGGTCGCAAAGACTTCACAACTGAAAAACAGCAAATATAAATGAATCACTTTGCTGTACACCTAAACCTAACACAACCTTATAAATCAACTACATTTCAATTTTTAAATGTAGATTGTGTCCTGGGAATTCAGGTGATTTAAAGTTTCCTCTCACTCATGGAGGTGGGGTGGGAGCAACTAGGGTTGCATTTAACTACTTAGGGTTTTGCCAGGTTAGTACCACTGGGTGGACGGATGGAGGGATAAATATGAAATGAAGGAAGGAGGGATAGGGGCTTCCCTGGTGGTCCAGTGGCTGAGACTCTGAACTCCCAATGCAGGGAGCCCAGGTTCGATCCCTGGTCAGGGAACTAGATCCCACATGCCGCAACTTAAAGATCCCACATGCCTCAATGGAGCAGCCAATAAACAAATAAATTTTTTTAAAAAAGGGAAGGAGGGAGAAAGAAAGCCGTGGAGGGAGAGTCAGGCTCTTTCAGATCTTCAAATCCAGGACTCTCTGGAAGCAGATACTGGGCCATCCAATCAGAGCCCAAAAAGAAAACAGCCCCAAATTGATCAGCCCTGTGCAGTCGTGTCCGACTCTGCGACCCCGTGGACTGCAGCCCCCAGGCTCCTCGGCCCCTGGGGTTCTCCAGGCAAGAACACTGGAGCGGGCTGCTGTTGCCTCCCCGGGTGACCAACTCTTCAGTAGGTTTGGCTCACTTTTCTCAGTCGATGTTAGTCAAGTTAAGAGAGAAGTAAGCTGTTATTTTCTCTTTGGTCCTGTTCAAAGCAACTTCCACTCTTTCTATGGTCACTGTGCCTCCTGCAAGCCTGGGTGCAATATCCAAGCCCATTCCAACATAATTACATAGACTAGTTTACTAGGGGTTTGCAGGGGGCTAGGTGGGTTCAGCGGGCCGGCACTGCTAACGAGGGACAGGGAGTTTAGCTGTCAAGCCTTTCTGTAAAAGCTGCCCTGTGCATCTGTGTTTCCTTCATCTCCCCCGATGTTTTTAAGAAAACATCAAATTTTCCAAGAACATTTGAGTCAGCTCAGCACGAACCACGGAGTCACTGAATGAGCTCTCGGGCTCTCTCTAGCTCTTCAATTCTCCTCCTTCCTGGAAAGAGGCAACGTCCTGGCCCCCGCTGCGGCCTGCACTATGTGATTACCGAACGTTCGTTTACCCTCATGTCTAACACCGGGCAGAGGCTCCTTACATTTGGTTTCGGTTTTACAGAGTTCAATATCACAAAGCTATTAGGAAGCCCGGCCATCACACGCGGCATCGTTCAGTGTTAAAATGGAAAATTTGCATTTACTGGGCAGACCAATGCCGACTAAACACTCTTCTGGGCACCTCTCATCCCTGGGTGCACTTGATCCTCGCAGCTCAGAGGGTAAGTGACTCTGCATGAAGGCACACAGCCGTTTTAGAGCTGGGCCAGGATCAGAACCCAGACTCCCCCTTCTTCCCCTTCCCTTTGAGGAAGTGGCCCTTTCTTCTCACTAAACAAGACATCCGCACGTGCCATCACCTCTCACCGTGCGGAGGAGCCTGGTCATTCTCAGAGTCTGCCAGCACCTCCCAGACAATGGAAGCCAGTCTCTGGGCCCCTCTGGACATAGAACACGTGCCGCCCGGCGAGCCACAGTGTGAGGGTCAGAGCGGCACAGCTGGGTCTGGTCATCTCCCCCTGGAGGGGCCCCGCGCCAGCCCCTTCCTGCTCCCACAGCTGAAAACAATTGTTTCCAGTGACTCGGGGGTTCTCAAGTGGAGGAGGAAGCGATTTTACTCTCAGGGAACAGCTGGCGAAGTCTGGAGACGAGTTGGGTCGTCGTAGCTGAGAGCAGGTGCTGTTGGGACCAGTGGGCCGAACCCAGAGAGGCTGCTCGGTGTCCTGCGATGCACGGGACCATCCCCAAGACAAGCGTGCCCGGCCCAGATGTCAGTAGTGTCTGAAAAGCCCCCGCGTTGGCCCAAGCACGTGAGTAAGAGCGCCGCATGGGCCGGAGGAAGAGGACGAATCACAGGCGCCAAGTGGGGAGGGAAATTCTTTAGCAAAGGGCATGGTGCTGAGCCGGGGAAGCTTATCTGGGCTTATTTACAATGAGAGGCGAAAGATCCTACGCTCTGTATCTGGAAAAGCTCTCATTCAAAAAGATGCATGACCTCAGTGTTCACAGCAGCTAGGAGCCAAGACATGGAAGCAATGTAAATGCCCACTGATGGATGAAGAAGAGGTGAGATATATATAGTATAATAAATGTATATAATGCATATATAGGATGTGCTTCGTCGCTCAGCAGTGTCCAACCCTGTGACCCCAAGGACTGCAGCCCACCAGGCTCCTCTGTCCATGGGCTTCTCCAGCCAGTGGGCTGCCATGCCCTCCTCTAGATGAGGAATACTACTCAGCCCTAAAAAAGAGTGAAATAAATGCCATTTGCAGCAAACATGGACAGACCTAGAGATTATTATCACCCTGAGTGAAGCCGTCAGAGAGAGGAAGACGGACACCATGTGATATTCCTTACGCACGGAATCTAAAATATGACAGAAATGAATTTATTCATAAGACAGAAACAGACTCACAAACATAGAAAACAAGCTTATGGTTACCAGAGGGGGAAGGGGGTGAGGGAGGGATAAATTAGCAGTTTGGGATAAGCAGACACACTGCTAAGCTACTACACTGCTTTATACAATAGATAAACAAGAAGGTCCTGCTCCATAGCACAGGGACCTGTATCAGCATCTGCTGTAAACTAGAATGAAGGAGAATAACATACGTACAACTGACTCACTGCTGTACACTAGAAACTAACACAACATCATAAATTAATTATACTTCGATTTTTAGAACTACCCCCAAAGTTCCTATGCTCACACCCAAGCCTTGGCCCGAGGGACAGGGAAGGCTACCAGGCACATCCTCCTTCACCACTGGCTGCAGACATGCCACCCCAAAAGCAGGAATGTGGACCCCAAGATTGGGCAGGTCGACCTTCCAAATCTTCATGGGGCCAGTTTCACGTCCCTGGTGCTGGGCCAGGCCTCGTGCACTTTACAAACGTGATCAGCCACCAGGGTCGCAGCCCTGGGGGATTATTCCTGCAAGAAGATCATCACAGACGCCCTTCCCACAAGATGACTCCACCTGTCACAGAACAGACGGGCAGGTGTTATTCAGGGACTGTTGCAATGCAGGGCTTCCCTGGGGGCTCAGTGGTACAGAATCTGCCCACCAGTGCAGGAGATGCAAGAGACCTGGGTCCAATCCCTGGGTCGGGAAGATCCCCTGGAGAAAGAAATGGCAACCCACACCAGTAGTCTTGCCTGGGAAACCTCATGGACGGAGGAGCCTGGCGGGCTACAGTCCGTGGGGTCACAAAAGTGTTAGACACGGCTTAGTAACTATAAGAGGGAGAAATCGCCCAATTCTCAACTCAGATACAACCAGGAGAAGCGGGAACGCACAGCCAAGGAGCGGGGGTCGGGGGTCTGAGGACAGAAAACCCCTAAGAGGAAACAGCAGGGCTTGGGGGGATTCAGGACTGTAAAGAAAAAACAGCTACTGTTTTCCCTTACACCCCCAACTCTCCCACCCCCAACCACACACAATACTCTGAACACGTCTGTACTCTATCACCAAACGTGGTGTGTGTATGTGTGTGTGTGTGTGTGTGTTGGGAGTGGGAGGCAGGATCCCAAACCACACAGTTCTCCAACAACAGCTTCATGTCCACCAATTCAGCTCCATCCGGACAGTGTTCACCGAGAATCTGCATCAGGGCTCATGTCCCTGATGGCTCAGTCCCACGAAGCTACTCACACGTGCTTCAGACACTAACTGAAGTTCAGGTTGGTGCCTGCGCTTCTGACCCACAGACTGTAAATCAGAGATTACTACGCCCCTTCTTTGGTTTGATTTAATTGGCTAGAATGGCTCACAGAACTCAAGAAAATACTACTTACTAGATACCTGATTTATTACGTTGTTACCCAAGTCGTGTCCGACTCTTTGCCACCCCATGAACTGCAGCACATCAGGCTTCCCTGTCCATCACCAACTCCTAGAGCTTGATGATTTACTATGAAAGGATGCAGGTCAGGAACAGCCCAGTGGAAGAGATGCAGAGAGCGAGATACGTGAGGAGGGCGCACCATGGCCCCAGCCCCTTCCTGTGTTCACCAACCCAGAGGCTCTCTGAACCTCCTCCTGTTAGATGTTTATGGAGGCTTCACGAAATACACAAGACTGACTCCACCACTGGCCACTGGTAATTGAACCCAGTCTCCTGAATCGTCCCCCTTCCAGTACATAGGAGGAAAGTTGAGAGGTGGGGCTAAAAGTTCCAACCTTCTAATCTTGGTTGGTGTCCCTAGCAACCAGCCCCCATCCTTAGGGGCTTTCCAAAAGTCACCTTATTAACACCAAGTCAGGTATGGTTGAAAGGAGTTCATTATGAGCAACAAAAGACTTCCATTTCACCTTTATCCCTCTGGTGGTGATTTAGTCACTCAGTCGTGTCCGACTCTTGTGACCCCATAGACTATGGCCCACCAGGCTCCTCTGTCCACGGGATTCTCCAGGCAAGAGTACTGGAGTGGGTTGCATTTCCTTCTCCGGGGTTTATTCCTCGGGAGCTATTCAATATTTCAGGAACTAAGTAACAAAAGTAAATATTATTACAAAAGATGCCCCCTATGGCTCTTTTATAAGAAATGACAAGGATTTTAGAGCTCCGTGCCAGGAACAGGAGAAAAACCTAATGTATATTTGTTATTATAAATCACAATATGACACAGACCCGCAGGCTTCCTGCTAAAGGCAGGTCAGGGTGATGTGACGTCAGCGGGAGGAGGTGGAGGAGAAGGAACCCAGTCACATGTCGAGGATCGGGGGAGATCCTGGCTGAACTAACTTGGCAGGCTTCTTGAGAAAGCAGAGACAAACATGGAAGCCCAAAGTCAGAGCCCACTCAACAATGCAATTCAGAGGAACCCGCGCAGAGTTTGGCCAAGGATAGAACCTTTGTCAACACAAAACGGATATAAAATGACAAAGACCTGGAACCCAGCGTGAGGTAAGATGAGCAAAAGACACAGGAGATCCAGGGATGGTCCAGGCATGAGAGACAGATGGCTTCCTGGGGGAGGCGGCAGGGAAGCAGGCTGGGGAACAAGGGGGCCTGGACCAGGAGTCAGAAGTCCTTCACCCCCCACTTTCCAGGTGGCTGTAAGGGGCCATCTTAGCCTCTCAGAGCTCTGATGGCCTCACGAGCTTTGCCATGAAGTGACATGGCAGAGCGTTAGAGGCTGGGAACCTTTTCCATCATACAAAGAGCAGTAACAAACTCGGCATAGGAAAGAGGCTCTGCTCAGCAATCAAGGACCCACGGTCTTATCCCCAGCTTCGCCATCAGCTCACTGTGTGACCCGAGACCAGTGACCTCCCCTCTCTGGGCTCCCCTGTTTTCCTTGTGAAACTCGAGCATCAGATGGGCAGAACTTCGAGAAGCTTTCTGATGCTATTATCCGAGGTTTTATTCCTTTGAAGCTCCTACGTAATTTCAAGGCTTTAAATAGTGTGCCTACGCCGAAGCTATGACTCACATGTTTATGCCTCTGAGCCTCTTCCCAACCCCGGACTCTGACAGCCCGCTGCCTGCTCAACTTCTCCGCTTGGTGTCCCACAGCATCTCACGTCAGCGGGTCCCAAACTGAGCTCCCAGGAGGGCGCCCTCTTCCAATCCGCTCCCCTTAACCAGCCCCCCACTTCAACCTGCTTCTACCAGGTGGGTCTCCCCCTCCCCTTTGATGACAGTGACTCCGTGTTCCCAGCGACATCCTTTTGTTCTTCCCCCGCACCCCACAGTCGATGAGCCCAAATGGCGTCACCTTCCAACGGCATCTGCACACGACCCCCTCTCACCACCTCCCCTGTGTGCGGCCCTCCCTTAGATTTCACATCAGTCTCCTAGCTGACCTCCCCACCGACCCCCTTGACGTTGTTCTGCCTCAGTCGTGTCCAACTCTGAGTACTCCTCTGTGCCTCCAACTCAGCGCCCCATGGACTGCAGCACCCCAGGCTTCCCTGCACTTCACTGTCTCCCAGAGTTTGCTCAGATTCATGTCCACTGAGTCAGTCAGTGATGCCATCCAACCATCTCATTCTCTGTCGTCCCCTCTCCTCCTGCCTTCAGTCTTTCCCAGCATCAGGGTCTTTTCTAATGAGTCAGCTCTTCAGAGAGGTGGCCAAGGTATTGGAGCTTCAGCCTCAGTCCTTCCAATGAATATTCAGGACTGATCTCCTTTAGGATGGACTGGTTGGATCTCCTTGCAGTCCACGGGACTCTCAAGAGTCTTCTCCAACACCACAGTTCAAAAGCATCAATTCTTCGGTGCTCAGCTTTCTTTATAGTCCAACTCTCACACCCTGCTGGAAAAACAATAGCTTTGACTTTACGGACCTTTGTCAGCCCCCCTCAACATACAAAGGGATCCACTCAAAAGATAAGAGGAGCGTGTCCCTCTCCAGCTCAGAGCTCTCCAGGAGCTGCCCTCTCATTCAGAGTGCAAGCTGAAGCCCCAGATGACCTCCCTACGTCTCTCAGGCTTCCCTGGAGGCTCAGACAGTAAAGAGTCTGCCTGCAGTGCAGGAAATCCGGGTTGGATCCCTGGGTCGGGAAGATCCCCTGGAGAAGGGAACAGCTACCGACTCCAGTCTTCTTGCCTGGAGAATCCCATGGACAGAGGAGCCTGATGGGCTACAGCAGATAAGAGCCCACTCTCGGGCCCTGGAAGGGTGGCCCCCTTCCTGCAACAACACCAGCCTCCTTGACTGTGGATCCTCAGCACAGGAGGCAAGCACCTCCTCCTCCCTTTTCCCAGTATTTTCCCATGGGCATCCTCCATGTCCTGGCTAGCTCCTTAGCCAGGACGTCTCCTTCCCAGTGAGATCATCCCTGCCCAGCCCCGTTTGCAATTATAAACCTTCCAACATGGCACTCTTTCTCCCCTTCCCCTAGCTGGCATCCTTCCCTAAATCAGGTCACAATTCACATCTTTATCTTGTTTACTGTCTATTGCTGTTTAGTCATTACGTCATATCCAACTCTTTGTGACCCTATGGACTGTAGCCCGCCAGGTCCTCTGTCCATGGGATTTTCCAGGCAAGAATGCTGAGGTGGGTTGTCATTTCCTTCTCCAGGGGGATCTTCCTGACCCAGGGATCAAACTCATGTCTCCTGCAATTGGCAGACCAGGTGGATTCTTTACCACTGAGCCACCAGGGAAGCCCTGTATACTGCCCATCTCCCCACGATACAACGGAAGCCCGCGGAGGACGGGGTCTGTGTCAGCGTTGGCTACCACTGTATCCTCAGTGCCAGGAAGAGTGCATGGCTCTGGGTTCAACAAACAAAAAGGAATACTTCCAACAGGTGGTACTTTGGAAGAAGGGAAGGAAAGCAAGTGTGGGGAAGGAAACTTTTCCTTTCTTCCCTCCTAGGTTCTTTGGCTGGTCTAATAATTAAACTAACATAAGACAGATGAACAGGAGAAAGACAAATTTAATTTCGTATGTACAGGAACTCAGAAAAGTATGAGACTCAAAGCAGTGACCAAAGCAGGAAGCCTCTCTGCCTTTAGACAAAAAAACAACTTGTGAAGGATGGACAGGACACAGAAGCCTGGGCTCGGGCCGGTAAATTAGTGAGGAAGCAACAGGTTCGTTTATGCGTGCGTGCTCAGGCACTTCAGTCGTGTCCGCCTCTTCATGAGTCCAAGGACTGTAGCCCACCAGGCTCCTCTGTGCATGAGATTCTCCAGGCAAGAACACTGGAGTGGGATGCGGTGCCCTCTTCCAGGGGGTCTTCCCGACCCAGGGATCGAACCTGCATCTCCTGCACTGCAGGCAGATTCTTTACCGCTCAGCCACCAGAGAAGTCCAACCAGGTTTGTTCACACCGCCTTCTCAGCCCTGAATTCCTTCCTGTGATAAGATGCCACTGTTGACCCTCCTCGTAGAGGGAGCACACTTAACTGGGAGACTTATTTCCTGCTTTCAGGAGACCAAGAAAGGCAGAGTGTCCTCCTTGCACTGACTGTTTCTCAAATAAGTTTAATTCAAAATAATTCATATGCCAAAATGGCATATTTTGGGGGTAGGATATTCTGCTCCCCTTCAGAATGTCAAGTTAATTCTCAGCTATTCACCTTAACTCTGAACATTGCTTGCATTTTAATTTTGTGTTCCACCGTCCCCTCCCCCATCTCTACCTCCCAACTTCCCCCCAAAAATAATTTACATGTTAGGGCCACCTCCTCTCCCGTTTGTGGAAATGCTCCTGGGCCAGGGGCAAACAAACGTCCTGAGTGAATCAGGTGAGCCCCCCATTCCTGGTAGGGGTCACTGTTAAAGAAAAATGATTCACCCGCCTCACTCCGCTCCTTGGCTACAAATCCATCCCTGAAAGCGCCCCCCCACCCCATCTGTGATGCATTCAGAGTCGGGTTCAATCTCTCTCCATATTGCAATAGTCTCTCCCCTCCTGCCATCATTGTCTCTAATATTTATGTATTTGCCTGCTCCATCATCTCCATTGCGGCATTTGGGGTCTAGTTCCCTGACTGGAGGCGGAACCCGGGTCCCCTGCGTTGGGAGCAGAGTCGCAGCCACTGGACCCCCAGGGACACCCCTACTGTGATAGTTTTGAGTCATCCTCCTCACAGTTTTTAACCGCGTCCCGGGAAGTCCCTCTTCTCTTTAGCCGCATGCATTGTCGTGGCTGGGTCTTACACACGCAGGCACGCGCACTTCTGATGTGTTGGGCTCCGGGCCTCCTCCAGGCACCTTCCCCTTGGCAAGAAAGCCCTCTGCTGGGCTTTCTGGATCTCACATGACCTCTCTCTCCTCACCTGGGTCCCCACTCTGAATCCAGGCAGCTCTGTGAAGGTTAATGCTGGGGGACCCTCGCCCCAGGACCCTAGAGAACAAGCGCCCAGCCCAGGACTGGGAACTGAGCCACCCAGGTGTTGGGCCAGGCATCTGGCAAGAGTCCTCCTCCAGGGAGCACGAGGGAGAGAAGGGACCAAGGGGGTTTCTGGAGTGACTGGCACGGTCCACATCTTGACAGGGTGAGACCTACACTGTCACATGCATTTGTCAAAACTGATGAGACTGGTCGCGGGCAGTGGGAGGGAGGCTCGAGAGAGGGTACTTGTGTGTACCTATGGATGAGCCTCGCTGGCGGTTCAGACAGTCAAGAATCCACCTGCCACGCAGAAGACCCAGGTTCGATCCCTGGGTCGGGAAGTTCTGCTGGAGAAGGGAACGGCTCCCCACTCCAGTAATGCTGCCTGGAGAATTTCACTGCCAGAGGAACCTGATGGGCTACAGTCCACGGGGTCACAAAGAGCTGGACGCGACAGCGACTGACACGTAGATGATTCATGCTGTTTACAGTGGAAGCCAACACAACATTGTAAGCAATTATCCTCCAATTAAACATTGTTTAAAAACTGATCAGACTGTACCTCAGCACCGATGCATTTCACTGCACGTACGCGTCCCCTTGGTGCAGAGAGTCAAGGGAAGAAGCAGGGGAGGGAGGGAAGGATTCCATTCGAGGAAGAGAGGGATCAGGGAGCAAAGGGTTAATCTCCCAGCTGGCCTGAATGAACTGGAAGGCAGAAGAAGCCGTTTCCAAAAAATGCTGAAACTGCTCTTAAAAAGAGACAGCAGGTGTAAAATTCACATATGGGGCCCGTTTTTTCCACCATCCCGAATGCGTGGAGATTGTGGCCAAACCTACACATACCTGCCCGTCTCTCAGGCTTTGTCCAGAGAGCGTCTCTCCACCCCGGGGAGGCAGGGGCCACCCCTGGGGGAGTCAGGAGGACCCGCGGTTCTCAGGGGGAGGAGCCAAATCCCGAAGGCCCCCTACCCAGCTCCAGACTGAGATCAGCACTTGGGTCTGCCCAGAACAAATGGCCAGTGTTGGGACGCCCCCACTGGTCCAGTGGCCCCTCACAATGCTGGGGATGAGGGTTCAATCCCTGGGCAGGGAACGAAGATCTCACATAGCAACCTAAGGCCACCAGCCACAACTACTGAAGCCCGCGTGTCCTCAGGCCTACCCACCACAACTGGAGAGTCCGTGGGCCACGGAAAGATCCTACAAGATGTGAGGGAGATCCCGAGTGCGATAACTAAGACCCAAGACAGCCAAATAAATAATTAGATTTAAAAGATATATATATATATATATATATATGTATATATATATATATATACATATAAACAAAAAAAAATGGATAGTGTTATACAAGTACAGAGTGGCTGGGAAGAGGGAAGGCTTTAGACTCAGCAAGGAGGTCAGGGGTCGGGGTCAGCCAAAGGTTAACTACAGGTGGCGTGGAGGACCTAGGGTCAAGTCCTAGGTCCGCTCAGGATCACGGACGCTGCTTTCAGAGGGGCCCTTCCTGTTTCTCAGTTTCATCCTCTGTAAAATGAGGATGATGATGAAAATATCTCCCACCTCATGATCCTCCCCATCAGGTTGCAGACCCAGGGTAAGGGAGATGCAGAGTGGAGCCCCTCTTGGCTGGATGGATACCCATTCACCGGTCACAAGGACCAGGGGGTGGGAGGGAAGGACATCCGAAAGCAGAGGCACATAGAATTGATCACCCTTCCAGCAGAAGCCCCCACTCTCAGCTTGCATGCCTCCAGGAACAGGGAGCTCACCACCCAAGTTTAGGCTTGCCCTTCCTGGAGGCTGGCCGTTGCACTCTGGGGAGTCCTGCCCTCTCTGGACCACACTGGGCCAGGTGGCCACGGGCCCAGCTCTGCAGCAGGGTGATCTTATGGCACAGGGAGCTGAACACAGAATTGTATAAAATCACACCCACATATGGGGCTTCCCAGCTGGCGCAGGTGGTAAAGAATCCTCCTGCCAATGCAGGAGATGCAAGAGATTTCTGTTCGATCCCTGGGTCAGGAAGATCCTTTGGAGAAGAAAATGGCAATCCACTCCAGTATTCTTGCCTGAGAAATTCCATGGACAGAGGAGCTTGGCAGGTTACCGTTCATGGGAGTTGCAAAGAGTCAAACAAAACTGAGCATGCACATGCATACACACACATACACATATACAGATACATGCATACATACATATACCCATATACAGAGACATGCATACATACACATACCCATATACAGATACGTGCATACACACACATACCCATATACAGAGACATGCATACATACACATATCCATATATAGATACATGCATACATACACATATCCATATACAGATACATGCATACATACACATACCCATATACAGATACATGCATACACACACATACCCATATACAGAGACGTGCATACATACACATACCCATATACAGATACATGCATACATACACATACCCATATACAGATGCATGCATACACACACATACCCATATACAGAGACATGCATACATACACATATCCATATACAGATACGTGCACACACATACATATTTATATACAGAGACATGCATACACACACATACCCATATACAGATACATGCATACACACACATACCCATATACAGAGACATGCATATATACACATATCCATATACAGATACGTGCATACATACATATACCCATATACAGAGACGTGCATACATACACATACCCATATATAGATATATGCATATATACACATATCCATATACAGAGACGTGCATACATACACACACCCATATACAGATACATGCATACATACACATATCCATATACAGATACATGCATACATACACATATCCATATACAGATACATGCATACACACACATACCCATATACAGATACATGCATACACACACATACCCATATACAGAGACGTGCATACATACACATATCCATATACAGATACGTGCACGCACATACATATTTATATACAGAGACATGCATACACACACATACCCATATACAGATACATGCATACATACACATACCCATATACAGATACATGCATACACACACATACCCATATACAGATACATGCATACACACACATACCCATATACAGAGACGTGCATACATACACATATCCATATACAGATACGTGCACGCACATACATATTTATATACAGAGACATGCATACACACACATACCCATATACAGATACATGCATACATACACATACCCATATACAGATACATGCATACACACACATACCCATATACAGAGACGTGCATACATACACATATCCATATACAGATACGTGCACACACAGACATATTTATATACAGAGACATGCATACATACACATATCCATATACAGATACATGCATACATACACATACCCATATATAGATACATGCATACACACACATACCCATATACAGAGACGTGCATACATACACATACCCATATACAGATACATGCATACACACACATACCCATATACAGAGACGTGCATACATACACATACCCATATACAGATACATGCATACACACACATACCCATATACAGAGACGTGCATATATACACATATCCATATACAGATACATGCATACACACACATACCCATATACAGATACATGCATACATACACATACCGATATGCAGATACATGCCTACACACACATACCCATATACAGAGACGTGCATACATACACATACCCATATACAGATACATGCATACACACACATACCCATATACAGATACATGCATATACCTATATACAGATACATGCATACATACACATACCCATATAAAGATACATGCATACACACACATACCCATATACAGAGACATGCGTACATACACATAGCTTTCCTGGTAGCTCAGACGGCAAAGAAACCGCCTGCAAAGTGGGAGACCCTGGTTTGATCCCTGGTTTGGGAAGGAACCCCTGGAGGAGGGTATGGCTACCCACTTCAGTATTCTTGCCTGGAGAATCCCATGGACAGCAGAGCCTGGTGGACTAAAGTCCATGGGGTCGCAAGGAGTGGGATATGACTGAAGCGACTTCGCAGACACACATACATATAGGACATAAAACTTAGCCCAGCACCTCCATGCTAGTTACCATCATTATCATCATTATCTCTGCTTTACCATACAGGAGCTTAAGTTAATCAATTCACCTCTCTGAGCTTCTGTCTCCTGGAAGGAACAATGCCTTATTTGAATAAAATAATGTGTGCTAAGTACTCAACTTTTCCTAGAAAAAGCAAAAGAAATGGTAGCTTTAATTATGATGATTTCTCAAAACAGCTGCCCTTTGTTCACTAGCTTTCTTTCCGGTCCCCTCATCCATTTGTGTTTAGCATTTAGATCCCCCCTGGGCAGGAACTAAATTGCGTTCTGAGGGCCCAGCCCCGGAGCAATGAGAGTTTGAGGTTTAGCCACTGCCCCTTGATCTATTCTTAGAGGTCATCACCACAACAAAATCAGCCAAAATGGTTGTCTTTAAGTTTTTAAAAATAAAGGCCTTCAGAGGGAAAGCATTACAGTAAGAAGGTAAGGTAGGGGAATTCCATGGATAAAGAGAACCAGGAAAGACTTTCTTGACACAAGAGAACCCATTTTGGCCTAAGCCATTCCACAATGCTAGCCCAGGAACCCAGCCCAGTAATTAAAGTTCTTAAAGGAGAAAATGCAGAAAAAAGGGAGGCGCAGTCAAGAAACAATAGGGCAGCCTTGGGGCGGGGTCCTGGTTCCTTAAGGGATTTACATAATAACATACCTTTTCTTTTTTTACCTTACCAAGCAGCTTGTTAGATGCTATTTCCCCAACCAGGGATCAGAGGCATGCCCCCTGCAGTGGCAGAGTGGAGTCTTAACCATTGGACCACCAGGGAAGCCCCACTTAATAATACACGGGGGAGCTCTGCAGGAACTAAGGCCCCCACCCAGGAAGAGGATTGGATGATGCCGCCGACCGACCCTCCCGACTTCAACCAACTGAGCTTGGACTCTGTCGACCTTTGTCCCAGTTCTGTGCTGAATTCTCTACTCAAGCCCTCTCACGTATCTAGCTTAAAACGTCCCCAAATTTGCTGTTTGGGGAGACCGTGCTTTGGGAGAGATCCCCAGGGTCCTTCTTACTTGCTCTGAGGACTGAATCCTTCTTTCTCCAACTTCAGCTCGGCTGTGTCTATTGGCTCTGGGCAGTTCTCAGGTGCATGCCTGGCTGAGTCACTAGCTGGCCGGGCCGCGGAGGCCGGGCAGCGGGGACGCGTTCGGCAGGTTCCCGAGTGTGACATCAGGGGTTTTCTGTGCTGGAAAGGGGGTTCGCCACACTTCACGGGACCCGCGGGAAACCACCACCCTGGAGCGGCCCAGGCGAGGCACTGGGTCTGCAGCTGGTTGGTTAAGTCCCACAGATGTTAGTCAAATCATGATTCTGTATACCTTAAACTTTTACAGCGCTGTATGTCAGTCGTGAAGTGAAGTTGTTGTAACCACGCGTTCTGGGAAACAAACTCACTCAGGAGGACAGTGCAGAGAGTGGAGTGCAGTTTATTACACCGGCGGGCCCAAGGCAGAGTCTCCTCTTAACCAAGGACCCCGACCAGAGTTTGTGAAAATCTTTTATACCCCATGTGTACGCGTCCGAACCCACCACCCCAAATCCCTTGAGACTTACATAAACTAAGGAAGGGTAAATACAGTCCCAATTAACTTCATCATTCACGTGCCATGTGCTCAGACAGTTAAACAATTAGCCAATAATCAATAAGCCCGAGGCTACACTCCGATAGGTACAGAAAATTTATGGCCTGTCTGGAGGAAGGGGTGATTAGTGTATGTGTTCTCTTAGGCGAGGAGTGACCTGGATACGATCTTCGAGGTTCCCCTGTCTGGAGGGGGTCCTATCCTTCTATTGGCGTTTCCACAGGCACTAAACACGGAGTTCAGAGTCCACAGGTGGCCGAGCATGATCAGCATGAACAGGCCTAAGATGGAGTCCAGGCCCCATGAATTCCTTCTTCAAAGTGAAAGTCGCTCAGTTGTGTCTGACTCTCTGTGACCCCATGGACTATACAGTCCATGGAATTCTCCAGGCCAGAATACTGGAGTGGGTAGCTGTTCCCTTCTCCAGGGAATCTTCCCAACCCAGGGATTGAACCCAGGTCTCCCGCATTGCAGGCCTGTTCTTAACCAACTGAACTATCAGGAAAGCCCACGTAGGTCAACTACATCTCCATAAAACTGGAGGAAAAAAAGTTTCACCGTTCACAGGTCAAGAAAATGTCTTCAATTAAGTCCACTGAGTCTGGTCTCAGGCCACACCAAGTTCATGATCTTTTTTCTTTTTCCCTTTTTTTGGTTGTACCGCTTGGCATGCCAGATCTTAGTTCCCTAACCGGGAATCGAAACTGAGATCCTGCAATGGAAGCGCGGAGTCTTAACCACTGGAAATCCCTTGGATCTTTCATCACCTTCAGCTCACTAGAGCCCCTTGCCATGAAATACAGCAATTCTGTTTTTTGTTGTTGTTGTTGTTTTTCTTTTGAAGTATAGTTGACTTACAATAGCAGTTGGCTTTGATGGTTCCCAGGAAGTCCTGCTGTAAACGGAAAAAAATTTACAGAGAGATGGGTCCTTAGATAATCTTTCTTCTCCCTTCTTTCCTGTCCTTGCTTCTTTGCTTCAGTGATCTTTGTGTTGTTTTCATATTTTAAAATGACTTTTTTTTTTTTTTTGGTGCATCACATCCACTTATGTGAGAGTCCTAGAGCAGTCAAAGCCACAGAGACAGAATGTAGAAGGAAGGTGGCCTGAGGCTGGAGAGTTACTGTTTCACGGGTTCGGAGTTTCAGTTTGGGAAGATGCGAAAGTTGGGGAGATGGATGGTGGTGCAGGTTACACAACAGTATGAATGTACTCGACACTACTGCACTGAACGCTTTAAAATGGTCAAAGCGGGGAACTCCTTAGCTGTCTCGTGGTTAGGACTCCCCACTCTCATTTCCAAGGCGGGCCTGGGTTCAATCCCTGGTCAGGAAACCAAGATCCCACAAGCGGCTCGTTGAGGCCCAGAAAAACAAAACATTTCTACAAAAATAACATGATTAAAATGGTCAACGTTATGTTTTATGTATGTGTATAACCACCATCTAAGACTCTGAGGAAAGAAACACCATCCCGGGGTGAGCCCCACGGCGGCTGTGCCGGCGGGACTGGCCCCCGCAAGCCCTCCCGTCGTGGCAGCCGGGTCACTGGGCAGAGCAGCTGCAGCGGCAGGTTTGAGGACTGAGCCACAGGCAACATGAAGAGAGGAGAGAAACTCCCAAGAGGAGCCCCTGCCCTTCGCCACTTCCCTTCTTCCTGGTGACAGTTCCCCAAACCCCACACAGCAGCTGGAAGCCAGGCGGAGCCCCGAGGGCCTGCCTTTGGGGCAGCAGAAATGTCTGGACGCGCCAGAGGGGCATTCTCCCTGGCCAAGCCTCCGACCTCGGTGCCTCAGCTTCCTCATCTGTAAAAGCGGGATAAAGAGCATCGACTTCATAAGAACATTATGAGGCTTAAATAACCAAGTTAAAACATGCCGAAGCGTCAAAACCTTTATACAGCATGTGCTAAGGGCCACATGTCTACCCTTTCAGTTCAGTTCAGTCGCTCAGTCGTGTCCGACTCTTTGCAACCCCATGGACTGCAGCACGCCAGGCCTCCCCATCCATCACCAACTCCTGGAGCTTAGTCAAACTCATGTCCATCAAGTCGGTGATGCCATCCAACCATCTCATCCTCTGTCATCCCCTTCTCCTCCCGCCTCAATCTCTCCCAGCATCAGGGTCTTTTCCAGTGAGTCAGTTCTTCGCATCAGGTGGACAAAGTATTGCAGTTTCAGCTTCAGCATCAGTCCTTCCAATGAATATTCAGGACTGATTTCCTTTAGGATGGACTGGTTGGATCTCCTTGCATTCCAAGGGACCCTTAAGAGTCTTATTCAATCCCACAGTTCAAAAGCATCAATTCTTCGGCACTCAGCTTTCTTTATAGTCCAACTCTCACATCCATACATGACTACTGGAAATACCATAGCTTTGACTAGATGGACCTTTGTTGGCAAAGTAATGTCTCTGCTTTTTAATATGCTGTCAAGGTTAGTCATAACTTTCCTTCCAAGGAGTAAGTGTCTTTTAATTTCATGGCTGCAGTCACCAACTGCAGTGATTTTGGACAACAAGAAAAGAAAGTCTCTCACTATTTCCATTGTTTCCCTGTCTATTTGCTATGAAGTGATGGGACCAGACGCCATGATCTTAGTTTTCGGAATGTTGAGTTTTAAGCCAGCTTTTTCACTCTCCTCTTTCACTTTCATCAAGAGGCTGTTTAGTTCCTCTTTGCTTTCTGCCATGAGGGTGGTGTTATCTGCATATCTGAGGTTATAGATATTTCTCCTGGCAATCTTGATTCCAGCCTGTGGGTCATTCAGCCCGGCATTTCTCATGTTCTCTGTACAGAAGTTAAATAAGCAGGGTGACAGTATACAGCCGTGACGCACTCCTCTCCCAATTTGGAACCAGTCCGTTGTCCCGTGTCTGGTTCTGACTGTTGCTTCCTGACCTGCACGTGGGTTTCTCAGGAGGCGGGTCAGGTGGTCTGGTGTTCCCTTTAAATACTCAATAAAGATACGCTAGGTGTGCGGAGTATTTGGTGTTAGGAATTTAAAATGCATCTACCAGTGATGATGGGGGCTTTCCAGGTGGCGCCAGTGGAAAGAACTCACGTGCCAATGCAGGAGACTTGGGTTAGATCCCTGGGTAGGGGAGGAGGGCACGGCAACCCTCTCCAGTCCTCTTGCCTGGAGAGCCCCATGGAAAGAGGGGCCCGGCAGCTCCAGTCCACGGGTCACAGAGGGTCGGACACGACCGGGGGGCTGAGCTCACACTCTGATGATGCCAGGAATGCGTGCTACTCTGGCAGGGTCTGCGGCATCCCTGTTCTTTCGGGGAGCAGTCTGCATCAGGAGCCTTAAAAATAGGCATGCCCTCTGCCCCAGTAATTCTCCTTCTGGGAATAAGCCCGAAACAATAATCCTAAGTGCAAACAAGTTCTGTGATTTTGTTTAGTCGCTGATTCAGAACTTGTTTTTAACACATGCATGAAATGGTTTGGAAAGGAGCCGTTCTCTAGTGCAAGGCGCAGTAAGGATTGAAGGAAGTCTGTGTTTCCGGTTGAGGTTCTTATTTCAGCTTGACTCCTAAAACGGGGAGATTTCCCAGGCTTCTCAGAGTCTGAGCAGAGCTGCTGACCAGAACTTCGGTGTCCCTGCCCCTGGTGCAGGCTTACGTGTACCTCGAGAAACCTAGGAAGCCCACTCTCGCAGGCAGGAATTTTGCCTGAAGCATCCTTCTTGGCCCCTGGTACGGCCAGGCCAGCAGTTGGGAAGCTGGGAATGCCCCCCAGCCCATGGTACCCTGGGTTCAGGGCCAGGCCCAGCAAAGCAGGTTTGAAGTGGATGCCTGTCCAAAGGCTTCTCCTCTTCATTTTCACGCCCAAACCCACAGTCCTCCAGGTTCCCAGGACCCAGGGAGTCCTGGGCTGAGCTGGGTGGAGGAAGGCAGTGACTTCAGGAAGCTGATTGGGTGCAGAGGAGGTGGCACATGGGGGACCCACGTCCGGAGGGTGGGGGACTCCCGGGGACGCAGCACACCTGGGGGCCTCTCCCAGGGAGCTCTCACCAGGACCTCAGGAGGAGGACCAAGGTGCAGGGTCCCAGGCCCTGGACCGCCGGGGAAGGCCCTCTGCTGAAGCTGTTGTGCAACTTCTGAGAACTCAGGGGACTCAGGATGGTTCAGCTCTCTGAGCATCAGAAAAACAGCAGTGGGGACAATAATAAGACCTGCTCCTCAGACTGTTCTGAAGATGATGTCACAGAATTTGTGAAGCACCTGACAGGGTTTTGAAACTTTTGAACACAGTCGTGAGAAATTGCTCATTATTTTCCAGAAGCAACAGAGTGTGTGGTTAGGGTCACTGACTTGGAACCAGTGTGGCCGGTGTTCCGATCCTATATTGCTAGATGCTTAACTTTGGAGAACTCACATGACCTCTCTGGGCGCTCCGTAAACCAAGGTTGGTAACAACAGCACCAAGTCACAAGCGCTGCTGTGAGTAATACATGCAAAAATATTTACATGAGAAAACAAGGCCCGCGCTGTCACCGTCATCACCATGGTCAGCATCATTACTGGTAAATCAGAGATGGCTTCTGGAAAAGCGGAACCCTGGAAGGCTGGAGAGGAGTTCGAGGGACTCAGGATGGCCCTGAGCACAGGAGAAGCACCTCAGGATTCTGCAGAACGTGGCGGGGAGGGGGCGGCAGGAAGGCACATACCCACCTTCTAGAGACAGCCTGGAGTCCAAGAGTGAGCCTGGTCAGTCTTGTGCTTGAATCTGTATTGGGTTCTCCAGAGAATCAGAACCAATAGGACACACAGACATAAAATACAGAGGTTTATTGTACACGGTTGGCTCATTTGGTTCTGGAGGCTGAGCAGTCCCATGACCTGCTGTCTGCAGCCTGGAGGCTCATGAAAGCAGGTGGATAGTGCCAGGTTCGATCCCTGGGTCGGGAAGATCCCCTGGAGAAGGAAATGGCAACCCACTGCAGTATCCTTGCCTGGAGAATTCCACGGACAGAGGAGCCTGGCGGGCTACAGTCCTTGGGGGTCACAGAGTTGGACACGACCGAGTGACTAACAAACCTAAAGGCCTGAGTGGGGGCAACCGTGTAAGTGTGGGTGTGAGTCTGACATGCTAGTGACGGAGGCAGGAAGAAGCTGGGCGGTCCCCACTCCTGCAGAGAGCCGTTTGCCCGTTTGTTCTGCTCAGCCCTCGAGGGTCTGGAAGACAGCCACTCACAAGGCTGAGGCTGTTCTTCACAGTCTATCAGTTCAAACGCTCATCTTTTCCAGAAACAAGCTCCAACCACACCCAGAAGTCATGTTTTCACCAGCTATCTGCACATCCCTGAGCCCAGTCAGGCTGACACAGAAAACTAACCATCGCAGGGTCCTGGCTCTGCCTCCCACCGGCTCTGAGAATTTTCTCCCCCTCAGTCTCCCGGTAGGAAAGCGGGATCCTGATGACGCCGCCCTGCAGGCCGGGCGTCTGTGGGACGTGCCTGACGGGGACTTTGTAGGGGACAGTCCCGGTGAAAGCTCTGTTACAAAGTCCAACCGTGTCAGTCTGAAGACCTAACAGGCTTCAGTGAAGGGTTCCCGCATGGCGCAGCAGCTCGCCCAGCATCTGGAAGGCCACCAGGGGAGCACGCAAATACTCGGCTTTTACGGGAAGAAGGGCGGAGCGACGGAGCTACTGACGCCAGCAGAAGAGCAGGGTTTCATTTTAGGCCAGGACGGCTTCTTGGCTGGAGGGAGAGTGGCAGGGCTTTTATCACGAAGACGCCTCTTCCCCTAGGGGATGGCGAGGTCCCACAGGACAGCTGACCTCAGAGGTGCTGACCGGAACATCCCAGGGCGGTGGATGAAGGTTACATTTCTGGGAAAGGTTGAAACTGCAGCTTGACCAGGTAGGAAGTCTAGGTCTGGTACCATAGGTGTTATTTAGTGTCAGTGACGCCACTTTGGACCTGGAGCTTTCTCCGTGACAGGCTCTTCGGGGAAAGAGCAGCGCTGTGCCCACTCCTTAGAGCCGCTCACCACCCCTTCCCCTGCCACGGCACCCTCCCCTGCCCAGGGACACAAAATCTGTCACCCACTTCCTCAGCCCTTTACCTGGGTGCCCTCCCATCTCTTCCAACATTTGCATTAAGCTCAAGTTTCTCTCTGCAGTTGGGGTTGGCAAACTTTTTTTGGTAAAGGCCCAGATTGTAAATATTTTCGGCTTTGTGAGCAAAGAGGCACACTTGGGGACCTTATGTGGGTACTTAAATAATGAGGGAAAATAGATGTTCACAGATGCTTTAGTGTTGGCTTACAAATTCTAAAGTAATAATTGAATAGAATTTTTTAAACACAGATCTAGCGATGAATAGAGCAAAACCCTTCAGGGAAGGGGACGACATTCTGCTTCCCTGGGGTTCAAATGTGGAACCGGTTCCTGACTCCCAGGTTGAATTTGATCTCTCAGTGCTTTCCCCTATTATGAAGGTCTTGGACCATTTCTCCCGAACTCTTTCCTATCACTTGTTATTGGCTGGATCTTGTTGCAAAAAGAGAACCGCCAGGACAGTTATCCAAGCTTTGCTGCATTTTTGACTAGCTTTATCAACTTGGGCATTGCTCTGCTCACCGGCACAGTATTTACTGAGTGACCACTAGGTTCTGGAAGCTGTGCTTAGACCCGCGGCACCGCAGGGAGCAAGGCGGGCCTGAGCCTCAGCTTTCCCGTCTATAAACCGGGCATAATAATCCGTGACAAACGCCCTCACCAGATGGCTGAGACCTGTGACAGAAGACTGACTTGCAAACTTGAAAGCATCCTACCGTTGGAAACAGAGGCCTTCCGAGTTTATGGTTTTTAGCTGCCTTTTATTCGTCGAAACCAAGAGATTCTGACAAGCGACCTTCAAGATCTCAATGCAGTTGGTAGGGATGGCAGAGACATCGGTTACCAGGGAATCTGGGCCGTTGCTGGTATGAGGCTAACCCTGGAGCATCCCTTGTATTTGGGGAGAAGGGTCCGGAGGGAAGTGGTCCCACACGCCCCTCCGGCCTTCTGTAAACGCTGCCGCCTCAAAACAGGGCCTCACTGTTCCGTCGCTAAGTCATGTCCGACTCCCTGCAACCGCATGGACTGCAGCACGCCAGGCTGCCCCGCCCTCCACTGTCTCCCGGGCTTTGCTTTGAGTGGGTGATGCTATCTAACCATCTCATCCTAGGTTGCCTGCTTCACCTCTTGCCCTGAGTGGCTGGAATTCTCTCCAGCTTGAAAGAGCCAGTGGGTGGAGGCAAGTATTTAGATTTTCACTGTGAAGTCCCAGCCAGATTGGTCTCCTCCCTTGATCTCCTTCCGCCCTCGCGGCTAAATTACCAGCTCTTAGCTGCTCTTCTCTTGGGGGGCTGCCCGCCTCTTGCCCCAGGCCAGGGATGTCCCACAAATGCACCTCCAAGCGGAGAACACGCTTTTCTAGGGAGAGAGGCCCCATTCAGTGAGAAAGGGGACCCAGCAGAGGCCCGGAACCCAGAAATCCCTTTTCCTACTGAACTTCAGGCATGACCCAAGACTTGTTAGCTTAGAACTAACTAATTAGATAATTAGAGTCAGGGGAACATTGGCATCTTCTTGTTTAATCGTTTTCAAATTATTTTAGCAGTGCAACCTTTTCTTCAAACAAAATCCTGCAGGGAAAATCCATGCTGGAAAGCGTAGGGATAAAATCAACTTCAATTTTAAAAAAGGTTAGAAAAAAGATATCACTTTCAACAAATGACCCTAAAGCCATGAACTTGACCTAAATTGCACACTTCATTTGCTGTATGGAAATGAAAACAACGTTGTAAATCAGCTACACTTCAGTAGAAAAATAAATTTTAAAAAAACATGCAAAAATTAACTCAAAATGGATTACAGACTTACAGGTAAAACATTAAACTATAAAACTTTGAGAAGAAGCATAGGTCTTTCAGACTCAGGACTAAGGTCCTCAGCAAAATCCATGAAAGAAAAAAATTGATAAACTGGTCTTCATCAAAATGAGGAAATATTTGTAAACCACAGACCTGACCAAGGACTCATAGCTGGGGGGGTGGGGGGTGGGGAACGGGGGTGGGGAGGAAGCCTCTCAAAACTCAACAGAAAAAAATACAATTATAAAATGGGCAAGAGACATTGCTGGGTTGTTTTTGTTTTCTTTTTGGCCATGTAGGATTTTAGTTTTCGAATCTGGGCCTTCAGCAAAGTCCTAACAACTGGATCATCAGGGAATTCCCAAAAGACATTTCTGAAGAGGGCTGATAAACGGCAAATCAGCATGAAAATATGGTTGACGTCACTAGCGATTAGGGAAATGTTAATGAAGACTCCCATGAGATGTCACCTCCTTCTTCCTACTACAACAGCTAAAATAAGAAACATAGTTTTAAATTAAAAAAAAAAGATAGCGACAACAAGTGTTGGTGAAGGTATGGAGAAACGAGCTCTCATACATTGCTAGTTGGAATGTAAAATGGTACAGTCACCCGGGAAAAGAGTTTGGTAGTTTCTTTTAAAAAAAAACCAAAATACTCTTACCTTACGAAGCAGCAGTTACACTCCCAGGCATTTATCCCAGGGAAACAAAAACTTATGTCTACACAAAAACCTTTATACAAATGTTTATAGCACTTTTATTTGTAAGAGCCAAAAACTGGCAATCAGCAAAATGTCCTTTATTGGGCCGAACGGGGTACATGTGCCACGGAGTGCAACTCAGTACAAAAGAGGAACAAACTACTGGTGCACGGAGCAGTTTGAATGAAACCTCAAGGGAGGATGCTGAGTGAAAAAGTCAGCCTTAAAAGTGCATGATTCCACTTACTGGGCACAAGGTTTGTTCGGGGTTTTCTGTAAGATCTTTTGGAAAATACATAACCTCTTGAAAGAACAAAATTATACAGGTGGAGACCAGATCAGGGCTGGCAGGCAGGCGGGATGTGGGTATGGCTAAAAGGCTAACACAGGGGGATCTTTTGATGGTGAGCAGTTTCCTGCCTTGCTGGCTGTGGTGGTTACACAGTCTGCCCATGGATATAAGCTGGCACAGAACTACCCGGCACATGTGCGCACCAGTGTCAGTTTCCTGGTTTTAATACCGTGTCACCGTTGTGTAAGCTGTGACCGTCGGGGAAAACGGGCGAACGGCACACAGGGCCGCTCTATACTATTTGGCAACTTCCTGTGGAGCGACCGTGATTTCACAATGAAAAGCAAATAAATAAATGTGTGCTCGGTTGCTTCAGTCATGTCCGACTCTTTGTGACCCCACGGACGATAACCCACCAGGCTCCTCTGTCCATAGGATGTCCCAGGCAAGAATACTGGAGTGGGTTGCCAGTTCCTCCTCCAGGGATCGAATTGGTGTTGCTTACGTCTCCTGCAATGGGCAGGCAGGTTCTTTCCTGTGAAGCTATAATGATTTATTTCACAATAGAAAGCAAATATATACACACATGCCCAGGCCCAGGGGTCACTCAGAATTGAGTTTAAGTCCAGCTCCACTGTCAGCTCACTGTGTGACCTCAGGCAGTTTGCATCGCCTCTGGGCTTCATGTCTCCCTCTGTAACACAGAACCATCTCAAGAGTTTGCAAGGGTTAACTGCACTCCTGTGAAGTGCCTGGTACTTAGCAAGGAGGCAACCGATTTGTTGTTATTATAAAAGGGAATATGCTCTGACTGGGCTTCCCTGAGGCATCGGTGGTTAAGAATCCGCCTGCAATGCAAGAGACGCGGGTTCGATCCCTAGGTCAGGAAGATCCCTGGAGATGGAAACGGCAACCCACTGCAGTGTTCTTGCCTGGGTACAGGAGCCCAGGGCCAGAGGAGCCTGCGGGCTACAGTCCACCGGGTCGCAGAGAGTCGGACACGACTCAGCAGCTAAACAACAACACACCCTCTGGAGAGGGGCTGGGAGCGCAGACCCAGAGCTCCCCACCCTCCTGATCCTGGGCTCCTCCCCGGAACACCTCTGCAGCCCCTCCAGCCCACACACCCAGGACACTCACTCTTGTGGGCTATCCTGAGCCCCGACTGTGAGGCAACAGGGGGCCAGTGATGCGCGGGCCAGGGTCTGGCCTCACACAAGTTCCTCTTTCTCGAGGGTTCCCTCTGGGCCAGTCTCTGGGGTCAAGCCCCGGACGCCTGAGAACCCCAGAATAGGCTCAGCTTCATCACCCTGGTTTTATCCACGAGATAACCGAGACCCAGGGGAGTGTAGTAAGGTGCCCAGGGTCACGGTACAAGTTGGGCTCTGTGGCCCTCGGGCCACCCTCCTAAGGTCTGGAAAAACAGCAAGCCTACAGCATTTGCCAGCGCCATCCTAAGACCAGGTCACTTAGGCCACCGCATGTGGCTCCACGGCAGCTTCTGTGTCATCATTTCCATTTGGAAAGGAGGGAAGAGAGGCACAGAGAGGTTATTTAACTTGTCCGAGATCACACAGCCTTTGGCAGAGCAGGGATTTGCACCCGGACCGGCCATTTCCAAAGCCCGAGCTCTCCACCTCCTCCCACACTCACCCCGTCCAACCCCTAGTCCCTCTTGGGGTCACCTGTGCTCACCGCTGCTCTGCGGGTCACTGGCAATCCCTTCCGGCCAGATGGTCACCCAGAGGTCTCCAGCGCCCTGTTTTAGACACAGAGCATTGGGTGATGATGGCGTGGAAGGAGGACGTGCCTGTGTCCAGCCAAACTCCTTCCTTCCCTCCAAGGCAGGGAAGGGGCACCAGCCCACGACTCGGGCAACTTAACGAGGTTTGGCAAGAAGCGCACTCTTTTGAAAAACATGCACGTAATGATAGTTATTTAAACTACCCAGGAGATGAAAAGTCATGAGTGGTTTAGGTGTCAGGGTGGCTCCTGGTGGGGCACTGCGGCGTCAACGCAGCGTCCGCCCTCCAGCCCAGACTCCAGACGGCTCCCCTCGCCTGGTCTTATTCCCTTCGTTTGCTCATTCCTCAAAGGAGGGGGCCAGACTCCAGCTGGAAACGGCTTCTTTTCTGGAGGACACGGGAAGGATGCTCTTTCCCACGTACACACAAGACTCGGCAGGCCGGGCGCAGCCTCCTTCAGGCCAGCTTCCTGCTTCCTAAACCCCATAATCAGGCTGGCGCTCGATGACGGGTTACACACCTGGTCACACATTCAAAGCCAAGAAGTGCTTCATGGCTCAGGGCCAGGCCTGCGCGATCCCGTGTGTTCATTCAAATGAGCCTGCATTCTTGTCCGCTGCCCGAGTCCCCTTTCACAGTGGATTGTTCTAGATCGTCAGAGTCTGGCCCATCATAGACCTGAGACCATCAGAGCTGGGAGAGGTGTCAGAGCAGCAAACCCGGGCTCTCAGGCCAAGGTTGTGTCTGAACCATCTTCCCCATTTTTGCAAGATCTATGTAACACCTGGGGCTTACCCAGTGGCTCAGTGGTCAAGAATCCACCTGCAATGAGGGTTCCACCCCTGGGTTGGGAAGATGCCCTGGGGGAGGGCATGGCAACCCACTCCAATATTCTTGCCTGGAGAACCCCACGGACAGAGGAGCCTGGAGGGCTACAGCCCATGGGTCGCACAGAGTCGGACAAGACTGGTGAGTGAGCACACACACAGGCACGTGTAACACCTGATTAAATCTCTCTCTTTAAATAACACCTGTTTTAAACGGAAATGAATCATTTTGAAAAAGAAACTATCATTTATTATTGAAAACATGGATTTAGTTGCTAAACACACATAGACATAGTTTTATTTTTTTATTTTATTTTATTTTTTGAGGGGATGGAAAAAGATTTAATGCAAACAGAAATGACAAGTTGGGGTTGCAATAACCAAATAAGACAAAATAAACTTGAAAACAAAGGCCAAAAAGAGATATATAATAATAAAAGAATCAATATAAGAAGAGGTTTTTACACTCATCAACATATATGCACCTAATATTATCATTGTTGTTCAGTTGCTAAGTTGTGTCCAACTCTTTTGTGAGCCCCATGGACTGCAGCCTGCCATGCTCCTCTGTCCATGAGGTTTCCAAGGCAAGAATACTGGAGTGGGTTGCCATTTCCTTCTCTAGACATAGTTTTAATGTGCACTGAAATAAATGGGCAGCAATTGGAATTTTAAAAAGTGTTCATCAGTGTCCCAGCCAAATCACCTCTGGTGCAGAGCCAGGGTGCCTGTGTGTGCTATGCACTCAGGGACCTCGTCCATGGTGTGTGTCCACAGGCACGTTCACGGAGCCCAGATCCCTCCCTCTGTTTTGCAGTGAGGATACCCGGGGTCCTGGAGGGTTGCCCACAGCCCAGGCCTGACACCATTGAGGCAAATTCTGAGAAGAGGCCCAGGTCTCAGGGTTTAAGGGTGGTGAGGGGTGGCATCGAGGATGTGGACTTCAGAATTGCAGCGTCTCAGCCGCCACCTTAGAAGTTGTCAGCTGAGCAAGCTGAGCCTCGAGCCGCAGTTCCCCTCGCGCCCGTTACAGAGATAACCGCTGCAGCTCCAGGGCGAATCTCATAGGCACCTTGGGAGCACTTGGTCTGCAGTCAGCCTCTTCCTCCTTCTCCACTTTGCCCAGAGGAGCAGACTGCACTCCTACCCCAGGGCCTCTGCACAAGCTGCTCCTGCCGCCTGAGCGGCCGAGTGAAGACAGGAAGCCAAGGCTTGCGGCCCCTGCCTTGGTGGTGGCAGCTGGGGGCCCGGGGAGGAACCCCATCTAAGGCCATGATAGGGAGGTGACATCCTATCAGACCAGGCTGGTGGCTCTCTGGTCTGAGGCGGGACCAGCACACAGCAGGCACCCGGCCCGCACTGAAGACGTGCCAGCCTGTCGGTCACAGCCCCGGAGCAGCACAGCCCTGGGGTGGCATCTGGGCTCCGGCAGCACCCAGCCTGGTGTCAGCGCCGGCCGCCCGTAGGAGAGATTATCTTTCAGATGCTGCCTCTGCTTGAGACTCAAAACCCGCAGATCCAAGTGTGCTACTGCTGTCCCTTTCAAAGCCAGCCCTTCCGGTTCCAGCCTCTGAGCCTAAGTGAGGAGTTCCCGGGGGTCCCGCTGTTAGGCCTTGGCGCTTTCACTGCTTAGGCCGAATTCCATCCCTAGTCGGGAGCCCAACTGAGACCCCTGCAGAGATAGCAAGATAAGAAATTAAGAAGGGGTCATAATTAATAGAAGGGGTCTATAATTAATAGGAGGAAGATTGGGCTTCCCCAGTGGCTCAGCAAGTAAAGAATCTGCCTATAATGCAGGAGACACTGGAGACACGGGTTCCATCCCTGGGTCAGAAAGGTCCCCTGGAGAAGGAAATGGCAATCCATTCCAGTATTCTAGCCTGCAAAATCCCATAGACAGAGAGTCTGGTAGGCTATAGTCCACGGGGTCACAAAAAGCCTGACACGACTGAGCACGTAAACTCATTATACATTAGGAAGAGGAGGTATCTAAGAAAATGAAGGAGGGGGCTTCCCTGGTGGTCTAGTGGTTGAGAACCCACTTGCCGACACAGGGGACACGGGTTCAATCCCTGGTCTGCGAGGATCCCACCTGCCGTGAAGCAACTCAGCCCATGACCCACAGCCACTGAAGTCTGTGCCCTAGAGCCCGCGCTCCACGAGAGAAGCCACTGCAGTGAGAAGCCTGGGCCCCCAACTAGAGAGAGCCCCAGCACGGCCAAAATCAAAGACATAGAAGAAGAGAGTGCTCAGTTTAAACAAACAAGGCCCGCTGGGCAGCACAGGAGGCCGTGTTAAACATCCCACAAGGACACAGAATGAAGAAGAGCGTGTGTGTGTAACTCCGTCACTTTGCCGCACACCAAACGTCCACACAACACTGCAAATCAACTACGTTCCAAGTTAGAGGAAAGAGAAGGCCCTCGGCCGAGCTGTCCTAAGGACTGCACACCCGGAAGCTGAGACCGGAGGGGTGGGCTTGCCGAGCGGGTGACCTGATTGGGTGACCCCCCTGGCGAGCCTCACCAGGGAGGGTCTAAGAGACTGGATGGTTTCAGGCGTGGCATCAGCCATCAACCTAAAGCCACAGTGTTCCCTGCCCTGGGAGCAACTCTTCAGTTCCTGAAGCCCTCTCATGCGTCACCCCGGGGAGGGGCCGGGCAGGATGGTTGGCACCGTTGAGGGTTGGGAGCCCAGGCCCTGGAGAGATGGGGAGGGGCCGGAACCAGCTCCATCACTCCACGCGCTGGGGAGTGTGTCTGCCGGCCCTACAGCCTTGCCCAGAGCCCTCTCCCCTCTGGCGAGCCACTCCGTTCTCCACCCGTGGAGGGGCCTGGGGCTCTCAGCCACTGCCTGGAGCCAGATTCCAGGGCTGGGTCTGTGGACAGACAAGGAAGAAAGGGTTGGGAGGCACTTGCTTGGGTTGCACTCTTGGCATCTCCACTTCCACCTGGGAGACCTCCACCGCGTGACTTCACCACTTGGTCAGTTTCTTTATCTGTAAAATGCGACTGTTATGGGGTGAGTGGTGTCCCTTCTACCCTCTGAAACTTCTGATGCTAAAGTCCTAACCCCAGCTACCTCGGAATCTGATTGTATCTGGTGATGGGTTCTTTAAGGAGGTAATTACGTTAAAATGGGGTCACTAGGGTGGGCCCTAATCCAGCATGTCTAGTCTCCTGATGAGAAGAGGAGATGATACAGACTGCATGCAGAGAGGGAAAACAAGGAGGACACAGGGAGAAGACGGCCGTCTATGCGCCAAGGAGAACGGCCTCGGAGGAGACCAGCACCTTGGCCGTCTGTGCGCCAAGGAGAACGGCCTCAGAGGAGACCAGCACCTTGACCTTAGACCTCCAGTCTCCAGAATCGGGAGAAAACAAATTTCTGAGGTTTAATCACCACACCCCCCCATCCCCAGATTGTTACACTTTGTTACAGCAGCCCTAACAAACTCATACAGGGACCTACACTAGGAGCCAGGCGGCACAGATGTTACAAAGATTAAACACACTTTTTTCTAGGTAGAACAATCTCTTGCACACAGGTGTTCAACAAATGCCAGGGCTTGGTTCAATTTAAGGCCTGTCTGCCCTAGGGGCTCAGCGCTAGAGAATCTGCCTGCAACGCAGGAGACATGGGTTCGACCCCAGGGCTGGGAAAACGGCAACCCACTCCAGTATTCTTGGCTGGGAAAGCCCATGGACAGAGGAGCCTGACAGGCTGCAGTCCATGGGGTCACAGAGAGCCGGACACAACTCAGTGACTGGACAGCAGCAACAGTCCTCCACCTGCCGGCTGCATCCGCCCAGCGAAGGTGGAGATCAGGCAGCGCGGGTAGCTGGCTCAGCGGAGTCCCCGTCGGCTTGCTTCGGTCATTTTCCAAAGGGTCTTTATAGTTCGGGATGACATGACGTGGCCTGCAACGCAGTGGTTCCAGCCAGCAGGGCCACCTGACACTTCATCAGGCTGAACACCTTCTGGCTGTCTCGAACCTTCCAGGCACATGACCCAGTTCTATCGCTGATCCCAAAGCCCTGGTTTATCTTGGCCATTCAGGCTGTCTCTTGACCTCAGCAGAAAGCCACCTGGCTTCTCGGCTCCATCACGTGTGGACGCCAGGAGCACGTCTGTAAGGCCTGCCGACTGTTTGTTCTCTGCCCCTTCCTCTAATAGCAAAGCCGCATGTCCGTCCTGCCCACGGCCAGGGCAGAAATGGAACCTCTGCAGCAGACGGCTTTTATTTGCAAGCTTGGATGAGGGATAGTCTTAAAAAATGACTGGAGAGCTATTGATTAGAGACCAATTCTGCCAACTGGAGTTCTATCACAGGCTGGGAACGCACCATGAATTGTAAACATTGTTGCAGAGGCAGAGAAGGCAGCGACTGGAAGATACAAACAACATAGAGACATTGATGCAACTGGTTTTGATCTTGTTTTTCCTGGATCTGAAAAATTTGATTGGACTCCTAAGGTGTACCTGGTTTCATTTCAAATTTCTCTTGGATTCTCTTATATGAAAGCAGGGATAGTGGGATCATGTGAAGGATAACTTCTTCCTTGAGGTGCTATAAAATCGTGACCCCCTCAAACCCTCAGGAGGAAAAGCGGGTGCCTTGGCTCCAGGTACTGGACAGAGCAGAAGCTCAGTCAATATTACTTGAATGCCCTTAAATCTTACTCTTCATTAGCTGCATGGAGTCTTGATGACTAGCATTCTATACTCTAGAGCATAGGGCATAGCTGGAGAAGGGAATGGCAACCCACTCCAGTGTTCTTGCCTGAAGAATCCCATGGACAGAGGAGCCTGGGGGGCTACCGTCCATGGGGTCGCAAAGAGCCGGACACGGCTTGGCGACTGAGACACGCGCACTCCAGAGCACAGGAATAGCACCCTATCCTCTTTTCGTTCATTTACGTGTTTACTTGTCTGTGCCAGATCCTGGCACGCAGGATCTGCAGCCTTTGTTGTGACAAGCAGGATCTTTGGTTGCTGCGTGTGGGATCTATTTCCCTGACAGGGGATCGAACCCAGGCCCCCCTACATTGGGAGCATGGAGTCTTAGCCTCTGCACCACTAGGGAAGTCGCTGGAAATAGACTTTGAATAGCTTCTGCAGGGCATAGACAGGGAGGCTGCCCTTGAGGAAGGTGACATGACTTCAAGTAGCACTTTTCATACTTTAAGATGCATACAAGCTGCCTGGGGGTCTTAATAGAAATGCAGGTTCAGAGTCGGTAGGGCTGAGGCCTGAGATCCTCTGTTTCTAACAAACGCCCAAGTGATGCCGCTGCTGCTGCTCCAAGGACCACACCGAGTGTCTCCCAAACTGATTCAAGAGGCCTGAGTTCTTCCTGACTCCCCTCCCAGCCAGCTGTGTGGTCTTAGGTATTCTCGGTGCCTCTCTCGGCTTGCTTTGATTCTTCATCTGGATGTTATATAGGTCAACAAACGTACATGGATGGCTGACTACATGCCAGGCTGCCCTGGGTGGTTGCTGCAGAAACCAAGATGAATGAATCATAAGACTCGCCCAGGAGAGGCTTACAGACCAGGGAGCTTAAAGATCCAACGATAATATTTAAAGACCATTTGGATTCTAAAATTTCATGGCTTAATGGTAGAAAAGGCTTAAAAGATCTTCCCCTCCTAGAAAACATCTTTCCAAACTGTATGACAGGGACCCCCCCACCAACCACTGTTCTCAGAATCCAGGAACATTTAATCTAGAAGTAATACCCCTCCGTTTAGCTCAGACCCTTTCTTGCCATTTTACTGATGGGGGAAACTAGAGCACAGAGGCAGAAGGCGCTGGGTCCAGGGCGAATTGCTGGGCTCCAGGCTGTTTTATCTGTCTGTTTTTTCACCACATCGCAGTCACGGGGGATCTCAGCTCCCAGGTCAGGGGTCGACCCCACTCCTGCAGCAGAAGTCTCCACCACGGGACTGCTGGGGGAGTCCTCCAGTCATGCTTTCGAAGGTAGTGTTCTCCAATAGAAATAAAATAGGAACCACAAAATTTTAAAAAGGTCATTTAAACATTTGTGCTGGCCACACTGAAAAGATGAAAAAGAAACAGGTGATGTTCCTTTTAATACTACATTTACCTAAAGGTCAAAAATATTATCATTTCAACATGGGATCGATATAATAAAATTAGTAATGAGAGATTTCATACTCTTTTATGCTGTCCTAAGACTTGGAAATCCAGGGTATGTACACCAACAGTACATCTCAGTTCACACTGGTCACATTTCCAGCATGGTTCCCATTTTGGATGGCAAAGATCCAAGTTGCATCTCCTTCTCCAGGGCATCTTCCCAACCCAGGGATCGAACCCAGGTCTCCCACATTGCGGGCAGACGCTTTACCATCTGAGCCAGCAGGGAAGCCGTATATTATCTTAGCCTAACCCAACTGCACAGAGACCAGTTTTTCAGTGGGCAGTAGCATCATTACCTAACCCATGAACAGTGATCATTTTTTTATAGACACTGGACCAGAAAGTTAATCTTCCAACAGGAGGTGTAGCTTTCTGTGGCCGAGTTGAATAGCATTCCATTTCTGGGAGGGGCCTCAATCAGAGCCTAATCTCCCTTGACGTATGACTTTATGAATGCTCGGGGAGGCAGCCTTGGGTCCTGGTGATGGCAGCTGGAAGGCAGAACCCACATGTCTAAGGTCTTGTGCATGCAGTGCTCACAACACAGCGCCAGCCACCCAGCAAGTGCCTGAGAAGCCTTGGCCACACTTCCCCTACCCCTTCTCTCCTTTCTCCTCTCCCAGTTTTGCACCAAGTTGGTCTGCTCCCAGAGAAGTGGCTCCATTCAAGTGAGACCCAATCAGAGCCCATCTCGGAGGTGGAAGTGTCGTTTCCAGCCTGTCTGGTAGGTGCATCTCCCTGGGTGACATTCGTTACATAAGCCGCAGCTCGACACACCCAACTGATGAATGTCGGCTGCACACCCATTTGGAAAGCCACGCCGGCTTCCCCGGGAGAATACTGCTGTGGAATTGAGGCGTGTTGTTGCAAAAATCACCTCTGCCATCTGACAAGTAGGGCCAGTTCTCGGGTGTTCTACCCGAAGTGCTTTTCCACGGCAGCACAACCTCAAGAAAAACCAGTTTCAGGGGCACCACACCTGGGACCTATGATGCAATCTGATATCAGCGTCTCATTGCATCAGCGTTTCTGACGCCTGTGTCTTTCGAGCCGGCAAAAAAGCTTTATAATGGAGAAATAGAAAAAAGAAAGACTCGCTGGCTGACATCTAAAGGTACTGTCTGTACTGCTCCTAATTGGCCACACAGGGTGTTGGGCAGATAACCACCCACCCACCCACCGCAGCCTGACAAGCATCGGCGTGCCATTTCCTGGAGAGGTCTTGATGGCATATTCAGGCAAAACTCTTGTCTGGTTGGCTCTGCTTACGTTTTGTATCAAAATATCAAGGTTTAAACTCCTAAATCTTTTTAAAGGCACAACTATTAAGAGGCTTTCAAAGGGTGCTTCTACAGCCTGTCTTGACCTTTCTGAAAATCTATGAAATGCACCAGCTGATTTCTTATTTCCCAAGTTCTTTTACATAAATGGTCTTGGCTCCCTGGACACACAGACTTTTGAGTCTGATCAAATACTTTAGGTTTAGGCCTCTTGCTTTTTCTGTCTTCCTTTAAACATTTGTTGCCTTCTGAATCCTGCTTCTTGCAATAATGGTTAAGAAATGAATTGACTACAAAGAATCCTAGTACTCTAGCCATCTTCAGGAAGTTGCCTAAAATAGGAATTTCCTTGTGCAGAATGCTTAAGGAAAAAGAAATCAGGTAAAAATCATTGCAGGAGACTGAGTGATATTGAAATCAAAATGTGGAAAGGCGGACCAGTAGGAGGAGAGTAAGCCTTTCTCCTCCCGTTCCCAGAATGAGGCAACAAGATCTTCTAGCAAAAGGCAACCCTTAATGTGGCAACCAGGCTCTACATGAGCTAGCACTTGCCTGTCTCTTCAGCTAGCACTTGCCTGTCTCTTCAGCTCAAACTTCATTGTCCTTCTCTACCAACCCTGTAAGTGCTCCTGGTGGCTCAGATGGTAAGGAATCCCCCTGCAGTGCAGGAGACCTGAGTTTGATCCCTGGGTTGGAAAGATCCCCTGGAGAAGGGAATGGCAACCCAGTCCTTGAGAATTCTATGGACAGAGGAGCTTGGCAGTCCATGGAGCTGCAAACAGTTGGACTCGACAGAGTGACTAACACACGCACCAATCCCATGGAATACCCAGAAAGCATGTCTCTCAAGATCCCTAGACTTTTAAAAAATATTTATCTGTTGTAGCATGGGGGATCTTTTATAGCTGTAGTATGTGGGATCTAGTTCCCTGACCAGGGATCGAGCCTGGGTCCCTCTGCATTGGGAGTGATGAGTCTCAGCCCCTGTCCCAGGGAAGGCCCGAGCCCCCATGCTTTTGTGTGCACTGCTCCCTCCAACCCCCCTGGAGTCTCCCTACCCCTGCTCATCTGGTCAGTCTTACCCACCCTGTCAGTAACTTGGTTCAGATGATCTTTCTACAGGGATGCCTTCCCTGACCCAGAATAGGATGGATTCCCTTGCCAGGGCAGTCCTACATAAGTATCACTTTGCAAGGCTTATGGAGGGGAAAAAAAGCTTTCCTCCACCTGGTCCCTGGCTGGGTTTGAAAATTTTGCTGACAAAGACAGATCAACAGGAAAAAAGCATACAGACTTATTTTACCCTAAGTTTCAGGTGACACAGGAGACTTCATAAGGAAATAACGTCCCAAAGAAACAGAGCTGTGTATTTTACTGCTAGGTGTGATGAACAGCAAACAGTCTAGAGGATTGGGGGAGGTGAACCAGTGTGAGGTTAAGTGTTAAGTGTAGTACACCGGAGGCAATTTAGCAAATCTCCTTTATCAAGATTCTTCTGAGCTTCCCTTTGTCTTCAGAGATAAGGATGTTCCTGTCCTCCTGGAATGTGAAGGGCATCTCTCACCTGAGGGTTTTATGATTGGTTTTTGGGAAGAAGGTCAGCATGACCTTCTGATTTCTGCTGTTTTCTCAAAATCTTTTCTTCGGTTTATTCAATATGCTAAGGTGGCATAATTTGGGATAGCATGTCTTGAAAACCACATCACATACTTGCAAGTACTTGTTTAATCTTTCCCGTTAGACTGTGCATTCCACTAGGGCAGAAACCTAGTTCTCAACCTTTACACCTAGCACTGCGTGTCTTGCATGGTCGGGGGCCTCAGTAAGTATTGGTCTCTAACTGAAAATTTTCCATCAGGAATTCCAGTGCCTCGTTGGCCTCCAAATTTATTTCTCCTTAATTTGCTAATACAGGAAACATTTATGTATGTAACTCGACCATGTTAGCAGCATCTTGCCACATAGTGGGGCACATTCATAGACAAGTAAAATATACAACTTTTCTCGGCGCTGGAGAAAATTATTCAAATTGTATTCATCTTTCATTCCAATCACTCAATTAGGGCAAGTCCCTTGTTGGCGGATTCGTAAGAAAAGTAACTATTTTCCAGCGAGTGTCCTCAGGTGACCTGTCTAGACGTGCCCGGGAAAAACAGTCCAACGCTCGCCTAACCCCCAAAGTAATGTCTGATGCGCGGGGCACGTGGCGCCGCCCACGAAACGCGCAGGACCGGGGAGCGGCGCCTGGCGGCGGGGCGCCGGGCGCAGGCTCGGGTGGGCCGCGCTGCCCCGCGAGCGCCGCGAGGGCCCGGCCGCCGGTCCGCCGGCCGGCAGGGGGCGCGCGCGCCCCGGGCCCCGCGCCGGCCGCCCCGCCGCGCTCGCTTGCCGCCCGGCCGCACATGTGTTTCTGTTTTGTGTTGTAGCATTTGTTCTGGAAGCTCGTATTTACATTTTAAGTGTATCTGGTGAGTGGGCTGGAGCCCTCGTCTGGACCGGGGAGAAAAAAAGCCCTTCGGTTCGTCTTTTAGCCGCTCCTCTTCCTTTTTCTCTCCGGTTTCTCGTCACTCTGAGCAGGTAGGGGCTGAAAATGAAATCGACAGCGATCAGTTTGCGGGGTCTGGGAAAGTTTTGTTTTTTATTTTCCCCCCCTCCCTCTTTTTTTTTTTTAAAGAGGAGAAATGGTAAAAAAAAAAAAGGGGGGGGGGGAAGGGGGGTGGGGGAATTGAATGAATAAAAAGGGGAAGGAAGGCGGATCCACGTGGTTTAATCGGAGACAGACAGAGATCCCATTGTTCAAAATCAATAAAAAAAAAAAAATGGGCAGACAGGGCTGAGGCGCGGGGACGCTGGGGAAGGTAGCGGCGGAGCCGGCCACTCGGCAGCCGGGATCGGGGGACTGGCCGAGCCGCACGCTCGGGGAGGGGCTGGGAGACAGGAGAGCACCATTAAAGTTCTTATTTTTCGTGTCTGCGAGCAGGTGTTTGGGGCTGGGGGCCGGCTTTATTTGCGCCGCCCCTTACTTCTCCGCGGGGACAGCCCCCCTCCCCCGCCTCCGAGGGATTCGGCTCCTTTAGGGCCCGAGGTCTGAACCCCTGGCTGGAGCGGAATTGGGGATTCTGGCGGGCGGTGAAGAGAAGTGCATTTGAGTGGACTTGGGGAGGGGGCCGCGGAGACAAAAGCAGCAGGTGGGGCAGCTGGGGAGGGCTAAGCTCCTTCACCGCCCGCCTCCCCCAGGTGCCGAAAAGGGACCTCTGAAGTGCCCCGAAGCCTTCTGTAATGAAAACCTGGTGGACCAGAGACTCCCTTTTTCTCTCCCATTACTTTTTTGGGCACCGGGCTGCAATTAGGATGCGATATGGGCAAAGCTAACTTGAGGACGGGTATTGGGGGCCTCCCATTTATTTGTTCTTTCCCTGAGCGGATTGCAGTCGGGGACCTGGGCTCCCGTGCGGGATTCCCCGGAGGCGGCGCGATTTCCTTCAGGCTCGCCCCCTCTCCGCCCGCCCCGTGGCCGCCACTTCGGGGCGGGCAGGGGAGGAAGTGGAGGCCGCGGGCTCGGCTGGCTCCCCTCCCCCCGCGCGGTTTATAACCCGTCCATTGTGCGCCGCTGCCCCGTGTCTCCTCCAGCGCGACCATGCCCAGGAAGAAGGCGGCGGCGGCCTGGGAGGAGCCGAGCTCGGGCAACGGCACGGCCCGTTCGGGGCCCAGGAAGCGCGGCGGCCCCGCAGGCAGGAAGCGCGAGCGGCCGGAACGCTGCAGCAGCAGCAGCGGCGGGGGCAGCAGCGGCGACGAGGACGGCCTGGAGCTCGACGGGGCCCCCGGCGGGGGAAAGCGCGCGGCGCGGCCCGCGGCGACTAAGGCCGGCGGCGCGGCAGCGGTCATCACCGAGCCCGAGCACACCAAGGAGCGCGTCGTGAGTGCGGGGCCGAGCCTGGGGGCGGCGGGCGAGGGCCGCGGCGCGTCACCGCGCGTCCCGGCCCGGGGCGGCGGGGTCGGCGCAGGCCGCGGGCTGAATCATCGCCGCCGCCGCGCAACAAAAGGGCGCGGGCCGGGGCCTACCCCACCGCGCGGCCGTTGGCCGTTGGGGCGCGCGCCCCGGGCCCGCGGGGGAGGGGCGGCCGGAGCCCGCCCGCGGGGGTCAGGGCCCCGCCCCCGGCGCCGCGCCCGCGGACGCCCTCCACCTCCCCCGCGCGCCGGGAAGGGGACTTCTGCAAGTTGTCTCCGGCCGAAGGCGCGGAGGCGCGCGCCGGGCGCGGGGCGCAGAGACACGCGCCCTCGTCCGTTCCCGGGCCCCCGCGGCCGCCGGGCAGCCCTGGTGCTGCGAGGCGGGGGGGGGGGGGGGGCCCACCGGCGCGCCCGGGGCGCGGCGATCCTCGCCGGGGCTTTGAGGTTCCCGCCGCCTCGGCTCCGGCGCTCCGGGGGGGCGGGGCCTGGCGGCCGCGGCGCATGCCCTGTAAGGCCCCGCGCGGTCTCGCGCCGCCGGGCCGGCGGGGGTGGCGGGCTCCGGGGCCCGGCGCGAGGGCGCATGCTCTGGAGAGCCCTCCCCCTCCCCGAGGTCGGGAACGGCACCTCCCCACCCTCAGAGGTGTCTGAGATTTTTGTTTGCCGCTTGTGGTCGGAGGGCCCGGGGTGGGGCCCTCCGTGTGGGCTCTGCGCAGGGTTCTCCCCCAACTCCTGTGGCCTGAATGGGCTTTAATTTGCTCGTTAGAGTTGGATCTTCCACTCTTGGTTAAGGTTGCGACCTGTCCATATGCCTGCAAAACCTTGCAGAGCCAGAGAACTTAATCTGGTGTCAGGGGGACATGTGTTTAGGGAGCGGGTCAAAGCTTTCAGCAGCTGCTCAGATAACTCCAAATAGTGCGAACTTGCACTTGGGGTAGAGAGTCACGGTCTGGAGGGATCCTTTTCTCAGTCCCAGTCAGCGTGCTTTCCCCCAGGGAAGCTCAGGCAGTATTTAAATGGTTAACAACGGTGCCCTTCCAGATCCGCCTTATAGGTGAGGAAGTTGGGGCACAGAGTCTGAGGGCCTGGCCCAAGACCACATGGAGCTAGATTTCCACTGGGCTCAGGGTTTTTTCTCCTGACGTCATCCTTAACACCTCTGCAGATTGTTAAGAGATGCTTTGTAAGTACCATCTCGTGGGAAGGGTCAGCGTGTTGGATGGTGGAGGAGGGTGATGTCACGGAGCCTGTGTGGCTGAAGTGTGTCACCTTGGCTTGGGGACCAGCCCAGGGCAACGTGTTGAGAAAGGGAACACAGGAACTGTCTTAACAAACGTGATCCTCTGAGCGGGACTCTGGACATTTTCCCTCCAGCCCAGAGGGACAGAATAGAATGGCCAGCTGCTGCTGTCTCTCCAGTGTTTCCAGTGGGCATTTCAGAGCAGTAAGTTTAGTTACCCTGAAGTAGGGGATTCTTACCCCGCTGCTGAGATTAACCCCAGAAGGCAGTCGCGGGGAGAGCGTGTGCAGTGAGCTGGCCAGCACCCTGTCCTCCGCCCGGGGCATGCAGGAGACTGAGGTCTGACGAGAGAGACTCCTCAGTGCTTCACAGTTCAGCCTTAAGTTCCTTTTAGCATGGGTTGGTCCAAGGTCAAGGTCAAGGCCAGGCTGTCCCACTGCATTCCTAGTGCCTTCCCCTACGCGGGTACTGCCCCTCTCTTGGGTGTGTTCCTGGACTCCAGGGCAAGCACCTGGGAAGCAGTCCTGGGAATCCTGTCTGCTTCCGCAGGCCAGTGACCATCCACTCGTTTCAGAAAGAGGCTTTTTACTGAGATGTTCACAAGCCTCGCTGTCTTCCAGGGCTGTTGGAAAGAGGTTTGTGTGAGGGCAGCTGCCAGTTGTCTGAAGCCGTGTTGCCTTCAGTTAACTCAGAGCTGCAGACGTTGGCCTTGTGAAAGATAAACCCCAAATACTTGTATGGTTGAGGAACAGAGTCTCCTTGAGGAGAAGCTGTGTGTTTGTATAGAACATTCTTAGGATTTCAGTCCCAGAAAATGCTCTCTCTGAGGACCTCAGGTTTCTCTTTGGTTGTATCAGATGAGCATTCTCCGATCCTCCAGTGTTGGTGGAACCAGAATTCCCTGTCGGTAAAGTGAGCAGCCTTGGCTGACTCCTGGAAGACAGGTGAGTGTCGCAAGCTGTCCAGGTCTTTGTGGTTCTTTCAGTGTTGGGTTGCTCAGGTTTTGTGGACCCTGAGACAACTCTGCCTCATCTGAAAGGAGCAGATAAATGCAACTGAAAACTGAGCTTGGAGCCTGTTTTAGTTGATAGCCCACTAGGGAATTGTTGCTGGCCTTTCTCTGAATGGTCTTCCCTCTGCCGGGAGTTGCAGCTTTCTAAATGGATGTATGTTCAAGGCTGATTCTCAGTCTTGTAAACACCCTTCTTGCACTAGGGGAGTAAACATCGTTTTACTGAAACCCCATTTTGTTGATTGAAGAAGTTCAGTACGTGCGTCTGCCGTGGCTGTTCTTCCGCGGCCTGCAAAATTTCACCCATCCTGGTGGGAGACTGTTCTAGCTTTTCTACCACGTGATCTGGAGATACTGGCAGCATAGCATGGCTGCTGACAGCATCTAAAAACAGTCTCGGCCCCGCAGTGAAGGCGGTTACACCTGGGCGGCCCGGGACCCTCTGGGGCTCACAGCCCTGGCAGCCATCCCTGGGGTGCCCTGCACGGAGCCCGTCCGCATCTGGGGTCTCCCACGCGTGCGCAGGTTCAGCTCTGTGGCAAAGAGGGACCTGGGCTGTGATGTTTAAGGGATGTTAGAAGAGTTCCAGTCCTTACTTGAATTTCTTATTTCATGTCAGGTGGAGGGAAGAATGGAATTAATAGAGAAATAAGGCTAGGCAGTCTACAGCAAAGAGTTAGGTAGATAATACATCTCATGTGACGGAGTGAGGCCCGTGGCATTAAAAACCCAGACGAGGTACCACTCACCATCCTTCCAAGACCACTATCACTGGAGGAGACACAGGTGACCAGTTCACCAAGGTTTCTCACGGAGCACCTTGTGTTCCCTGAAGGCTTGGGGGTTTGTGTAAATGCTCAGCGGCTCAGTGGCCGGTACCCACAAGCCCTGGGCCACTTGAGCAGGCGCTGGCATCTCCGGGTCACAGGAGACACGTCTGCCCAGGGTGATGGCAGCTCGTTCTGGCAGACTGCAGGCCCTACAGCGGCTGCCAGCACTGGTGACCTGTTAGTGTGCTGAGCCCATGGTGGTGTGGAGCAGTTTACTGATCTCTGCCCACCTAGGGGGTCATGGTCAATTCCGGTCTCTTCTCTCCACTGTTCTGGCCTGATAGCTCATTCCATGGTGCTTAGGTTCATCCTGAGTCTCTGCTGCCCCTCCACGCAGATCTGAGGAATAATGGAGAGCAAGTTGGTAATGTAGGTGGAGACCCAGGGCTGCTCCATCCACTGGGAATTTAACACTCCCCTGATGCTGTTGGCCTCCTGCAGTAGACCTATAGAATGTTCCAGTCAAGCCTGCCAGTTAAACAAGAAGGGGAGATAACCAGGGGAAACTCGGCTCCCATTCACGTAATCGGAGCCTGGGTGCTGCAGGGTGGACCACCCCGATTAAGGTCATTCTCTGAATAATTGAAATGTGGCAGAGTCACTCTGCAGCCCTGGCTGCTTCGTGGCCCTTTGCACACAGATGGCAGATGGACCGCCTCCCTCCAGCCCTGCACATGGCCAGGCCAGTGAGCACAATGGGATCTGGGTGGGGTGGGGGGGGGGGTGCCTGTGATGTCAGGTTTAGGTCACAGAGTTCCCCAAGAAATGGAATCCACCCCCCCGCCCAGCTGCGCACACACGCTGGGCTGCCAGGACGTCTCGCCAGGGCAGTCAGCGCATAGGGTTAGATGACTGGACTTGCAGCTGTTTGGTTTCTTCTCAAAGCCTTCCAAGAACACTTCTCTAAACTGAAGGAAAACCCCTTCTTTGCCTTTAACGCCCTGGGACGATGACGGTGTGGAGCATGAAAGCAGAACAGGAAGTAACTGCTCCCCTGGCCTGTGTGGAGACTCAGAAGGGATTCTGATGAAGGGTTGGCCGTAATGAGTGTCCCAGGCTGAGCCCAGAGCGAATCCCACCCGAAACACGACAGTAGCCTTTTCAAGCGGCACGTGCTCCCCTGACAGTGAGCGCCTGGTCCTTGGGACAGAGGTGTGCTGGCCTGCAGCCCCCTGGCTGTGGGCCAGCAGTGAGGACAGGCCTGTGGGAGGCTGCCCGCTCTTCCTCCCTCCAGGGGAGCCCTGAACCCAGGGGGCTGCTGTTTGTCTTCCCCAGAAAGCTCCTGCGGTGAGGAGCACCCAGGGAGGGTGGGAAAGGCGCCCCGGCCCACGTGTGGCTCACTGCGCTGATGTCGGGAAGATGCCGCCTTAGCCCCAAGGACAGTGGTTTTGTTTATTTTTATTCATTTTTTTTTTAGGACAGTGGTTTTAACACGCTCCCTGCGTGACATGGCAGGCCTCTTGCAGATACCTGTGTGGCAGTCTGCAGAGCCGAGAGGGCGAATGTCATTTGGTTGCTTTTGCCGTGTTTGGCCAAAGATATTTTAAAGAGAAATCAAAGGATCACGCCGAGCCTGGGCTCCACTGATGAGCTGCTGGGTGCTCATCGGTTTCCACTTGGAAAGTGGCGACTGTGCCAGACCCCTTTGTCTGTCCGCTGTGCAGACCTCTGGGGCAGGCATTAATGTTGCATTATTATTACTATCTTGCTTCCTACTGCCGTTGGACAGGTTTGGGAAGTTAGAAGCAGCATTGCAAGCTAATTTTTCTCCCCCTCTCTCTCTCTGTCTCTCTCTGTAGAAACTTGAAGGGTCTAAGTGCAAAGGGCAGCTTTTGATTTTTGGGGCAACCAACTGGGACTTGATTGGTCGAAAAGAAGTGCCTAAACAACAAGGTATGAGAAACGATGTCTAAAACCTTGAAGATGCTGTTACGGTGCTTCCTGTGTGCGTGTGGCCAGTGTGATTCTGGTGGCCAGGTAGGTGCTCTGTTCACAGGGGCGCTCAGAGAGGCCAAGGGATCGCCCGGGGCCACACAGCCTCTCTCGTGGTGGGACTGGATTTGAACCCAGGTCTTCAGCAGGACTCTCACTTGGGCACAACTCTAGTTTTGATAACTCCGTTGAGATAAACAAAAATATAAATGTTAACCTTAAATAAGCATTGATACTTTTTTCCTATTTTTCTTTCCATGTCACTTAGCTTCATTAAAATGGAGAGGCTGGTGCTGTGGAATGTCAAAGCGTCCTCAACACGGGTCACGTGTCAAATGTCAAACTTGATAGACATTTCACAAGAGTTCATGTTTCCTTGCAAACTGCCAAATGGTTGCAGGAACGAGTCTGACAAAGCAAGGAATAGTCTGGAGTTGGGAGAGTGGAGAGGTCCCGAGAAGTATCTTGGTCCCCAAATGTTTTTTGAAAAGTGGTGTCTTTCTTTGGGGGGAATACCAGCCCGTCCAAAAGGAGTGAGGCTGGCGCTTTGCCACGTCTTATGGCTTCTTGATTTCACTTGGAAGGATTCCCAAAGTACTTTCCAGCATTGCCCAGTGAACAAATATTTGCACACTGACACTCCCTGGGGCCTCGGGGCAGGCACTGAAGATCATCTCAGTCCACGAAAACAGCAGGCAGGGGCTTTGGTGGCGCTCAGGGTCCAGCTGAGTTAGAAATGGGCTTGAGCCACTTTCCTGTTGGTGCCAGTGCCCAGCCTCAGGACCCAGCTGTCTGGGCTTGAGCTGCCTGGCGGCTGGTGGCACCTGGCACCTTTCCCGGGGCGTGATCGCATCAGTCCCCCTGCCAGTTCCTGCGCAGGTGTTGCATTGTTTCTCGAGGCTGCTCTTTAAATGAAAGGCCCGTGTTTGTGACTAGAGACACTCGGGGCCCTGAGCAGGAAGTAGATTCCAGAGGGGAGCCCGTGGCGAAGCAGGGCAGCGTCTGGTTGAAGGAGTAGCACCCTGCTCGGCCTCGCTCTGAGAGTGCCTTTTTGTCTTCTCCCAGGCCTACCTTTGCCTCCCAGATGTTTCTCCCTCTGAATGTAATTTTATGTAATGAAACAAGAAAATTTTTTTAAGTCTTTCCGTGTCTTTGGGCTGCCTTGACCTCTCCAGTAGACGTGAAGGAAAGGGAGGGGGGATTGGGTTTCCCACCCGTGCCAGACCTCAAGGGAAGAAGGATCCCCTGCCTGTCCTAGCCTTTCCCACTCCCCCCGCCCTCAAAGCGGCCTTCCCTCCAGAGCCCATCCGCCCTTGGGTACGCATCGCTGGACCTCTGACTCAGCCCGGCCTGAGCATTAGTGAGCTGCCTGGCCCCCTTGCCTGGGACTGCTGCAGTGCCTTTCATTTGACTAGGCTTCCTCTGAAGCTTCCTATGGAGGCCCTGAGAATTCCCGCCTCTCACGAACTGATCACATTTTGGCCTCTGATATTTGTGGAGCTCAGTCAGGGAAGACACTCTGGCAAATCAGATCTTCTGTCAACCATCAGGGGGTCCATTTAGGGCCATTGGGTCAGCCACGGTGTCCCCTGGCACTGCGTGTTGTCCACAGACATGGCACCCAGCACTCAGGCCACCACAGTAGCAGCCCTCAACATAGGCATGAAGGCTGTCATTTCCGATTTGCTTTTACCCAGTAAGTTGCTGGATCTTCTCTCAAACCTTGCAGTGGTAGAGCAGTGTTTTCAGGTAGAGAAGCCCAGGGGGTCCTGAGTCATGCTGGGAACTTCCCACCTTTGGGGGACCCTCCCAGTGTGACTCCCCTGGAGAAGGAAACGGCAACCCACTGCAGTATTTCTTTCCTGGAAGATCCCATGGACAGAGGAGCCTGGTGGGCTGCAGCCCACGGGGTCACAGTCAGACAGCACACACACGCCGCGTGCTCTGAAAGTGAAGGGTGATTGCACAGGCATGTCCAACTCCCTGCGGTCCCATGGACTGCGGCCTGTCCCGCCCCTCCGTCCTCGGAGTCTCCAGGCCTGGGTACTGAGTGGGTTGCCCCCGCGCCCCAGGCCCCAGGTGTCCCGTGTGACTCTGAGAGGCTGCGCGGGGCGGCCTCTGCTGGCGGCGCCTCAGCGTGGGGATGGCCCGGGCGGGTTAACAGACTCTCCCCCTGGAGCCAGGTGCCTGATGGCGAGGTTGATCTCAGTCAGTTCCTGCATCCAGGTCAGTCTGACACAGTTGGTTTGGCAGCAGCTAGTATTTCATAAAAGTCACCACAGGCCTAGAAATGAGCTCGTTTTTCTGTCTCTCAGAGCCTCAAGTTGAGAGAATTAAGCCAAAATTTAGCCACACCCTGTCCTCTAATAAGGCGAAGGGGGGCTGTGAAGGGGGCCTCGCGCCTGGAGCAGCCTTGGGGCGCCCTCAGGGCAGGAAGCAGGGAGATGCGGTGGGCTCAGTCTGACCTCACCCTCCCAGAGCAGGGTGTGTGTGACCGAGGTGTGGGGAACGGGGGTGGGGGGCGGGCCTTCCAGGGAGCATATCCCTGTGTGAAGCTAGGGGTCGTGGTCCGGCCCGCCTCACGGGCCCTGGAGGAAGGGGTGGCAGGCTCAGGGCTGACCCCAAGGAAGCCTTCAGCGGCCGGGCCTCCCCACCCCCAGGAGGCGGCCAGGAGGGTGAGGGAGACACGGGTCTGCTCCCCGCGTTTCTGGGTAGGCCCTCGCCTGCCCGGGGCTGCGGGAGGAGGGCGCTTGTCTTTGGCCACCAGCTCGGGGCACTCAGCTCATGGCACTCAGCAGCAGCGTCCCTGGCGAGTCTGGACCAGAGATGAGCGCCGTGTCTTGATGGCTGCCCCGGTGACCCTAGGGTGGCACCCCGTCAGTGGGCTCCAGGGGTCTGACATGCTGTCTTTTACTCCTCACAGCTGCTTACCGCAACCTCGGTCAGAACCTGTGGGGGCCCCACCGGTACGGGTGCCTGTCGGGGGTCCGGGTGCGGACAGTGGTTTCGGGGTCGTGCGCTGCCCACAGCCTCCTCATCACCACAGAAGGGAAGCTGTGGAGCTGGGGTAAGTACCCGGGGTCACGGTAACTCGCTGCCCCCGCCCCTGTGTGTCCTCTCCTCCGACACCCCCCGGTCTGCCCCCAGAGCGCGCCGCTGGTCTCTGCCCTCCCTCCTGGTTTTGAGCGGTTCGCCCCCGCTTTCTTGGGATCGTCTTCAAGCAGCCCTCTCCTGAACGTTCTGACTGAACCTACAGCTTTCTGATATCGAGGGGCCTAGAACTGAATCCTGTTTTATTTTAGGCTTGCGGTCCCCCCAGCATCTAGCACAGTATGACGTAGACCTCTGTGCCTGCCACTTTAAATGCCACCAGCTTTCACATCCGCCCCGCGGTGACGCCAGCCCGGCTCTCTGCAGTGCTGTTCCTCAGCTTCTTACTCCGTTTGCCCAGACAGCCGGGTTAACTCCCAGAGTCACCGCGTGCCCTGCCCCTGGACTCCTGGCCTGGATTCCGGGGAGCCGGCCCTGTCCCTTCGCCTGCCTCCCATTTCAGGGTCCCCTGCAGCAGGCTTCGTGCCAGGCGCCCGGTTCCCCTGCAGACCCTTCGTGCAGGCTCGGTCGGGCTGAGGCTCTGTCTCCTCCACGCCCTCTGCTGGCTCTGGGACTCTTCTTTCTGCGGGGGGTGTTGGCATTTGTCCTCACCCTTTGTTTCTGGCCCTTTGGCTAGCTATGAGTCCATATGACTGCATTTTTATTTTGGGCTGTTTGAACCATTTTTTGCAATTTCATGAGCGGCTGTACCAAAGTCCAAATACATTAACATCTGTTGTCTTCCCTGCACTCTGCTAATTTTGTAATTCTGTTGGAAAAAAGCGAAGCAGTGTGTCTGGCCCAAATTTAAACTTTGTAGTTCTTGGTGACACAATGGCATTGCCACTATCATCATTTTCTCCTGGTGGGCACCAAGGTCTGTCTCCCCCAGAACCCTCCTCCTGCTCACTGTCCCCAACGCTGGATGCAGCCTCCTGTGTCAGGGTCCCCAGCTTCAGGTCTTTCTCATCTTTCTGCTAAATTTCACTCATGTGGTGTTTCTGAAAATGTCCCTCTCTTGACCCTGCGGGCAGAGAATGATTGTAAAAAGTGTGTATCTGACCTGGCCCCAGAACCAAGCTGTGTCCCATGAGCAGACTTGTCACTGTGGGGCAGGGCGGGGCGGGGGGAACGAGCCACAGCGGGTGTCCCGAGTCCACGGTGAGTCCCGGGAGTGTTAGTGCAGGGGCCCAGAACTCAACGGGGTCTGCACGCGCCAGCCACCCGGGCCCCTCATGTTTGCGGAGAAATTGTGCCCCAACTTGTTCTTGTCTTTCACAGTGAACTTGGGCAGTTTCCACTTGATGCTGTTGTTCCTCTGTCCTCTTAGAGCACCATAATCAGAGCCTGAGGATGGTTTTCCTTTTGTAATGGCAGCTGGTCACCCCTCCTCGAGCCCTGTCCAGGCCAGTTGGGGCTCACCTTTGTGGCTCTGCTTGCCCTCTTTCATGACTGCGAGGTCAGAGTTCACTGTTAGGGAAGGATATGGAAACCTCCCATGGTTTCCAAGTTGCCTGGCATTCTGGCCCCATAAAATCTCCCAAAATGTTTTATTTACATGGTTCTTAGTTTCCTGGGAGAGGCCCACCGAGCTGCTTAGACTTGGAACAACTGTGACCCGAGTTGAGAACTTAGGTCAGGTGAAGAGCAGGCCAGCCTCTGGCCCACCCAGCCCTCCATGTTCACTTGGAGCTAAAAGGCTCTGGTGGGGGGTTGGGGTGGGTATCATGCTGTCATGGGTGACTCTTTGTGACCCCAAGGACTGGAGCCTGCCAGGTTCTTTTGTCCATGGGATTTTAAAGGCAAGAATACTGGAGTGGGTTGCTATGCCCTCCTCCAGGGAATCTTCCTGACCCCGGGGTCAATCCTGCGTCTCCTGGATTAGCAGGCGGATTCTTTACCACTGTGCCACCTGGGAAGCCTTGGGGGGCCATGCCATGCAGGGGGCCGGACAGGGCTCGGCCTCCTTGAGCCTTCCTGCCTCGATTCCATGCCAGCACAGCCCAGAGATGGAGGTGGGCCCGTGGCCAGGGAGAGCCTGTGTTCTGTGTTCTGGCCTTGGGCCATTGCTGGGATTCCCATGGCTAAGGTTCCTGTGAAGGCTGGCCGGCAGGAGGTCGGGTTGGAGAGGAGAGAAGTTCAGGGTCTGGTAGACACCCGGAGCACTGAGGGAGTCAGACTCCTGCGAGGCAGGTGTTACTGTCCTAAAATACCTCGGAGTGGAGCGGGTGAGGGGACTGGCGTCTGGCAGGAACGGGGAGAAGTGAGAGCTGTGAGTTTCTATGAGCTTGTCCGCTCCTATGTGACGTCCTGGCTGAACCTGCTTTATACCATTTCCCTGGAGGCCAGGGCTGACGAAAATGCCAGGACGGGTCCCAGCCCTGCCCCAGAAAAGAGGGTCAGAGCAGCTGAGGTGGTGGCTGGCGGCTGCCCGCAGAGGCAACTCTAGGGACAGCTCTGCACATCTTATCTGGTTACCCAACCCCACCCAGCAGCCTTGAAAGGCTGGCATCACCTGCAGAGCTGGACTTGCTGTCACTTGGCTCTCAGCTGTGGCTTTGGAGGGCACCTTTTGGGAGACCCCCAACTCGCCCTGCAGCTGGTCTGGCTGCCCTGTTTCCTCCTCCCTGCTTTATCTGTCCTGCCTCTGACCAACAGGGCGAAATGAGAAGGGGCAGCTGGGCCATGGCGACACCAAGAGAGTTGAAGCCCCCAGACTCATCGAGGGGCTCAGCCACGAGGTGATCGTGTCTGCGGCGTGTGGGAGGAACCACACCTTGGCCTTGACAGGTAAGGAAGGGCCACTTCCCTCCAAATGGGGTCAGAGGCCAAACAGTCCAGCTGGGTTGGGGGTGGAGCTGCCGCCATGACTCATGGTCACAATCAGAAAGGTGCCCAGGGAGCCTGGTGGGCAGCTTCTCAAGGCATCGTGGGCTGCACCCACGGGTGTCGGTGGCCAAGGCTCTGGGAGGGTCTGTGCCGGGCAGTGGTTCTGCTCCGAGGTGTCCACCCCACCCCCTTTTGGGAAACTGTCTCACTTGCATTCTTCTGGCAAAGGAGCTGTTTTTCTTATTTTAGAGTCTTTGATTCCCAGTCTCATTCAGGGTCCTCAGCATTGTTTTCCCTTTGCTAACGGATGTCGTTCTCTCCTTCCAGAAACGGGCTCCGTGTTTGCGTTTGGAGAGAACAAGATGGGGCAGCTGGGCCTCGGCAACCAGACAGACGCCGTCCCCAGCCCCGCACAGGTGCCCCCCGCGTTTCCCCTGCCCCCCCCCCCCCCCCCCGCAACCAGGGCCTTTGCCTCTCTGTTTCAGGGTTGGGTTTTCTGGGGGGAGATCAGGCATCTCTCCCCATGGAGCTGCTGGCTCCCTTCTAAAAGCAGGGTCTTGATGCTTTGAGTGGATCAGGTTTAACAGACAGCCACAGTTGAAGAACGTCCTAGAAACAGTTTTTTATTCCAACTGGAAATAATTCGTTCCAGAGACCTGTTTGAAGCCTGTTCTGTTCTGCAGTGAGAATTGTTCCATGGATGTGATTTGTCTTTGTCTGAAAATACTTTTGAGTTTTGACCTCATAACAAGTGACTTGCCAGGTGCTCAGCACACAAATAGGTTAGGTCATCTCTTGTTCCTGAAAAACTTTGGAGTCAGCTGGAGGCTGGGATTTATACCTAAATATTGAACTTCTGCCATAAGGCAGCAGGAGGCTTGTGAGTGTCTGAGGGCAGGGACTTTGACGTTGTCTTAGCCTTAAAAAGAGACTTTGAACAAACACACCTGTCATTTGGAGGATTTTCGAAATGTTGTTTTGTCAGCTATTTGCTCTGCAGTGGGATGAGACGGTTTCAGAGTGAGCCAGGCCGGGACAGAGCCTGAGGCTCAGCGCCCCCTCCCCAGGCTCATTGCCTTTTCCCACAATTTCCTGCAATGCTGACACTTCTCACCCTCTGGTTCCTCCAGTCTGGCTTCCCGAGGCTGATTAGTTTGCAATAGAGAGTCTTCTAAGCACTTTCTTGCATTTGTGTCCAAACCCCATGTTAAATTACTCAGGGCCTTTGCTGTCTTCTACTTCCTACTTTCAAACCATTATATTTTCTATTCACACCTTCAATTAAGGCTAATTAGCAAGCAGCTCTTACAATAGTAAGAGAGTGTAAACCAGTTCATTTTACTGGTTTAGCAGTAATGCTTATGAAAGCTTTTCTTTTTAAAGTCGCCTGACATCAGAGGTAGTGACTAGAGTGAAATTTGGGGACTAAATGTGATTAGAGTTTGTTTTCTTGCATCCTGTTGCCCACACCCCCAGTCAGTTGAATTCAGCGTTCACTGGGCACTAGAATGTGTGAGGCACAATGTTGTACATTTTGAGGGTTACAGAAACCCAGGGATATGATTTGCCTGTCTGTGAACTGATTCTGTACTGGGTGGTGTTTCTTTACGTATGTGCAAAGCCTTGGCCTTCAGCATTGTTGAGTTCCATTAGAAATCCTTAGTAGCCTAGTAATTGTTTCACACCAACCTGTGGAGACTTTAGCCATCTTTTTTTAAAAAAAAATGTCTGAAAGTCTGCTGTCTTTTCTTTTCAGATAATGTACAACGGCCAGCCAATTACCAAAATGGCCTGTGGGGCTGAATTCAGTATGATAATGGACTGCAAAGGAAACCTCTATTCCTTTGGGTGCCCTGAATATGGTCAGCTGGGTATGCAAGTACATTTTAAAAAAAGCTCTGTAAAATAACTGTATGTTTAGAACCAGCAGTCAGTGTGGGGCTGCACACACATGGTAGAAATGTGGGTAATTGATTGCAGATAATGGCCTTGATCCATTAAGTGGATGTCCTGTTTCATGGACCAGCATGTCGTAACTCACGGGGCTGTGGAGTCTGACAGGGACTTGCCTTAATGAAAGGGCGTGAGTCTGTCAAAGGATTTTTTTCTTATTTGGGAATTCATTTTTATATAAAAGCATTTCAAGGTTTTTTTTTTCTTTTCCTTTCCAATTTCTAATCAAATCTATGTTCATTCATTTTCACATTTAAAGATTTGCCTTTATCGAAAGTGAGGAAATTATACAAGAGCAAGGTTGTTTAGAACACCCTGGCCTGGGCCAGTGTTTCAGATGTACAGAAGAGCCAAAATCATTTCAAAGTAGGATTCCCTTCCGGATTTTCAGCCCTAAACAGAAGGGATGAAATTGACTTATATTCCATTGAGTAGAAAAGTCAAACGCAGGCGGTAACTGGCAGTGAGCGGAGGGACTCCATCTTCCCTCCCCGGCGTCTCCCACCCCCGCGCCCGGTGGGCGGGGTGGGCGGCGCGGCGCGGGCGCCCCCTGCTGGCCGCGTGGCCGCTCGCGCGCAGGCTCCTCAGTGCCCGGCCGCCGCGGCCGGGGCTGCCGGGTCTCCGCGTCATTCAGGCGGGCGGATGGGAGGCGGTATAAATAGACTCGGGGAACAGCGCCTTTGTTAAACTAAATATACCTTAGTCAGAAGTGAGTGAGGAGGAGCAGCCCCGTGCACACGCCTCTTGGTTGCCAGGGAGTTGCCAGAGCCTGCTGGAGAAACCGCCTCCATGGCTGTGGGCGCCGGTGCCGGCCGGTGAAGCGCCGGAAGTGAGCGGCCGGCCCGCTTCCGGAAACGCCGCGCGGCTCCCTGGGGCCGCGCGCTCTGCAGGCCTCTTCAGGCCGGCGGCGGCAGGTTCGCCCTCAGGGAGGTGAGGCGCCGGTGATGGCTGACGATGAGTGAGCAACTCCCGGGCGCCCGTCCCCGCTGCGGCGCGGATACCTAGACTCCGGGCTTACACTCACTGAAAGGGGCTTTGAGGGACTGGCTTCATGTGTCTGCGGAGCCCGGCAGTCTGAGCTGCCCAGCCTGTCTGAGAACCAGCCCTCAGTCCCGCTGTCCGAGCCCACAGCGCCTCGGGGAGTTAGAGCTTGAGTTGAGAGCTGTGCGCTCGCCCCCACGACAGGCTTTGGGTCAGCGCGGCAGAGATGACAGCTGCCTGGTTCCGGTAGCCGCTCTAGCGTGTTGGGTCGCTGGGGACCGGTTGGCCTTTCTGGTCTGTTCTCGGCCCATGGACGGCCCCCGGAGGCCCCGACGTGGGCGCGGAGCAGACCGGCCTGTGGGTGTGAGGCTCCCGCGTGTTTAGCCTCATCCCAGCTCAGACTTAGCCACGCAGACGGGGGTTTTCACAGAACTCCCTTTTAGGGACAGTATCCTTGGGTGTTTCTTATTCTGATTTCTGTTCATTTGTTAAAGTAAGTGCTTTCAGCCCACAATACCAATTCCATGCCCTGGACATGCTTCAGATAGGAGGATGCTACCTTGGGTGACCAAAGTCCCCATGAGGCCCGGCTAGACTGGACAGGTGCCCTGTGCTCGGGTCCCTGCTGACTGATGGCTACCTCTGTGGTCACTGCAGGACACAACTCGGACGGCAAGTTCATTGCCCGGGCGCAGCGGATAGAGTATGACTGCGAGCTGGTGCCCCGGCGCGTGGCCATCTTCATCGAGAAGACAAAAGACGGCCAGATCTTGCCCGTCCCGAATGTGGTGGTGCGGGACGTGGCCTGTGGCGCTAACCACACGGTAAGGCTTCAGTGTTTCTCACCGCAGTGGAGACCCTGGGCTTTGCAAAGCAAATAATGGGCCCTGGCCGCCTGGAGGGCTTCATACCCTCAGATGTTTTGGGGCATCATTTTCACCTGCCAGTTTCTGCAGGGTGTCCACAGCCGGAGCTGAGTGGGCAGACTCTGGGTTGGGGTCATTCCTAAGGGTTTCCTATTTCTGTCTTTTGCCTTTCCAGGTTGATGCTCTCTCAGGGCGCTGAGTGGATTCAGTCATTGAGGGTGTTTCCTTAAAGGTCCATTTAGATCAAGGCGATAAAACTTTTTATCTTTTATCTTAGTTGCCTTCGTGGTTATTTTGCCTGCAAGTGGCTGAGAGTCAGACTTGGGTCTCATCTCCCTTGTCCTGCTGAGAGTTCAGAGACAGGTCAGTCTCCTGTATATGGGCAACTGGCTGTGTGACCTCAGGACTGGGTGATTTCAGTCCCTTCAAGTCCAACGACTGCTTCTCTTTTATACAGTGTAGTCAGAAGACATAGATCTTACTTACGCCTCTGACCTCAAATCATGTTTATAGGTTCTACATTTACATGATTCAAACACCAGACATCAGGGAGACAAGAGGGGCAGATGGTTTTTTAATTAGAGTTGTTTTATCATATGCTAGTTTCTGCTTTACAGCAGAGGGGTTCAGTTATATTATTCTTGTATTCTTTTTCACATTATTTTCCAGTATGATTTGTTATAGGACATTGACTGTAGTACCCTGTGCTACAGTAGGACCTTTCTAGTTGTCTCTTTAGTGTGTGTCTGCTAATCCCAGACTTCTCATTCATTCCGCTGCCCCGACCATCCCCACTGCCCCTTTGGTCCCTGTGAGTTTGTTTTCTAGGTCTGTAAGTCTGTTTCTATTTCATAAATAAGTTGATTTGTGTCATATTCTGGATAAGTGATATCGTGTGGTCTTTTTATGACTTTATTTCGTACGATAATCTCCAGGTCCCTCCACGTTGCTGCAAATGACATTCTTTTGATGGCTGAGTCCATTGTGTATGCATACCGTTTTTTTTTTTTAGAAGAGAAATTGGTGTTTATAAATTTTTTTTAAACTTTTGACCTTAGAATGGAGTATAGCTGGTGAACAGTGTTAACGTTCGTTTCAGGTGTGTTCTCCCCTAAGCTCCCCCCTTCCAGGCTGCCGCATAAGCACCGTGTTTATTTGTCCATCCGTCCACGGACACCTGGGCTGTTCCCATGTCTTGTTTGTTGTAAAGAATGCTACGTGAACATCGGGGTGCATGTAAAGATGGGTTTTAAATTGTTGACCTGGCACCATGCGCACTGCTTCTGTGACCAGGTGGAGGTCACCTGTATGATGTGAGCCCGCCTGAAGGAGAATGCAAGGTGGGCAGGGCTCTTCCTCCAGGCTCTGTCTGCAGTTGAGTCAGAGCTGAAAGAGGAAGTGGAGTGCGGTGGCCTGCTCTAGAGACATCACTTCAGTGAGGGAAAGGGGAAGACTTACAACTTGAATACCCGTTGCCTAGGAATGGACATCGTGTGCCTGGCAGAGGAAGCAGCAGGCCTCCTCGCTGTGCCGCGCCTGCTGCTGGCGGGCCCCTCTGCCATCCACGGCGGGCAGGGGTCGCCTCTGTGTGTCTGCCCCGTGCCCTTAGCCGCGGCCGCGGACTCGCAGAACAGAGCCCCGTGCGTGTCCCGTCCCAGAGCCGTGCTTTCTCCTCCTGCAGCTGGTCCTGGACTCCCAGAAGCGGGTCTTCTCCTGGGGCTTCGGTGGCTACGGCCGGCTGGGCCACGCTGAGCAGAAGGATGAGATGGTCCCCCGCCTGGTGAAGCTGTTCGACTTCCCGGGGCGTGGGGCGTCCCAGATCTACGCTGGCTACACCTGTTCCTTCGCTGTCAGTGAAGTAGGTCAGTGATTCCCTGTCTGGGCCTCGGGCGGAAGGCGTCCAGAGTCATGGTTTCCCTGCCTGGCTGCGTGCTCCACCGGGGAGTCCTGTGGCCTCTGCCCTGTTCGAGACCAGGGACCTGATTTCATCAACCGCCCAGGCTCTTTTCTCACTTGATGCTGCTGAGATGAGGAGTCATCCAGCTTCTGAGATGACGGTGACAGTGGGGATGTGTTTGTCTTTCCCAGGTGGTCTGTTTTTCTGGGGGGCCACCAACACGTCCCGGGAGTCCACCATGTACCCGAAGGCTGTGCAGGACCTCTGTGGCTGGAGAATCCGGAGCCTGGCTTGTGGGTATGTGACCATGTCTCCTGTAAGCGGGATGTCTGCCCCGCCCTGGGCATGTTGGACACACCCAGGAGGTGCCCTGTCCCTGGAGGGCTCCACTCTTCCATTTGGGTGTCAGGTGCCCCGAATTCCAGAGTCTGGAGGGGACGGACTCTGCTCAGAGCAGGGGCGGTTGGGAGGAGGGTTGGGAGGTCCTCAGACAGGTGAGTCCCTTTCCTGCCACTGTAGAAAGTCACTGAGGGTGTCTCTCTTCGAAGATGGTGCACTCTATTCATGTTGCAGGTTCAAAATTCTATTTAGTTAGGACAGTTTAAGTTATTGTGATACAGTGGGAACGAGAAAGTGATTTTAAGGCAGTGGTTTTCTGTTTATTTGAGGGTGCCTCTTGGGCTATGTAGCACTTCTCAGGGGAAGAGTTGGGTGACGTCCGTCACCTGCCGGGTCTGGGGCAGGTGGCCGTGTAGTGGTTGGGACGGTGTGGCTATAACCTGAAACCTGTGGCCCACCCAGGCTCCTGTCCAGCAGGTGCCACCCCTTCAGAATGAGCTCTTCATCCTGGTTTGGTGTCTCTTACTTTTCCCAGTGTGTTTGTTCCTCTGAAAGTGACCTCCTGCCCCGAGGGCTTGAGAACTAAGAATGGGTGTGGGGTGGGGAGATGGGGGCCCGCTCCTGGGGATGTTTCCGGGCGATGAGGGTTTCTCCTGTTGGGTCTGCTCTGGACAGCGGGCTTCAGGAGATGCTCTCTGGCCCTGTGCTGTGCTGCTCGCAGATGGAGGTCTCAGTGGGGCCAGCTTGATTTTATGCTGGTAGGCTCGCAGCCTGCAGGGAGCCCACGGAAGCGCACGGGGCTGCTGGGTTGGTGGGGTGCAGGGCTGCTGCGGGTGGGTTGGTGGGGTGCAGGGCTGCTGCGGGTGGGTTGGTGGGGTGCAGGGCTGCTGCGGGTGGGTTGGTGGGGTGCAGGGCTGCTGCGGGACGCCGGGGTAACAGCTGCCGCCCTCTTGCAGGAAGAGCAGCATCATCGTGGCTGCGGACGAGAGCACGATCAGCTGGGGCCCCTCGCCGACCTTCGGGGAGCTGGTAAGCCGGCCCCGCCTGCCGGGGCCGAGCCCCGCTCGGGCTCCCTGCGCCGCCTCCTGAAAGTGCGCAGCGAGAAGGAGCTGCGTGTCCTTGTGTCCTTGTCGCACGCAGGTCTGCAATGTCGCTTCAGCTTTCAAAGACGTTCCTTTGCCCATCAAATGATTTTTTGAGAGTCCTTTCTGGCCACATTGTTAGTGGAAACTGGGAAGTTCCAGGTCCTGTTTCCCCTGACGTGTAAATGGTGATTGTGGGATGACGTGATAGGAGAGAGGGTGGTTGCTCTTTGCTCTCCCCAGGAGGGTTTCAAGCTACAGGATCAGCATTTCCTCCTAAACTGTGGAGCCAGCGGCGACCATGTATCCAGTCTTCTTGGTTTCCAACCTCTGAGGTCGTTTGGGGACATTCTTCCCTCATTTTTCGCAATAACTTTGTTTGTGTTCCTGCTTTTAATCTGTTACTGGACTGATTAACTTTCCCCACACACCTGGCCTTCTCACCCAAAGTCTGATTTCTTAGCTTCTGGGGCATGGGGAGTTCTGAACTTTCAATGTCTTGAAAGTCCTTGAGTCTTGAGTCCCCAGCTGGGCTGGGGCTCACCCCGACGTCTGCCTGTCCTCATTGCGGTTTGATCGTCAGCCTGGCTCTTGGGTTTCCTGTCCCCCTCTCATGGGTGTGGGGCAATGGGGTGCTTCTCAACACGTGCCATCTCCAGGGCTGGTGGCCTTGACCATGACTTTTCCTCGGGCTGTGCAGTGGAGCCTTGAAAGAGATGAGGACCTGGCCCAGTGTTTACGGGTCCTTCTTAGAAAAGATGTTCTACCATCTATCAGAAATAGACTCCGAGTATCGATTTGGAGACTTGCAGGGAACAAGGTGGACTTTGGGGGCAGTCTCTGAGAGTTGAGGAGCTTGTGTGGTCCTTGGCTGGTGGCAGAGGAAGCTGGCCCTCCGTGGGGGCCCTTCTTTGAGCTGAGCTGAAAGGTCCGCCTTTCTCAGTCGCCCACCTTCACACCGTAGCACGTGTTCTGCGCCCCAGCCTGCCCCTCACCCGCAGGCCTGGGCTGTCCCTCTGTCCCCTGGACACTGGTGGGGACAGGGCAGGGCTCATGGCCCGGGAGCCCCGCGGCCGCCATCGCTGTCCTCGGGGTGCTGCCGTCTCCTGCAGACTCTGCGCTCATGTCCTTAGCGCCTTGGTCCTGGGCTTAGGACAGGGTACCTACTGGCGCCTCGGGGTGCCCGTTGCTGCCCAGGCCTGGCCTCGAGTCTGAGATGGCGGGGCTCAGCCACGGAGGCCCTGGGTCTGTGGGAGGCCCGGGCAGGCTGCCCTGGTCCCTGCTTTCCAGCTGGTGTTCAGAGCATCCCTCTGTTTGCCTCACCAGGGCTACGGGGACCACAAGCCAAAGTCTTCCACGGCAGCTCAGGAGGTGAAGACGCTTGACGGCATCTTCACAGAGCAGGTGAGTGGGGAGCTCTGGGGACAGGGAGAGAAGGTGGGCCGGGCCGAGCTCGTCTGCCTCTGCCCTTGGCACGCTGCCTGGTCTCGCCTGCTGCTCCCTGTGCCTCACGCTAGGGCTTTCTGGAGGGTGACCAGGCTGGCACAGGGGTGAGCGGCCGTCAGCCTGAGGGCCACCGGCCACGGTCCAGCCACAGCCAGCCAGCTCCAGTGCGGGCGCCTGCTCCCGTCTGCGTCTCACCTTCCCTTGAGACTCTAGGCAGTGGGGCTGGTGGTGGGGTGAGGCCCCTGTGACTCTCGCATTAGGCGCCAGCCCTTGTCGCCGAACCCTGGGGATGGGGGGGGCTTGTCTTTCCCACGAGGCGGGGCTGTGGTTTGGAGGCAGAGGGAGCCGGGAACATGGTCCCCAGGTCCTTGCTGGCCTCTGCCAGCCGTCTGTGTCCAGGCCTGCTGGGGGCCCAGGCGGCCGGCTGGTAGGGCGTTGGGGGCCGTCTCGCTGACACTGGGGGTCCTCAGTTCAGGGCCTTTTTGAGCTTTCCAGGGTGCCTCCGTTTTGACCTCTGGGCAGCCTAGTTTCCCAGTGTCCCTCCGTCAGCCTTGGGCGTATCAACCCCAAACTCAGTGCCTGGCTGACGCGCCCTTGCCCTCCCGGTGCCGGCTTGCCCCCTAGGTAGCCATGGGTTACTCACACTCCTTGGTGATCGCAAGAGACGAAAGTGAGGTGGAGAAGGAGAAGATCAGGAAACTGCCAGAGTACAACCCTCGGACCCTCTGACGCCCTGGAGCCCCCCGCTCCACACCTCTCGCGGCAGCTGTCATGTCCACGTGCACTGGGACGGGAAGTCAAGCGAGGAATTTCAGAAGCAAAAGTTGACCGAAGGTGCATTTCTGTTAGACTCCCTGAGGTTCCGTTTTATAAGTGATTCAACGCCAACTACCTTTTCTGTATGCTTTCCAAAGTGGTTTTTTTTTTTTTACCCCTTCTTCATGTTTAATTAAAATATTTGCTCATAGTTGACTTACCATTCCTACAAAAGAGGCAGAAACTTTGAGCAATCTAGGCTTTTTTTTAGGTTCCCCCTCCCCCGCCCCGTACCCTTCTCAGAAACACCCCTTTCCATTGTGGTGAGCATTGTGAGCCCAGCGGGTGCTGCCTGGGACAGGTCTCTACGTGCTTTGGGAGCGGCAGCACCGTTCCTGGGGGTCCGTCTCAGACAACGCGGCCCCCGTGTGCTCCGCAGCACCCAGCTCGCTGCCTTCCCGCTTTTCCTTCTAGACCGGCCACATGTGCTCTGCTCCTCCCCCTGGCTGCCTGTAAGCCCCGTCGCCTTTTGGCTGTGACATTAATAGAACCTGCCATTTTCCCCCCTGGTGGGGGCTTGTGGATCTCTGTTTAGCCATTTTTATCTACTTTAGCTGTCAAAGAAGTCCAAATGAAAATCAGGTGATCACGGAACCAGTGGGGACTTGGGGGGTGGACAGACGTGGCTGCAGATCTGGTTCGAAGGCGCCCGTGAGCCGGGGTCGCCTCGCCAGCACCCGCCGTCAGAGACTGACCAGCAGGACACTGCGTTTTGGAGTCTCCGCAGGGGAGGAGCGTCCTCTGTGTCCCGGCCTTTGTTGCCTTCGTGTTTCTGTCTTTATCCTGAGCCCCTGGCTGGGTCCCGCCTGTTTCCGAGGCCCGGGTTCCTGCTCCACAAACCCAACTCTCTAGTCACATTTGCTTGGCTGTGCTACCAAATAGTTGGGATCGTGGAAGAAGTCCCCTTCCCTGAGTCAGCGCAGAGGCTGTGACCGGCTCCCCGCAAGTGCCCTGTGCACCAGCATGTCCCTGGCGCTGCCTGAGTTACGAGGTGCCTTTCCCGGAACCCTCCTCTTGCTCGGACCCGAGAGAGGCGGCAGCCGTGGCCAGGTTCTTGGTCTCGAGAGGGTCTGGACTGGTTTGGGTGCTTTAAAATAGCTGTTTAGGTCAGTGGTGCTTGTGGCAGAGACGGGGGAGAGGTGCAGTGTGAGACTGGGTGGATGGGAAAGTTCAATATTGGTCTTTTTTTGTTATTATTTTTTTTGCTTCGCTCGTTACCGTTTTTGTCTCGATGTTAAAATGCCAAAAATGACTAGTCGTTGCTTTTCCTCTCCTCGTCCCTACCGCCCCGCCGCTCCCGACGGCGGCGCCCTCCTGCACAGGGCATGTGGCAGCGCCTGTCCCGGCCAGTCCTGAGGCCTCATGGCAGGAGGCCGGCCTGCATCTTTGCTGAGGTTTAGTCTGACTTCATGCTTGTCTCTGCTGTCTGTGTTTATAGTCCAGGGGAGAAGCTTCTGCAACTTCAGAGCTTCTGCTAAACTAACCTGATTTGTCCAAATCACCCTCTAACCACCATCTCTCACTCAAGCTTCCCCGCGTAGAGCCCCTTGGTTTCCCGCGACAGAGCTCTTCCTGAAGCGGGCGTGGTAGCCACACTCCTGGACGGTGTGCAGCTCCCTGGGGCTGTGCGCCCACACTGGGGCCCCTGCTGGGGGCTGGAGCAGGAGCAGGAAAGGGACGTCCCCTCCATCTGAGGCCGCCCTGTTCTCTCCCAGGCACTGCTTGGAGCTCAGAATTTTAAAATGAACTTCCTAACCGGGAAACCCTTCAGAACAGGGAGCTGGGAGACAGCGCGGCCTGGGGTGTGGGGTGTGGGGGCCCTTTGGGCCCCAGCTGCGTCTTCCAGCTCAGGAAGGAGACTGGACCAGGAGGCTGAGCGTGAAGGGGAGAACCCAGGAAGAGGTGGTGATTCGGTTGAAGGTGCCTGGTTTAGTGCTGTATTGTCTTTTTTTATATATATATATTTCTTGGAGTAAACATTTGAAATAAACGGCATCATTGTTTGCTCTGTTTTGGCCTCTGCACTTCTTTTGCAGTGGAACAAGGGGAAGAACACAGAAGTGCTTCCTAAAGTGCCCCTCCTGGCCGGCATTCCGGCCCCGCCCAGTCCCCCCCCCCCCCCCCATAGGGAGCCCTGCGGAGGAGCCCTTGTCACAGCTGGGCTGGTCCCCACGTGGCAGTGTGGCGAGCTGTCCACCAGGGGGCACCCCGTGGCCTCTATTCCGCCTGAGTTGACAGCTTTTCCAGGCCACCAGCCTTCCAGCACCTTCCCTGTGGCGCCCCTGGGATGCTTTCATACTCAGATCAGCCCCTCCTGTTGGCCCTGCCCCGTTCCCAGTGTCTGGGCAGGCGGCGGGGCAGGGCGGGAGCAGCTGTGGTTAAACCTCAGGTCTTTCATTTCAGCAGGAGTGGGCTCCTCTCTCTCCTGGACACTTCAGGCTTCCTAGGGACCGAGACTCCGCTTGCCCTTCAGAGGCTATACCTGCCGAGCCAGGAGATCGGAGCCTGGCCCTGCTGAAGCTCCCTGTCCACGAGGCCCAGGGTCAGTTCCTTGGGACTGGCCCCCAGCAACTCCCACCTGGCCAAAGGGGAGCCCTCTCCCTTCTCCCAGCTTAGAGTCTCACGTGCAGTTCAAGCATCGAGATCCGCTGGAGAAGACGACCAGCCACTTCCTGCTCCAGGCAGCCTGACCCCGGGGGTCCCTGCTGTTGTGCTTTGTATCCTGAGCGGTCAGCCCGTCCCCACCACCCCCACCCCAAAGAAGGTCACAGCCAAGGTGCAGTCAGAACAGCTGGACTTTAATGGGCCTTTAGTAACTTCTCTGCTGAAGGCCACTGTCCCTGTTTCCCCAGGGACCCGCTGAGCGGCTGGGAGCTGCAGGCGCACAGGGGGAGGAAAGGGGAGGAAGGGGATCCCTGAGCAGGCACGAGTCAGACATGCAGGCGGCCACCGCGGGCCTTTCGTGCTGGGCGGGGCAGGCAGCGCTCAGATGGTCTAGGGGACCATGCCCCACCACTTGAAGGCAAAGGGCACCCGGCGGATGTTGGCACAGGAACAGAAGTCTCCGATTTCGGTCAGGTAGCAGTCGAAGTCGTCGATGAAGGTGCACTGGAAGCCCAGCGGCTCCAGGAGCCGGCAGACCCGCTCCTCCAGGCAGCAGGTGCCGTTGACCCGGGGCCCGAAAGGCTTGGGGATGCCCAGGTTCAGGCCCATCACAACCATCTGCAGCTGTCGGAGGGGGGTTCGGTGGGTCAGGCCTGGAGAGGGGTCAGAGCCGTGGAGGAGAAGCCCCCCAGTCCTCTAGGCTTCAGGGAAGGCCACGGGGTTCAGGGCAGGCAAAACCCAGCTGTGTCTGCGGTTGGGCTAGACCAGGAACAAGCAAGCACGGGGCCCCCTTCCCCGAGCCTGTGCTCAGGCAGGTGTCACGCATCCATTTGAGCAGCCCTCCCCACTCTGCTGAACCCTCCTGTGACTCTGGCACTTCTCAGTAGCAAGACCAAAATCCTGCCCAGCTGAGGCCTGGCTTTGCCAGCTTCCCCGGTTCCCCTCCATTGCATTCCTCCCGTCCCGGCACTTGGGTCTCCTTTGTGTCATCTCGCCTGCCTCTGCTGGAATGCTCTCCACCCCCAGTTGTGTCATTGGACTTCTGTTCACTTCGCACATCTTCACTCCAGCATCTCTTCCTCAAACACAGCTTCTCCCACCATTACCCACACCTCCCTTCTTCCAGGGTCGGGAAGGGCTCTTATATTCCATGCCCAGAGGGCCTCACTGGTTTTGTAAAAAGAACCATTTGCAACAGAATGCAGGTCCTGCATCCCCTGGGCTTAAAGAGGCCTGCAAGTGTTTTAAGAAATTGACAAGTGTTTCAATTAGTTTTTGGTGCCTCCATGAGGGGTCACAGTGGTAAGAGAAAGGTCAGGTGTAGACCATGGTTGGAAGAGGCTTAGCCTAGCAGAGGTCTCAATACTCACACCCCCAAATTCCCATTTCCTATTCTAAATCGGAGGATGCTGCAGATACATGGACACCCCATGAGAGAGACTGTCTGTGGCCTTGTGGCCAGCAGATGGCTTAGCCCTGTCAACTCTGGTGTCCCCATCTATGGGGTGGGCACCTGCTTGGCGAGTCGCCCAGCCTGGGCCCCGCTCACCTGCTCCCTGCAGGGGTCTCCCCCTACTGAAGCGGGACGCCCCTTTCTCTCAGACACCCCTGTCTGCTGGGCGCCGGCCAGCCCCCCAGCCCTGCCCCCGGGACATGCAGCCCACAGCCCTCACCAGGTCGGGGAAGTAGGGCCGGGCGTAGAGCTTCTCGGTCTGCTCGCTGGAGGGGGCGTTGGCGACGCGCTCCAGGCAGAAGAGCTGCGGGATGGGGATGACGTCCTCCTCCTGCAGGCCCAGCTCCCTCTTGAGGATGCTGCGGTTCAGATGGATGCACTTCTGCGGGGTGGGGGGCAGGAAGGGAGGGTGCTCAGGTGCAGCCCCCAGGAGCCACACCTCCTGCACTGACTGCGGACGGGGGGCCGGCCCTCCGAGGTGGGGTTCGGCACAAGCGCCTGGTCTCTCAGGCCAGGATCCGTCAGCGCATCAGCAGAGGGCTGGTAACCATGGTAACATGGGGCCCCTTGGGCTTTAATCCTGGCTAGAGTGGGGGACCTGGGCAAGGGCAAGAATTGGTCCTCAGATCATTGTCAGGTCCTTAGGGACGGACACCAGCAGGGGATCCCGGGGCACATCCCTCCCCAGATCAGCTAATACCCAACGCCTGAGCCACCTCCCAGGTTTATGACGAAGGGCTCACAGCCCTACACCCAGGGTGCATGTCACCAGGACTGGGGTGCTGTCTGGACCCCCACCTGGCTGCTGCCCACCCTGCGGTGCCCAGAAGCTTCCCCGTTTCAAAGGTCAGGGCACAGTGCATGCCTTGGCCGGGAGCCCCACGGACTCAGTGGGGCAAGCGGCGTTGTGCTCATGGGCGACCTTGGGCCTGTCCTTGCCCTTCTCCAGGCCACAGCTTCCCTGTTAGAAGCTGTTTGATTTCTGCTGCTCACAGCTCGTGGTTCACATCTTCAGAGATCTGAGGTGCTGGGCAGTTTCACCCAGGAAGAGTCGAGAAGACCCTGGTGTGCTCCCTGGAGAAGCTGGGGCTGCTCACCCACGTTGGGTCCGACACCCGGCGACTTGGGTCACACGGGGGTTTGAGTCCGTTTCCCAGCTCATAGACATTGGTTCTATGAGCCTCACCATCCGCGGGACAAGATAAGTACTCCACAGGGTTACTGTGAGGGTTGGATCACTGTGCAGTTAGGGACCCACTGCTGAGGTGGTCCTTGCCTTTTAGAGCAGGTCCCCACCCCATCCTTGGTCCGTACCTCCACATAGTCATTCTGCTTCCTCATCTTTTCGTCAGCCAGAAGTTGATTGATGGTAACGGGCTCCCGCCCTGTAGGGAGGAGGAGAGGGCAGGCAGGCTGTGTGTCAGGGGTGGGCATGGTGGTCCAGGGCTGGGCAGACTCCTGTCCTGGGGACAGCTCGCTACTTAGGCTGCCATGCCAGCCAGGGACCATTGGGTGGCCTGCCTCATCTCCAGGGGCCCATTCTAGGTCAAATGTCACATCTGGAGCCCCAGCAGGGTCTGTGAAAGGCCCAAGAGGACTTCCACTGCCGCAACTGACCCCTCCATCCCTGGCTGGAGTGGGGGAGCCTAACCCCAGGCTTTGAGGCAGGCAGTCTGGACCAGGTTAGCAGGCGCTGTCAGCCCGCACCCAGCTGGGCACCTCTCTGCCTTCTGACCGTACAACCTGGCAACCTGCCGCCTGTGATCTTGACCGCATTATTTAACTTTGTTCTTCAGTTTCCTACTCTGCTATCAACTGAGATAACAAAGTCATTGGTGTCTGACAGGTGGTTCGTGCTCAAGGTCGCCTTCACAGGTCCTCCTCGGACCAGGAGATCCTGAGCCCCACCCCAAAGACTGGTCTGAAATCCTGCGTTTCTAACAGACGCCCAGTTTGGTGCGCTAAAGCTGCCAGTCTTCAGGCCACACTTTGAGAACTACAGCACCACCCCAACTCCCCTTCTAGGTCCCCAGAAGGGATAGGACAGGGCTGCCGTGGCACCCGGCCCCACAGTCTGTCCACTACGTCCTCCTGAAGGGTGCCCAGGAGACCCGGAAGCCCCAGTGCCCAGACAGGTAATCCAGCGTTCCCCAGAGGGAGCCACACATGGGCTCTGGTAGCATCTGGTTTGTCCCCTAGAACACGGAGCCATCCGTGTGTTAAGTTCCCCACTGCATGTATCCTGGCAGCCTCTCAGCCATCTCAGCGTTTCTGGCTGATCTGCCTGTCCTAGTACCACCAGAATTGCCTGAAAGGGAACAAGACATTCTAAGATGGCACATTCCATGCTTCCATGCTTCCCGAGGACCCCTTCCATCGGGGGAACAAAGCGGAGGTGGCTCCCTTACCATTAGAAAGAAGCTGGTCTTTCCTAAGCCCCTCAAAGAGCGTCGCATCTCCATAGCCCTCCTTCTGTTTCTCCTTGAACAGCTTGTAGCAGGAGCTGGGGCTGGCCAGGAGCAGCCGGAAGTCCTGGGAAACAGAGGAGCACGGTTAGATGCCAGCTTCCCCTCCAGAAACTTCCAGGAGTCTTCAGAAGAGGGCAGGAGACGTCCCCAGACCTTTTTGCCCTCCACCTTGTACTGTGTGGGGATGAAGCACATGAACTCGCAGGCATGGCCGGTCATCAGCCAGTCGGAGAAGAGTTCCACCGGGGCCTGGACTTGCTGGGCGCGGAGGAAGTCCCGGAGGCTCCGACTCATGTTCCGGGAGTCCTTGCTAAAGGGAAGATGCAAAGAGTAGCCCAAGAGGCAGTGTGGCCCAGGTTGGTGGCCAACGCTAAGAGCCAGGCAACCTTCGGGTAACACGCTACGCTAACCATTGGCCAGGCAGTAGCAGCGGGGCTGGTTATTAAGACACCCTTCCCATCGCGAAGCACAGGGAACGCTATTCGACATCCTGTGACAAGCCGTGATGGAGAAGAATATGAACACATATATGTATAACTGAGTTGCTTTGTGCAACAGAAATTAAGACCTTGTAAGTCAACTATACTTCCATAAAAATGGAAATTCTTTACTCTGGCTCAACTCAGGACTGAGCCAAAGGATTCTAGATAAAAGACTGAGCCCCCAGGACACAAGCATTTCCTGGCTGTATAACAGATTAACAGCCACCAAGAAATCTAGCCACACGTCTGTGGCAGTAACATCTTGTTGGGTCAACAGGCCAACCAGATGTAACGTGCTTCATTTGAAACCCTGGAAATTGCCATTCGGAATGAGCAGTTTGTCTGCTTTTTCTCCCTCTCGTCTCCTACGCAAAGACTCAGAGGGCCTGACTTGATGGGTTAGGACCCAGAGCAGAAGACCATCAGGTCCCCCGGGAATCAGGCGGATCCAGGAGAACTTTGAGGGTTGCTCCCCTTGGTTTTAAGGCAGCCACCACCTGGCCTCCCACCTCACCTGGGGTAAAAGCTGCTGCCAACGAGGACCCTGCCCAGGGGGTACTCTTTCCCTTGGGCCTTCACGGGGGGCGACACCATCAGTTTCCCAACAGCGTCTATGCTGGCCACCGTGTGGTCTTGGGTGCGCAGAGTCAGGTAGCCAACCCCAGGGCTCTGGAGGGAGACCCAGCCAGGGCGGCTGTCAGGAGAGAGGGGCTTCAAGCCTCCGTCTTACCCATCCCAGACTCTCGGTAGAGTCCCACCCCCTCCCCTAGACACCACCAGGGCCCCTCTCCCTGGCACCCATCACTTCCCAGCAGGCACCAGACCCGAGAAGGCGGACCAAGTTCAGATCAGTCAAATCGAGCCCCCACCAGTGAGTATTTCATGGGGAAATCGTCGAGCTTGGCAACCCGAGGGGTGTCCAGGACCAAGGAGACAGTCTTGTGGGGAGCCTGGGTGTAGCAGAATGCCATTTCATCCTGGAGGAGACAGGGGGATGGGGGCTGAGTTCCTCTCGCTCCATCAGCTACTTTCCCATGCTCAGTTCTCCAGCCAGTGTCCCTCTACACAGCCCCCCTCGCCCCGTCTTCCTGCAAACTCCTGCTCAACCCTCAAAACCCTACTCAGGCACTCCCCCCTCTCCTTGGGGGCGTTCCCTGATCAGTCGTTCTGTTCATCAGGTTTAAAACCTGATGAGTCACCCAAGATTCCTCCTCCTCTCCTCTCCTGCACCCTAGTCCATGAACAAATCTTGTTCAGTTTATTTCCAAAATCTGTTCCCAGTGGAGTCCTCTCTGGGACTTCAGGGGAAGCCACGTGGGGTTGACAGCCTGTTGCCTGTGTGACTGCAAGACCCTCCAACCTGCGTCTCTTCTGATCTTGCCCCTTCCTAAGGCTGGCTCTATTTCTCAGCCAGAGGGTCTCTTTAAAACCTAAATCAAGGTCTTCCCTGGTGGTCCAGTGGTTAAAAGACTCCATGCTTCCACCGCAGGGGGCACGATCAGGGAACTAAGACCCCACGTGCTATGCAGCACGCCAAACAAAACAATAATTTAAAAACCCTAAGTCAGAACATCCAACTCCCCTGGTTCACATCTTTCAGTGTCACCTTGCCTGGGACCGATTTCCTCTCTTCCTTAACTTGGCTTAAAACTTCCCCGATAAATAAAACTTCGCTCTTATACCTGATGACTGTTGGCTCTGATCCACACCAGCCTCTGCTCAGCGCAGGGGGATCTCAGCTGTTCGTGTGCCTGAAGGGTCCTACTTCCAGGCCACCTCCACCCCAACCTTTGCACCACCAGCTCCTACTTGCTCAGTTTGAAGACTGTCCTGACCACCCACACCGCCGAGGCTGGTCTAGTAACTCATCCGACCGTCTCGTGTTCCTGCTCTCACAGCACTTAGAGTTCTGCTGTGGTGAGCTCGGGGGCAGAGGTCGGTATTCTCTCATCTCTGCTACATAGAGCAGGGCTCGTTTGTGAATGGAGAACCGGACCTCAAAAGGCTGGGCTCGACACTTCCTGCTCAGCCAGGGTTGAGCTGGACCCTGCAGCTGGAGGCGTCAGACCCTCGGACACCTGGGACTTAGGGTTATGTGTTCTGTGGTCCCCAACATGAACACTCTGGAAGGGGAGGAGGCTGGACCCTAAGCTTTCTCCCTTAGTGGCTTGGGCAAGTCATTTCACCTCGGCCCCCGCCGAGGCCCTGAGAACAGGGATGTCCCTGATCAGTCTTAGCTTCGCTGGAGGGTTGAGTGGACACTGGTGAGGCCTGATGTGTGTGTCACACGTGGCATCGCCCCTGCCCCTTGCCCACGGGGGTTGTTACCTGGAGCCACCGGCCCAGGCGGTTGGGGTCCTCGTAGACGGACGCCACCTGGCTGTTGCTCCTTTCGCTGAGCTCCGTCACAGTGCTCACGAAGCCCTGGACCTGCAACTCTCTGCCACGGGAGACGAGCCGGTCTGGGGAGGCCGCCAGCTCTCCCACCTGCTGTGACCTCTCAGCGCCAGGGGGAGGGGGTGCCCCTGCCCTTGAGGGCAGCAGAGTGCTGTCCCCCCCTCGCGGAGCCCCAGCTGGCGCGCCCAGGCTGTGCCCAGCCCAGCCTCACTCGGCCCAGTTCACGTCGAAGTCAGATCAAGAGTTGCCAGTGTCAGTCTCTGCTCTGGGGCCCTAGGACCGGCTCGTCCCTACTCTGCAGTCCCCTCCACCCGCTGTCCCAGCGGTCTGGGAACTGCCTCAGTCCACCCACCCAGGGGCGGTCTCTTCTCTCCCCGCAGAGGCTGCGTGTTTTCCTCGAGAAGCCAAGTGCCCCCTTGAGATGGCCACGCGGCCGTCACATTCACAGGGGTGTCGAGGGTGGGTCCTGAGCCCCGAGGACGTGGAGCCATCGTGCGTAGCCCCAGGCTGCCAGGTCCATAATGCCCACCCGTTCAGTGCTGGGGAGAAATAATGATGTTTGAGGCAGATGCTGAGACTACCCCATTCTACAGACAGGCCCTCATGAGCTGAAGCCAGCACGGTCACCATTGGGAAGTGTAAAAAATTTGGAGTCTACTCCAGATCCAAACCCTGAATTGCTCTTCCATGCTACTGTTCCAAAGAACCTACTTCTCAGTTCTACACAGACAAGACTACAGGAAATGGACCCGCTTGATAAGGTCTGGAACATCTGAGATGCGTGCTGGGGCAGGGAAAGCCAACCCCAGTCTCGCACAGCATCTGTGGCAAAGCTGGGTCAAGCCGTGCCTGAATACCTCCCCCATGGGAGAGTCTTTAGATCAGAGTTTCAGCAGATGCCTCCTGTGAGTCAACTTCTGTCTTCAGATACAAAAGGCAAAGATCTGATACCTGGATGTCTGCTGTCAGGAGAATACCGCAAGCTCTTCCCTTCTCATTCTGAAGCCTAGCTTTCCTCAGCAGACCCTACTCCCCTAGCAGCCCTTCCATGGCTGAGCTATTTCTATTCTATCCCTCCACTGGGTTTGGAGGAGGGGTGCAGGTCCCCCTTGGCCTAGGATGTTACATCTGGGCCACCACGACCTCTTCTGATCCTGGACTTGACAAGGTCTTATCTCTGCCCTCCCATCCCAGTGGTCTCCCCAGCTCAGAGATCAACCATCCAGCACCATCACTTCCATCTTCCCCTCACTTCTCTGCTCCCTGGGCCGCAGCTCGACCTCACTGGGATGCCTGGCTCTCAACCGCTTTTACTCCCATCAGCCCACGTCTTTGCCTTTCTCCATATCTGACATTGAGTCTGGGATGCCTCATAACAATCACACGCTTGTCTTTCTCCTTGGGCTTATCTGCCTGGAAAAACCCCCACCCTGGTTGGATTTAGTTCTATATTTCTTCTTCTCTAGAACTCTTTACTAAAAATAGTTGGGGAAACCCCACACTGGCAAGTCTCTAAGTTGGCAGCTTCACCAGGCCCTTGGCACCAGACAGCATCTCACCACTAGCACTTCCCAAGTCGGTGTGTTCCACTCTCCCGCCTCGGGAGTGGGCGAGCTGGCAGTTTAAGGCCATGTGACTTGTTTGCTCTTTTCCCCATTAAGTTTTCCCTTGTCTCCTGGATCTCATCCATTACCATTATTTTTTGCTTCCCTTAAAAAAAAAAAAAAAAAAAAAAGACACAGTTCCCGGGACTTCCCTGGTGGTCCAGTGGCTAAGACTCCATGTTCCCAATGCAGGGACCCTGGATTCAATCCCTGGTCAGGAACTAGATCCCACGTGCCATAACTAGAACCCAGCACAACCAGATTAAAAAAAAAAAAAGAGTTTGAGGGTCTGTTGCAGCCCCAGAGGCTACAACCTAAACACGCCCAGCCCTGCCCACCTTCCTTCTCCCCGCCCTGTCCTGGTTGCTCAGGCCTCCTTGCTGGGACAGTCTCAGCCTTACCCTCAGTCCCTTTATTAGTACCTGGCTTTACAGCCCTCGATCCTACGGGAAACCACGCCGTTTGCCTCTAGGTAAGAGCAGACGGGGACCATCATGGTCACTGCCGCAGCCCCCGTCTTGTAAGTATCCAAACAAGCCCTGGATGCTCGGGGGAAGGAGTGCACCTTCCTGGTGAGAAGTCTAGCCACCTTCGCCCGCCCTGCCGACAGACACAGCAGTTACAGAGAGTGGCCCGGCCCAGGCAGCCCGGCCTCTTACCTGCACAGGTACACTTCCAAAGGCATCTGGGTGCTGGGAACAAAGATGCAGGGGGCCACCCGGAACAGTACGCTGTCTTTGTACAGCACGGTCTCTGGAACCAGCTGCGATGCAAGACGCGGTCCCGCTTACATCTCGCTGCGATACAAGACCTGGTCCCTGCCCACCCTCTCCCCTTCCCCCCAGGCCTCCAGCTGTTCAGCCCAGCGCGCCCCCCGGGCCCTCACCCGAAGGTGACGACACCCCTGCCCCTCCGTGCCCCGATTTTCTGCCCGGCTGTGTGAGGTCTCCTTCCACAGCCCCTGCCCCAGGGCTGCTCGGCCACTAGGGGGCCGTACCGGGTCTTGGGACTCCTCCACCAGGGAGGCCGAGAAGGAGATCAAGCCCGAGAAGCTGGCGGATGGAAACTCTAAGGCTTCAACATAGAAGGTTTCCTTCAAGGCATCCTTCACGTCGTCCCACTGGGGCGCCAAGGTGTAGGTGTGCTGGTCAGGCCCCAGAACCAACTCGAAGGTCATAGAACTATCATCTAGGAGGAAAGGAGGGCACACCACACCTGCTGTCATAGTCCTGGTCAGAGGCCAGGCTGGGAGCCCCAGCAGAGGGGGCCAGACTGGCTGTGCTCCTAGGTTCCTGGTGTCTGGGGCTAGAAGTTTGTTCATCAGTGAGGGCCAGTTGCTCTTTAAAGATCTGCCGGGAGTTGGGACTCGAAAAAGCACTTGCCTTCAGGAAGTGAAGGCTCATGGCAGTTCTACGCTTTGACCCACTTGGGAAGAGTGTCATAAGTCTTCAAGGCGAGAGATTGTACGGAGATAGGAGAGATTGTACGGAGAAAGAGAGATTGTACGGAGCCTCATCCAGTACAAGCCGGGGCCCAGGCCTGGTCCACCAGCCTCTTGGACTGCTCCCTGTCTCCCTGCAGGGTTCCTCGCTGGCCCGGGCCAGGCCGTGAGGGGGTGAGACTCCCCCCACGTCCCCGCAGGGCCCCTGCCCAGGGGTCTCAGCAGATGTGCCGCAGGCTGGGTTGTGGCTGCCCACCACCTGGTCTCTCCCCTCTGCCGGGGGCCTTTTCTCACATCCAGAAGCACAGCCGATTTCCCCATGGGCTTCCCTGTATACTGGCCGCTAAGGTGGGGGCTTGGACTCTGGCATCCTCGCCTCCTTTGGGGCCAGGCGCTTAACAACCATCCCGTTACACAGAAAAGGCAGCGGGGACTTCCCTGGCGTCCAGGTGGTTAGGCGTCCACTTTGCAAGGCAGGGGCCGCTGGCCCAGTCGTCAGTCTAAGCGATTAAGACCCCATATGCCACAACCCCCGGGCCCTAGTGCCCCAGCCAGAGAACCCAAGCACTGCAGTGAGAGCCTGTGGGATTCAGCAGACCTGAGAAAGCCAGTTAAAAGAACATGGGCAGCAGCAGGACTGGCCACAACAGTTACCTTCACCCGGAGGCCCTCCCTGCCCTCGTGCGCCCGGGCCTGGCCCTGCTCAGCCTGGCTTCCCCTGTGCCCTCCCCACCTCCATCCCAAGCCCCTGCCTGGTCCTCGGCTCTCCGGCCATCTGCCCTGGGCTTTGGGAGCAGGCAACACGCTTATCCTTCTTGAGCTGGAGCCCCAGGGCACAGAGTAGGCCCTTCCTTGAACCGTGGGGCGTCCTCCTACCTTCTATGGACCACTGGCCTAGAGGTGGGGCACATACCCTCTGACCTTCGATGACACCTCTAGACCACCTCTTCATTCCTCACGAGTCCTGCCCCTCTGATGGACCAGCTCTCAGATAATGCCACCTGCCGCCTTCCTCGCCATACCCGACTATCACCCTCACCATCGTCTGGGTTGTTCCAGCAACAGCTGTCTCCAGCACTAGCGTGGTGGGAACCATTTACACCAGAGACCAAACCATCCAGTCCACGTCTGCGACCTTATTTCAGTGAACTCGGGGCATGCGCCACTTTGGATGCCAACGTCAAGGCTCACAGCTCAGACGCCCCCTCCGAAACAGATCCAGCACCTTTTTCCCAGTCTTCTCAGCTCTTCTACACTCTCATCCCAGCCTCAGACCTTTCTATGGGGCCCATTTCTTCCCCCCACCCTCACTCCCCTTGGCGTCCCCATCGTGTTACAAGATCCATTACCCTACCCACTCCCCCGCACACGCTGCCAGCTGCCCACCGAGACCTCAGACCCTGGCATTCAAGCCGCTGGAGAAACCACCACATTGCAATCTCCGAGGATATGATCAAACCTCAGAGAGCTGCCTCACACACAGCACATGGAAATGCTATTCTATGTCTATTAACTTTTGCACTTCCTGTATTCAGAGCACTGTATACTCATTCCTCCAGTTTTCTCCTGAATCCGTTTCCCCACCTCCACTGGAGGGTCCCATCTGTGCACGGATGTGGGGTGTTGTGCCTTCTTTAGGTACAGCCCCCACCCCCCCGCCCGGCCCGTGCCAGCCCTCACCCAACATTACCGCCACACACTTCCCTTTATGGTAGATTCCTTCCATGGCCTATGCTCACTAGTCTTGCCTATTTCACCAACTTTCTGGCCACACTGCATGACTTGCGGGATCTTCGTTCCCCAACCAGGGATTAAATCTGGGCCACTGCAGTGAAAGCGCCAAGCCCTAACCACTGGACCACCAGGGAACTCTCTACTCCAGCTTTCTCTCCACTGTCCTTCTCAAGGTCATAATGACCGGCTCTGAGAACCGAGACTTTCCCGTTGACCTGGCATCTTCGTTTCCCAACCGCACTGGCCATCGTTGATGACGGCTTTCACAACAGTGTCTTCTTTTGTTTCTAGAACCACGTGGGGTGGGGATGGGAGCCAGAGGACCTCAGGGACACAAGTCCGGCTGCAACAGACCCTGACCTGCTGCCCTAGGGCCCCAGCAGCCTCCTGACAGGGACCCTGCCCGGGGCAGGGCTGACACACACTCACTCTGTGGCCGGTAGACTCTGGCCTTCTCCGCCTCTTCCTTGGAGGTGTGGAGAACCACTCGGTAGTTCTTTATGATGTAGCTGGGCCCCTGAACTTTCAGCACCATCTGGGACAAACTCTTCACTTCTGAACCAAAGAGAAGGCGAAGGTTTAGGGGCTTCTGGAGGCCAGAGCCCCAGGGGTGGAGGGGGCAGTAGGGCTGGGGGTCGGGGGCTTGTGTCAACACTGGAGCTCCAAAGACCGCTGCCTCCTGCCCTGCCCCAGGCCCACGTCACCGTCTCTGCTACTTGCCTCCCACAGGCAGCTTGCCATCTGGTCCCCACAAACTCCTAGAACAGGGCCTGGCACAGTCAGGCCAGCAAGGGTTCCCCTCTAGCTTTGGTGTGAACCCGGACACCCCATTCTACAGCTGAGACATGGAATCTACATCCTGACCACAGGTCAGGACCGAATCCAAGAGGGCTTTTGCCAGGACACTCAGGGTCCTGCCCCCAGGATACAAGTGGGTTTTGGGAAAGGGTCTAAACTACACCTTGTCTTCTCAAGCACCTATGATGTCCCTTGTATGACCCCGTTTTACAGGTGGGGAGACAAAACCAGCAAGGTTCACACGCTCAAGCTCACGGCCAGGAAGTAACAGCAGTTTGTTATCTGACATCAGAGCCTGTGTTCTTGCCTCGGGGCCCCTTCCTGCCCAGTTACCAGCCCCAGTCATGGATCAATTGACTGGAGGGCCCAGAGCAGGGAGTCAGCCTGCAGTCTGGTCTGGAGCCTAGGGAGGGGAGGGGTGATGGCCAGCGGCCAGTTCTCACCTTCCGAGGAGAACACCTTGCTCTTTTCCACGGGCTGGCCTGCAACCGAAGGGCTGCAGTTCACAAGCAGGATGGCACCCCAGCCACTGGGGCCCCAGACCCAGGTTTTCTGTAAAAAAGACAGGAACACTGGTTCAGGCCGAAGCCAGGTGAGTCCTCAGCTTTATAGATGCTGCTCCACCTCAGGGCAGAGTCAAGCCTTCCTCCAGGGCAAACTCTTCATCAGATTCAACTCAAGAGCCTCCAGGAATGGACAGTAACATCAGGTAAGAGGGCTAGAGGAGGGCGAAGATCTAGAGGTAGGTCACCAGCTTCCAGCCTTGGCTCAGGGTCATAGGAGGTGGGGTTTGAGGAAACATAAGTCACTCAGCTGTATCCACTCTTTGCAACCCCATGCACTGGAGGCCGCTGGGCTCCTCTGTTCATGGGATTTCCCAGGCAGAAATACTGGAGTGGGTTGCCATTTCCTCCTCCTGAGGATCTTCCCCACCCAGGGATCAAACCCATGTCTGCACGGTAGGTGGATTCCTTACCAGCTGAGCCACAGGGGAAGCCCCATGGGTTTGAGGAGATGTGTTCCATCTGAGGGAAGCGCTGACACTCTGGCCTAGCTGGCTGCTGACCAGGCTAGGATGGGAGCCTAGGGACACCTAGTTACTGACATTTAAATTTTTTGGAAGTGTTAGAAATTGATGCCACTCATTCTGATTTGTATTGATGCTTTTGAACTGTGGTGTTGGAGAAGACTCTTGAGAGTCCCATGGACTGTAAGGAGATCCAACCAGTCCATCCTAAAGGAGATCAGTCCCGGGTGTTCCTTGGAAGGACTGATGCTGAAACTCCAATACTTTGGCCACCTGATGCGAAGAGCTGACTCATTTGAAAAGACCCTGATGCTGGAAGAGATTGAGGGCAGGAGGAGAAGGGGACAACAGAGGGTGAGAGGGTTGGATGGCATCACTGACTCAACGGACATGAGTTTGGGTAAACTCCGGGAGTTGGTGATGGACAGGGAGGCCTGGTGTGCTGCGGTCCACGGGGTCACAAACAGTCGGACATGCCTGAGCGACGGAGCCGAATTTGAAGAGACACGCAAGACCTCCCAGGTGGTGCAGTGGCCAAGTCTCCGTGCTCCCAAAGCAGGGGGCCTGGGTTCGATCCCTGGTCAGGGAACTAGATCCCACATATTGCAGCTAAGACCTGGCACAACCAAATATATATGTGTGTGTATATATTTTATAGAGACACTGTGGACACAGGACTTCCCAGCAGTCCAACAGCTGGGATTTCACCTTTCACTGCAGGAGTGTGGGTTCAATCCCTGATTGGGGAGCCAAGATGCCATACGCCATCACGGTCCAAGAAACCAAAGCATTAAAATAAAAACCTAGAAGTAATATTATAAAAAATTCAATAAAGACTTTAAAAATGGTCAATAAAAAATAAACCTTAAAAAAAAAAAAAAAAAAAAAAAGACTACGAAGGCCAAAGCAAGTCTGTGGGCCAGGGCTGGCCGAGCCTGTGGCTGCTTCCAGCCTCACCTTAGCCTGTTTGTCGCTCGTCTCGAAGCGCCCTCTGCGGTAGACGTCCACATCCAGGGAGAGCTCTGCAACAGAGGGGAAAAGGTCTCACCCGCTGAGACCTGCGGGATGCAGTCTCGGAGCTGAAGGTTAGGACCCCCAGGATGGCCTGGCGCCAGTGTTAGGACCCTCCAGCCTTTGGGGCAGGCTCCTGGCTTAGAAGAAATTTCTCCAGAGGCAGGCGGCGTCTCACGGGCCAGCCTGGAGGGGCCCAGGCATCCGTGGGTCTCTCCCAACCTCCCAGAGGCCCTCAGCACAGGTCCCCGTGGTCACAATGCCGTTTGTGCCCCTTGGCTTCCTCCCAGGCGATGTCTACTTGGAAGGCCCACCTCCCTAGACCTCGGGAAAGCTCTTGGTGCTCTGAGTCACAGCCAGGGCGCAATACGTGGGAATTCCAAGCCCCTTTAGGGCTGAGGATCTAGGCTTCTGCCTGAGTATCACCATAGAGGCTCCTCCTGGGTCTTTATGTCCCACCTCCCACCCCCGACCCTGCTGACTACCGTGTGACTTTACCCCGGTTCCTAGCTCTTGACATCCAGGACGCTCTCTCTCAGCTGGAAGGTCAGGGCCAAGGGACAGACCTGCTCTGCTGCCGTCCACTCAGCACCTGGCATGGGTGACCACCCAAGTACCACCCGAGGCCCTTGGGACTCAGCAGCACACAAGACCAGCCCCGCCTGCCTCGGTCTCAGGGATGCGTGCCTGGTCTCAGGCGCACACAGCAGTGGCAAGGGGCGAGAAGTAAAATGCACGCTATGTCCGATGGTGAAACGCTTCGGGGACGAGGGGACAGAGGGGTGTCTCAGGTTAGATCAGAGAAGCCTCCCAAGTGTGAGCAGAGACCTGCAGGAGACGAGGAAGTGACCGTGTTAGTATCCGGGGTGAAAGCTGTTAGGATAACAAGTGCACGGGGGCAAGTTCCAGGATCAGAGGCCAGAGTACCTAGAGCAGGATGAGCAAAGTAAGAGAAAGCGGCTGCAGGTCAGAGGGAGCATGGAGCCAGGCTGGTAGGCTGTGTGGGCAGTGGTGATGCCACTTTAACCCGAGTGTGGGCAAGCAGGAGGCGGCTCTGGGTGGATAAAGTGTTACCCTTCAGCCTTTTAAAGAGGGGCCTCTCTAGGGGCCGAGCTGAGACTGGACCTGTGGAAGATCAAGGACGGAGCAGGGAACCAACCCCACTGAGGGCTGATCAGTGACCCGGGCAGAGGTGACCGGGCTGAGGCCAGGCTCAGAGCTTCAGAAGCAGCGGGTAGCTGGGCCTGAACTAGACTTAAGGTAACCCGACAAGATTCACAATCAACGTGGGGCTAAGAGAGAAGTCAGGGTGACCCCAAGGGCTTGGCCCTGACCAGCTGGAAGGATGGAGCTACCATCAAGCCAGATGCCAGGACCATTGGGAAACAGAAGTCTGAGGTAGGGGGAAATCAGCCCAGTGTTATTCGGTGTGAGACTTTGCTCAGACACACTCAAGGAGCTATGCTGGCCAGGAGGCCTCCAAGTTTATGGGAGATGCTGGGCTAGACGGCTTTGAGAGTCATCCTGGGCTGCCCAAGCCTGCAGCACTCTGCCAGGCGAGTTGGGGGTGTGGGGGTGGCCAACGAAGGATCTAGAACTGGAATCTGAGAAGGAAAGGGCAGCCCTGGAGGAGGAAATCCGGGCACAGGGTCCCTGTGGTGTTTCAGGAGAAATGGGTCAAGAAAGGACCGCCAGGGTCACGAACACTGCAGAAAGGTCTGGGGAGAGGAAGAGCGTGGACCACTGAGGCAAGGACCATAGAGGGTGTTCTGGTACCCTTGGCGGTGGGCATCTGGTCTGAGCGGGTTCAAGGGAAGGTGAGGAAGAACCAAGGATGCAGAGAGGCAGGGAGCAGAGTTTGAAGACACCATGGAATTAGGTCTAAAAACAGACATTATAGCTCCTTCCTTAACAGAACAGGCATAACAACTTGTTTCTATTAAGGGAATAGATAGTTTGTTCTGGAACAATCTAAAAGAGGAGGGACTTCCCTGGCAGTCCAGTGATAAAGAACGCTCCTGCCCTCGCAGGGGCCACAGGTTCGCTCCTCGGTCCCAGAGGGGCCACACGCCGCAGGACCAAGGAGCTCCTGGGCCATAACTACTGCGCCCGAGCTCCAGAGTGGGTGTTCGGCAACAGGAGACACCCGAACCCCACAGCTAGGGAGCAGTCCTGCTCGCCGCAGCCAGAGGAAGCCCAGGCACAGCAACGGAGATCCAGAGCAGCCCAAAAATACAGAGCTTTTAAAGAATACAGTGGAGGGCAGGAGGGGAGGTGGTTTGCTCCATCAGCAAGTAACTGCTGAAGGATACTCTTGAGTGAGGGAGAGTTTGTCATGGTTAAGGTCAACTTGGGACCAGACATCACTGACTATAAGAGAAGCCGCCGTAGGACCCCGACACGGGTGGGTGGGGGACATGAACACGAGCGGTCCCGACAGCCTGTGTTCTGTTCAGAGAGCGAGTGAGGCTGGCCGAGCAGCGGCCGAGCTTTGAGGGAAGCAGGTACCAAACGAGTCCACAGGGGCCTCTCGTTACAGGGACAGCCCCTGCAGATCCCCTGGGCCCGGGGGGACACTCACCAATGCCCGTGAGGTGGAGCACTGCCGTGGCCACGGGCGCATCCTCGTCGGGCTGGTGGTAGAAGACCAGGACCTGTGGAGACCACCCGGGACCCCCGGAACGTTAGCGGACGGGCTGGGGGCAGGGCCCCATACCCCGGTCTGGCCGTTTGACTTCGGTCTCATGTCAGAGCTTCTGAGCTTCCAGTGTCTCCCAGGAGCCAGCACAGGGTCACTGGACTGTTACAACCCCCGGGTGTAACCACCACGACCCTCCAAGCCCTTCCACACCGAGGCCTTACCCCTGCCCGTCCAGGCTCTAACCACAGGGCAGAGAAGTCAGGACTAAGTTCCTCAGCCAGTAAAAGGGGTGGAACAGGATTTATGATCTGGGCCATGCAGCTCTAGAGGTCAAGCTTTAAGTTGCCCTCCATGTCCTTCCCACTACACCGCCCCTCCTGGGACCGCTCGAGATGGGCTGTGAGGATGTGGGGCCTCCGATGGGCCAAGCTGCCCAGAAAGAGGCCGCTGGGGGCGGGGGCGCCTGTCCTGGGTCTCGCAGCGACCTCTGCTTGCAGAGGAGTCTTCATACTTTAGAGAAAGCCCTGTCCTTCAGCCTCTGGCCTTGACCACAGGCCTTCCTCACGATCCACAGAACTAGCTGTTAGCTGGGGCCCAGGGTAAGCGTCTCAGTCCTGGTGGTGCTGGAGGCGGAGCCCTGGGCAGACACTTCTCAGGTGCTCTGGGCTCAGCCAGGCCACGTCACAGCCTCAGTCCTTATCTGAAAGGCTCAGATAAGCATCCTACCTGCCTCCTGGGCTTCCCTGGCGGCTCAGCTGGTAGAGAATCCGCCTGCGATGAGGGAGACCTGGGTTTGATCCCTGGGTTAGAAGGATCCCCTGGAGAAGGGAACGGCTACCCACTCTGGTATTCTGGCCTCGAGAATTGCAAAGAGTCAGACACGACTGAGTGACTTGCACGTCACCTGCCTCTTGGGGGGTCACTTGCCCTGGGCGCGGGGTGCAGAGGAGGCTGTGTGCTCCCCTCAGTCATCCCAGCTTAGCCCCCTGCTGACTATCCTCTGGAACATTCTGGCAATAAGAGCCCCCCCGCCCGGTCCTAAACGTGCTTCCCTCAGCTGTTCCTGCTCACCCTCACAGTGGGGTCACCTGGGAGCTGTGAGGCCCAGAGGATGGTTTGGTGGCAGGGGCCGTGGCCCGGGGATCAGGTGGTTCTAATTCCGAACCATCACTAACCGCTCGGAGTTGACTGAGCCCGTTGTACGAGCTGAGAGCCCACGTCTCTGCCACGGGCCCCCTCAGGGCGGCAGCCTGCCCGGGGGAAGGGCACGGGCTCGGATCCTGGTCTGCCCGTTTCCTCACACATAAACAGAGGAAACGCCGACCTCGGGAAATGCGACTTGATACCTGGTACTCAGCATCGGACGAGTTTCATTAAGAGGCTCCTATCTGGGAGGCCAGCCTCAGCCAAAAAGCCTGTCTGAGTCCTGCTGCTGAAACTTTAGGCCAGACTTTAAAAAAGCTAATTTGGAAGCTAGTGCGGTGGTCAGAAGCACGTATGGAGGAGACAGACACACTTGAGCTTGAATCCCTGTTCAGCCAGTTACCGGCTTGGGCAGGGTGCTTCTCGGTTTCTTCGCCTGTAAGATGGGGTCACGGAGCGCCCGCCTCACAGGTTGGTTGCAAGCGCTGAATAAGATCGACAAAGCATTTGGCTCTGAATTTTTCATAGACTCGGAGCTCAGGAAATACCAGCTGTCAGGAGGGAGCCCCTGGGGCGTGTTAGCGCCTCCTGGGAGAGCTGCCCTCACCTTCCCCCATCCCAAGACCTACCTTGCCCTCGTCCTCGGCGAAGTTGGGGGATGTCATCGCCACCAGCACATTTTTGGGGGATGACAGGGGCCAGCGGGTCGTGGCCGGCTCCTCCTTGCTCTCCACCGGGGCTGCGCCGCAGACACGGACCACGACGCCCAGAGACGCGTCCACGGAGAAGGACTCGCAGCTCCGCGGGGCACACCTGGGGCCAGCGGGCAGACAGAGCTTGGTGCACAGGAGCCCCGCCTTCCCGGCCCGGGGCGCAGCTGGAGGGCTGTCCCCCACCTTCCCGGCCTGGGGCGCGGCTGGAGGGGGTGCCCCCCGCCTTCCCGGCCCGGGCGCGGCTGGAGGGGGTGCCCCCTTCTCCAGCTCACAGGAGCCTCCCTCAGTCAGTCCGCACAGCCTCCTCGGGGGTCACCCTCACCCCATGTCACGGGGAAGGGGACCAAAAGAGGGCAAGGCACGTGCTTCTAAGGTCCCACAGCCTAGGAGCGGCAGAAACAGGACCAGGAGGCCCTTAAAGACCCAGACTCGGCTCCTTGAGATGGAGCAGGATAGCAGGGTAGTTTACAGAGCGTGCAGTTAACCCCCGACTCCCGCGTAAGCCAAGGGCGCCCCAGGCAAGGATCAGTTAACCCCCGACTCCCGTGTAAGCCAAGGGCGCCCCAGGCAAGAAGCCGCGCCAGCCTGCCTGCCCGGGCCCACTCCCAGCTCCTCACCCGCTGACGTCTAAGAAGATCTCCATGCCCAGCACACACACAGCATGGGCTGGCCTGTCCAGGGACAAAGGGACGATGTTCCGGAAGGGCATGGCACGGCCCTCTAGCCTGGCTACCCCTGCCAGGTACGGTAACCTCTGACGACCCTGGGGTCGCCTCCACTGCCAGCCCCTCTTATGGGCTCAGGGCCACTGCAGCCCGCCCCCTTGTTAAGGAGGCCATAGCAGCTGCTGGAGTGTAACTGATTTCCTCCACGGAGGTTTGCTGGGAGGAGAGGCGCTGCTGAGGTGCAGCTGGGGTCAGAGCCGGGGCATCACCAACTCATTAAGCAGCTAATGCCTGCAGACCTGCAGAGGCTGAGGCTGGCTGCCTGGGGCTCTGGCCTCCAGCTGGAAAGCTGGAGCCTGGGATTGGTCAACCTGGCCTTGGCGCTGGAGGCTTAACTCAGGAAGCTGTCAGGAGCAAGTGTCTGTAGGGGGTGCATGGGGCCCTGGTCAGGAGCGGGGCACGGGGCAGCCCCTCTAGACTTTGAGGCCTCGATCCTACGGTGTGGGTTCCTGGAAAGTGGTAAGTGATGGGCCAGTGGTTCCCAGGGCCCTGAGGGCTGCAAAAATGAACAGGGAATGGCGCCTGTTAAAGCTGCAGATTCCTGGGGTGTGGTCCAGGCAGTTGCGTCCCCTCCCCAGGTGATTAGGGGTCTCCTTGAGCACAGCTGTGTCATTGGCTCCCAGCAGGGGCCGGGCCGGGATCGGTGGAAAGAATGGATGAAGGACCGCCACTGAGCAAGGTCGCCAGCAGCTCCCCATCTCCGCTGAGTTCACTGAGGCGAGAAATGAGAACACCTGCTCTAGCCCACGAGGCTCACCAGCGGACTTTAAGACTGTTTGTTTTAAGTGTGGGTTACGGTTTTTCTTGAATACGTATGACAGTCACATGGGTCTAGGTTCAAAAGGGGGCTTGCAACACAGTTTCCCTCCTTTGGTCTCTCCCATTAGTTCCCTAATGTGGAGGCAGCCAACGGCATCGGGTTCTTCTAAGTCTTTCCAAACAAATGTTAACAGGTCACCAAGCCAACGTGAACCTACGTCCTCCCCCTCCTTTATACCTTTATGCTCCACACTAGTCCATACCTGGCTATGTTCACTTCACAGCATGACTCAGAGAGAAGTTCTTCATGTCAGGTATGTATGAGGCGGGTAAAAAAGCATCCCGATCCTCTGTTACGGCTGTGTAGTGCTCCGAGTGCGTCTGTCTCATTATACACACGCATTTGTTTTCAATCTTTGGCCCTGGCACTTGATGCTGTGGTGACTAAGCCGTGTATAACAGCCAGGGGGGACGCAAACTGGGTGCCGTGTGAGGGTCACAGTGAGCCGGGCTTGCTGAATTTGAGGTTAAAAGAAAAACAACCCTTTGCTGGAGGTTTTAAGTCTGCAGTGTAACTGTCAGGAGTGGCTTGTTCTGGGGGCTCTTGCAGGCAGGGGGTGGCCAGGAAAACTCTAAAAGCCCCTCAGGTAGGAGCCACCCACCATGCGTACACTCTCACCCCAAACGACTCACACCCAGCTGGCCGTCTGCTCGTACACGTCAGCCAGAGGCTGGCTGGTGGGTGCAGTGGTCTGACTGGGGAGGGCTGGGCTCAGGGATCTGGAGCAGAGCAGCTCGGGGGCTCGGTCCCTCCCACCCGGGGGCAGCCCTGCCCTGTGTGCGGGGGGCTCCAAGTATGGTGGGGGGCCCCTCGGCCTGGTGCAGAGACATCTCAGGCGTGAGAGGGGCTTGGCTCTGTCTAGCGCAGGTCCTGTTACCCCTCTAGGGAACACTTGTTCACCACTGACTCCCCAGCACCCAAAAAAGGGAGGGCCCTGGACACGGTGGGTGCTCAATACACTCTTGTGGCCCCAAATGACTAAACGACCCCCCATCCCCTCCCCTCCCCAGGCCAAAATAACCCAGTGGGCTTCCCCAGGTCTCCCAGTGAAGTGAGGGGTTTGTAACCTTAAAACAACTCTGCATGGATCTCCACACTTCCTCACATGCTCATCCCATGTAGGAAGTCCTGCCTCGGCCCCGCAGTGACATTTCCACATCACTCTGAGACGGTCAAGTCCCAGGGTCCCTGGCTGATGCCATGGCATTTGGGGTGGAGGCACTAATTCCCCAGCTGCTGCAGGCGATGGCTTCTGGCTGCTCACAGCAAGTCTCCCTCCCAAAATCGTCTACTGCCAGTTCCCGAGGTCATCATTCCTCTTGGGGGCAGCTACACCCACCGTGGGGAGACAGCGGGCAGGCCTCTTGTCTCAATTCAGGACAACTCTGAGGACCCAGCCCAGAGCATCCCAGAGGGTTTCCCAAGCCCTCAGTGACCGCTGCATCCCAGCTCATCATCTCCTGCTGCCCCTCCCCCACGCCCTCCCACATGTGGTTCCTGAGAGCACCCCCACACCCCACCAAAAACCTCCTATGAGGAAGCCTTCATCTCAGAATCTGTTCCCAGGAACCAGACATACAACAGTCACCAAACAACCTCGATTCAGAAGTGACAGTTGCTGTGCTGTGCTGAGTTGTGACCGTCTAGTCAAAGCTGTGGCTTTTCCAGTTATCATTCGACGTGAGAGTTGGACCATAAAGAAGGCTGAGCTCTGAAGAACTGAGGCTTTCCAACTGTGGTGCTGGAGAAGACTGTTGAGAGTCTCTTGGACTGCAAGGAGATCCAACCAGTCCATCCTAAAGGAAATCAACCTTGATTATTCAATGGAATGGACTGAAGCTGAAGCTGAAGCTCCAATACTTTGGCCACTTGATGCGAAGAACTGACTCATTGGAAAAGACCCTGATGCTGGGGAAGATTGAGGACAGGAGGAGAAGGGGACTAGAGAGAGGACGAGATGGTTGGGTGGCATCACCGACTCGAGGGACTTGAGTTTGAGCAAGCTCCAGGAGATGGTGAAGGACAGGGAAATCTGGTGTGGTGCATCCATGGGGTCGCAAAGAGTCGGACACGACTGAGTGACTGAACAACAGCCCACTCCAGTATTCTTGCCTTCTTGCCTGGAGAATCTCGTGGACAGAGGAGCCTGGTGGGCTACAGTCCACGGGGTCGCAGGGTCAGACACGACTGAACGACTAACAGAGGGGCTGCTCTGGCTTCCCAGGCGGCTCAGTGTAAAGAATCCACCTGCCGATTCAGGAAGCCCAGGTTCTATTCCTGGGTCGGGAAGATCCCCTGGAGAAAGAAATGGCAACCCACTCCAGTATTCTTGCCTGGGAAATCCCACGGACAGAGAAGCCTGGCAGGTACAGTCCATAGGGCTGCAAGGAGCTCGGACATGACTTAGCAACCATACAACAACAGTAAGAAGGGCTACTCTGACCACCAGCTCATCTCTCCAGCCTTCTGCAGCCCCAGGGATCTGGCGATACATTCAGCGTTTGTTTGCTGAGCTCCGTCGCTGCTCCAAGCTGCCCTACCGGTCAGGTCTGGGGACAGCCTCACACCAGCCTCCCCTTGTGCCCAGCCCCTTCTGTCCACAAGAAACACCAGTGCGTCTTCTGTCCCGGCAAATCCCGAGGAGGGCTGGGGGTGCGGATAGCTGATTCTGTTCAGAGAAGCCCACCGTGACCTGGTGTGTGGATCCCTTCCACCTCAGTCCGTGTGAGGGCAGACGCTCCGGATGACCATTTTCCCCACCATCACATTCTCCGCGCCCCCGCCTGAAAACGGTATCTCTGGATGTTTTCTAAGCCCCCCAGGCTCTACGTGGCCAAAATCAGGCCTCAATTTTCAAGACCTCAAGTCACCAAGTTTTATTTTCTAAAGAGCAATCAAAGTCCAAAAGTCAAGGCCATGAAAGAAAACATTTAAGAAGCACGCAGTGGGGAGTCATAACCTCATTCCACAAAGCCCGTGGCCCCTACTCCATGCTGCGTGTTTCCAGCAGGAAACACGAGGGACGGGGCCCGCTTTAGGGGGCGTTCATGCTGCTGGAGTGGAAACGATGAACGGAGGGTGAGCGCGAGGCCGCAGACGCTGGGCGTGGGGACAGAGCTCTCTCCCGCCGTGGGTTCTTGCCTGCCATGCGTCTTGTTTCTTGTCTAAGGACAACGTGAACGGGAACCCGACTCTGAGGCTGCATCTTTGCCCTCAAACCTGGTAAACGTCGGTGTGCGGTCTACGGACAAGCCTGAGGCTGGTGGGACCGGATCCCTGCTGCTCTTTCTGCCTGTCGTCTCTGTGATCGGTCTACACTTATAAGTTTATTTTTTATCATGTTGCTGTTTAGTGGCTCAGTCGTGTCCAACTCTGCGACTCCATGGACTGTAGCCCCCCAGGCCCCTCTGTCACTGGGACTTCCGAGGCAAGAACACGGAGCGGGAGAGCGGTGCCCGCAGCTGAAGGACGATGATGCCAAGCGCTGTGCTCCCGACAGTCCCGCACCACTGCGGACCCACGGGCGAAAGAGCCGGCACCCGCCCCAAGAACGAGGGAGACGAGAGGAGGTGAAGCGAACCCCATTAGAAGATCCAAGAGCTGTTTTGAGCTACTTCTTGTGAAATTCCTCCGCTCCTGGGAAGCCCAAAACTGGCAAGAAAAGCAAACAGCAAACCTTCATTAAGCCTTCTCCCGAGGAAGCGCAGCTGTGGTCAGAAGCATTTGACGAGCTGCTAGCCAGTAAATATGGTCTTGATGCATTCAGGGCTTTTTTAAAATTTGCACTCTATGAAGGAAATATTGAATTCTGGCTGGCCTGTGAAGACTTCAAAAAAACCAAGTCACCCCAAAAGCATTCCTCAAAAGCAAAGAAAATATATACTGAGTTCATAGAAAAAGAAGCTCCAAAAGAGATCAACATAGACTTTCAAACCAAAACTCTGATTGCCGAAAACCTGTGGCTGCTTCACAACTGCCCAGAAAAGGGTGTACTGTTGTCTCACGAAACCCCAAGGCTGAGAGTCTGTGTTTGAACTGTCAGCTGCTGTGTGTACGAGAATGAGTGACAGTGTCCACCAAGAGTGCCAAAAACTGTCCTGATGGCAGCCAAACCTTGAAGCGGTCTTTGAATACTTTTAATAAATTTTTTCTGATAAATAATGTTATCGAATGTTTGGCCCAGATGTGTGTTGGGGTGTTTTTTTTGTAATTAAATCTGGCAGAAACAAGATTCTCCTCTAGGAGAGAAGAGGTATCAGTTGATGGGCCGGTTGAGTAAGAACCGACGGTCCTTAGAACTGAGAAATCACAGCTGTGGGGAGATGCTGCTCCCACCTCTAACGCTTCGGTGAGTCACAGGAGGTCAGACCATCACCGAGGGATCAACCTTCTAAGATAATCATATAGTAAAAATCAAGCTTATTGTTGAAAATACAAGAACATTGCTTTAAAGCCCTTCATGAGTACAGAACAGCTAAACATGAGAAGTAAATTGATGTAACAGAGACAAAGCACCAACATTATTCACGTAGCTACGCCGGCGTCCAGGCCAGGAGCCCCCGAGGGAGGCCGGCTCAGGGCTGCATGTGCCACCACTTGAAGGGGAAGGGCTCCCGGCGCACGTTGGTGCCGCAGTGCACGTTCCCCTGCCGGACGTGGTAGGCGTAGTAGTCGTCGATGAAGGCGCAGTGCAGGCCCAGCGGCTCCAGCAGGGACCGCACCTTCTCCTCCAGGCAGCAGCGGCCGTTGATGACGGGCCCGAAGGGCTTGGGGATGCCCAGGTGCTTGCCCAGCACCAGCATGTTCACCTGCAAAGAAGGGGGCGCCCAGGTCAGGGGCGGCATCGGCTCCCAGCCCAGCACCTTCTCTGTGCTCAGAGGGGGCGCCCAGGCCAGGGGCGGCATCGGCTCCCAGCCCAGCACCTTCTCTGTGCTCAGAGGGGGCGCCCAGGTCAGGGGCGGCAGTGTGTGGCTTGCAGCACCACCTGAGTGTCCCCTAACAGGCCCACTTCACAGGCCAGCAAACTGAGGCCCAGCAAGGTGATGTGAGCTACTGAAGGCCAGGGAGTGAGGCGAGGTCCTGTACCCAAGGCTTCAGACTCTGGGGTCCTTGTTCTCAACCCTTTCCCTCCCTCCTCGCTGCCACCATCTGGCAAACTTGATTCCTCAAGGGCCCGCTCCAAGGCCACTGCCTCCGTGAAGCGGCCTGTGACTCTCCAGAGTCTGGCAACTAGTCATCCTCTGGGTCCCACAGCTCCTAGCAGAGTGCCTGGCACAGAGGAGGCACTTAGCAAAGATCTGCTGATATTACGACCAGGTGAACAAGGGACTGCCCATTTTACAGCACTTTCCATACATAATACGTTATGAAAATGACGGTTTCCTCCACAGTCGTCTACATAAGGTATTATATTGGGAGGTGGTCTGTGGATTTGAATCCCAGGACTATTACGCAGCTGTGCAGCCTTGGGCAAGTCACTTGGCCTCTCTGCGCCTCATCAGCGGAAAGAGCCAGACACGTTTCCAGGCTGTGACGGTGGATGAGAACAGGCATGCATGCAGAGCCTGTGCAGCATGTGATGAGCCCGGAGTCGGTCTCCAGGGCTCGTGAGTCGCTGCAGGGACATCCAGGCGCTCAGAGCCAGCCCGTGCTGGGTGCCTGGCACTCTCGACGTCCCCGCCTGCCCCACACCCAGGCTCCCAGCTCCCGTCACGGCTCCCGCTGGGGCCTCACACGGAGGAACCGAGTCAGCCCTCAGTGTGGCCGACTCCTTCGACTGAGACGCTGCACCCCCAGCCACATGCGTAGCTTTCTTTCCCCCTGGGCTAAACTGCAGAAAGAAATGAAATGCTTGGGGCCAAGGAATTTTATTCAGGAGTGGGGGCTAAGAGGATGGTGCTCCCTCCAGTCTAGTTTGAGCCAAGGAATCCCTTCTCCTAAACAAAATTTTCTGCAATATGTCAGAGCACAAAACGGAGGCAAATCCAAACCTTGTGAGTGAGGTCCTGTCCTGTAGAACCCAGTTTGCAGACCACCCGGCTGGCTCTTACCTGGCCTGACACAAGGAAGCCCAAAGCGGGCGCTGCAGCCAGACCCCAAGCTCTGAACCCCAGCTCTTGCCAGAGACCTGACCCCCGTGCCAATCATCTGTAAAGCGGGGGTGACGACAGTCTTTCACCCCCAGGTGGTTGCCTCTTAAAGGCGCTGCAAGCTGGAAGGGGCCACACAAACCCCAAGGGTGAGGAGACAGCCAAGCCTCCTGGATCCACAGCCCAAGCGGCCTCTCGGACTTAAGACTGCGGGCGAAGCTGGGTGGGCTTGGAGGTCCGCATCCTCACCATGTTTGGGAAAAAGGCTTCGGCCTTGGCGGTCCCTCTCGAGTCTTTGATGAGCTTGAAGAGCTGGGGGATGTCCACGATGTCCCGCTCCGTCAGGCCCAGCTCCCTCTTCAGCACCGCCCGGTTCCAGTCGATGCATTTCTGGGGGGTGGGCAGAGGGGCGGCGGTGGGCGGGGCGAGGACTCGGGTTTGGGGGGGCCCGGGGGGGTGCAGGCGGGGCGGTTTATCCCGGAGGACCTGAGACAGGGCCAGGAAGGCAGCGCGGGGCCCCTCCTGGTCCTCCCTCCTGCTTGCCTTTTGCTCAGCCCCTTCCTCGTCTCTGCTTCAGCATCGCTGCCTTGCCCGTCACTCAGGCACTTGGCCTCTTTAACGCCTCCGTGCCTGTTTCTGAGTTTGCCCTGTCTTTCTGTGACTTTGCCAACTCTCTCTTTTCTGGACTTCACCTTGAGTGTGATCCTGTCTCTCTCTGTCTCTTTCTCTGTCTCTCTCACACACACACGCACACACCGACCCAGATCCTGGGACTGATACCCGGAAGGCCATGTCCTGGGCTTCTAACCTCGGGAGGAGGGCTGGGCGTGGGGGTGGGGCAAGGGTCAGGTTGCCAGGGGTGTGACATGCCCTGAACGCCAGGCTAGTACCTCCACATACGAATTGTGTTCTTTCAGCTTCTTGTCAGAAAGAATGTCCTTTATATTCTGCTGTTTTTTTTCTGTCATGGAGAAAAAGAAAAAGAATCAGGTGAATTCAGAGATCCATTTTGCTCTTCCCAGGAGGTCCAGTAGGGACTCAGTTTTCCCATCTATAAAATGGGGGCAGCAATGATTCTGAACACACAGGTTTGTTATGAGCATCTGGGAAGTAAATGACTTTAATAAAATAATTTACCCTGGGTAAGTTGTTATTAAGAGCATTACTTTCAGTCTCGTAAATTCTCTTGTCTCCAAAGGAATCCCGTTTCAGAGGGGCAAACAGAGGCCTGACCATTGCCTGATGCTCTATGACATACACAGATACTAGGTGAAAACTCTCAGTTGTAGTGACTTTAACCTCTGACTCCAGCCTGAGTCTGTGGACATCACTGAAAAAAATATTTCATTCTGTGCTCTATCCGGACTGAACTTTTTTTCAGGTCTTAAAACACATCTTGCTTTCTCCTGCCTCTGAGCCTTGGCTGTTCCTTCTGCTTGGATTATCTAGACTATCTTTAGTCCCATCCCACTGCCCCAATTTTCTGGCCAACTCCTACTCACCTCTCATACTCAGGCCTGATCTTTGCCTCCTCCAGGAAGCCTTCCTTGGGCTCCTCCCAGACACCCCTCAAAGCCCCTGTGTTGTTGCTTCCTGAACTCACTTGCCCTGGACTGTGAATCCCGAGGGCAGAGACCTCCTCCTCCCTGCTCACGCAGCACCCCCAGCGCCCAGCACAGTGCCTGGTGCCCGGTGGCTGGGCAGAAGATCTCAGTGGCCTGAGTGATTCCATCTGATGATGGGAGACCACGTGAAGGCAGAGGAAGGTTCCCAGGGGAAAGAACAGACGCGGCCAACTTACTCTTGACCCCTTGGAACAGCAGGACCTCCCCGTGGCCCTCCTTCAGCTGCTCCTGGAACAGTCTGTAGCAGGACCTGGGGCTGGCCAGGAGAAGCCGGAAGCCCTGGGGGCAGAAACCCTGCGGTCAGAGGTTAGTTTGGTCCCTGGGGTTCCCAGGGAGGAAGGCTCTGCCAAGGCTGTGGGGAGTGTGGGCTTGGCCCTAGGCTGGCTGCTTCTCCATGCCCCCTTCTGGGTGAGGGAGAGACAAGATTTGGGAAGATAAGGTCAATGCCCGCCGCCCCCCCCACCCCAGCAGAGGCAGAGCTGAGTCTGGGAACCCAGGAGGGAGGCCTGTGGCTTCCTTCAGGCAGCCCCCTGGACCACACCTTCTTGTGCACCGGAACGAAGCTCAGGAACTCATCCACGTGGCCCACAGACAGCCAGTCTGAGTAGAGTCTCACCGGGGCCTGCACCTGCTGGGCCCCCAGGAAGTCCTGGAGGGCCCGGTGCATCTCCTGGCTCTCCTTGCTGCCAACACAGGGGCGAAGGAGTGTTACGGGGGCACAGGTATGCTTTTGAGCTGTGGTGCCGGAGAAGACTCTTGAGAGTCCCTTGGATGGCAAGGTCAACCCAGTCAATCCTAGAGGAAATCAACCCTGAATATTCATCGCAAGGACTGACTCTGAAGCTGAAGCTCCAATACTCTGGCCACCTGATGCCAAGAGCTGACTCACTGGAAAAGACCCTGATGCTGGGAAAGATAGAAGGCAGGAGGAGGAGGGGATGACAGAGGATGAGATAGTTGGATGGTATCACCGAATCAGCGGACATGAGCTTGAGCAAGCCCCGGGAGAAGGTGGAGGACAGGGAAGTCAGGTGTGCCACGGTTCATGGTCCTGAGCGGCTGAGCAGCAGCGATGGGCAGACGGCGTCCCTGGGGCTCAGACGGGAAAGAACCCACCCACTGTGCCGGAGACCCGGGTTCCATCCCTGGGTCGGAAAGATCCCCTGGAGGAGGAAACGGCAATCCACTCCAGATTCTTGCCTGGAGAATCCCATGGACAGAGGAGCCTGGTGGGTTTCAGTCCATGGACTCACAAAGAGCTGGACTCGGCTGAGCAACTAAAGCTTTCACTTTCATGCAGAGACGGGGGTGGGGGAGTCCACGAGGGTGGCGGTTACCAGGGAAGTCTCTGAGGGCCCGGGACTTGGGGAAGCGCTCAGGATTCTTCAGGGAAGGGATTCAGACCCTGGGATGCCTTTTATTATTATCATATCTCCGACCATCTGAGGAGTTTAGAAACTGTCGCCCCAGTTTTACTGGGGACGACCGAGGCGTGGAGTCAGTGAAATACGCAGGGCCGGTCCTCAGCCTCTGCAAGGACCGTCTGCCGGCTCAGCCTGGCTGCTGGTGCTGCGGGCAGCATCGCCAGGGGAGGTGGAGCTGGTCCCGCCGAGCCAGTGCACCACTGTTAGCCGTGCGCCCTCACGGACACCCCCTCACCTTCCTGGCTTCCGCGTGCTCCCTGCCCTGACCTCCGGGGCCTTTGCGATCTGGCCCTTCAGTCTGTCTGGCTCAGTTTCTGTTTCAGCTCCTCTGACCTTGAACCCACCAAGTTCATTCCTGCCTCAGGGCCTTTGCCCAAGACCTTTTCAAAAACTACTTATTTATTTGGCTGCACTGGGTCTTAGTTGTGGCTGGTGGACTCTTTAGTTGCAGCCCGCAAACTCTTAGCTGCTGCATATGGGATCTAGTTCCCTGAGCAGGAATCGAACGTGAGCCCCCCTGTGTGGGGAGCGCAGAGTCAGTCACCGGACCAGCGGGGAAGTCCCTGACCAGGAACTCTGCTCCAGATCTGCATGCGGCCACGTCCTCCTGTCATCGGGCCTCAGACCCCGCCCCAGAGAGGCCCTCCTCGGTCACCCACCCTGCTTCCCACTCCTCTCTGCCCCTCTTTTGTGCTTTCTTTACTGCTGGAGATTCTGATTTGCTGGCTTTTCTGTGACGCATCATCCCCACCAGGACAGAGGCTGGGCACGCCTGTCGTGTTCAGGGCCGCACTCCTTGCTGGCTCCCAGCACACTGCCCGCACATAGTAGGTGCTTGGCAAACACTTACCGACCCGAGATGTGTAAGTGGCCGAGTTGAGCTTGGAACTGCTGGGCTCCTCACTGGGTGTTCTCTGCTGTCTGCTTTGATTTCCCACAGTCCCTGGTTTGTCGAGCCCTCTTTTTTTTTTATTTGCTGCTCTGAGAGGCATGCAGGGTCTTCGTTTCCCAGCCAGGGATCCACCCCAGGCCCCCCAAGTTGGAAGCATGGTCTTAACCCACGGGACCCCAGGGATGTCCCCGCTGCGCCCTTCTGGCCGGGAGCCAGCAGGAAAGTCTTCTGTTCTGGCCTCTGCTGCACCCCACTCCCCTGCGCCCCTGAGTCTGGCCCCCACCCCCGCCTCCTCTCCTCACCTGGGGTAACCGCTGTCCCCAATGAGAATCCTGCCCAGCGGGTACGCCTTCCCCCCGACTGTCACTGGGGGGCTCACTTCCAGGTTCCCAAAGGAGTCGAGGTCAGTCACACTGCCCGTCTGGGGCCCGCGAGTCACGTAGCCAAAATCTGGACCCTGTGGTGGGAGGAGCAGGGGCCAAGAGTTAGAGAACCTGGGGTCTTGGGGAAGAGAGCATGCGGTCAGGTTTAAAGATGAGCTTGGTCACGGAAGAAACCCGTCGGCCACTTCAGAGCAGGTCCCATTGCTATCTGAGGGATTCTGAAGGAAAGCTGAGTCAGCGCGGGCAGGAGATGGGGTTTATGAGTCTCTGAGGGACGCCTGCAGCTCCAAAACCTCGCATGTCATTCAGTTGTGACTCTTTGTGACTCCATGGATTTATAGCCTGTCAGGCTCCTCTGTCCACGGGATTTCCCAAGAAAGAACACTGGAGTGGGTCACCATCTCCTCCGTCAGGGGATCTTCCTGACCCAGGAATCGAACCCACGTCTCCTGCGTCTCCTCCATCAGCAGGTGGATTCTTTACCCCTGAGCACAGGGGAAGCCCACTTCACAAACTTTAACTCGGGGGTAAAAATGAATCTGCAAGGTATCATTTTCATCCTAATTTTCAGAGCAGAAACTAAGGTCAGAAAGACAGCGATTCGAGCTGCCTGCATAGCAGACGCTCTTGGTGCACATGGGGTCATGTCCTGACCTGGGGCTGGAGTGGCCCCCCACGAGGCTGTGACCCCTCCGTCCTCGTGAGAAGACCGCGGGGCGGCCCCCTCCCCACCGTGTTAGTTCCAGCTGCCGCTGTAAGCTGACCGGCGGTGGCAAACAGCACACGTTCATTCTCTCACGGCTCTGAGCTCAGAGGTCTGAAGTCAGCTTCCCGGGACTGAAATCAAGGGGCGGCAGGCTGGCTCCTCCTGGAGGCTCTGGGAGAGAACCGTTTCCTTCCATCTTCGGCTCCTGGTGGTCAGCTGGCTGGTGGCTCTTCTTCCATGTTCAGCGCCCACCACTCCAGTCTCTGACGTCAGAAATCTTTCCCCATCCCGACCCCGCTTCCTCCCTCTCATGAGGTGCCTTGTGATGGCATTGAGTCTGCCCAGATCACCCAGGAGAATCCCCATCCCAAGACCCCTGACTTAATCTCATTCGCAAAGCCCCTGCTGCCATGTAAGATGGCACCTGCCTCCGGGGGTCAGGGCCCATGTGAGGGGACACCACTCAACCTGCGCATGGCAGCTCTAACCCCGTGCTTCTGCGCTCATCACGTCTGACTCTCTGCGACCCCAGGGGCTGTAGCCGCCAGGCTCCTCTGTCCATGGGGATTCTCCAGGCAAGAATACTGGAGTGGGTAGACTTTCCCTCCTCCAGGGGAGCTTCCTGACCCAGGAATCGAACCAGTGTCTCCTGCATTGCAGGTGGATTCTTTACCAGCTAAGCCACCAGGGAAGCCCACCTCTAACTTTACTTCCTACAAATTGATGGTTTGTACCCTGGGGCTTCATGGGGGCCACAGACGCCCTGAAACTAGACGCCAAATAGTGGGCTTGGGTGCATTACTTGTGGGAAGATAAGTAGTCTCAAGGGGGTCTGTGACCCCACAAGTCTACAACCCATCATTTCCAAACCCTCCCTTTCTCTCTAAAGCCCACGCCAACCTGGCGTCCTCCCCCACTGGGCCGTCAGAACTGCCCCCTTGCGCTCCGCTGGTGGTCCAGTGGTTAAGAGCCCACCTGACAATGCAAGAGACACGGGTTCAATCCCTGGTCCGGGAAGGCCCCACATGCAGGACAACGAAGCCCGTGCCCCCGACTACCGGGCCTGTGCCCGAGACCCGGGCTTCCCGAGCACCCGGAGGCTGTGCCTCGAAACAAGAGGAGCCCCCGCGGTGAGAGGCCCGCACCCCACAGCTAGAGGGGGGCTGTGTGCAGCGGAGAAGCGCCCACGGCCAAAACCAGCCAACCGACAGTCAGCACGCAGACGGTGCCCCTCGGGGTCTCTGTGGCCACGGTTGGCTCCACGGGCAGGGCCTGGGCCCCCGCCCGTGAGCAGCAGCGGGGTGGGCTGGTCGGCCCCGTCCTCCCCACGCTCTCTGCACTCGCCTTCGGGAGACCGTGAGCGCCTGGCTCCTCCCCTCTGCCCCCTCCGAGTCCCCTGCGCGCTGGGGGGCGGGTGGGGGGCAGACCTGCTCCTCCTTTCACCCCCTCCTCCGGTGGTCTCGCCTGGTCGCGTGAAACACCGTCCACGTGCTGACCATGCCCCGCTCCCAACTCGGTCTGCACGTCCTCCCAAAGCCGGAAGCGCGTCCCGGGCCTGCCTGACGCCCCGCGTGGACGCTGACCAGACATCTCACACGGGCCCCAGTCAGAACCACTGACCCCGCTCCCCAGTCCCTCATTCCCTGCCCGTCCCGTGGTCCTCCCCTCCCAGGGGATGGCGCCTGCCCCCCACGAGGGTCAAGGCCTGGAGTCCCCTCCGGCACAGTCAGGAAGTCCTGTTGGTTCTGCCCTCAAACCATATCCCAAGGGACTTCCCTGGTGGTCCAGAGGCTGAGGCTCCTCACTCCCAGGGCAGGGACTCTGGGTTGAATCCCTGGTCAGGGAACTAGACCCCACAGGCTGCAACTAAAGCTCCTGCATGCTGAAACTAAGACCTGATCAGACAGATCAGCAAGTAAATATTAAAAATAAAAACACGTCCCAAAGCCGGCTGCTTCTCCACCCCCTCGGCTGCTCCCCTGGTCTGCAGCCCCATCATCTGTCACCAGCTACAGCGGTGACCCTGTCCCCGGTCCCCCCGCCCCACCCTTCCTCACTGCCGTCCATTCTCAGTATGATTCCCTTTAATAGCACCAATCAATCATACTCATCCTCTGCTGAAGACTGCAATGATCCCCCAGTGTCTCAGATTCTGAAGAAACGGCCCCACAGTGGCCAGGAAGCCCCAGGACCTGTCTCCCCCAACGACCTCCATTCCCGCCATGTGCCTGCCCCTCCCCTCTCTCTGCCTCTTGCTCACTCAGTCCCCCGCTTCTGGCCTCCTCACCACTCCATGGACATGCCAGGCACGTCCCGCCTCAGGACCTTTGCCCTGGCTGTCCCACTGCCCAGAACCCTCTTCACCCCGACGTCCGTGGAGGCAACTCCTTCACCTCTGTGGAGTGTTTGGTCTGGTGTCAGCTTCTCAATGAGGCCTCCCCTGACCATTCCGTTCAGAGTCGCCATCTAATCCCCCAGCACTCTGGCAGCTGGCAGCCCCGTGATTCCGCTTTCTTTCTCTGTAGTACTTGACTTCACCTCCCAACATATAATGTAACTTATTTATTCATTAGACTTACTGTTCTGGCCTTCCCTGGGGGTCCTGTGGTTAAGAACCCGCCTGCCAGTGCGGGGGACATGGGTTCGATCCCTGCTCTGGGAACTAGATCCCACGTGCCGCCGAGCGACCAAGAGCCTGTGCCCCAGCTACGGCGCCCACACACCCGAGCGCCTACTCTCCGCAACCAGAGAGAGCCCGTGGAGCAGTGAAGACCCAGTGCAGCCAAAAATAAATACATAAAAAAAACTTATTGTTCCTGTCCCACTGCCCAGAACCCTCTTCTCCCAGACATCCATGGAGTCAGCTCCTTCACCTCTTTGGAGTGTTGGCTCCACTGTTAGCTTCTCAATGAGGCCTCCCCTGACTATTTCATTTGTCTCTCTCTCTCTGAGCTAGAATGACAGCTCCATGAGGGTAGGGGCCTTGGCATTGCTCAGCAATAGATGTCCAGTGCCTAGAACTGGGCTGGACACAGAGGACGTGCTCAAAGAATGCTTGATGAAGGAATGATAAATTCATCCAAGTCACTGCCCTGGCTGTCGCCATGAGACGACAGTTACACAGGCTGCAGGCTGGGGTTTCTGCAGGCAAGGGGTTTGCACTATTTGTGGAAGGGGGTCCCCCACAGCGGGATGTGCAGGAGATGCCCAGGGGGGCTACTTGCCACACATCCCAGCACAGACTTAGAAGGTGTCCAGGTTCTCCTCCAGTCTTTCTGGTTCGTCAGAGATAAAGGTCTCAGAGCAGTGGTACAAATCTACCCTTTACACCCACTCACCTCCTGTCTTAACAAATGGAGAGCAAAACCTTGGTTCTGAGTTTTTGCAGTCCTTTGTGTGAAAGTGGATTTAGTAGCACTCTGTTTTCATTCCGTTTAACTTCAAGGTTAAACACTTCTATTTATGGCAAGTGCTCCCGGTCCTCCACTTCCTGGTTTAAAGTTGGCAGATGTCGCCTTGCAGGGAGAATAGCCGCCGTGGGTCAGGCTGCCAGCCAAGTGCCTGGTGAGCAGTGATGGGCTCCATGGCCCAGCCCCTGCCTGCCTGCTGCTGCCAGTTTATCTGGGAGGCAGAGGGTGGGAAGTAGGCAGGCTGGTGACGTATAACAGAGCCTCCAGGAGGAACAGGCAGGTGGAGAATACCAGGGGCGTGGGCTGCCTCCCTGAGGGCACTGAGGCTGAGGCCTGAAGGTGGAGAAGCAGCCAGACCCTGAACTGGGGCAAGCACTGCAGGCAGAGGGAAGAGCATGTGCAAAGGCCCTGGGGTGAGCACGAGCTGGGCACGTCTGGAGACCAGGAAGGAGGCCAGCGGGGCTGGAGCCAGGTGAGGGGCAGGGGAAGCGGCCCAGGGCTGGAGAAGCACATGGGGCTGTAGCCTGGTGAGGAGGCTGATGCTTATCCCAATTCTTTTTATAACATTTATTTTTATTTATTTATTTGGCTGCATTGGGTTTTAACTCCCAGACCAGGCGAGGGGGAATCTTAGTTCCCCAACAAGACATTGAACCTGCATCTCCTGCATTGCAAGGAGGATTCTTAGTCACTGAGCCACCAGGGAAGTCCCTGGAAAAGCAAGTGTGAAAGCGTTAGTCGCGCAGTCCGGCCTGACTCTTTGTGACCCCATGGACTGTAGCCCGCCAGACTCCTCTGTCTGTGGAATTCTCCAGGCAAGAATACTGGACTGGGCAGCCGTTCCCAGGGATCGAACCTGCACCTCCTGAAGGGTAGATGCACTCTTTACCATCTGAGCCGCCAGGAAAGCCCAGGGAAGTCCCTACCCTTTATCCCCAATTCTTTTCCTGAGTGATTTGAGTCAAGATACCCCAGACCTGGTGGCTCAGACGGTAAAGAATCCACCTGCGATGCAGAAGACCTGGGTTCGATCCCTGGGTTGGGAAGATCCCCTGGAGGAGGGAACGGCTCCCCACTCCAGTGTTCTTGCCTGGAGAATTCCTTGGACAGAGGAGTCTGGCGGGCTGCAGTCCACGGGGTCACAAGGAGCTGGACACGGCTGAGCGACTGAGCACGTGACTGACACCCCAGACACGCGGGGCTGAGGCACCACCACGGCCTCCCTCCACCGAGGCTGTCTGTGGGGGCGCAGTCTTCAGTCCAGCCCCAGAGAAAGGCAGTGCCAAGGCATGTTCAAACTACCGCACAACTGCACTCATTTCACACACCAGCAAAGTAATGCTCAAAATTCTCCAAGCCAGGCTTCAACAGAACATGAACCAAGAACTTCCAGATGTTCAAGCTGGATTTAGAAAAGGCAGAGGAACCAGAGATCAATTTGCCAACATCTGTTGGATCATCGAACAAGCAAGAGAGTTCCAGAAAAACATCTATTTCTGCTTTATTGACTATGCCAAAGCCTTTGACTGTGTGGATCATAAGAAACTGTGGAAAATTCTTAAAGAGATGGGACTACCAGGGTACCTTACCTGCCTTCTGAGAAATCTGTATGCAGGTGAAGAAGCAACAGTCAGAACAGGACATGGAATAATACACTGATTCCAAATCGGGAAAGGAGTACATCAAGGCTGTATATTGTCACCCTGCTTATTTAACTTATATGCAGAGTACATCATGAGAAACGCTGGGCTGGATGAAGCACAAGCTGGAATCAACATTGCTGGGAGAAATGTCAATAACTTCAGATATGCAGATGACACCACCCTTATGGCAGCAAGTGAAGAAGAACTAACGAGCCTCTTGATGAACGTGAAAGAGGAGAGTGAAAAAGCTGGCTTAAAGCTCAACATTCAGAAAACGAAGATCACGGCATCTGGTCCCATCACTTCATGGCAGATAGATGGGGAAACAGTGGAAACAGTGACACACTTTATTTTTCTGGGCTCCAAAATCACTGCAGATGGTGATTGCAGTCATGAAATTAAAAGACACTTACTCCTTGAAAGAAAAGCTATGACCAACCTAGATAGCATATTAAAAAGCATAGACATCACTTTGCCAACAAAGTTTCGTCTAGTCAAAGCTATGGTTTTTCCAGTAGTCATGTATGGATGTGAGAGTTGGAGTATAAAGAAAGCTGAGTGCTGAAGAATTGATGCTTTTGAACTGTGGTGTTGGAGAAGACTCCTGAGAGTCCCTTGGACTGCAAGGAGATCCAACCAGTCCATCCTAAAGGAGATCAGTCCTGGGTGTTCATTGGAAGGACAGAAGCTGAAGCTGAAGCTCCAATACTTTGTACACCTGATGGGAGGAACTCACTCATTGAAAAAGACCCTGATGCTGGGAAAGACTGAAGGCGGGAGGAAAAGGGGACGACAGAGGATGAGATGGTTGGATGGCATCACTGACTCGATGAACATGAGTTTGAGTAAGCTTTGGGAGTTGGTGATGGACAGGGAGGCCTGGCGTGCTGCAGTCCATGGGGATGTAAAGAGTTGGATATGACTGAGCGACTGAATTGAACTGAACTGAACCGAATGGCAGAGACATCACGATCCCAACTAAACCCCTGCGTCGGCACCACTCAGCACAGGAGAGCCAGCGAGTTAAACTCAAGCTTCCTTTCAGAGCCTCCTGCGTGGGCAAGGTCACCCCTTTTCCCTTTGGGGAACGGAATGCTCCCTGGAAAGCCGTTCACTGCGGCAGAGCTTGCACCCCACACTCTTTCCTCCGTCTTCCCTGGGCGCCTGAGGTCAGAGGGCTGTCAGGGCTCAGAGCACAGCCTGGGGTCTTCCTGGGAAAGCAGGGGGCAGGGTGGTCCTGGCCTGGTTTGAATTCCAACGTAACTGTCTTTTTGTGTGACTTCGAGAGAGCCGCTTCACCTTTTGAGCCTCAGTTTTTTCATCTATAAAATGGACCTAGTAATAGCACCTACTATCAGAGGTTGTCAGAGAAATTAAATGAGGTCATGTAAGCTTTCAACACTGTGACTGCCACAGGATGTGAGCCCCAAAATGTGACCATTATTATTGTTGTTCTTGTTTTTATTATTCTGTGCTGAGTTTGCAGGAAGCTACCCGGTTCGTCAAGCATGACTCACTGATATGCCCTCACTCCACCCCCTAAACACTCATAGAGACCTTGGCTGATAAAGTCACCCTGAAGAAATGACCACTCTGGGCCTGAACACTCTGCATGTCCCAAGGGGAGCCCCTGAAAGTCACACTCCCACCCAAAAGACAGAGCCTCACGCTGGGTGCTGAGGAAGGTTCTGGCCCAGCCCCCACCCTCACCTTGCAGAAGAGCATCTTTTTTCTTTGGGCTACACCACGAGGCATGAAGGACCTTAGTTCCCTGACCGGGGATTGAACCTGTGCCCCGTACAGTGGGAGTGCAGAGTCCTCACCGCTGGACACCAGGGAGGTCCCAGGAGCGTGTGCAGTGGAACAAGAAGGCCCACTGACCTACGTGCTCAGCAGGGTTTCCTTGAGGGACAAACTGAGCTCATAGCCAGAAAGGACTTTGGGAAAGGCGAACCCAGATGTCACCACAGAACAAAAATATCCCAGCCAGAGGCTTTCTGAAGATTCCGTGGCTAAGATATGCTTTTCCAACACAGGGAGTGCGGGTTTGACCCCCGGTCAGGGAACTAAGATCCTGCATGTCAACCCATGTTGCTGAAAAAGAAAATTAAAATAAAATAGTAACTTTAACCAGGTGGCTCAGCGGTAAAGAACCCGCCTGCCAATGCAGGAGACTTGGGTTCGACCCCTGGGTTGGGAAGATCCCCTGGAGGAGGAAATGGTGACCCACTCCAGTATTCTGGCCTGGAGAGTCCCATGGACAGAGGAGACTGGCTATCCATAGTCCAGGGGGTTGCAAAGAGCTGGACACTACCGAGCACGCACACACACGGAGAAATACAAACTTAAAAAATAGATAATGACAGATAAGACCGATAATTTTAAAAAACCGCCGCTCTGCCCGTGCGATGGCCGCGCGGCGTCCTGCGGGCCTAGGCGCCCGCGGGTGCTCGGTGTGGGGCGGGGCATGGGAGCGAGGAAGGAGGCGGGAGGCGGGCGTTCGGCGCTGCGCTCCGCCCCCCGCGCGGCACCTACCAGCAGGCACTTGATGGGGAAGTCCTTCAGGCCTCTGTTCCTCGGGGAGTCAAAGACCACGGGCAGCGTCCTGTGCGGGGCTTGCGTGTAGCCGATCTCCATCTCGTCCTGCACGGGGAGAGGGGCAGGGAGGCTGTCACACGTGCGGCCTGGGTCCCGACACCCAGCGCAGGGATCAGGGCTGGAGAACCATCCGCTCTCTCTCCCCGTGGGGTCAAGGGCAAATGCACGGGGGTTATTCAACCCCAGAAGAGGGGCTCTGGGAAAGCGGAGCTTACTGTCCTGTACTTGAACCCGCGTGCAGAGGAATCAACCCGGGTGCCCATCACTCTTGCTCCTGGTGGGTGCCAGGGACCCATGGTGTACCAGCCACAGGCCCTGAGCTGGAGGGGAGACCCAAGAGCTGGGTGTTCAGCACCCAGTGCTAGGAGGGGATGGGAGGGAGGTGAGGGGTCCGGGGGAACACAGAGGACTCCCAACGCAGCTGGGATGGCGCAGGGGAGACTCGTTAAACAGGCTCTGCTGTGTGGCACAGGGGACTCCACTCAGCGCTCTGTGGTGACCTAAGTGGAAGAGGATCTAAGGAGGGGGAGATACACGCATATGTGTGGCCTCCCCCGGTGGCCCAGCTGGTAAAGAATCCACCTGCAATGCAGGAGACCCCAGTTCAGTTCTTGGGTCGGGAAGATCTGCTGGAGAAGGGATAGGCTACCCACTCCAGTATTCTCGGGCTTCCCTGCTGGCTCAGAGGGTAAAGAGTCCACTCGAAATGTGGGAGACCCTGGTTTGATCCCTGGGTCAGGAAGATCCCCTGGAGGAGGGCATGGCTACCCCCTCCAGTACTCTGGCCTGGAGAATCCCATGGACAGAGGAGCCTGGCGGGCTGCAGTCCATGGGGTCGCAAAGGGTCGGACACTTTGCTGTAGAGTGGAAACTAACACAACATCACAAAGCACCTATTCCCCAACACAAAGGAACAACGAGAGTGGGTGAGAGGCGCTCAGTCCTGTCCGACTCTGCAGCCCCTTGGACTATACAGGCCATGGCATTCTCCAGGCCAGGATACTGGAGAGGGGAGCTGTTCCCTTCTCCAGGGGATCTTCCCAACCCAGGGATCGAACCCAGGTCTCCTGCATTGCAGGCGGATTCTTTACCAACTGGGCCACAAGGGAAGACCACAATTGGATAATAATAATGAAAGAGCACCGCTGAGTTGGGGTCTGGAGGGCAGAGGTAATCCTGCCCCAGAAGAGGGCGGGTAAGGCCCCAGCTGAGCCCCTGGGACAGAGACGGGAGGGCGCAGAATGGATCGGGTGCACACCCCGCTTGTATTACAGCCGGGAGGAGTGACGTTGGATGTAAAACACTATTAGGCTGAACCATCTTGGAGGTTCAAACTGCCATTCTCTGAGATAAAAAATGGTGACACTTCAGCCACTTCATCTAGTTTGATCCAACACAGGTGGAAAGAAAGGAAGAGAGGGTGTTATTTGGGGGTTGTGTGTGTGTGTTAGATGCTTCAGTCGCGTCCGACTGTTTGGGACCCCGTGTACTGTAGCCCATCAGGCTCCTCTGTCCATGGGATTCTCCAGGCAAGAACACTGGAGTGGGTTGTCATTTCCTCCTCCAGGGGATCCTCCTGACCCAGGGATCCTCCTGACCCAGGGATCCGACCCGGGTCTTCTGCATCGCAGGCAGATTCTCTACCGTCTGAGCCACCACGGAGGCCACATGTGGGGATGAGAAAGGAGTGCTGATCCAGGGTGCTGGACATGGGGCAGCCCGATGGGGAGGGAGCTGAGAGGAGGAGACAGGCGCAGCGGAAGATGTTGGAGCAGGGGTGCAGCCTGGCCTGGAGGCCAAGCCCCGGGCAGCTGGCAGGGAAGCAGGGCCGGACCGGCCGCTTAAGCCCCAGCCCCCGAGCTTTGCAGCATTTGTTTAGTTTCCTGAGGTCATCTGAGAGTTTTCAAGCAGGGAGGAGGTCATCTCGGTGGCACGGCTAGCAGGCCATGGACGCAGTAAATGTCAGTAGGGTCACTTTCCTGAGCCACCCCCGTATGCGGGGACGCTGGAGGCTCTTAACTCCCCGCCCAGCTGAGGAAAGGTGGCCAGCGGGGTGCGGGGCCAAGCCCGTGGAGCCGGGGCCCCGTGTCCCTTGACCCTCAGGCGCGCCTCCCACGTGCCCAGCCCGCCTGCCCCGAGGGCACACACCTGCATCCACCGGTCGTCCACGCTCTCCTCCTGCGCACAGACGATCAGCTTGCACTTGGCTTTCTTGGTCAGTGCGGTCAGTGATGCCAGGAAGTCCTCGTTTTCAAATAACCTAGAAAGATCAGGAAAAAAGAAAAGGTCCTTAGTGCCCCTGATTCTGCACCCAGGGGCCTTGGCTGGGCTCTGGGGAGGCGAGCTGGACTAAGGGCGGAGCAGGAGCTGAGGCCTGGACAGAGGAGGGGACCCCCACAGAAGGTGCTTCGAGACCCCTGGAGCCCGATGGAGACCCCCGCTCGCTCTGTCTCTCTGCTCTCAGCCCGCTGTGTCCCTGAACTCTGCTGACAACCCAGGAGGGGAACCAGCGGGCAAGGTGGAGCGGGGAGGGGAGAGTCAAGGTCACGCCACGTGCATTCCGGTCCAGGCTGCCTCCTGACCACTAGGTTACATTCACAGCCCTCCTTCCCCCAAGAGGCAGGAAGAGGTGGGGGGAAGGCCCCCGAGGCCCTGCGTGGTTACCAGGGGCTCCCTGACCGCAGGATGGACACCCATGGCGCCTCCCCCACCCCCCCGCCCTGTGTCCTGCCCCTGGGTGGAGAACGGAAGCTCAGAGGTTGGTCAGGATCCTGCATCTGAAATGAGCGCTGGTGTACCGCGTGCAGGGCCGCCCTCGTGGGAGCCCAGAGGCCTTGCTCGGAGGACCAGAGTTCTCATCTTCCCAGTCTGGCAAAGTCCGAAGGCCCCCAGGTGCTAAAGCAGCCCTCAGGATGCCTCCGGGGTGGAGAGTGACGTGGAAGCACCGCCCACGATGACTTCCCTGCCCGCTTATGGCTCCAAACAAGTGCAGAGCACCCCTACCCCCATCCACGCCGCCGGGCACGAAGCTCCGGGGTCTCTCTGGGGGGTCAGGGCCCCTCACCTGCACACGTACACCTCCTTCGGGGGCTGGGTGTTGGGGGTCATGATCCAGGGGGCCACACGGAACACCACGCTGTCCTGGAAAAGCAGGCTTTGGGGGAGCTCCTGCGGCGGCGTGGGGGGGCGGGTAGGGCAAGAGAGGGGCTGTGAGAGCCACCAGGCCCCGGGGCCACAGGAAGCCCCCTCCCCAGCGGGGCGGGGCCCGGAAGCCCAGCCCCCCTGCCCCGGGCCTACCGGGTTGGACGTGTCCAGCAGGGAGAGGTGGAGGGAGACGAGCCCGGGGAAGCTGGCGTCGGGGAAGGCCAGGCCCTCCACATAGAAGTGCGTGCTGCGCTGGCCGCCCGGGAGCTCCAGCGCGTGAGACGGGCGCTCTGGCCCCAGGACCGCTCTGTACCGGGAGGGCTGCTGGCCACCTAGGAGGTGGGTAGGGGGTCAGCGCTGTGGCCCTGTCTCTGAAGAGCCCGAGCCGCTCCTCAGGGGGAAAGGACTGAGCCTCGGCCGCGACATCACTGCGTGGAGGCCCAGGAGTGGAGTGGGGGGTGCCTGAGTCACCCAGCGTTACAGAAAGCCCAGCATACATGATAGTTCATTCTTTCACTCGTCCACTCCCTGCCTTTCACCTGCTCGCAGGGACCCCAAAGGATCTGGGAGACAGTCCTGTCCTCTGCCCCAGGGAGCGCACAGTCTACTGGGTAAGTGCGTCCATGCTAAGTCACTCCTTCGTGTCTCTCTTTGTGACCCTATGGACCCTAGCCCACCAGGCTTCTCAGTCCAAGAGATTCTCCAGGCAAGAATACTGAGAGTGGGCTGCCGTGCCCTCCTCCAGGGCATGTTCCCGATCCAGGGATCGAACCCGTGTCTCTTATGTCTCCTGCATCGGCAGGCGGGTTCTTCACCACTAGTGCCACAGTAGGGAGAAGAAAAGATAGTCAAAATCACAGACAGAAATAAGTGCTGGAAGGTCAGGTGGTACCTTCCTAGAGGAGGTGATACCTCCGCAAAGGCAAGGAGTTGGTTTGTGGCCAAACCAATGTCAGTCTAATCCCTGTGGTCTGAATGGAAGTAAGTCAGGTCCGGCTGCTCCTCAGCACAGCCCTCTTGGGCCCCCACCCGTACAGACAAGAAGCCACAGGCACTTCCTGCCTCCGTGACCTGGCCCCTCGCCTCTGGCCTTTCTTCTCTGCCCTGTTCAGCCTCGTAAACCTTGCCTGCCGCTCTCAGCACACTGGTCGCCCTGTGTCCTCGAGCCCGCGGGCACAGCCCACCTCAGGGCCTTTGCATCCGCGGTCCCCTCTGCCCCAGAGTGCCGTCCCTTGGTGTTCCTCCATCTCCCTCTGCTCAGCGACCTTCTGGGGGGGCCTCCCTGACCGCCCTCTCCCTCCCCACTGCCTCCTTCTGTGCAGCATTTAACGCCATCTGAGGCTGCAGACGACGACTTTTCACGGATCCCGCTGAGGGCAGAGACTTTGCTAAGTTCTTTGCTCTGTTCCCTGTGCCTAGAGCTGACCTAGCGCTCGGTGGCAGGTGCCCCTGAGCCACTGAGAAGCTACTGATGTTTCTGATCAGCAGATTGTAGAACGAATGATTGCATGTTGCAGTTATTATGTGCAGTCAGCTTGGATTCAACAACCTCTGTGGGAACTTCTCTGGCAGTCCCATGGGTAAGACGCCGCACTTCCACTGCAGGGGGAGTGTGTTCAACCCCTGGTTGGGGAACTAGGGTCTTGCATGCCACATGACGTGGCCAAAAAAAAAAAAAAAAATAGAAAACAAAAAACCCGGTTGCTTTAAAACATAAGAACAAAACAGCTCCTGCAAATGAGTCTTCTGTGTGTGTTTGTGCATGTGCGTGTGTGAGAGAGAGAGAAGAGATACACAAGATCAGCTACAGCAGTGCTTGGGAGGGAGAGCGTGCCCTTCTCTGCGCTCACCCGGCCCCAGACCTCATCTTGCCGCCTGCATTTTGTCTGCGCCAACCTTTTCAGAGAGGCCCTCCAACTTGCTCCCTGCTGCTTCCTCGATTCTTAGAAGCTGGCACATGGTAGGTGCTCGGGAATTTTTCCCAGAAGAGCGTGTGAAGAGGCCGAGTCCGTTTGGCAGGGGCGGGAAGGCAGCACTGAGGTGATAGCCAGAGCCAACTCACCATTGTCCTGAAACACCCTGACTTTGTCCATCTCAGACTTGGCCACGTGCAGCACCAGCTGGTGCTTGCTGAAAAAGTCCCCGGGGGTCTTGGTGCTCAGGGTGACCAGGGACAGGTCCTTCAGGTCTGGAAAGAGAAGGGCGTGGCCTGGACGTCGGCCCCTGAGACCACCCCCCCCCCCCCAGGACCACCCTTCATCTCGGCACCTGGCTTTATTTTCTTTATGCTCTTTCCAGTTTTTAAGTGACAGTTTTCATTTTAGAATTAAAGTGAATCAAGGTTTTGGATATGCCCTCTCCCACCAGGATGAGCTTAGGCCGTTAGCTTGGCGAGGCAAAAACCACATCTATCTTTGTTTCCAGCTCTGAGAAGCCTCTAGACCAATGTCTAGCAGAAGGCAGGTGATCAATGATTATTTACGGAGTGAATGAGTGGAGAAGTTTCTCCCTGGGGCCTGCGTGGGACATGAACCAGCCTGAGCGGTTGCTGACAAAGACGTGGGGAAGGCAGAGCCGGACAAGAGTCGTGCGGTTAAGGGCGCTGGAGCGGGCAGGGTGCGCGCCCCGGTCTGTGTGAGTGTGGGGGGTTGTTTCCGCTTCCACGCCTCGGCTTCCTTGTCAGCACACGGGGCCAAGCACAGAGCCCGTGCAGAGAGGGTGCGGTCCCGGGTGCAAAGCCCGTGTTACAGCACCTGGCATCCTGGGAGGGTCCACACGGGTACGTGTGTGCCAGGCGCCATGGAGACGCTGCCTCCTGGCAGGACACGCCAACTGCACGTGACTTCAAACTGCATCCATCTAGGCCATGCTAGCAACTCCCGCAGGAAGGCAGTAGCTGCCGCCCTGGCCAAATGACCTCACTCCCTGGGCGCCCTCCTCCAGTGCGGGTGGGCCGTGAGTCTTCATCCTGGCCACCGCTCAGAGGTGTGCCAGCGGGGCTCCAAACCTGCCCTGGTGTCAGGACGCCCGGGCTCAGATCCCGAGCCGCACACTTACTAGCTGTGTGACCCGGGACAAGTTGCTTAACTTCCCTGTACCTCAGTTTTCCCATCTGTTAAGTGGGGATGAGAACCACACATACTTCTGAGCCTTGAGCTGAAGGATCAGTTGAGCTAATAATTCCAAACTGGTTGGAGCAGTGCCCAGACTGGCCGGGGCTCAGGGCCGCTCTGACCTGAGTTTGGGGCTCTGGTCAACCTTTCGTTTTAAATTATTTGGGGCCCCAGGCTTGACCTTCGAGCAGAAGTTTGGGTTGGGCAACAGGCTAGGGATAGAAACTGGGCCCTGGAGGAGGCATCGGGACACTTTGACATTGCTCCCAGCCCTCCCCTGGCTGCTGAGTGAACTTGGGCGGGTCACTTGCCCTCTCAGGACCCTTGTCCATTCCTTCACCTAAGTAACCGGTGTGCTAACAAGAGCATGCTTCCAATAAGCCTCATTTCTGAGGGCTGTTGCAAGGCTCAGGATGAAAGACTTTACAGGAAGACAAAAGCCCTATTCCTCCAGATCTTGGGGGTCTTTACCGTTGCCGTCAAGCTGGTCGTCCTTGTGGTCCACGGCGGAAGAGCTGGGGTTGTCTCTGTCACAGTTCACCAGCAGGATGGCGCCCTGCCCACGGGGCCCCCAGGTCCAGGACGTCTGTGGACCCAGCAGAGACGGGCACACTTAGGAACACGTGTGCCCCCCCGCTCTTGGGGAAGCCCGCCACCTTGCCTAGCACCTTGCAGTCTCGCATGGTTTACACATCTTGCTCCCACATCAGGTCGTATTTTGGTCCCGAGAGTGGATTTTTGCCTCCCCCCAAAACCATAAGCAAATTCAGTTCATGCATTTTATAAAAGGGACCCAAGGGACTTCCCTGGTGGCTCAATGGTTAAGACTTTGCCTTCCGGTGCTGGGGGTATGGGTTTGATCTCTGTCAGGGGGCTAAGACCCCACATGCCTTGTGGCCAAGAAGATCAAAACATAGAGCAGAAGCAATATTGTAACACAATAAAGACTTTAAAAATGGTCCACATAAAAAAAAAATCTTTAAAAAAAATTTTTAAATGAAGATAGGAGCCCAAGACAGTAAAATTGATTTCAACAGCTTTTAAAAACTGTTGGATTAGGAAACCAAGCGAGCTAAACGTTTGTGTCAAGATTCAGATCTAAACAGTTCCTCTCATGAGAACTCTTAGTTAACTCTTTCATGAAAGTGTGGGCACTATTCTTAGCAGCTGATTGCTATCTGTGTGAAGATGAAAGCAAATGAAGCACCCCTCCCATCAAGAATCTCAACAGTGATGACACTTCTGTCCGTAGCAGAGCGTTCTGCCCCAGGGAGTGACTGCAATTTGGGAAAGACAGAAGGACAGATGCCACTCCCAGAGCTGCAGTTCTTCCCTTCACTGTGACTGATCCCACAAGGGGATCTTAGTTTTTGACAGGTCCTGTCATCCTTAAGTGTACCCAGCATATGGGGATTGCCCTGATGGTCCAGTGAACAAGACTTGGGATTTTCACCGCCTGGGGCAGGGAAACTAAGATCTTGCAAGCTGCGCAGTGTGGCCAAAAAAATTATTAATTAGTTAATTAAAGCCCAGATCAGCATAAAAATGTGCAGGCAGCTTTGAGGCTTCAGGGACACCATGAGGTTTATCCTGAGGTTTAAGACAACTTATCTTCATCACTTCTGCAGCACACACTCCCTGCCCCCACCTGCCCCTCCCCTGCCCCAGCCACTGCCTCTTTTCTGTGTTATTCGCCCCGTGTGAACCTCTCCCACCGGTCGCTAAACGCTAGCCTAGGGGATTTATAGGGGATTTTTTTGGCCATGCTATGAGGGACGTTGTTGCTGTTTACTTGCTCAGTCGTGTCTGACTCTTCGCGACCCCATGGACTGCACCCCGCCAGGCTCCTCCGTCCACGGGATTTTCCAGGCAAGAATACTGGAGCGGGTTGCCATGTCCTTCTCCAGGAGGTCTTCCCCACCCAGGGATTGAACCTGCATCTCTTATGTCTCCTGCGTTGGCAGGCAGATTCTTTATTACTGGCAAGTCCCACGTGAGGGATCTTAATTCTCCAGCCGGGGATTGAACCTAGGACCCCTGCAGTGGAAGTGTGGAGTCCTAACCACTGGGCCATCTGGGATTTATTCACAGCCCAGATTTTTGGGCAGGGTCCATCCCTGCCTGCAAATTTTCTTTGCTGTGTGTAAACTGGGTGAATCTAGTTTTCAGTTTGTGGGACAACACATTCTCTGAATCTACAATCATGAAAATCTAGTTTTGTAGACTCGATGGGACCTATATAAACCAAAGCAATAATGGTATTGGCGATTTTAATTTTCTTTTTCTTCCTAAACTTGTGTTTCTTGGCCTATTAACTTGGATATATGAAACACGCTGCTGTTCATCCCATCACCACCAGGGGGCGGCGGAGGCAGGAGGTCATACAGGGCCCTGCCAAGGTCAAGCTGTGTGTACCTGGTCCTTCACGCTTCCCGCGGGCTTCATTTTGCCGGTGCGGCTGATGTCTGCACTCAAGGAGATTTCTGAAATCCCAGGAAATAAGAGGACAGGGTTGGTGAGGAGACCAGACCAAGGGTGGGGCACTTGGTCTGGCCCCAGACGGCTCACCTGCACGAAGGCTTCTTTGCCTCACCTTCAGAGGAGACACAGGGTGTAAGACTCCCCGTGTGCCCCAAGGCAGAAGAGCAGGGGCTCCTGACCACAGGCATCCTCCTTGGGTGGGAGACCATGCCACAACCGGGGTGCCACCCAGACCCTGCATGTCTGCCCCATGCGGCCCCCCACCCCAGGGCTTCAGGAAGAGTTCCCAGCCACCCCAGTGGGTGTAAGAGGCAGAGCTCCTGCAAGGACGCCTCGCCGCCCCACAGCAGCCTCTGGCCCCACCTTCAGCCCCCGGTGAGCTTGCAGCAGGGGGCACAGTGGTTGCTTCGGTCCCACCTGACTTTTCGTTCTGAGTACCGTGGGACAAATCACAGCCTCAGACATGCCTGCTCTGTCCAGATGGCACGGGTGAGAGAGCATATGCTTTCCCCTCATCAGAACACATGACCACACGGTCATTCCAATGACAATTGTGCAGTGACCTCATGAGATCACAGAATGAGATTGACCTGGGTGACCTTTTAAAATGCACATAGCCAAGTAAAATAAAATAAAATAAAATGCACATAGCCACGTGCCAGTGCTGGGCCAGAGAGCACTGCACTCGGCGGCCAGAACGTCCTGGCTCCGTTGCTAACCAGCTGTGTGATCTTGGGCAGGTCTCTTTACCTCTTGTACCTCAGTTTCTTCACCTGTAAAATGGGCTAATAATAGTAGCAATTTCATTGGATTGTTGCAAGGTTTAAATGTAAAGTCTTGGCACCCTGTCCAGCAAGGTGAAGTGAAGTCACTCAGTTGTGTCTGACTCTTTGCGACCCCATGGGCTGTAGCCCACCAGCCTCCTCTGTCCATGGGATTTTCCAGGCATGAATACTGGAGTGGGTTGCCATTTCCTTCTCCAGGGGATCTTCCCGACCCAGGGATCGAACCCAGGTCTCCCACATTGCAGGCAGACGCTTTACCGTCTGAGCTACCAGGAAAGCCATAGAGTAAGTGCTAAATAATGATAATAAAATTATTAAAATGTGTTTTAATGAAATAATGAAATTTATTTATATTCATATTTATTAATGAAATAAGTAAATGACATTTATTATGAAATAAATGAATGAAAGCTTCACATGTTGTTCATATATTTAGTGTACATTTAAATAATGCTGGTATTATGATATTATTGTCTAAAATGAGGGCAAGTTAAAACACTTTAGTTGAAGAAGAATACTAAACAAATATGAGTATAGATCACTGATACGGCAAAAATGGTGAAGGTGGGATGTAAATTGTTTGGGGGATACTGGTCTATATTATTGTGTAAGACAGTATCATCATCTATTTTCCTCATAAATATTTGAGGTTTCAAAAAGGTATAGAGACTCATATGTAAAAAATCCACATGCCAATTCCTAAGCTGAGAAATAAAATACTGAGATGTAATTGAACCTCCCTGCAAATGCCCTATCTCCAGCTGTATTTGTGGTTCCCTGACTCGGGGAGGAATGTTTATGAACTGCCAGATGTATGGCTGTCTAGAAATTCTTCTTTTCTCCGCTTGGTCTCAAGTAAGCGTCGGGGTGCAGTCTCTCCCCTGCGGGGTGTGTGGAGGGGAGGGGGCTGAGCTCCGAGCTGCTGGGCGTCACTTACCGACCCCAGTGAGGTAGAGCAGAGCTTCAACCGGGGTGGGCACGGGTCCATGGTATGAAATCTGCACCTGCGGAACAGGGGTGAACCACTAACGACGTCCTTAGTCATTCAGCAAACACCAAACGGCCTGTTACGTGCCGGCTCGGAGCGGGGGTCCAAGGGGACAAGGATGGGGCCCCCAGCCTGTTGGGAACACCCCAGCAGGCAGGACTGGAGGGGCAGAAACATACTCAAGTGGCTGTGAGGCATAGAAGAGGGTCCTTCGGGAGCCGGGGCCCAGGGCTCACTCTGCCTGCCTGGTGTCAGGGAGCCACCCTTTGAGGGGGATCCAGGAGGGAGCGCAGAGTCCAGCAGTTGGGGGTGTGATGGGAGAGGCGTGAGAGGGAGGCTGGGGTGACAGCCACAGGGAACGCTGGCCCTCAGGGGGAGGGAGGAGGCCTGAGGAAGCAGACTCGGAAAGCCTGGGGCCCCAGCCCTCCAGGGATTGGGGAGCAGGGGCTTTGAGCGGGGGCTGGCCTCTTCAGGGCAGGTGCTGTTGAGATCAAGAAACACCAACCCCCATCTCCCAAGGATCCAGATCCAGGAGGAACCAATCCGATCGGCCCCTCCTGGCCGAGCATCAGGGGAACCACACTTCCAAGCAAGATGATGGAGGGGAGTTCCCCAGAGCAAAACCCAAGAGCTGCCCCCAGAGGAAGCAGGGCTCCCGGGGGCCACACTGAGGTGTCTGGACCTGCCCTGTAGATGGCGGGCACCCAGAGAAACGTCACAGTTACCGTCACCTTGCGTCTGAACTGTGGCGTCCACCTCCTGACTGGCTGCCCTGCCTAGATCTAATCGACTCACTCCACTGCAGCCAGTGGGTCTTTCTAATGTACATACACGGTCTCGCTGCTCCTGGCAGCGAGCGAGGTTTCCGTTGGCTTCCTGTTGCCCCAAGAGGAAGAGGTCCTGGATGCCAAACCCTCTGACACTGGCTCTCTCCACCCTCCTTTCTTTCCATACAAGCCTTTTTCAGCTTCACACATCTCACCCTCTCTTATCCAGAGTGCGCACTCAGGCCACATCCTCCACATTGAGCTCTTGCTCCTCTTTCCCCCTCATAAATAGGTCATTCATAGCACCCTTCAGCTTGCCGCTTCTTCCAGGAAGCTTTCCCTGACTACTCACTCGCTGACCAGCTTCGATGCCCAAGGTCTGTTCCTACAATAGGAAACAGCTCTCTGCCCCCGGAGAGAGACTGCTTGGCCTCCCCTGCTGGGAACAAGTGGTTATTGGCCCAGATCTGTGTGTGAGAACCTCCGGGGGGGTCCTGATTATCCATCTATAGTCAATGTGAGTACAGCGGGTCAAATGGTGATTCCCCAAAAGATATGTCCGCATCCTAATCCCTGGATCCTGTGAATGTGACCCCATTTGGGGAAAAAAAGAGAAAAAAAGATGTTTGCAGATGTAATTAAGGACCTTGAGATCATCCTGTGTTATCCAGATAGGCCTTAAGTCCAGTGACAAGTGTCCTGCCAAGAAGGAGGCAGAGAGAGACAGGAGGAGGTCTGGGCCACGGGGCAGAGACTGGAGCCACGCGGCTGCCAGTCTAGGGCTGCCAGCAGCCAACAGCAGCTGGAAGAGGCACAGAACCGATTCTCCTCAGAGAACTGATTCCAGAGAACGTGGTCCTGTGACACCTTGGTTTCAGACTTCTGTCCTCCAGAAACGTGAGAGGACATGTTTCTGCTGCTTTAAAAGTGTGGTCCCTTGTTACAACAGCCGTACGAAGACAAATGCGAGGGCAAGACCAGTTTCCTGCGGCTGCCAGACTCTGAGCTTCCCAGCGGGCAGCACCGTTCCTAGTTGTTTATGTTACGTGACGCTCTCGCCCATAGGCTGTAAGCCCCACAGAGGCCGCAGCCTCACCTTTTTTGTTCATTAAAATCTTCAGGGTCTGACAGTGCCCGGCAAAGAGAAGGTGCTTATTAAACATTTGCTGGATGAATAAATTTAATGAAAACCCTGACCTCCGTAACCCCCTGACATCTCAATGTGAGGATGCTACGGCTGGAACAAGCTGTCATGAGTGCTCCCGGAGTCAAGGAGGCTCTGAGCGTGGCTGAGGCCGCGGGTCGATGCCGGACAGACGGGCCTTCGAGGACCTGCTGGCCGCCCTGCCTCCCTGCCCCCGCGCTGCCCTCACCTTCTGGTCGCCAGTGCTCTCGCTGGCCGCTCTCAGCTTCAGGCTCACGTCCAGCCCGGGCTCCAGGGGCCACTGGGACAAGCCTGTGGGACTCTTCTTGGCTGGAGGCCTGTGGGCGACCTCCACGACCACTCCTGGGGAGGCGGTGATGCTGAAGGACGTGTAGCCCTTGGGGGCAGAGCTGTGGAGGAGGCAGACAGGGAGGACAGACGGACATGGTGAGGCGGGGCCCGGCCCGCTGCTGCTGGCCCCAGGGCTCCTCCTGTCCCGCCAGTTGTCTTCAAAAAGGCAAGTACAGAGAGAAAGTCTACATAGAAAAAAATGGACAACGAAAGGTAAAAGGTAAAAACAAGCCTCCTCTTCCGTAAGACGGGAACGGCGCTGCCTGCCTCACGGGGGCTGGACTGAGCTGTGTGTGCCAAGCGTGCCGTGAGGATCAGCCGTGACCGTGTGAGCCAGCGGGGCTGGAGCCCTGGGCTCGAGGCCTCCCCGATGGACAGCCTCCCCCGGAGCAGGGTGGCCCGGATGGTGGCGGGCCTCCTCTCCCCTCGGTCCTCACCCTCTCGGCCTGCTGCCAGCCTCCGTGTCCCCAGGAGGCCCCAAACTGCTGCTGTTCTGCTGCCCTTTTTCAGGAAGCGACACTCAAGGGAATGTGCCAAACAGTCCTCTGGGCACCTTCTCGAAGCTCAGGTGCTCGCCTGTGGTGGCGGAAGCCAGAGGCTGGCACTGCGACCATTGACCATAGCAATGACCCAGCCGTGCCCTGCACGAGCGGCTCAGACCACCCTGCATACCCAGAGCCGGGCGCGGGGCTTGGATACAATCGGGGTTCAATTAGCATTTGGTGAAGGAATGAATGAACAAAAGAACAGCCAGCGGCAGGCCCAGCGCTGTCGTAAGTACTCAACAAACACTTTCAAGTTTTTCACACTCAGTCCCTGCAAGCACCGTACAAAGTGGGTATAATTCCCATTTCACAGATGAGGAAACTGAGGCTCAGTTGCCCAGGCATCTCAGCTCACCGATAGCAGGGCCGGGTGTCCGCCTCCGCCGCTCCAGGCCAGAACCTGTCCCATCACACCCGTGCTATTACACACCCACGGAGGAGGCTTGGCTGAGAAGTGCAGGGCAACACACTGCAAGGGGAACCAGGCCGGGGCCGTGACATCCAGAGGCCAGACCTGGTTCCAGGATCCACACACTGCGTGACCTCAGGCGAGTCACGGACCCGCTCTGAGCGCCACGGCCTCGAGCGTGCAGGGACGTGGTCCTGCTTGCCTGCTGTACCTCCCTTGCGGCGAGGCCCTGGGGAGCCCGCTTGTCTGTGGGGATGAGCCACTGCCTTGAGGCCAGGAGAAGCCCAGGGCCACTCGGATCTCGGCTCTCCGGCGTCTGCCCGGCAGTGGCCGCAGAGGCTGGAGCCTGAAGCAGAACCCATTCACCCCCAGCCCCAGAGCTGCCCGCGGCACAGCGCGTCCCCTGCTCACCCGTAGACGTCCAGCTGCGTCTCGGTGCCCAGCACGCACACGGCGTGGGTGGGCTGCCCCGGGGCCACGTGGACCACCGTCCCCCAGGCCATCGCTGGCCGGTGCACGTCCCTGCAGCTCAGGAAGCCCCAGGCTGCTTCCTTTATCCGCCCAGCGCCGGCGGAGGCCGTGAGTCAGCACCTGCGGTCTGTGGCCCAGCGGCTCAGCCCCTCCTCCCCTGGGGCCCGCGGTGTCTCCTCGGCCCCTCCTCTGTCCTGGAGCTGCCCCAGGACTGGGACCCAGGTTTGGCACTGATGCCAGGACCGGTGGCGGGCTGGCTCGGTCAGCGTCCTGGCAAGAGCTGGGGGTTTCGGAAGCCTGCGAGCGGGGATGCGGGTCTGAGGCCTCGTCCCCCTGCCCCATCCCTCCCTGGAGCCGCGGACACCTGGGTCCACCCAGACCTGCCTCTCTGTTCCAAACAGGGTATCAGAGAGGAGAAGGCGAGGCTGAGGTCACAGACCGGGCTACCCCTTCAAAGAGGAACCAGGAAGGACAAACGTAGTATATGCACGCACGGATATGGAACCTGGGAAAATGAGACTGATGAACCTGTTCGCAGGGCGGGAACAGAGACGGGGACGTGGAGACTGGACTTGTGGACGCTGCGGGGGAAGGGGCGTGGGGATGAACTGAGAGCTAAGACTGACGCTTGCAGTCCCGTGCGGGGAGCAGAAGGCTGCCGGGAGCTGCTGCGTGCCTCGGGGGCTCACTCCGCGCTCTCTGCCGGCCTGGGCGGGTGACGAGGGGCAGCGGGAAGAAGGCTCCGAGGGCGAGGGGGTGTGTAGCTGATGTTCCTCACTGTGCCTCAGACACGAACACAACTTTGTAAAGCAGTTACACTCTGGTTAAAAATAAACAATAAAATAAAATGGATTAAAAAAAAAAGTCTAACCAGGTTTGGGACAAGTCACCCAGGCTGGGTCATCCCCGTGACGGCTCAGTCTCCTGGGTTTTCTGTGTGGGGGGCATCTTTCTCTGGCCTTCATGTGGAAACACTCACTAAGGCAAGCCTGTGAGGTGGGTTCTACTGTAAGTCCCTCACTGCATCCTCACAGAGGCTCTCTGAGGTCAGCGCCATTATCATCCCCATTTTCCAGAGGGAGAAACTGAGTCACGGAGAGGCTACATGGCTAGAAAGCAGCAGAGCCAGGGTGAACCAAAGGCAGCCTGCTCCGCGTGCCACATTTACCCCCGCCCGTCCAGGCGACGCGCACTTTTCAGATTTTAACACGTCTACTCCCCACTGCAATTCAAGGTCCACATAGGCTTGTTATACTATCACTGCCCATTTTACAGAAGGGAAAACAGAGGCACAGAGAAGAAACAGGGTGAGCCCAAGGCGCCACGGGCAGCGTGTGGCCGAGCTGGAAGCTAGCGTTCCCTGCACCCGTGGGGACATCCTCTATCACAGAGCCCTGGGTGTGGGCAGCTGCCGCAGGCTCTGCCTGCTCGTGGGGTGGTGGGTGAGGGGTGGAGGGACAGGTCCTAGAGGCAACACCCAGAGGAAGCGTGCTGGGGATCTGGGGTGAGCAGAAGCTTTGCTGAAGTCTACTAGATCTGCGTTGTTTAGATTCTGCTGGACGGCAAGGTGAATCAGTCACGCATACACACAAGCCCACTCCTTTTTAGAGTCTACTCCCATGTCACTCATCACAGACTAGTCCGTCGAGCTCCCTGTATATATAGCAGGTTCTACGACATAGTGGGTTCTTATTATCAATAGTTACACGTTTTACATCTAGCCGTATGTGTATGTCAATCCCAGTCTCCCAATTTATCCTTCCCTCCTTCCTCCCTTGGGAACCACATTTGTTTTCTACATCTGTGACTCTATTTCTGTCTTGTAAATAGGTTCGTTGTACCATTTTTTTAAGATTCTGCATATAAGCGATATCATATATTTGTCTTTCTCTGTCTGACTTTGCTCATTATGACGATCTATGTCATGTCACATGTCACTGCCAAGGGCATTATTTCATCCTTTTTTATGGCTGAGTAATATTGCATTGTGTACATACATGTGTATACCACATCTTCTTTACTCCTCTGCCAGCGGCCATTCCGGTTACTTCCATGTCCTTGCTACTTCCTTTCTACTGAACGTGAGGGCACACATATCTTTTCGAATTATGGTTTTCCGGTAGCTCTATTTTCAGTTATATTTTAAGGAACCTCCATACTATTCTCCATAGTGGCTGAACCAATTTACATTCCCTCCAACAGCGTAGGAGAGTTTCCTCTTCTCCACATCGTCTCCAGCATTTACTGTTTGTAGATTTTTTTATTACAACCATTGTGACTGGTATGAGGTGATACCCCACTATAGTTTTGATTTGCACTTCTCTAATAATTAGTGATGTTGAACATCTTTTCATGTGCCTTTTGACCATCTGTATATCTTTGGAGAAATGTCTATTTAACATATATGGAGGTTTTTTTGTTTACTTTCTCCGGCTTTGAAACAAAGCATTTGCCCCATTAATTAAGAGCAGGACTGTGGGATTAGTCAGGCCTGAGTTCCAACCCTGCTTCCTGCCAACGTCCCCATGAAGTAGATCCTATTGTGATGCCCCTACAATAGATGGGACCATCGAGGCTTTAACACGTGAACTGGGGGTCAGTCAGTTCAGCTCAGTCGCTCAGTCGCGTCTGACTCTTTGCGACCCCATGCACTGCAGCACGCCAGGCCTCCCTGTCCATCACCAACTCCCGGAGTTTGCTCAAACTCGTGTCCATCGAGTCAGTGATGCCATCCAACCATCTCATCCTCTGTCGTCCCCTTCTTCTCCCGCCTTCAGTCTTTCCCAGAATCAGGGTCTTTTCCAATGAGTGAGTTCTTCGCATCAGGTGGACAAAGTATTGCAGTTTCAGCTTCAGCATCAGTCCTTCCAATGAATATTCAGGACTGATTCCTTTAGGATGGGTTGGTTGGATCTCCTTGAAGTCCAAGGGACTCTCAAGAGTCTTCTCCAACACCACAGTTCAAAAACATCAATTCTTCAGTGCTCAGCTTTCTTTATAGTCCAACTCTCACATCAAAGCACGATCACTGGAAAAACCATAGCTTTGACTAGACAGACGTTTGTTGGCAAAGTAATGTCTCTGCTTTTTAATATGCTGTCTAGTTTGGTCATAGCTTTTCTTCCAAGGAGCAAGCGTCTTTTAATTTCATGGCTGCTGTCACCATCTGCAGTGATTTTGAAGCCCAGAAAAATAAAGTCTGACACTGTTTCCACTGTCTCCCACCTATTTGCCATGAAGTGATGGGACCAGATGCCATGAATGGGGGTGGGGAGACACAGCTCGGTCCATTGCACCATTGGACATGAAGGCTGCTTACAGATTTTCTGTGTCATAAGCAACACTGATGCGTTCATTGTGCCCGTGCCTGGGGTTATCGGCAGGGACTTTGTGGATTTATCTTTGTCCCTCTTTACCCTGTTGCAGAGCACTCAGTTCTTTTCCTGAAATGTGCCACATCTTGTCACTGTGTGTGTGTGTGTTTAAATGTCTGAGCCCTGACTAGGCCTGAGAGCAGGGCCTCGGTCGGTTTCAGCTGCTCCTCTGTACCCAGCATGGCTCCTGACGCATCCTGCGTGCTGACCAAACCCTTGGGGCTGAAGACCAGGGTGTTCTCCTGCACCCAGCCCAGCGCCTGACTCCCGGCAGGGCCCCTGGGGACAGGACAACTTCCTGCAAGGCTCCCTGAGGCCCCTCCCCGCCCCCGCCCCATCACTCTTGCAGAAGACATTAACCCTTTCAGAGCCTGAAAGGGACTTTGGGACTTGGGAAGCAAAGCCTTTTTCCCTTGAGGGCAGCTGGCTCAGAGTCTAGGCTAGAAACCCTGGAGAAAGAGGCCCTTTCTTCCCACTGAAAGGCAGAAACTCCAGCACAGCTGCTCCCTGGGAGGAAGTCAGCCTGGCTCTCCTCCTGCGGGCGACCGTGATGGCGACATTCTGGGCAAAGGAACTGGAGTCAGGCATCCTTCCCAGAGCCTGAGGACAGGACTGAACACGCTGCAAAGTTGCCTTTGGAAGAGACGGCTCCATTCCGTCAGTGTTCTTCATCCACTGATACAGTTCAGATTCAGTTATTTAGCTCTTCACGCAGCAGCTATTCATGGAACGCCTCTGAAATCCCTGGCACTCTTTAGAGTCTAATTAGGTTTTGTCTGAAACAGACTTACAGGGATGAAGGTGATGACAGAGACTGCCATGTGCTATTCTTGCCACCAGGTCTTGGACCGTACTCTTTCTTTCTTTTTAAAACATTTAGTTAAATTCAGCCTACGTGTTTGGTGTGCTGGGTCTCAGTCTCGGGACCTTCCGTCTTGGCCGCAGCGTGTGCACTCTCAGTCTCAGGGTTCAAACGCTTGGTTGCGCCACATGGGCTCTAGTTCCCTGACCACGGATGGAACCCTGGCCCCCTGCATTGGGAGGGTAGAGTCTCAGCCCCTGGACCACCAGGGAAGCCCCGGGCTGTATTACTGCTAATTCTCACCGTAACCCCATGGGCAGGGCTTGGTCTTGTTTCTGCCGAGGTGAGAAGCACCGCGCTCGAGGTCAGACGGCTCCTGAGCGGGTTTCAAGCCTGGCTCTGTCTCACTGGCTCTGCTCTCTGATGCGGCCCTTACCTGTGCCAGCTGCTGATACGCAGCATCTGTGACCCTCACAGCAAACGTCGTCTGAATTACACTCTCCCCGTTTTCCAGATGAGGAAACTCAGCGCTCGGGGTCAGGTAACTCGCCACGGCCCTCACTGTTGCAGACAGGAAGGGGTGACTCTTGGGCTCTGCCCCTTGTCTCCGTCCACGCACCACGCAACCGCCTCCTGCTCAGATCCCTCGGCCGAGGGGCTACAGTCCCTTTGAGCACAAGGCCCCCAGCCTGCCCACAGCTTCAGGTAGACTGGAGTGTGTCTGGGTTATCCATACTGGCCTGCACTGGCCGGCACCCCCCCACCCCCCCGCACTGCATTAAGGCGCCGTCTGAGAGCTCCTGGCCGACCCTCTCTTCCCCTTTCTGCTCCCGCAGGCCTGCCCCGCCCCAGCACCTGGCCCTGCTCTCCTGCTCAGGATCCATCCAGGCTCCGGAAGGATTTGGGGACACAGGAGCAACACCTGACTCTAGGATGGACCAGGCCTTCCCGGAACCATTTTTACTGCACCCACACATGTGAACCCCACGGTGGTGTGATGGAGGGAAAACCTGTGGGTCATCGGCAGATGCGCATTACATCAGGGGCTGAGACGGGAGGCGGGATACCCATGACCTTCACTATGTCATCTCTGAGAAAAGGCCGGGGAGCCAGCTAGATGAAGGTCAATGCCCCTGCATTCCTTTTCTGGAGCTGTCCAAAGGTAGCTCCCACCCTATCTCTGACCCCAGGTGTCCACACCCCTTCCCTAGCACCCAGGAGTTCTCCTGGGGACCGCGAACGTGAGAATGTCAACACCACGAAAGCAGAACCTTTCTTTGCTCATTGCTAGACCCCTAGTGCTTATAGGAGTGTCTGCTCAGAGCAGGTGTGCAAGAAATACTGTGTCTTATTAAGTAGAAAACACCATTTATTTTAAGGTACATCCTTGCTCCATCACAGTTTTTGGAAAAGACTCTCCTTCCTCCATTGAATCGCTTTCCAACTTCGTCAAAGGATCAGATGGCCATACTTGTGTGGGCTGTTTCTGCGTTCTCTATTTCATTTCCCTGATTTATGGGTCTATCCACACAGTCTTGACTGCTGTAGCTGAACCTTGAAACTGGGTAGACTAATTGCTCCCCCTTTATTCTTCTTTTTCAAAAGAGTTTCAGCTCTTATAGTTCCTTTGTAATTTCATATAAGTTTACAGTTATCTTACCTATACCTACAAAAAACAATTTTCTGGGATTCTGATAGTAATTGCATTAAACCTCTATATCAGTTTGAGGAGGACGGACATTTTACTGTGCTGAGTTTTCCAAACCCTGAAAATGGTCTGCCTCTGCATTTATTTAGACCTTCTTTCATCAGCCTTTTGTAGCTTTCAGCATACAAGTCTTACACATGCTTTGTGAGATTTACACCTAAGTACTTAATTTTGGGGGAGTGATTGTAAGTAGTATTGTATTCTTAATTTTGTCCCTCTGTTCATTGTTAGTACATCAAAATTTAATTGATTTTTACCAATTAACCTTGTATCCCATGACTTTGCTAAACTCATTCATTAGTTTTGGGAGTTTTTAAGTGGACTCCTTGGGATTTTCTGTATAAATAGTCATGCCATCTGCAAACAGGGGCGGGTTTATGTCTTCCTTCCTCATTTGTATATCTTTTACTTCTTTCATTGCTTTATCACACTGGCTAGAATTTTCAGTACTAAGTTGAATAACAGTGGCAAGAATGATCATCTTGTTTCATTCTCAGTCTTGTGAGGAAAGCGTTTAGCTTTTCACTGTTAAGTATGTTGTTAACTGTAGGCTTTTTTTTTTTTTTTTTAACTGTAGGCTTTTTGTAGATGCCCTGTATCAGGTTGAGAAAGTTCCTCTCTCTAATCTGCAAAAATCTGAATCACGAATGACTATTGGATCTTCCAAAAGCTCTTTCTTCATCCTTTAATATGGTTTTTCTTCTTTACCGCATCGAGGGGGTGGGTTACATTGCGTTTTGTCAAACAGAACACTGGCATCAGAGCCAGTGTGAGGAGAAGGCTCCAGCTCCTTGGAGGATGACAAGGTCATCGCAATGTCAGGCACCAGCCAGAGAAGTCCAGACACTTCTGCCCACCGTACCTCGGTTCTGAAGTTGCCAAGAAAACAGCTCGGTCAAGCCCTGGGTGGAAACGCGTTTGCTCACGAGTAGAAGAGAGAGCGCATCGGCTCCGATGTCCAGCAGTCCCCCCGGCCCCCGTGGCAGGGCGGCAGGCGGAGGGCACCCCTCTCATGCCTCGGGAGGAGGGCTCTTCCGCTTCCTCCAAGGAGCGTGAAATGGTGAAAGCTGAGGCTGCGCCTCGGGGCCTCTGAGTACGTGTTTAAGCAGAGAGTTTATTGATTCTGAAATAGGGACGATGTTCCAGGCAAGGGGACAAGCCTGCCAGGACTCTCAGCCTCTCGGTAAGGAGCCATCCCAGCCCAGGACCTGTTCTGAAGTGGCCTAGGGGCGCCTAAAGACTGCACAGACCGCATTTATCAACAGTCCCGACTGTTATACCAGCGAGCTTCCCTGAAATAAACCTCCCTTGGTCATAATGTGTAGTTCCTTTTATATATTGTTGAACTCTATTTGCTAACATCTTGTTAAGAATTTATATCTATATTTATAAATGATACTGTTCTGTACTTTGGGATTCTTCTGTACTCTTTTTGTCTGGTTTTGGTATCAGGGTAATATTTGCCTCATTAAATGAGTTGGGAAATATTCCAACCTCTTCAGTTTTTCTGGAACTGATTATGTAGAATTAGTGTTAATTTGTCTTTGAATGTTTAGTAGAATTCTCCAGTGAAACCATTTAGGCCAAGATATTTTCTTTTTTTGGTGCTTTAAAATTGCGGATTCGGTTTCCTTAGTAGATAACAGGATATTCAGATCACTGACTTCATGTCGGGTAAGTTGCATTCGTTTGCGCTTTGAAAGAATTGGCCCATCCCATCAAAGCTGTCAAATGTCTGCGTGTGCAGTAGCTTGTGGCATCCTTTTATCAAACATTGATTGTCTACAGGTCCTGTATTGATTATCTCCACTACATTCCTGATATTGGTAATTTGTGTCCTCTTTTTTAATTTGTCAATCTAGCTAGCTGTTTGCCAATTTTATTGATCATTTCAAATAACCAGTTTTTCATTGATTTTCTCTATTATTTTTGGTTTCAATTTCACTAATTTCTGCTTTTATCTTCCTTCCTTCCTTCCCCTTGTTTGTGTGTCTTTTGCTCTTCTTCACAGAATTACTCAAGGCAAGAACTTAATGGACTGACTTTAGATTTTCCCTTTTTTCTGGTTTAAGCAATTTAATACTATACATTCCTGCTCAACACTGATGAGTGTCACCCATTTTGATATGCTGTCTTTTCATTTTCACTCAGCTCAGTGTATTTTTAGATTTCCCTTGAGATTTTCTCCTTGACCCATTGATTGTTTGGAAGTTCATTGTTTAGTTTCCAAGTGGTGTTTCCAATTGGAGATTTTCCTGTTATTATTTTCTAGTTTGATTCCGCTGAGTCAGAAAACACACTCTGTATGATTTCAGTTCTTTTAAATGTGTTGAAGTTGCTTTGTGACCCAGGGTATGATTTATCTGGTATATGTTCTGTACACCCTTGGAAAGAATGTTTATTCTGCAGTTCTTGGATAGTTCAGTTCAGTTCAGTCGCTCAGTCGTGTCCAACTCTTTGTGACCCCATGGACTGCAGCATGCCAGGCCTCCCTGTTCCCATCACCAACTCCCGGAGTTTGCTCAAACTCGTGTCCATCGAGTCAGTGATGCCATCCAACCATCTCATCCTCTGTCGTCCCCTTCTCCCACCTTCAATCTTTCCCAGCATCAGGGTGTTTTGAAATGAGTCAGTTCTTCACATCAGGTGTACAAAGTATTGGAGTCTCAGCTTCAGCATCAGTCCTTCCAATGAATATTCAGGACTGCTTCCTTTAGGATTGACTGGTTTGATCTCTTTGCAGCCCAAGGGACTCTCAAGAGTCTTCTCCAACACCACAGTTCAAAAGCATCAATTCTTCAGTGCTCAGCTTTCTTATAGTCCAACTCTCACATCCATACATGGAAAAACCATAGCTTTGACTAGACGAAACTTTGTGGGCAAAGTAATGTCTCTACTTTCTAATATGCTGTCTAGGTTGGTCATAGCTTTTCCTCCAAGGAGCAAGCGTCTTTTAATTTCATGGCTGCAGTCACCACCTACAGTGATTTTGGAGCCCAAGAAAATAAAGTCTCACTGTTTCCATTGTTTCCCCACCTATTTGCCATGAAGTGATGGGATCTGATGCCATGATCTTAGTTTTTTGAATGTTGAGTTTTAAGTCAGCTTTTTCACTCTCTTCTTTCAACTTTCTTCAACAGGCTCTTTAGTTTTCTTCACTTTCTGCCATAAGGGTGGTGTTATCTGAGTATCTGAGGTTATTGATATTTCTCCTGGGAATCTAGATTCCAGCCTGTCATTTCACATGATGTACTCTGCATAGGAGTTAAATAAGCAGGGTGACAATATATAGCCTTGAGATTCTCCTTTCCTGATTTGGAACCTGTCTGTTGTTCCATGTCCAGTTCTAACTGTTGCTTCTTGACCTGCGTACAGATTTCTCAAGAGGCAGGTCAGGTGGTCTGGTATTTCCATTTCTTTCAGAATTTTCCACAGTCTGTTGTGATCCAGAGTCAAAGTCTTTGGCATAGTCAATAAAGCAAAAGTAGATGTTTTTCTGGAACTCTCTTGCTTTTTCAATGATCCAGTGGATGTTGGCAATTTGATCTCTGGTTCCTCTGCCTTTTCTAAAACCAGCTCGAACATCTGGAAGTTCACGGTTCACGTATTATTGAAGCCTGGCTTGGAGGATTTTGAGCGTTACTTTGCTAGCGTGTGAGATGAATGTAATTGTGTGGTAGTTTGAACATTCTTTGGCATTGCCTTTCTTTGGGATTGGAATGAAACTGACCTTTTCCAGTCCTGTGGCCACTGCTGAGTTTTCCAAATTTGTTGGCACATTGAGTGCAGCACTTTAACAGAATCATCTTTTAGGATTTGAAATAGCTCAACTGGAATTCCGTCACCTCCTCTAGCTTTGTTCTTGGGTAGAGTGTTCTATAAATGCCAATTCAATTCTGTTATTGAGTTTTTTAGTTCTTCTGCATTTTTTCCATCTAGTTCTCTCAAGTGTTGAGAGAGGAGTGTTGAAGTCTCCAGTTATTACTGTGAATTTGTCTCTCCCTTCAGTTCTATCAGCTCTCACACCTCTTGCAGCTCTTTTGTTTGGAGCACACACATGTAGGACTGCTGTTTTCCGGTGGACGGAATGTTTCATCATTCTCTGTGTCCTCCTCCGTCCCTGTGAATTTCCTGCTCTGAAGTCCGCATTGTGCACGCACACTCAGTCGCTCAGTCGTGTCTGACTCTGCGACCCCGTGGACTGTAGTGTGCCAGGCTCCTTTGTCCACAGGATTTTACAGGCAAGAATACTAGAGCGGGTTGCCATTTCCTCCTCCAGGAGATCTTCCCAATCCAGAGACTGACCCAAGTCTCCTGAGTCTCCTTCATCGGACAGACAGATTCTTCACCACTGAGCCACCTGGGAAGCCCAAAGTCTACATTATCTGATATTAATAAAGCTATTTCTGGCTTTCTTTTGGATAATATTTGCATGGTGTATCTTTTCCATTCTTTCGTTTTTCAACCCATTTATTTTTATATGTTTGAAGTAAGTTTCTTGTAGACGGTATATAGTTTTAAAATTTATTCTCCTAATCTCTGTTTTTTAATTGGTACATTTAGACCATTAATATTTAATGTTATTATTGATATATTAGGGCTTAAACTTGTCATTTTATTATTTGCTTTGTTTTGCTTTCCCTGCCTTCCTGAGGGCTACTTCAATATTTTTGAGGGTTTCATTATTTTGATTTATCTATAGCACTTTTGAGTTCATCTCTCGTTGTAGGAGATGATGGTGGGGATTCTGATCTCAGCCGATACCTTCCTGGTTGGGAGGCACAAGCGTCCCTGGTTATTACTCTCCACCACCGGCCCCGCGTGTGAGCAGGTAGTCATGAGAGTCCTGCCTCCTCCACTGGCCTCCTGTAAAATAAAGGAGCAGTTTTATTATCGCAAGAAAATATCAACTAGATGTGTTTTGGGGGCAGGAACCTGAGACATAAAGTGATTCTCCCCTGGCCATAGAAGAACCACCGAGCCTGTGGTTTTTAGTCACTATGACAACAGAGAACTCCACGCCCGTGTCATTTAGAGGGGTAACAATTTACCTGAATTCAAGCTATACCTTCAAGGTAATTCTTTCATTTGCTTTGAGTCTGGAATCCTCTACTGAACTGAGGCTAACTTTTTTCAACTAATTGCTTTGCTGCCTAGTTGAATTCCAAATGCTTTTTTTCTCTTCTATGATTTTTAGCTATTTACATTTCATCCAGTCGGATAAAGCAGATCTCAGGCGTTTGTCTGGACTGCCAGGGATCTGAACAGTGGTGTGGACCCAGGCAGGCTCAGAGCCCAGGCTGTCTTCCCTCCACCACTACCTGACCTGGATGGTGGAGAGTAAGGGCTCAGATCCACTTCCCTCTTTGTGCGGAGGAGGCTTCCCCGCCTTGGCCGGGATTCATACAAAGGGCCAGTTCTTTTCATCTTTGGGGAAAACAACCAGCTCATTATTTGAGAGTTTAAAGTAGACATTTCCTCCACCCCCATAGTCAAGGTTCTGTCTGGACCTGCTGGAGGAAACTCAAAATGCCTCTAGGGTCAGAGCTTTGTCTCCTGTGACGGATACTCCCCTGAGAAGACCTCATATTTCACATGGTAGGGTTATTGAGTTCCACAGTCTCCTTTCAAAAAACATTTATGGGACATTGCCCCCTTCTTACTACAAGTGGGCTGATAATAACAAGTCTGGGGGGTGGGGAAAGGCTAGTTGGAGGAAACACAAATAAAAATATTCCCTGATTCCATCAGTCATTTTTGCTGTTTGGTCGCTGTCCAACTCTTTGCAGCCCCATTTCTGGCACATAATTTTATTTCCTTCTATATTTTATATACAGAATTTTAATTTTCATATCTTATGGATACTTTTCTGTTCTTATATAACTTTTAAAAAGAAATTTCCAGTCTTTATCCCAAAGGTAATATTATTTTTTTAAGTAGAAAGAGAAATCGCTCCTCATTCACGTCTCTTTGTTCCTCTCTCCACTGGTGACCTCTGTTATCAGAGAAGTGTGGATCCTTCTAGACTTTCTTCTGGAGCATTATGGATGATCGGATTAAGGCCAAGACTACTGTTGCACAACTTCTTTCACTTTACCGGTCACCGACAACCTTCTATCTTGTACTTTTAAATCTGTTTTTCCCCTCTTTTTTCATACATTTAAAATTTTTAAAATGTGTTCAAAGTAAATCATGCCCAGTTGAAACAATTTCCATAGGTAACGATTACTACAACCACCCCGACTAATCCAATTAGCCATTTCACAGGTCACCTCCTTTTGCAGCCAGACTTTTTCACTTAACTTGAAAGGTATTTATCCTATTATTGTAAAGACCTTGCAGGTTTCATGTGGTGGTGGGCTCATATAATCCATCAAACGAAAGGACCACAGTTTTCCATGTAAGTACTGCTTGCTAACCGATTGCGCCACTGGAGCTTCTGGACCACAATTTTCCTACCTTAACATTTTTACCAAGCATGATTCTCATTTTTTGTTATCATGAATCAAAAAAATAAACATTTACCTCTGAAGAGGATCACTACCTTGTTTATTTTTTGGAAGATAGCATTCCTAATATTAAAAACTGTTTTCCAAAGAATTATATAAAATCACAGCCCTGTAAGCAGTCCGCACGAATGCTCACTTCTTCCTGGCCTTCCCGGCAACTAGTGTTTTTGTTTTCATTTCTGCTATTGTGATGGCAGTATTTCGTGTTTAGTTCCTAATGAGCCTGAGAAATGTTCCAGATGCTTGTCATCTTGCTTGTCTGCCCTGCGTGCTCTTGTTTTAGAGCACTTTTGATCAGGCAGGAGCTTAGGGAGGGAAAGGGCCAGAGCCAGGACCCAGAGCCCTGTGGGCAAGTTGTCGCCTCGAGAATCCATAGCTTTGCTTTTGTAGGCTATGATTGTCTTTCTCCAGCAGCAACTTGATGGTTGAAACTGGAGCTACATTAAAATAACACTTCTATGCAAACTTGAACCTGGAGCCGGTTTAAAATAACACAGACACCTCACGCTCCTCTCAGCCAGGCTGGGGGACAATCTTGCCTGGGGTTTGTTTGTTCAGTGGTTTGACACGCAGCCGGGGAAGCCAACAGGCGGGGCTGGGGACGCATAGGGGAGGTCTGGGCGCAGCCTGCCGGCCTGGGGACCGGCTTCTCCGCGCTCCCTCCCGGTTGCTCCAGACCTCACTGTGCAGCCCGCTCACCCGGCAGGCTGCCAGGGCGTCTCGGCTGCCGCTCAAGGACTCTGCGAGTGCAGCATGAACAGACCTCTTGGTCCTATGAAACCCAGGACCCGGAAGCCTTAACGGAGGAGGCTGAACCCTGGGGCTGCCGCTGGTCTTCGCATCGGGGGCTCTGTCCCGGCTATCGCTGAGCAGGGCCTCGGGGGTTGCTGCAGGTTCCTGGTGCAGCAGTTTCACCCAGTTTTTGGGCGTCTGCTGTCTGCCGGGTCCTCTCCCCTCGTCCTAAGGAATCCGGGGGGAAAGCTGCGACTTTTCTGGGATGTTCTGCTTTCAACTGCAATATCCCAACACATGCTTTCTCGACTGCCTTTGTGCAGAGAACTTTCCAGTGCTGTGTGCCCACCTAGTAGCATCGACTAGCGAGTCCTGGGCTCTGGGCAGGCTCCAGGTGAACCCTTGACACACATCACCTCAAGTGATCCTCATACCAACCCCGGGAGGAAGGGGCTGTCACCCTCGTCCTGTAGGCAAAAAAACAGGCTCAAAGAGATTAAAGGGCTCAAACAAGATCATGTACTGGTGGTAAAGGAGACCAGGATCTGAACCCAGATCGAGCTGATGGCAAAGCCTTAATCACAAGGCTCTACTGGCCAGTTAGGAGGGAAAATAAAAGACCCCAGGCGCTGGTCTGCGCAGCACACTTCTGCGCCTGGTATTGTGCCGGGTATTAGGGACACGGAGACAGAAAGGTTCTTGCCTTCAAGGAGCAGCAACAAAAGTCACAGAGACAGAACCACCAGGAGACCTCTCTCTCTCTCAGAGTGTGTATATATATATATATATATATATATATATATATGGTTTCCCTGGCAGTCAGCGGTAAAGAATCCGCCGGTGACACAGAAGACGTGGGCTTGATCCCTGGGTCAGGAAGATCCCCTGGAGGAAGGCATGGAAACCCACTCCAGTGTTCTTGCCTGGAGAATCCCAGGGACAGAGGAGCCTGGTGGGCTACAATCCATAGGGTCTCAAAGAGTCAGACATGATGAAGCTACTGAGCATGCATATACTCACTGTGTGCACATGGGAGAAATTTTAAGGAGTCAGCTCACATGACTGGAAGCTAGTGAGTCCCAAATCTGAAGGTCAAGCACAAAAGGGCCCCAAGGTAGAGCAGATGTTGTAGCTTGAGTTTGAAGGCAGTCTACTAGAAGAATTCCTTCTTCACTGGAAGATGTTAGCCTCTAGTCTGTTAAGGAGAGAAGGAAATGGCAACCCACTCTCATATTCTTGCTTAAAGAATCCCGTGGACAGAGAAGCCTGGTGGGCTGCTGTCCATAGGGTCACACAAGAGTCGGACATGACCGAAGCGACTTATCACACATGCATGCGTTGGAGAAGGAAATGGCAACCCACTCCAGGGTTCTTGCCTGGAGAATCCCAGGGACAGAGGAGCCTGGTGGGCTGCCGTCTGTGGGGTCGCACAGAGTCGGACACGACTGAAGCGACTTAGCAGCAGCCGCAGTCTCTTAAGGCCTTCAACTGATTGGATGAGGCCCACCCGCATTACAGAGGGTGACCTGCAATATTAATCTCATCTAATGTTGCACAGCAACATCCGGACTGATGTTTGGCCAGATATCTGGATGCCACGGCTTAGCTAAGCTGACACATAAAATTAACCACCACAGACCCTGTAATTTAGGATAGGTGTTCCTTTTTATCCCCCTTATCTTTAAAAAGAACTTTGTTGAGCAGCAGTTGGCAAATATAATTGTGAACATTTAAAGTGTTCAGCATGATGATTGATATGTGTATACACTGTAGAATGATTACCAAGATCAAGATAATTAGCACATTCGTCACGTCACAGTTAATGTTTGATAACCTGTGTATATTGGTGTGTGGGCGAATCCTTACAGTCTACTCTCAGCAACCTGTAAGTGTGCAAAACTCTATGATTAACCAGTCACCATGCTGCATGCTACAGCCTCAGAAATCGTTCTTCTTACAACTGAAAATTTGTACTTAAATCACTATTGATTTAATAGATTTAATCACTCTGTTTTGATTTTAACTTAAATCACTCTATTTTCTCCTCATCCAATCTCTGGCCACCACCATCCTATTCTCCATTTCTGTGAACTAAAATTTTTTTCTGTTTTTTAGATTCCACATATAAGTGATACCGTACAGTGTTTAGGTGGGTGTTCTCGCTCTTTTTTACTTCTTTAAGCTTTTTATTTGAAATAGAAGGTTTGTAGGAAGTTGCAAAGGTATTGTAGAGAAGCCCCACTTACCCTTAAACAAGTCTGCCCCACATCTTGTAAATATGTAATGCCAAAACCAGGAAATTAACGTGGGTCCAATCTGCGTGTATTCGGTGTCATTTTATGACACAGGGAGATGACTCTGGCTGTCATCAGTCGAGATACAGAGTCTATTCCTTCCCTGCAGAGACAGCCCTTGGTGCTGTCTCTTTACAGCCACACCCACCCCCTGCCCCTCCACCTTCCCAGACCCCTGGCAACAACTGTATGTTCCCCATCATCGTAATTTTGTCCTTTTGAGAATATGACAGGTGATCGTTTTTATGGTACATTGGAGTTTAGATGATTAAAGGACAAGGTATAGCTGATTAAGGATAGGTGTTCTTAATGCTTATGGGGTCACTTTCTCTCTGAGCATTTAAAGGAACCAACGGGGATGCCCTTAGCTTCCCTTCACTTTCGAAAGGGGAAACTGCGACTCGGGGCAGAGCCATAGCTGGCCTGGGGTCATGGTCGAGTTGGTGCAGAACCAAGACAGGAGTCTGCTTTCTCGGCTCCCTGTGAGCATCTCCATCTCCTGGCAGGGCTGGGGGCAGCGTTCCTAGCTTTGGTTTCTGCAGGAGGAGACGCTGAGACAAGAGTTTGAGTGCAAGTCTTTATTTGGGAGGCGCCGCACGCCCTGGAGGGCGGTGGGGAAATGAGACAGGGAGAGAAGTCAGGGAAGGTGTGTTAGTAGCCCGTTTCCATGGTTACCACCTGTGGGTGCTGGGAGCTTGACCTGCCGGGGAGCCTGGGTAGTGGTGTGGAGCTCACGCCCCTGAGCAGGCCCAGCAGGGGCATCGATGCACCTACTCCTGTTGGTCTTGGCTAAGGGCCGCTCCTGGGGGGTGAGTTCCCTGCACCCTGGGTCTAGTACTCAGAGGATACCGTGGGCAGAGAGCAGGTGCTGGCACTCGGGGGCTGGAGCTCTGTGAGCTGAACGGCAGGGCATGGAGGGCACGGGCAGCATCTGTCAGAGGAGGTGGAAGTGTCCGCCCCCTTCGAGGAGCAGAGGACACTGGGGACACACTCCACCCGAAAACACAGGGAACGTTTGCCTGCAGTGCGATCGTTCACAGACCCCTGGGGACGCTCTTCCTCCAGTGACCCTTCCCTCCTCTCCCCATCCCTCCCCACCCGGAGAGAGTCAAGGCTATCTGACCGCTGCCCCCCACCCACACGCGCTCAGGAACTCTTCCGGAGAGAGGTGCCCAGTGAGTACAGTCTGGTCGCCCACGAGTGGGTGCCCTCCTGTTCCCCGAGCTTCAGAGCAGCTGGCCCCCTGGCCACCACCCTCAGCAGTCCTTCCCGAGGTTGGCAAGTCCTCTGCCATCTGCTGCTGGAGGTTCTGCCCTGGTTCCGTGTGGGCCGTGTGGATGAACTTGAGCCACGCATGCGTGATTTCTGCAGTTGCCTCTGCATCTGTGTGCACGTCTGCAAATTGCAAAATGTATCATGCATTCAGAGGAGGGTGTAACATGCAGCAATTTTAAGGAGCAACAACAGAGTGGACGTCTTGTCAACCCCATCCCCGCTGGGGGGCAAGAAGTCTTTAGTACCCTTGAAACTGTGAGCACACCTCCCTCCCCGCTTATAGCTTATAGACTCCTTTGGGTTTCTACATAGGTAATCATTCTTTTCCAAACCGTCAACCTTTTATTTCTTTCTCTTGCCTTATTGTACTGCAAGAGCTTTCTGTTGAATGCTGAATAAAACTAATGATCGTGGACACTCTTATCTTGTTCTGTACCTAGAAGGAACGGTTTCAACATTTCATCATTAAGTATCGTTTTTGATGTGGGTTTCTTGTAGATCGGTGGTTGTCAAGCTCTACCAGCACTAGAGTTACATGGGAGGCTTATTAAAACCCAGACTTCTCCCAACCCCAGCCCCCAGGGTTTCGGATTCAGAAAGCCTGGATGAGGCCTGAGAGTTTCCATTTCAGACAAGTTCCCTGGCCATGCTGATGCCCTCTGAGAACCACTCTGGCAGAAATTCTTTATCGGGTTAAGGAAGTTCCTTTCTATTCTTAAAGTTTTATTTTAAAATCATAAATGGAAGTTTTTCAGCTTTTTTTCTAATTTATTGAGACAATTGTGTATTTTCTTCTTTGCTCTATTAATCTACCAAACTGATTTTCTGACATGAAGCTTGCATTCTTGGGACCCATTTAATTTGATCTGATAGTGTGTAATCTGATCCTTATCCTCCTTTTTGAATGCAGTTGCTAAGAGTCTTACTGAGAATTTTTTTTTTTTTCATGTATGAGTTCATTGCTGTGTCTATAGGTTTCCTTTCTCATGCTATTCTTGTCAAGTACAGTGCTTAGCTTGAGCTTAATACTAAAAATACGGAGGTCATTATAGTCATTATTATGCCCTTATAATAGAACTTATCCTGCTGCGTTCCCCTCGCCTGTCTGCCTCGCCCCTCTGCTAACCTGTGAGCCTCCTAAAGGGAGGGCCCACACCTCCTCACTCACTGCTGCATGCGCAGAACCTACCGCTGAGCTGGATACAGAGCAGGGACAGCTGTGCTTGTATCAAGGAGTGTGGGGTGGGGTCACAGGGAGGCTTGAGGGCGGGGATGCATGTACACGGGCTGACTCACAGGCTGCCCTGGCGGCTCAGTGGTAAAGAACCCGCATGCTAAACAGGAGATGTGGTTTGATCCCTGGGTGGGGAAGATCCCCTGGAGAAGGAAATGACAGCCCGCTGCAGTATTCTTGCCTGGGAAACCCCATGGACCGAGGAGCCTGGTGGGCTACAGTCCATAGAGTCGCAAAAGAGTCAGACTCAGCTGAGCAACCAAACAACCACGAGCTGATTCCCGTTGTTGTCTGGCGGAAACTAACACAGCACTCTAGAGCAATTACGGCCCAGTAAAAGCATAATAACGTGGGATTAATAAAATGAAATGGGGATTAAATAGCTGTACAAGAAGAAACCAACAACTACAGTAAGGCATTCATCCTGTGGGCGATGAGGGGGACAGAAAGTAAAGAATAAACTTCGGTTGGATGCCTACCGTCTGCCAGGAGCTGGCCTAGTCCTCAACCATCCGAAAGGTCAGCACTGTTCACAGTTCACAGACGAGTAGATGGGGCCCCGCCCCAGGCAGTCTCTCATCAGAGCTGTGAGGTGGCTGAGGACACTGACGCTGCCCCGTCCTTTGAAAAATGTCCGTGTGTGGCAGGAATCGTTTCACATGCTGCCTTCCTTCTAGTAATGAGAAGCAGATGTCCAGCTCTGGTTCCCTTCTTGCATGGGCTGCTAGGAAGCTCAGAGTCTAATTATGAGCTTAACCAAAGGTGCTAGTTTGATTCTCATGGTCATAGATATGCTTGTCCTTTCCCATGGCCTTTGTGTATGAGATTTTTCCTGCTTTGAGGTCTTTATTTTTCTCTACTTTTTAGTCACCTATTTGCTGAACATTTCCTTATTCTAACTAGGCTGGAATCCCTTGAGAAATGTGTCAAGGGAATAACAAATGAAAAATAGGCAATAAGTGGGCTTCCCTGGCAGCTCAGCGGTAAAGAATCTGCCTGTCAATGCAGGAGATGCTGGCTCAATCCCTGGTTTGGGAAGATCCCACATGCTGTGGAGCAACTAAGCCCTACTACTGAGGGCTAACTCAGCAGTAGTTACTGAGCCCTAAGTACTGAGCCTGTGCTCTAGAGCCTGGGAGAGGCAACGACCAAGCCCACGCACTGCAACTACTGACGTCTGCATGCCCTAGAGTCCTAGAGTCCGTGCTCTGCAACAAGAGAACCCGCCGCAATGAGGGGCCCATGCACTGCACCTGGAGAGAGACCCTGCTCCCAGAGGAAAGGCCTGCCTTGGTGATGATCCAGCACAGCCAACATAAACAAGTAAACTGTTTGCAAAATAGGCAACAAGTATAATGACTGAGCTGCCCCGGGCCGATCGCTCACACGAAAGCTCCTTCCTAAATGACGCCCTGTCCATACCCACTCAGGCCTCTGCTCGCCTAGGCCCTGGGAACTGCCCGGGGGCAGCTATCATTTCTGTGATGAAGATGTTTCAGATTGAGATAATTAACACTGAGATGCTGTTTCTCAGGATGCTGAGACTCATTTAGAGACCCAGGAAGCGTTCAAAAAAGAAACTACGGAACTAACTTTGCTGCTGGCCTTAAACCCTTCAAAGACAGCTCACTCCAGGGAGTCATTGATTGCGCTTTCTTTGCGTCTGCGGGTTCACCACACACACACACACACACACACACACACACACAGAGCTGATGAGCGCTGGTAACACTCTTGGGGTTTTCCAAGCACGTGTTCCTCTCTAGGAATTCCAAGGGTGACTCCTGCCCCCTGAGATGGTATCAGCAACCACCTCAGATCCTTGCTCCCCACCTAACAAGAAAGTGCAGGGAAGCGGGAGACCCAGGTCTGGTGCCCAGAACTGACGGGGACGGACGTGGAATAGGAGAGGTCAGCCCCTCTCCCACCCTGAGCCGCGTGAGAACCCGCCCAATGCGGGGCTCGGCTTCAGCTCATAAGGGAGTAGCCGCTGGTGCCTCGTGGTGGGCAAACGGGAGACGCCACTGCCCGCCCTCCTGTGAGCAGCTAGGGCTTATACCTGTTGGCTTTTCTCGTTTGTTTTTTATTTATTTTAATTGAAGGATAATTGCTTTACATGGTTGCTTTGGTTTCTGCCATACCTGCCGTCTCAATGAAGGCTTTGCTGTCACCCGACTTCTTATGGAAGCCTGGTGGCTCAGCTGGTAAAGAATCCGCCTGCAAATGCGGGATACCCGGGTTCGATCCCTGGGTCGGGAAGATCCCCTGGAGGAGGGAAAGGCTACCCACTCCAGTATTCTTGGGTTTCCCTGGTGGCTCAGCTGGTAAAGAATCCGCCTGCAATGAGGGAGACCTGGATTCAGTCCCTGGGTTGGGAAGATCCCCGGGAGGAGGGAAAGGCTGCCCACTCCAGTATTCTGGCCTGGAGAATGCCATGGACAGTCTATGGGTCGCAAAGAGTCAGACATGACTGAGAGACTTTCACTTCACTTTCAACATCTTATGTGTCCAGCTTAACCTAAAATACATTTATCATCAGAAAAAAATAAAGCAGGGAAGGGACTTCCTTGGTGGTCTAGTGGTGAAGACTCCGCGTTCCCAATGTGGGGGGCCTGGTTAGATTCCTGGTCAAGGAATTAGATCCCATTTGCCGCAACTAAGACCCAGCACAGCTAAATTGAGTGGAAAAAGCAGGCAAGACTCCGAAGGTGGCGGGGCAGAAAACTCAAGGCTTCAGAGACCAACACCCCGCCTTTTTTGCTCGCTCAGGCAGGTTACTCCAGGTTACAGCCTCCGTGGCACAAGGCTACAGTCTGCGGGCCAGGCCCTCTGCCAGGCGCCTGCTCAGGTCTGCCTCTGTGCTCACAGCAGCGCCTTGACGTGGGGACTGTCACTGTGCCCATTCTACCAGGAGGAGAGTACATTCAGAGAGCTTAGGTAATCCGCTCGAGGTCTCAGACCGGCAGTGGCAAAGCTGGAGAGCATACCCTGGCAGCCTATCCCCGGCGCCCAGCTCCGGACGACGCCGCAGTCCTCGCGGGCACACAGTCGGCACTCACCAGGCATCCGCGGGACTAAACGAGGGCGGGCTGGGGAGGCAGTTGCAGCTCCTCCCCACCTGCAGAGCTCTCCCTGCTGGCAGATGAGCCTCAGTGCTTCCACACTGGCAGAGCACTGGCTTCGCGGCTGTAGGCAGGGAAGCAGGAACCACGAAGATGTTGCCCCGCGCGCCTCCGGCGGCCCCCAAAGCTCTCCCCAAGGCTGTTCCTCCAGTTCCCTTGCAGAGACCCTTGACTCTCATCTCTCGCCAGGAAATCCCACTCTCAGGGGCCCTCGCTCAGCAGGCAGGACCCAGGACCACCGCGTGGATGGGGCTGGGGGGTGAGGGGCAGAGGGGAGTGGGGTGGGCCCGCACCGTCAGGGCGCCGCAGAGGAAGACTCGTCTGCGTCCGGAAGGGAGGACACGAGGTGATTAGAGCCGAGACAGACGGCGGGGCCCCAGCAGGCTCCCTCTGTGAACCAGGTTTCTCTCCTGGCCCAGCCGCCTTCTCCTCCGGGTTCAGGGCGGCTAGGGGCCGACAGGGAAGCCCTCCCCGGTCTGTGACATGGACCCGGTACTGCAGGCAGCTGCCCAGCCAGCGGCCACCCTTCCTAGCGTCCCCTGCCCCGCGCACTGCCGAGTCCTCGCCGCTGGACTTGGGGCAGGGGTGACGTGGGCCCCGGCAGTTCAGCAGTGGGCTTGATCCTCCAGCCTCTCGCTTCTCCTCTGGGGGCTCGCAGTCAGGGCCCAGACTGAAGCTGACAGAGCCTCCGTCAGCCTGGGCCCCTGAGCGGCGGCACGGAGCAGCCCCCACTGCCCCCAGACATGTACTCACCATTCGGACCCGAAGCACCTTGGTCTGTTGGCCTGGGCAGGAAGGAAGCACATGTAGCGTCTGAGGCATCACACACTTCGCAGTCTCGTTGGAGCAGCCGGCCTCCCTGAACCCACACTTACTCCCAAACCTCTCCTGTTCCTTTTCCCTCCCTGGCATCACCATTCTTAGTGCGGTTAGTAAAGCTAAACACCTTCTACATATGTTTTCCAGACGGACTTACGAATGCATACACCAGGAAGCAGCTCCAAGAATGGTCAGAGCCACGTTGTTTGTTAAGGAAACAGGGGAAGAATCTGAGACACACTGGCAGAAAAATCTCCTTCACAGGAAGAAAACTACACGGCAGTGAAAGGGATGAATCCCAGTGACCCGGGTGTGTATCAGGACTGTCTGGGAAGCTTTATAATATACGGACGCCGAGGCCGAGAGGTTTGGTCTCGGGAGGCCTGGCTGGAGGGGTCGGTGGCCCAGGAATCTGTGGTTTTAATGACTCTTCCAGGAAATCTTGTGCAGTTTGTTTAAGAACCTCTGGCCCAGCAAGAAAATTTGAATGCAGCAGGAGCTGTCTGGTTATTGGAGATGCCATCTCAGTCCAGGTGACTGCCATAAAAAGGAAGCAGTGCGTGCTAAGTCACTTCAGTCGTGTCCAACTCTGTGCGACCCCATGGACTGTAGCCTGCCAGGCTCCTCTGTCCTTCGGATTCTCTAGGCAAGAACACTGGAATGGGTTGCCATGCCCTCCTCCAGGGGATCTTCCTGACCCAGAGATTGAACCTGGGTCTCCTGCATTGCAGGTGGGTTCTTTACTTTTGAGCCACCAAGAAGGCCCAGAAGGAGGCCATGGCCCCCACCAAGACTGCTGGCTGCAGATGAGGGGAGGGGCAGAGATGCCCAGGACGACGGTGTGGCGGGGGTCGCAGACTCTCCATCCTGGCTGCGGGGCGGCATCATCGGGCCGCTCTCGGCAACACCCCAACCTCCAGACGGAGTCTCCAAGGGGGAGGAAGACTCTGCCAGGTTTTGAAAGCCTTCCAGGTGATTCCAATTTGAGAACCACGAGAATGGCTGGTTAAGAACCAGGTTACAGAGGTCACCCGTCCAGGCTCGAACTTGTCTCCGCCACTTCACAGCTCCATGACCCGGGCAGTTTTCGTCATTCGCGCCTCAGTGTCCTTGTCTATAAAGTGAGGCTAATGATTGCAACTTCATGCTAGCCTGTCATGAAGAGCAGACGAGATGATGCGTGTGAGGAGCCTGGCACACACCCAGTACAGCCCACGCTCACCATCACTCCGCCGTAGGGGTTGGGGATGATGGTGACCTTGTAGGAAAGGACAGCTCCGTGGGCTCCGTCCGGTCGTCCAGAATTCCTCTCCAGCCACCCTCCCCTGGAGCCTCGGCCATCCCGCCCGATGTGCCCATCCTGCGGGGCTGTGGGGGAAGGGCAGGAGACCACAGCGTTGGGCAACCTCCTGCCGGGCCCCGCAGTTACTCATTCCTGATTCTGAACGCAGCGTGAGTCAGGCGGGCCCGGGGCCGCCCGAGCCCTCAGTCCCTTCGAGAAAGACAGGCTCTCCCTCCCGTCTGGGCGGGAGCCTCCCCCGGGTCAACCTCAGGCTGCTGAGTCCAGCAGGCTGTGACCTGAGAGTTGCCAGGACAGCCTTCCCTTCCTCCCTCCCAAATCCGACTCCGGGTCTCAGAGGGTCTCTGTCCTCTATTAGAATGCAGACATTGGGAGTATAGATACACAGTGGTCACGTGGGCAGGGTCTGGGCGTGTCATGTAAGTCATCATTTATCAGGTATTACATGCCGGGCACATTTAGCTCCTCATATAACCCCACACAGGCTCTGTGAGGCAGACAGATTCACGCCCATTTGCAGAGGAGGAAACAGAGACTCAGAGAGGTAAAGCATACCGCTGAGAAGGGCCAGTTCAGCATCGGGTCATCCGACTCTGGGGCACGTGGCCCTTCTGCCACGCGTGACGTTTGGTCCCGGGCTGAGGTGTGCGGGGTGTGCGGGCAGCGTGCCCTGAGTCAGGCCCGGCGGGGAGCGGAGAGGGCAGGACGCTTCGGACTGGGCGCAGCGAGTCCCCTCCTCCCGCAGCCTCTGCCGCCCAGGTCTCCACCCGGCCAGGGCTGTGGGCACTCCCCACCTCCAGGCCTCCGCTCGCCCTTCCCAACGCCCGGAAGCTGGCTCCCCCACTCACCCACCACCGCTCCAGGCCACCCTCCAGGGTCAGTTCAAAGAGCACCCGCTCTGGGCGTGCCGGCTATCCCACCGAAGCAGGTCGCCTCCCCGTTATCCTCTGGGCTCGCTGCCTCCACTTTATGGCACTCATTGCAATTTCCAGTTATTTGTGCTTCTTTTCACGCTGTCTCCCTAGATAACGAACTCCTGAGGGTAGAGATTGTCTCTGGCAAATAGTTCATGCACGTTGAATATTTTTAGAATGAACAAATGAGGAGGTAACAGAGGTTTTGAACCAGCTTTTGCTAGGATATAATAGCTGACCCAGTCAAGCCACCTTCAGGCTCCCTTGGGACCTCCGTCCTCACTTCCCAGGGTCAAGCTGACCCCGGGTTGAAGGAACCAGAATATGGGTGGGGGAGGGGAAGGAGTTGCTCCACAAGAACTCAGGCCTCGCTCTGGTCTCCCTGGGGGTTTCCAGGGACAAACGGGGCACCGCAGGCAGCCGTCTGGGGTGGTGATGGTGGAGGGGACTCTCACCCCAGACTTGATGAGGCAGCCTGCAGTGCCCTTAGGAGCCACCCAGCCTGCATCCATTGGACCCCAGGTCTCAGGCCGGTGTTGAGAGTCAGGACTGAATGCAAGTCCTGGAGGAAGAGTTTACAGACGGCATCTCTCTCCTGCCAACTCCATGACACCTGTCAAGAGGCCAAGGTGGATTTCGGAGGGGGCAACTGTGGTCCAGATTGTGGAGATCAGAAGGGCCAGTCTGGTTGTGGTGGCCCCCCAAGGGGGTCCTCGTCCGAACTCCCAGAACCTATGAACACATAACCTTACATGGCAAAGGGGAATCAAGGCTGCAGACGGAATTAAGATAGTGAATCAGCGACCCAGAGACGGTGGAGGAGACTGGCTTATCCAGCTGGGCCCGATCACAAGGGTCCCAGGAAGTGGAAGAGGGCAGAAGAGTTGGGGGGAATACATGACGCTACGACACAGGCTCTGAACCTGGAGGAAGGGGCTGCAAGCCAAGGAGTGCTGGGGGCCCCTGGAAGCTGGGAAACATAAGAGAAGAGATTCCCCACTAGGGCTGCCTGAAGAAACAACGCCTTCCAGACTTCTGACCTCCAGAACTTTAAGATTATAAATCTGCTTAGTTTTAAGCCACTGAGCTTGTGGCAATTTGTTACAATAGAGAGGAAACACATGCCCTGGCTATACTGTTGCAGGGTGGACAGGTGAACCCGTGTCTGCAGGGAGGACTGAGTTTGCTTCCTCTGCCTTTGCGGCAAGGTTCCTGGCCTGCAGGAGCCTTCCGGGGGCACAGGAGTCACGCTCGAGCCATGAGAAGTGTCTCAGACTTGTTGCTGGGTCCACCCGCGGCCTCACAAAGGGGACCTCGTGGCCAGTCTGGGGGCATCCAGGGCGAGAAACGCCTGTTTGGAAACACACCTGAGTTCTGATTCTAGGCACATGCTTTCTGGAGGCATGGACCTTCACTGAAATTCTTTCAAAAAACACAGTTTTCTCAACACCCTCGATGGTCTCAGCTTGCCTTGGAAGTGGGCTTATTCTGTCGGAATCCGGTCACGTGAGGGGCAGTGGGAGTCTGTTTCAGAGATTCGAGGTAAGACGGTGGCCAGGAGGGGATGCGGGGTGGGGGGAGGCTGTGGGATCTTCTCTAACCACCCGGAAACCACCCAGCCCTGGGGCCGAGGGAGTTGCTCTGAGTCTTGCATCTCCAGAGAGAACACGGGGGTTGGCAGGGAGGAGCCCAGGGAGCGACCTCCAGGGGCTCCAGAGCAAGCCCACGGGGCCTTTACTGGGTGGTCACAGCCTCCCCGCAGACAGGAAGGAGGGCGTCACTCAGGGCACATGCAAGCTTCCCCAAGGTCCACACCCCGGCTTCCCATTGCCACACTCACAATGCAACTTTCCGGCCACAGCCCAGACCCTCGCCCGGCCGTGTTCACCAGGTCCTGGCAGCCTGGCATTTGAGCCCTGGGCTTGCATTTACACATCGTATCATTGCAACTGGCCGTGGTGACCCATGGGATGAGTCCCATGGCCAAGATGGAACAACCTCACAGTCTTAACCAAAATTTGGGCTTCTCAGCCTCAAATTCCTGGAGGCCTAGGCAAGCAGATGATTCAGCTGCAAGAAAGTTCTCTGCTCCTGCTGTCTAGAGGGAGCCACGCTGTTTATATTCATGCTGTTTGTGTTTCTCTTAATTTATTAGCCAGTGATGGAAGCACAGCTGGACCCACACAGAGCACCCATGGAATTGACAAACACCTGGAGAAAGCCACGCCACCCCCTTCCCTGCCCACCTGAGCTCAGACTGGTCCATCCCCACCCAGAGCCCTCCTGTCGTGAGTGGTCTTGGGGGGCTTGGCCCCACCAGGCCCCCTCTCCTGAGGCAAAGTAGGATGTGGAGCGTTGACCTGGGGTCAACAGAAAGCCCAAGACTGATGCTACAAGGGGTCTTCCCTCCTGCGGAGAGGCCCAGGGCCACTAAAGCATCTCATGTCTTATGAAGGACATTTTCCACCCTTGCACCCAGTCTTCCCAATCTCCAAGAATTCCCAAGATATTGTCATCTCCAAGAAATTCCAGGAGGATTTAGAACCATACCCAATTTCTAAAGGTCAGATGATGAGATGTTTCTCAGGCTAGGTAAGGCGTGGCTAATGTTGCTTCAACACACATCTAGAAGCACATACTATGCTGGGCGCTGGGCAAGGGAGATTTCAACAGCTGGTCAGAGGCTTGGGAGTTGGAATGCTGGTCCCACCAAATCTAAACAGACCTCTGCTCCTTCACTGTGGGTGAGGCTCTGGGCTAAATCTCTCCTGTCCTGTGACTTTAGGAAATGAGCTCCCCTGCAGAGCGAGAAGCAATCAGACCAAAGCAGGATCGTGGGTCCTTCCTGCCTTAGGACACACAGGCCCAGCAGGCAGAGGAGAGGTGTGGATGTTTCCTAGACTCCAGGGGGTATTAGGCTCCACACAGAGGATTTGGGGGTGGAGAGGGGGCTGTTTGGAGGAGTCCCCATGGGTCATGCTGATCTGCAAGACAGACCACAAGAAACGAGGTCCTTCTTGGGAAGCCAAGGGGGTCAAGTCTGAGAACCGCATGGGCGGCAGGCAAGGCGTTTGAACACCTGGAGGCAAAGGCTTCCGAGCGGGAGCTCCATCCGGAACCTTGGGGTCTCTTGACACTTATTGTTCAGGGGCCTGTTTCGGCCTCCATCACCGAGGCGGACGGCCCACCCCAGGGGTAAAGGGTGGTGGCGGGCGGCTCAGGGCTGCATGTGCCACCACTTGAAGGAGAAGGGCTCCCGGCGCACGTTGGTGCCGCAGTGCACCTCCCCGTGCAGCATGTGGTATGGGGTGAAGTCGTCGATGAAGGCGCAGTGCAGGCCCAGCGGCTCCAGCAGGGACCGCACCTTCTCCTCCAGGCAGCAGCGGCCGTTGATGACGGGCCCGAAGGGCTTGGGGATGCCCAGGTGCTTGCCCAGCACCAGCATGTTCACCTGCAAAGAAGGGGGCGCCCAGGTCAGGGGCGGCATAGCTCCCAGCCCAGCACCTTCTCTATGCTCAGAGGGGGCGCCCAGGCCAGGGGCGGCATCGGCTCCCAGCACCTTCTCTGTGCTCAGAGAGGGTGCCCAGGCCAGGGGCGGCATCGGCTCCCAGCACCTTCTCTGTGCTCAGAGGGGGCGCCCAGGCCAGGGGCGGCATTGGCTCCCAGCCCAGCACCTTCTCTGTGCTCAGAGGGGGCGCCCAGGCCAGGGGCGGCATCGGCTCCCAGCCCAGCACCTTCTCTGTGCTCAGAGGGGGCGCCCAGGTCAGGGGCGGCATAGCTCCCAGCCCAGCACCTTCTCTGTGCTCAGAGGGGGCGCCCAGGTCAGGGGCGGCATAGCTCCCAGCCCAGCACCTTCTCTATGTTCAGAGGGAGCGCCCAGGCCAGGGGCAGCATCGGCTCCCAGCCCAGCACCTTCTCTATGTTCAGAGGGGGCGCCCAGGCCAGGGGCGGCATCGGCTCCCAGCCCAGCACCTTCTCTATGTTCAGAGGGGGCGCCCAGGCCAGGGGCGGCATCGGCTCCCAGCCCAGCACCTTCTCTGTGCTCAGAGGGGGCGCCCAGGACAGGGGCGGCATCGGCTCCCAGCCCAGCACCTTGTCTGTGCTCAGCGGGACCTGGTGTTGTCTTTGAAGCAGCCTTGCAAACAGCCGCTCGCCGCTCCAGGCAGTGAGGGAGGGACGTAGTCTGGCAAGAGCTCTAAGCAGCTATGGACGTGCAGAGCTCACGATGACGTCTCTCCCTGGGGGCTGCCCCCATTGTGGGTCGGCTGTGGCAGCCGCCACGTCTCTGCTACGGAATCCCGAACTCCCAGGCTACAGCCGAGGGGACCAGGGTAGGTGTGTGACCCAAGCTGGACCAGTCAGATTCCCTCCTCGGGCGGTGCCGTTACTGCGGTGGGACAGCTGAGTCTCTCTCCCTGTGTCTGCACTTCTCTGGGGCCATAGTAATGTTTGTCCCCAGGGACAGAGAAGATAGGGAAGCCAAGCAAAAGAGGAGGTTAGGAGGAAGGGGAGGGATGAGCGATGTAGACGTGGAAACAGGAGGAAGGGGAGGGATGAGCGATGTAGATGTGGAAACGGGAGCTGGTTCCAGCTCCTCCTAATGCCCCCCACAGTGGCCACCCCTGCCATGAGCCTTATGCTAAATCTTCAGCTCTGGCTGAAATCCGCTTCGGTGGTCTTCTGTCTCCTACAAACACAAGAATCCGGAGTGGTGCACCAGCTTCTGGGGGCACGGACCTCGTGGCAAGGCCTCCTTGGAGATGCGGAAGGAAAGGGAGTAATGAGAGGCTTTGCAAGTGGGGAAATCAAAGAGGGCAGAAAGGCAGGAAGGGGAAGGAAAGGAGGGATGAAGCAAGGGTGGTGTGGACAGGCTGCCCGCAAGTCACTGGGCAAGTGTAGTTCCTCCGAGGGATGGAGGTGGGGAGGGTGCTGAGGGGGAGGGGAAAGGGGCAGGAGGGAGCTGGCTGACTGACCACTGCGCTGCTCGAGGGGTGGGCCTCAGAGAGCGCCCGGGGGTTCACTGTTAGAAAGGCAGCGAGTCTCAGGCCCTGCAGGATCAGAACCGCTGGGGTGGGCCCCGACGACCCAGTGTTCCAGATGCAAGTTCAAGTTTCAGAGACACCCGAGGCAAAGCCCCCAGCGCTCAATCAAAGGCCACTTCTTCCACGGAGCCCGCTTGGGCCTCCAGTCCTGCCTCTCAGGCTGGAAGTGCTTTGCTTCACCTCTGAACTGGTACATCACTCTACCACACAAAGTAGATCTTTGGGACAAACCCTCAGGGAGGTGAAGTGAGCTTCTCCCCGACCAGGTTTGGCTGGCAGCTCCTTGGGAGCAGGGAGCAGCCAGAGGCATCTCTGCCTCTCACACAGGGAACCTCAAATATGCGGGGGGGGGGGGGGGGGTGAGCATCCGGGAGCTGGGGGAAAGGGAGCAGCAGGGGTATCTGACCTTCCAGTGGATGCTACGCACACAGCCTCATGCAATCTTTCGCTCACTCCACAAATACCGAGTGAGTCCCTGGGAGGAGAGGAGGGCCCTTGCCTGATGGGCCCAGAGTGCAGCTTGGCCAGTGAGCATTTCGTAGTGGCCGTGACAATCGGTCAAGAAGAGCTCCTTCTGCTGGGACTGTGGGACCTCAGAGTCTCCCTGCCCCCAGCCCCGGCCCCTCAACCCCAAACACAACTGCAGCAGGCGTTTGGCCCCCGGGGACGGGGAGGCTTGGCGCCTAATCTGACAAAACAGTAAGTCCTGGCTGACGGTCTCACCAAGTCCGGGAAGAAGGCCACGGCCTTCCTCCTCTCCGTCTTGAACAGCTGCGGGATGTCCACGATGTCCCGCTCGGCCAGGCCCAGCTCCCGCTTCAGCACCTCCCGGTTCCAGTCGATGCAGCTCTGGGGGCGGAGGACGGAGGGGGAGTCAGGGAGGCCCGGCCGGTGCCGGGAGGGGGGCACCCCAAGGGGCACGTCTGCTTAAGGATGGACAAGATGCCCAAGTGCCCACAGGTCGGCCCTCCACACAAACCTCCCCTTGTGCGCCTTCATCGGAACACGCCTGCTCAGGTCCCCCCACCGCAGCCTCTCCCCCTGGCAGGGCCCACGAGAGCGTGGCTCAGGGCGGTCCGTCCACCCGCTCCCTTCTCTAGATAGAGCCTCGCTCTTCCGGGATCAAGCACCAGACCCCGCCAGCTCCCGCATTTCTACGTCCCAGCCCCTGAGCCACAGACGGAGGAGCCTGGCGGGCTTCAGTCCACAGGGCGGCAAAGAGCTGGAGATGACCGAGCACCCACACAGGAACCTTCACAAGGCCCAACGCTTGCCCTCAGCTCAGACGTGCAGATACAACCAGCCCTGTGCATCTCCACCTGGATGTCTGACAGGCACATGAGGAGTCCAAAGACAAGCTTTCATCTCTACGCACCCCTCCACACCCTCCCTACCGCATCCTCAGCTCTGGAATTACCACTGCTCAGACAAAGGCACTGACAAGTATGCGCGCCCACACATAGCTGGCGGGAGCTTGCCTACAGCACGGGGAGCTGAGCTAGGGACCCTGTGATGACTCTGGAAGGTGGGGTGGGGGTGCGGGAGGGCGGGGAGCCGGTGTTAATCAGCTGACCCACTTCCCTGTACAGCGGACACTAACACACCATCATAAAGCAGTCAGAGTCCCAGGTGGCTCCGTGGGTAAAAAACTGTCCGCCCACAACGCGTGAGATGCAGGAGAGGTGGGTTCCGTCCCTGGGTGGGAAGATCCCCTGAAGGGCATGGCAACCCACCCCAGTGTTCTTGCCTGGAGAATCCCATGGACAGAGGAGCCTTGTGGGCTACGACCCACGGGGTCGCAAAGGGTCAGACACGGCTGAAGTGACGGAGCGTGCAGACCGCACACTCCATTGAAAAAGAAAACCCTGCAGTCATTCTTGACGCCTGTCCTCTCACTCTGCCTCTGTCAGCGAGTCCCGCGGCTCTTCCATTTACTTGCAAAACACGCCGGATCCAACCCCCTCCACCTGCCCCGCCACGCGGGTGGAGCACCGTCCCCTGTGGCCTGGCCTCTAGGCGGTCTCCTCATGGGCCTCCCGGCTTCTTCCGCTCTTGCCCCACGTGGTGACCATGACAAGGCTCCTCATCACTCTCCCCCCGCAGGAGTGGAGCCCGCGAGAGCCAGCTGTGAGCTCCGGCCCTGAAAGCCAGCCGGTGTGCACGGCGCCCCCTGTGCAAGGCCAGGGGCTAAGCGCAGGGACAGAGGCAGAGGGTGTCTCCAAGCCGAGCAGGACCAGAGGCTGGCTCTCGGCTTCCGCCCCGCTTTGCTGAGCCTGACCCGGGCGGGCTGCGGGGTGTCAGGGGACCGCCCGCCCTGCCTGCCCCTGCCCCCAGGGCCAGCTCGCCCGGCCTCCTCCACTCCTGAAGGCATGCTCCCTAATTCAGTCTCTGCGAGGGTCACCCCCATCCCGGCGTGCGCTTCTCGGAGGGCCCTGCGCTGGATATTGTCTGTTCTTCTGGACCCCTGTCCCCCTTCTTCCCTGCGCTGCGTCCTGGGAGGCTGACCCTTGGGAACCAGGGGCCCCTGAACCCACAGGCTTCCCGCTGGGCTCAGCCCGTGGGGGCGGTTGCAGAAGGTGTGGGCGCTGCTGGGAGTGGCTGGGGTCACGGCAGGTTGGCTGTGCAGTCCCAGCTCCCGTCTTACAACCTCTTTTTTTTTTTTTTAATTTATTTATTTAATTGGAGGCTAATGACAACGTTGTGGCCGTGTTTGGAGCGACCCCCCCAGGTTTCAGTAACATGCTCCTCGGCCAATTCCTCCAGACCCGGGGGAGGGGAGAGCTCCCCTCTTCCTACCCTGGGGAGGTGGAATAGGCCCTTGTTGATTTCCTCAAGCCCGCCCTGTGCCTTTGCAAACATCCCCTTTACTGAACCGCTCTCTGGTATCCACTTGACGTGCCCTTGCTTCCCGCTGGGACCTACTGTCACTACCCCGGCCCCTTGCCATAAAAGAAGACAGACTCTCAGCCCAGCAGCAGAGAGATCATTTCAAAGCGTAAGTCAGATCGAGTCTGCCCTGCGCTCAGATCCCCAGACGGCCTCCAGTCACACCCAGAGTCACAGCCAAAGCCCCAGCGCTGCCCTGCGGGGCCCTGGGTGGCCCCCTCTCTCCTCATTCCTCTTGGGCCCCCAGGTTCGTCCTTAAACGCTCCAGGCCTCTTCGTTCCGCCTCAGGGCCACTGTCTGTGCTGTTCCCTCTGCCTGGAATGCTTGTCCTTGCATGCACCTGGCTTGACCCCTCATTTCTCTCAAGTGAAAGCCGGGATTTAGAGACTCTCTGTCTGGGCCTGTTGCCCTCCCCACCCCCCACCCACCCTGGGCTGTCCTGAACCGTGAGCCTCAGACCTCTGTGCACAACCCCATCCCCAGCCACGCCTACCTCCATGCATGGCGCACGGCCCTCATACCTGCACAAACTTATTATAGCTGATGAGGTTTTCGTTGGAGAGAACCTGGCTGATGGAGACAGTGTTGACCTGCTGGTTGCCTGTGAAGGACAGAAAGACGAGGGGCAGGGTGGGAGCAGCCCCAGCAGAGAGGGCCACCTGCTCTGGGCAGCAGCCAGCAGAGACCAGTCTCGTGAGTCGGCAGCTCCCTGGCGTTTCCGCCCGACGTCTGAGCAAGCCTGGGTGTGTGAGGACGGCAGGGGCGGGCAGCTGCAGCGCATGAACGTGAGGCCTTCGTCCGAGCACATCAGAGTGGTGATGCTCGTTATTGGAAATGTAACCCCCACCCGCACCGGGCATTGGATGACGACTGCTCTTTTTTTGGCTAGGGGTAGGGCGGGGAGCTGGGTCACCCACCTGCCCACCAGGACCCGTCCTCATGGATACCGCTGAGCCCTATCCCTGACCTCCAAGAGGCACCTGCAGAGCAACGGGGTTCCCCCAGGCCCAGCTTTCCTGCCAGCCTGATGAAGCGCTCGTGCAGACAGGCAGGACAAGGGAGGTCAGAGCCAATGTCCTGCGACCCTCACAGCTGCCACTGCTTAATCTCTTACCCTGCACAGGCCCTGAGTCCAGGGCTCTACACTCAACACCTCATTTAGTCCTCACAGCAACCCCACAAGGCATGCATTAACACCCCACTTAACAGATGAGGAAACTGAGGCTCGGAGAGGCAAAAAGATTGCCCCAGGCTTTGCAGCTGGGAAATGGGGGTACTGGTGATTCAGACCCAAGCCAAGTGCTCATGAAGGGCTGAAGCCTCGACCAAAGGCTGGACCCACCTGCCCACGTGCAGGCTCGGTTCCCCCACGCCCCCTCGGAGCAGAGACGCAGCTCCACAGCGCCCCCACCAAGGCCGCTGGGCCGGCCACTTCCCCTCTCTGAGCCCCACATCCTCACAGGCTCTCCTGGGGTCAGATGGGAGCAGATGCCTGGAGCACGCAGCCTGGGGCCTGGCACGGTGCATGACCACTGAGACCGCTGTGCCGTTACCAGCTCTTTGGGGCCACCCGGTGGTTACATGTGGCTCGACAGCTGTGAATTCCCTCTCTGCTCGGCCCAGCCTCTCCCTGGGCCCTGCTCACTGCAAACCGCTCCTTCTAAGGTGAAGATGGCTTTCCCTCTGCCTGGTACATGAAATTTGGATTTGAGAATTTTTCAGGTTTGATCGGAGCTCAAGAAGTCTGTTCACAGTCCCGATGGGAGAGAGGGGGTTGGGAGAAACTGTATTTCCTCCATTTTACAGCTGGGGCTCCAGAGGGGTGGGAAATAGACGTGGGAAGTTACACTTGGGAGCGTTTAAATTCTGTGAAGGCTTTTCTCTTGGAGGGAGGTTTGGTCCAGGGTAGGACTGTTCCTCAGCCCGGGCTCCAAGCTCCCAATAGATGTTCCACTGATCAATCAGCAAAACACAAATTATTCAGATTATCAAGACAGCGAGGGGCAGAGCATCAGATCCCAAGTGCTAGGCCCTTCGGCGCAGAGGACCCTGTATGACTGTGCTGGTCACATGCCCCCAGAGCTGGTCGCATCTCCACTGTGCCCGTGACCACCCCCCATCACCCACCGTGGTGCTCCCTGCCAGCTCTGCTCCCACCATGGACAGTGGGGCCTGCTGCGCCAAGGGGTCTCAGACTCGGGGGGACAGGGCTGCCTTACAGCAGGACACTCCTCTGTCAAGCCGTGATGTGGCAAGGGGGGAATAGCAAAGCGGTGATGAGGGGCACAGTACCCACCAACAACCCCTTGGAACAGGAGGGCGCCCCCGTGGCCCCACTTCTGCTTTTCCTGGAAGAGCTTGAAGCAGGCGCTGGGGCTGGCCAGGAGCATCCGGAAGCCCTGTGTACAGAGAACAGACTCAGCTGAGCCCTCGCCTCTGCTCAGCTCAGCCCCGGGCCCAGCGCTGTCCCCCGCGTCCTCACCTTCCCGTCAGCGGCAGGGACGAAGCTCAGAAACTCATCCACGTGGCCGACTGCCAGCCAGTCCACGAAGAGCTCCACGGGCGGCTGCACCTTCTGGGCGTGCAGGAAGTCCCGGACCACCTGGGTGACCCGGCGGCCCCTTGACCTGCGGCCCAAGGGGTCAAAAAGAAGTTAGCCAAAAAGAGTGTGCACAGAAACACAATGACGAGAGTTCAAGATTCCTGCGACGTCTGTAAAAAGCACGTGCTGCCTTTGTGATCAGGAAAGATAATAAATATATATTTAAGTTACACTCAAGGTGAGCTCTCTACAAGGCAGACACAGGCAGGTCAATCACAGCTTACCATCCAGGCCTCCCATCCAGGCATATCCTCAGGCCCACCCTCAGACCCCACCCTCGTGTTCTCCAAGCAGCAGACGTCACCCCCACATTCAGCCCACGCTGGGCAGTTCTGGGGCTTAACTGACACCTCTCTTGCTGCAGCCTTGCCTTCTCACACATCAGCAGGGCGAGAGGGTGATCTTGTCTCACAGTCCCAGCATTTTATTTTCGTGAACTCAAACCCCATGTTTCTCTTGCCTTCTGAAAAAGTTATCAAATGGCATGGCCCAAACATCCTCTGTCTGTGAGATCACGTCTTTGAGGATGGGTGGTCCCCTTCAAAGCTTCTGGTTTCACCTGTTATCTGATCACAAGTCTGTTCTAACCACTTTGCTGAATTTGATTGGCTCTGTCTTAGCCTGCTGCTGCTGCTGCTGCTAAGTCACTTCAGTCATGTCCGACTCTGTGCGACCCCATAGACGGCAGCCCACCAGGCTCCCCCGTCCCTGGGATTCTCCAGGCAAGAACACTGGAGTGGGTTGCCATTTCCCTCTCCAGTGCATGAAAGTGAAGTGTGAAAGTGAAGTCGCTCAGTCGTGTCCGACTCTTTGCGACCCCATGGACTGCAGCCTACCAGGCTCCTCCGTCCACGGGATTTTCCAGGCAAGAGGACTGGAGTGGGTGCCATTGCCTTCTCCACTGTCTTGGTCTATTCCCATAGCAAATAACCATTGTCACAGGATTCCTTTTGTTTCCCCTCAGCACCCCTGTGTCGTATGTGGAACAAGACAGTCACTCTGCCCTTCTCTGCCTCACTGCTGTCTCAGTTTTCATGTCCTACACCTTCCTTTTGCTCTCAGGGAAAGACCTGATATTAGTCATTTACATCATAGTGTGAACAATCATTGATTTAAATGCAATTTCTCCTGGGCCTGTTGAGACTTAAAACGTTTTTCTTCTATAATTATTCATTGGTATCAGCATGGATTATTTTATGAATCAGAAGACCCAAGTCTAGTCATAACTTTGCCTCCTGTGTGACCTTTCCCGGGTGACTCACCCTCTCTGGGCCCACTTGTAAAATGAGAGTGTTGGACTGAATGAGCTCTTGGGTCCCCTCGCTCTGGGCGTCTCAGACCCCCTGAGATGAGAGTGGACGATGTCTGGGGGGCAGTCCTCTGCTCCCAGCACCAGCATGGCCTGGACTGCCATTTCATCACTGGTCCTCTCTGCTTCTCTTCCAGGAGCGGAACGGCCCTCCCCCAGCCACCATCACCGCCCACCCTCCGTTTCTCACCCAGGCAAGTTGCCTCCGAAGAGGATCCGCCCCAGGGGGTACTCCTTCCTGTTGACCACCACAGGGGGGCTGACCTCCAGGTTCCCGAAGGAGTCCAGGCCACTCACAGAGTTGTCTCGTGGTTCCCGGGTCACGTAGCCGAAATCTGGACCCTGGGTGGGGAAACGGAGTCAGGCTCGGGGTGGGCAGGCTCACCAGGGAGCACTTGAACCAGTTCGCTGGGCTCTAAGCTCCTTAAAGATGGGGTGAGAGTGGCCTCCATTCTTCAGATAGAAACACTGAGTCAAAGATGGACATCCGACCTGACTGCTACCTCCTGCACGCTCAGATGCTCATGCCTGCCGAATCCAGGACGCACACAGCCCTCCAGCCCTGCTGCCGTTTCGGAGCATGTTATTCCCCCTGGTCACAGGGATCAGCAGAGAGGGCCAGGCGGTCCCCACACTCCCCGTGAGATGTGGAGCCCAGGGCTGTGGCCACTGCTTTGTCCTCTGTGTGGCCTTTCCGTCCGTCTCGCCCCGGGGCTGGTATCTGCTGCTCTAGAGGGGCCTGTTCTCAGGGCCTAAGGGGCGGGTGACAGTCCTCTGAGCCTCAGCTTTCAACTCCAGGGAAAGGGACAACTCCCCCGGGCCGTCTCTTAGAAGGAATTTAGACAATCCTGAGGCCAGGAGAGAGCTCCTCCCATCTTCATGACCCAGTGAGGGGTGGGAGAAGCCCTCCTCTCTCTATGGCACCAAGGGGGTCTCCCTTTTTTTCTCAGGAGGGGTCCCTTAGGACACATTCTCTCCCTTTTTATAGAAGTAGAGCTGATTACAGCGGTTTGTTAATTTCTGTTGTAAAGCACAGTGACTCTGTTGTACACATATATGTGTGTGTATAATTATATATATGTATTCTTTTCCTTATTCTCCACTATGGTTCATCACAGGATGTTGACCGTGGTTCCCCGTGCTATACACTAGGACTGTGTTTATCCATCCTATGTATCACAGCTTGCATTAGCTGAGCCCAAACTGCCAACCCTCCCCTCCCCTCTCCGCGTCCCCTTGCCAACCGCAAGTCTGATCTCTATGTCTGTGAGTCTGTTTCTGCCTCATAGATAAGTCCATTTGAAGACACCCTCTTTATTTTATTACAACAATAATACCAGCTATCTATGTCTGTGCTTTCTCTGCATTGGCATGAAGAAGCTTCACAAACATCTGTGAAGCCTGGGCTCACATGTTTTTACTGATGAGGAAATTGAGGCTCAGAGAGGGGAAATCACTCATGCAGGATCACATAGCATGTGGGATGCGGAGCCGGGTTGTTCTGACTCCAGAGCCTATTTTTTGTTTTTATTGGAGAATAATTGCTTCACAATGCCATGTTGGTTTCTGCCATCAGCGTGAAGCAGCCCTAAGTAGACATACGTCCCTCCCTCTAGAACCTCCCTCCCACCTCCCACCCCGAAGTCTATGTTCTTACCAGCTGCAGTCTCCTGCCTCCCTTCCCCGTCTGGGGTTGCCAGATATAAAAACATAGAGCATGGTCAGTTCAACTTGAATTTCATATCAACAATAAATGTATTTTTAGTACATCCCATGCAGTATATGGGACATACTTATGCTAAAACAGTTCTCATGGTTTAGCTGACGTTCGGCCTTAACACTGCCTCTCCTGTATTTTACCTGGCAACCCTACTCCCATCCCCGAAGAGCACGGCTTCCAGTCTGGCCCTCGGGGCAAAGCCCCTCGGCCTGCAGGCCCAGCTGTGGCCCCAACCACTCACCAGGATTCTTTTGTAAGGGAAGTTCTGCAGCTCGCCGTTCCTGGGGGAGTCAAAGACCACCGGGAAGGTTTTGTGTGGCGCCTGGATGTAGCCCAGCTCCATCTCGTCCTGCAGACCGGGGGGACACCAGTGGTGGACAGTCAGCAGCTTACTGCCCTTGACTGGCACTCAGGACTTTGGGGAAGACTTCACTCTGCCTCACGCCTGCTCTACCCTTTGAGGACTGAGGCGGGCAGAGGCCATGATACCTGCTGGCTGGAGGAAGGGCTGGAGGTTCAGGTGGGGGGTCTCCTCACCTGGGACCACAGAGCAAGGTGGGTCAGGAATGAATGAGAATGGCCTCGGAGTGTCCCTGTGCTGGGTCACAGGAGAGTGGGGACACAGAGGGCTTCGGGGTGGCCTGAGTTGGACAAAGAGGCTGCCGGGCACCAGCCATCACACATGGACTCCACGTGCGGCCCTGGGGGACTGACAGTGAGCAGGGCTGAGGTGGCCCCAGGAGGCACAGACCTGCCTCCTTTCAAGCACGTAACACGCCAAGGTCAGTCCTGAGCCCTCTGGTCCTGGAGGCAAAGATAACCCAGCACTGATGGACTGCGTGTCCAGCGAGAAGCTCACTAGAATGTCCCCAGCCCTGCTCCAAGCGTTTCACGAGTGCTAACTCCTGTAGACCTCACAATACGCCTATGAGGAGGCACAATGATTATCCCTTATCACAACCAATGAAAGTGAGGAACAGCGGGGTCTAGTTATTTGCCCAAGGGCATACAGTGAGTCAACAGCATAGCCAGGATCCAGACCAAGCCTGTTCTTGCCCTGGAGTCCCGTCCTGAAACAACCCCTGGGACAAACTTCCAACTGAAACGAAAGCTTCTTAGCTTGGTGTTCAAGGCTTCTCACCTCAGTTCTTGCCCTTTGCAGAAGCTTGCATGCATGCTAAGTCACTTCAGTCGTGCCAGCTCTGTGCGACCTTATGGACTAGAGCCCACCAGGCTCCTCGGACTCTCCAGGCAAGAATACTGGAGCGGGTTTTCATGCCCGCCTCCAGGGGACCTTCCCGACCCAGGGATTACACTGGCGTCTCTTCTGTCTCCTGCATTGGTGGGCAGGTTCTTTACTACTAGTACCACCTGGGAAGCCCTCAGAGAAGCTTGATCCTGGCCAAAGAGAACAGCTGATGTCCCTTCTCACATCTCCCACCTCTGGGCCTTTGCACAGACCAGTCCTCTGCCAGGACCACCAATCGCTCAGTTCCAGCACCGCCCTTACCAGCTCTGCGGCCTGAGGTATCTCGCCTCACTGAGAGTTCCTTCTTTACTGACAGGGCATTGTCAGGAAGATGAAATGATGCTAGGCATGGCCTGCAGGGAGTGCTCAATAAACCACACAAGTCATTATCCATTCGCCAAATCTGGTGCAGCTCAAATGCCTCCTCCAGGCAGTCCTCACTGATCTCCTTCACAGACAAGGGTGACTCCACCCGCCTCCAGGCCCCACTGGGACTTTGCCAGCACCCCTGCTCCATCTCAGACAGTTGGAGCAGAGATTTCTGTCCCAATCATTCTCTGCACCAGGGCTTCTCAGCCTCGGCTCTCTTGACACTTGGAACCAGACAATTCTCTGTCGTGGGGGCTGTCCTGTGTATTGTGGGATGTTTGGCAGCATCCCTGGGGCAAAAATGACCTTCCATGGAGGATCACTGGTCCAGGCCGTTGAGGGCAGGAGTGGGCGCCCCCACCTCTGCCATCCCCTCCGCCCTGCCCCCAGTACCTAGCCCAGATCCTGTGGGTGAATGGATGTCATATTCAACGTCAGTGTGCCTGAGTCTCCAGAAGGTTCTGGAGAGGGGGGAGAGCTCTGGGTCTAGAATCAGAAAGAGCAGGGCCCTGGGGAGGGCAGACGCAGCCCCGGTCCTCCTGGATATTCCCAGCAGCCCCGGCGTTGGAGGGGCCCCTCCCGCTGCAGGCTGGTGTCACTCACTGCCCAGCGGCCGCGGTACCTGGATCCAGCGGTCGTTGCGGTTCTCGGCCTGCGGGCAGATGGTCAACTTGCAGCCGGCCCTCCTGGCCAGCTCAGCCACTGCGTCCACGAAACACGTGTTGTTCCTCACACTGCAGATGAGCCCAGAGAGAGTGTTCAGGACACAGGCAGACACAGGGGCCACAGCTGCCAGCAGCGTCAGGGACACCCGGCGCCCCCAACTCACCGGCACACGTACACCTCCAGGGGCGGCTGGGTGCTGGGCGTCATAATCCAGGGGGCCACTCGGAACACCACGGTGTCGGTGAAGATGGGGGACTCGGAGAAATCCTGCAGGTTGAGACCAGAGGGAAACAGACTGGCCTCGGGGCCCAGCACCTGGCTGGGTCAAGGACCACCGTGGACTCGAGCGAGCTGCTAGCTCCTTAGTTTCTGGAGAGGCAGCAGTGGGTGGCCAGGGTCCTCCACGCCGGCGGCGCCTGCCTCTCCTGGGGCTGGAGGCCATTGCCCACCCTGTCTGTCCTGGCCGCCCCTACCTCGTTGGAGTCGTCCAGCAGGGTGACGTGGAAGGCGACGAGCCCCGAGAAGCCGGCGTCGGGGAAGGACAGGCCCTCCACAAAGAAGCGCTCCTCGTCCCCGTGGAAGCGCGGCACCTCGTACGACACCTTGTTCTGGCCAAGCACGTGCCGGTAGGCCTCGCAGGAGTCCGCGGGGCCTGGCGGGGGCAGAAGGGCCTTGCGAGGGGGCCCCGGGAGCAGGAAGGAGTGTGCAACCTCCCCAACACAATGGAAGCCACACAGCCACCCCCGCTTCTCACCTCCCACTCAGAGGCGAGAGAGAGGCTTAACGCCAAGGGTGGGCAGGTCTAGGGTGGGGCAGGGAGGGCACTCCTTTCCAAGGCCAGAGCTCAGGTCTCTCAGAGGGCAACTGGGTGGCATCTAGCAAAGTAATGTTTACCCCTAACCAGAAAGTCCGTGTCTGGGTAGGTGTCCTTCCTATAAAATGTAAGTAGAAGGTGTTCATGGATTGTTTACTGAGCACCTTCTATGCACCGTGGGGCTTCCCTGGTGGCTCAGACGGTAAAGCGTCTGTCTGTAGTGCGGGAGGCCCAGGTTCAATCCCTGGGTCGGGAAGCTCCCCTGTTGAAGGAAATGGCAACCCACTCTGGTATTCTTGCCTGGAAAATTCCACGGACTGAGAAGCCTGGTGGGCTACAGTCCATGGGGTCGCAAAGAGTCGGACACGACTGAGCGACGTCACTCTCACTACTATGCACCTAAGCAGCCTGGGTCAGGACTCAGACGCCGCTGTGAGCACGGTCCCTGCCCTCCAGGAACCGAGATTTCCGCAAAATCGAAACACTGCACAAATGGCACGTTCAAGGGACCAGATCAGTTGCAGCACCTCCATGCTTTGAAATACGATGCGACTGTGGAGGAGAGCAAACCAGAGCTCAACAATCACTCAGAGACGTGTAGGATGTAATTCTCGGTGAGAGAAACCATGTGGAGGCAGAATGTGGACACACACGCACACACACGCTCATGTACACGCCAGGCATGTGCAGTGCGTGTAAAACAAACGTCAGGAAGAACATACCAAATGGTTAACAGGGACACATTTTAAGAGTCAAGTTTTGCAGTTGGGTAGAAACTCTCATTTTTAAACTTTACATACTTCTGTATTTCTAAAATGAGCGTATTATTACTTGTATTGTGTTGCCCAAAAAGTTACATATTACAGAAAAACCCAAATGCATATTTGTATTTTTTGAAGGTTTTATATGTCCTTGCTTGCATTCGTGATAATGACATTGTAGCTATGTAAAGCAATAGTTTGGGGTTTATCGGGGTGGGCGGGAGATGCAGACTGAACAGAGGCAAATAGCCAGGGTGTCTGGGACTCGCTTTAAAACACTCCACCAAACAAGAAAGGATAGATAAGTAAGAGAAGCAAAATAGCGACCCTTGTTGAACCTGAGTGGTTGGCACAGAGGGGTTCTTCACAGTGTTCTCTCTGCTTCTGGGTGTGCTTGAAAATTTTGATAATCAAAATTTTTAAACGTGCTTAAGATATATTTAAAATGCATTTGTCTGCTGAAAGCATCTCAGGCACGGCTGTGCCAGGGACGCCAGGCAACCAGTCGTGAAACTCGTGCATCTGAGCTTCCTCCTCTGGGCCCTCAAGGCGGCGTCAGAGCCAGAGCAGAGCCTGCACCCTGGCCTGGGTGGGGAAACTGAGCACCCCCCGCCCCCCGGGCAGGGAAGGACGGGCATCAACTCACCGCAGGCGTGGAACACCCGCGCCCGCTCCGCGTCAGCGCTGGAGGTGTGGAGGACGAGTTTGTGGTCGTCAAACAGGGCGTCAGGGCCTTGGGTCCGCAGAATCATCACAGACATGTCTTCCAGGTCTGGGGAGCCAGACACAGGGCAGCGACTCAGGGGGCCTCCGGCAGCCCAGCCCCTCCCCAGGGCAGAGTGTGCCAAGGCCTGGGTCTCTGCCCCAGCTCTGCCTGCCCTGTGGAAATACTGAGAGCCATGAGGACCAAAGCAGGAGCATGTCCGTAAGCGAGTGATGCCGTGAGCTGTTCCTGCCCTCTCAGCCTCCGTTCCTGCTCTGCCCATAAACAGAGGCGTGGGGCGGCCAGCCCGCTGCCTGGCCCAGGGCGGATGTGCAGGAGCAACGAGCGGTGAGAAGGCCGTCCGGGCAGCAGGCGGGTCAGGGCTCTCCTCTCGGTCCGGGCATCACGCGCTGCTGCCCGGGGCCGGCCCCTCCCTCCTGGAGCCTCAGCGCGGCAGTCTCTGAAATGATCCTGCCAACTTTCAGAGTAGCTCTGGGCATCTCGTGGGTGAAGCCCCTGACCCACACCCAGGACACTGCCCCGGCATCCTTCACGGGGCCGTGTACACGGCTCGGGATGGACTTAGAATGTGGAACGTGCTCAGTTGTGTCTGACTCTTTGCGACCCTGTGGACCTTATAGTCCATGGAATTCTCCAGGCCAGAATACTGGAGTGGGCAGCCTTTCCCTTCTCCAGGGGCCTTCCCAACCCAGGGATTGAACCCAGGTCTCCCACATTGCAGGCGATTCTTTACCAACTGAGCCACCAGGGAAGCCACAGAAGACTGGAGTGGGTAGCCTACCCCTTCTCCAGGGGATCTTCCCGACCCAGAAATCGAACCGGGGTCTTCTGCACTGCAGGTGGATTCTTTACCAGCGGAGCTACCAGGGAATGTGGGGCATCGCTGAAACCCAGGCCAGCGATGCCAGCAGGGAGGAGGCTGGATTTGGGGTTACAGGAGCCTCGGACCCGCCGCAGGCTGACTGAGTGACTTCGGGGATCCCCTGACCTCTGAGCATCAACATCGTCATCTCTGAATTTGGGGCAGGCCGCCCTCACGCGTGGATGCTTAGATGAGAATTTGGGGAAAGGCTCTGACACATAGTAGGTGCTCAGCATTAGCACTCTCCAAGCCTGGAGGTGGGGGAAGACGAGGCTGCTCCTCTCCAGAGCTCTGCCCTGGCGGGGGTGCCCGCTGGCGCTGGGGTGCTGGGGAGGGGCAGGTTTTAAGGAACATTAAGGCACGCCTGGAGCTGAACCTCTGGCCCCAAGCTCTGCCTCCAGAGCCGCCCTTGTGGGTGAGACTCTGGGCAGGGTAGCTGAGCGGTGGCCCGGCGCCCCCTCACCTTGCAGGCAGCGCACGTGGCGGTCACAGTTGTCCTGGTCGTCAGAGCGCACACTGTCCCTGTCACAGTTCACCAGCAGGATGGCTCCGTACCCATCGGGTCCCCAGACCCACTGCCGCTGCCGATGGCAAAGCACAGCCGGTGACGGGGGCTCCGGCCAGGCCTGCGCCCCCTCCCCAGCTCTCTCCCGGCCACGATCCTCACCCTCCCCTTCCCTCTGCCCAGAGCCGAAAGACACGCTCCCGCTCGAGGAACGGCAGCAGCTCCTACCACTCACACCGTCAAGTTCAAACGACAGCCTTTCACGGCTGTCTGTGTCACGCCTCCAGCCAGCATCCTCTTCTCCAAGAGGCATCTTTCTGAGGATGAGACCCATCTCCCCTCCTTGGCTCCTGCTGCTCCTCCCACCTGAAACGCCCCCCCTCTTGCATAACTTTGGAGCCCAGCTCACCATGGATTTCTTCCTTGCCCATAAAGCCCAACGTGACCTCCTCTGAACTCACAATGTCTTCAGTGCCGCCACAATTCAGCCCAAAGTTCTTTTATGGTTTCAGACTTGATAGATTCCCTTTTCATATAGATTAGGGGGTCTGCAAGCTACAAATCTAGCTCACCACCTGTTTTTCTAAATAAAGTTTTATTGGAACACTGACACATCTCCCCCCCCCCCCACCCCCATATTGACTATATAGTTCTTTCATTCTACACTGGCAGAAAAAAATCACTGCAACAGAGACAAGATGGCCTGCAAAGCCTAAAACATTTACTATCTTGCTCTTACAAAAATAAAGTTTGCCAACCCCCAACCTAGATTGAAAATCCAGAAGCACTTGTCCCCACAAAGGGAGACCTAGCTCAGAGCTGGGCATGTATGTGCTTAAAAATCCTTGATGATGCTTTTTCTGCCAGTGAAAGAAGATCCCCAGCCGTTCCTGGGTTGGCTCCAACTGGCCTTGACATCAGCTGGGAGGCAGGAGGATACCTCTAATGACCTCACCCCTTTTAACCCAGCCTAGAGCAGCTCTGAACTCCATGCCCCTTTCTGGGTGCAGGCAGATGGCCTACCTTGTCCACAAAGTCCCTGTCCCTGTCTCTGTCTTCACAGTTCAGGTCACAATCCAGGGTGATATCTGCAAGGACAGGGCAGAGGGTGAGTCACAACAAGGCTCCCAAGGGCCCAGCACAGGCCCACGACCTCCACCTTTTAGCCTCAGTCTCAGGGCCCATTCTGGGGCCAGACAAATGGAAGTCATTTCCAAGAAGACAGTGCCTAAAGGTGGGAGCATTTGGAGCCTCCCGCCCTGGGCTGGGGAAAGAGGTCTTGGGGAAGATGCAGCGTCAGAGCAAAAACCCAGGTCAAATGTTGCCCCCTCCAGGAAGCCTTCCCTGAATTCTCCCTCTTCTGCACCCCTATTGCCCTCACTGTCTGGGGGACACTCTGCCCTGCACCTGGGTTGCCTGGGACATTCTAGGTCTCTATGAAGCTCCCTCGTCTCCCAGGGATGGGCCAGTGAGCCTGGGCTTTGGTGTCAGACAATCATGGATGTGAATCTAGACTCTGGCACCTACTGACTGTGTGGCTCTGAGCCTCACCTTCCCCTCATATCCCCGCCTCCATCCTACCTTCTTAACCACTCTCCCTAGAAAGTGGGAGAGCTTTTACAGTACACACGAAACCTTCAAGGGAGAGAGAGAAAAAACTGAAATGATTTTTAAATATGTGAAAAGATACTCAACCACCATACAAGAAGGGGATGAGTCTCACAAACGTAAGGTGGGGCTAAAGGTGTATACAGTGTGACCTCACGTAGACAGAGCTCAAAGGCGGGCAAAAACAGACTGTATGATCTGGGCGTGCCTATTCAGATGACAGAGCCATAAAGAAGGGAAAGGAAATATTTATCACAAGACAGTGGTTACCGTAAGGGAAGGAGCGAGTTACGATCAGAGAGGGGATTGGGGGTACTTTGGGGTGCTGGTCATGTTCCCTGTTCCATTTCTTGACCTGGGTGATGGCTGCTCAAGAGTTTGCTTTCTAACTATTCCTGTATCCACACCCCCCACCCCCGCCAACACACACATTCATATCAGGTTGACCTAAAAATTCATTCAGGTTTTTCCATAAGATGTTACGAAAACCAAAACAAACTTTTTGGCCAAACCAATACATATGTATTTTTCTGTATGTGTATTTTCCAGTAAACAAGGCGTGGGTGTGTGTCTGGGGAGGGGGAGGCAGGGAGACCCCCAACCTCAGTCTGAACTAAAGGGAGGGAAATGAAAGCAACAAAGAGACGCTGACTTCTCAGACTGGCAAAAACAGAAAAGGTTGGAAATGGCAAGACACTGCCCTAGTGGTTGGCAGGTGTATAAGAAGGTATGGCCTTTCTGGAGAGCCATTTGGCAGTATCTATCACAACGAAAATGTTCATTCCCTGTACTCAGCGGTTTTGCTTCTAAAAACACCTCCTGCAGACAGCGTTTTCAACTCTCTTGCTAACCTTCTTGCCCTCCGAAATGGCTGCCCCAGCGTGAAACCCACCCCTGATGGGAGTTTCCGGTCCCACGTCCTCAGCAGTTGAGTATCTTTTCATCCGGGTTCTGAGCACTCGGATTTTCTCCACTGTGCTTCTCTGGTTTCTGTTTTTTCCTTATTTCTATTAATTGTTCTTATTGATTCTATTAATTGATTCTTACTGATCAGCATTCTCTATTACCTGCAAACTCTGATGCAGACATGCGCACTGCAAATTGCTTCTCCGCAGTCTGACTTTGTATTTGTCCTCCGTTGGCTAGATGATTTCCACTTCAGTAGAGTCTAATTTATCAATCTTGCCCCAAGGGCCTGTGCTTTTGTTTTGCCTAGTTAAAGAAAACTTCTGACTGCTTTGAAGTTGAAGAGACCTTCTCTTCTAAAAGCTTTAAGATGTTGACTTTCACCTGGAGGTTTTTTAAAATTTTTATTTTATTTTTAACTGGAGGATAACTACTTTACAATATTGTGATGGTCTCTGCCACACACCAGCATGAGTCAGCCAGAGTACACATCTGTCCCCTCCCTCTTAAACCGGAGTCCTCCCACCTCCCTTTCCATCCATCCCTCTGGCTCTCAGAGCACCGGCTTTGGGTTCCCTGCGTCATACAGCAAACCCATCTGAAGTTTGTTTTTGAGTATGACATACGGTGGGGAGCTGAGTTTATTGAGCATCACAGGAACGCCACCTGCATCTGGGTCTGTGTTCTGGTTCTCTATTTGTTCCACTGGTGTTTATCCAGCCCAGCACCACTTTCACTCTGCCCTTGGCTGAGGCCCCCCACTTACCCACACAGGTGAGGTAGAGCACCGCATAGGCCAGGGGCAAGGAGTCTTGGCTGGAATGGTAGGAAATCTGAATCTGTAGAGAGATGGGCCCAGGGTCAAGCTGGCTGAAGCTAGGAGCCCGGCCCCAAAGCACAGGTCTTGGGGGACCGGGCAAGGAGGGGGGAGTTCCCAGGAACCTCTGTGCAGCACCGACTCAGCTCTTCCTTTCGCCTTCTCTGCCACTTATTTTTCCGTGCCTCGGTTAGCTCATCTGTAAAATGGGGACTATTTCTGAGGGATTCCATGGAGACCTGCATCCCAGTGCTGCTGCTGACTCCAGTGTGATTTCAGCAAGCCCCTGTTCCCCTTTGGATCTCAGTTTTGCCATTCATAAAATGAGGCGCTTGGTGCTGCAACTAAGACCCGGTGCAGTCAAATAAATAAGTACATTTTAAGAAAAGACAATGAGGAGTTTGGACTGGGCAGGGTGTAGGGACACCCTCCTAACTGTGGGATTTGGACAGGCCTTTACTTGAGTTCTGTGACCTCCGCCGAGGCCCTTCACCTTTCTGAGCTGCCTTAGTTTGCTCATCTGCAATATGGGCTTTGTACAGGTCCCTACAATCAGAGGACGGTGGTTCAGATTTGAAACGATCCATGTAGAAGACTGATCTCGTGGGAGGTGGGATCGGGATGGGGAATACATGTAACTCCATGGCTGATTCATGTCAATGTATGACAAGACCCACTGCAATGTTGTGAAGTAATTAGCCTCCAACTAATAAAAATAAATGAAAAAAAAAAAAAAGACTGATCTCGTAGGAAATGCGCAAGAAATACCAGCTCTTGTTATTAGAGGGCAGGGGGCGTGATGTAGGAGCCGGCGCAGCAATCCTGAGTCAGACGGCCTGGGCTGGGGGAGGATATCCTGGAGAGTTACTCTGCCATCTGGGCCTCCCTTTCCTCCGCTGTGGAGCGGCGCTGATGGCTCCGCGGGACTGATGACAGGTTGTGCGGATTAAAGCAGGAAAGTGTGGGACGTCTGGCACCGTGCCCACAGCACACGCCGGACAGCTGCTACAGGTGAGGCTGAAGACGGTGACGATAAAGCGAACTCCAGGCGGAGGCATCGAGCCCTTTCACCCTCCGCCCTCCTCTGGGACATTCCCTCCTGATGTGGTCCCTCAGCTCTCCGGCTCTGATGTCCTCTCTCCCAGGGGCCTCAGGAACTTACTGAGACCCGTCCCTCCTCAGTCCTGGGAGCCCCGAAATCCTGCAGCTGCAAACCCCCGTGTGTCAAGCCCCAGCAGGGATGCTGGCTTCAGGCACACGATTACCTGGACCTCGGACAAAGGCAGGGACGTTCTGAGGACCCTCCTCAGTCCCTGTGGTCCTCGGGGCCCAGGAATTCGGAGTGGCAGCCTCGGCACCATCTCTGGCTCAGTGCTGGGCGCCCAACGCAGGCTGGCCCAGCTCCTCGCCCTGCCCCGGGGGCCTCTGTCCCGACCCTCACCCACTCACGACTCACTAATCACGTGACTTCCGGTAAGCCACGCCCCTTCTTGGTCTATCGCCTTGCGAACTAGCTTCGTGGAGTCCTGCCCCACCTGCCGCATGAAACTCCCGGGATGGGCTAATTCGGATCCCTGGGTGGGAACGACGCAGGGCTGACGAGGGAGCTTGTCCCTAGGAGCCCCGCAGGTCAGACCCCTGAGTTCTAGCTCCCCCACTGACCAGCTCTGTGGCTCCGGGACGGTTACTCTGAACCCCAGTGGCCTCCCCTGTGACCTGCGCATCGGACCCCGCCTCTGAGGGCGTCGTGAGGGCTGGACACGGTCAGTGCTCCTTAAAGGGCCAGTTTCCCGAAACCTCGCTCCTGATGCGGAGCAGGAACCTGCCGCCTGCACGACAGACCTGACTCCCACTGCCCCTTTAAGGGGCGTCTTCTGCGCCAAGTTCACGGACCACCCCATCTCCCCAGTTTTTTAAATGTCCCCTGCCCAGGGGCCAGAACACTGCCTCCAGCCTGGCCTTGTTAGACTCGCTCTTCTGGCTGAATGGGCAGAGAGAGGGGAGGAGGGCAGGCACCCTGCCTGAGAAGGGGGCGGGTCAGGAAGGCAGCGGGCTAGGGGAAGGTGAGGCCCCGAGGGAGGGGGCCCCCGGGGCACCTGCTCCCCTCTCCACCTCTGCTTTCTCTCCCGCATTCCTAGAAACGGGGACTACGAATCAACCCGCAGCCACAGATGGGGAAACTGAGGCTCCGGGAGGAGATGAGAGTGGCCAGTAGACCCACGGTTTGTGTTCGTATGTCGCGGAGCTGGCGGCTCCAGAGCTGGGCCCTTGCCCTCTGGGTTACCCTGCATTCTGGATATGAGAGGGCACTGGGCCCTCGTGAGCTGGGTTACCCTGCATTCTGGATATGAGAGGGCACTGGGCCCTCGTGAGCTGGGTCATTCCCCCACCCCCAGTCACCCCCCAGACAAGGGGGCACGCTCACATGACTGTCGTTGAGCTCGTTGCTGGGAGAGTTCATGACCACGATGATCTGTGAGCCCACACCAAAGTGCCAACGCCGGGTATCCGCACGCTCCCGGTCCCTCTCCACGTTGGGGCAGATGTAGACGTCCACGCCAGGGGTTCCATAGACCTCGAACATCTCTGTGCCCTCAGGAACAGAGCTGGGAAGGACAGAAGCCATGGGGCATGCTGGAGGGCAGCCCTCATTCAGGTGCTTCAACTCTGGCTCAAGCTCTGCTTCCTCCAGGAAGCCTTCCCAGACTACCAGGCTTCTTAGATGGTTCCAGCAAGCTCCTAGGAGTCAAACTTGGACCCCACACAGATATACACAGTCTAATATTTCAAGGTTCTGTGTTCATTAATATTTCCCTTGTGAGTTCTCCAGGTATTCACTGTAGCGTTAAAAAGTCCATGCTGTCCAATGGCCCTGGGACTTCCTTTCCTCAGCTCTAGCTGCTCTGGGAGTCTTGTTTGAAATCAGTTTGTTCCTCCTGGTGGTCTGTAGGGTGCCCATGTGCATGCGGGAAGAAACATCCACTGCCCCAGAGCCTTCAAGCCAGCTGGAGAACTGAGGACAGCCCTGCCCAGGGAAACCAGATGGGTCAGGAGGCAGTGGGATCACACAGGGAGAGGCCGCTGCGGGGAGAGGAACTGGAAGGCTTCCTGGAGGAAGCGGCACATCCACCCACCCAGCAGGGGACAGCGGTAACAGACAATGGTTGAGCTCTTGCTCTGTGCCAGCCATATTCAAGTTTCATTATGTGTATTGTCATGTAATCCATTAAAAAGCCCCAGGTAGGTACTATTACTATCTCCCATTTTACAGATGGGAAAACTGAGGCTAAACTAACCTGTCCAAGGTCCTGGAGCCAGTAGGTGGCAGGACTGGGATCCAAATCCAGGCCTCCTGGCTCTTGAGTCCACATTCTTACCCAGGTGTAATGACAGAAATTGAAACCCTCAGGGCCCCTCCCCTGCACAATTACCATGGTGGGCTTGGCTAAGCCTTCCCAAATATCAACTCATCTAATCTTCTGCACAGTCCCATTTAATGTGGGGGAAACCGAGGCTCAGGATGCGCAAGAGGCATGCCCAAGCTGCATCCTGGCCACAGTGCCTCCCACCCCAAGGCCCTCTCTCTTCTCTGCCTCCGCATGGAGGAAAGCAGGCTTCCGCCACTCTTTTGCACGCATGATTCTGGCACTTCTCAGCACAGCTTCCCCTTATAGAAAGAGAAATACACGAAGCCCAAACTGTACTCCATCAGGCGGGTCCCATCCCAGGGCTCAGCCTGCCAGGTGTCCTCACCACGTAGGAGGAGCTGACACACCTGTGTCTCCTCCCAGGCAGGGCTGCCAGATTTAATAAAATATAGAACATGCAGTCAGACTTGAATTTCAGGTAACCAACAAACAGTTATCTTAGCATAAGTATATCCCGTGCAATATTTGGGACATGCTTAGACTAAAAAATTACTCATTGTTTATTTGGATCTGCAGTTTAACTAAGTGTCCTGGGTTTTATCTGGTAACTTACTCCCCAACCTGTCATTTCTCTATTCTGCTGTGCCCTGGGCCTGTGAGCCAGACCATCGGGGGACAGGAAGAGCCTGCACAGAGAGGCGTGGGGACACAGAGACGGAGAGACAGGTACGGAAGCCAGAGGGACAAAGACTCACACAGCTGGGCCCGGGCATGAAGGGCTCCCAGCGGCCCCCACAGCCCAGGTGCTGCTCGGACCCCAGGCCTCCCCAGTAGAGCGGCACACCTTGGGTGGTCCTTCTGACATGACCCCTACCTAGTTCCCAGGTTGCAGACTCTGGTTTGGGGTATTTCAGCCCAGCTCCCCTGCACCTTCCCAGCCCAGGCCCCGTGTGAGGCTCCAGGGGACCCCAGATGAAGACGGAAGCAGCCCTGTGCAGGAGGGTCCCAAAGAAGCCAGGGACTCGGGTGCCAGCACCAGGGTCAGGATGCAGGTTTAGACCAGGCCGGGCTGCCCCACATCCAGGTGACCGTGAACAGATCACCGGCCTCCGTGGGCTCCGTAACCTCACCTTTAAAGCGGGGTACTGACACCCACTGGGCCAACCGCAGGCGGTCATGAGGCTCAAACACGGCAATGGACGGGGCAGTCCTGGAAAACCACCAGCCAGGAAGGGGGAGGGGTTATTAAGGTAAATTAGAACACAGGAGGCGGGCATCTGGGAGCAGGCTGAGCCCGGGACTGGGGTGTCTGGGGAAGCTTCACAGAGGAAGGGCTGAACTAAGGACAAGGAGGAGACACGGCTAAAGGGAAGGGGTTTCCAAGCGGGGCCTTCGGAGGTCAAGGGCAAACTCAGGCGGCAACGAGCCTGTTTTCGTTTCATTCCTACGTAATGGGCGCTGGCAGTGATCCCTGAGTATGACGGTGGCCCGGTGGGGCTGCGGTGAGGTGTCTCAGCCAGAGGACTCTGGGGCCAGGCCACCTGGGTCCAAATCCAGTTCCTCTGCTCACTAGCCGCGTGACCTTCACCCTCCTGCGCCTCCGTGTCTGCATCGATGAAGTGGGGGTGATGAGCAGATGAAAAGAGTGCGTTTGTATGATGAACGGAATGAGCGAACGTTGACGGCCCCTGAACCCGTGCTGTTATTTCCCTGCTGGAGAAACTGAGGCCCAGATGAGATTGGCCTAGAAGGCAGTGCCCTGGACCCCTGGTTCAGGGTTTATGCCCCCCACACGGCTGTGTGTTAGAGGACTGAAGCGACGGCTGCTGGGGGAAGCCCTGTGTCAGGATGGGAGGATCTGGGCTCTCCGGTGCCTGGAGGGCACGGAAGGTGGCCCGAGGCTCACCTGGATGAAGTTCCGCCTCAGGTAAGGCCACCCCGAGCGCAGTCTGCTGCTCTAGATGGCACCCCAGCCCAGCCCTGGGCACACACAGCTGGGGACTGTGCCCTCCCCCACACGCAGGACCATCCAAGACCCTCTCCATCGCCAAGTCCTCTCAGGCAGCTGCAGGACTCCACAGCCTAGGAGCTGGTGCGTGCTGGGGAAACACGGTGGCGTGACCCACAGTTCTGGTTTGCCAGGGACCAGGGCATTTCCTGGGGTGCAGGACATTCAGTGCTAAGATCTAGGAAGTCTTAGACAAACAGGGACCGCTGGTCACCCTCACGGCATCAACCTCAGACCTACTTGTTCAAAATGCAGATTCCAGAACCATAAGTTCTGCATGCAGAGCTCTTTTAAACCATACTGATGTCCAGTGAAGTCTGAGGACATGGCTCAGAAATGCTGGACCCTGCCGCCCCCTCCCAGGGAGCGTGGAGGGGACTCAATGTCAGCTCATGCACTCCTGGGCATCAAGACAGCTCAGGCCTTCCTTTAGACTCGTCCACCCTTTCAGTGGTGAGGATGATGGTGACAGTGATGATGCAGACGGCTCCCCAAGCCACCAGATGTCAGCACTATTTCCCCACCTTACAGATAATAAAACAGAGGCTCAGAGATAACAGGTGACTTGCTCAAAGCCACACAGCTGGTGAGGGACAGAGCCAGGCCTCCAGCCAGCTCTGCCCTCACTCCCTTGCAAACCCAAACCCACCCTCTCCCTCTGAGCTCTTAAGACCTCCACCTCTGGGAAAACAAAGCTAGACATTTTAGAGCTGTGAAACTGATGGGAAAGGTTCTTTGTGGCTGAGAACAGAAAGGTTGATGAGATGACCACCAAGGTCCCCAAGGAGCTGGCCCATGGGAGTAGGGGCGATCAAGGCCCAGAGCGCTCAGGATACCAGCTGTCCCTCTGCGTTCAGTGAGGTCCCAGAGTCCCAGCTCCATCAGCCTCACCAGAAGAATGAGGTCCAGAACTCACTGCCCTTCCTTAATCCTATGTCTTCCTGCCCCTGGAAAATGCCGGCCGCACACACCCCTTTTACAAAGTCCAGGTAGTTGAGAGTTAAAGATGCACCTGCCTCCCGGACTCTGCTCTCTGCACAGGCAGGTCAGAGCTTTACATCAGACAGAATCTGGTGGAGACAGAGGGGAGCTGCTTTGTCAAATCGGGGAGGAGGTTCAGAAGCCTCCATGAGCACAGCCTGAAAGCCACTCTTCGATGCCAACCTGTCTGGGGTACATATGCGGAACTGAGTACCCGGAGGGAGCAGAAATGTGCTCAAGGTGACACAGCAGAGGGTGACGGAACCAGGGTCAGCACTCAGGGTTCCGGCCCCAGGCGCACCAAGCCTCTTGATTCTGCAAGACCGCCTCTGCTGAGCATGGGATGAGCTGTCTGCTCTTCCAACTAGGGATGGCATTCTCAGTCCTGGCTGCAAGCCAGTGCATGGCTCATCACGTCTGTGTGTTACCCTTCTCCTGAAGAATCCCTAACAGGGAAAGCAAAACCTCTGTACCAAGCCTGGGCCACCTCCAACTCAGCGGAAAGAAGGAAGACAGGGTTTAATCTGCTCGTGATTAGAGATCCCAGGGTCTTGCTTATCCTGCAAGGCTCTTCCTCCAGAAAGCCTGCCCTGACTGCTCAGCCTGTGTTAATTTCTCTTTTCTCCTCTCCTCCTCCTCCCAGTATGGCTCAGAGATTATTTCCCTGCCATCTTGTGGATGGTTTGCGGACACTCAAGGCTGTCTAGAGAGCCAGGAAAGATACTTAAAATGATGATGGTGGTGGTAATAACGGCAGCAGTTACCATAATTGAGTGTTCACATGCCAGGCATCGCCTACATGCCTTACATGCACAATCTCATTCAATCGTCCCAACAGCCCTTTGAAGTGAAGGCCAAAGTGCTCGGGCTGCGATCTGGGCCTGCCTCTCCTCCCTGGCTGTGTAACGTGGGGCAAGTGACTTGGCCTCTCTGTGCCTCAGTTTCCTCATCTCTGAAATGGGGATGACGACAGCACCCACCTCACAGAATGGTTGGAGTAGGAGTTAGCGTTAGTCACACACCCTTTAGGGCAGTGATGGGCATGGACCAGGCTCTAGGTATCGTTGCTGATATAATTATGACCTTCATTCTACAGATGAAGAGTGACATGGGAGGTTAGGTGACTTTCCCAAGGTCAGACAGCTCTTAGGAGGCAGAGGCAAGAGCGACCACCACGTCCACTGCCTTTCTCCTGTTGGCCCACAGTCTGAGCACCCAGGATTGCGGAATCACAGCATCTCCAAGTCGGAAGTGACTTTAGAATTAATCTAGCCCTTGCTTGCTTGCAAGACAAGAATCCTTTCCACAGCACCCCTGCGAGGTGGTCCAGCCTCTGCTAGAATTTCAGGACAGGGTTCTCAGAGGTCAGAGACCACATCTGCTTGTTCACCACTGCGTCCCCATGCCTGGTACACACTAGACCCCAAAGGAATATTAATATTTGATGAATATGCGGATGAAGAAACTAGGAGCTCCTCCCCATCCCCGAGACGGGCTGGTTATCGGAGGCCCGGGAGTCTCTCATTTGAGGCCAGAGGCTCCCCTCCAACCCCATGACTGTCCCACCCACAGCCTCTTCTGTGAACCTCAAGGTGGCCCGTCTATCCACATCACCCCAAGACACTGCCACCTCTGCCACTCATGGTCTGAGGCCATCCTCCATCCTCTAGAAAGTTCTGCAGGGGAGGAGCCGGTCCCAGGCTTCCTGCGGCAGGTCAAACAAGAGACACAGCTGCCCGACGGGCATGGGGTAGGCAGGGCAGGTGAGTCACCCCGCGGGCAGGCAGAGCTGGGGGAGGTGGTGGCGCCAGCCGGCACGGGCACCCCTCCTCATCACCTGGGGCTTCTCTCTGCGTCAGGAGCAACCAAGTGCCCTCCTCACTCCTCACTGCCCACCCATCCTCAGCCTGCTGCAGACTAGCTCCTCAGCTCCTCTCCTCTAGTGCCCTGGGACCTACCCTGTCTCTGCGTCTAAGTTCACTCCAGTTTTTAAAGTCTTAGTTCAAAATACTGGTTCTCAGGTGGGGCACACTGGGCGATGTCCAGAGGTATTTTTGATCATCACAAGTGAGGGGTGATCACTGGCATCTGGTGAGTAGGGGCCAGAGACACTGCTTAACATCTCCCAGGGCACAGGCTGTTCCCTCAGCAAGGAACGACCGTGCCAGCAGTGCTGAGGCTGAGAAACGCAGGCTTGTCTCAGGAGAGGGCAGAGAGCTTTGTGATGGGAAGAGTGGCAGGTGCGGGCTTCCCCTCTCCTACCCCCTGAGTACTGGTGTTCCCTGCCCAGCCTTGGACCTAAGACCCTTGAGGATGCCTTAAAAAGTAAAGTAGCTGGCTTCCTGGTGGTTCCCAGCGCCCAGCTCCTGAAGCCCTGCCCCAAGTCTCCTCTTCTTCCTGGGGGAGAGAGAAGACGGGGGCCTCCCCCCAGCCTCTGGCTTTACAGCCACGGCCACGGTGGGAGCAGGGGCATAAAGCACGGGTGCTGCTCTGTAAGTGGCAGGCGGTGGAAAGCAGAGAACACGACCACGAAGGCTTTAAGCTCTGGCTTTGCCACTTGGTAGCTGTGTGGTTGAGCCAACAGCTTGCTCTGCCTTGCCTCCATTTCCGCATCCATCAGGCAAAAGAAAGCTAACAATAAACTCAGCCCCTAGGGTTGTTGTGAAAGTCATGTTTGGGAGTTAAAGTTCAAGGATTAATTCCAGAGGCTTGTCAAGCTCTTAGAGCAGTGCTTGGCACAGAGTAAGCGCTATGTTGAGTATAAGTGATTTTTTTACGAAGGGATTCATGCCTGGTTTGCAGAGCTCACAAGCTGGGGGTGTGGGTGCCCCTCTTCCTAGTCTGGTGTGCCCAGTGAGACCCCACAGCCCAGCCTGCAGGATCGTCAGGACAGAGGAAAGTGCCCGAGCGCCCAGGGCCGAGCAGCCTCCGAGCCCCTGACCCAGAGCTACAGGGCCTTTCACCACCATCCAGTCTCCCACACTTCACGGCCCCCTGGCTGGGGTTTTGAAGAAGCACGGCTGACAAAGGCAAAGACCTCCTTCCATGCCTAGCTGCTGTTCCAAGGAAGACTCAGGAGAGGGCGGCCAAGTCAGGAAGCGCTCCAGATCGCCTGCAGGGAGGGCTCGGGGTCGGCACCAGGGGCCCGCAACTCCCCAGGCTTCCGGCTCTTACCCATAAATGTCCACCAGGGTCTCGACTCCAGCCACGCACACGGCACTGGTGGGGTGTTCCAGGGACACGCGCACAATCCTCTGCAAAGACATGCTGGCCTCCACCTGCGCTTGAGCCTCAGAAGCCCCTTGGCATGTGGTTTAAAAGACCCTGGTCCTGCCCCTCCAGCCCCAGGTGCTAGCTCATTGGCTCCAGTCCCAGAAGCCCAGCCCCTTCCCAGAGCCACGAGCTCAGGATTGGCGGGAAGAAGCCAGGAGTTTGCATACGAACCGGTGGCTCCCACCCAGGCCCACAGACAGTTAATTTCTCACTTTAAGGAGAGAAAGTTAAGTCCCTTAGGTACCTGGCCAGGGCACCAGGACCCTGGAGGGGTCAGAGGTGCGGGGTGTTGATCAGGGGACCGTTCTCGATTTCCACACTCAGCCTCTTCACCCCCTTTTCCTGTCTTTTCAGAGACAAGATGTCAGTGGGGAGCTTCTCTGCAGAGCTGGAAAAACGGATGAAAATGCAGATCCCCAGGTCTAGCCTCCAACTTGATAAGCAGCCTGGCATCTGGAGTCTTTTTTCTTTTTTTGATTTGGACCATTTTTCAAGCCTTTATTGACTCTGTTACAGTATTGCTTCCATCTTATGTTCTGGTTTTATGGTCGTGAGGCGGGTGCGACCTTAGCTCCCCAACTAGGGGTCAGAGCTGCACCCACTGCCCCAGAAGGTGAAGTCTCAGCCACCGGACCCCCAGGGAAGTGTCCCGGAGTTTTTCTGGTTTTGTTTTTCACAAGCAACCCTAGAGCATTTCTGAACTGAACTGAACTATAGCATGTCAAGGCACTTTGAGGAACACCAGCCTTTTTCTTAAGAGCACGGATTTTCCAGGCTGGATCGCCGCCCTGCCACAATTACTTCCTGACTGAGTGACCAGGGGCAAGTCATTTAACTGCTCTGTGCCTCAGTTTGGCGTCTGAAAAATGGTCGTTGAGAGGGTTAATGGGGACAGCGTGAGAAGAGCTCTGGTGTGGAGCTCAGCATTATTTTATGATGGGTGTTGTTGTTATTGTTACTATTATTATTATTAGATGCCAAAAAGCTTCTGGAAACACTCTCTGGCCAGGAGGGCCTTAGAAGGTCAGGGTAGGAAGGCTCCCACTTGTCAGGTGGGGAATCCGAGGCCAGGGAGGGCACTTGGCCTCCCGAGACAGTGGGAGCAAGGTCTCTGGGAGAGGAGTTTGGGCTGGGACCCAGGCTCCGCCAGGCACCGGCTGTGTGGCCTTGGGGCTTTGTACCCTCATGGTGCCCTCATCCGTGGAAAATGCGGCTAGGCACCAGCCCAGCAGAGATAATAGCGGGACACACCCTGCCCAGGGAGGCCCAGAAGGTGCTGAACAGAGGTTTCCTCCCTCCTCCCTGGGGATGCTAGCAGTTTGGGGCAGGGTGGGGACAGGATCTGATTCCGAGTCCCCGGCTGGGGTGTTTGCACGAGTTCAGGGATCTCAGCAAGTCTGAGACTGGCGCTCCGGTTCCCGACTCGGGCTGTGGAGGGTGTTCTTCGCAAGGAGAGGTGCTGGGTCCAGGGACAGCTTTGCCTCTCTGGCCATGACATGGCTTGGGGGCTGAGCCTGCTCTGGGCAGCAGTGCGGGCTCGGGAGGAAACGCCAGGCAGGGGCCTTAGCCTGTTTGTGGACACGGCTGGGAACAGACGCACAAACCAGGGCATCCCTCTGGGCCTGGCCGGCTGTGCAGGGGACAGGACCAGCCTCCTGCTCAGAGCCCTGGAGCTCTGTACTTGGAGGTGGACCCCTGCTTCACCTCTCCCCGGTGGACACACGCCAGCTTTTAGAAAGAGATCTGTGGTTTATTCAGACTAAAGTGTCCATGGCTGACAGGCAGCCACTTTTTGCTTTTTAGTCCACAACAAACCTCAAATAAGGTGAAAGAGTGAGCGAGTGTCAAAGGAGCAATTTAAGGCAGAACCAGATATGTAGGATATTTTCAGGCCTCTGAAATCAGACCACTGAGGCTACATAGCTTAGTAGGTTTCCAGGCAGGAATGAAAGGGAATTACAGTGGCCTGTGGCCCTGAACATCAGTCCTGCTGGGGACTCTCCCACTCGGCCGACAGCCCCCCTGCCCTCTGAGAGAGGGAGGAGACAGCCCAGGGAAGGGAGAGGGGTGAAGAGATAGGACCCACCCTCCTCTGATAAGCATCTTAGCAAAGCAGGAAACCTCACGCAAAGGGCATGTGCCAGCCATTCTGCTGCGTCAGCCTGCCTGCCTGGCACTGGGGGCTCTCCCCGCTGGGGAGGAGCTGCCCATGGCCAGCGGAAGTTGAGCCAAGGCGCTGATGGCACAGTGGGTGGAATTGAAAACAGCACTCCCCCACCCACCCATCTCCACCACCGTGACTTCCCTCCCCTCCTGCTCACGGCCCAGACAACAGAAGCTAAGAGACGGGCACCGGAAGACATGCGTGTTGACATTTTTATTCATCAGAAGGAAGGTGACCGGTCACCCGGAACATTCTCAGAGGGAACATCGGCCCCACCCGCTTCCAGAGCTCGTGGCCCCCCGTGCCCTCCGGAAGGCCCGCCCCGCCCTCGCGTCCTCTGCCACGCCCGCTCCCCTCCCGCCCGCGGCCCTTTCCCCGGGAACCCGGCTGCAGAGCTGCCTTCCCTCTGGGCTCTGCCGGGGGCATCAGGATGGTGAGCGGAAAGCGCAAGGTCAGACCAGGGCGTGTAAACGGGGTTCCGCGGAGCCTCCTGGAGGGGGAGGAGCCAGGTACCAACCCGCCCGCGAAGCCAGAGCAGCTCCGCTTTCCTCAGGTTCACACGTGTGGTCGCCTCTGATGGCCAAGTGGTCCGCGGTTAAGAGGGTTTAAAGGGCAGGAGGCTCAGTCTGAGTCTCAGCGGGAACCAGGGGCTCGGAGCTTCGGAGCTGCCCCCGAGACTGGGGGCAGGACGGCAGGCCCGTCCCCTCCCGCCCCTGCCGGCCCGCGCGCCGCCCGCCCGCCTGTGCCCTCCCCCCGGGCCAGGCTGCCAGCGCCCCGAGGCAGCCCTGCCTTCCCTCCCCGGGGGACACACAGGCCTGCCGGGGGCCTTCCTCACAGGTGGAACCCAAGCCGCAAGCCGGGTCTCAGAGCTGCTGAGACAGACTGGGCAAGCCTTCCCTCCCACTGCCTGCAGAGCGGAGGGGAATAATTAAGGGCTATTACAGGAAATTAAACCGCACCCGCAGAGATAACCTAATGGTCCTTCCCACCCTCTTCCGACATCGGGGCCTCCCCTCCTCGCTGGATCTGGATCAGCCAGGCCTCATCGCACCTGGAGCCCAGACTTCAAAGCCTGGGAGGCCGCGGGGGCGGAAGCAGGTCCAGGGAGTCTCCCTGGGCCTCGGGCCCCTTTGCCGGCCGGCCTCCCCACTCCCGCCCGGCCTGCCTCCTCGCTTTGGCCTCTGTGTTGTTTGAGCCGGAAGCAGCCGGCATGGGTAATTAAAGGCTTTCCAAACCGGAAACAAGCACCCTTCTGAGAATGGAGTCAGGCATTAAAAGGGGTTTTGATGCCTTTTCTTTTTAAAACAGGCCCACGGACACCGAGTTTTTCTGTCCTGATTTGCCTATGTAAATATGGCTGAGGGGTGCCTGGAGGTTACAGCCTGGGGGTCCCCTGCAGGAACCAATAGCTGGTAAAGGAAAGAGGAGCCCCAAATCCCGCTTCCTGATCTTACTCGAGTCACAGGTGGGCTAAACCCAGGCCCCAGGCCCTGTGGGCCCCATTCTTGGTGCAAACATGGAGGGAATCATCTCAGAACAGAGGGGGAGCAACTGAAATTGGGGCACCCCCTGAGGGAACGTGTGGTCATCCTGGACTGTTCTAAGGCTGCTGACCGTCTCCGGAACCTTTGGGAGCCATGGGTGGCGAAGAGGCAAGGGGGCAAGGAGGGCCGTCCCTCTCGAGCTGAGGGTGTGGTGCCCACTGCTGTATCCTGGTACCCGTGACCAGCACGCTTGGGGGCGCTCGGGGGAGGCGGGCAAGGCCCCCCCCCCCCCCCCCCCCCGAGGATGGCGGCCAGGTGGAGGCTCTTCACCCTGGCTGGCTTCCTTGGCGGGGGGTCGGGAGGACGCCGGGCGGGGCCGGCTCAGGGCACCACGTGCCACCACTTGAAAGGGAAGGGCTTCCGGCGCACGTTGGTGCCGCAGTGGATCTCCCCGAGCAGCTTGTGGTAGGACAAGTAGTCGTCGATGAAGACGCAGCGGAGGCCCAGCGGCTCCAGCAGGGACCGCACCTTCTCCTCCAGGCAGCAGCGCCCGTTGATGATGGGCCCGAAGGGCTTGGGGATGCCCAGGTGCTTCCCCAGCACCACCATGTTCACCTGCAGAGAGGGGGCAAGAGAGAGCCTGGCTGGCTGGGGCCGCTCTACATCCCGGCCCCTTCTCGGTGCAGGTTCGGGCAGCCCCACCCCCAGGGCCCGCTCATCTCATCTCTCATCCCCGGCCACCAAGGGCGGCCCTCACTTAGGAACTAGGGCCTCTGGAAGCAGCAAAGATACAGATTCATAGTTGGAAGAGAGGGTTGATAACAGGCAGGGCTTGGTGTTTCCCTGGCAGCCCCGTGGTTAAGATTCTGCGCTGTCAGTATGAGGGGTGTGGCTTTGATCCCTGGTCAGGGAACTAAGATCCCGCATGCCACGCGGCATGGCCAAAGAATTAAAAAGTAATAATAGTAACAGGCAGCGCTGCCAGTAACATACATGATAACGTCACATCGATAAAAGTCACCCTTCCTCCAACACTTTCCTCGTATCAGAAGATTAGATGACAGTTCTGTTAGAATAAGACTTGACCATCATCTGCCAGAAAACTTGCCGAGCAAAAGCACCCGTCTACAGGGTGCGCGGGTCACAGGTGTGGCGGGTCTGCGCAGAACGCATTGTGCTCAGCCGCTCCAGGAAGCCCTGGTAGGTGTCAGCGTTGCCTGAGCACGCTCTCTGTGCCGGGTGTAGCATCGCTAAACCTCACAGCCTCCCTGCAAGGCTGTCATGCCTTGGACAGGTTAAGTAACGTAATGAGGGCACAAGCAGGGGACAGGGAGACTGACGTGTGACTCAGGCCTGACTCACGCCGATACCGCGCTCCCTGTCCTCTGCCAGAGTGTAGCCCTGCGGCGGCCAGGGGCGCTGAGGGGCTGGGGCAAGGGGCTGCGAGCCCCTCGGGGCAGCTGTTTGTCTCCGGTGACGCGTCTGCTTCCCTGGCAGGGGCCCTAACACAGAGAAGGGAAATCTGCCCGTTGCAGGCAGCGGAGGCTTCTCAGATTAGAGTCTGGCCCCGACGGCCGGCAGGAGGAGCTGTCCGTGGTGTTCAGAGGGGACACTGACTGGGTCATCTCGGGGTCGGGTGGGCCGCCCTGACACGCGCCATGCCCCTGGCCCCGCTCCCTCCAGCCTGCCCTGCAGGGCCGTCCGCCGCCGGGACCAACGTGGAGCTGGAAGGTCCGGTGGCGGCAGTCCCGAGGCCTCGACCTGCACTGCCTCGCCGCCCGCTGATGGGCTGGAACATCAGGGATGGAGGGGGGGCGTGCAGAGGGACACAGAGCGGGAGGGGGGGCGCCCAGGGGTGGCATTCAGGGCCGCGGCCAGCTCGGCCCTACTCCCCGAGGACTCGGGACAGCAGGCCGGTCCATCTGCTCCCTGGAGACCCCAGGCAATGGCCTCTGTGCTCCAACGGCCTCTCCCCGCGTCTGACAAACGGGGGTTAACTGAGCGTTCCCTGAGAGCCCTCCGGTGAGGACACACCGGGATCCTCTCGCTGGGCCTGCCCTGAAGCCGGGAGAGTCCCACAAAGGGCTGCGTTTCGGGGAGGGGGCCCCCCGCAGGTGTGGACAAGGCCGCAGCCCAGGGAGGGCGACCATGGCCGTGGGCTCCCCCACCCTCAGCAGAGCCGAGCCAGGCCGACCTCTGGGGCTCTGGCGCCTGCTGCAGTGGCATCAGCCACAAGTGGTGCTGACTGAGTAGAAATTTGCTCTTCGGTCGCACTGGCCACATCCGAAGCACTCAGAAGCCACACGTGGCGGCTTCCGTGTCATAGACGTAGAAGGCTTCCGGCGTCCGAGAAGGTTCTGACATCTCAGAGCAGCGGTTCTCAGCTGGGGCGATGTTACCTTTCGGGGTGCTTTGCAACCATCCTACGATGCACAGGGCATCCCCCACCCCCAGCAGAGAGAGTCTTCAGCTCTGAGTATCAGCAGGACCGAGGGTGTGAAGCCCTATCTCCAGAGTCTCTACAGGGAGCCCACAGCGAGGGGTGAGGAGTGAACGTGGTCCTGCCTGAATCCAATCAGGACCTCACGATTCACGCCCCGTCCTTGGCTTGTCCAGCGACAGGGATTCGAGCTAGGGGCTGAAGGGGGAGGGTCTTCCGTCCTGGGAGCCCCCACTTGCTGTTGACGATGCCTCCGCATCCTTTCCCAGGGTTGAAGGGCCACTCTGGGCAGGGCTGTGCCCTCCGCATCGTTCAGGCCCCTCCCAGGGACCCCAGCTGTGAGATCCCAATGGCTCGTCTGCTGCTCAGCTGCCCGCGTTACGGCCAGGGTGCCCCTGGGGAGCAGGGCGGGCAGCCGAGGCCCGCGAGCAAAAGCTTGGAGCACTGGACCCAAACCAGGCTCCCGCTCCCATTTTCAGGGGAAAAGCGCTCCATCCTGGGGCCGCCCTGGGCACCGCAGGGTGTCTGGCCGCGTCCGTGGCCTCCGCCCACCAGATGCTGTGGCATCCTCTTCTTGGGGCAAAGTGCCCCGAGGCGGGCAAAGCCACCCCAGTGGGAACTAGTGATGGAGATGTCCTTTATCTGCTCCCAAAGGCGAGCCCGGCAGAGGCCCTCGGACAGGGAGGGCTTCTCCCCCGGAACCCTGACTGACCGTCTGCCAGGACCCCTGGCCCCCGGGGCGGAAGGAACCCCACCTCCCTCGGCGCCCTCACCATGTCGGGGAAGAAGGCTTCTGCGTAGGCGCCCTTCAGGGAGAACAGCTGCGGGATGTCCACGATGTCCGGCTCGCTGAGGCCCAGCTCCCGCTTCAGCACCTCCCGGTTCCAGTCGATGCACCTCTGGGGGCGCGGGAGAGGCCCCAGGGCCCAGGGGGCCGGGAAGGGGCAACATCAGCTGAGCCACGCAGGCCTCCTGCGCCCTTTAGCTCGTGTGAGCCTCAGGACAGCTTTCTGCCACTGCTACCCCAGATGGGACCCTGAGGCTGGGGTGACCTGCCCAAGGGCACAGAGCGAGGAAGGAGTGGGCCTGGGGTTTGCACCCGGCGGTTTCTGCTTCCCCGAGTGCCTGCTGCCATCCACCAGCCACAGCCAGGCTCACGCTCTCGCCCGGCTCAGCGGGCAGGGGAGAAGGCGGCCTCCTCCCACTGACGGCGTGGGCTCTGTGCCAGGCCTGCCCCGGGCACAAGCAGGCATGAGCCCCCCTCCTGGGGCCTCCTCCCACCCGTCTCCTCAGTAAGTCTCCCAGACCCCCAGCATCCCACCCCTCACCCCCGCAGACCCCCACCTCTCCCGTCTCACAACATTTCTCGGGGGAGTCAACATTACTCCATAGAAGCCCATCGCTTCCCCAGAATGGACCAAGATCTCCCCCGTCAGGCTGTTCCATCAGAATGTGGGTGCCCGAGAGAGGGGGGGGCCTTCCCTGCCCACAGGCCTCAGCAGAGCCCAGGAGAGTCAGGGGTCGCGGTGGAACCCCTTGTCCCCACCCCAGCAGTTCCCGGGGCTGCTGCACCCTCCACTCCCCTCACCTGTGCATAGAGGTTGTCATTCCTGAGATGCCTGTCTGCCAGCATCTCATTAATGCTTCTCTTTACCTGGTTCTCTAAGCCTGTAAGAGAAACAAGGCTGTGGGCTCAGTGAGTGCTGCCTTGGGCCGCCTTGGGCCTGGGCTGCGTAATTGGGCCACAAAGCTGCTTCCACCCCCAGCCCCAGGGTCTGAAGCCAGGACAAAGAAAGCCAGGAATTCGAAACCCTGATGGGACCAAGGTTTGGCTGCAAGTAAATCCTGGTGATGGATTATAAGCTCCTTGGGAAAGGACTCCTGAGCTCAGGGAGGGCCTAATAATTGCAATGTGTTCATGCTAAGTTTTGCTTCAGTTCAGTTGAGTTCAGTTGCTCAGTTGTGTCCGACTCTTTGCGACCCCATGAACCGCAGCACGCCAGGCCTCCCTGTCCGTCACCAACTCCTGGAGTTTACTCAAACTCATGCCCATCGAGTCGGTGATGCCATCCAGCCATCTCATTCTCTGTCGTCCCCTTCTCCTCCCGCCTTCAATCTTTCCCAGCATCAGGGTCTTTTCAAATGAGTCAACTCTTTGCATCAGGTGGCCAAAGTATTGGAGTTTCAGCTTCAACATCAGTCCTTCCAATGAACACCCAGGACTGATCTCCTTCAGGATGGACTGGTTGGATCTCCTTGCAGTCCAAGGGACTCTCAAGAGTCTTCTCCAACACCACTATTCAAAAGCATCAATTCTTCAGCTCTCAGCTTTCTTCATAGTTCAAATCTCACATCCATACATGACTACTGGAAAAACCATAGCCTTGACTAGAGGGACCACTGTTGACAAAGTAATGTCTCTGTTTTTTAATATGCTGTCTAGGTTGGTCATAACTTTCCTTCCAAGGAGTAAGTGTCTTTTAATTTCATGGCTGCAATCACCATCTGCAGTGATTTTGGGGCCCAGAAAAATAAAGTCAGTCCCTGTTTCCACTGTTTCCCCATCTATTTGTCATGAAGTGATGAGACCGATCTTAGTTTTCTGAATGTTGAGCTTTAAGCCAACTTTTTCACTCTCCTCTTTCACTTTCATCAGGAGGCTCTTTAGTTCTTCATTTTCTGCCATAAGGGTGGTGTCATCTGCATATCTGAGGCTATTGATATTTCTCCTGGCAATCTTGATTCCAGCTTGTGCTTCATCCAGCCCAGCGTTTCTCATGATGTACTCTGCATATAAATTAAATAAGCAGGGTGACAATATACAGCCTTGATGTACTCCTTTTCCTATTTGGAACCAGTCTGTTGTTCCATGTCCAGTTCTAACTGTTGCTTCCTGACCTGCATATAGATTTCTCAAGAGGCAGGTCAGGTGGTCTGGTATTCCCATCTCTTTCAGAATTTTCCACAGTTTATTGTGATCCACACAAAGGCTTTGGCATAGTCAATAAAGCAGACATAGATGTTTTTCTGGAACTCTCTTGCTTTTTCAATGATCCAGCGGATATTGGCAATTTGATCTCTGGTTCCTCTGTCTTTTCTAAAACCAGCTTGAACATCTGGAAGTTCACGGTTCATGTATTGTTGAAGCCTGGCTTGGAGAATTTTGAGCATTACTTTACTAGCGTGTGAGATGAGTGCAATTGTGTGGTAGTTTGAGCATTCTTTGTCATTGCCTTTCTTTGGCATTGGAATGAAAACTGACATTTTCCAGTCCTGTGGCCACTGCTGAGTTTTCCAAATTTGCTGGCATATTGAGGGCAGCACTTTCACAGCATCATCTTTAAGGATTTGAAATCGCTCAACTGGAATTCCATCACCTCCACTAGCTTTGTTCATAGTGATGCTTCCTAAGAATTTTGCTTCAGTCGTGTCTAACTCTTTGCGACCCTATGGACGGTAGCCCTCCAGGCTCCTCTGTCCATGGGAATCTCCAGGCAAGAATACTGGAGTGAACTGCCATGCCCTCTTCCAGGTGATCTTTCCGACCCAGGGATCGAACTCACGGTTCTTGCATTTCCTACGTTGGCAGGCAGCTTCTTTACCACTAGCGCCACCTGGGAAGCCTAATAATTACAATACAGCTGCCATTACTGAGCACCCACCATGCTCTGGGCCTCCTATTATATTTATTATTGACTGATGGTTACAACAATCCTAGATCGGATTGGTTATCACCCCGCATTCAGAAAGGGGAAATAAGAGGCACTGAGAGGTTCAGAACGCATCCTTGATCCCAGAGTCAGCTCTGAATCCAGACCTGTCCTTGCTGAACTGTGCCACATCCCTTCCAATGCTCCACGCCCCAGGTGAGAACACTGATCCTTGGTGGCGAAGGCAGAGATGCTCAGGGGGCCGACTAGGTCTGCAGAGGGGGTCCACAGAGAGGCCCCCAGCACCCTCCTGGCTCCGCGCCTCTCCCCCTCCCTGCTGCATAACTGGGCAAGCTGCTTCTCTCTGAGCCTGTTTCCTCCTCCGTGGCAGGGATACAGAGAAGAGGGCGGATGATCTGCCTGGGCAGGAGGGCAGAAGTGTCTGCAGACAGGCACGAGGGAGAGCCCACGGCTTCCTGCTTCTTTCTTCTCCTGGGGTGTGGCCTGGAGCAGCCCCGCGTTGGAGGGGGCCTCCGTGCCTGGGGCAAGCCACGGGCCCGTTGGTTTCCATCCCCGGCCCAAGCAAGGGAGAGCCCCCATCTTTTGCTCCCATAAGAGGGTGTTGGGAAGATCAGTGATGGACTCTGAGCTGAGGGCTGGCAGACAAAGGGCCTGTAAGCCCAGCTTGGCCGTGACGGGCATCAGCGGTGCCCAGGGCTGGCAGCCAGACGCCAGGGTCTGGTGGGGAAATGGGCTCGCTGGCACTCACCGTCAAACTGGGCTGCTTCCCCGTAGCCCTCATCTCTCTTCTCTTGGAACAGCTTGAGGCACGCGCTGGGGCTGGCCAGGAGAAGCCGGAAGCCCTGGCACAGAGGAAGAGTGGTTCGGTGGATAGGTCCCCCCACGAGGCACGAGCCCCCAACTCAGGAGGGGCCTGGGTCCTGAAGCCACACTGCACATGGCGTCGTCCCCTGTCCATCGCCCCCACCAGCCACAGAGTACTGTCTGAGGTTCCGATCCTCCAAGCCACGCCACACTTCCAGACCTTTGTCCGTGACCTTCTCCTTGCCTGGAAGCCCTTCCCCATTTTGTCCACCAGGAAACTCCATCCCTGGTCACTAGGAGGCCTCCCCTCCCGGCTGCCTGCCCACCGTGGGCTGTGCCCTCCTTGGTCACCTCTGTGAGGAAGTGAGTGTCTGACATGTTGGTCCAGAGCCTGCCATCTGGAAATCTCACCCTGCTAGTTAACTACCCTCTTGAACCTCGGTTTCTTCATATAAAATGGGGGCAATGATAAGAGCACCTACTTCTTGGGTTGCTAGAGGATCAAACACATTAAGACATGTACACCTCATACGTGCTCAGTGAATGTTACCAACTATTACCAGTGTCATTCCCGGGTCTTGGCTGAGAGGTTTGGATCAGAGCAAATACCCAGTAAGTGTGAAAAATGAGTACATGAATCATCAGAAAATGAGTGCCCTGCTGACCTGGGCCCTGACCTCCTCCAGGAAGCCCGCCCCATGAACACCACCTGGCCCAAAGGGCGTCTGACCCCAGGCTTCCTATGGACAGAGGTCATGAGCTAGTTTCAGGTGGCCTTGCCTTACCCCGCCCCATCGGGTCAGGGTGGGGCGGGGTGGCTCAGGCAGGAGGAGCGGGGACTTACCTTTTGGTCGGAGGTGGGCACGAAGCTGAGGAACTCGTCCACGTGACCCACGGAGAGCCAGTCAGAGTAGACCTCCACGGGCGCCTGCACCTGCTGGGCGCCCAGGAAGTCCCGCACCGCCTTGGCCATGCGCCGCCCGCTGGACCTGCCGGGGCGAGAGAGCAGGGTCCCCTGTGCCTGCCGTGCGCCAGCGCGCTGCAGGCCCCGCCCGAGCCCCGCCCCGCCCCGGCCTCCCTCAGCCCTCTGAACGTGCCTCTTCGGTCCCCGCGTCCCGGTCCCCGTCTCCAGCTGCTTCCAGGGACTGTCCGTCCTGAGCACCACACGAGAGTCTGTTCCTCCCTCACCCCGAGGTACTCTCCCCTGCCCACAAAGCAGACTCAAACGAGAGCCCTCCCTCTGCCGAATGGGACTGAAGACCCTCATCTCAGCTCCCGAGATGCAGGGAGGGTCAGCTCTTCACCAAGGCGCTCAGCCGTTGGTTCCCAGGATGACCAGAGCTTGGGGAGCCTCCCCACCTCCCTGCCTAGTCCAGCGTGGCCCCTTGTTGCCGGTCTCACTTTCTTCATGTTTAACTCCAGGGTTGCCTTCTTGTTCTACGTGGACTTTGGAAATGGCAACGACCCTTCCACTCATTCCCTAGCTCTATTTTGCTTTATAGAACTTGTACTATTTGGCGTACTTGACGTCTCGTTTGCTGTCTGGCGTCTCACTAAGCTCCCGAAAAGCCTGTGTTTCCCTGTATCCCTATCCCCTCTTATAGAACAGATGCTCAAACATATTTGTGAGTGTTGTTAAGTCTTTTGGACAGCTGTGTAAGAGTCCACAGTCTACACAACTCGAATGCGTCGTTGGCAGAACTGGAATCGAGACCCAACCCGCAGTGACACATGACGACATTGATTTGATTTGGGGGATGGGAACATGGAAAATGTTTTTCCTGTATTTCTATTATCTTAATATAGTGTTGGCAATCTTAAAAAAAACCTCTTTAAAAACAGTGAGATGGTGGAGAGGAATGAGACTTCAGAAATTATTCATGAGCAGAAAGCAGGAATCAGAAACAAATCAGGGGGAAGGGCGGCAGAACCCTAACCTGAGCCTGACCCTCCTCCAGACTCCGCAGCCTTCTGCCCGGTGGCCGGGGGTGGGCCAGATGACATCGGCTCTAGGAAGCATCAGACCCAGTCTCTGAGTCACATCAGAGCTGCCGCCAGGAGGCAGGATTGTCCCAAGAGCTTTTGAAATGTGAGGTGCAGAGCGTGGCGAACCCAGGGTAGGAGAGGAGGAGAGGGCCTCTGCTGAGCACCTGCTGCGCGTCTGCCCAAGGCGCCTCCCACTCATCTAATCCCCGTGACGACCCTGCGAGGTCCGTACAAATAGCAGGTCCAGGTCATGATCTGGACTCTGGCCACGCCCTCTGACCTCACCCCCACACCCCCTGTTCACTCTGCTCCACCCCCCGGCCTCCTTGCTGGTCCTCTGATGTCTCCAGCACATCCCCGCCTCAGGGCCTTTGCACTCGCCATTTGCACTCCCTTGTACATTCCCCTCCCAAACAGCCACATCTTTTTTTTTTTTTTTGTATTCCTTAGATCTGTTTCATTTATTTGTTTATTTATTTTCAGCCAAGAGGCACTAGTTCATGGCCTTTATTTATTTTTTTTTTCAATTATTTTTATTAGTTGGAGGCTAACCACTTCGCAACATTGCAGTGGGTTTTGTCATACATTGACATGAATCAGCCATGGAGTTACGTGTATTCCCCATCCCGATCCCCCTCCCACCTCCCCCCACCTCAACCCGATTCCCCTGGGTTCCCCCAGTGCACCAGGCCGGAGCACCTGTCTCATGCATCCCACCTGGGCCGGTGGTCTGTTTCACCATAGATAATATACATGCTGTTCTCTCGAAACATCCCACCCTCATCTTCTCCCACAGAGTTCAAAAGTCTGTTCTGTACATCTGTGTCTCTTTTTCTGTTTTGCATATAGGGTTATCATTACCATCTTTCTAAATTCCATATATATGTGTTAGTATGCTGTAATGTTCTTTATCTTTCTGGCTTACTTCACTCTGTATAATGGGCTCCAGTTTCATCCATTTCATTAGAACTGATTCAAATGAATTCTTTTTAACGGCTGAGTAATATTCCATGGTGTATATGTACCACAGCTTCCTTATCCATTCGTCTGCTGATGGGCATCTAGGTTGCTTCCATGTCCTGGCTATTATAAATAGTGCTGCGATGAACATTGGGGTGCACATGTCTCTTTCAGATCAAACAGCTACATCTTTAACGTCTCGTTTCCTTCAGGGAAATGTCAGCCTCTCACCAATGCTTCTTCTCTCTCACAAACTGTATTTGATTCACTTATTTATCATGGTGGCTTATTGTCTGTTTCTCTCTGCTAGACTGTATGTAGGTTGTCCGTTTTGTGCACTGCTAAGGTCAGAAGCCAAGACAGAAACAGGACAGCAGCCTGGAGTTAAATTTTAATTTGGGGTCCAAAGTGGAAATCTGATTTCTGACTATTTGGCTGACTTGCTGTGTGGTCCTGAGCGGTGGCTGTCCCTCTCTGAGCCTCAGGGCCCCGTCGATCCACCAAGAGCTTTGCTCCTGGTTTTCAACACGACAGCAAATGGAGTGGGACCCAAATGTGCTGCATCTTCCTATCTGGGTCCTTGCTCTGGGCCTGGGAATTTCTAGAACATTTCTTTTATCTCCAGCACTGGGCCTCAGACCTGGCATATAAGAAGTCTCAACACATATTTCTTGAATTGACAGGTGCATGCATGAATGAGTGTGTTCACTTCTCTTATCTAAACCTCAACTTTCTCATCTGTAAAATAGGGATCATAGTCATCCAACCTCATAAGGCTGTTGCAAGAATTAATGGGTGTAATCTGGGTAAAGCACCATGTTCATGGCATGTAGGTGATCAGTAACTTTGATCCATTGAGTTCCAACCTGCTTCAAGGCAGATCCACTGCTAAGGGTCCAGCTAAATAATACCTAAGCATTTGGCAGGTGGTTAACCTGAGTCCTTTTATCCCCAGGAATAGCTATTATACAGCTAGGACAGGGATTTTTTTTTTTTTATAAGCCCATTTCACTGATGAGGAAACTGAGGAATGAAGTAGAATAATTTGTTCATTTAATAATGTACCTGATTTATCCCCAGTACCTTCAACAGTGCCTGACACATAGTTGTTAAGTCGCTAAGTCCTGTCTGACTCTCTGCAACCCCACAGACTGTAGCCCGCCAGGCTCCTCTGTCCATGGGATTTCCCAGGCAGGAATGCTGGGTTGGGTTGCCATTTTCTGCTCCAGGGAATCTTCCCCACCCGGGGATAGAATGCATCTCCTACATTGCAGGCAGATTCTTCACCACTGAGCCACCAGGGAAGCCCTGCACATAGTAGGCATATAATAAATATTTTTAAATGAATTAATCAAGCACCCACGAGGTGCCAGGCCCTGTGGTAGGCACCAGTCAGGTGATGTACCCCAAATCATGTGGCCAGTGAGTGGCAGAGCCAGGACTCAAACCCAGACCCACGGGATGTTCAGAGCCTGTGCGCCGGCCCCTCGGACCCCTCTGGGAAGCACAGAATGACTGCCCAGACGTCCGGGGCCTTCTGCGCCCAGGGCTGTGGGCAGCATCCGGCCCCAGGGCAATCTGGGCATGAGCCACCAGCAAGGTGAATGCACTCCTCCGGTCCTGGCCAACCTCAGCCTGGGCACCCAGCCTGGGCACCAGCCTCACACCTGGGCTGGCACCGGGAAGCCTCACCTGACCCAGAATACTGAGGCTGCCAAGGGCACCATCTGAGGCTGGGTGACCTTCCCTCACCATGTGAGGCTGCTCCAGGCCCCAGACCAGACAGCCAGGGCTTGGAGAGGCAAGCTAGGGCACGCCTGGGCTCCATGCCAGCCCCACACCCAGGGAAAGGCAGCCTCCGGGGCCTGCGGTGGGCTCCATCTTTAGGCAGGAAGCAGGGGCTTACACTGGGATCCCTGGGCTACACACCCCGTTCTTCAACTGCCCGCAGGCTGGGTGGGGACCCTCTCAAGGGGATTTGGCAGACACTGTCATCTGTCTGGAGCCCTAAACCCTAAATACCTTGTTTCCTGCTCGATGACAGCTGCCCAGGGTGCGACCCATCAAATCACCTCTGTCACCTGGGCATCCTGACTGCAGCCACGTGGCGCTGCCTGCACCCTTTCCAGCTGTTGTTAGGACAACAGTTATTTTATCTCCTCTCCAGAGAAGTCAAAGGATCCATTCCTACTTCTGTGCTGGATTATACATCACCTCCTTGCTCTTCTGATGTTTCAAAAGCAGCCAGAAATCTGCTTTTTATATGAAGGCTCCTTATATATTTTTTTTAATGTATTTAATGTTGGCCACTGGGCTTCCCCACTGGCTCAGTGGTAAAGAACCCGCCTACCAACGTAGGAGGCTGGGGTTCAATCCCCGGGTCAGGAAGATGCCCTGGAGAAGGAACTGGTGACCCACTGCAGTGTTCTTGCCTGGGAAATTCTACAGACAGAGGATCCTGGCGGGCTACAGTCCACAGGGTCACAAAGAGCTGGACACCACTGGGCAACTAAACAGCAACAATGCTGGTGACTAATTATGCCCATAAAATTCTAGGCAGGTCAGAAGACTGTGGGCCACTAGTTTGTTTCTTTCAAAGATTCTGTGAGCTTTCCGATCTAAGATTCAAGTCCTCTGAGTCTTGAGTGATTCTAGGAGTCCATGCAGGAAGTTAGGACCACTACTCAGACTGGAGAGCTGTTGTCTGTGTCTGTGGTCGGGGTGGGGGTGGGGGTAGATGCCGCCTTGCATGCCCCGGGGCCCCCCCGTGCCTCCCCCAACCTGGCCCTGGCTTCTCATGAGTGGGGGGTAGATGCCGCCTTGCATGCCCTGGGGCCCCCCAGAGCCCCCACCCCCGTGCCCTCCCCCTCTCCCCGGCTTCTCACTTGGGGAGGCAGCTGCCGATGAGGATCCGGCCCAGAGGGTACTCCTTGCCCTCCACCGTGACTGGCGGGCTGACGTCCAGGTTGCCGAAGGAGTCAAGGCCAGAGACACCAGTGAACTGGATTTCCCGGGTTACATATCCAAAGTCAGGACCCTAGGGGAGAATTGGTAAAATCCACCCCCCCCCCAAAGGAGGGGTCAGTTAGAACAGGAAGAGACAGCTCTTGGGGTCGGGGGCGGGTGGTGCTCCTGCGGGAATCTACTGCCTATTTGATTTATATGAAGTCTCCCAGTGCCCTGAGAGTTGTGCTATTAAAGCCCACACCTCCCGCCCCGAAAAAACAATAGATTCATGCATGTGCCTGAGTCATTTTGCTGCACGCCTGAAATCAACACAACACTGTTCATCAACTATTCTCCAATAGAAAATAAAAAGATTTAAAAAGTAAATTCCACTTGGTGAGCAATACCCAAGCCAATAACAGAACCATAAGTAGAAAATCTCAAATGTTTGGAAATGAGACAACGCACTTCTAAAGAACCTGTGGGCCAAAGAATAAATCAAAGAGGAGATTACACCGTATTTTGAAGTGAAAGGTAATAAGCACGCAGCAGGTTAAAACCCACGGGCATGCCAGTAAACAGCGTTTCCTGGGAATGACACAATTCTAAACACATTAGGAAGAGAAAGGGTTGAAAAAATCTTTGTTTCCATTTCCAGCTAGGGAAAGAACGGCAAATTAAACCTAAAGGAAGTAGAAGAAAGGGAATGATAAAGACAGAGCAGAAAGTGTTAGTCACTCAGTCACGACCGACTCTTTGCAACCCAATGGAGTATATAGCCCACCAGGCTCCTCTGTTCATGGGATTCTTCAGGCAAGAATACTGGAGTGGGTTGCCATGCCCTCCTCCAGGGGATCTTCCCGACCCCGGGATCGAACCTGCAGCTCCTGTATTGCAGGCAGAGTTTGTACTGTCTGAGCCAGCAGGGGAGAGCAGAGATCAGTGGAAAATACCACGGCGGGGTCAGGCCCAGGACTTGGGGTCAGGCCCAGGACTTGGGGTCAGGCCCAGGACTTGGGGTTGATGCAGACTCAGCCTGCAGGGCGCATGGTCACCTCCCGGGGACTCACCTCTGACCCCTCAGGATCCCTGCTCTGTGTGGCCAGGAGCTCCTGGGCATCCCTAGTGGAGCCGCCACCCGGACCCAGCATTGTCCTGGCGGGGGGCGGGGGGGGACACCGGCAAACAGGCGGAGACAGGCACTCTGGGGCAGGGACCCCCTCGGAAGGCGGTTTAGCCCAGCCGTCAAGAGCAGAGGCCGTGGAGAAGCCCCCTCTGGTTCTACATCTTGGTGTCCCTGCTACCTAGCTGTGTGGCCTCGAGTTAAGTTGCTTAACTCTTGGGCCTCAGTAAAGAGGGAATGATAATAGTACTCATTCACAGGAGTGCGTGTGGATTAAATGAGCAGCTGTGAGAAGCTGGGGGGAGGGCCTGGAACTCAGGGCATGGTCTCTGGAGCGGCTCTTGCCGCCCTCCTGCGCCCAGCAGGCAGCGTGGGGCCTGGCACGTGGTAGGTGTTCAGAAAACACCCGTTACCGGAGAGGGGCCCCAGCACAAAGCAAGAGCTGTGAGGATCACTAGGGATGCGTTCCCCCCAAAGGGCAGTTTGGTCTCCCCGGAGCCGACTCCTTTGTTCACAGCCCCTGGGGGGAGACCAGGGCCCCTCCCAGCACAGGGGTGATTGGCATTTCATCTACATACTCCTCCCCAAGCCTCCCCCTAACTCCCCACTCGCCACAGCCCACCTCCTGCGTCCCTCACAGTCCCTGAAGGACTAGGGCCAGGCAAGCCTGAGCAGTGGGCCCCATGGGGCAGGCACCCACGGCGTCCGCACTCTGCCCTTGGGCGCATACCAGTATCCTCTTGTAAGGGAAATCCTTCAGGCCTCTGTTTCGGGGGGAGTCGAAGACCACGGGGAAGGCTTTGTGCGGGGCCTCAGTGTAGCCAAACTCCATCTCATCCTGGGAGGGCAAGAGAAAAGGCCACTGTGACCGCCTCGGTCTCGCATTGAGAAGGGGCTAGCACCCCAGGCCCAGGGCTAGATCCTCCCCGAGGCCTCGAGTGGGCAGGAGGTCCCCCAGGGACCCAGCCGGGGGAGGGCTCTGCCTGGGCCAGAGCCCCTGGAGGGAAGCAGGAGAGGCCTAGTGAGGCAGCGGTGGGAGAAGGAGGGCTCTCCCAGGCCGCGTGCCCACCCCGAGTCCTTGCGCCAGGCCCAGCTTCTCTAGGGAGCCGGGCGAGAGCCGCAGAGGCCGCTCCCCTAAGCCGGGGTGGGGGACGGAGCTTGGGCTGCCCCCCGCTCCCGGGGCTGCTCCTCGCCCACCTGGATCCAGCGGTCATTTCGGTTCTCAACCCGAGGGCAGACCATCAGCGTGCAGCTGGCTCTCAGCGCCAGATCGGACATGTCATTCAGAAACTTCTCATTCGAGCCATGAGCGTCTAGGACACTGCAAAACACAGGGGAGGGCAGGGAGGCGGGGCTGCGGACGGCAGCCTTGGGGGTGGACGCAGGGGCCTGCGTGCCGTCCGTGTTGGGCCCCGGGCCGCCCTCGGCTCCAGACACAGTCCCCGCGCTGGAGAGGCTCGTGGGCGACTGACAGAGGCGGACCACGTCTCCAGATCCCGTCAGGCGGGAGTGACGGGGGGCGGGCAGGTGCGGGGCCCTGCTGAGGGGGCCGGGGACAGTCTCACCGGTCACGGTCACGGTCACGGCGATAGTGAGGGGGAGGAGCCCGTTTCCTCCCGCCTCTCACTACTGGCCTCATCAAAGGCGAGTGAGCAAAGGCAGAGAAAGAGCCCCCTCCCGTCTGAACACCTGAGCCAGGCCAGCAGAGCAAACCTGTCTGACCACAGCATTCCTTCTGACTTAAGCTCCAAGTCGTCTACGGCCCTTTCCGGTGGTCTGACCTCCTCTGCAGGGCCCTGTAGCCTTGCCAGCCCTGGCTGCCCTGCCCATCCAGGGGCTTGACGAGGATCCTGAGACATGGCAGAAGGACCAGGGACCCGGGTGGGGCCGGGGCTCACAGACGGTCCTGGAAGCTGAATTCTCACGCGCTCTGCAGGCCCAGGGGCACAGCCCCGTCAGAGGGAGGCTGGGTCTCCTGCCACCCCCAGGAACCTGAACAGGGCCTGGCCCCTCTGCCTGGAATAAACCCAGGATGTCCCGGGACTGCTGCAGGCAGGGCAGGGTAAGGATGGGGAGCTGGAGCTGGAGCCGGCGACCGCAGCTGGGGCCTTGGCTGCTCAGAGCAGGCGGGCTGATGGCCCAGCCAGCTCACCGCTGGCCTGTACCCAAGTGTGCCCCTGGGGGCCCTCGGGGAGTCCGGCCGCTGAGCGTGCAGGAGCAAGCCGGGTCCCGCGCTCTGTTCCTGCCTCTGGGAGTCCAGGGGCGGCGGGAGAGCCGAGGGAGCATGAGAACTCACCTGCACACATATAGCTCCAGGGGGGGCTGGGTGTTGGGGGTCATGATCCAGGGGGCCACGCGGAAGGCCACGGTGTCTGTGAAGAGGGGCACCTCGGGCAGAGTCTGGGGGGAGAATGGGGACTCAGTGGGCCCCGCAGGGAGCCCCATCGGGCCTCGGGAGCCCTGGCCCCCGGCCTCCCAGCCCTGAGGCCTCCGCTGGGCCCTGAAACTCCCCGACCCCGTCTCTGCCCCCGGCACTGCACCTACCTTGGTGTCCACCAGGCTGACGCTGAGGGAGACCAGCCCCGAGAAATCGGCGTCGGGAAAGCTGAGCCCCTCCACATAGAGGCGGATCTTCCGCTCCCCTGGCTGACGGGCCACTTTGTACGACGGGTGCTGGGGCCCCAGCACCTGCTCATAGTCCAGGAGGGAATTCCCACCTAGGGAGACCCGAGTCAGCACGGAGGCAAGGCTGGCGCAGTTATGTGATAGCCGGGGCACTCACGATCACCGAAACTTCGGCTGCCCAGCGCTAACGCAGGGGTGTGGGGGCCTGGACAGGAAGCCTGAGCCCGGGAACACAGGGGCAGAGCCATGCTGCATCAGAGCGACTCAGGCTCCTCTCCAGCAGTGTCACATGCTAGCTGTGTGACCTCAGCTCAATGACTCAGCCTCTCTGAGCCTCAGTTCCTCATCTGTAAAATGGGCTAACATTTCTCATGAAGGCGGTGCAAGCTTTACATCGGACAAGGAAATAAAAGCAGCTGGCCCCAAAGGTGGACACAACCCAAATGTCCATCAACTGATGAATGGATAAACCAAATGTGAAAGAAAGTCAAATCACTCAGTGGTGTCCGACTCTGTGTGACCCCATGGACTGTAGCCCACCATGCTCCTCCATCCATGGGGTTTTCCAGGCAAGAATACTGGAGTGGGTTGCCATTTCCTTCTCCAGAGGATTTTCCCGACCCAGGGACCTAACCCGGGTCTCCCACATTGTGGGCAGACGCTTTACCATCTGAGCCACCAGGGAAGCAAACAAATGCAGTGTATCCATGTGCTGGTGTGTCCTTCACCCATAGAAAGGGATGTAGGTCTGATGCATGCCACAGCACAGACGAACCTTGAGGACATCATACTACGTGAAAGAAGCTTGACGCAAAAGGCAAGTATTGTATGGTTCCATTTGAAGGAGATGCGTCCATAGGGGCAGAAAGGAGATTGCCGGTTGCCTAGGGCTGGGGCGTGGGTGGCGCTAGTAGTAAGGAACCCACCTTGTCAACGCAGGAGACGTAAGAGACGTGGGTTCCATCCCTGGGTCAGGAAGGTCCCCTGGAGGAGGGCATGGTAACCCCCTCCAGTATTCTGGCCTGCAGAATCCCATGGACGGAGGAGCCTGGCGGGCTCCAGTCCACGGGGTCACAGAGAGTCGGACACGCCTGAGCTAGCGAGCACTCACAGCACAGAGATGGGGTTGGGGATTGGGACTGTCGTCGTCTAGTCGCTCAGGCGTGTCCGACTCTCCTGTGACCCCACGGACTGTAGCCCATCAGGCTCCTCTGTCCATGCAATTCTCCAGGCCAGAATACTGGAGTGGGTAGCCTTTCCATTCTCCAGAGCGTCTTCCCAACCGAGGATTAAGCCCAGGTCTCCTGCATTGCAGGCAGATTCTTTACCTCCCAGCCACCAGGGAATGTAGTTAAATTGTTTACTTGAAAATGGTTACTTTTATGTCCTGTGATTGTCATGTCAATTTTTTAAACAAAGCTCCTGGCACTTAGCAGTTCTGGCCCATCTCCTTTCCCTGCCCACGGAGGGTCATCTGGGAAGTGGCACCCTAGCATGTTCTTAGAGCAGAAAGGCTTGTCAGCTCACCTATGGAGATGGAGCTTATGTTCTGCAATCACAATAAGTATTTTCAAGCCAGACCCCTCCCTAACTTTCCACCCCTGGTGCAGAGAAGAAGCATTCTGGCTCCTGCTGGAATTTAGCTGCAACGAATTCTGAGTCAGTTTGAACAGAGAGTGAAGAAGAAGAAGGAAGAGGTAGGACGGTCTCTTGCTATTTATAAAAATGAGTAAGGTCACCTCAGGGTTAAGGATGGGTTTTGTTTTGTTCTAAGCCACAGAGTTTGATTAATAAACTCTCTGGCAGAATAACTGGATTCCAAAGGCAAGGCTGGGCCTTGGCTTTGCTGATCCCTGCCCCCACCTCACACAGCCTGGACGGCATTTGTCAGCACTGAGAACTCATTCTGTACTGACTCACCAGAGGAGGGATGGGGTCAGGGGAGGGCCAGGGCCGGGTAAAGAAGAGCGGCTTTGGTGCCCAAGAGACTGACTTGGAATGCCTGCTCCACTCCCAACTGGTTGTGTGAACTTAGGGCAGTGAATTCACATGTCTGAGCCTCAGTTTTCCCCTCTGTAAAATGGGTCTAGCTTGGGACCCTCTTCCTTGGTCCATGGATCCTGTCGTGATGCTGTGGCTGCTTTTAAGTGGTAGTGAGAATTACCAAATGATGATGGAAGACTGGAGAGATGTGGATAAGAGAAGAAAGAGATGATTTGGGAAGCAGAGCCTGGAGTAGGGAGGGAAGAGGCCCCTCCAGGCCACTTACCCCGGGTGCAGAAGACCCTCATTCTTTTGGAATCAGAAAGTGGCACATTCAAGACCAGCTTGTAGCTGTCAAAGAGCTCATCAGGGGCATCGCAGGTCAGCACCACTGGGGACATGTCCTGCAGGTCTGGAGAGAGTGGTCCCCATGAGGCAGCCCCGCGCTGCCCCACACCGTCATCCTGGACAGCCCCATCCTCTGTTACTCACCATCCAGCGAGGTTAGCTGGGTGTTGGTGAGGTCCATCTCCGTGGACCGGAGACTGTCCCGGTCACAGTTCACCATCAGGATAGCCCCGTAGCCCTCAGGGCCCCAGCGCCAGCTTTTCTGTGCAAAACACGAGGCCTTAGGGTCAGTGGGACCCAGGAATCTCTGGGAAGGGGTTCTGGACATGGCTAGAGCTGTCTGCTTTGTTAACTTGGAGACTTCTGTATTCCAGGTTTACTTGAAGATTTAAAGAGGGATAATGGATTTAATAGACTTGGGGACTGGAGCTCCAGCTCTCCAGACCCAGAGTCACTCCACGCTTGGGCAGTGAACAGCCTGAACAACTGTACACAGCAGCCCCGCCCAGCCGTCACACTGCAACAGGAAGGGGGCAGCGTCAGGCCCAGAAATGGCCTCTGCCAGTCTTTTGAGTTTTGGCCCTGCCTTGCCCTGACCTTGAGGGGGCTAGAGAACTGCTGGGATTCTCTCCCCACCCCAGTCCTCTCCTGGGGCCTGTCCCAGTGGTCTCTGATGTTCACTTGTGATCCTGCAGGCCCTGCAAGAAGGATGGAGCTGACAGGTGGGGAAGATGGCTGGAGTCTGGCCTCTGTAATCAAAGCTCTTCCTGATCTGCCTCTGCTTTATTCCCACCAGCCTCTGCAAGTCAGAGCTTATTCTCCCCATTTACAGAAGAGGGGAAGGAGGCTCTGGGGAGGTGAACTCTAAGTCACAGAGGTGGGATTCAAACTTGGGTCTGGGTGACCTCACAGGACCACTGCTAACCTACATAGCACTCTTGTCCACCTCTTCGGGTAGCTACCTCACTGTATCAGGGCCCAAGACATGGTTTGTATCTCAGGCCGCACTCACTACCTTGCTCAGCAACCTTGTGCAGTGCGCGACCTGCACATCCATCCTTGGCAGTCCTGCCCCATCTTGTCCACAAAGTCGTGTGTGCGAGGCAGGCGTCCTCCCTGGGGTCCTTCCCCACAAATCTTACTTTCTACCCTCCCAGGATAGCCTTCAGACACTTGCTGTGGGATAATGCCTGGGGCCCACCCCACCTTCCCTCTCTCTCTCTTCGGAATCTAACCAGGGTAGTCCATGCAGCCTCCTCTACCAGAAGCCTTCATTCAGTCACTTGACAACCTTTTAAGAAGCACCTATCATGCTTAGGGGTCCAAATACAGCCCAGGAAATAGAAAAGACCTCAAGCAAAAGATCCCAGGTGTGAGGTGGCACTAGAGACCAGAGAGGGTAAGCTGTTTTCCAGGAGTCACACAGCATGCTGATCACACAGTGTCAGGCCCTCTCATGCTGATGGGGAGTCCTCAGATGGCCTCCCCACACTGCTGGATACACAGAGTCCAGGAATCCGTCACCCTTCTGGAGGCAGAGCCTGCCCCCCCCAGGGCCACCCCCAGGTCGGCCTGTCGACCCCGCCGTCTTGGGATAGCTGGAGGAGGCCCACCTTGTCGCCTTGGGTCCTTTTCACCTTGCCTGTGCGGCCACTGTCCGCGTCGAGGGAGATGTCTGAAAAGAGATGGGGAGGGGTTATCTGAGCTCCCCGGTCCCCCGTCTCACCATAGTGTCCAGGTTGGGGCAAGCTTTGACCCCGCCCCAAGCCCAGGAGAACCAGGCAGCCCTGTTCTGGGGACCATGCCCAATGCCCGGGAGGCCCGCCCCTGTGGCTCTGGCTTTTGAGGGACCCAAGCCTTGGGCTCTTGACTTTCTCACTCATCTGCATGCCCTGAATTGCTAACCCTTGGGGGCCCTGACTCTGGAGGCCAGGACGAGGCCTGAGATTCCAGCTGCTGGCTCTGCTGTTAGGGTCACTGCCAAGGGTCTGGCTGAAGGTAGCGTGCGGCTCTGCATGTTTAGTGACGAGCCTTGAGGCTCCGGGACTCTGGATGGAGGAAGCCTGTTGTGGTCTGGCTGGAGACCCGCGGGCCGTGCAGTTTCTAGGTCGCTGTGGCTGTAAGCACGGCTGGGGCTCCAGTCCTGGGGGTCTGGAGCAGATGGATGGCCTCTGAAGGAGCCAAGCTCCTCGGTGGAGGAGGAAGATGGCCCTGGGCCTCCCTAAGACCCTCAAGCAGCCAGCGTGGAGGGGAAAGGGCAGGGACGCATGGAGGCCCGGAGGCGGGACTTACCTGCACCCGTGAGGTAGAGCACGCTGTGGCCCAGGGCCCCGCCCGCCGGCTGCCCGAAGTAGGAGATCTTCACCTGCGGGGACACCATCAGCCCTGAGTGGGCCCGGCCAGCCCTGCGGGGATGGCTGAGGCGGGGGGCGGAGGGGACACCGCAGCGGCCCTGTGTAGATGGGGGGGTGGGGGCCCCGGCTGCTCCCTGCTGGCAAAGGCCCGGGGCCCACGGGCTCTGCACCCAGATCCAGAGCCACTTTCTCCAGCTGGAGAGAGCAGGTGCCTCCCTGGGGCCCACGGCTCGGCTGAGGGGCCAGGAGGGCCAGACAGGGTGGGGGGCGGGCCCCGGGGGCAGCCGGACCCTTAGGCGTCCGTGGAGAGGCCAGGGAGAAAGAATGCGGGAAGGGGTGGCCGTCACCAGTGACTCAGGCAAGGTACTCAGTCTCCCTAAGCCTCAGTTTCTTCATCTGTAAAATGGGAACAACGACCCTTCCCACCCCACGATCGCAGCCCATGCTCACACGGCCCACCGTCCATGCAAAGGGCTCGACCCGGGCCTCTCAGAGAGCCCCCAGGCTGGCCCAGTAGGTGGCGCTCAGGGGGTCTGAGCTCTGGGGCCCTGCTCTCAACAGCTGCACAGCCCTCAGCTTCCCCGTGTCCCTGGAGAAAAAGCTGATCAGTGAGTCTGGGGTCACTGCCTGTGTGGCAGGCGCCTGGGGGCGAGTGAGAAGGTGTCGTGTCGTCTGTGAAAGAGGTTTCCTGCTTCCTTAGGTGGGAGACACACGTGCATCCAGGTATGCACCTATGTCCGATGCATGCGTGTATGTGCGCACGCGCGTGGCTCTTGCTGAGGACGCCTGTCTGCACAGGAGCGGGCGGGGCTTGTTCGGGGTCGGTGTGGAGCTGGGACCCAAGGGGGTGTCTGTGAACTTGAGGGGGCGATCAGGCAGGCTATGCCTTTACGGGAGTATTCATTCCTGCCGTGTGTGGATGTTGGCATGTCGGGTGGGTTTACAGGCTTAGGTGTCTATGGGCTTGTTTCGGGATGTGTCGTGTGTGTGGATTTGGGCGTCGGAGCCTTGTGGGGCTGGCTGACTAGGGCGGTGTGTGAATGGGGTGTGCTTTGTCTGGGGCTCTGACCTGCGGAGAAGGGCCTCTTACCTTGAGGTCGTTTAAAGCCTTACTGGCTGCGTCCACGGATATGACCACGTCCACGCTGGCATCCAGGGGCCAGTGGGCCCTGCCCGTGGGCTCTGTCACCCGCGCTGGGTCATAGGCTATGAAGATCTTCACCCCGGAGCTCCCAGAGACCTCAAAGTTCTCAGCGCCCTTGGGCACATCGCTGACAGGAGAAAGGGGAGCGTCTGTGGCTCAGAAGAGACCAGCAAGGGGGGGTGGGGCTGCCAGGGGATGCAGACAGCACCCCCATGGCGGGGGTGGAGCGTGGGGGGTGCCTCTGGCCAGGAGACCAACCCGGTCAGGCCCCGGGGCCCCATCCCAGCTCTCCACCGATGCCCACGTGACCTGCCCCGAGCCCATCACCCCCTGGCCTCAGTCTCCCTGTCTGCATCACAAAGGGCTCAGAGCAGAGCAAGGCTGTGGAGTTTCGTCTCAGGGGCAGAGTTCTTTCCACGGACCTAGAACGGAACCCTGGGCAGAGGCGGACAGAAGGGCCTGGGGGAGACGCTAAGTCATAGTGTTCAACCCTTCTGCTCCCATAGCGGCCCCTGAAACTCCAGAGAGCAGAGATGGAACCCCTCTGGGCAACCCCAACCCCACCCCTCTCCTGAAACTTCCAGTTCCGATGCTTCCAATCTCTCCAACCCAATGGGAAACCCACCTCTCACGTCCTCCACTGCCGTCCCTGGCCCCCTAGAGTGCTAGACGGCTTCCTGGGCCCGCCTGTGCTCACTCCAGTCTGTTCCCCAACAAACAGAGCTCGCTCTTCTAAGCTCAGAAGCACTGGCCCCAGCCACGCACAGCATCGTCTCGGATGGCACACGAGGCCCCTCCTGGTCAGCCCTGTCCCACCTGCAGCAACCCCCCCCCGCCCCGGGCCTGCTCTTCCCCACTCACTCAGGCCTCACTGACCTTCCCGATGGTCCCTGAAGCTGCCGGGCTGTCCCGCCTCAGGGCCTTTGCACTGGCTGTTCCCTCTGCAGAAAATGCTTTTCCTGCGAATCCCACAAGGCTCCCTCCCTTACCCTCTTCAGGGCTCAAATGTCACCTTCTCAGTGAGGCCACCCACCTCCTGACAGGAGCCTACGATGGCTGCAGCTCCATCATGACTCCACACACGGAGCTGCACCCTATCTGCTCATTCTTTCCCCGATAAAGAAGCTGTCCTAAATTCACAGTCAATAGCGCATGTGGTGTGAAGGCTGATGGGTTTTCTCATCTGTGCTTGAGAGGAAGAAGAAACCGAGGCAATGGAGACACTGTCCCTTCATCAGAAGGTCCCGGACGAGCACCTCCTCACAGTTTTATGTTAATCTCAGCGCAACAGCTATAGACACCAAACTTAATCTGCGTTATTCACCTTGTCTTCATCAATAAAACAACAAATGGAGTCCTGATTTGTAGACTGCCAACTTCCCTGGTGTAAACACTCCCACTAAGTTCAGTTTCAAGTTATCATCACAACATCATTGAACCCAGAGTTGCAAAGAGATGCAAAAGAGGCCCCTACATACCACTCTCCTACCAGAGAAATGCTGGTGGAACAGAGGTGATGGCAGGATGCAGCAAAATATTTGGAAACAGATGCATGTTAAGTATTTTTTATCTTTTTTTTTTTAAAGTACTGACCATTTCTTTTTTGATTGATTTTTTAAAAAAAATTGGCGGCATGCAGGATATTAGTTCCCTGACCAGGAAGCAGATCTACCCCCTGTATTGGGAGCACAGAATTTTCACCACTGAACCACCAGGGAAATCGCTGCCATCGTCTTTTTAAAATTTTTGTATTTTTGGTTCTGCTAGGTCTTCATTCAGTGCTCAGGCTTCTCCTGGTGGTGGCTTCTCTTGTTATTACTGTTAAATAAACTGTATTTAAAACAGTGGTGGAGGCTTCCCAGGTGGCTCAGTGATAAAGAATCCACCTGCCAGTGCAGGAGATGCAAAAGACAAGGGTTCGATCCCTGGGTCAGGAAGATCCCCTGCAGGAGGGCATGGCAACCCACCCCAGTATTCTTGCCCGGGAAATCCCATGGACAGAGGAGCCTACAGTCCATGGGGCTGCAAAGAGTCGGACACAACTGAGCAACTGAACAAGCAAGCAACATACAGTTTAATTTTAAATAATGGCTGTGTTTGACAACAGGTTTGTAAACTTCCCTTTAAAAAAAAGACAATCAGGTCCCCTCGGGGAGGCATCCTACCACGCTGCTAAAAGCTTGTGCTGCCGCCGTTCTCCTCACCTTCCCTGGAGGGGCTCACAGCCTTCCACCGGGGTGACCGTGCACTTTTCTGGTTGTACTGGGCCCTGGCTCTTTACTATCTTTGGCTGTGCTGGGTCTTTGCTATTGATGGGCTCTTCCCTAGTTGCTGTGAGCGGGGGCTGCTCTGACTGTGGTGTGGGCATCTCTCCTTGCAGGAGCTTCCCTTGGTGCGGAGCACGGGCGACGCTTCACCTGCTTTTGCACTTGGGTTCTCTGCATTCGGAACGTTCGGCCGGGAGCGTCCCGGGGGCTCAGTGCCTCAGCTCTTTCCCAGAGGTGCCCTGACTGCCCTGTTTAAGGCGGGGGCTCGTGGGAGGCACTGTGGGCCCCACATCCCCTAACCGCACGAGCCGGCTGCACCTCATTTCAGCCCGTGGCACTTGTCACCTGACATGCCACATTTATTTCACGCATTTCCCTGTGGTCTCTCTCCCATTTCTTCCCCTAGGATGCAGGGACCTTTCCCGTTCTACATTCACCAAAACTGTGGTCATCTCAGCACCCAGTGTGGGGCCTGGCTGTGGGCAAGACGTACAGGAAGCCCTTGTTTCATGGACGAGGACGAGACAACCTGGGCATGTGGAACAGTAACCAAGCAGGACCCTGTGGACCCTCCTGAACAGACTTCCCCGCCCTCCTCCACATCCTCCACCTGCCTCTCGCTCTTAATAAAACTCTAGCCTCCTAGGCTTTCCTTGAGTTCCAAAGAAGAAATTTAACCAGGAAATCGAGAAAATGCAGAAACAAAGGAAAACAGCCAAACAAGACAAAATAATAGTTTAGCCACTCAAAAATTTAAGGACCTTTAGTTCCTCCTCAAAGTCTATAGATAATATTCTGAGCCATACCCTGGAATTGTTATGCAGATACTGAAGCCCCCACCAGGGGGAAGAAGTTAATTGTATGCTGCCCACAAGCACGTAGACCCAGAAGGCTGATGAGGCTGACTCCTGATTACCTCACCGCCAGCCAATCACAAGAACATCCACGATCACACACCCTACAACCCTTTCCCTCACTCTTTGTCTTTAAAACCTTTCAGTGAAACAGAACACACCCGCTCACCTTACACAAAAACTCAAAACGGCTTAAGGCTCACACACAAGACAGGACACCACAAAAGTCCAGATGAGATCACGGACAAAACATTCCCTGAAATAAATCGTACGCATGTTTTCTTAGGTCAATCTCCCAAGACAACAGAAATAAAAACAAAAATGAACAAACGGGACCTAACCAAACTTATACGCTTTTGCAACAAAGGAAAGCACAAACAAAAATGAAAAGACAGCCTACAGAACGGGAGAAAATATTTGCAAATAGTGCAACCAACAAGGGCTTAATTTTGAAAATATACAAGCAACTCATAAAGCTCAACAACAAAAAAAGCAAGCAACCCAATTGAAAAATCAGCAGAAGACCTAAGATAGACATTTCTCCAAAGAAGAAATACAGATGGCCAATAGGCACCTGAAAAGATGCTTAATATCGCTAACTACTAGAGAAATGCAAATCAAAACTAGGATGAAGTATCATCTCACACCAGTCAGAATGGCCATCATCAAAAAAATCTATAAACAATAAATGCTGGAGAGAGTGTGGCAAAAAGGGAACCCTCTTGCAAACTTGTTGGTGTGAATGTAAATTGATACGGTCATTTGGAGAACAGTATGGAGTTACCTTAAAAAACTAAAAAATGAACTATCATATGACCCACCAATCCCACTGCTGGGCATATACCCTGAGAAAACCATAACTCAAAAAGACACATGTACCCCAAGGTTCTCTGCTGCACTGTTTACAATAGCCAGAACATGGAAGCAATCTAAACGTTCATTGACAGATGAATGGATCAAGAAGATGTGGTACATATACACAATAGAATATTATACAGCCATAAAAAAGGATGAAATCAGGTCATCTGTAGTGATGTCATACAAAGTGAAGTAAGTCAGAGAAAAACAACTAGTGTATATTAACCCTTAAATATGGAATCTAGAAAAACTGGTACACATGAACCTGTTTGCAGGGCAGGGATAGAAATGCTGACTTAGAGAATGGACCTGTGGACCTCAGGGGAGGAAGGGGAAGGTGGGACAAACTAAGAGAATAGCATTTATATATACACAGTACTATCTATAAAATAGATCGCTTGTGAAGTATGAAGTCAAGTGGGCCTTAGGAAGCATTACTAAGAACAAAGCTTGTGGAGGTGATGAAATTCCAGCTGAGCTATTTCAGATCCTAAAAGATGATGCTTTAGAGTGTTGCACTCAATGTGTCAGAAAATTTGGAAAACTCATTAGTGGCCACAGGACTGGAAAAAGTCAGTTTTCATTCCAATCTCAAAGACAGGCAATGCCAAAGAATGTTCAAACTAGAGTTCATTTCACATGCTAGCAAGGAAATGCTCAAAATCCTTCAAGCTAGGCTTCAGCAGTGCCTGAGCTGAAGGTGTACAAACTGGGTTTACAAAAGGCAGAGGAACCAGAGATCAAATTGCCAACATTTGTTGGATCATTAAGAAAGTAAGGAAATTCCAGGAAAATACCTACTCTGCTTCATTGTCTATACTAAAGCCTTTGACTGTGTGAATCACAACAAACTGTGGAAAATTCTTCAAGACATGGGAATACTAGACCACCTTGCCTGCCTCCTGAGAAACCTGTATGCAGGTCCAAATGTAACAGAACTGGGCATGGAACAATGGACTGATTTAAAATTGGGAAAGGAGTATGACTAGGCTGGATACTGTCGCCTTGTTTATTTAACTTCTATGCAAAGAACATCATGCAAAATGCCAGGCTGGATGAATCACAAGCTGGAATCAAGATTGCCAGGAGAAATATCAACAGCCTCAGATATTCAGATGATACCACCCTAATGGCAGAAAGTGAAGAGGAACTAAAGAGCCTCTTGATGAGGGTGAAAGAGGAGAGTGGAAAAGCTGGTTTAAAATTCAACATTCAAAAAATGAAGATCATGGCATCAGGTCCCATCACTTCATGGCAAATAGATGGGGAAAAAATGGAAACAGTGGCAGATTTTATTTTCTTGGGCCCCAAAATTACTGTGGATAGTGACTACAGCCAGGAAATTTAAAAATGCTTTCTCCTTGGAAGAAAAGCTATGACAAACCTAGATAGTGTATTAAAAAGCAGAGACATCACTTTGCCAACAAAGGTCTGTATAGTCAAAGCTATGGTTTTTCCAGTGGTCATGTACAGATGTGAGAGCTGGACCATAAAGAACACTCAGTGCTGAAGAAGGGATACTTCTGAGCCATCTCGCTGGAGAAGACTGCTGAGAGCCCCTTGGACAACAAGGAGATCCAACCAATCAGTCCTAAAGGAAATCACCCCTGAACATTCATTGGAAGGACCGATGCTGAAGCTGAAGCTGCAATACTTTGGCCACCTGGTTCAAAGAGCCAACTCATTGAAAAAGACCCTGATTCTGGGAAAGACTGAAGGCAGGAGGAGAAGGGGACGACAGAGGATGAGATGGTTGGATGGCATCACCGACTCCATGGACATGAATTTGGGCTACCTCCAGAAGATGGTGAAGGACAGGGAAGCCTGGCGTGCCGCAGTCCATGGGGTTGCAAAGAGTCGGACACGACTGAGCGACAGAATAACCAAGTGGGAAACCATTGCACAGCGCAGGGAACTCAGCCTGCGCTCTGTGACGACCCAAAGGGGTGGAGGGAGGGGATATGTGTACACACAGCTGATTCAGCTTGTGGGACAGCAGAAACCAGCACAACATTGCAAAGCAATTATACTCCAAATAATAATAATAATAAATAAAGTCTACAAATAAAAACTAAAAATAAAATTACCATATGATCCAACATTCCCACTCCTGGGCATACATCTAGACAAAACTGTAATTCAAAAATATACATGCATCCCTGTGTTCATAGTAGCACTACTCACAATAGAATAGCCAAGACATGAAAACAACTTGAATATCCATCAACAGATGCGTGGATAAAGAAGGTACGGTACATATATACAATAGAATAATACTCAGCCTTAAAAGAGGAGCTTTTTCCAGGTGCCACTAGTGGTAAAGAACTGTCCCGCCAATGCAGGAGACACAGGAGATGTGGGTTCCATCCCTGGGTCGGGAAGATGCCCCGGAGGAGGGCATGGCAACCCACTCCAGTATTCTTGCCTGGAGAATCCCATGGACAGAGGAGCCAGGCAGGCTACAGTCCACAGGGTCGCAAAGAGTCGGACACGACGGAAGCGACTGAGCATGCACAGTCTGCAGCAACATGGGTAAAACTAGAGATCATCATACCAAGTGAAGTAAGTCAGAAAGAGAAAGACAAATACCGTATGATATCACTTGCATGTGGAACCTAAAGTATGACGCAAATGAACCCAGCTATGGAAGAGAAACAGAACCACAGACACAGAGAACAGGCTGCCAAAGGGAGCGGCCGGGGAGCGCTCGAGCGGGAGGCTGGGGTAGCAGACGAGCTGTTTCAGATAAAACAGACAAACAACAAGGTCTTACTGGGTAGCATAGGGAGCAGCCTCCAGTATCCTATGAAAAGGAAGTCCCTGGTGGTCCAGAGATTAAGAACCCGCCTTGCAATGCAGGGGACTCGGGTTTGATCCCTTGTCAGGGAGCTAAGATCCCACATGCAGAGCACCTCAGGAGAGAGTCCACGTGCCACAAGGACAGATCCTGCGTGAGGCAATGCCGCTGAGACCCGAGGCAGCCAAAGTATTGATCAATCAGTTAAAAAACTACCCTGTACTAAACCATAATGGGAAAGAGTGTGAAAAAGAATGAGTGTTCACGTGTAACTGAATCACTTGGCTGCATGGCATAAACCAGCACATCATTGTAAGTCAGCTGGACTCCAGCCAAGAAATGCTGGGAGGAAACGCACCCAGCAGCCCTCTCCGTTACCCGGTCTTTAAACCCTTTCCCTCAGAACTACCCAGGAGCTCAGGTCTCACAAGCACCAGCTTCCTGGACTCCTTGCTTAGTGCCTGCAATTAACACTGCCCTTTCCTTCACCTCGGCCCAGTGTCAGTAGACTGGCTTTACTGTGAGCCGGTGAGCCGGTGAGCGGGCCCAAGTGTGGTTCGGTGACAGGATGGCGTGCCCTGGGCCGCCCAGCTGGCAGGCTGGTTGAGCTGGAATTTGAATTCAGTCGATCCAGCCCCAGGGCCCCTGCTCACACACCCTGAGAGCACATCAGCAGGAGCCCGGTGTGTCTAGCTGCCTGCAGAAGGGTTTCCAGCTCCGGGGAGAGCCTGGGGACGGTCACTGCTCACCCAGCCCTTTCAAGGGAAGCAGGGTTCCTTGGAGCCAATCCCCAGCTTTGGGCAAAAGTTGACATTTCCAAGTCACAGTCTTGGGCACACAACCCTTTATTTGGAATATTGGTAGAACATCATAATAACAATAATAATGTAAGAAGGGGTGGGAAGGGATAAACTGGAAGATTGGGGTATAAACACTACTATATATAAAATAGACTCTCCTGGCAGTTCAGAATCCATCCACCAATGCAGGAGACTCAAATACAGTCCCTGTGTCAGGAAGACTCCCTGGAGAAGGAAATGGCAACCCACTCCAGGATTCTTGCCTGCGAAATCCCATGGACAGAGGAGCCTCGCAGGCTACAGTCCATGGGGTCGCGAAGAGTTGGACACAACTTAGCAACTCAACAACAGCAAATATATAAAACAGATAACTAATAAGGACCTACTGTCCAGCAGGGACCTACGTTGTAGCACATACAGGGACCTCTACTCAACGCTGTGTAATGGCCTGTAGGGAACAGAATCTAAAGAGGAGTGGATATATGTGTGTGTGTGACTGATTCACCTTGCTGAACGTCTGAAACGGACACAGCATTGTAAGTCAGCCCGCGCACGCCACATCGCTTCAGTCCTGTCTGACTCTTTGCACCCCATGGTCTGTAGCCCGCGAGGCTCCTCTGTCCATGGGATTCTCCAGGTGAGAAAACTGGAGTGGGTTGCCGTTCCCTTCTCCAGGAGACCTTCCCGACCCAGAGATCGAACCTGAGTCTCGTAGGTCTCCCGCATTGGCGGGCAGGCTCTTTCTCACTAGTAGCACCTGAGATCAGCTCTACTCCAATAAAAACTTTAGTAATAGTGTAAGGAACAGGGGCTGTCAGGGCCTCCCGAGCCCAGCCTGGTCCCCTGCAGTCTGGATCTACCTCCAGCCTTCCTCCGCAGCTCACAACTAGCTCACCCCTCTCCGGGTGCTGGGATCCTGGTCTCAGCTGCTTTCTCCCCCGCAGGGGCCAGGGGAGTCGCTACAAGTGTGGACGCTGGGGACAGGAGGCTTCCTACAGGAGGCGCCTGACAGGCAGGGCGGAGGCCGGGCAGGAACCCCTGCTCTCTGGGAGGCGCCTGCTCAGGCCCCACTTCCTTCCACGCCAGTCCCCCCATCCAGGTTGCTTCCCTAGTGCCGCGTCTCAGGGTGAGAAAGGCCGGTGTCTGAGGCTGGCCCAGCCGGCGGGGTTTGTGTTGTTGTTTTGTGCGTGTGTGTGCGCGCGTGTACATGTGTGTGTGCGTGTGCGTGCGCGCATGTGCGTGTGCGTCTGTGTGCGTGTGTGTGCATGCGCGCGTGTGTGCGTGTGTGCATGTGTGTGCGTGTGCACGTGCGTGTGTGCATGTGCGTGCATGTGTGTGTGGGGGGCGTCTGTGTGCGTGCATGTGTGTGCGTGCATGTGTGTGTGCGTGCATGTGTGTGCATGTGTGTGCGTGTGTGTGTGTGTTTGCAGCCCCCCGGGGAGGGGCCTCTGTTTCCGCATCTACAGGCTGTGCCAGGCCGGATTCCCTTGGTGTGCCCTCTGCTCCCCTGTCCCGCGCCTCCAGGATGGGTTCTCAGAGCCTTTCCTCCCTTCTCAGGCTCCTGGGTCTCTGGGTGCAGCTGAGGATTAAGGGCTGCTCTGGGGGGTGGGACAGGCAGGTGTGGGTGTCTTGAGCCACAGGCCGCCCACAGTGGGACTTGTCTCCACTTCTCCTGAGCTGCTCTGCGGCTCACCCGATCCATGAGCCGGAACCACCCCTACCCCCTCCTCTGACCCTCACACCCCGCAACTCATTGGCAGCTGTGTGGTCCAGTCTCATGATGCAGCCCCTGGACCGGACCAAACCCTGGGATGCAGCTCTGGCGTGTCTCCAGACCCAGAGTCAAGTGAGGACATGGATTTGAAAGTACCCCTTCATTAAATGAAAGGGACTCAGTCATTACCATACCAGAGGCACCCACTCTCCCAGGCGTCGTCACTGTCATTAGCTTTACTGCCATCGCCACCGCCAAGCTGATGAGACTGTGAGCTTGTCCCTTCAACTCACAGCTGGGATGGGGATGGGAGAGGCAGCCTTCCGCACTCTTTGAAATGAAATGAGATGAAAGTCGCTCAGTCGTGCCTGACTCTTTGCAAACCTATGAACTATACAGTCCATGGAATTCTCCAGGCCAGAATACTGGAGTGGGTAGCCGTTCCCTTCTCCAGCGGATCTTCCCAACCCATGGATCGAACCCAGGTCTCCCGCCTTGCAGCGGATTCCTTACCAACTGAGCTCCTCCAAATGCCACCCCTTCTGTGGAGCAGAGTATGGGCTGTGGGAGGCATATGGCCTGGGATTCGGTCACCCAGCTGCTCTGAGCCTCGATTTTCCCCCTCAGTAAAATGGATATAATCCAAAGAGCTACTTCCTAGGGCTGCTGGGCGGATTCTGCTAGATGCGGCATTTAAAGTGCTTGGCACGGGACCTCCCTGGCGGTCCAGTAGACTCCGATCTTCCAAAGCAGGGAGCATGGGTTCAATCCCTGGTCGGAGAACTAAGATCCCAGATGCCTTGCAGTGTGACCAAGAAATTAAAATTTTAAAAAAGAAAGCGATATACTAAAGTGCTTGGCATACAGTAGGCGCTTAAGCGTTTGGTGCCATCATTGCTGTTACTATCACTCTGCCCAGAGCCCCCAGCAGCCCAACCCAGTCGGGCCAGGACCCTGTCTCCTTCCCCCGTGCCCCGCAGCCTGGTCCAGACCCTCCCTGCAGCCCCCTCACAGTCTGTGTCACCCAGAACGGCATCCTGACTCAGCCTCACCCCGGGCCCCGGGCCCAGAGCAGGGCCTGGTTCACCAGGTTAATCAGGAGGCTGCAAGGAGAACGGAGTCAGCTCTTGGAGAATCTCACAAAAGGAGGCACAGAGGGTGGGAAAGGGAATTCAAATCAACAGGTCATTCCCAGCCTGGCTCACTTGCTTTAGCTACGTATGTGCCCACCCGCCTGGTCAGGCATAAGGACAGCACGTTTCACAGGTGATGTTGGGCAGGGTGATACCAGGGCGGCATCTTCAAGCACCGAGTGTGTGCCAGGGGGCCCCTCTGCCCAGCTGAGGGTCTGGGCGGGGAGGGCAGAGTGGTGCTGACCCAGCCTCCAGCTGGGGGAAAGGGTATGGGCTGGCGACAGAGGACCAGGGTGTCCTGGAGGCTTGACCGAGACACTCAGCTGCGGAGAGGCAAGGGCGGAAGGGAGACTAATGCGAACTGGATGGAAAGGCTGAGGGGCAAGCTGGTAGGCAGCCCTTGGGCAGAACAGACTGGCCAAGCCTGTGGCTTCTCCTTCACATCTGATCAGCCACCTGCCTGCCCGGGAAGGGCCACCCTCCAGGTGTCCTGGACTTGACCCGACATGTCCTCTCTGGCACAGCCAGCTCTGGGGTCCCTTCTGCTGGGGGCCAAGACCTGCTATGCCAATAGTCCCCGGAGGCAGCCAGCCCTGAAGGACGCAGCTCCCCCAGGAGCTCACGAGCCCTGTCTCTGCTGCCGGTTGCTCCACCTCAACACGAATTTCCTGAGTGCTGTGGCAGGGGCCACCCTGGGCACGGGAAAGCAGTGATGAATCACCCCACCTGGCCTCACGGGACCCGCCCAGGGCAGGGACAGCACGGCCTCCGACCTGCTTCTCTCTGCTCTGATTCCATCCCGGAGGCCCCTGCCTGCTGAGCAGGGCAGTTACCAGGCTTCTCATTTTACAGGTGACGTGAAAGTCATAGGGAGGCCACACATGGGGCGACAGGCGGGAGCTGAGATTTGACCTCACTCGGGTCTGACCCCAAAGCTCATCCTCTGCCCTGCGCCTACCACCTCTGCGGAAACCCAACCACATGGAAGATCCCCCAGTGATGGGCGGGCTGTGTGACTCTGGGCAAGCCTCTCGACCTCTCTGTGTCTCCGCCTTTGTCTGCAAAGGGATCTTAGGAGTCGTCACTGCATAAGCTCGTCGTGAGACTTGACTGAGAGAATGCTGCCCACACTGTGGACTGAAGACTCTGCTGGCATCATGTCATACTGTCACCAGGGGCCCGGGCAGCAGGCAGACCCAGGGGAGAGGATCCCGACACCTCCCTTCACTCTCCAACCCGGCCAGAAACCAGGTAAGCGATTCAGCGGTGAGCGTCCACATCCTGATGCCTCTCTTCGCCCCCAGACTAAGGCGGGAGCCCCTCGCGGGTGGGCATAGACTGTCTTGTCTCCAAGAGCCTCAGCCCAGCACAGAGCTGGACAAGGAGCAGCTGTCTCGAAACGTCTAAGGGACCGCAGCGGGGTGAAGGCCACAGACGGCTCAGAGCCCGTCTCAGGGTGGCTTTCTCTCTGGGCCTGCCCAGGCTGTGGCTGACACAGTGTGTGTGTGTGGGGGGGGGGGGTGGTGATGAGGCCCACAGACCCCGCATCACAGGCTGGGATCGCCCCCCTGCATGCAGAACCACCTCAGGTGCAGCTGTGTCCTCTCCCTCTTTCTTTCCTTTCCAGAGAGACCTGATGCCCTGGCATCGCTCAGCTAAGGCCGCGTCCAGAGAGCCTGCACGGAGGGCCTGGGCCAGGCCTCCCTTCTCTGGAACCCCTGCCAGCCCAGGGATGGAGGTTGGAGACGGCGGGGGGCAGCTTTCATCCCAGCAGAGGCAAACAGGGGCTGGGGGCCAGGGCATCTCTGAGACGAGCCCTGAATGGAAAGTCAGAATCACGGATCTCTCGTCCCGTCTCAGACTGTCTCCCCACCTGCTAAAGACGAACTGCACGGCTGTGCTCCTCGGATCATGCAGCTTCTTCATCTGTGAAAAGGGGCCAAATTCACAGGTGATATCATCCCCTCCTAGCATGGGAGGACACAGGCGCAGAGAGGCTGAGTAACTGGCCCGAGGTCACACAGCCCGCAGGATCGTGTCGGGTCGTCAGCCCTCCCGCGCTCAGCGGTCACCGAGCAGCCCCATCAATGGGATGTCCTCCTCGGGGCCCAGTCAGCGCGGGGTCCAGCGTTCTTCCTCGTCCGTGTCCGGAAGCCCCGGCCTCCTCCCCTGCCGCCTGTCAGCCTGGCGCAGACCACAGCCTCGGCAGACTCCTCCTGAGGAGCTCCTGACCTTCCCTTTGCCCACCCTCCCAGCACAGAGCTGGAGCCCCAGGTGGGGGCCGAGGGGCCCTGCGTGTGGTTGGGAAGGCATGTTGGAGATGCGCTTGGCAGGGCTTCAGGCGGCCTTGGGCTCAGACGCAGGGCGGCGGGGTTCTCTGCTCTGGGCCCGGGTGCGCTGGAGACCCGTGCAAGGTTCTGGCAGGCCCCAGCTCCCCGCCCTGGCCCCTGGTGGCAGCGTTTGGGATCCCCACCACCACCCCCAGCCCACAGCCGAGGCCCCTCGGGCTCCCGGGGGCTGAGGTCCTCGGCTGGGTGTGGCCTTGCCAGTCCCTTCCGGCCCCACAGCCTGCACCCCGCACCCTAGAGCGTCAGGACCACTTGGCGGAGCCGAACAGCTGCTCAGAAACCACAGCGATGGGAAAGAAAGCGTCTCTGGACCGAGCAAAGCGTAGGACCACCCATCACAGGGGGAGCGTCTGGGGGTCTTTTCTCAGGGTCCACCGCCGGACCCTGCCCGCCCAAGGAGACAGGAAGGTGGGAACTGGGGCGGACAGGGAGGTGGGGTTGGAAGTGATGGGAGCAGGAGATGGAACAGAAGACGGTCAGGCACAAGGAGAGGTTCTGAGACTGAAACAGCGGGGAGGAGAAACGGGGCGGGGGCGGAGGTGCCGGGCGAGGGCTGCAGGGCAGAGGAGGGGAGGAAAGAGAGCCTGACAAGGTCCATCTCAGGACGGGGGGCAGCTGGAGACTCGGGGGGTGGCTGACCGCCAGTGCCCTCTCTGAAGCCAGGATTGCGTGTTTCAAGAAGTCACAGTCCATCATTTCACATCCAGATTGGGTGTGGCCGCTCCTGGCTCCGTGGAGCTTGCAGGGGACCCCAACCTCATACCCTCCAAGAATCTCCAATCTGAACGCTAACATCACTTCCTATAAAGGAATGGACACAGTCGCAGGACGAAACGAGGAGGAGGGGGTTTCTCCCGGGTCCCCGCCTGGCACCGGGAGCCTGTCGGTCCTCATGAGCTAGTGTCGGGCACCAGGCCTGTAATTACCCCATGAGGAGCACAATTACGCTTCATTGTACTTCTGCACAAGTTAAAAGCATTAATTTACTCAGTATAAACATCAGAAGTACACAGACCACAAGTTTTACAACTCCGTTTTGGTATGCCGGGTTCCTGAAATGCAGGGAACCCCGGAGAAAGAAGCGGATTGGGTCTTTTCTCCGGCTCACCTGAGAGGCCCTGGAGAGAACCCCCTCCCTCCCTGGGCTCCTGGAATTCCGGCCATCTCAGGTCTAAGAGTCTATCTGGCTTTGAGGCTTGTGCGGAGCTGGGAGAGGCTTAGAAAAACTCCAGGAGACCGTCCCCAGCCTCACCGGGCCAGCCTTCCCCTCCATCCCCAGGGACAAATGATCACGTGGTCTCCAGCCCGGGGCTCTGATCCTGGTCTCCGGGCAGACAGGGAGCACCGGCCCAGATCAGGGAGCATCAGCCTGGATCTCGAATGCATTCCCCATGCCACACTTCCTCCTTTCTTGGCAGACATCCTCTGGGGACCGCCTCCAGGCAAGGAAAACAGAGACGGTCCAGGCTGTCTGGCCAGACGCAGGGGGTCGCCAGCCCGCCGGTTGAGAGGGCAGGGTCCGCAGCACATGCTAAGGGATTTCTAGGGCTCCTCGGGCTGAGGCACCCCAGGGCACACTATTATCCCAAAGCAGGTGTTTCCCCAAATAACCAGTCTGGAGCGCACACGGGGGAGTTAATCGCTTCCCGTGACGTCACCCCACACGCCCATCTCCAGAGGCTCCGGAGGGCTGGGACCTCAGCTCAGGTGACCCACACCCCCGTCTTCGGGGGGCGTCCCCCTTCTACCAGCAAGGCCAACCAGAGGCCCCTTGCTCAGCCTAGCTGGGGCGGGGCACCCACCGTGGGGGTCGGGGAGCCCCGGGCTCACAGCCCCTTCCTCTCGCCAGCCCGGCCCCGGAGTGGGCTTCAGGACCCCCTGCTCCCTTTGTTCTTGGCCACGTGTGGGTTGTCCGTTCCTGGACCAGGGACCACACCCACAGCCCCAGTGCTGGAAGCCTTAACCCCTGGACCGCCAGGAAGTCCCAGGCGCCTCTTCAAACCTTCCCAGGGGGACAAGCCACGCCCCCTCCCACCACCGGCTCGACAACTTCACGTCGCTAGTTCCCACCTATCAGAGACCTCAGAGGCCACACGTTCTTCTCAAGGTCTACTTTCAAACCAACTTGTTGCAGAACTAACTTCTGTTTTCCAGAGACCCTCATGACTAGTCCCCTCATGATGCTAGTCCCCATCAACATCCAGGGTGAAGGCTCCTGAAGGACCCCGGGCGCGGGTCCCTCATGCTGCTCACCAGGACCCCACAGCAGTCCCTGCCTGCAGAGTCAGACCACCAGGCAGCTTCCCCGCAGCCCACCCTGGGGATGTCGAGGGGCTTGGTGACCCCGAAGGAGGTTTCCAGGCTCATTGCCCTGTGTCCCCCCCACACAGCCCATCTGCCTTCTGCTCCTCCACCCTCTAGGCCCAATGGAGGACAGCGGACCCACAGAGCTGTCAGAGCTGTGGCACGGCCCCTCCCGCGGGGCGGGGCCCACCCAGGCAGGCTCACAGCGCGCCTCCCAGGTGGCAGAGTGGTACAGAATCCCTCTGCCGAAACAGAGACACAAGAGACCAGGACTCCATCCCCAGGTTGGGAAGATCCCCTGGAGCAGCAAATGGCAACCTGCTCCAGTGTTCTTGCCTGGGAGACATCATGGACAGAGGAGCCTGGCGGGCTACGGCCCAAGGGGTCGCAAAGAGAAGGACACGAGTGAGCACACACACACCCATTACCACCAGTGAGCTTGCTCCCCCATTTGTCAGATGAGGAAACTGAGGCTCAGAGGAGTGCAGCAGCTTGCCCAGGACCCCACAGCCTCCAATGGAGCTAGAAGGAGGCCCCGAGTCTGTCCAAGCCGAGTGTGGGTGCTTTACCACCAGCCTGGACCCAACAGGGGACTCAGCTCATCCTGCCGGGGCCCAGAGAGGGCCTGCGGCTGGGCACACGCCAGACAGCAAGTCAGCAGCGGAAGCAGAACCAGAACTCCCATCTCCTGGCTCCCGGTCAAAGGCTTCTCAGAAGGGCCTGAGGTTCTGCAGTTACCTTCTAGAAACAGCCACCCCTGGGAGGAGAGCCGGGGTGTGGAATAGGAAGACGGGGCTCACTAGAGACCCCGGCCCCACTCTTGATGGTAAAGCACAGTCGCCAGATAAAGCACGGGACACCGAGCTAAATCTGAATGTCTGTTACTTTTTAAAAATACAAGTATGTCCCACGCAATACTCTTAAAAAAAAGTTATTTTTTAAACATGAAATGTAAACTGGGTGTCCTGTATTTTCATTAGCTAAGTCTGGCAACACTGTGTTAAAAGGAGAAAACAGAATCTCCCAGATGCAAGAGAACCAGCCCCAGGCCAGGACCCCCAGAAGAGCTGGGAGCTGAGGCCTGGCCCCCGGGGCCCTGGCTCCCCGAGCCCACCCCCAGGCCCCCACCCCAAAGACAGGAGTTGGGGCGGCAGGAGGGGCCCCGGGGGTGGGGTCCCCTGAGGCCAGGTGAAGTGGGGCCAGCTCAGGTCCCAGCTTGGATCAGACCCCAGCTCCCACCTGCTCTGGGAGGCAGACCCTCCTCACCTTGACTGCCCCCTCCCCGCCGACAGGGGCTCTGGGTGCGTCTGGTCCAGTAGGACTAGAGTCATGTCAGAGCTGGAAAGGCCCCCGGAGACCCCCAAGTCCAGCTCCCTCAGCGGCTGTGCGGGGAAACTCACTGGGCCGAGTCCCTGGCCCCGATCCGGGCCCTGTCCTCCCACAGCCTCATCCCCATCACCCTCTTGCAGACACAAGCCCTAGGCTCATCGAGCGCCTTCCCTTTATGAGCACGCTGAAACATAAGCCCCGGGCCTATTCTCAGGCCTCTTCCTTTGCTAACACGTTCACTCCTTCCACAGCTCGTCCCTTCTCTTCCCAGTCGCCCAGGGTTGGCCTCCAACGACCGAGCTGCCACACTCCGCCCCTCTGCCTGAGAGAGGGGCCGTCGGCCAGAAACAGAGGGCACAGTCAGGGGAGGACCGTCCAGTCCTCCGTCTCGAGCAACAATTCGTTCTGATGCTCCGCACACGTTCCACGGGGCCGTCAGAACGCAGAACCCAGACCCCAGAGTGCGGCCCCAGGGCTCAGAGCTGGAACCCTCGCCCACGGGCTTAAAGCCAGAGAGTGACCCCGGTGCTGGAGCCAGGGCCCCAGCAGGGACCTGCACCCTCTCCCTCTCCCGGGGCTGCAGCAACTCCACCGGCTCTGCTGGCAAAACAGCCCCTCGTCAGCATCCTCCACGGCGCCCGATTCGGCCTCCGGGGGCCCATCCCACTGCTGCAGGCGCCCCAGCCGCGCCCAGCCCCCTGCCAGCCAGCTGGGCGCCCCTCGGCTCTCACCTGTGAACGTCCAGGTACGTTTCCAGCCCCACAGCACACACAGCGTAGCTGGGCTTCTTCGGGGACAGCCGCAAGGCCCTCTGTGGGGCCATCCCGACCCGCCGGCGTCTGACCTCTGAGCGCCCTGCTGCCCAGCTCTGCACCCAGGCACCTCGTTGCCAGGAAGGGGCGTGAGTTCTGACGGGCTGGCGCTTTCCTCCTCCCTTTTAATTTCATCCTCTGACCTGAAGAGCCTGCCCTGAGCCTGGTCCCCACCTCCTGGCCCCATGCCATCCCTCCTGGCCTGTCAATCCACCAGGCTCAGGGAGGCGGTGCCAAAAGCCTCCCTGGGGGATGGGGGTGGGGGGGCTTCAGCTGAGACCCTGGCGGAGCAGAGCTCAGCTGCCAGCAGAAGACGAGCTCACAGCAGACCCCGTCCCCCTTAGCTTCCATCCTCAGACTCTCGGTGATGGAGTCTACACGGCAATGATGCAAAGATGGCAGCGCTGTCTGAGGCCCGGTGCTGCCTGAGGGGCCTGCAGATCTCATCTCGTAGGTCAGCACTTCACTGACCGGGGGGTTTTCGCAGAAACTACTGCCCTGGACTTCCCTGGTGGCTCAGTGGTAAAGAATCCACCTGCAATGAAGGAGACCCAGGTTAAATCCCTGGGTCAGGAACATCCCCTGGAGAAGGAAATGGCAACCCACTCCAGTGTTCTTTCCTGGAAAATCCCATGGACAGAGGAGCCTGGTGGGATACAGTCCTTGGAGTCGCAAGAGTCAGACACGACTTTGCGACTAACACCGCACTTCAGGGCCTGTGGCCAGTGATTTCTTATGTGGGTAAATACTGAAACATCTCCAGTTAATAACTTTGGGGTAACAAAAGACCTATTAATACATCTCTGGTCAATAATGCGTTAAGGGATCAACTAGCACATAAATGCACGGAGCGATCAGACTGTCAGGGTTCAAATCCCAGCTCTGCCACTTAACATCCTATGATCTTGGCAGGTTCGTCAATGTCTTTATGGCTCTCTTTCTGCACGTGTGGGATGATAGTTGCAGCTGTAGTGCCTGTTCCATTGGATTGATGTGGAGATCACCTGAGCTAAGTGTAGGAGGGTGAGCGCAGTGCCTAGGGCCTCGCATTCACTAGAAGAAATGCTGGCAACCAGTACTGGTCTCCTCATTTCACAGGAAGGGAACCGTGGCTGCAGATCTAGTCAGCACTAGAGCCATGGCCAGATCCACTGACTCAACACACCGTGCTATCCCCAGAGGTGAGCTGATGCCTCTGCCCCCTGCCTCGAGATGGTGGGAGCCACCCCAGATCGGCTTCCTCGGCCGGCCTGTGGGGAGCACACTTGAAAGGGAGCTCAGAGCAGTGGGCTGGGGAGGCTTTACTTGTTTCCGAAAGTCCCCTCCTTCCAACTCCAGCAAGCACTGGCCTCGCCTGTTCCCAGTCTTGGTGGAATTTCATTTGTTCCCTCGACAAGCATCCATGGAGCACCTACTCTCTAGGCGCCCCTTCAGGCGATGGCGGCACAACTGTGGACAAGACAGACCACCATCCCTGCCCTGACGGCATTTATATCCTCGGACAAGTAAAGGTGCAGAAGTAAAGTGTGGGTGACGTCAAGCCGTGCAGCGATGCTCTTCTGCATTATCCAGGCCGGAGTTGCTGATGGCTTGGTCCCGGCGGTAACTGTGAAGGTGGTGAGAAGTGGCTGAATTTTGAGCGGATTTGGAAGATAGAGCTGAGGTCTGCTGATGGGTTGGAGGTGGTGTGAGAGAAAGAGAGGGGTCAAGGGCAAATGGAGTGGTTTGGGTCCCAGCAACTAGGTGGCTAGAGTTGTCAGAAAGATGGAGAGGGCTGGGGTGGGCAGGTTGGGCCGGGGGTCAGCCATTCGGGGTTGGACCTGTCAGACGTGAGACATCCGTTAGAGTCCTGAGTGGGGACAACTAATTTCAGAGGACAGGCTTCCTCCGTGCTGGGCAGGGGCGGGGCCGGGGACACTGATAAGGAGGAAGCTGCCCCAGGAATTACAGGTTCACCCTTCAAAGCCTCAGGTCCTCTCACTCCAGGAAGTCACTGCACGGAGTGGACATCCCACATCCACAGGTCCAGGGTGGGAGGATGAGAAGCAGAGAGAGAGGAGAAACACCTTGCCCAAGGAGCTGTCATTCTGATCAGGCAGGAGGGGGACACAATCCCCGACTCCAGAAACACCAGCCTGATTAGGGAGATGGGGATCACAAGAATGGCATAAACATTTATTTGACTTCCAAGATCTTCCTGGAATGACCTTCCTGACTGCCGACATGCCTGACTGCAGTACTCCCCTCTTCTTCTGGCTGACCTGAGTCTTAGTCACCATGCGCAGGATCTTAGCAGTGGCATGCAGAATCTAGCTTCCTGACCAGGAATCGAACCCAGGGCCCTGCATTGGGAGTGCAGAGGCTTAACCCCTGGACCACCAGGAAAACCTCATACCTGATTGCAGATGCTCTGGATCTGCAAAGTTCATCCCACCCAAAGGCACTCAGGCAGAGTCTAGGTTTGCCCCCACGGAAATGGAACCTGGCTGGATGGATGGGTGGGTGGACGGATGGATGGATGGGTGGGTTTAGGATGGATGGATGGGTGGATGGGAGGGTGGGTGGGTGGTTGGATGGGTGGTTGGATGGATGTGTGGATGGGTGGGTGGGTGGATGGGTGGGTGGGTGGATGGATGGATGGGTGGGTGGATGGATGGATGGGTGGGTGGGTTGGGGGGTGGATAGATGGGGGGTGGATGGATGGGGGGGTGGATGGATGGATGGGTGGGTGGGTGGATGGATGGGTGGGTGGGTGGGTGGATGGATGGATGGGAGGGTGGGTGGATGGTTGGATGGGTGGGTGGATGGATGGGTGGGTGGGTGGGGGGGTGGATAGATGGGGGGTGGATGCATGGGGGGGTGGGTGGATGGATGGGTGGGTGGGTGGATGGATGGGTGGGTGGGTGGGTGGATGGATGGATGGGTAAATGGATGGGTACATGGGTGGGTGGGTGGATGGGTGGGTGGATGGGTGGGTGGATGGATGGGTGGGTGAGTGGATGGATGGATGGGTGGATGGATGGGTAAATGGATGGGTACATGGGTGGGTGGGTGGATGGGTGGGTGGATGGGTGGGTGGATGGATGGGTGGGTGAGTGGATGGATGGATGGGTGGATGGATGGGTACATGGATGGGTGGGTAGATGGGTGGGTGGGTGGATGGGTGGGTGGATGGATGGGTGGGTGAATGGATGGATGGATGGGTGGGTGGATGGGTGGGTGGGTGGATGGATGGGTGGGTGGATGGGTGGGTAGGTGGATGGGTGGGTGAATGGATGGGTACATGGATGGGTGGGTAGATGGGTGGGTGAATGGGTGGGTGGATGGGTGGGTGAGTGGATGGTTGGGTGGGTGGGTGGGTGGATGGTTGGGTGGGTGGATGGGTGGGTAGATGGATGGATGGGTGGGTGGATGGGTGGGTGGGTGGATGGTTGGGTGGGTGGGTGGGTGGATGGTTGGGTGGGTGGGTGGATGGGTGGGTAGATGGATGGATGGGTGAATGGATGGGTGGGTGGATGGGTGGGTGGATGGATGGGTGGGTGGACAGAGGGGTGAGAAGGAGGAAGACAAGTTGGTGCATACGGAGCTACCTGCAAAGATGATGATAACAGCGGTGCTGACGGCAGTGACGACAATGGGGTGGTGGCAACGCTGATGATGTCAGACGACAGCAAGATGCTAGCCAGTACATCCACAGCCCTCACCATGTGCCGGGCACTGTTCTAGGCCCTTCCATGGATCCACTTATCTAATCCTCACAACAATGCTAGGTGACAGGTTCTGATTAAGCCTGGGTCCCAAGTTTAGACCACAGCCTGGGTGTGCAGGATGTGACTTTTACGGGTGGTGGGCAGGGCAGGGGCCAGTCAGGTCATGGTGTCCTAAACAGACATGTTCTCGGAGCTGGAGGAAAGAGAGGATAATAGAAAGTGGGCCGAGAGGCTGAGATGAACACGAATATCCCCATTTTATGGGTGAATAAATCAAGGCACTGAGAAGTTAGGTCCCCCTCAAGATCTGCAGCTGGAAAGTGGTCAGTCTAGGAGCTGAGCCCAGGCTTTCTGACCCCAGGTGGACTCGTCCTGTAGACCAGGTCCTTGGGAGGTAGAATGCGTGTCCTTTTGACCTTCTTTCTCATGCTTCTGCACTGTGTTTGCACAGATTTTGTGAGCAAATATTTTCACTTTTGAAAAAAATAAAGTTTCTTTTGGCAGAAAAATAAGGAGCGTTTCCTGCTCTCGGCCTCCCTGCCCACCCCCTTTCTTCTGGTTCTGAGAACACAAGATACCAAGACCTGCCCGGGCCCCTGCCCTGCCCACAGCCCGCAAAAGGCGCCTGGTGCACACCCAGGCTGTGGTCTGTTTGAGCTTGGGATTTCAGACGTGACTGGTCAGATTTCAGAGGAGGGGTGTTGGGCGAGCCAAAGGGCACCAGGGCCCCCCACCCTCTGGCCGGCAGGACACAGCTGGGTTCGCCTCACACACAGCGCCCGGCAGGGGTGGAGGCCTGGGGACCACTGGGTGACCCTGGGACAACAGCACGGCTCCAGGATGTCCCCGGAACAGCCCAGGGGAACTGAGGCAGGGAAGAGGTCTGGGGGTGGTGCTACCACGCCCAACAATTTTTTTTGGGGGGGACACTTAACATGTGCCCGGTATTACTCATCAGTGAATAAGACCAACCAAGTCCCTGTCCTCACAGGGCACAGACAGCAGCAAGAGGAATAAACCGGGGGGCTGGAGGCTGGGGTGTCAGGAGGAGCTGAGGACAAACAGAACAGGGTACCAGGCAGAGTGGACGGGGTGCTGCTTTGAGTAGTCTGATCAGGGAAGTCCTCTCGAAGAAATGACACTGGAGCAGAAATCTGAAAATGAGACCTTTGGGACCTCAAGGACTCTTCCAACCTGAGATCATCCAGGATTCCATTCTACCTGCACAGTCTCCCTGTTTACAAAGTGGGGTGGTTGAGCTCTGGGTTCCCAAACTCAAAAGCCTTCAGGCGTCAGGTAGATAACATGTGTGGAGCTATCAAGTGTGAAACGATAGGGGTGAGTGGCAACTGTGGAAGAGGGAAGAAAGCCTGCTTTGACCAGTGTATTGAAATTCAATATTTTCCAGAAACAGAACGCTTCGGTTCAAGCAAAACTAACTCACTGGCAAGTCAGAGCTGAGCCTTGGGTCTTTAGCTAGAGACCCACCATCGAGTGTTCATGAATTGGTAGGTGCTGCGTGCTCAGTCACTTCAGCCGTCATTCTTTGTGACCCTATGGACTGCGGCCCGCCAGGCTCCTCTGTCCTTGGGATTCTCCAGGAAAGAACACTGGAGTGGGTGGCAGTGCCCTCACCCCAGGGGGTCTTCCCCACCCTGGCATTGAACCCTTGTCTCCCGCACTGCAAGCGAATTCTTTACCCACTGAGCCACCTGGGAAGCTGATTGGGGGAAGTCATATGATGCCTGTGGGGATAAACTACCTGGGCCCAGGTGACCCTTGGCACCTTCAGGGCGTGGAACCTGCCAGTCTCAGCCCTTGTGACCAGTCAGCGTGGGCTCTGGACGGTTGCCATGGTTGCTGACACCAGCTGTGGGCTCTCCCCCTCTGGCGGGGTGCCCCCCAACACGCACACACACAGAGTCTGTGCCCGAGCTTACAGGGACAGCCTGAGAGGGCAGGAGGGCTGAGGAACATGCAGAGCTTAGCTCCTGTAGACCCCCACCATGCAGACCCCCACCCTGTGGCCTCTCTCCAAAGCCTGCTCTCCTGAGCCCCACGGGGACAACCCCTCTGCTCTCCAGAATCCTCGCTGTCAAGCTGGAAAGGCTCCTGGAGACCATCAGAGCAGTCCCTCCATTTTCCAGTTGGGTGAGCCACGATCCCAGGTTTTCTTCCCTATTCGTTCCTTCACTGGAAAACAAACAAACAAACAAACATCTAGTGGGTGCTTTCTGTACACAGGTGCTGTTCTAGAAATCAGAGCTCTCGCCACCCGTTGAGTCCTCCCAGGTCCTTGTACATGGATCACCCCTCTGGGTCTCCCAGGCCACCCCCAATCCCTCTCTGTGCCCGTGACACCCAGGCCAGGATCCTGGACCCCCAGGTGGATGGGGGAGGCGCCCCAGGGACTCTGACTCAGCCAGTGAGAAGGCGGGAGACCCACCAATTCCCGCAGGGCCAGAGGGCTGGGAGCTAGTGGCTCTAATGGCAGGAAGTCGTGAGGGCCATGAGTCACCCAGTCCAGTCCACTCTGTCCGCTCAGAGCCCGAAACCCCAGCCCAGGTGCCAGGGACCTTAGGAATCACCTGCTCTCTCCTGGGCTCTGGGACATCCATGGCTCCACGTCGCAACATCAGCAGAGCTAATGACGCCATGTGGGCGGTTGGGCTGGTCAGGGTCCAGGCCTGGTGAGGGGTGCCTGTGGTCAGGCCAAATCAGCCCCGCCTCCATAGGTGGCTGCTCAAGCACTCAGCAGCCTCCCGAGCACTGGCTTTTTCCAGCTGGCTTTTTCACCGTCTCAGCAGACGGCCCTGTCTCCACCCCAGGTGAGCAAGACAGAGACCCAGGCAACTGCTTTGGCCTCCCTTCCCCACCTGGACAGCTGTAATTGTGGCCAAGAAAACAAGGATAGTACTTCACTTGCTCCTTTTTATGTTAAATGAAGATTATTTCTAAATATGTAATGATCATGCATAAATATTGTAGCGTTTAGAATTTTAAAAAGAAAAGTCACCCCACCTGACCTCTCAGCTCCGCTTCCCAAGTCTCTCTAGGCCCCACCCTCCCCTGTCCCCCACTTCACCCACGACCGCCCTGGTCCCAGCCTCCGTCGTCTCTCTGCAGAGACCTGAGCGCGCTCCTGGTCCCCCGGCTCCAGACTGACTGCACCCCACGCGGTGGGCAGCAACGACCCGTCTGAAACACGCACCTGACAACGTCATTCCCTGAAAGGCTTCCACAGCTCCCTGTGGGCCCAGGATAAGGGAAGGTGGGCAAAGCCTAGATTTGGGGCCCTATGGTTTGGGGTTCTAGTCTGGGCTCTGTCATTTCTTAGATTTTAGGAGCTTAGGCAAATGATTTAACTTTTCTGAGGCTCCATCTCCTAAGCTGTAAAACCTGGAATAATGCAGACGTTATCAATGGCATCTGTAAAGTGCCTGGGGTACAGCTGATCCACAAAACCCAGAGATTTTGCCTGGCATTCAAGACCCCTGAACCTGGCCCCTGATGACCCCTCCCTCACTCAAACCCAACCCCCGTCTGGATCATTTTCCCCTGGGCCACCCTCCCTCCCTCCCGGGGCCCTGTTCCCAAGAACCTCCCATCTGCAGCCTTCCTGGTCTCCCTCCCCCCACCAACTTCCACTGCTATTTCTCCAGCGTCCACTCCACCCAAAGATTCAGCACATCTACTTCTTTCATGGACTCATGGCCCACATCCTGATAAGATGGATCTGAGACAGCTTACAAAATACACCCTGGATATGACGTATCTTTTAAGTGACAAAATGAAGTCAAAGTGTGTAGAAAGAAAGAGAAAGACAGAAAGAGGCATCCCATCTGGTGGGTAGATTTAGCTGTGAGCTTCCTGGTGGCCCAGGAAAAAAGGGAAATATAATCAATTCTGTGAATCATGGTGCTCAAAAGGTAAAACTAAAGCCATTGACGATGAGAGGGCTGGTTCTTCCAGGCCCTGAGAACCGAGGGAAATACCCCCGCCTGGGGTGGAGTTTAATATTAACAAGTGGGGCAAGGGTGGGATATTAAACTAAGTGATTCACAGCATCCTTATGGTTGAATCACAGATGGACTGGGGCGGGGACTGTCTGCAGAAGTATACGCTTTGTGTTTTTCTGACTCTTCTCCATGAGCATGTTTATTTTCTCCAAACTTCTAATCAAATAGGAAGAGGCAGAGAGATGAGGGCTATCGTCTTTGATACTGGATCTTCCTTGAGCTAAGAAAGCAGAGACCCAATATCTTTCAGGGCCAGCCAAGCTGGTTACTGCTGACACCCCACTGTAACACTAAGCCTGGGTCCGTGCTTTCTGCCGGCTTCCCCTAGGCTGGGGAATCATTCCTGGAGAGGGGGGTCGGGGCAGTAATGCCTGAGAGTGCACCCCTAGTGCAGAGCTCCACATTTCAGTGGGCCCTTCCAGAAAACTTGGTCCACCAGCCTCACAGAACACAGAGAGACAGAAAGCCCCAGGGAAGGCGAGTGGTTACCCCAAAGACACAGCCAGGGGGTGGCAACGTGGGTAAGGGACAGCGAATCATCCTCAGGACCAGAGACGCGATTCTCCGGTCATCCGACACGCCGTCTGCATCTGACCTGTCCAACTGCGGTTCTTTTTTATTGTAGTGTTTATTTATCTGTTTGTCATTTCTGTGCTTGGCCGTGTTGGGTCGTGATGCAGCTGCAGGATTTTAGCTGTGACACGCAGCCTCTTAACTGTGCCCTGTGGGTGCTAGGTCCCTCAGCCTCTCCTGTTGCTTCGCATGCACCCCCAGCTCCTGCTCTGGGAAAGGCAACACTGACCTGTGTCTGGCCCCCTGGACCCAGAGCAGCCCTGATGCGCACGCAGAGGCCTGATGGCAGGAGGACCCAAGAGACACCAGGTCCCAGCACCTCACACTTAAGGTCCTTTGCACGCCAGCCACCCAGCTCCAGCTCCCTTCAAGCCCTGCAGCCTCTCAGGACGGGGGTCTGAGCCGTCCAGCCCCTGCTGGCTTTGGCGCAGCCATAGTCTTGGGGCTGGGGGCTGGCCTGGGGGCAGAGGGGGCCCCGATGGCTAGGCTGGGGGAGTGGGAGCACATACACTTCTAGAAATTCAGGAGAAGAGGGGCTGGAGCGGTAACCTGGAAACCCAGGAGGTCACGTTTAAAAGAGATTAAGACGCAGGCGACTGAGCAGGGCGGGGCTCAAAGCCTACCTGCTGCCCCCTCCCTGCTCCGACTGTGGGAGCCGGTGCTCCTCATCCTCTCAGAAAGCCGCCAGCTGGTTTGTCACGGATGACATGCCCAGAGAGGGCCAGCAACTGCTCCAAGGCCACCCAGCCCAGTCTTCCCCCACATGCAGGAAGGAAAGAAGGGGCAATGGGAGTCCAGGGGGCGGAGGCAGCCATTGCGAAGGCCCTACCAGCGCTGCAGAGAATGCAGGTCCAGCCTTGGCTGTAGGGCCGAGGGCAGCCCCTCGACCGCTCTGGGGCCGCTTTGCTTCCTCTGCAGAAAGGGACTTAGGTGCACATCTGGCCGGGGTGCTGTGTTTTGTAACACATTCCCACTGACATCCTCTAGCTGGTGCCATGCTTGTCTCTACTCTGCAGAGGAAGAAACCGGTGAGATTTCTAAAGTGTCTGGTGCTAGCCAGCTTCCTGGGCTTCTGAGGCTCCCTCCTGGCCCCTCGTAGACCACCGCCTCCAGGAAGCCCTTCCACGTGGTTCTGGCTCCCAGAAGTGTTCTCTTCTCTAAGTAGCCCCTACAGGCTCTGCCCTGGGAAAGCACCTGCTTCAACCTCATTCTCCTCCTCACTCTGGCCTTTCAGAGGGACGGGGAGCTGCTGGGCCTTTGGCTCTGGGGATCAGGACGCTGGCTTAAACGCAAACGTCTAGACCCTCAGTGACATGAGAGTCCACGGTCCCCTGCCTCATAGCCGGTCAGCAGGCCCTGGGCTCCCCAGGCAGAGGTTCCAGGCATCCCTTGAAGAGCCCTGGGGCTTCTTGGCCCTGACACTGAACTGAGCACCCCCAGGGGCCCCACTGCCCCTGTGGGCAGAGCTCCGACCTCTCCCCACCGCAGCCTGGCACCCCCGAGAGGAAAGAGACAGGGAAGGGGGCAGAGAAACAGAGGAGGAGAGGGTTCCGGGGGCTCCAGGGCTCCTTCTGCTCTCTCCCCACTGTCTCTGTGCCGTTTTTTTTTAAATATAAATGAGATTTTATTGGTTGTTTTGAGGATCAGTACACAGACATTTCAATTTGTACCCATTGTTAACACATGTACCAAAAAATCTAAAGAAATCATGTAGCTGTGATTCTTCTCTGAACAGTTATGCCAGTGACTTTCCAGCTTAAAATGTAGAGGCAAGTTTTCCTTAACAGGATATTAAGTACCAATATCTTCCAATATTGATACGCTGTTACATCAGAAGTCCCACGGATTCACAATTTAAAATCATATACACTACACACCCAGACTGTCACCCGCTCACAGCACAGTGGGCTTTCCAGATGGTGCTAACGGTAATGAAGCTGTCTACCAATGCAGGAGACGTAAGAGACGCAGGTTCGATCCCTGGGTCAGGAAAATGCCCTGGAGGAAGGCATGGCAACCCACTCCAGTATTCTTGCCTGGAGAATCCCAAGGACAGAGGAGCCTGGTGGGCTTCAGTCCAGAGGGTCACAAAGGGTCAGACACAGCTAAAATGACTGAGAATGTACACACGCACACCACATTAACAAAATTACTTAGGAAAACCGGACTACCAAGACCAAAGATGTTGCAGAGTTCACAGAATCTTGACCGGGAGAGCCAAGATGGAGTGAGCGGTTTGCTATAGGAAACAACTGTACCAAAACCAGCATGGCTAGTGTTTAAGGTATTCCAGACATTAAACGCACAGCTGACTCCAACGGCCACTTAGTACGCTTTGTATTACAGTATATAAAAGCTACCCCTTCATCTATGGGAATCTTAAGCTGATGCCAAAGACAATCAAAGCCTCCCATATTCAATATACCACTATTTTCTGGTTGTACCAAGAAGTAAACAATTGGCAAATGATTTCACTTCTAAACAAAATGCATTTACATTTTTAAAACGAGATGAGACGGGTTTACTTCCTTTTTAAAAAGGGATGTTTCTAGAGCTACTAAAAAAAAACCTGAGTTTACAAAAGAGTTGATAAAAATATTCTTCCGGCTTGTACAGGAAGGGCGACGGGGCCCGCGATGGGAGTGGGTGTGTGATATTAATCAGAATTAATCTCTCTCTCCCGCTTCATCGGAGGCGGGGCTGCTCTCTCTTTCGGGCTCTTCTCTTGGGCACGTCGCCTCCTTCCGTCTCCTGACGGCCGCTTCCGCCTGTCTTCCCTTTGTTCCCCTTTCCCCTTTTGTTTGGACATTTTTGTCTGAAGATTTATCCTTTCCTGCCGCCCTTTTTGGTTCGTTTCCCCTTCTGCAGGAGCCAGTTTACCTGCCGGCGTCTCTGATCACCTCTTGGGCCCCTCCCCTCACTGCAGCCCACCTTTTCTTGGGCGTCCGGGCCGTGGGGGTCGGGGGCGTGCTGACTGCCCTGGAGGCCCAAGAAGCTGGGACCCTCGGCGGGGGTGGTGGGAGAAGCCCCCTGTGCCTACAGGGCCCCTGGGGACACCATGACCTCCCCGACACCTTCCAGGGCATCGCTGTGTTTATTGCCACTGTGCAGATGAGGAAATTGAGGCTGGGAGCCATCAGGTGACTCAGCCACATAAACTGGGTCCGCCAGTGCTGGGGTGCAGGCGGGAGGATCAGGGCCGGGGAGACTGAGGCCCAGAGATCACACAGCAGTGAACCGCCAGCCGCGGTGAGGGGCCAGCTCGCCCGGCACCCTGACTGGCTCCAGAGAAACCAGGTAAATCTCAGGAAGTCTTTGGCAAAGAGGCTGCAGGGCTTACTAGAGGGGCTGCGGCCAATGCCCCTGCCTCATCCTGCCTGTCCGCTGGCCACTCACAGTGTTTTCTGGGGCTGACAGCCGGAACTCAACCTCTCTCCTCCAGAGACAGGCTGGGAGCTGGGAGCCGTTGCTGCATGCTTGCACCCGGAAAAACACCTCCTCATCTCCTGGAGCGACAACATACAAAGACCCCAAAGGGGCTTCCCTGGTGGCTCAGATGGTAAAAGCATCTGCCTGCAATGCGGGAGACCCAGGTTTGATCCCTGGGTCAGGAAAATCCCCTGGAGAAAGAAATGGCAACCCACTCCAGTACTCTTGCCTGGAAAATTCCATGGATAGAGGAGCCCGGTGGGCTACAGTCCCTGGGGTCGAAAAGAATTGGACACAACTGAGAGACTTCACTTTCATTTGCAGTTCAGTTCAGCTCAGTCGCTCAGTCATGTCTGACTCTTTGCGACCCCCTGAATCGCAGCCCGCCAGGCCTCCCTGTCCATCACCAACTCCCAGAGTTTAGTCAAACTCATGTCCATCGAGTCGGTGATGCCATCCAGCCATCTCATCCTCTGTTGTCCCCTCCTCCTCCTGCCCCCAATCCCTCCCAGCCTCAGGGTCTTTTCAAATGAGTCAACTCTTCGCATGATGTGGCCAAAGTATTGGAGTTTCAGCTTCAGCATCAGTCCTTCCAATGAACACCCAGGACTGATTTCCTTTAGGATGGACTGGTTGGATCTCTTTGCAGTCCAAGGGACTCTCAAGAGTCTTCTCCAACACCACAGTTCAAAAGCATCACTTTTTCGGCACTCAGCTTTCTTCACAGTCCAACTCTCCCATCCATACATGACCACTGGAAAAGCCATAGCCTTGACCAGACGGACCTTTGTTGGCCAAGTAATGTCTCTGCTTTTTAATATGCTGTCTAGGTTGGTCATAACTTTCCTTCCAAGGAGTAAGCATCTTTTAATTTCATGGCTGCAATCACCATCTGCAGTAATTTTGGAGCCCCCAAAAATAAAGTCTGACACCGTTTCCACTGTTTCCCCGTCTATTTGCCATGAAGTGATGGGACCAGATGCCATGATCTTCGTTTTTTGAATGTTGAGCTTTAAGCCAACTTTTTCACTCTCCTCTTTCACTTTCATCAAGAGGCTCTTTAGTTCTTCTTCACTTTCTGCCATAAGGGTGGTGTCATCCGCATATCTGAGGTTATTGATATTTCTTCTGGCAATCTTGATTCCAGCTTGTGCTTCTTCCAGCCCAGCGTTTCTCATGATGTACTCTGCATAGAAGTTAAATAAGGAGGGTGATGATATACAGCCTTGACATACTCCTTTTCCTATTTGGAACCAGTCTGTTGTTCCATGTCCAGTTCTAACTGTTGCTTCCTGACCTGCATACAGATTTCTCAAGAGGCAGGTCAGGTGGTCTGGTATTCCCATCTCTTTCAGAATATTCCACAATTTACTGTGATCCACACAGTCAAAGATTTTGGCATAGTCAATAAAGCAGAAATAGATGTTTTTCTGGAACTCTCTTGCTTTTCGATGATCCAGTGGATGTTGGCAATTTGATCTCTGGCTCCTCTGCCTTTTCTAAAACCAGCTTTAACTTCTGGAAGTTCATGGTTCACGTATTGCTAAAGCCTGGCTTGGAGAATTTTGAGCATTACTAGCGTGTGAGATGAGTATAATTATGTGGTAGTTTGAACACTCTTTGGCATTGCCTTTCTTAGGGATTGGAATGAAAACTGACTTTTTCAATCCTGTGGCCACTGCCGAGTTTTCCAAATTTGCTGGCATATTGAGTGCAGCACTTTCACAGCATCATCTTTCAGGATTTGAAATAGCTCAGCTGGAATTCCATCACCTCCACTAGCTTTGTTCGTAGTGATGCTTCCTAAGGCCCACTTGACTTCGCATTCCAGGATGTCTGGCTGTAGGTGAGTGATCACACCATCATGATTATCTGGCTCGTGAAGATCTTTTTTGTTCAGTTCTGTGAATTCTTGTCACCTTTTCTTAATATCTTCTGCTTCTGTTAGGTCTGTACCATTTCTGTCCTTTATTGAGCCCATCTTTGCATGAAATGTTCCCTTGGCATCTCTAATTTTCTTGAAGAGATCTCTAGTCTTTCCCATTCTATTGTTTTCCTCTATTTCTTTGCACTGATCACTGAGGAAGGCTTTCTTATCTCTCCTGGCTATTCTTTGGAACTCTGCATTCAAATGGGTATATCTTTCCTTTTCTTTTGCTTTTCACTTCTCTTCTTTTCACAGCTATTTGTAAGGCCTCCTCAGACAGCCATTTTGCTTTTTTGCATTTCTTTTCCATGGGGATGGTCTTAATCCCTGTCTCCTGTACAATGTCACGAACCTCCATCCATAGTTCATCAGGCACTCTGTCTATCAGATCTAGTCCCTTAAATGTATTTCTCACTTCCACTATATATTCATAAGGGATTTGATTTAGGTCATACCTGAATGGTCTAGTGGTTTTCCCTATTTTCTTCAATTTAAGTCTGAATTTGCCAATAAGGAGTTCGTGATCTGAGCTACAGTCAGCTCCTGGTCTTGTTTCTCTGACTGTATAGAGCTTCTCCATCTTTGGCTGCAAAGAATATAATCAATCTGATTTCAGTGTTGACCATCTGGTGATGTCCATGTGTAGAGTTTTCTCTTGTGTTGTTGGAAGAGAGTGTTTGCTACGACCAGTGTGTTCTCTTGGCAAAACTCTATTAGCCTTTGCCCTGCTTCATTCCGTATTGCAAGGCCAAATTTGCCTGTTACTCCAGGTGTTTCTTGGCTTCCTACCTTTGCATTCTAGTCCCCTATAATGAAAAGGACATCTGTTTTGGGTGTTAGTTCTAGAAGGTCTTGTAGGTCTTCATAGAACTGTTCAGCTTCAGCTTCTTCACCATTACTAGTTGGGGCATAGGCTTGGATTACCATGATATTGAATGGTTTGCCTTGGAAACGAACAGAGATCATCCTGTCGTTTTTGAGATTGCATCCAAGTACTGCATTTTGGACACTTTTGTTGACCATGATGGCTATTCCATTTCCTCTAAGGGATTCCTGCTCACAGTAGTAGATACAATGGTCATCTGAGTTAAATTCTCCCATTCCAGTCCATTTTAGTTCGCTGATTCCAAGAATGTCGACGTTCACTCTTGCCATCTCCTGTTTGATCACTTCCAATTTGCCTTGATTCATGGACCTAACATTCCAGGTTTCTATGCAATATTGCTCATACAGCATCGGACCTTGCTTCTATCACCAGTGCCAGCCACAACTGGGTGTTATTTTTGCTTCAGCTCTGTCTCTTCATTCTTTCTGGAGTTATTTCTCCACTGATCTCCAGTAGCATATTGGGCACCTACCGACCTGGGGAGTTCCTCTTTCAGTATCCTATCATTTTGCCTTTTCGTACTGTACATGGGGTTCTCAAGGCAAGAATACTGAAGTGGTTTGCCATTCCCTTCTCTAGTGGATAACATTCTGTCAGTCACTTTCACTTTATAAGGGACTAAAATTAATCTCATGTGCAGTTGGGGCAAGTTATGGACAAGATACAAAAAGACCTAAAAAAAAACACAAAAAACCCACTGCCACTTCTGAAGCACAAGCAGGTACTGTGCATGCCCTCTGCGCTCAGCACCACTGCAGGGGTGGGCAGACCAGCTAAGCCGCGCCTCCAGCCTGACCCCGGGTTGCAGTCCTAGCCTCACCCCATGTAAGGAACCAGACTGAGCAAGGGAACCTGTTCCTTCTTCTCAGGCCCCGCTGCGGCAGGGGGAGCCCCGGTAAAGCCTCGCTGGCATTTCTGGTCTGGCCTCTCACCAACCTCTTTTGATCGGGGAAGGCCAGGAGCCCTGGTGGGTGACGCTAGGGAGCAGCCCCAGCTCCCAACTCTGCCCTCCCTCCTGGCCTCACACAGAACTGACGAGAGACGGGGGTGGCTGTCCCTACAGCCCTAACTTGTGTGAAAATCGGCCGAGTGTGTCCCCAGGCTCCCCCAAGTGTCCGGGCCCCCGGGCGAGGGAGGGGAGGACGCACGCAGAGTCTCTGCTTTGAGCCCTCTCGCCGCTGGTCACTGGGTCCCTCAGACCCAGCAGGGCAGGCGTGGGCGAACAGAGCCCGGCCCAGAGAAGGGCAGAGGCCCAGGGTCACACAGCGTGGTCAGGACGGGCCCGTCTGCCATCCACCCCCCACCTGGGGTCACAGCGCGGTCAGGATGGGCCCATCCAGCCCCCACCTGGGGTCACAGCGCGGTCAGGATGGGCCCATCCACCCCCAACCTGGGGTCACACAACGCGGTCAGGACGGGCCCATCCACCCCCCACCTGGGGTCACAGCGCGGTCAGGATGGGCCCGTCTGCCAGCCGCCCCCCACCTGGGGTCACACAGAGCAGTCAGGATGGGTCCATGCAGCCCCCCTGGCCCCTCTGCTCTGAAGGTTGGCATCTATCCCTCATCGGCTCATAGCCTCCTGAGTCCCCGTCAGGGTTGTCCCTGAAGTCCCCGAGGGTGGTGGAGGATCTGGTTCTGCCTGACGTGGTGCACAGTGACCCCGGGACAGGTGAGGAGTTCTAAACCGACCCAACTTCACAGGACATTCATCAGGCCTGACCTCACCCCTAACCCCACCCTCCCAGGCCATGTGACTCACCTCCACCAAACACCAAGAACCGGGTTCCAGGGCTGAGAATCGGGCTGTGTCCTGGTGAAGCCACCCAAAACCAGGGCAGAAGCCAGGGGGAGGTCAGGAGCTGAGCGCACACTCAGCCAACGGGGCTTGTAGCCAAGGAAGCATCTAGAAGCCATGCTCACTGTGAAGGATCACAGACCCAGCCCAGAAAGCAAACATGGGGAAACTTCTCATCCTGCCTGGGCTCTGAAGAAAGTTCTGATAAAGCTTTTGTAAAGAAAATCATGTTAGCTTGGTGAGAAAAACTAGCCTTTCTTCCCTCCTCATTCTGAACGTCTGTCCCCTCTTCCAGAGGGGCGCTCCCGTTGAGGCCACGTCACAGGCATCGTGGAACCCCAGCACTCAGCACAAACAGGGCCCAGCGTCCTCATTCAGTTCAGTTCAGTTCAGTGGCTCAGTCATGTCCGACTCTGCAACCCCATGAACCGCAGCATGCCAGGCCTCCCTGTCCGTCTCCCCGTCCTTATGTTTCCTTACTTGTTGGTTTACAATGTTGTGCAGATTACTATTGTACGGCTAAGTGGTTCAGTCGCCCACCAGGCTCCTCCGTCCGTGGGACTGTCCAGGCAAGAACACTGGCGTGGGTTGGCATGCCCTCCTCCAGGGGATCTTCTCAACCTAAGGACCAAGCCCAGGTCTCCTGCATTGCAGGTGGACTCTTTACCGCTGAGTCACCGGGAAAGCCTATGATACATACTCTTTTCCATCACAGTTTATCATCGAACACTGAGTATAGTCCTCTGGGCTACACAGAAGGATCTTGCTATCTCTCCGTTCTACATGTGAAAGCTTTCATCTGCCAACTTCAACCTCCCAGTCCATCCCTCCCCCAGCCCGCTCCCGCTGGGCAATCTCGTCTGTTCTCTGTCTGTGATCCTGTTGTTTCATAGGTAGGTTCATTTGTGTTGTAATTTAGATTTCATACATAAGTGACACCACACAGCATTTGTCTTCCTCTTTCTGACTTACTCCACTTAGTATGATAATCTTTAGTTGCATCCATGTTACTGCAAACGGCATCACTTTGTTCTTTTTCATCGCTGAGTAGGAGTCCTTTGTATGAGCTTCCCAGGGGGCTCAGATGGTAAAGAATCTGCCTGCAATGCAGGAGATGTGGGTTTGATCCCTGGGTCGGGAAGGAGGAAATGGCAACCCACTCCAGTAATCTTGCCTGGAAAATCCCATGGACAGAGGAGATTGGCGGGCGACAGTCCATGGATCTCAAAGTCAGACACGACTGAGCGACTGAGCGTGCAGTCTGTTGGCTGCAGGGACCACATCTCTATCCATGCATCTGTCGATGGACATTTGTTTTCATGTCCTGCTGGTCCGTCCATTATGATGCTCCAGGAATTAGCTGATGATTTAATTTTCCATGTAGAAGAGATAATCCATATCTCTGCCAAAGGACTCATGTCCAGAATGCATCAGGAATGTCTACAGATCAACATGAAAAAAATAAAGCACCGGCCCTGCCTGGTGGAGCCAGGCTCAGAACCCACGTGCCACGATGTCAAGGAGGAAACTTCCAGGAGCTTCTGAGCTCGCAGTGAGCTTCCCCACTGCTGCCCCAGAGCCCCCCTGCCGCCGCCCCCCGCCAAGGCACGCATGCTGTTCCTCAGGGTAGACTTGGGGAAGTGTCAGGGGAGGTGTCCTTGGTAACAGAAGCCTTCCGGGCAGCGCCAGACTTGCCGCCAGGCGTCCGGGCTCAGTGCTAACAGTGAGGAGGCCGTGGGGGTGCCGTCCGCCCTCCGGTGGGAGGAGAGGCCCTAAGAGCGCGAGCTGAGTCTCCCTGAGAAGCGCTGGCAGAGTGGAGGGGGCGCCGGGAAGGAGTCCGCGCCTTCGGCTCCAGGCTTCACGCCCTGCAGACCAGCTGGGTGACCTGGGCACCCTCTCTACGACCTTGATCTTTATGTCTGTCCTAGGATAGGACGGAGCAGCTCCGGTGTGCGGAGTGCTGTCCAGCGCTCACCCTGTGAGGTGAGGCCAGGCCCACCCCTCCTGCTGCCCCGGCAACAGCACCCCAGCGCCCCCAGCCTCAGGGGTTCCCTGACCCCAAACAGCCCCACAGCTGGGGTGGGGCCGAGTCTGAGAGCCAGCCAGCCCCAGCCCAGGCCTGAATCACGCAGCCGACTCTGGCCCTCCGCCCTGAGGTCCGTGCCAGCTCCTCCTGGCAGGGCGGGCCCCTCGTTCCAAGCCACTGCTCCGCTCAAGTGCCTGCTTCCTGCCCCACGTCCGCTGAGCCCACGCGTGGCCCCCTTCCTCCCAACGTTCACAGGACTGGTCCCCAAAGCCGGCCCAACCCCCAGTGGCTGCCCGCAGCACAAGCCCCTGGGTGCTGGCTGGGAGGAGAGAGACGGGGGGGCAGTGGGGACCCAGTCTGAAGTGGGGGACAGCCCACCCTCAGAGGGACCCCGAGAACGAGAGGGGCGGCAAACTGCTCCCTCTCTGATGACGAGGCGTGGCCCTGCCCTCTGGAAACTTCCCTGCTGATGGGGAGGAGCAGCCCTGACCACACAGGCCCCCTCGTCCGATGGGGGAAACGCCGCTCCTGCCTACAGGAGGTGAGGGTTAGGCAATGTGCAACCCCCTCTGTTTCAAAACTTCTGATTTCACAGGCAGGAGAGGGACAGCCCATGTCCTGGGGGAATCTCCCGTCTGATGACAGAGGCGCCCTCAGGAAACCGTCTTCCCGCCTGGCCTGTCTGCAGGACCTGCTCTGCTATTAGGGTCACACACGCGCTCGGGCTGGCAGAGGGTTTTCATACACTCTTCCCTCGAGTCTCCTCAGTGTCCAGGAGCAAGGCCAGCCAAGGACTGACCCCCTTGTTTGACGAATGGGGGAATCTGAGGCCCAGAAGGGGAGGGAGCAGGGCCAAGGCCACACAGGAAGGCGGGGCTGGAGCCGAGTTCACCCCCGGAGGCAAGGAGGAGGCAGGGACAGGACGGATGACTCAGCGAGCTGGTTCCCGTGCCCTCGGCCTGGGCGGCCGGGCCGCTGGACGCCCTCTGCCCCACCGGCCCTGCCACGGCCAGACTCGGGGCAGCCCAGAGCCAGCCTTTCTCAGCCCTGTTTGGAAAACACGTTTTATCTCAGGGAGGTCTGCTGCCTGCCCGGCCTTTATGAGCCCGGTTCTCGGGTCTGGTGCTGGGAGCCTGGGGCGCACATTTTGTGTGAGCCAAGGACAAGGCCCTGTGGGGCCCAGCCCCGGCCCAGGCCACTTTTCTGAAAGTCACAGCTGGTGGAGGCTGGAAATCTCCAACGATCGGACCAGAGGGACCCCAGGGCTGAGCTGACCCAACTGCTGCCTGTTTCAGAAGGGAACCGCGAGGACCAGAGACAGGCAGTGACTTTCCTCGGGTCACACAGCACACCCGGAGGAGAGCTTGGGCCTGCCGCTGACCCCTTGCCCTTGGCCATGCCCTTGCCTTGGGGCTGCTGGGGCGGCTCTTTGTCTCAAGCTGTCCTCGTGCGGACAACTCAGGGGCCAGAAAGAGGGTCGATACTGAGGGTTTTCAGGGATCACCTTGGGGCTGGACCCCCACTCCTGGCTCAGCCTCCGAGCCTCCCCTGAGGAGGCTGACCCAGGTCTTGGCCACGTAGGAATTCACCAAAGTGGGGGTCTCAGGGCTTGGGGGGGTCACCTCACTCCTCCACCCACCCTGCGTGGTCAGCCGGCAGGAAGCCCTGAGCAGGGGAAAGGCTCGGCCGAGAGGACTGGGGGAGGAGAGAGACTTGCTGCTTATTGAGTGCCTCTTGTATGCCCGACCAGAGAAAACACTTGAGCGTGACGTCCTTCGAGCCTCCTGCCGTTGTGAGGTGGGCATCTTTACGAAAGGAAACGGGGGTTCGAAGATGTTGAGACACTTTGCCCAGGGGAGCTGGATTGCCAGCCTGGCTCCGTCTGCTTCTGAAGCCCACGCTTTATTTCTCCATTGTACCGACGCCTCCGGAAGGGCCTCAGGGGACGCCTGCCTTCTCTGGGAAGTGTCCAGAGCCTCCCGAAAACCTCATCTGCTCACTTGGTCCTGCGGGGGCTGGGCTCTCTCCGGGGCTCAGAGCTGGCCTTGCTGACCCCCACCCCGAGACTTAGCCTTGTCCATGGGGTTCCCCGGGCTTCCGGGGAAGGAACAATGAGAGCAGCCAGAGCTGGCCTTGGTGTGTGCGTGTCCCACTAGCATCACGGGCCAGCGCAGGCCAGCGTGAGATGCCCAGGGACCTAGCTGAAGAGGGTTCATGGACCAGACTCAAATTTGCACAACTCCAAGGCTGAGAGGGGAGGCTTGGGTTCCAGCTGAACTCTGCCACAGGCGGCTGTGTGACCTTGGACGTGTTGCTGGCCCTCTCTGAGCAACTGCCGGGAGCTGGTCACTGACGTTCTGTGATGCAGGAGTCTAGTTACTTTCAAAGGTTCAGACCACTGGTCAGAAGGAGAGCCAGGCCAGGAGTGGGTCTGAGCTTCTGGGCTGTCCCTCTCTGCCAAAACTCTGCCAAGGTCATTTCTCACTAGCAGCAACATCACTGCTCCCAGAGTGGAGGCGGGCTCAATGAGGCCTCATTTGCAGAATGACATAGCATGCTTCCATTTCTTGTGTTAAAACAAGTGGTGTGATGGAGGCCGTCTCTGCACTCAGAGATCCATATGAGTAACTTGAATATGGCGTTACTTGAATATGGCAAATACGGCCGTAGTGGGAATATTTACACCATGGAAACTGGTAGTCTACAAATGAGTGGCTTTTGTTTGTTTGTATGTGTGTTTGGTTGTTTTGGAAAACCAATGGTTAAGCATTTGCTAGCATACCACTGGTTGTATGGATAAGTCACATTTTTCTAGAAATGTGTCCATTTCATCTTAGCTTTCACATTTGTAAGCATATTTTTCTTTTCATTTAAATTTATTAACTAAAGAAAAAATCAACCAGACTTCACTTAAATTTTAAACTTTTGTGATTCAAAAGACAATATCAAGAGAGTGAAAAGACAATACTCAGAATGGGAGGAAATATTTGCAAATCATATTCCTAATAAAGGTCTGATAGGCAAACTATATGAAGAGTTTGCACAACTCAACATTAAAAAGAAACTCCAATTACAAGATGGACAAAGGATTTGAGTAGACAATTCTCCAAAGAAGAGACACAAATGGTCAACAGGGCACAAAAGGATGCTCAACATCATTGGTCGTGTGTGTGTGTGTGTGTGTGCGCACGCGAACGTAGTCACTCAGTCATGTCCAACTCATTGTGATCCCGTGGACTGCAGCCCGCCAGGCTCCTCTGTCCCTGGGATTCTCCAGGCAAGAACACTGGAGCGGTTCTCCCGGAATCATGCCCTCCTCCAGGGGATCTTCCCAACCCAGGGATTGAATCCAGGTCTCCTGCATTGCAGGTGGCTTCTTTACCACCTAGCCCCCAGAGCAGCCCAAGAATACTAGTGTGGGGTGCCTATCCCTCCTCCAGGGAAACTTCCCGATCCAGGAATCAAACCGGGGTCTCCTGCATTGCAGCAGATCCCTTACCAGCTGAGCTACCTGGCAAGCCCCATTGGTTGTAGGGAAACAAATTAAAACCACAAGGAAATGTTACCCCACACCCATTAGGATGGCTACTATCAAACAACAGACGATGACAAGTGTTGGTGGGGATGTGGAGGGACTGGAACCCTCGGACATAGCTGGTGGGGTGTGTACCATATACAATGGTGTAGCTGCTCGGAGAGGCAGTCTGGGGCAGCCCTGTGACAGTCTGAGAGCTCCTTCACCTCTCAGGAAGAGGAGACTGAGGGAGGAGGCGTGAGCGGAGGGGACTGTGACCCTGGGGACTTTCACTGAAAAGGTGGCAGGTGCTTCTCTGGAGAACGGGGCTCCAGTGTGCTTGCGTGTAGGAGTGTGAAGGTCGGCTTCACAGGCGTGGCTCCCAGAAGCCCCGTAAGACACACGTGCCCCCTCCCGGGGTGAGTCAAAGGCCGGCAGGTCTAAGAGGGTGGCTGTGTCCCTGCCCCAGGAACCAGGGTGCCTTCCTCGGGTTTCCTGGGCACATCTTTGTTCTCTCCTGGGCCTGCTCATTCGGTCCCTCTGTTTATGCCTTTCTCTTTTGTTCCAGTGAGTCTTTTTAATTTATTTTTAATTTTTAAATTTTTTATTGGGTTTAGTTGCTTTACACTGTTGTGTTAGTCTCTGCTCTATGGCTAAGGGAATCAGCAATACACACACATGTATCCTCTCTGTCATCACAGAACATAAAGTTCCCTGTGCTATACAGTAAGATCTCATGAGTTATCTATTTCATACAGAATGAAGTAAGTCAGAAAGAGAAAAACGAGTGTTATATATTAACTCATATATGTGGAATCTAGAAAAATGCCCCAATGAACTTTAACTGAAATTATCAATTAATTTTTTTCACACAGAGACTTTTAAAATTTTTTTAAGAATCCTGTTATGTGTTGTTTTGTTTTTGTTTTTGTCTTTAACAATTCTCATTTTTACATTGATTTCTCTTTCCTTTGGGTCCTTCTTATTTTTCTAATTTCTCAAACTGAGTTCTTAATTCACTGATTTCTTATCTTTCTGATTTTCTTCCACAAACATTTAAGATTACGTATTTTGTTCTAAGAACCATTTTTAGCTGAGTCCTGAGGTTTCATATGTTGTCTTTTTATTATTGCTCAGTTCATAATTTCCATCCAAGTCTCATTTGATCAATGAGTTCTTTAAAAGACTTTTTAAAATTTTCAGACAAATGGAATTTTTTTATTGTCCTGACTGAATTCTAAGTTCATTGCATCAGAGTCAGACGACGTGGTCAGGATGATATAATTTATTTCGATTTTGTTGAGACTTGCTTCATGGCCAATATTCGTCATCAGTTTTCACAGATGTTCCCTGTGCTTGAGAAGAATGTGTTTCTGTCCGTAGCTGATGCGCAGTTGCATGTACGTTGATTCCATAGAGTTTGTTATATGTGCTTGTCAAATCTATTGGCTACTGACTTTTTTGTCTGCTTTATCAGTTAGTGAGATGTGTCACAGTTTCCCACTCTAGAGGACATGTCCAGCTGTCAAAGTTCAATACACTTTGTGCATGCTAAGTCGCTTCAGTAGTGTTCAACTCTTTGTGACCCCATGGACTGTAGCCCACCAGGCTCTTCTGTCCTGGGATTCTCCAGGCAAGAATACTGGAGTGGGTTGCCATTCCCTTCTCCAGAGGAATTTCCCAACCCAGGGATCAAACCTGAGTCTCCTGCATTGCAGGCAGATTCTTTACCAACAGAGCTACCAGGGAAGCCCTGCTGCATTTATACATTAATGTATAATTACGTATTATTATGTACAATAGTACATATCTTGTAGCTCAGGTGGTAAAGAATCTGCCCACGATGCAGGAGACCCGGGTTTGATCCCTGGGTCAGGAAGATCCCCTGGAGAAGGAAATGGCAACCCGCTCTGGGATGCTTGCCTGGAGAATCCCGTGGACAGAGGAGCCTGGTGGGTTACAGTCCACAGGGTCACAAGAGTCGGACACAATTGAGCGACTAAACCACCACCCAAAATATACATACATTATATATAACATCTTGATGAAATAAAAATTCATATTGTAAGGCAAGTCAAGGAAATATTAAACATAAACTCTTCTCTGCCCTCAGCCTCCTCTCTGCCCTCTGCTGCTCTTTGTATATCTGCATTATGCCTTGACCAAACCTCCTCACCAGCAGAAAGACCTGCTCAACCATGAAGAACAACATTCTCCCAGCACTAGCAAGCCTCTTTAAAAGACAGCATTCTTTCCTAGTCTTGTGAGGGGTCATGATGACCCACCACGTCTTACTTGTAGATCTGGGCTGTGTGAATTATCTACATCACTGAACAGTCCTCTGTCTCAAAAGCAAATGTAACAGAGCTCTGACCTCTCAGGGCGGACTAGCCCTTCAAAGTTTCCAGGCTGTAATCCTCGATTTGGCTTGAATAAAATTTTCCATTCCTTTCTTAGATGGATTGATTTCTTAAAATCTGTTGATGGACAGAGTCCTGCTCACTTCTGCCACACTGCAGAGGTGTTCAGCTGTGAGTGTATCTGTACCTGCTCATTCATATTCTCTTCTGCTCTGGTCTACCACAGACCATTGAGTATCACTCCCTGTGCTACATGGACTGGTTTTTTCCTTTGATAGTATACATCCATATATCATTTATAAACATAATTACATTTTTGTTTCCTAATAATGTTTTATCCACAATTAACAATGCTACACCAGCTTCTTTTGGGTTGGCTTTTCTTCAGGTATGTCTTTTTCTATTTTACTTTTCAAACTTCCTGTGATTTAGTATCTTGGGAGTTTCTTTAATGCAAAGGTGTGGTCTTTTTTTACCCATTCTGACAGTGCATGTCTGTAAACTAGATAATGCAGTTCATTTCTAATTATTGTCATTGCTGACTCATTATTTTGTTCCTCAAATATTCAGGTACCTACAATGCGCCTAGGTGTTAGGTTCTAGGTGCTAGACTTTGACAGTGAACCAGCAAGCTGAAATCCATGGCCTCCAAAGTTAGAGTCTGATAGGGGGAAACAGACAATAAACAAATGACTAACATGTGCATTGTCCATGGATGAGAAGTCCACGTAGTTTATACAGATACTCTCCCCTTGAGGAGGTGAGCTTCCCAGCTGGCTCAGTGGTAAAGAATCTACCTGACAATGAAGGAGACGCAGGAAACATGGGTTCGATCCCTGGGTCAGGAAGATCCCCTGGAGTAGGAAATGGCAACCCCCTCCAGTATTCTTGCCTGGAAAATTCCATGGACAGAGGAGCCTGGCAGGTTACAGTCCATGGGGCCATAGAGAGTCAGACACAACAGAGGAACCGCGCACACTCACGCAAGGAGGTGGAGCTTAAGCGTGAGCAGCACATAACGACTTCCTTCCGAGGCGCAGAAGATGGAAACGGGGAAAAGAGTATTTCAGAGCAGTGTGTTGATTTCCTAGGGCCACCCTAGCAAAATACCGCAAACCCAGTGGCTTGAACAGCAGAGATGTATTGTCTCAAGTTTGGGAAGCTGGAAGTCTACAGCTAAGATATCAGCAGGGTTGGTTGCTGCTGAGGGTTGTGAGAAAAAGATCTTTTCCAGGCTCTTCTGTGTGGCTTGCAAATGGCCTTCCTCACACTCACGTGGTGTTCTTCCGGTGTAGATGTCTGTCTCCAAACTGCCCCTTTTATCATTAGGTCACTGTCATATTGGATTAGGGCTCACCCTACTGAACACATTCTAACCAGACTGCCTCTGTAAAGACCCTATCTCTAGACAAGATTGTTACTGAAAGGAATGAATGGGGGTGGGGGGGGGGGGGGTTGGCTCCTGGCCACTCAAAAGCCAGTAAACAGATCAGGTTGGTGGAAAGGAAAGTTTGCCTTATTTCAGATGCCGGCAAAGGTGGGGGGAGGGTGGCGGACCTCTGTCCCAAGGCCGACTCCACGTGCCCCGACCAAGGGCGGGTGAGAACTTTTACAAAGTGTTGGGGGGGTACCTGCAGAAACAGCACAGCCGTCTCTAACAGTCATCTTCAGATTGGTCCTCGGTGGTCTGACTGGCGTCACCTCGGTTGTTTGAGGCACAGTTAATCTTCAGTTTGGAGTGCACTCATTCCCACTTCTCTGCAGTCAGTTCTCAGAATTGTGGCAGCTCAGGTCCTGGGAACAGTCTGGTCATCTCGTAGTTTCCTTCTCCACCTGCTGTTTCAGTATCTACACGCCAGCTCACAGGATGTGGCTCAGAATACTACCTATAGCCCTTGACGAAGAACTAAAGGTCCTTGACTATGCTTAATGACTATGCTATTATTGTTTAGACTGTTTTCCTTTGTTTCAGCATTTCTCACTGCTCTGATTAAACATACTCTTTGACTAAAGTTTCCCACAGGCTAAAGGCAGGCAGGAGATGTGGCGTGGTGGGGGGCAAGGACCGTGGGGTCCTGCTCCGTCTGAAGACCACAGTATTAGGTCCCAAGGGCTGGGACTTCAACATGAGAATTTGGGTGGGGGAACAATTCAACCCATAACGGGGGTAGAAAGGAACCCACAGACAGAGGTCAGCCAGCTGATCAGGACGAGCATCAACAGTGATGAGACATGCTGATCGATGCCGTAGAGCAGGGTGAGGCTCCTGCGCTATACAAGGGCCAGGAAGCCCCTCTAGCAGGGTGATATTCGAGCCGGGAACCAAAGGAAGTGAGTGAACAAGCACGGGGTGTACTGGGGCATCCAAGCGCCAGGAAGGGTGAGAGGATGTGCAGATCCCGAGACAGGGGCTTGGTCAGCACGTTCAAGGACCTGCCGGGAGACCAGCATGACGGGGAAGGAGGGAAAGGACGAGGAACTCGGAGACGAGGGCAGAAAGGTATACGGTAAAACTGTGTTGACCTTGAGGCCAAAGGAATGGTCTCAGATGAGGAATCACTGGAAGAATTTAAACAGAACCCCTCTGGAGGCTTTCCTGACCGAGGGGGAAGACAGAGAGACCAGTCGGAGACGGTGTGAATAATCCCAGCCAGAAGCAAGCAGCGGAGCGGGGAGAAAGTGGGCAGATTGAAACCATGTTTTTGCAGGCAGATCAGACAGGGTTCACTGATGAGTCAAATGTAGGGTGTGAGAGAAAGAAGGAGCCAAAAACGACTCCCAGTCTGGGGTGTAAGTAACCGGAAGCATGGGTCTGGGGGAGGCGCGAGTTTGCAGGGCTGCAAAGCGGGAGGCTGGTCTTGCAGGTGTTAATACTGTGGCGCCTATTAGACCCTCAAGAGGTGATGCGTGGGAGGGGACGGGCCACCCCACTGCAGTTCAAAGGGGAGGGCTGCGCTGGAGATTTGAACATGGGAGTTGGCGGGCAGTTCTGAAGCCCGAAGGCTGCTTGAGAGCTCCTAGGGAGTGTTGGGAAGAGAGGGACAAGGCGCAGCTCAGAGAGTAAAGAGCCTGCCTGCCATGCAGGAGGTGCTGGAGACGTGCGTTTGATCCGCGGGTCGGGACGATCCCCTGGGGGACGGCATGGCAACCCACTCTGGTATTCTTGCCTAGAGAACCCCACGGACAGAGGAGCCTGGCGGGCTGCGGTCCATGGGGTTGCACAGGGTCAGACACGACTGAAGTGACGGAGCAGGAGGCCCAAGGACCACATCCTGGAGCCCGTCGATGGTGAGAGGCCATGGAGAGGAAGGGATAGCCCTGCGACGACGAGAGGCCGTGCAGAGGAAGGGTTAGCCCCGCGACGGTGAGAGGCCGTGCAGAGGAAGGGTTAGCCCCGCGACGGCGAGAGGCCGTGCAGAGGAAGGGTTAGCCCTGCGATGGTGAGAGGCCGTGCAGAGGAAGGGTTAGCCCTGCGAAGGTGAGAGGCCGTGCAGAGGAAGGGTTAGCCCTGCGACGGTGAGAGGCCATGGAGAGGAAGGGTTAGCCCTGCGACGGTGAGAGGCCGCGGAGAGGAAGGGTTAGCCCCGCGATGGTGAGAGGCCGTGCAGAGGAAGGGTTAGCCCCGAGACGGTGAGAGGCCGCGGAGAGGAAGGGTTAGCCCTGAGACAGTGAGAGGCCGTGCAGAGGAAGGGGCTGAGAACCAGCAGCCAGGGAGGCGGCAGGAAAACCGAGGACGAGTGGGCACGTCTCAGAGGAGAAACGCCCTCCCGAGGGGCTCGGTCCGCTGTGGAGCGCGGCAGAGGAGTCTCAGAGAGGGAGGAAAGACGGACGCTGAGCAAGCCTCCCACCCTCTCTCAGGCCACGGCACACACAGAGAGCACCAATGCTTGTGCGACCTGCAGGGACACAGACACGCTTGCCACGGATGCAGGTGGTCAGCGTGGGTCCTCTGGCTGCCCAAGGGCCTGCCCAGCGCCTCACGAGTGGAGAGGACCCGCATCTGCGCATCTGGGACCTTTCCAGGCTTGAGACTCCAGTTGGAAAACTAGACAGCTGGGCTCAGCAACAGGGGGGTCCGGGGTACACTTGACCCCAGCTGGGATGGTGGGTCATGGGAACAAGCACCTGATCGCAGGGTTTTGGGAAGATGCGAGAGGCAAGGTATGGAGACTGTGCGTGCAGCCACCTCTGCAGAGCTGTGCTGAAATGGAAACAGAAGTGGGCAGTGGCTAGAAGCATCTGATTTACTTTGGCCATCTCACTTTGGGCTATTTTCTTGATTTTTAAAAAATTTTTCTTCTTTCCTTTTGGACCGAGTGTTCTCATCCTTTTGTCCCACTCTATTTCTTTAAATGTTATGTCCTCTATTTCTGTTCTTTCAGTAGTTAAAAGATTAAATGCAGAGGTCAGCAAACATTTTATACAAAGTGCCTCATAGTAAATACTTTAGGATTTGTGAGCCATACTATTTCTGTAGCAACCACTCATGAAAACAGCCATAGAGAGCATGTAAAGCAATGGGCATGGCCATATGTCAATAAAACTTTATTTGTAAAAGCAGGCACCAGTCCTAATTTGGCTAAAGTGTCATATTTTGCAGGCTTCTGTCTGAAAGCATATGTAATAAATCACTACATTTACTCTCCTCCAAAATCATACTTCAGCCTTCAGTTCAGTTCAGCTCAGTCGAGTCCAACTCTTTGTGACCCAATGAACCACAGCACGCCAGGTCTTCCTGTCCATCACCAACTCCCAGAGTTTACTCAAACTCATGTCCATTGAGTCGGTGATGCCATCCAACCATCTCATCCTCTGTCGTCCCCTTCTCCTCCTGCCCTCAATCTTTCCCGCATCAGGGTCTTTTCAAATGAGTCAGCTCTTCACATCAGGTGGACAAAGTATTAGAGCTTCAGCTTCAGCATCAGTCCCTCCAATGAACACCCAGGACTGATTTCCTTTAGGATGGACTGGTTGGATCTCCTTGCAGTCCAAGGGACTCTCAAGAGTCTTCTCCAACACCACAGTTCAAAAGCACCAATTCTTTGGCACTCAGCTTTCTTTATAGTCCAATTCTCACATCCATACATGACTGCTGGAAAAACCATAGCCTTGACTAGACAGACATTTGTTGGCAAAGTAATCTCTCTGCTTTTCAATATGCTGTCTAGGTTGGTCATAACTTTCCTTCCAAGAAGCAAGCATCTTTTTATTTCATGGTTGCAGTTACCATCTGTAGTGATTTTGGAGCCCAAAAAAATAAAGTCTGACACCGTTTCCACTGTTTCACCATCTATGCGCCATGAAGTGATGGGACCAGATGCCATGATCTTCGTTTTCTGAATGTTGAGCTTTAAGCCAACTTTTTCACTCTCCTCTTTCACTTTCATCAAGAGGCTCTTTAGTTCCTCTTCACTTTCTGCCATAAGGGTGGTGTCATCTGCATATCTGAGGTTATTGATATTGCTCCCAGCAATCTTGATTCCAGCTTGTGCTTCATCCAGCCCAGCGTTTCTCATGATGTACTCTGCATAGAAGTTAAATAAGCAGGGTGACAATATACAGCCTTGACATACTCCTTTTCCTATTTGGAACCAGTCTGTTGTTCCATGTCCAGTTCAAACTGTTGCTTCCTGACCTGCATACAGATTTCTCAAGAGGCAGGTCAGGTGGTCTGGTATTCCCATCTCTTTCAGAATTTTCCACAGTTTATTGTGATCCACATAGTCAAAGGCTTTGGCATAGTCAATAAAGCAGAAATAGATGTTTTTCTGGAACACTCTTGCTTTTTCGATGATCCAGTGGATGTTGGCAATTTGATCTCTGGCTCCTCTGCCTTTTCTAAAACCAGCTTTAACTTCTGGAAGTTCATGGTTCACGTATTGCTAAAGCCTGGCTTGGAGAATTTTGAGCATTACTTTGCTAGCATATGAGATGAGTACAATTGTGTGGTAGTTTGAACACTCTTTGGCATTGCCTTTCTTAGGGATTGGAATGAAAACTGACTTTTCCAGTTCTGGGGCCACTCACTGCTGAGTTTTCCAAATTTGCTGATATATTGAGTGCAGCACTTTCACAGCATCATCTTTCAGGATTTGAAATAGCTCAACTGGAATTCCATCACCTCCACTAGCTTTGTTCGTAGTGATGCTTCCTAAGGCCCACTTGACTTCACATTCCAGGATGTCTGGCTCTACGTGACTGATTACACCATCATGATTATCTGGCTCGTGAAGATCTTTTTTTGTACAGTTCTTCTGTGTATTCTTGCCACCTCTTCTTTATATCTTCTGCTTCTGTTAGGTCCATACCATTTCTGTCCTTTATTGAGCCCATCTTTGCATGAAATGTTCCCTTGGTGTCTGTAATTTTCTTGAAGAGATCTCTAGTCTTTCCCATTCTATTGTTTTCCTCTATTTCTTTGCACTGATCACCGAGGAAGGCTTTCTTATCTCTCCTTGCTATTCTTTGGAACTCTGCACTCAACCGGGTATATCATTCTTTTTCTCCTTTGCTTTTCACTTTTCTCCTTTTCCCAGCCATTTGTAAGGCCTCCTCAAACAGCCATTTTGCCTTCTTGCATTTCTTTTTCTTGGGGATGGCCTTGCTCCCTGCCTCCTGTACAATGTCACAAACCTCCATCCATAGTTCAGCAGGCATTCTGTCAGATCTTGTCCCTTGAATCTATTTGTCACTTCCACTTTATAATCATTAGGGATTTGATTTAGGTCATACCTGAATGATCTAGTTGTTTTCCCTACTTTCTTCAATTTAAGTCTGAATTTGGCAATAAGGAGTTCGTGATCTGAGCCACAGTCAGCTCCCGGTCTTGTTTTTGCTGACTGTATAGAGCTTCTCCATCTTTGGCTGCAAAGAATATAATCAATCTGATTTCAGTGTTGACCATCTGGCGATGTCCATGTGTAGAGTCTTCTGTTGTGTTGTTGGAAGAGGGTGTTTGCTATGACCAGTGGGTTCTGTTGGCAGAACTCTAGTAGCCTTTACCCTGCTTCATTCTGTACTCCAAGGCCAAACTTGCTGTTACTCCAGGTGTTTCTAGACTTCCTACTTTTGCATTCCAGTCCCCTATAGTGAAAAGGACATCTTTTTGGGGTGTTAGTTCTAAACGGTCTTGTAGGTCTTCATAGAACCGTACAACTTCAGCTTCTTCAGCATTACTTGTTGGAGCATAGGCTTGGATTACCATGATATTGAATGGTTTGCCTTGGAAATGAACAGAGATCATTCTGTTGTTTTTGAGACTGCATTCAAGTACTGCATTTTGGAATCTTTTGTTGACCATGATGGCTACTCCATTTCTTCTAAGGGATTCCTGCCCACAGGAGTAGATATAATGGTCATCTGAGTTAAATTTGCCCATTCCAGTACATTTTATTCGCTGATTCCTAAAATGTTGACATTCACTCTTGCCATCTCCTGTTTGATCACTTCCAATTTACCTCGATTCATGGACCTAAGATTCCAGGTTCCTGTGCAATATTGCTCTTTACAGCATCGGACCTTGCTTCTATCACCAGTCACACCCACAACTGGGTGTTGTTTTTGCTTTGGCTCCGTCTCTTCATTCTTTCTGGAGTTATTTCTCCACTGATTTCCAGTAGCATATTGGGCACCTACCGACCTGGGGAGTTCATCTTTCAGTGTCCTATCTTTTTGGCTTTTCATACTGTTCATGGGGTTCTCAAGGCAAGAACACTTTGCCATTCCCTTCTCCAGGGGACCACATTCTGTCAGACCTGTCCACCATGACCGTCTGTCTTGGGGGGCCCCACACGGCGTGGCTCATACACTGCAGCCTTAGAAAGCTTTAAATCTGATCACCCCTCCTCACTTACCATGCTACTGGTATTTTTACTTTAGTGATTTTTTTTAATATATACTTTCAAAAAAAAACATTACCCCCACTAAGTACAGATTTGGTATTTAGTTCAATTTAGCCACGTGTTTGGCGTGTATGTTATTCACATTTCCAACGGGTCTCAGGCTTTCCTGTTAAAATAATTTTCTTTGTTTTTGAAGCACATTGTTGACGATTTCCTCCCATGTGGTTCATTCAGAGCCAATCTCTACTGTGTCTCATTCGGAGCTCATCTGCAGCTTTACTTGGTCAAGCTTTTCTCGCTCCCCCTCATGCCTCAGAAATAGTTTTACTAAGTATCTAGTTCTGATCAATAGCTATTTTTCTCAGCACTTTGAAGGTACCATTCTACTGCTTCTATCTGGTGAAAAGTCAGTTATCAGCCTAATTGGTACTCCTTTATAGGTAATCTGACTTTTCTAATCACTTTTTTTTTTTTTTCAGGGGAAAGCGCGAACGCAATCCCCCACTACCACAAATTATGCAGTCGAGTTTCCCACATTTGGGGAAATCGCAGGGGTCAGCACATCCGGAGTGCAATAGATAAGCCTCGCCCTGGGAAAACCACCTTCATGATCATGGTATCTCCCCTGCCAGGTAAGTATTCTAATCACTTTTAAGGTCATCTCTTTACACTTGATATCCTGAAATTTCAACATAACTGTCAAGGTGTATTTGCACTTTGTTTTCCTGTTGAGTTTCTGAATTTGAGGATTCACCTCTCATTAATTCTGGAAAATTCTCAGTCATTACCCTTTAAAAAAGCGTTTCTCGTTTTCCTCTCTATTGTCCTTATCTAGAATTCGCAGTTTGTTTTAGATCTTTCCACGTCATTCTCTTGACCTCCCTTTCATAATTTCTTTTGTCTTTCTGTGCTGCAGTCTGGAGATTTATTCAGCAATCTTTCAGTTCACTAATTTTCACCTGTGCCTGATCGACTCTCAACCACTGTATTTTCTATTTTGATTTTATATATTTCATCTCTACAAAGTTCAGTGCAGGGAACATGGGTTCGATCCCTGGTCCAGGAAGATTCCACATGCCACGGAGCAACTAAGCCCGAGAGCTACAACTACAGAAGCCCCCACCCCTGAGAACCCCAGCTTCACAACAGGAGAAGCCACCCCAACGAGAAGCAGCTGCCCCACAAAAAGAGTGGTCCCCGCTCACCGCAGCTAGAGAAAGCCCACGCAGAAGCCAAGACCCAGCATAGCCAAAATAAATAAATCAATCCTTAAAAAAAACAAACAAAACTGTGTTACATCCATACAAACTGCTGATACACACGACACGGAGGAATCTCAAATACACCATGCTAACTAGAAAGAGGCAGACACAAAAGGTGACCTAGTATATGATTCCACGTATATGACATACTGAAAAAGGCAAACCTAGAAGGAAGAAAACAGATCCATGCTCTGCAGGGGCTGAAGATGAGAAAAGAGGTTAAAGGAAGACACTGGGAGATTTGAGGGGAGATGAAATTCCTGTAAATCTTGATTATGATGGTGAATATGCTTTGTCGAAACTCAAAGAACTTTATATTTAAAAAGGTGGATGCTACTGTATGTAAATCTGACCCGGACTTGAAGACCAGCAAAGCTCCAGTTTGCAGGACTCTTTCAGGGGAGCTGCCAGCTCCGGGCTCACAAACCTCTCCTGACTTCTGCACACTTTCTTTTCTATTTATTATTTTTTTATTTTTAAAACTTGTTTATCTAGTTTTTGCTTTGGAGTGCTTCTAATTTCTTGCCAGCCCAGTCATGCATTTTAAAGCATTCTTTTAGGGGATCTCCCTGGTGGTCCAGTGGTTAAGACACCACACTCCCAAAGCAGGTGCCGGGTTTGAATGCTGGTCAGGGAACTAGACTCCACATGTTACAACTAAGAGCTCACGTGATGCCACAAAAGACTCTGAAGATTGAGGATCCCGAGTGCCGCAACGAAGACCCAGCGGCAGCCAAATAAATGAATAAATCTTAAATAAAATATAATCCACATTCTTTTAGATCTTCTGCCCAGAGGATCAGCCCAGTGAGGGAGATGCCGCCTTTATCCTCAAAGGGCTGCTAGTCCAATGACGGAGGAGAGAGCCAGCCAACAAGGAAGAGCCTCCTCCCAAGCTCTGTCCACGGACAGCAGCTCCTCCAGACGATTCGGGGCATCCTGGACCTGTGAGATCACATAACTTTTTCGTGATGACAGTAATGGCTGTAATTAACTGGCAAAAAATAACCACAAAAAATGTGATGCATAGCAGGCAGCTGGCTCGGCTTGTGGGCAGGAAGGTGGCACTGCGTGACTCAGGGCACCGCGCTGCGTGCCAGCAGGGCAGGCTGGAGGGGCAGGCGGCCCAACCCGGCTCCACAGAGAGGTCTGGAGGGGGCGGGCAGGCAGCGAGGCGGGGCACGCCAGGGAGGGGCCTGGCTCAGCGCGAGTCAGTGGCCAGTGCTCCTCCCACCAGGGGAAGAAATGCCCGCAGCATCCATCTCACTGGCAACTCTGGTGCCGAGTGCTCACAGGGCCAGACATGGAGCTCACCCACTCGCCAGCGTGGCTGCGTGGGATCCTCTGCCCCTATTCCACAGCACCCGTCTTACGTGGTGGCTTGAAGGATCCAGTTAGCTGCACTTGTAAAGCACTTGGCACTGGGGCCGTGACTCAGTGAATGCTGGCCTTGTCATCACCACCCCCATTAAACAGATGAGGTAACTGAAGCCCAGTACTGATAAGGGACTAGCCCATGGCCACACAGCTACCAGGCTGCAGAACTGGGTGTGCCTGGCTCTAAAGCCTCACAGGACAGCCTTTCTGGAGCGAGTCATAGCTACACAGAATTCTCTTGGCATCAAAGAGGGGCTACCATTAAAATATCCAAAGACGGCAAAGTGGTTCCCCTGGACCTTCTCCACCAGCTCTTTGCATCTCTACCCTGTCCTCAGTGTCAAGCACCCGTCCCTGCATTTTGTTTCCCAGCTCTAAACACCTCCTCCAGGCAGCCTCCCTCGATTCCCCCACCTTCCTAGTCTCAAAGCACAGGACGGACTCCACGCCATGCGCTGCTATTGTCCAGTCGCTCAGTCGTGCCCAACTCTCTGCGACCCCACGGACTGCAGCACACGAGGCCTCCCTGTCCTTCATCTCCCGGAGCTTACTCAAACTCAAGTCCATCGAATCGGTGATGCCATCCAACCGTCTTATCTTCTGTCGTCCCCTTCTCCTCCTGCCTTCTATCTTTCCCAGCATCAGGGTCTTTTCTAATGAGTTGGCTCTTCGCATCAGGTGGACAAAGTATTGGAGCTTCAGCATCAGTCCCTCCAATGAACACCCAGGACTGATCTCCGTTAGGATGGACTGGTTGGATCTCCTTGCAGTCCAAGGGACTCTCAAGAATCTTCTCCAACACCACAGTTCAAAAGCATCATTTCTTTGGGATTCAGCCTCCTTTTAATGAGGGCCTATTTGATACCAGGCACTGCCTGAGGTTCTGGGGATGTCGCAATGAAAGAGCTAGCCAAGTCCCTGCCCTCGTGGGTCTGACATTCTAATGGAGAGAAGGAAAAATAAACAAGTTTTAGGATAGTTAAGGTAACTGCAGGCTGTGATTAGGTCTATGAAGGACTCAAATAGGAAATGTTTCCTTTTTTTAAATTTATCTATTTTAATTGGAGGCTAATTACTTTACAATATTGTAGTGGTTTTTGCCATACGTTGACATGAATCAGCCATGGATTTACATGTGTCCCCATCCTGAACCCCCTCCCACCTCCCTCCCATCCCATCCCTCAGGGTCATCCCAGTGCACCAGCCCTGAGCACCCTGATTCATGCATCGAACCTGGACTGGCGATCTGTTTTACATGTGATAATATACATGTTTCAATGCTATTCTCTCAAATCATCCCACCCTCGCCCTCTCCCAGAGAGTCCTACACATCTGTGTCTCTTTCACTGTCCTGAACATAGGGTTATTGTTATCATCTTTCTAAATTCCATATATATGCATTAATATACTGTATTGGTGTTTTTCTTTCTGACTTACTTCACTCTGTATAGTAAATGTCTCTTAGACAAGGAAACATTTAAGCTGAAGCCTCAGGGATAAGAAGGTCCAGATATTGTCAGGAACAGAGTGCTCCAGGCAGCAGGAAAGGCTTGTGCAAAGCCCTGGGGTAGGAAACAGCCCAGAGGGTTTAGGAGGCCACAGGGAGAGGCCTGTGGCTGGAAGATGGTGGGGGAGGGGTGCGTAGAAGATGGAAGTGACAGGCGGGGGCTGGGTCACGCCGGGGCCCCTGTGGCTTTGACTCTGAACGTGGTGGAAATCACTGTGGGGTTCTGAGCGGGGGATGCCAGGCTCCCCCCAGCGGGGGATCCCCCCTGGGGATCCCAGGGGGGTGGGTTCCAAAGAGGCAGGATAGGAAAAGGGAGGACGCAGGGGTCCAGGTGGGACTGATGGGGCCTGGACTAGAGCAGGGGCAGGGAGGCGGTGGGAGGACCCAGGGCTCCCCCCTCTCTCTCTGCTGACCCCTCATGACACCCATCCCTCCTCTGGGTTTACTTCCCAACTGCAAACACTGCTTCCAGGAAGCCCTCCCTAATTCTCACAGCCCCTCTTGTATCTGAAAGGGCCCTTCCCCATCCACGTCACTGGCTGGATCACTGTCTTGGAGCTGCACGCCCCCTCCTCACCCAGGGTCACCCCCTACATCTATGGTGTCAACAGCTTTAGCTCGGGGTGGAGCCCAAGACTGGAGACAATTCCTAAGACGCAAGTTTAGAACCGACCATCTCCAGAGGACATCTGATTTCCCCAAATCCCTCTTAATACCCTCCACCTGCAGCTCTGGATCCGAAAGGCTTAGGAATGGACTTGCAGAGGACGGGGCCTCCCACATTGACGCCCACCTAGTCCCCTCCCCATCCCCCCCCCACCCCCAGCGCCGATCCTGACAGCCCTCCCTCCAAACCCTCACTCTCATCTTTCCCTGCCTCCTTCATTCTCCCAGTAGACACTTAGCGAGCACCTACTGTGTGCTAGTTCTGAGCACCTACTGGGTGCTGGTTCTGAGCCCCTACTGTGTGCTGGTTCTGAGCCGGCCCCCAGGATCAGCAGGAACCAGTGCACAGCCAGGCCGCACAGTCTGGGGGGGCAGATGATGACAAGGATGGTGGTGATGAGGTGACGACGGGGATGATTAGTCCAGCTTGCTGAGGGCTCACTGTGTACCCAGCACGGCGCTAACCACTTAGAGTGCATTAACTCATCTAATCCTCATAATAGCCCGGTGAGGTGACAGTAATTATTTTAATAAGGGGTAACACTTACTACTTATTAAGTACCAGACACTGTTCTAAATGCTTTGCAGGTGTTAGCCCATTCAAGGTGGTGCCATTACCCCCATTTTACAGGTGAGGAAACTGAGGCACAGAGACGTCTAATAACTTGCCAAGGTCACACGGCCAGTGTTTGGCATAGCCAAATGCATTTGCAACTGTGGCTGAAAGCAGGTGTGCTATGGGACACAGAGGAAAAAGGAGCCCGTTCCTCCTGGGCAGATCGAGGAAGACTTCAAAGAGGAGGTGACTTTTAAATCTTACAGGATTAACAGGGTTTTGCCAGGTGGGTGGGAGGGAAAGGGCATTCCAGGCAGAAGGTCAGTGGAGCAAAGGCCAGAAGGATGATTAGGGCCGAGGCGTAGGTCAACTTGGCTAGAGGGTCAGGTGGGGATGCTTGGATTCGAGAGATGCGGAGAAGCCAGCTGGCAAAGGGCCCTGGGAGTCATGCTGAGAGGCTTGGATTGATCCTGGGGGCAACAGGAAGCTACCGTTCCCTCCCCTCTCTCTAACCTGCTAACACTAACTTCCAACCCTTCTGGATGCAGAAGAGATAAACCTTCCTTAAATGAGGCCCACTCAGCACCCTCACCCGCCCCCACCCCGGTCTTATTACGCTCCAGAAGCGTCCACGGTGGCCTCAGACCACCACACTGCCACCTCCAACACGGTGTGGGTTTCACCCTTCCAGCCCGCTTCCCTGAGCCTCATCCCCCGCCCAAATGCTGTCCTTCTCGCGTCCATCTGTCCACAGCCTGTTCCTCCCCTGGGTTTGGCTGAGGAACCCCCTCCACCAGAAAGCCCTCCTGGATCACACTAACCCACGTGAGTTTCCGTCTTAACTCTTCCCGCTTGCACATCGCTTGGCGTCCTCATCACGGCTGGAACAACGGACTGTCAGCCTGCTTCTTACCAGTCCTGTCTCTTCAGCTGGAATGTGAGATCCTGACGGGTCGAGATCATATCCTATAGCTCAGTGTGAAAGGTGGGCACTGCGTTCTGAACGCTGTGCCGGGCGGCATGACCGTGTGAGGCTGTGCTCCGAGCTCACGTATGCCTTCAGTCGTCCTGCAGTTTGAGGAAGCCGAGGCCCAGGGAGATGAAGGGGCTCCCCTGCGCTGGCCCGAAGTCTGACTCCAAATCCCGGGTAAGGAGCGTTTTCTCACCTGCGTCCCACCCTCCCGGGTGGGGGCCAGCAGACGCTCAGTAGAGAATCAGAGTAGGACCCAGAGGCTGGTCCCCTTCCGCACTGGGGCCTGCTTCAGCGCTGTTCCCGCTTCCTCCCCACTTCAGAGGAGATGGGGTCCCGTAGGACTGCCGGCTGCGTTCCGAGTCACTGCCACGGACATTGGCTGACAACAGCACTGCGGTCTGGGCGGCCCGCAAGTCCCCAGGAGCTGGAGGCTGAGACTCGGAGGTTCTGAGTTCCTCTATCAGACGCTGGCCTGGACTCATCCTAAAAGGCTGTGGACAGGAGCCTGAACTGAGTCCCCAAAGGACCCAGCGGGGTGACAGGCGAGAGCCCGCATCACTTGCAGCCAGGCGATCCTAATCACACCACCGAGTCACAGCGGCCCCGTGGGAAAGAGCCTGCCTACCAGTGCAGGAGACCCGGGTGTGATCCCTGGGGCTGGAGGACCCCTGGAGGAGGAAATGGCTACCCACTCCAGTATTCTTGCCTGGACAATCCCACGGACACAGAAGCCTGTCCAGCTACAGTCCATGAGGATGCAATTAGTTGGACACGACTGAACAATTGAGCCACAATCATAATCACCTTTGGCATGCATCGGGCACTTCCTGTGTGCCAGGCGCCGGCTGTGCTAAGCCCCTTACAGGAATTCCTCATTCCTCCTCCCAACAGCCTTGAGAAGTCAGTAACATGACCAAAGCCCATTGCACAGATGAGGATGCTTCGTGTATTTATTCCACCATCCGGTCACCCACTGAGCACCCACTGCATGCCAGGCATGGAACCCAGAACTGGGGTAAAAAACATGTGCAAGAGGCACCCAGCCCCGCCCTGCAGAGCATACAGCCTGAAGGGGGCCTGGTGAAAGGTCCCTGGGGGCAGGAGGGGCAAAGGCCCCACTAATTGCTAAGGGTGAGGAAGGGGAAATGACTCCGCAGGTCAAAAACGGAGCATGGGGAACTGCCGTGAACGGGAGCTCGTGCATCCTGTTGAGCGCGTCCCAGAGGAGATGCCCCGTGAGCAAGTGGACACGCGCCCCGGGAGCTGCTATCACAGAGGGGCAGCTGGGCCTTGCTGAGTGTCCCATCCCGGCACCCTGTGAGGGCGAGGAGAGGAGGTGCCAGCCGAAGCAGCAGGAAGGGGACCAGGAAGCTGCCAGGGCCCCCGGCCCCGGAAGGGCGCAGCGCAGTCAGAGCCGCCGTGCAGTCAAGAGCTTACCTCCGGCTTTGGCAGCAAGGACTTCCTCGGAAGGCGCTCTTCTGGGGGCACCAAGGGCTGACAGTAGGGATGGAGCTGGCCAGGACAGGAGCCAGAGTGGAGGGGGGCTGTGGGACCACGTTTCCCAAAGTGAGGGCTCCCTGGTGGCTCAGCTGGTAAAGAATCCGCCTGCCATGCGGGGACCCCGGTTTGATTCCTGGGTCAGGAAGATCCCCTGGAGGAGGGAACGGCTCAGTCCAGTCGCTCAGTCGTGTCCGACTCGGCGACCCCATGAACCGCAGCACGCCAGGCCTCCCTGTCCATCACCAACTCCCGGAGTTTGCTCAAACTCATGCCTATCGAGTCAGTGATGCCATCCAACCATCTCATCCTCTGTCACCCCCTTCTCCTTCCGCCTTCAATCTTTCCCAGCATCAGGCTAAAGGGAACAGCTGCCCCCTCCAGTATGCTGGCCTGGAGAATCCCATGGGAATCTGGACGCAAAGAGTCAGACACGACTAAGCAACTTTCACTCGCTAGTTGCTTGCTTCCCAAACTGAAGCTCCTCTGGGTCTGGAGGCCGAGGGGACTGAGTCACGGAGGGACAGAGACTGTCCAGGGCTCTGGCCTCCCCGGCGGATGGGGACACTGAGGCCCAGAGGCAAGGAGTGCGCCAAAGCCGCGCGGGGGGCCGTGAGCCACTGCAGAGCCGCTCCTGAGTCACGGGCCCCCGCGTGCGCTGCGGCTTTCTCCTGGGGCCTGTCATGTCCTCGACACGCGTCTCCCGGCCACCGGGCAGGTACCCACGGGCTTGCTGCCGAGACCCCAACAGGCAGGAGGAGGTGAAGCGGGAGGGACCGGCTGTGGCCTTGGCCGCTGGCCAGCTCCCTGCTCCCTTCCCAGGGCCCGTGCTGGCATCTGAGCGCCCCTCCGGAGCAGCAAGGGCGCTGCTAAGCCCCCCTCACTGGGCTGGGGTCTGCTCCAAGGCCAGGCCTGTGTCTCTGCAGCCGCATCAGGAACGCCCCGGGACTCCCCCACTCAGACTGGCGACTCTGCCTGAACAGAAGCTTCTCCAGGATGGACCGTATGTCTCCCATGACTTAGGAGCTCCTGGAGCCACTGCTCTGGGAGACCAGTCAGCTCTGCTAAACGAACCCCGGTCTATTTGGGGTTGGGAACGAATTCAAGTGCATCCCTGGTGACCCAGACAGTAAAGACTCCGCCTGCAATGCAGGAGACCGGGGTTCAATCCCTGGGTCAGGAAGATCCCCTGGAGAAGGGAGAGGCTACCCACGCCAGTATCCTTTCTTGGAGAATCCCATGGACAGAGGAGCCTGGTGGGCTGCAGTCCGTGGGGACGCACAGAGTCGGACACGACTGAGAGTGAACTTGAATGCAAGTGGTGTCCTGGAGCCACGTCCAGGGCCTCCTCCCGCTGCCGGCCCAGGGCTGAGAGTTAGCCAGCCGCCAGGTCACCCTGGCCGGGGTGAGCCTGCGGCACGGCCACACCTCACCCTGGACCTGAGGCAGCTTCCTTAACTCACCAGCCGCCTGCCTCGTGGGGCTGGTGAGAATGAATGACATAATGCTTGTCAGGTGCTTAATGTGGGGCCGGCACACGGTAAATGGTGCCATTATCATCACTATGAGGAGAGTCACGGGAGGTGACCGCACCTCAGCGGTGCCCGGCGCTCCACAGTTTACAATGCACTTCCATCTGTGGTCGCCGGGAGCCTCGAGGGGCCAGCGCGGTGTCTCAGATGGAGGCTCCAAAGGTCCACGCTCCCTTCCTGGAGTCATGGAGCCCGGCCGCCTGGCTCTGGCCTCATTATCCTGACCCACCAGCGGCTCGGCATCTGTACAGCATCTGAGTATTACAGGCTGGGTGCCTGGAGCACGTTACTCCACCTCTCTGAGCCTCAGTTTCCTCATCTGTAAAATGGGGGCAAGAGTAGTACCTCTCTCACAGGCTTACTGTGAAGAGTAAATGACACGCGTCTTCAAAGGGCCCAGAACAGGGTCTGGCAGAGTCGGGGCTATTTCCTTTTTTCAGGGAGGGGGGCACACCATGCAGCTTATGAGATCTTAGCTCCCCAACCAGGGATCAAACCGGGGCCCCTGCAGAGGATGCAGAGTCCTACCCACTGGACCACCAGGTGGTACCCCCACCGCCCCGGTGAATGCAAATTTGGGTTGTGCCCTTAAAAAAACAAAAGAAACGAAGGAAGGAAGGAACCTGCCCCCTCCTCCCCCTTGCTCCCTTCTCAGGAGATGGAATACAGATATAACAGAGGGACATGGGGCAGCCAGATTCGACCAAGAGGGAGAAGACAAATACTGGGGAAGCAGAGCAACAAGACAGAAGGACTCTGGGGCTCAGCCTGCCAGTCAGCTCCCGGCCACTCCTGTGCGTTCTGCCCCCTCCTCTGCTGTGAAAGCCTTTCGTCACGGGGTCGCCAAGAGTCAGACACGACTGAGCGACCGAACCGATGTCACAAGCCTCTTCTGACGTTTGTTACTACTACAAATGGCAACTGATACAAGCCAGGGTAGCCCCACCAAAAGGGAACTTTGTGAACACTGATGTCTCTTTCATTTTTTTCCCTCTTACATCCATGTAGGTGAATATGCAACAGGTGCAGATTTCCCAGGCTACAAATGCAGGTGTGCAAGAAATGCAGCTTTATTTTGCTGCAACGAACACAATTTACGTCTCATGCTCCTTGTTTCCTGCTGGTAGAACCCCAAACCACCCAGTGCGTAAGGTCGGTCACCTCAGATCAATTCCAGCGAGGATGTGTCTGCCTTCAGCAAAGTGGGGTGAGCTCCTCCAGGCCAGGGCTCCTCCTCCCCCTTCCTCACCCCTCTGTCGTTTCCGGCAGCATTTCGGTTCTGCTTAATAACTGAAACAGCATCACAGTATCACTGACCGAAGCCAGGCCGCCTGGTATTTGGGTAGGATCAGAGCTGGATGTCACGCCGTGTGACTCATGAGAGATCTGAGTGATCCGCACTCCTGCCTGGTTTCCAGCTGTGGAGTCTCAGGGGCCTGGGCCCAGCGTCACCTCATCGTGACCCCAGCGCCACTACACACCTTCCTGGGAGGTTCCTGGGCTCCAGACCCCAGCTGAGGTTGGAGCAGGCAGACTGATCCCAGGCAGCCCTCCCATCATCTCGGCTTCCTGGGTTCCAGGCGCATGTCTTCTCTGATCTCAAATTCCCAAACTCCTGGGCCCCCTCCCCTGCCCTCGGAGCCCCTCTCCAGGGAACAAGGGTTGGAAGCGGTGCAGTCTCCTGACTCTCCCTGCTGCATACAGCGAGGCTGTTTCCATTGCTTTTGCCCTGGTCCCCAGGACCGGCTCCCCTGCCCTGGGTCAGGGAGGCCTCATGTCTGGGCTCAAATGCAGGAGGGTCGGGGGTTGGAAGGAAGTACAGGGCAGCACAAGCTCCCTTTCAAGAGATGCTGCTCACCCCTCCCTCTTTATTCCTGCCCACACGGAGGACACCATAGTGGGAAAATGTGGTCCCCAGCAAGTCTAAGTTGAAAAATGATTCTGAAAAGTCAGACTCTGAATGTGAAGATGTTGGAGGAATATCTTGACTAATACATTTCACTTATATCTTCCTTTAATGTATGTATAAGACCAACTGATAATAAAGAACATTGCCTGAAAGAGCTCTTTTGGTAAGAATAAAACAAAACCTAAGAGATACTGAAGCCTTGTGTCCTGGTTTGGTTGGTGGCCTTTTTTCTTTATTTATGGTATGAAAATATTGGTGTTGGACAATTGATGGAGACTTAGATTTGATGAGCTTTGGTTGCTTCTAATATTCTCCCCATTTTGCAGATGAGGAAACTGAGGCCCAGAGAGGTGCAGTCAAGGTCATGTAGCCAGCAGCAGGGGGGATGGGACATGAAATTTAGCCACAAGGCCGTTCTGCTTCTATGGGGCATCCTTCCCTTTCCCTGTCCAGTTTTATCCTCATAGTCTCCTTTGCTGTTCATGAACATCTCATAAGGAAGACAAGAATCAAGATGGTGGACTTCCCTGCTGGTACAGTGGATAAGAATCCGTCTGCCAATGCAGGGGACACGGGTTCCATCCCTGGTCCAGGAAGAACCCACAAGTGTGGAGCACCTAAGCCCGTGGCCACAACCACTGAGCCCCACTCTGCAACAAGAGACACCCACACACCGCAAGGAAGAGGAGCCCCTCCACTTGCTGCAACTGGACAAAGTCTGAGCCCAGCAACAAAGAGCCAGCACACCCCAAACTTAATTAATAATAAAAGAACCAAGGCAGGGATGACCTCTGTTTCAGAGCTAGGAAAACTGAGGTCCACTGGAGAAACGTGAATTGGCCCCAGGGATCCAGCTAAGGAAGAGTGAAACTAGCTCTAGACCCAGGTCTCCTACGGGGAGGGCCCTGCCCATGTCCAGGGATACGCCCCACACTTGTGGACCGCCCTCTGCCACACACACACACCACACCCCCAAATGCACATAGGCACCCAGACACAGATACACGCAGAGCAGGGCTGGCTTCATCTAGGGACACAAAACCATTGCCCGGCCCCACACTCCACACCGCTCCCTGGGCGGCAGCGCCAGGCTGCTGGCGGGGAAAGTGGAACCACAGTGCTGTGGTTAATCCTCCTCCCCATTACAGCAATGGTTTGGGAAGGGCCTGTTGGCTCCTGGAACCAGGAAGAGCAACATCAAACACGGCTCCTGAGTGTGCCAGAAGGAAGGCTGTTTCATTAGCCAGGAGGCGGCTACTGCATGGGGAGGGGAGAGGCCACGGGTCTAAGCAGAGAGAAGCGGAGGCTTGGGCGTCAAGGCCCAGCGCCGCAAATCTGTGGCACTGAAGACGTCACTCCCCACCCCACGACTGGCCCCTCTGGCATCCGCATCTTTTAATAATCATAACGACAACCTGTATACATGGGGACCTCTGGGCCTTTGGTCAGGGATCACCTCTGTCCTGCCCATCATCAGAGCTCCAGCGTGAGGCCTGGCACATGGTCAGTGCTTAATAAATGATGGCTGAACAACTGGATGGCCACCTCTTCCTATTCACACAGCTTGTAGAAAGCTCTTCGCATTTGATTTCATGATCCTGGAGTTAGTATGCCCATTTTAGAGGTGAGAAAACTAAGGCTCAGAGCAGCTGAGACAAAGCACAAGCTGGGTCATCAACCTGTGAGCTACTTCTCCCCAGCTTTACACTATTCGACCTTCATTTCCTCTTCCCCCAGCTTCTTTTTCATTTCAACACCCCTACACACACACACACACACACACACACACACACACATCATACTGTCCGTACATACAAACATGTCTGTTGCTCAGACTGTCACAGCAAAGCTGTCTATCTTTACAAGGAGGACATGAAGAGGAGGAGGGTGATGCCATCGACTCCTCAACATTCAACCTCCCTTCCTAATAGGACCCTGAATTTGCCAACTTGCTGCTTTGGGAGGAATTATCATCACTCCACCCTCAGCTTCAGAGGCAAGTGCTAATTAACCAAAGCCACTTAGCATGTCTTATTCTCCTGGCCACAGGTATTGATTGGGAGGTGGACAGATGACCCGAGGCAGGTTGATCAAGGCCAACAAGACCCCCTTCCAGTACTTTTTTGAGCCACTAGGTAACATTTTTTTTTTTTTTTTTTGCTACTGCATTTGAATCTAGAAACAGAGTCCCAGAAACTACTTAAGCCATCTTAGGAATACAAGGGCAGAGTCTGACTGAGCATGGAGCTAATGTTGAGGCTGTATTGAGCACATATGAGCTGCTGGATCAAGCTGTACCTGAAGGTTAGCCTACCTCTGGCTTTTCAGTACCATGAGCCAATAAATTCCCTTTATTAGTGGAGTTGGGTTTTCTACAACTTGTAACTGCAGAAAAGTATCCGAACAACTATAAACAGTTTCAGTGAGATCTCCACAATAAATGCAATGACTGCTTCATGGGTCCGCAGAACTCCGCTTGTCATCAAGGCGGACGGCAGCAGAGCAGGAAGCGGGTGTGAGGACTCTTCCTCCAGCTCCTTCCACACTTCTCTCCACAGTTCTGTTAGATAGTGACCTCGAGGCTTTACCTCCAATGCGGATCTAGGGTGAAGGCCCAGAAGCTGTTCTATAAGCATGGAGCTCAAGAAACCGCAGCAGAGGACCCCGGGCTAGTCTCCCCAGCCCCACCTGAAAAGAGCCACATGGACAAACAAGTCCCTGTCTCTCCCGCAATCTTGGTAGAAAGACCAGCTCTCCACGGGCAATGGCGATACTTACGGTCTCATCCTTCCATCTCATCTTCCACTCTGTCCTCCACTAATCATATCCACTAACTACCTTCTGAGATGTCAAAGTTTCTCAAATGACTTATCAATTTAGAAGTTCCTGGGGCTTCCCTGGTGATTCAGTGGTTAAGCCTTTGCCTTCCAATGTAGAGGGTGCAAGTTTGATCCATGGTCAGGAGCTAAGATCTCACATGCCTCTTCAATAAAGACTTTAAAAGTGGTCCACATCAAAAAAAATAAAAAATAAAAAAAATTAAATTAAAGAAAAAAAAGGTTCCCTGAAACCTTCAAACAAACCTCACTCAGTCAAGAGGAGTTAGAACCAACAGCAGCAGCAGAGGGTGGAGTGAGGCCACTGGGATGGGGGTTCGGGCTCAAGTCCTGGCACTGCTGCTCCTGGGGTGCGAGGCTTTGGGCAGATCACATGGCCCCCTTTGTGGGAGGCAAAGTAACAGTCCTTCAAACACACCTGCATCTTAATCCCCCGAACCTATGAAGACGGCGAAAACTAGAGATGATGAGATCACCCTGAATTATCTAAGTGGCTTTCCCTGGTGGCTCAGATGGTAAAAAATCTGCCTGCAGTACAGAAGACCTAGGTTCAGTCCCTGGGTCGGGAAGATCCCCTGGAGAAGGAAATGGATACTGATGCCAGTATCCTTGCCTGGAAAATCCCATGGACACAGGAGCCTGGCGGGCTAGTCCACGGGGTCGCAAAGAGTCAGACACGACTGAATGACTCACACACACACACATAATCTAACCAAATGAGCAGTTAAAAGTGGAGAAGTCTCCCCGGCTGTGATCAGAAGGAGACGTGACTACAGAAGAAGGGCCGGAAAGACAGAGCTGCTGGGGCTTCCTGGTGGTCCAGTGGCCACGACTCCACACTCCCAAGGCAGGGGCCCAGGTTCCATCCCTGGTCAGGGCCGCAGCTACAAGACACACCATTGCTGACTTTGGAGCTGAAGGAAGGAGGCTGTAAGCCAACACAAGTCAGTGGCCTTGAGAAGCTGGACAAGGCAAGGAAACAGATGCTCCCCCAGAGCCTCCTGAAAAGAATGCAGCCCTATCGACAGTTTAAATTCAGCCCAACGAGACTCATGTCAGGACTCAGACCTCCAAAACTCCACGAGGATCCGTGGTGTTGCTCAGCCGCTGGGTTTACGGCAATTCGCTGGAGCGCCCACAGGACCTAATGCAGACCCTGAGCCCCAGTTTGCTCATCTGGGACACAGGTAAGAGCCCCGAACTTCCGGGAGCCTGGGGGAGCTAGAGGCTGAGAGCTCAGCCCTGAAACCCCTAAGCCCAAGGTTCAGACCCAGACCGACGCAGGAGTCCAAACTCTCACCCCAAGTTGGACGGCCCTGGGAAAGCTGTCCCGCACCTCGTGAGGCACCGCCCCGACACTTCTGGACCTTGGATCTGGAGCTGCCTGGCCAGGTCAGGCCTGGGTGGCAGGGATTTAGGGAGAGTCTTGGGAGGGGCCGAAGTCCTGGGCAGGGCCTGGGTGCTGGCCCAGGAGTCAGGGGCCGTCTGGGAGTCGGCGGAGGGGAGCGACGCCCCGAGTCTCAGCCCCTCACGCCTTCTATCAGCTCTGGTGGACCCTCTCTCCAGGGAGCAAGCAAAGGAGAGTCTGTCCCCAACTCAACCGAGACCCAGGTTAGCCTCCCTTCTCCCCAGTTCTTTCACTAACCACTGTCCCCAGAGGCTTCATAAAGAGGGAATGGGGTCACACAGTGGGGCAGAAAGATAAAACCAAATGCCAGGTTGGCCCCCTACCGGCTGGAAGAACTCGAACCAACGATGTTGTCTCTATGAGCCTCCTCATTGTCTCTCCTCAGAAAAATGGGGACAAGGACGTCCCTGGTGGTCCCATGGTGAAGAATCTGCCTTCCCCAGCTGCCTGGTTGGAGATGGGCGAGTCAAGCTCATTACACTCAGGGCAGCGGGCTAATGATTTGTCCACTTTAATAAAAACAGATTTTGGTAATGTTAAAAAAAAAAACAACAACAATCTGCCTTCCAGTGTAGGGGACCCAGGTTCGATCCCTGGTCGGATAGCTGAGGTCCCACACGCCATGGAGCAACGAAGCTCACGCCCCACAAATACTGAGACTTAGCACCCCAACGAAGAGCCCCCGCGCTGCAGCGACTGAGCCCCAAGCTCCAGAGCCGAGTGCCGTGACCGGAAGGAGGCCGTGCACAGCAATGAAGGGCCCGGGCAGCCAAAATTCAAAACAAAAGGAAAGAAAAATGGAGATCAGAAGAGTACCTAGACAACGTGTTAAAAAGTGGAGACATCACTTTGCTGATAAAGGTCCATCTAGTCAAAGCTACGATTTTTTTCCAGTGGTCATGTACAGATGTGAGAGTTGACCATAAAGAAGGCTGAGCACCGAAGAATTGATGCTTTTGAATTGTGGTGCTGGAGGAGATTCTTGAGAGTCCCTTGGACTGCAAGGAGATCCAACCAGTCAATTCTAAAGGAAATCAGGTCTGAATGTTCATTGGGAGGACTGTTGCTGAAGCTGAAACTCCAATTCTTTGGCCACCTGATGCGAAGAGCTGATTCCTTGGAAAAGACCCTGATGCTGGGAAAGACTGAAGGCGGGAGGAGAAGAGGATGACAGAAGATGAGATGGTTGGGTAGCATCTGCGCTCAATGGACATGGACTAGACGGAATTTCAGGAGAGAGTGGAGGACCAAGGAGCCTGGTGTGCTGCAGTCCACAGGGTCACAAATAGTCAGACACAACTCAGCGACTGAGCAACAGCATCAACCTTACTACTAAAGCTGTTAATTTAGCACTACATGAATAATCACATCAAGTATTCAGCAAGGATTAGAAACATAGTAAGTGTTAAATAATGGTTATCATTAAGTACCCACCTTTAAGTACCCACCCCCTACACACACACACAAAGGAGAAAGATATAATTTCTAGGTCAGCACAGTCAGACCTGACAAGTGCTTATTAATGACCTATTCTGTTGTTGTTCAGTAGCCCAGTGGTGTCTGACTCTTTGTGATCCCGTGGACTGCAGCGCACCAGGCTTCCCTGTCCTTCACTATCTCCTGGAGTTTGCTCAAACTCATGTTCATTGAGTCGATGGTGCCATCCAACCATCTTGTCCTCCCTTCTCCTCCTACCCTCAATCTTTCCCAGCATCAGAGTCTTTTCCATTGAGTAGCCTCGTCTCTTCAAGTGGCCAAAGTACTGGAGCTTCAGCTTCAGCATCAGTCCTTCCAATGAGTATTCAGGATCAATTTCCTTTAGGATTAACTGCTTTGATCTCCTTGCTGTCAAGGGACACTCAAGAGTCTTCTCCAGCCCCACAGTTCAAAAGCATCAATTCTTCAGCCTTCTTTATGGTCCAACTCTCACATCTGTACATGACGGCAGGAAAAACCATAGCTTTGACCACACAGACCTTTGTTGGCAAAGTGATGCCTCTGCTTTTTCATATGCTGTCTAGGTTGGTCACAGCTTTTCTTCCAAAGAGCAAGCGTCTTTTAATTTCATGGCTGACTGCATGTAAGGCCCAATCAAACCCTAATAGAAACTGGAGGACACACATCCTTTCCCTTCCGGGGGACTCGGCCTTAGGGAACCAGGAGACCAGAATTCACAGCGAAGCGGACCAGGGCTCAGAGCGGAGCTTCCTGGGAAAAGACAGCAGACGGCAGCCAGCAGTCGCAGAGGGCAGCAAAGGTGGGATGAGAGAGGCCCTGGTGCTTGGCAGCCATTTATGGAGTCCATGCTCCATCCCAGACACGGTCCACTGCTTAAACGTTTAGGTGCTATAATCCTCACAACAGCTCTTAGAAAGCACGCTATTATTATACCCATTTCATAGGCAAGGAAACTGTGCCCAGAGTAACCTTCCCAATCTTGGGCGCTGGTAGGAGGCAGCCAGGGTCTACAGGCAGGTCCTGGCACTCCAGCGCTCCTCAGACTTCAGCACGCACTGGAGTTTTCTGGGGATCTTGTTAAAATGCTCTCTGGCTCAACAGGGCTGGCCGGAGAGACAGCCACCTTATTTCTAACAAGCTCCACAGACCATACTGGGAGCTTCTGGCTCTGTACTGCCCCTTACTAAGTGTTCACTGGAGACTCAAGAGTTGTGGGTTCGATCCCTGGATCAGGAAGATCCCCTGGAGTAGGAATGGCATGTCTGACTCTTAGTGACCCCATGAACTGTAGCCCACCAGGTTCCTCTGTCCATGGAATTCTCCAGGCAGGAGTACTGGAGTGGGTTGCCATTTCCTTCTCCAGGGGAATCTTCCTGACCCAGGGACCGAACCCGGGTCTCCTGCATTGCAGGCGGATTATTTACCATCTGAGCCACCGGGAAAGTCCCAGGAAATGGCAACCCACTCCAACAGTCTTGCCTGGAAATTTCCATGGACAGAGGAGCCTGGCAGGCTGCAGTCCATGGGGTCAAACATGAGTTGAACATGACTGAGCACGGCACACACACATACGTTGTGATTATTAATAAGGAGTTTTGCTACGGTTCCTGTAAGGTAAGCAGGGCCTTGGAGAGCTTCATCTGCCAAGGTCATGGAGCCGGCAGACAACAGAGTTAGGACTTGAACCCAGTGCTCATGATCACATCAATACACCAGGTTGACGTAAAACGGAAGGATGCCTGAGAGGAAGGATGCCTGAAACCACTGGCAAAAAGGGACTCCTCTGGGGGCCCTGAGACTGTGCTTTGGCAATTTCAAATCTTGGTCCCAGGATTGGGACCAACCTTGGTCCCTTTGGTCCCGGGGGCTTTGTGGGGCTCCAGCAGGTCCGGAGAGGTGGGGGTGCCTAGTTTTCCAGACAGAGACGCGGCTGCCTTCAGCCAATCAGCTCTGGCTTTTCATCCCCATCCCGGGTGGTTGGAGGAGGGCACTCCCCACCCCACCCCTGATCACCCAGGGGCGCCTCCACCACCCACTGCCAGTCCTTAGGGGCTGGGACGCCCGGGACGGTGGCTCCTGCCAGGAATCTGAACTTAGTCACTAAGGCCCTCGCCGCCTGCCCTAATCCCTGCTAATCTGCGCTAAACCCTCACTCCTGGGCGTCATGGATCCGGGCTTCACGGGGCACGCCTCTCTCGCCCTACTCACATCCCATGGTTCACGCTTCCCCGACCCCAGCCCCCCAACAGCACCAGACGACCCCCGCAAGGAGCACCAGAGGAATGGCTCGGACAGTTCTTCTGGTCCAGGCCGACAAACCCATGTCACCGATGGGAAAACAGAGGCCCAGGAGGAAGAAACCTGCCTGGGGCCAGCAGAGCTGGACTCTGTGGAATTCTGTGGACTGCATCTCCTATTCCTGTCTAAACGCATGCTCTCACGCTTAGGCCAGGCCCTGGCAGGTAGGTGTTGAGTGAACCTCGGCCTTTGGGATCATCCCAAACTGCACATTGAACAGGTGAAAAAGACAAGACTGTGGTTGCAAAGTTAGTGAGAGAAATGAAGGGGTGGAATATTCTGGAAGGTGCAGGGGAAAACAGTAAAATGTGCCTTTTTATATGAAATGCACGCATGCTAAGTCACTTCTGTCGTGTCCGACTCTGTGTGACCCTATGGACTGTAACCCTCCAGGCTCCTCTGTCCATGGAATTTTCTAGGTAAGAACACTGCAGTGGGTTGCCATGGCCTCCTCCAGGGGATCTTCCCAACCCAGGGACTGAACCTGAGTCTCTTATGTCTCCTGCGTCGGCAGGCAGGTTCTCTATCACTACTGCCGCCTGGGAAGTCCATTTTATATGAAAACCTGCTGGAAATACTGGTTGTTGAAGCCAGAATGTGCCTGCTTTTCTTTGCCTTTGCTTTCACTTTTAAAAGTGCAAACTCACGGGGTTTCCCTGGTGGCCCAGCCTGCAATGCAGGGGACATCAGCTCCATCCCTGGCTTGGGAAGACCCCACGCGCCACGGGGCAGCGAAGCCCGTGGGCCACACGCACTGAGCCCGCGCCCTAAAGCCCCTGCTCTGTAACAAGAGGAGCTCCCTCAGTGAGAAGCTAAGCACCGCAGCTGGAGACCAGTCCCCACTCTCCCCAGCCAGAGAAAGCCCGCCCAGCAAGGAAGATCCAGCACAGTCTTAACTAAATTTTAAATAAATAAAATATAAACTCATATTTTCTGCGTCAAGCTGCTGGCAGTTTACTTGCATATTTCATTTAATCCTTTTAGCTGGAGATTATATTGCCCTTGTTTTACAGATGCAGAAACTAATTGGAATCAGGTATTAGGTCACTTGCCTGGTAGCTAGAGACAGATGTGAGACTTAAAACCAGGTCTGTGCTTTTTTTCTTTTCCCCCAGCTGAAATGAACTAACAGTGTGTTGAGAGCTTTCAGACCTGAAGTTCTGAGGCTCTGTTGGAACAGTTTATATTTTTGAATTGATCTTTCTGAAAAGGGCACGTCTGCTCTTCTGCCACCTGAGTCTGTCCCCAGCCTCTGCCCAGGTCAGCCCGCGGCTCCCAGGAGGCTGCTCCTTTGTGGGAAATCTCCCAGGAGACATGCAAGAGTCTGTGCACTGAGCAGCTGCGTGTCCCGTTAGAGCAGAGACAGCGTGAAACGTGGGGCTCGGGGGAACCGGGCTATCAGTCTCATATGAGTTAATCCCCTGGCGTTACAGGACAGATACTCTTCTGAGACCGGAGAGAGAAAAGCCAGTGAGACACTTCTGCTCTCTGCTCCTCAGTCTGCCCACCCGTAAGATGAGAGCGCTTGACTAGGTCAGAGATGGCAGGATGCACCGCACACCGGCCACTTCTCTCCATTCCAGCTCTCGTGGCAGACATTGCTAATCGATCCCGGAGTGCTTTCCTGCTGAAACACGTCGGCCTCAGCTGCATAACTCCCAACAGTCACCAAACACGGAGCAAAGAGGTGCCAGAGGAGATGAGATATTTTGCCCTCCCAGGACCAAGGCAGCTCAGCTTCTTCTCAGCTCTGCCTTCAGTCAATATCTTCCACTCCCCCAGGGACCCCAGCTCTCAGGCTTGTCTGCTCTAGGAAAGTGGCCTGCACCATGATGAGTGAGACGGCTGGGCCAAACCTAACAGCTACGGGGCAGCCTCCTTCTTTCTCTTTCCTTGTGCTGAGAGGAAAGACACTTAGCAAGCCCCCTGAAGACCCACCCCCGTGCCGCACGTCCTGGCAGGCCGGCTTCCCAGGCTTGCCCCAGGGAGGCTTAGCACTCCTGCAGTCAGACATCATTCAGCTGCCCCTGAAGACCACACTGGCTCTGACCGAAGTTCGCAAAGGAAAGAAGTAGGAAGTTGCGGTGAGCCAGGGAGGAATCCCACAGAGAGGTGGTTTGCCCCATCCATCAACTGCTGCATACCTCCAAGCCTTTGCACACGCAGTTCCCCCTACTCTGACCACTCTGCCCCTCTGTCGGTCTGATGAGCTCCTGTTCATTTCTTGAAACCCTATTCAGATATCCTCTCCTTTGGAAAGCCTCCCTCGCCTCCCCTCCAGGCAGTCACCCACTTCTTGGGTATGCTGTCTGTGCATTGTGAACACACTTATCCTTTCTCGAGGTCACTGTAGTGGAATTGCTTACTCCTCTATTACCCTCTTTAGACTGTAAACTCCCTGAAGGTAGAACCACGTCTCATTCAGTCAAGGACTTGTTACAGAGCACAAACTCACTAAATATTTGTGGACCTGTTGATCCAAGCCCAAGCCCTACCCCCTGAAAAGTTTAAACTATCTCCAGGTAATGAGCCAGGAACAAGTATCATTATCCCCAATTTGCAAGTGACTCACTCAGGTCAAGAGGCACGCCAAAAGGTCCCCCGCTCACGCCACCAGCTAAGTCAGGGCAGGGTCTGGAAGCCCAAGCTCACCAGCACTCCGAGGAGAGGAAGTGCTCTGTCCCTGTGATGCTGCATAGAGTTGACCAACCCTGAGCGCCCATTCGTGTTTTTCCACCGTTTACATGCTAATGCTGGAGCCGTCAATCCGAGTGGTAGGAGCTACATGTGCATGCTACCACTGTTGAAAGTTTGCAGCATTTGTTTCAGCAAATGCCTTTTAAGAAATCAAAAACACCTTTCCAACCCCTGCCCTGCAGGATGGCTCCTGCAAAGAAGGGCGGCGAGAAGAAGGGCCAGTCCACCATCAACGAGGTGGTGACAAGAGAATACACCATCAACACTCACAAGCGCATCCATGGAGTGGGTTTCAAGAAGCGTGCCCCTAGGGCACTCAAAGAAATCCGGAAGTTTGCCATGAAGGATATGGGAATCCTGGACGTGCGCATCGACACCAGGCTCAACAAAGCCGTCTGGGCCAAAGGAATCAGGAATGTCCCACACCGGATCCGTGGTTGTCCAGAAAGTGTAATGAAGATGAAGACTCGCCAAAGAAGCTCTACATTTTGGGTACCTACGTGCCCGTCACCACCTTCAAAAATCTACAGACAGTCAATGTGGACGAGAACTAACTGCTGATGGTCCAATAAAGTTATCGAACTGCAAAAGAAAAAAAAAAGAAATAAAAAAAAAGTGCTAACATCCTTGATAAACAAAGAGCTCTCACAAGTAAATAAAAGTAAAAGCTCAGTAGAAAATAGATAAAAGTCACAGGCAAGCCACACAATTTTATTTATTTATTTATTTATTTAAGATTTGGGACATTTTATTACTTAGTTGCTTCTTAAGAGATTATTGCTACAATTAGGAAGGGAGCCTTGAGATGGAAAGGGGGGAGGTTAAAGACAGAAAAGATCTAAAAGAGGCAAGTACCATTTTCCAAGTATAAAATTGGTCATATTAAAAGTGACATGGCAGTATATTCATGCAACTACTTAACTCTAATCCAGAAACAAGAGTACAGTTTTTGCAGAGGCCAATGAGACATCTGCAAGCAACATGATATCATGAAGACATTCCATCTACCTCTGCAGACTAGATGCTACTTACGCACACAGGTACGTACAGAACAGAAAGCCCACAAGTGTTAAGTCTAACACTCATGATCGTAAAGTGGCGACAGCAGGTCCCTTTGAAAACACCATAGCCCACAGAGGAAGGTCCTGGGGAGACACAGGAAGCAACAGGACACTCTGCAGGTTTGTGCTTCTTCGTTTTTAGCAGCTGACAAACCACAGTGGTGCCTGCTGAGTGGTTCTGGGTCCCTGGAATTCCTCCAACATGATGAATGCACTGGAGATCCAGGGATGGTTCACAGAGTTTCTCTCTCAGGAAGTGCCCATCAGTTCATCAACCGGGGGGGAATGTGACTCCCCTATCCAAAGGATCTCTGCTTCTAACACAAACATACCCACATTCCTGGAGCCCACAAGGACAGAATGAAACCACACACCAGCCCTGCAATGATGCAGCCAGCCAGTCAGTTATTGTGGAGGAAGTACAGCGCTAAAGAACACTCAGACGAATGTGCCAGGGAGTCTGGGGGAAGCCGTGGAAGCCACACAATTTTAAATAATTCAGTGAGCATTCACTGAGCAGCTATTATGTGTCAGGCACTATTCGAGACATTGTAGGTGCAGAGCGAACAGCAGGAGGTCCCTGCTGTCGTGGAATAACCTAGTGAGAAGGAGACAGACACAAGGAAGGAACATCTATATCTCACACAGAGGCAGTGGTAAGTGCTGAGAGAGCCGATTCCTAGGAGTCCGGAGGGAGGTCCCGAGAAGAGAGGGGTCTGGAGCTCTCGAGGAGGAGGAGGGGGGGGAGGAGGAGGAGGAGGAGGGAAGGACAAACATCCTGTTTTCTCTACATTCCTTAGTCTTAGTCACTTAAAACGCTTTTTTCTTTAAGCCCCGAACTGATGATTATACAACAAACAACTCAGTGTAAACTCTGTTCTAAGGATTATATAACAACAATGTATCATGCTTGAGGACAGTTTCTCCTTGAAAACATTCAGGCTAATCCTGTTATCTTAAAATGTAAATTATGGGAGTGGATCTAGTAAGATCTTTACAACCTTGAGACATTCTTTTGATTTATTGTAATAATTAATTAAACAGTATATAACTCCCTTGCTAACATAACACTAGCGAGGGAGACACTCTCCATCCCCCTTCTGAGTCTATGTCAGAAGCTTTCTCTGTTCCTTTTCTTACTTTAATAAAACTCTGCTACACAAAAGCTCTTAAGTGATCAAGCCTGGTCCCTGGTCCCGAAGCTAAATCATCTTCTTTGGAGATCAGGAATCTGACATTGTTCAGTAGTATCAGTAATAATACTATAATCTTACAGTCTTTCAAAAACAGAAAGATTCTGTTGTGCCCGACTCTTTGTGACCCCATGGACTGCAGCACACCAGGCTCCTCTGTCCATGGGATTTCCCAGGCAAGAATACTGGGGTGGGTTGCCATTTCCTTCTCCAGGGGATCTTCCCGACCCAGGGATCGAACCCGAGTCTCCTGCATTGCAGGCAGATTCTTTACTGACTGAGCTATGGGGGACAGTACTGTGTAGCAAAGTGAAACAGGGTAATACAATAGAAGTGACAGAGCTAGGGTAGGTAGGATGGTCAGAAAAGATGTCTCAAGAAGGCGCCGAACTATTTATAATGGTCAAGACATGGAAGTAACCACAGTGTCCATCAACAGAACAGATTAATGGATAAAGAAGATATAGTATATATATTGGGTTGGCCAAAAAGTTCATTCAGCTTTATACCATCTTAACGGAAAACCCAAATGAAATTTTTGGAAACCCAATACACACTGGAATACTACTTAGCCATAAAAAAGGATGAAATAATGCCATTTGCAGCAACATGGATGGGCCTAGAGATTATCAAGGTATTAAGTGGTGGTATTAAGTGAAGTAACACATATGATATAACTTACATGTGGAATCTAAAAAATGATACAGATGAACTTATTTACAAAATGGGAATAGACTGGGGATTCCCTGGTCCTTCAGTGGTTAGTACCCCATGCTTCCACTACAGGGGGCATAGGTTCAGTCTCTGGTCAGGGAACCAAGATCCCTCAAGTCATGCAGCACAGCCAAAAAAAAAAAAAGACTAACAGACATAGAAAACAAACCACATATGGTTACCAAAGTGGATGAGGAGGAGTACATTAGGAGTTTGGGATTAACACTTACACACTATTGTATATAAAATGAACAGCAAGGACCTGCTGTGTAGTGCAGGGAACCATATTCAATATCTTATAATAACCCACAATGGAAAATAATCTGAAAAAGAATATATGTATGTACACATATACATATGCATCCTAAGTCGCTTCAGTCATGTCCAGCTCTTTGAGACTCTATGGACTATAGCCCACCAGGCTCCTCTGTCCATGGAATTCTCCAGGCAAGAATACTGGTGTGGGTTGCCATTCCCTTCTCCAGGGATCTTCGTGACACAGGGATTGAACCCCAGTCTTCTGCGGCTCCTACAACACAGCCGGATATTTTACTACTGAACCACCAGGGAAGCCCACATATACATACATACATACATACATATCTATCTATATATATATATATATATATATGTATATATGTATAGCTGAATCACTTTGCTATATAACATGACATTGTAAATAAACTATAATTTTTTATGGTTAGAAAAAAAGGAACTGCTGATATCTGAGTAACAAAAACACTCCTGAGTAGGGGCCAGTGAGGCAGGACAAGGTCTCTAAGTAGGAAGGAGCTCAGACAAGGGTGACCGTGGCCAGAGAGGAGAGAGTGAAGAGGGGCATGTGGACAGAGAGGAGAGGAGGGGTGAGGAGGGGCGTGTGGACAGAGAGGAGGGGTGAGGAGGGGCGTGTGGACAGTGGGGCAGAGAGGAGGGGTGAGGAGGGGCTTGTGGAGGACAGGGGGCCCAGCACACAGGGCTCGGTGAGCTGGGAGAGAGTTCAGATGTGAGTGAGGCGGGAACACCAGAAGCAGGAGAAGGAGGTGATCTGGTTGCATTTTTCCATCACTTTGGCTGCTGAGTGGAGAGGGGACAGAAACAGGGCCAGAGGGAAGCAGAGAGTGCAGTCAGGAGGCAGCTCACCCACCCAGGGCAGACGTGATGAGGACTAGGGGTGAGGGACTGCCTGGGGTGGGAGTGTAAAGATTCAGGATGTCTGGGGGAGTAAGTCACAGAATTTGCTGATGATGGACTGGATTTGGGGGTGAGGGGAAAGGGGAGTCGAGACTACTGTACATATTTTGCCTGGGGTAGACAGTAGTACTTTTTCTTGGATGGGAAAAATGGAAGAAAGTGGGAGGGAAGGAGCTGGTTAAGACAGAAGTTTGGATTTTAGTTTCCCAATCAGGGATCGAACTCCACGCCCATTGCAGTAGAAGCATGGAGTCTTAACCACTGGACAGCTAGGGAAGTCCCCAGAAGTTTAAAAAAAATATGTATTAGCTAACATTAGCTGACCTTTTCCTCTGTGCCTGGCACACTTTCCATCGGGGGTTTGAGGCCAGATAATTCTTTGTCACAGGGTGTCTTGAACACTGCAGGATGTTTAGCAACATCCCTGGCCTCTGCCCACTAGAGGCCAGTAGCACTTGTGTATACACACTCACACACACACTCATACACACACAATCACACACTCACACACACCCACACACAATCACACTCACACTCACACATCACCCACCCACCCACACACAATCACACACACACACACATACACACAATCACACACACACACACACTCTCACACACAATCACACTCACACACTCACACACAGTCACCCTCACACACACACACAATCACACACCCTCACACACAATCATACACACACACACACACTCACACATACACACACAATCACACACACACTCACACACACTCATCCACACACACACACTCACACACACACACACACACAATCATACACACACACAATCACACTCACACACACTCACCCACACACACTCACCCACATACTGGGACTGGCCTAGAGAGAGCAAGGCCGTATTTAAATAATGACTCACAATGAAACTTTCTATTTCTGCTGGGTCAGGATTCCAGATGACCATTATTACAGGATTATGCTCTCTGGAAGTGGTTCTGAAGGCCTTCAGAAAACACACACACTCTCACACACACTCACACACACAATCACACTCACACACATACACAATCACACACACACTCACACACACTCAACCCCCCCCACACACAATCACACACACAATCACACTCACACACACAATCACACTCACACACACACACAATCACACTCACACACAGACACTCACACATACACACACACTCACACACACACACTCAGCTGGACAATCAAACATGTCTCCAGACATTGCCTAATGACTCCCTGGGGTAAAATCACTCCTGGTTGCAAACACTGCTCTTCATAGATTCTCTCATCTAATCCTTGCAAGCACCCTATGAATTCAGCCATCATCCCCAATTTACAGATGAGGAAAACGGAGGCCCACACAAGCTAAGCTCTTTTTTGGCCAGGGAAGGATCAGTTGCCCACTGACCATCCATGGCGAGACACCCTAGGAGTCGGGTGTTCGGACGTGCCCGTGGTTTGCAGGAGCAGTTAGGGTGATGAGCGCGTTGCAGTCGGTCGTCACTGGTGTCTCAGTGGGGCTGACCCCATGGACCAGGGAGGCCGTCCCACTGTTGCTCGGCTTGCTGGGTCAGTTCTCCGACCAGGGACCGAGCCTGGGCTACGGCAGTGAAAGCCTGGAATCCTAACTACTAGGCCACCAGGGAACCCCCTCTTTTCTTCTGCAGAACATCATTCCTCCTGGTATCGCTCCTGTCTCTGGAGTCACCCGTTTCTTTCTTTTCTGAATCATGCCCGTAAGCAAACACAGGCAACATCACCCTCCCTATATCTCACTCCCCTCCAGCTCCCACCCCGTTTCTCTGCTTCCCTTCACAGCAGCGTTCCTGAAATAGCTGGCACAGCCTGTCTCTTCCAAACATCACCATTCTCCCCGCCACCCTCTGTAATTCCCGGGCTCCAGGCCGACTAAGCCCACCGGTCACTCCTCCGTCCCCGTCTCACTGGCCCTCTCAGCCGCCTTGGACACACTTGGCCTCCCTCCCTCTTAAAGCGCCTTCTTTCCTGGCCATCTTTTGTTGTTGTTGTTTTAAAAAGTTGCTAAGTTGTGCCCGACTCTTTGCGACCCCATGGATTGCAGCACACCAGGCTTCTCTGTCCTTTACCATCTCGTGGAACTTGCTCAAACTCTTATCCATCAAGTTGGTGATGCCATCCAACCATCTCATCCTGTCACCACCTTCTCCTCCTGCCTTCAATCTTTCCCAGCATCAGGGTCTTTTCCAGTGAGTTGGCTCTTCCCATCAGGTGGCCAAGGTATTAGAACTTCAGCATCAGTCCTTCCAATGAGTATTCAGGACTGATCTCCTTTAGGATGGACTTGTTGGATCTCCTTGCAGTCCAAGGGACTCTCAAGGGTCTTCTCCAACACCACAGTTCAAAAGCATCAATTCTTCGGCGCTCAGCTGTCTTTAGGGTCTAACTCTAACATCCATACATGATTAATGGAAAAATCATAGCTTTGACTACTTGGACCTTTGTTGGCATCTTGACTTTCCTCAACTCCTCTGTTCCTCCTCCAAGTGTTACAAGGGCCCAAAAGGGACTATCCTGGTGGTCCAGTGGCTAAGACTCTGCACTCCCAGTGCAGGGGGCTCGGGTTCCCTCCCGGGTCAGGGAACTAAATCCCACATGCCGCAACTAAGAGTTCAAATGGTGCAACTAAAGATTCCACAAGCCCCAACTGAGACTTGGTATAGCCACATAAATAAACAAATAATTTTTAACAAGTAAAATACAAGGGTCCAGGGTCTGGGTCTGGGTCCCCTTTGCTTCCTACTTACACAAAAGAAAAAAATATACACGGCCAGTACACAAAGAAAAATTCAACATCCATTTATGATAAAAACTCTCCAGAAAGCAGGCATAGAAGGAACATACCTCAACATAATAAAAGCTATATATGACAAACCCACAGCAAACATTATCCTCAATGGTGAAAAATTGAAAGCATTTCCCTTAAAGTCAGGAACAAGACAAGGGTGTCCACTCTTACCACTACTATTCAACATAGTTTTGGAAGTGTTGGCCACAGCAATCAGAGCAGAAAAAGAAATAAAAGGAATCCAGATAGGAAAAGAAGAAGTAAAACTCTGTTTGCAGACAACATGATCCTCTACATAGAAAACCCTAAAGACTCTACCAGAAAATTACTAGAGCTAATCAATGAATACAGTAATGTTGCAGGATATAAAATTAACACACAGAAATCCCTTGCATTCCTATATGCTAACAATGAGAAAACAGAAAGAGAAATTAAGAAAATAATACCATTCACCATTGCAACAAAAAGAATAAAATACTTAGGAGTATATCTACCTAAAGAAACAAAAGACCTATACATAGAAAACTATAAAACACTGATGAAAGAAATCAAAGAGGACACAAACAGATGGAGAAACATACCGTGTTCATGGATTGGAAGAATCAATATTGTCAAAATGGCTATACTACCCAAAGCAATCTATAGATTCAATGCAATCCCTATCAAGCTACCAACGGTATTTTTCACAGAACTAGAACAAATAACTTCACAATTTGTATGGAAATACAAAAAACCTCAAATAGCCAAAGCAATCTTGAGAAAGAAGAATGGAACTAGAGGAATCAACCTGCCTGACTTCAGACTCTACTACAAAGCCACAGTCATCATGACAGTGTGGTACTGGCACAAAGACAGAAATATAGATCAATGGAACAGAATTGAAAGCCCAGAGATAAATCCATGTACCTATGGACACCTTATCTTCAACAAAGAAGGCAAGGATATACAATGGAAAAAAGACAACCTCTTTAACAAGTGGTGCTGGGAAAACTGGTCAACCACTTGTAAAAGAATGAAACTAGAACACCTTCTAACACCATACACAAAAATAAACTCAAAATGGATTAAAGATCTAAATGTAAGACCAGAAACTATAAAACTCCTAGAAGAGAACATAGGCAAAACACTCTCCAACATGAATCACAGCAGGATCCTCTATGACCCACCTCACAGAATATTGGAAATAAAAGCAAAAATAAACAAATGGGACCTAATGAAACTTAAAAGCTTTTGCACAACAAAGGAAACTATAAGCAAAGTGAAAAGACAGCCCTCAGATTGGGAGAAAATAATAGCAAATGAAGCAACAGACAAAGGATTAATCTCAAAAATATACAAGCAGCTCCTGCAGCTCAATTCAAGAAAAATAAATGACCCAATCAAAAAATGGGCCAAAGAACTAAACAGACATTTCTCCAAAGAAGACATACAGATGGCTAACAAACACATGAAAAGATGCTCAACATCACTCATTATCAGAGAAATGCAAATCAAAACCACAACGAGGTACCATTACACGCCAGTCAGGATGGCTGCTATCCAAAAGTCTACAAGCAATAAATGCTGGAGAGGGTGTGGAGAAAAGGGAACCCTCTTACACTGTTGGTGGGAATGCAAACTAGTACAGCCACTATGGAGAACAGTGTGGAGATTCCTTAAAAAACTGGAAATAGAACTGCCATATGACCCAGCAATCCCACTTCTGGGCATACACACCGAGGAAACCAGATCTGAAAGAGACACGTGCACCCCAGTGTTCATTGCAGCACTGTTTATAATAGCCAGGACATGGAAGCAACCTAGATGCCCATCAGCAGATGAATGGATAAGGAAGCTGTGGTACATATACACAATGGAATATTACTCAGCCATTAAAAAGAATTCATTTGAATCAGTTCTAACGAGATGGATGAAACTGGAGCCCATTATACAGAGTGAAGTAAGCCAGAAAGATAAAGACCAATACAGTATACTAATGCATATATATGGAATTTTAAAAGATGGTAATGATAACCCTATATGCAAAACAGAAAAAGAGACACAGATGTATAGAACAGACTTTTGGACTCCATGGGAGAAGGCGTTCTGAGAGATGTTCTGAGAGAACAGCATTGAAACAAGTATACTATCAAGGGTGAAACAGATCACCAGCCCAGGTTGGATGCATGAGACAAGTGCTCAGGGCTGGTGCACTGGGAAGACCCAGAGGGATCGGGTGGAGAGGGAGGTGGGAGGGGGGATCGGGATGGGGAACACATGTAAATCCATGGCTGATTCATGTCAATGTATGGCAAAAACCACTACAATATTGTAAAGTAATTAGCCTCCAAATAATAAAAATAAATGAAAAGAAAAGAGAAAAAAATATACACAGCCAGTACACAAAGAAAAATGTGCTCAGCCCCAATTATAACAAAAAGAAATGCCCAATAAAACAAATGAGATATATTTTCAATTTATCACAATGCCAAAGACTCAAAAGATGAATAATACTCACTGTCAGTGTCAGTGTGGATGTGGGGAAACAGGCATTTCCATTCACCGCCGGTGAGAAAGATAAATGGGAGCTTTTGTGGATGGCAGTTTTGCAATAGCTCTCTATAGACACATAAAACAGAATAGAATGATCAGTCCTCTGCTTTTTCCTGAAATTGTTTTATTGACATAATTTAAGATTTACAGAAAAGCTGCAAGAATAAAACAAAGAGGGAATTTCCTGGTGGTCCAGTGGTTAGGACTCCACGCTTTCAGTGCTAAGGGCCCAGGTTCAATCCCTGGCCTGGGAAATGAGGTCCTGCAAGCCACACAGCATGGCCAAAAAGTGTAAAAAATAAAAAAGATAAATTAAAAAAGAGCAAAGAATTTGCAGATGCCCTGCTCTAGATCACCTAGAGTCCACAAATGACAACATCTTACTACATCAGTGTTCTCTCTCCAACTGCATGCATTTATTTATATTTATATATATTGCTATACTGTGTATTTATAGTCCATGTATTACATGTTTGTTTGTTTCCCAAACCACTTAGTAGTAAGTTGCAGGCATGATGTTCTTTTTCTATAAATACTTAAGTATGCATCTCCTCAAAGTATGGAATTCCCTTCCATAACCACAATACAATTATCAAAATCAAGAAATTAACACATTGATACAACACTCTGCTCTAACCCATGGATCTCATTGGGATTTCACCAACTGTCAAAATAACATCCATTTCAGCAAAAGAAAACCCAAGATCATGTGTCACATCCAGCCAATGTATCTCTTTAGGGCCCTTTAATCTGGAGCAGTTCCTCAGACCTTCTTTGTATTTCATGAAAGAGACATTGTTGAAGAGCCCAGGCAGTTTTTTTCATAGAATATCCCTTGGTTTAGGTTTCTCTGACACTCCCGGGGCTTGGCGAACCGCAGTTCACAGGCCAAATCTGGCCCACCTATCATTTTTCTACAACCTGTGAGCTAAGAATGGTTGTAATGTTTTTAACCGGTGGGGATGGGAGCAAAAGACTAGTCCACAACACTTGAAAATTGAATGGAACTCAGTTTCCACGTCCACAGATGAAGGTTCACTGGAACACGACCTCACCTGTCCATTGCATTCTGTGTGGCCCTTTCAGCCTGTAACTGAGCCGTTATGACACAGGCTCATCCTCTCACCCTTTGCCTGGCTGCTCAGAGCTCGATGGATCACTGGCCCAGCTACACCTTGACAACATGCGTATCACCGTCACACGGCTTTTTACTATTACCAGCGCACATCCATCATGTCAAAACAAGAAAAGAGGACATTGACCATCATACTTTTTTTATTGTGGTAAAACACACAAAATATAAAATTTGCCATTGTAAGCACTCTTAAGTGAACAGATCGGGGCATTAAGCACAGCCTCACGCTGTGTAGCCATCGCCCCCACCCCCCTCCAGAACTCTTCATCTTGCAGAACTGAAACTCTGCCCCCATTAAGCAATAACTCCCTGTTCCCCAGCTTCCAGCCCCTGGCAACCACCATTCTACTTTCAGTATCTATGAATTTGACTACTCTAAGGACTTTTAAAACAAATATTTATTTATTTATGTATTTGGCAGTGCCAGGTCTTAGATGCGACATGTGGGATCTAGTTCCCTGACCAGGGATCAAAACCAGTCCCCCCTGCACTGGGAGCCCAGAGTCTCAGCCACTGGACCGCCAGAGAAGTCTCCTCTAAGTACTTTTCGTAACTGGCTTCTTTCACATAATGGTCTCGAGATCCATCCATGTTGCACCATGTGTCAGAATCCCCTTACCTTTTTGAACGTTTATTTACTTGTGGCTGCTCTGGGTCTTTATTGCTGTGCATGGGGGCCTTGAAGAAGAACTAAATAGCCTCTTGATGAAAGTGAAAGAGGAGAGTGAAAAAGTTGGCTTAAAGCTCAACATTCAGAAAACTTAAGATCATGGCATCCTGTCCCATCACTTCATGGCAAATAGGTGGGGAAACAGTGGTTGACTTTATTTTTCTGGGCTCCAAAATCACTGCAGATGATGGTTGAAGCCATGAAATTAAAAGACGCTTACTCCTTGGAAAGAAAGTTATGACCAACCTAGACAGCATATTAAAAAGCAGAGACATTACTTTGTCAACAAAGGTCCGCCTAGTCAAGGCTATGGTTTTTCCAGTGGTCATGTATGGATGTGAGAGTTGGACTATAAAAGCTGAAAGCCAAAGAATTGATGCTTTTGAACTGTGGTGTTGGAGAAGACTCTTGAGAGTCCCTTGGATTGCAAGGAGATCCAACCAGTCCATCCTAAAGGACATCAGTCCTGGGTGTTCATTGGAAGAACTGAGTTGAAGCTGAAACACCAATACTTTGGCCACCTGATGCGAAGAGCTGACTCATTGGAAAAGACCCTGATGCTGGGAAAGATTGAGGGCAGGAGGAGAAGGGGACGACAGAGGATGAGATGGTTGGATGGCATCACAAACTCAATGGACATGGGTTTGGGTAAACTCCAGGAGTTGGTGATGGACAGGGAGGCCTGGCATGCTACGGTTCATGGGGTAGCAAAGAGTCGGACACGACTGAGCGACTGAACTGAACTGAACTGATGGGGGCCTCTCTCTAGCTGCGGAGCATGGGGGCTGTCTCAGGTGGATGTGCGGGCTTCTCGTCACAGCGCTATTTCCCCTCGTGTTACGGAGCACGGGCTCTAGGGCACACGGGCTTCAGTAGCTTCTGCAAGTGGGCTCAGGAGATGCGCCTCGTGGTGTCCAGAGCACAGACTTAGTAGCTGGGGCGCATGGGCTCAGCTGCCCCGCGGCATGTGGGATCTTCCCTGATCAGGGATTGCACTGGCGTCCCTGGCACTGCGAGAGGGATTCACAACCCCTGGACCACCAGGGCCGCCCTCCTTCCTTTTAAGGCTGAATAACACTCTGTGGTATGAACGAAATCACGTTTAGCTCATCCATGCATCCATTGACGGGCAAGTGGTGCGCTTTTAAGGTCCAGTGGGCTGTGTATTTTTTAGTCTAATGAGACGGCAAAGCATTGTGTTTACTGCGCAATGACACTGTATCTGAGCTAAAAGAATACAGTGCATGTCCTGGTCCACTGTGCCTAAAATATTTACTATTAGTCACCTACACAGAGACTGGCTGACCCTTGTTTTGTTTATCCTGGCTTCACAGCAGACTTGGGGCTGTCCAGCAGGTAGGATTCCATTGCATGCCAATGTTGGCATGGTTCCCATTTCAAATACAGGCTCAGATGCTCAACCTTTTTGTCCACAACTCTGTACGGGTTTCCCACAAACGCACTTGACTCTTTCCTCTCAACTGTGCCAACACAAGCCCTGTACCCGGCCCAAAACCATCCCCAGCCCCCACCCCCCACCCCCCGCACCCCCACCCCCACCCCCAGCCAGCCCTGTCCTTTCTTACCCAGACGTCAATCATTTCTGTATTTCCTGATTCCTCCCTTGCACCCAGCCCTGGGGAAGTCAGCATTTGAGGAAGGGAGGGGTGGGGGTGGGGAGGGGTGGGGGGGGGGGGGGAGTGCTGCTTATGGACCAGAACTGTTCCTGCCTTCCCCACCCACACACCCAGCATCTTCCTGAAATTAATCATAGAATCTGCAAATTACAGGATCTGAGACAGGAGGACTCCTCAGTATGTGTGAATTACAGAACTTCTGAGTTTTCTAGCTCTTAGGTTAATAGAAGCTGAGAATGGAAGAAATACAGGACCTTAGACCAGTCAAATGTTAGGCTTAAGGAATCTTAAGGTGCTAAATTGTTTAAAAAAAAAAAAATCAAAACACTTGGCTTCCACGGTGGCTCAGTGGTAAAGAATCCAACCACCAATGCAGGAGAAACGGGTCCGATCCCTGGTCCTGGAAGGTCTCATCTCCGCAGAGGCACTGAGCCCGCTCGCTCCAAGCACTGAGCCTGTGCTCTGGAGCCCGGGAGCCGCTCCGACTCAGCCCGCGGGCCCAGAGCCCGTGGTCAGCAATCAGAGAAGCCACCACCACAAGGAGCCTGCCCGCCGCAACTGGAGAGGAGCCCCACCCGCCGCAACCAGACCCAGCACAGCCAACAAATAAATAATTTTTAAAAGTAAAATAAAAACCCTGAAGCGTCCAAGCCCTGACCACATGGCCTCCCCTGCCCAGCCTGTCCGTCTCCTCTCTCACCTCCCTAGCTCTCCCCGCTGAAGACTAGCCACTCACGGGTCTCCCCAAACGTCACCCCCCACCAGAGTGTACCCCGTCATTCCCCTGGGCAGAGGCCACAGCCCCCCTCTATCCTCAGGTTCACTTCCAGACTACAAATCACTTTAATTCTCAGAGCTTCCGTTTCCCATCCGGAAAACGAGAAGAAAAAAGTGCCCCCTCTCAAAGGGCTGCTGTGGCGTGAAATCAGAGCACGCAGGAAACGCTGAACCCAACGCCGGACGTGTGAGCTGAGGCGCTGCGGGCGGCGGGGGCCGGCGCTCCGGCTCCAGGGCCCTTGATGAAGGCTCCGGGCACGTGGCCGCCGCGGGCACGTGCAGAACCATTTGATCGTGGTGTTGAACCGGAGCCCAGGAAGAAGGGGGGTGTGCACCTGGCAGGGAGGTGCGGCCAGCGGGTGGATTACCCTTAACTGGCCCCACTCAGATGATGGCGGAGGATGGGGGGCAAGGGAGGGGTGAGGTCAGCGTGTGATGTCAACCTGCGCTGAGCGGGCTGACTGGTCAGAGGGAGGGGCTGAGGGACAAAGCGGGGAGTCCGACATGAGCCTGCTGGGGAGGCATTAAGGTTTTAGCCCTGAGAGGACTCACCCCGGCACGCAAGGCAAGGAGCAGCGCACTTACTGAGCACTTTGTGTCTGTCTGGGCTTCCCAGGTAGAGCTAGTGGTAAAGAACCCGCCTGCCAAGGCAGGAGACGTGAAAGATTTGAAATCGATCCCTGGCTGGGGAAGATCCCCTGGAGGAGGGCCTGGCAACCCACTCCAGCACTCTTGCCTGGAGAATCTCATGGACAGAGGAGCCTGGCGTGCCAGTCCATGGGGTCGCAAAGAGTCGGACACGACTGAATAACAACATGCAATAGGTGAAAACACTGAGGCTCAGAGAAGTGAACTGACTCGTCCGAGGTCACCCGGCTGGCAGGCAGCAGAAGGAAAACTCCAACCCAGAGGCGAGCCCTCTCCTCTCTGGAGCCGGCGGGGTAGACTCGATGCCAGAGACGGCGCTCCGCCTTCTTTCCAAGCTCAGGGGCAGGATCCTGCGGGCCCGGGCCCACCTGCCATTGACCTCCTCCTCCCACGCCCTCCGCTTGGGGCCTGAACCTCAACCTCGGGAGAGACCGGCAGCCACTGCCGCCCTCCTGGGAGGGCAGCGGGGTCGGGAAACCCCGCAAATGGCGGAGTGGGGGGTCACAGTCAGAGCTACCTCAAGCTTCTCCTCGGACTCCCCTTCCCCTTCTTTTCCACACAAAACAGTGTAACTCGCAGTGCCTGGCGCGCTGGGGGAGCGTGAGCGTGTGCACGGGGTGGGCGGGGCGAGCACGTGCACAGGCACGTGCTGGTGGGTGGGCGGGGCGAGCACGTTCACGGGGTGGGCGGGGGGAGCGAGCATGTGTACAGGGTGGGCGGGGCGAGCACGTGCACAGGGTGGGGGCGAGCACGTGCACAGGCACGTGCCCGTGGGTGGGCGGGGCGAGCACGGGGTGGGCGGGGGGGGAGCGAGCACGTGCACGGGGGGGGGGGGGAGCGAGCACGTGCACAGGGTGGGGGGCGAGCACGTGCACAGGCACGTGCCGTGGGTGGGCGGGGCGAGCACCTGGGGTGGGCAGGGCAAGCACGTGCATGGGTTGGCGGGTTGAGCACGCGCACGGAGTGGGAGGGCGAGCACATGGGGTGGGCAGGGCGAGCACGAGCCCGCGCTCACGCTCACGCCGGTATGAGCCTTGAGGCCAGGGGCGGGGCGAGGAGGGGGTCGGGGGATGTGTGTATGTGTAGACGGGTTAGCAGAGCTTCCGGAGCAGAAGGCCTGGGTCTCAGCCCTGGCTCTGCCACTTGCTGACTTTGGATAAGTTTTCTCCAGTAAAACCCAAGCAATCCAGACTAAGGAGAGCCTCCATAAAAGAGGACCGTCGCAGGGCAGACGCCCCGTGGTGGGGCGCTATGGCGCCCGGGAGAATGCGCTGACTGTAAATGCTGCAAGCCTCTCGAGAACTGGGCAAAATGAGGTTTTCTTTTATAGCGAGGAGCAGACAAGGCTGCGAGGATCAGGTGTGGGAAGGTGGGTGAAAGGCTGGAGGGCGGGAAGGAGGGTCCGAGACTGTTCTACACGGAGGCCGGTCTGTCCTCAGGAAGGGTGGGGGCCACAGGTCAGGGGTAAAAAGCATTTTGTTCTGCTGACTTATCAGCAGAGACAAGTTATTCAGCTCCTCATTTATCCGGCAAAGAATGGGAGTTGAGAGGCTCTGAGTCTGGCCTTGTCACGGAGAAACCAGCGGGGCATTCGTGAGTGTTAGCCGTATGGGTGAGAGGAGGGCTTCCCGAGTGGCCTAGTGGTGAAGAAACCGCCTGCCAGTGCCGGTGACACAGGAGAGGCGGATGCCATCCCTGGGGCCGGGAAGATCCCCTGGAGGAGGGCCTGGCAACCCGCTCCAGTGTTCTTGCCTGGAGAATCCCATGGACAGAGGAGCCTGGCGGGCTGCAGTGCGTGGGGTCGCAAAGAGCCGGACAGGACTGAAGTGACTTAGCACAGTGCGCGCACACACGCGCACACACACACACACGCGCGCACACACGCACACACACACACGCTTGAGAGGGGCTCTGCACAGCAAACCACTTTCTGAAAGAAGAGGCAAGGGGATTTCTTTCTCTCTTTTTGGGAACGAAGATCCTGCATGCTGCATGACACCACCAAAAAGAGCAGTTAACTTCTTCCACTTGGTAGGGGTTTCAGTATCTACAAAACAGCTCAAAGGACATGGCTCAGAATATTACATATATAGCCCATAAGGTGGAACTGAAGATCCTGAGTTTGTTTTATCTCCAAACTATTCTTTTTCCTTGTTTGGCTATTTTTCTTTGATTCTACTTTTTCTTTCTTTTTTTCTCATTTCTCTGATTAAAGTTGCTCTTTGGAACTCAGAGAAGGCCTAGGAGGCCAAAGCTTTTCTACAAACAAGAAGCAGGGGATACAGCAGGGTCCTGCTCAGTCACAATACCTCTCTCGACTCCAAATTCATTCATTCAGCACCTACCATGAGTTGCGTCCTGTCCTGGGACCAGTAGCCCAGCAGTGAAGAAGACAGAGGGACTGAACCCTCCAGGATCCCAGTGTAGTTGGGGGAAGGGTGCAGGACAGTTTTCAGCACAAATAAGCAGGGCTGCCAGATAAACTACAGGACACCCAGTTGAACTTCAGATAAACAGTGAATAACTTTCTATGTCCCAAGCAATATTCTGGGGTAATTATCCATTGTTGATCTGAAATTCAAATTTAACTGCGTGTCTTGGGTTTCTCCATCCCTACATACTTTCAGTAACAAGCTGAGGAAACTAAGCCAGTGTGACTGCTATGTTACAGAGTGATGGGGGCTGGGTCTACCTTAGCCTCGTTGTCAGGGGAGCTGAGACCGGAATCGGAAGGGAGGCCCCCAGCCCAGACTCCACCTCTAACCCATTCACCTCCGATTTCTTCCTTTCTTCAGCTGCATCCTGGCTTCTTAAGGTTAGACTCATTATCACTATTAAAAGAAAAATCTTAGGGACTTCCCTGGTGGTCCAGTAGTTAAAGAATTCACCTGCCAATGCAAGAGACAGGGTTTCGATCCCTGGTCCGGGATCTAGAGCCCGTGAACTGCAACAAGAGAAGCCACTGCAATGACAATCAGCACTGCAACCAGAGAAAGCCTGCACGCAGAAAAATTTTAAGGAAAAAAAAAAAAAACACCTTAGACTTCTTCCCAGGAGCCAGGCAAAAGTAGAGAGATTCAGTAACATCTGTAACAGGGTGGCCTCAAAAGAAAATCTTTGAACAAAGTTCAGAACAGAATCAAGCAGTAAATTCATCAGCTGAACGCAAACCCAGACACTGCAACTCAAACCTGACTTGAGAAATGGGGATGACATAAACTGAACTCACAGGAGCCAGGCTACATAACCATTCACGTTTTAGGTGATGGGAAGTCTTGTTCACGAGATTATAAGTGGACTCATGTCCCAGCAAGGTCACGGGCAAAAACCTATATCTAAGCCCAAGGTTTCTGTGGACATGAGAGAATCTTAGAGGAGATGATTACCCCAGAACGGCTTGGAAGGTCAACCCCAAAATTTGCTTGGGGTGGCAAAATCCTGGACATATGAGCCCACATCCCTTAAGCATGATAAGAATTGAGTTTTTTTAAAAAAGATTCAAAAATATACTAGTTACATATTTGTGTTAAGAAATAACAGGTGCTGGCACTTCCCTGGTGGCCCAGTGGCTGAGGCTGTGCGCTCCCAGTGAAGGAGGCCCAGGTTCAAGTCCTGGTCAGGGAACTAGATCCCACATGCCGCAACTTGAAAGATCCCTCGTGCCGCAGCTAAGACCCAGCTCAGCCAAGTGAGCAAATAAAAATTTAAAAAATACATATTTTTTAAAAGGAAATAATGGGTGCCAAAGTATATTAGATGCAGCAAGAGCATCCAAACTCTCTTAGAAACTTCATTTAATCTCATGTTAAATTGCTCAAATTCCTAAGAAAACAAAAATCGTGGCCATATGTGAATATAATTATAATGCTACATTGCTTTCCAATCTTAGAGGCAAAAAATTTTAAAAGACTCATAATGAAATCAAATAAAGAGAGATAATGTCCAAGATTTTAAAAAAAAGAGGTGCATGCTTGAAATCTTAAATATTTGTAATATTCAAAAGAATATGCTCTATGGGAATAACAGATTTTTCTTAAATTTCTAATTTAACATGCATAAATGAATCATTGATTGATTTAGACTTCTGATTTTCAAGTCAAAATCTTACTAAATTTGTCAACAGTACTAGAATAGCTATGAGAATTTAAATTCACCATATTTATAAATGTAATTATTAGGTTTCTAAGATCTATTTAAGTGCTTGAGTGAGTTTTGTCATTAAAGCAAGTGAAGTATTTTAAAAAGAAATAATATATTAAATTTACATGTAGTTTAAGATGTTTAAGCATATTTAATTAACCATTAATTATGTTTATAATTAATTATAAACATTCATCTAATGTCCCCTTAAAACTATTTTCAAAGTTGCTATATCCATAAAAGAAGCTTTTTAACCTAACTCAAAGGCCAAACGTGAGAGTGTTGGATTTATAAGTAGAGTAAATTGAACATCATAAACTAATAATTTTTTAAAAGAAAAGGGGAGTGCGAAGACTTTTCTACTCAGAAAAGCTACCCTCAAGAGCACCAAAAGCTCACTGACATTCATGTAACAATAACTATGGAAATTAAAATCAGGCCACCCACTCGCACTGTCCGAGTGACTGTCGGAGGTCCCCGACTGTCCGGAGGGACTGGGCCCTCAGCAAGGCCCGGGTCTCCGGGCTGCTCGCCACCTCCTCCGGACGCCCGTCCTCCTGGCCTCAGCCCTCCTGGGTGAGTGCCGCCCACCAGTGGCAGCTGCAGCGACTCCGGGCCGGGGCTTTAGGTGACTCCTCTCGTCTCATCCTTACAACAATCGCGTGAAGGAGATGTTTTCAGTCGCCTGCATTTTCAGCTGGCGGCGTGGGCACAGGCGGCCGACTCCAGGGTTCTCCCGGCTGCGTCACGGCCAGCTCCCCCGAAGACAGCGGCCCCTGCGGTGACCGCCTCAGAACGAGCCTCCCTCTGAGCGCCGAGAGGCTGAGGGTTTTGTGTCCTTGGCGCCCCTGCCGGAAGCTGGGCATATGGCGCAGCCGTTCACAGCCGCTCAGAAAGGCGCTGGCCTGAGATGTCTACCCAGGAGAGGGGCAGAAAGATCCCCAAGCCCCGCGGCTTCTAGAGCTCACCCGGACAGTCTTTCGACCTCCAACCTGCCCCCGAGGCCAGCTCCACTGTGCCACCTGGACGCCCGTCCCCGCCACTCCCAGCTGCTCTCGGGAGTCCCTCCCACCTACCGCCGCCTGCAGCGGAGGGCTCTACTTTGCGTGGCTCCCCGCCGCCCAGAGCATCCAGCCAGATTGCTCTCTGCTCTGGCACTCGAGGCCTCCATAGCCTAGCCCCGGACGGTCTTCCTGGCCTCATCCCCGAAACGTGCCCCCACAGCTGACCCAGAGCTTCCACGTTCGGCCTCCTTGGCTGCGCTCTGCCTCCTGACAGAGAGGCCTCTCCCCACTTCTGCCTGTCAAACTCCTACCCAACCTTCACAGGTGGGCGCGAAGGCCACCTCTTCCAGGAAGCCTTCCCTTCTTTCCTTAGCTTGAACTAACTTTTCCTTTCTCTGCTGAAGCAGAGGCTGTACATACCAGTCAGACTCCTAACAGCACTTGTATCTCTGCCTGAAGATTTTCTTTATGAGCAGACAACAGGCCAGGAGTCCTGGGAACTACCCCAGCCCCCACCCAGACACAGCCCTCTACCTGTGATTCAGTGGGAGGGTGGAGGATGAACACCCCAGCTCCCTCACCCCTCGCTGGAATAATTTTGAGTTCTTGTTCAGTCGCTCAGTCGTGTCCGACTCTCTGCGACCCCATGGACTGCAGCACGCCAGGCCTCCCTGTCCTTCACCGGCTCCTGGGGTTGCTCAAACTCATGTCCACTCAGGGCTGCACAGGCTACAGTAGCCCACCAAGGTCAACCAATTTATGCCGCTCTCCTCATTAGCGCCTTAACGTTTATGCATTAATTTCTCCTTCTCCTGCTGGTATTTTCTGGGCCGGCCTCTCAAACAAACAACTTGCGCTGAAGTCCTGCCCCAGGACGCGCTTCCCAGGGCCCCTCACTAGGCCGTCCGTGCATCCTCACGCTGGTGCTTAGCCAATGCCTTTGCTGCAGCCCTGTTCAGCAGAGGCCTTGTGTGACGACCATTGAAACCACAGGCAACGCATATATGTGGGATTTAGAAAGATGGTAACGATAACCCTATATGCAAGACAGAAAAAGAGACACGGATGTATAGAACAGACTTTTGGACTCTGTGGGAGAAGGCGAGGGTGGGATGATCTGAGAGAACAGCATCGAAACATGTATATTATCAAGTGTGAAACAGATCGCCAGTCCAGGTTGGATGCATGAGACAAGTGCTCAGGGCTGATGCACTGGTAAGACCCAGAGGGATGGGATGGGGAGGGAGGTGACAGGGGGGTTCAGGATGGGAAACACATGTAAATCCATGGCTGATTCATGTCAATGTATGGCAAAAACCACTACAATATTGTAAAGTAATAAAACCACAGGCAAGTGACTTATTTCCCTGGTGGTCCAGTGGTTAAGACTGCACTCCCAATGCAGGGGGCCAGGGTTCCATCCCTGGTCAGAGAACTGGATCCCACGTGCCAACTAAGTAAGACCCAACACAGTCAAGTTAAACAAATAAATACATTCTAAAAATTTTTTTAAAAATCACAGGCAAGATGAATGTAACACTTTCTACTTTTTGTTAGCCCTATATATGTATTATTTCATTTAAACCTCATGACAACCTGGGAAGTAGGATCGTGGTTATCCCATTTCACAAATGAGAAAATCAAGACTCGAGTAAAATGACTTGTCCAAGATCTCGAAAGTCAGCAAGTGTCGGACCTGGGGCTTAAATCCAAGAGAACTGCTTCTAGACATGGGGAATTTAACCATCTCATGGGGTGTAGCAGGAATAATTATATGTCCAGGTGGTCCAGGACATAGATCCACCCATAGTCCATAGGTGTCCCCCGGTGTCCAGGTAGTTACAAGCACCTAGGAAGGATTCTTAAAAAAGGGTGTGTGTGTGCGTGCACCTTCTCCTGCCCAGCCCAATGCATGGCACATACTCAGTCACTGTTTATCTCAGTGATTATTTATTAAGTGCTCTATTAGTGACACTTATAATTTATTAAGTGACACTTATTATTTATTAAGTGTCAGAGTGAATCAACAACCAAGGCCCACGGGGCCAAGGCATTATGACAAGACCGGCGAAAAGGATGAAGAGCAGAGCCCTGCTCTGCTCTCAGTAGGCTGGGGCAGGTCACTGACGCTCTTGGGCCTCACTCCCCCTTCTCTGGGTCCCAGGTGGCTCAGTGGGTAAAGACTCCGCCTGCAATGCAGGAGAGGCAGGCAGATGAGGGTTCCATCCTCAGTTGCCCCCCTGTCCAGGGAGAGGGCCCCCCTCTAAGGATTCACACTGAATCCCTGAACCCTGACCCCACCCCGCTGTGGGAGATAGGGTCCCAAAAGCTAGAGAGAGGAGCCGAGTGAGGCTGGGCTGAGGCAGGAGGCATCCTTGAGCGATCAGCTTCTTGCGGGTGAGGTGAGGAAGAAAAAACAAAAACAAAAAAAAGAAAACCCTCCCCCCTTCCTGCTTCTAAAGTGGGGGTCTGGCGCCACCTCGTGGTCACCACCTCTTCCAACCTCCACCTTTTCTCGTCTGCATCTTCTTTCCCTAGACTCCGCTGTTGCCTGGGGAACTCCAGAGCAATTCCACTCTCCTCACCAAATATGTACCTGCTGTGTCCAGGCCCCAGGGCTCAACCCAGGAGCAACGATCACAGACAACGTCCCGACAGTTCCTGCCTAACAGTTTAGAAGCGTCTGGACCAGCAATTCCAGTAGAAATATAATGCAACTCACAAGTTCATGCCTCATGTGTGCTTCTAGATTTTCTAGTAGCCACATTTCAAAATTGATGGGTGAAATTAATTTGAATAATATTTTATCTAATCCAGTACATCCAAAATATTATCATTTCAACATATAGTCAATATGTTTTCAATTACCTTTTCTTTTTCTTACAAACTGTTTGAAATCTGTGTATGTTACATTCACAGAGCATCTCAGTTTGGACTAGCCAGATTTCAAGTGCTCAGTAACCCTGGATGTCAGCAGCTACCCTCCATGCTGGGCAGCACAGGTCTACACAGACCAGTCAGCCTCCTCTGGCCCTTGGCAAGCTCTTCAGAGATTCGACCCATCACATCTTCTTCAGGGTCTACATTTGTAGCTTGCTTTAGAGGCGTGGAAGGAGTGAGAGACCAGGTTCCTTCCTCCCACTGAGCTGGGTCTGAATCTCAGCACTTAGGGACAGGACCACCTGCAAGTCATTTCACCCTTTGGAATGTAAAAGGAGGCTGCCTCTGGGGCTGTAGCAAGAATGCCTGGCAAGGACATAACCCGTAAATGGGGTGGTGACCCCGGCCTCAGAGCCTTAGCCCACTTTTTGGCACGGTTGCATGCCTATGTGCTCAGCCACTTCAGTCGTGTCCAACTCTTTGCAACCACATGGACCGTAGCCCACCAGGCTCCTCTGTCCATGGGATTCTCCAGGCCAGAATCCTGACATGGGTTGCCCTTTCTTCTCCAGGGGATCTTCCTGACCCAGGGATCGCACCCATGTCTCTTATGTCTCCTGCATTGGCAGGCAGATTCTTTACCACTAGCGCCACCTGGGAAGCCCTCTGGCATGGTTAAGGATGGTTAGTTTTACATGTCGATGTGGCTCCCCAGTTGTCTACTCAGACACAGACTAGGTGTTGCTGTGAAGGTATTTTTTAGATATGGTTAACATTTAAATCCATAGATTTCGTGTAAAGCAGGTTGCCCTCCCCACCACCACCACCTCATACTGTGGATGGGCCTCATCCAATCAGTTGAAGGACTTACGAGCAAAGACTGAGGTTTCTGGAAGAAGAAGAAATTCTGTCTCAAGAATACATCATACAGGGACTTCCCTGGTGGTCCAGTGGCTAAGACTCCATACCCCCAATGCAGGGCCCTGGGTACGACCCCTGGTCTGGGAACCAGATTCCACACACGACAATTGAAGATCCCGCATACTGCAACTAAGACCCAGTGAAGCCAAATAAATATCTTTAAAAGGGGGAGGTGGGAACTTCCTGGAGGTTCCATGATTCATCAGAGTCCGCCTCCCAATGCCGGGCACACGGGTCTGAACCCTGGTACGGCTCACACGCTACAAGACTTCTAAGCCCTCACTCCACACGGCTGAGCCCAGGCCACAGCTCGAGAGCAGCCTGCAACGTGGATGAAAGCACCGCGTGCCGCAGCAACTCAGACCCAACGCAGCAAAAAAAAAGAAAGAATACATCACAGAAACCCTGCCTGAATGGCCAGCCTGCAGATTTCAGACTCAAGGCTGCGGCATCAACTCTCCCCGAATTGCCAGCCAGCCTGCCTGCTCGACAAACTTCAGAATGGCCAGCCCCCACAACCGCATGAAGCAATTCCTTAAAATAAATGTCTGTAGGTGACAGTCGTCCCGGAAGGCTTTGAAGGGTGAGTATAGAGCAGGACACAGGCCCCTCATTCTGAATGCCTGTGGCATTAGTGGCTGAAGAACAGCCTCGCTCCAGCCGCTGGCATAAATATAATAGAGCAGCACCCCAGCCCTGCAACTGTAACTGTGTTAGTGGCTCAGTCCTGTCTGACTCTTTGTGACTCCATGGACTGTAGCCCTCCAGGCTCCTCTGTCCATGGGATTCTCCAGGCCAGAATCCTGACATGGGTTGCCCTTTCCTTCTCCAGGGAAGCTTCCTAACTCAGGGATCGAACCTGGATTTCCTACATTGCAGGCAGATTCTTGACCATCTGAGCCACCAGGGAAGCCCCAGCCCTGCCCTCCCCGTAAGGGAAATATCCAGCAGGACCAAGGGCTGGAACAGAAGGAGGATGAATCCCGCATCCCAGAGCCTGTCCTTCACTGGCCGGCCAGCGACCCCTTCCGAGGGGGTGGGATGAGAGGGTGGGCTTGGCTGGGGAAAGGGGCTACGAGGCCCAAACGGAGACCCAGGATGTGGGGAGCTGCCCTGAGGGCAGAGTTGGGGGTTGAGGAGGTCCCTGGGCCCAGAGAAGCTGCTTGGGGACAATGACCCAGGCCCATCACCTCAGCACTCCGGCCTCTTGTCAGAACTCCTGCTGAATTCAGCCCTGCGTGGCAGGCAGAGGGGTCTTCCTAAAGCATCCACCACATCACTGCCTCTCCTGTGACGGCCCAGGCCCATCACCTCACTGCTCTGGCTGGCCCCGCATCAGAACCTGTGGACTTTGGCTCTCATGGCAGCCACAGCGATTTTCTAAAGCACGCATCAGGTCATTGCCATTTGTCAAGGTCCTTCCCCAGCTTTCCTGTGACCTTGAGATAAAACCAAAAGTCCTTTATGGGACATAAGATAAGACCTGGTGTGACATGGCCATGGCAGCCAGCCTCTCCCCACCCCCAGCCTGGCCAGATGGAGCTCACCGGGCCCTCCCGTGTGTACCTCCGTCACCAACACCCTTTCCCGTCTTCCCCTCCTCATGGTCCGCCCGCCCCTCCAGGACCACCCAAATCCACGCCCTTGGTCTGCAAGGCAGCCTGCGTCCCCTCCTCTGGGCCCCTCAGGGCCCTGCTCAGCGGCCCCTCCAGAGCTTCCATATTTAAGGATTTTAGACAGAGTCGTCTGCTTGGGTGGCTCCAGGGGGGCCTGAAGATGATCACAGGGCCCCCCCGCTCCTGCCCTCCCCTCCCTCGAGGCCACGACTGTACCGGGGTTGCTATACCAGCTCTCGGACCACCTGGTGCCCGGGACGGCCTGGCACCCGGGGCCTCACTGAACCATGTCCGCTGCTCCCTACCCTGGGGCGCTCCATCTGCAGTCTGGCTGGGACACCCTGCACCCATCCTTCGCTTCTCTGAGTCTCCTCAGCTTATTAGAACTCTGCTTTGATTTGCAAACTGTGAAGTCCTGGGCAATGTGAACGGGGACTGATGCCAAAATCTTGGTTCCCTGTTCACCAGCGCTGAGAAGACATAAGGAGACAGATTGGGGGGAAAATAAAAAAGGAAGTGTAGCTTTATTCTTTGCCAGGCAAAGGGGACACCAGCTTGCTAGTGCCTCAAGAAATGTGCCCTCTGCCCTGGGGAACAGGGGAGACTTCATATCCTCAGGAAGGTCTTGCTTTTTTTTTCTTTTGCAGAACTTCAGACCAGCCACAGCTGGCATCAGGTAGCTCAGTTAACTGGGGTTGGTCTTTTCTGAAGTTATCAGCCCATGACCTTCTTTCTGAAATGGAGAATGCTACGAGGGACTGTAGGGGGTGAAGAATGCCAGGTGCAGAGTGTGATTCAGTGGAGTCGGAGGTGACCGGCTTTGTGAAGGGCAAGTCCAGCTACAAGTGTTTGTTAGCTGTTGTTGTTGTTGTTTAGTCACTAAGTTGTGTCCAGCTCTCTGTGACCCCGTGGGCTGTAGCCCGCCAGGTTTCTCTGTTCATGAGATTCCCCAGGCAAAAATACCGGGGTGAGTTGCCAGTTCCTTCAGGGGATCTTCCCAACCAGGCATCGAACCCGTACCTCCTGTGTTGGCAGGTGGGTCCTTACTGCTGAGCCACCAGAGAAGCCCAAAGAATGACCAAGATTGCTCAGCTCTCTCAGGCCTGTTTATGTTGTTTGCCTAGCCTGTTCGTTATTTCCTTGTTTTCCTTGTTTATTAGAAAAGAAGGGCTTCCCAGGGGGCTCAGTGGTAAAGAATCTGTCTGCAATGGCTCAGTGGTAAGGAATCTGCCTGCAAGGCAGGACATGCGGGCTTGATGCAATGCATTAGATCCCTGGGTCTGGAAAATTCTGTGATGAAGGAAATGGCAACCCACTCCAATATTCTTGCCTGGGAAATCCCATCGACTGAGGGAGCTGGGCAGACTACAGTCCATGGAGTTGAAAAAGAGTCGGACAACTTAGTGACTAAACAACAATCAGAAAAGTCTCATTTTTATTTAAGAAAAGTCTCACGTCTTTTTTGCTGCACCAGAATGAATGTGACACACTGCAGAGGTTTTTAAAGTGTGTTATTAAATAACATGTGCAGTTTGAGGCTGTTTTTCTAAAAACTGAACTATATACAGGCGTAGAAAATCATTGCTGTCCACTAGAACTTGAGTCTGTGGTCCTGGTGCGCTAAGCATTTTGCTCGGGATCAGCTGGTTATTCCTACAACCCTGTGGGCTGGGTACTGCTAGGATCTCCTGTACAGAAGAAGAAAGCGAGGCCCAGAGACATCCCCTGCTTCTGAGGAGCTGAACTGGACTTGACCCCAGGTTTGCCAAGTCCAAAAGCCACGCATGCTTTCACCTCCAGGCTGATTGGTGCCTCTGTGCAAATTAGAGATATTATTAGCTCCCAGCTCATAGGGCTGTTAGGATTAAATGAGCTAAGAGGTGTCAAGCCCTTAGAGAAGGTCCTGGCACAGCCTGAGGACTCAGTAAGCGCAATCGCCTACAGCAGCATCTCACTGCCTCTGCGTGGGCCCTGTGAGATCACCCACCAAAATGTTCACAGTGGTCATCCCTGTCCTGGGGTCATGGGAGACCTTTTTTAAAACTTCTTCCAAAATGATCAGGTAGGGGAAGTCCCTGGCAGTCCAGCGGTTAGGACTGCGAGCTTCCAGTGAAGGGGGGCACAAGTTCGATCCCTGGTTGGGAAACTAAGATCCTCGAAGTGGCAGGGCACAGTCAGAAAAACATTTGACTGTAGTGTGTAATAAGAAATACATACTACTTATGTATTTCTTTTTAAATTCTTGCCTGTGTGATGCCCTAAGTGAACTTGAGGACAAGGCAGGCCTGTGAGATATCTGGGTCATCTCCCAGCTCCCCTCAAGGCCTGGCACAGATCGCCCCCCAATATAGGGTCCCAGTAGGGAGCAGCTCAGATGGGCTTCTCCCAGCCCAGCCTCTCCGGCCACTTGCTTGGCAGGAGCCTGAGTGAGTTGGGGGTGTGGGGTGCGGGTTGGAGCCAAAACTGGCCCCAGCTAAGCCTGCCCTTTGCTGGCCTTCCCCAAAAGGCACAATGAGGTGCCCCGTGGCTCTTCCTGGCCCCAGGGGAGCAGTCGTGATGGGTGAGACCTCCGGCCCTGAATCCACCAACAGCTGTGACCACTTCAGCTATTTTAAACCCTTGGGCACCCGGAGGCTCCTGTCCCACCAACCACGCGCTCTGACCCAGCATCACAGGCCCCAAGCCAGGGATGGGAGCCCTGAACGCGGGTCAACCAGGCCTGGGTGGGATTTTTTTTTTTTTAAGAAGAGGGAATTTGATTTCTTGAGCACTCGCCTTGTACCAGAGATTGTGCTAGTATCTTCCATACATTGTCTCATATCAAATCATTCTTATATCTAGGCTGAGAGAGAGATCACCTTGTTCACTGATCAGGAAGATAAGGAAAATGAGGTCCCAGGTCCCACAGAGGCATGACTGGGGTTAGAACTTGGGCTTCCTCGTCCACCAAGCAAGGGACAGCATTCCTTCCTGCTCTTACCCGCCTTGCCCCTACCCCTACCTGGCCCCCACACCCCCCACACACACCCGTGCAAGTTTCTTTCCTGGCTCCGTGCTCGTAGGCGCTATGAGACCAACCAAGGGCACATTCTTGAACGTTTCTGTGGCTCAATTTCTTCATCTGTAAAGTGGCGGGGTGATTGGGAGCGTATAAAGATCCAATTCTAATACATGAAAAGTGCCGCTGGAGCAGCGCCCAGCACACAGAAGGAATGCGTTCAGGGCCCGCTGTTCCTCCTTGTCTCCTGGCAGTCACCACCTTTGCCTGTTTCTCTCTCCCCTGCACCTGTGATGACCCGCCCAGACCTCAGTGGGGGTGCAGTACTTTCCCCCCATTCTGGGTCCCAGCAGGTGACGTGAGGGTGCTGGATTCTATGATCCCCAGGAATGTGGGTACCCTGGCATATGTCCTGTATCTGCCACATAGTAGGGGCTCAAAACTAATTTTGATAAAGAGACGCCCAGACAACAGTCCACCCTGGGGGCCTCGGGGTTAGTTCTGAGCTGCACAAACACTTTACCGTTTTGGTAGGTGGCCACCCTGCCTTCTGACTGGATGGTGCACCCAGTGGCTGCAGGAACCTGTCAAAAGTCACCAGGTCTTCCTAGGTCTGAGCACCCTGGGGGCAGATGCACTGCCCCCCCAGCCTGACTCAGGCCTTCCCCCTTCCCCAGCTGTGTGCCCCCTAGATCTCAGCTGCCCCGGAGCAGCTGGGCTCTTAGCCATCTCCTAATGTGGGCCCCCTCAAGGAGGTCTCTGGGGTCAGGCGTCTGGGTGTGTCTCCGCTCTGAGCAGTTGTGAGCCTGAAGCCTCTTACTCAGATGCACCCCATCCCACGGCTCCCATCCCCCAGCAGACCTGCCCCCTCCCCTCCAGCCTGCACGTCCTTCTTACAACCTCTGCCCTCTCAGAAACACCTCACTTCCGGCCCCTTCTACCAAGGGCCACTCAGTCCTTTGTGAATTATCTGGCTTGGCTTCAGAGCTGGAAGGGTCTGGGATGGGGATCCCGCCCAATGCCATTCTGCACCTCCAGCGGGCCCACAAGTCACAGGCTGACCTCTGCAGGGGCACCCTCTTTTGCCCAGGGCCCCAGTGATCCTTCACTGTCCCTGCACGGGAACATCAATATTTCAGTCCACAAACACTGGTCAGATAATCCCCTTCTCTCCAGAGCTCTCAGCAGCCCAGCAGGTGTCTTCATAGACCCTGCCCAGAACACCTCCTGGCACTCCGTCCAGGACAGCCAGAAGGGCTTCCTTCAATTCCGCCCCCACCACTCCTCACTGAGGACCCCGTGCCAGGGCTGTCATTGCCCACCCATCAATCAGCGCCTTGGCTTGACATTCCGGCCCCACTGCCACCCCCCTCCCCACATCCCCTCTGTAATATTGGCCTGATTGTTGCGGGGCTTGGGGGAGCAGTCAGGCCCCATTTGGTCAGGAAGCTCCCTCTCTGCCCTTCCCCTCAGTCTGAAAATCCCTCTTTTTTTTTAAGTTATTTATTTTAATTGGAGGATAATTACTTTAAATACTGTGATGGTTTTTGCCATACATAAGCATGAATCGGCCATAGGTGCACACGTGTCCCCTCCACCCTGAACCCCCCTCCCGCGTCCCTCCCCACCCTGTTCCTCCAGGTCGTCACGGAGCACTGGCTTTAGTGCCCTGCTCCGTACAGCAAGCTTGCCCTGGCTTGGGCAGAAGACCTAAACAGACGTTTCTCCAAAGAAGACACACAGATGGCTAAGAAACACAAAGACGCTCAACATCACTCGTTATTCGAGAAATGCAAACCCCTCCTTTAAGAAGGCTCACTCCCCAGCCCTGGCTGGGTCAGCGCATCCACTCGCTCTGTCCCCGCCCCTTATGGCGTTTGCATTATCTGCCCGCGGGGCTGGGGGCGCCCAGAGGGGCGGCTGGCCCTGCGTCCTGGCGCCGGGCAGCTGGGGGCCAGCGGAAAGTGTTGAATGAAAGAAGGAGCAACTCAACAGTTGACGTCACCCAGACCAAGCGGGGGGCGTGGCCACGCTTGACGGACGGGCCCGCGGCCCACTGCGCGAGGAGGCCGCGGGCTGCCCCGCCCACCGGCGTCCCGATAAAGGCTGGGCGCGGACCGCCGGCGGGCGGTTGGGAGGGGCTCACCTGCGGCAGGTGCTACGGGGAGCGGCCGGGCGCTGCGCGAGGATGCTGCGCGAGCGGACGGTGCGGCTGCAGTACGGCAGCCGCGTCGAGGCGGTGTACGTGCTGGGCACGCACCTCTGGACCGACGTCTACAGGTGAGCCGGGCCGCCGCGCCCCTCCGCCTGCGGGCTGGGCCCGAAATCGGGGCCCAGAAAACCCGAGACCGTCGCCGGACTCGGGGACACGGACAGGCTGCCTCCAGCCCGAGTCGCCCCTCGTCCGAGGCCCCCGCGCGCAGAAATCCTGAGAACCAGCCCCCAAACCTTGTGTCAGACTCCCCCACATCCAGAGACCCCCCAGATACTCAGACCCAGCTTGGGCACCCGCACTACCCATTCCCAAAACCCCCGCTGCTTCTCCCCAGCCTTCCCGCCCCCGACCCTCTCCAGCCCCTCCCCGGGGACGACCTGGGCTCCCCTTGGCTTCCCCAGCCTCTTCTCTTTCCCCTCGGCGCTCTGCCCTTAGCAGCTCCCTGAAGCCCCCAGACCCTCTGGCTCACCTCCCAGCTCAGCCCAGACCCTCCCCTGACTCCCAGACCGGCTGAACTTCTTCCTGGATCGGCTTGGGCCATGGCCAGCAGGAATCTGGCCAAGGGGTAGCCTGGGCTCCAATTTCACCCTGTGGGGGCTCGGGGTGATTGTCTGTCCCCAAGCACTGGCCAGGAGCGCCCTGTCCCCAAATGCCTTCCCCTGACTTCACCCTGGGATCAGGGAGGGGCCTTGTTCCACCAGAAGGAGGGTGCGGATGTGGGGGTCTTTGTCAGAAGAGCTCTGCTGATTCAGGACCCTGTTCTCACTGGCCCTGTCCTCCCATCCTCAAACTCTGGTGGGGTGCAGGATTTCTGAGACCGCAGGCCATGGTATGGGGGAATGGAAGTAAGCGCCCCACCACTCCCGCACCTGCCAGGAAGCGGCCAAGTCCCAGACTGGTGCGAAGGAAGCGGCGGAGAGTCCCTGGCGGGGCCCTGCAGCCCTCTGCTCCAGGCCCTCGAAGTGTTCCCCGTTGCTGGCACGGGACGGGTCAGTGCTGAGAGGAGGGAGCATAGAGGACTCGGGTGGGGACCCCATGCTGATGCCTGCGGGCAAGTCCCCCGAACCGCTCTGTGCCTTGAGTGGCTTACTGCTCCCAAATCACTCTGTCGTCGGGCACCCGGCCTCTCCCAGCCCCTCCGACACCCCGTCCCTGTGTCTTCCCCTACACTTTCCCCAGCCCATTCCCTCTGTCGCCTCCAGTGGCCCTGCCAGGCCAGGCCCCTGCCCCCTTCCTCCTGAGCAGGCACTGACGTACCCCGAGGGCAGAGAGCCGGTCACCGTGCAGACCAGGGGCCCTGTCCACCCGCCGGCCCCTGCCTTCAGTTGTCCATGTGTAAACCTCAGGGTCACAACTCAGAAGTGCGGTGTGGTCCAGGCCTCGGTGGCCCTGGGGGCGCTCCCCTCCCTTCCCCACCCCCCGTCCTAACTGGGCACTGCCAGCAAGTGGGCCGGGAGCCAGGACACTCGGGCCTCTAAGCTTCAGCTGTCACCATACCCGCCTGTTTGTCCACTGGGGCACTTTTAGTGCAGCCCGAGAGGCTGGCACGATGCCTCCATTGGGGGATGGAGAGTCAAGAAGGGGTCAGGCTCAGGCCCACCCTCTGTCCTGGCAGAGAACGGGTGAAGGGTGGACTCATCCCCCCTCTAGCAGGGCACGGAAGTGTGACAGTCCCCTCTGTCCCTTCTCAAGAAGCCAGTCACAGCCCCTGTGACCCTCACCTCCCTCCTGCATTTGACTTGAGACCCTCTCACACCCCCGGCAGAGACGCAGTACACTCTAGACCCCTGCTGTCCAGTGGAGATAGAATGCAAGCCACAAAGAGAGCCACGTGTGTAATCTTTAATATTCTAGTAACTGTATTTTTAAGGTTAAAATAAGCAGGTAAATTGATTATAATAATATATGCATGCGTGTTAAGTCACTTCAATTGTGTCTGACCCTTTGCAACCCTATGACCTATAGCCCGCCAGGCTCCTCTGTCCATGGGATTCTCCAGGCAAGAACACTGGAGTGGGCTGCCATGCCCTCCTCCAGGGGATCTTCCTGACCCAGGGATGAAACCCATGAGTCTTAGTCTCCTGCACTGGCAGGTGGGTTCTGTACCACAAGTGCCAGCTGGGAAGCCCATAATAATAATAATATACACTTTAACCTAATATATCCCAAATATTAGCATTTCAATATATAATCCATATAAAATTGTTCATGAGCTAGTTTGACGTTCTCTTTTTCATGCTAAGTGTTGGAAACTCAGTGTGTGTGTTGCATTGTTCAGCACACCTCCGTGCGGACTAACCGCACTTCAGGCACTGACAGTCACAGGTGGCTGTGACCGCCGTGTGACCTGCCCAGCATGGGTCTAGAGCGACACATCTCAGCCTCGGCACCACCGCGTTTGGGCCAGGATGATTCACTGTCCCTGGGGTGTCCTGGGCATTGGACAATGTTTAGCAGCGTCCCTGGCTTCTCACCCCTAGATGCCAGTGCATGTTTAGGCGCTCAGTCGTGTCCGACTCTCTGTGACCCCATGGACTGTAGCCCTCCAGGCTGCTCTGTCCATTGGATTCTCCAGGCAAGAGTACTGGAGTGGGTTGCCGTGCCCTCCTCCACGTGCCCTCTCCATAGGAGAACTCGCGTCTCCTATGTCTCCTACATTGGCAGGGGGGTTCTGTACCACTAGTGCCACCTGGGAAGCCCATGGATGTCAGTAGCAACCCCCAATTGTGACACCTGGAAACATCTCCAGATAACCCAGACGTCCCTGGTGGGCCAAGTGACCTCCAGCTGAGAACCACTGGTCTAGTGGAAGGAAGCCCCTCCCCATACTAGGGAGACTGAGCTGTTGTCGCTTCTGATACTGTGATGATGATAACAGCTGTCAGCATGGCAGAGGATAAGATAGCATCACCAACCCAAGGGACATGAATGTGAGCAAACTGTGGGAAGGAGTGGAGGACAGAGGAGTCTGGCGAGCTGCAGTCCATGGGGTCGCAAAGAGTCGGACACGACTGAGCGACTACACAACTGCCCACAGACCTTGGAGGTTGTCCTTGGACCATCTCACTTTGTAGATGAGGAAAGTGAGGCTCAGAGAGGTGTAGCCATTTGCCTGATGTCGCACAGGACTCAGGTCTAGTCCTGTCTGGCTGAGAACTCATGCTCTTAATCTCCTCTCTAACCGCTGTGTCCTCAGCCACTTCAGTTGTGTCCGACTCTTTGTGACCCCATGGAATGTAGCCTGCTGGGCTCCTCTGTCCGTGGAATTCTCCAGGCAAGAATACTGGAGTCCAGGGGATTTTCTCAACCCAGGGATCAAACTCGCATCTCTTGGGTCTCCTGCACTACAGGCAGATTCTTTATCACTGAGCCACTGGGGAAGCCCCGCTAACCTCCTGTTCAGATTGAATTAAATGACCGTCTGAGCCTGTGTCCCTCCCACCCCCCACCAGGGCCATGAGACACTCACCGCCCCCGGAGATGTCACCCACCCCCAACTGACCTTCCACTTCCCACTGAGCCCTTCCCCACCCAGATGCAAGTCCTGACTCAAAACCCACGTGATGCCCCCAGGGTCTCCAGTCTCCAAGGAGACCCTGAGGGACAAGGTGGTGGGCCTTAGGCCCTGTTAGTGAGGGAGTGGTGTCTTGACCCCTCAGTCCTGAATCACAAAGATGAGTGAACAGACCTCAACACCCACCCCCTTCCCCAAAGCCTCTGGGTCCCCTTTCCTGAAATGCACACAGACCTCCTTCACCTCCAGACACAAGGCAGGGGCTTCGCCTGCCCCTTCCTCGGCTGGCCCCGAAGGTCACCCACCCTCTCCCGGCAAAACCAGTCCTCTGGGGATGATGACCTGACCCAGAGACATTCTGAGGGCTGGCCTGCAACAAGCTAAAAACAGATGCACAGAAAGAAGGAAGTAGGACATTTTTTTGTAGAGATTTACTCCAGGATCCTTGTTAAAGATACTTGCCATTTCCTCTCCCCTCCCCGCCCCCCATGCAGCGCTTATCTGAGGTCCAGCGCATGCCTGCACAGTCTCCCCCGACAGTCCCTTCAGCCCGCAGCTGCTGCTTCGGCAGGCTGGCTTGGGTCCACATCTGGTTCTGACTTGTTGGAGAGAAAGTGCTGAGTGAGCAGCACCCCCATGTCTATTTCATCCTCCCTGCTCACCTCTGCCAGATCCCCTGGGAGCCTGGAGAACGAGCAGCCTTGGAATAAGTTGACAGAGTAGTTGCACTCTGCCCAACTTGCCCTCTGACCCACAAGCCCTGTCCCACCCTGGGTTCACGCATCCAGCTGGAGGGGGAGTTCTTGACTGGGTTGTGAGCTCTCTCCATACCCGTTTCCAAGGTCTGCAGGAGCTTCAGGCCGTTTCCAAGGTCTGCAGGAGCTTCAGGGCAGGAATGAGGTTATCAGCTGTCTCTTGCTTCTGTAGGGCTTTCTCCTGGTTGCATCTGACCTCATGATGTGCCCCTGAGGTCGGAAGGAGAAGCGATCCTGTGCACCTTCTGAGATTCCCCAAGGCAGAGGCTGACCAGACATTTCTCCCAGCAGGGCCTGGCCCATCACCCTCCGACAGAAGACAGGAAAGGGGGTACCGGGGAAGGAGTCCCAGACATCAGTGCAGTAAAATACAGGGCACACGGCACAGGGCAGTTACGTATCCTGCCTTGGGGGTGCCTGTGTGCTCAGGCGCTCAGTCGGGTCCAACTCTTTGTGACCCCACGGACTGTAGTCCGCCAGGCCCCTCTGTCCTTGGGATTCTCCAAGGAGGAATACTGGAGTGGGTTGCCGTGCCCTCCTCCAGGGGATCTTCCCAGAGACAGAACCCGCGTCTCCTGCATTGGCAGGCAGATTCTTTACTGCCAAGCCACCTGGGAAGCCCCCAGCCTTGAAGGAGAGCCTGCCAAATCTAAATTCATCCCCCATCACTCCCTCAACTCAACTCAGGTCGCTGGTCTCTCTGACTGTTGGTGTGAGTGTTTTACAAAGTATCATTAGGATCCAGATCAAAGGGCTAGGACCTGCGGTGTCTGAGCGCCCCCCCCCCCCCCCCAGGGTGTCAGGCCCCGCCTCACTGGCTGATCCCACCCCCTGCTGACCTGCCTGCATCCACGCCAGCCTCGCTGGTTTCGTGGGCACCGCTTTTGGCCCCTGACCGCACCTCCTCCTCCCTGCTTCAGGGCCTCTGCAGGTGCTGTTCCCCTTGCCTGGCGCGTGGCCCCCAGACCTCTGCAAGCCTGGCAAGTCTCGGCTCCTCTCAGCTCCTCCAAGCAGCTTCTGAACTCCTCCCCGCACACCCCGCGTTTCCTGGTGCCAACCCCAAGCCCCAGGTGCTCCCCACCTGAGGACTGTTCTTTTTCTTTGCAGATCTTGTTTACTTAATATTGCTAGCTGACTTATTCTGTACCAGGCAGCCTTATGGGCACCTTGTACATTCATGACATGTGTTTAATAATTTGAGTTCAGTTGCTCAGTCGTGTCCGACTCTTTCAGCCTTGTGGACTGTAGCCCGCCAGGCTCCTCTGCCCGTGGAATTTTCCAGGCAAGAATACTGGAGTGGGGTGCCATTTCCTAGTCCAGGGATTTGATAATTTATTTGTGTTTAAACCTCACAGCGGGCTTCCCAGGTAGCTCAATGGTAAAGAATCCACCTGCCAATGCAGGAGACACAGATTGGATCCCTGGGTCAGGAAGATTCCCCTGGAGAAGGAAGTGGCCACCCACTCCAGTGTTCTTGCCCAGGGAGTCCCGGACAGAGGAGCCTGGTGGGCTCCAGTCCCTGGGGTCGCAGAGAGTCGGGCACGGCTTAGTGACTAAACAGCAACAACAAAACTCACAACTTTGTGAGCTGGGTACTGTCATGGGGGAACATAAGGGATGCTTGTCCGCGATGGCACGGCTGGTAGATGGAAGCGTAGCGGAGCCCACGCCTTTGACAGCCCTGCCAGGCCATCTGCTGGGACGGGTGTCGTGGGCGTGTCCTCTCCCCGCCCAGCGCCTCGCTCATTCCCGTGAGCCTCCTGCCCTCAGGTCGCTGACGGCTCCCTGGTTGGCTGGATGGATGTGGCCGGGGCTCACATGGACTGGACTGTCACCAGGGTCCACCACAGCCTCAGGGGTGGGCGCCGCTGGGCAGAGCGGTGGAAGGCCAGGGCGTGTGGCTGAGCTTGGCCAGGGCAGCGTTGCCCCTGGGAGAATGACAGAGGTGGAATTCAGGCCAGGCCAGGCCAGGCCAGGTGGCCCCATAAATTAGAACAACACCAGGGCCCTCAACTCCCAAAGGCAAGAAAAGCCTGGTGCCAGGCTAGTCCCTGGGTAGGGGCAGCTCCCTGCAGTCGAGCCCACTGCCCCCTGCACAGCCGGGGTCCCCCAGATCTTCAGTCCCCACCATAGGGCCTCAGTCGGGTGGGAGCACAGTGGCAAGGGCTCACCCTGATGCCCACCCCCAGCTGGACAGGCACGTGTCAGCCTCGGGGGAGGCCAGTTTTTGCCGGCAGCTCTGTCCTGCCCAGCTGTGCCCGGCCCCATGCCCAGGACACTGATGGCTTGTCTTGGTCACTTATCCAAAGACCCAGGGTATGATGGCAGCCTTTGGTGTCCACTCTCCGGACTGATGCCCACCTGCAAAATAAGTGGGGGGCTTCTCGTTTGATCCTTTCCTGACCTAGGCCTGGCACCCCCCCTCCCTCACCAGGTGTCCCTACCCAGAGGATTTTTAGGGAGGACTGGAACCTCTGGATCCTCCCCCAGGACGGGAGCAGCCAGGCCTGGAGCTCAGAGAGCTTGAGTTTCCCCCACGTCCTGCCTGTCTCAGTCTGTCCCTGAGACTCAGAACAAATGCTTGCCCTCTGTGGGCCTCAGTGTGCTCATCTGTAAAACAGGATGACATTAACAGGGGCCTCGTGGGGTTATCAAAAGGATTGACTGAGATTGCATGGGCTTAGGACTTGAAACAGTTTCTGGCACATAGTCAATAGTTATTGTGAATTAGTATTGGGTTTTGTGCGTGGTAAATCACTTCAGTCGTGTCCGACTCTTTGTGACCCCATGGACTGTAGCCCACCAGGCTCCTCTGTCCATGGGAGTCTTCAAACAAGAACACTAGAGTGGGTTGCTGTGTCCTCCTCCAGGGAATCTTCCCCACCCAGGGACTGAACCTGTGTCTCCTGTGTCTCCTGCATTGGCAGGGAGGTTCTTTATCACTATTGCCTCCTGGGAAGCCCATTGGGCTTATTGTAATATTATTAAGACAGATAATAATGAACTGTGGCCTCAAAAAGTGTAGAACGTTCATGGGAGAGAAATGCTGGAGGAGTGTTAAGTGTTGTTTGAAGCGCCAGCACAGGGAGGGCTAGTGGGTCCTGGCTGATAGGATCACGGGAGACTTCCTGGAGGAGGTGGCAACCCAGCCGGAGGATAGACGGGTTCACACCCAGACAGGCCATGCAGGAGCAAAGGTACCTGGCAGGAAAGCAGGGACACTGGGAGGGGCAGAAAGGGCGTAGTTTCTGTAGCCTGGAGTGTAAGACTAGAGAGTGGATTTGTTCAAACCTGGGCTTTGAACGCTGGGATCAGGCATTAAAGTTTGTCCTGCAGGGAGTCGTTGCAGGTATCTGGGGAGGGAGTGACCATAGATTAGATTGTTTCTTCCCTAAGGAGAGGGTCCCTGGGCAACTGGAGGCCCCAGTGCCTGGTGAGAAGCTGCTGAGCCTACCCAGCACAGAAGAGGGCTGGCTGAAAACAGAAGTCATGGTCTGTCTTCATGGATCCCTATCCGGACCGGCCGCCCACTCCAGGGCTCCAGCTACCTCCACCCCAGGAGGCTCTGGGAGGGTGCTTGCCATGGCGCTGCCCGCCAGGCTGGCACCCACAAACCCCCTCAGATTCTGTAAAGACCTTGGGACAGGATGTCACACCCAGGCTGCCAGGAGCTGGGTTCACAGCGGAGTAAGCCCCGCTGGTGTTAACGAGGCCCAGGGCAGGTGGACGAGCCAGGAGAGCCAGACGCCAGCAAGCTGCAGGCACGTCCTGCCCTCGAGTCTGGGGCGGAGGCAGCGTTCCAGCCCTGCGAGGCCAAGCTGGCCTCCCCACTGACTAAGGGAGGACCAGAGAGGGTGAGGGCTCCCTAGAGGCCACACAACATTTGTGGGCTGAGCAGATGTTAGGTTGCAGCACCCAGAATCCCCTTGGGCCAGGCACAGTGAACACCCTTCTTCTACATCCAACACTGCTTTCCAGTCTGGCTCAGAGCTCCTTTGTTTGGTGCCGGCTGACTGGCCGTGTCCCTCCATTTCCCCGGCTGACACCCCGCCCCACACCACTGCCACCGCTTCCTTGGACAGCTGCGGCCACCTTCCCGCTGGTCCCCCCCACCCCCACCGCTCTCCTGACTGTCTCCCACCCTGCACCCTGGAGGAGCTGCCTGCAGGCAAAACGCTCACGTTTCCCTGCGCAGCGGCCTCGGCGCCTGCAGGGGAGCGGCCGGCCCCTCACCGTGGCCTGGGTCCTCTCCCCGCTGCTCTCCCTCTGTCGTGCTCACAGACTCCAGCCACGTTAACCTCCTTCCAGTTTCTCGAACATGCTGGGCTCACGTCCGCCTCGGTCCAGCACCCACACTGCCCTTGCTGCTTGGAAACCTCTGCTCCTCTTCCTCTCGTAGCTTTGGGCAAATTCAGCGGTTCCCACGCTGGTCCCTGGACCAGCAGCTTCACCTGGGAGCTTGTTAGCAATGCAGTTGCCTCGCACAGTATATGTATATCACATCTTCCTTTTATATGATTTAAATATATGCAGTTCTATTTGTCAGTTCTCCAGTAAAGTTGTGGGGAAGGAATGGAGGTTCCCAGGCACATTCCCCAATCTGCTGAGTCAGAAACTCTAGGGGTAGCCTGACAATCTGTATTTTAACAGGCCTTTCAGGTGTGGCCAGTGCAACTCAAATTTAAGAACCACTGATCTAACTAACTCTAAGCTATAATTTAGAGTGTAAAATTAAAACTTCAACTCAAATGCCACGTCTTCCCGGAATCCTTTCTCGACCTCCAGACCAGGACCTCGTGGAACCCCATACCTTTCCTTTAGAGCAGTTTTCACAGCTGTCATCGAAACTGTGCAATCCATCAAGAGCCTTTCTCTTCCACTAGAGTATTTGCTCCATGGCCCTAGGAGCATATTTTCTATTTTGCGCTATCCCAGGACCTAGCACACGCCTGACACATAAAAAGTCCTCAATAAATATTGCCACATGAATGACTACATACGCAAGTCCCCTCTTCCAGCCGTTCCTGGGGCGAACATTCACTTACCGTGTGCCTGTGCTAACCAGGTGCTGAAAGAGAGAAAATACACTCTGCCTCCAAGAAGATGAGCTGCCACCAGGGAAAATAAACGTGGATGGAGCCAGATCAGTTGAGTTGAGTCATCCAGGAAGGATGAGCTGCCAGGCAGAGACCTCAGGGGGAAAGGATTACAGGTAGAAGGACCAGCACATGCAAGGCACGTGGTGAGATGAGACGAAGCTGGGAGGGTGGGGGTGTTGCAGGCAGTGAGGCGGGGAGTCGGTTTGAGATGCGATGGCTTAGTACCACCAGGTGAGTATCAGGCCCCAGAGTTTGAATTTTACTGTTTGGTGGTCCCTAAAGAGCCACTGAGTATTTTCCAGCAGGCAAGTTACCTGATTTCTTTCCTTTTTTTTTTTAATCACTCTGATAATACAGTTTGGAAAACCAAGAAGGGTGGGTCTGTTCATTCATTTATTCCTGAAATATATACATTGAGTGTGGCCATGTCCTGGGTGCTGGGATATGATGGGCAGTGCAGGCGTGGCCCCCGCCTGTCCTTCTGTCCATGTATCTTTAGCCTCTTTCCCGTAAGCCCAAGGTCATGGCCACCGCAACTCCTGCTCTGTCCCCTCCATAACCCCCTGAGCCCCTCCCTGCAGCCTCCAGGGAAAAGCAATAGGCCCACAGCCCCTGGCTCTCGGGTTTCGGGAGGGGATTCTAAAAGGTTCTTCCTGGGGAGGGAGGCAGCCAGAAGGCTCCACAGGGGACAATGGGTGCCTTTGTTGCTTCTGCCAGGGCCACTCCAAGAATAGCTGTTTGCTCAGCTCAGAGCAGGGCTGGGACGGGAGGGTGTGGGCTAGAGCTGCAGTGTAGGTGGGGTATTAACCCCCAAGCCTCTGGGGCCTCCTCTAGTTTCTCACTGGCTGAGAGGGATGGAGGAGGTGGGAGCATCACTTAGAGCAACCATTGTCAGATCTGGGGCCCTAAAAGATCATCCTGCCCTGTGAGTTTACAGAGCAATTTTTTTATAGAGCTCTATGCAGAAACCCAATACATAAAACAAGATGAATAATAGTGGCTCTGGTTAAAGAGGGTGGGCATCTAGCAGAGAGATCCCCAGCTGGTCAGGACCTCCTTCGCCACCCCTTTGTCCAGACCTGCCCCCCTCTGCGCTCCCCAGACTCCAGCCATCCTTGTCCTGGTCCCATCCTTTCACTTTACTCTTGGTTAAACAGAGAGGACAAGTGCTTTACCCAAGGCCACCCAGCAGGTTTGTGGTCAAAGCCAGGGCTTGCACTAGAGTAATATTTCCTAGATCTGAGCCCACGGCTACCCAGACTCCCATGATTTTTACCAAAAGCATATTCTAACTCTAGTATCGTTGACTTAAAATTTTTCTTTAAACCATCTCTTATTTTTCTTATAACTTTAAGTGGAGATCTTATATCATTACCATAAATGCCAAGCCTTTATCAATTTCCATAAAAGATAACACATTTAATAAATATATATCTTCTTTTAAATTATGCATCTATGTGCCACCTAAAAGTATCTCATGGGTACCCACACCTCCTTTTGGGATTTCCTGCGTGGCACATCTAAAAGGTTCACTTCTGTCCTGCTCAGAACGTGTGAAAATGTTAGTCATGTCCAACTCTTTGTGACCCCATGGACTATAGCCTACCAGGTTCCTCTGTCCATGAAATTTTCCAGGTAAGGATACTGGAGTGGGTTGCCATTTCCTTCTCCAGGGGGTCTTCCTGACCCAGGGATCAAACCCAGGTCTCCTGCATTGCAGGTGAATTCTTTACCATCTGAGCCACCAGGAAAGTCTGTCCTGCTCAGCTCCACCCTCTGCTGAGTGGGTGTGATGTGCTCACCCCTGTGCTAGGCTCTGGAGGACAGCAGACCTTGCCCTCGGGGTCTTACAATCCAGAGGAGACAGACAAGCCGTGGCAACAGGAGACACACCCTGCCCTGAGGGGTGAAAGACAGGCCTGTGGGACGGGAGGGATGGGTGGTCATCTTTCATCTTATGAGTTGACAAGTGGACGCTCAGAAGGTGCAAGGGACACACTCAAGTCCCCCTCAGCACGTCAGTGGCAAAACTGGGGTTGAACCCAGATTTTCTGCACATTTCCCCCCAAGCCAGGGTTTCTGCCTTCTGCCCAGACTCTGCCGCAGCAGACCATAGCCAAGTGTCCCCATGATGGGCTGAGTGGTTTGGAAGAAGACAGACAAGAAACAGAGTGATTCTGAAAGCTTTTTTTTACAATCTCCTTTTCCAGCCCTGGGCATGGGGCTGCCCAACCCTTGTCTACCCTCTCCTGCCAGTGCCTGGGACCAGCAGTAGTTTTTGCCAGTAACTCTCACAGTCCATGGCCTGGGTCAGAGAGGCCCTGCCTGGCGGTCTCTGCAAACTCACAGTCAGGACCTTGGCCATCCTGTCCCAGGACTCTAAGCGCCAGAGGACGTCGCTCTGGTGGTTCTCGAACTGCGGTCCGTGGACCAGCAGTCCCAACAGTTCCTAGATATATGATAGAAATGCAGATTCTCAGGCCCCACTTCAGGCCTTGTTGTTCAGTTCCTAAGTGGTGTCGGAGTCCTTGCGATCTGGACTGCAGCACACCCGGCTTCTCTGTCCTCCACTGTCTCCCGGAATTTGCTCAAATTCCATTGAGTCAGTGATGCTATCTAACCATCTCATTCTCGGCTGCCCTCTTCTCCTTTTGCCTTCAATCTTTCCCATCTTCTGGGTCTTTTCCAATTAGTCAGCCCTTCTCATCAGGTGGCCTGAGTACTGAGTACTGGACCTTCAGCTTCAGCATCAGTCCTTCCAATGAATATTCAGGGTTGATTTCCCTTAGGTTGGACTGGTTTGATCTCCGTGCAGTCTAAGGGACTCTCAAGAGTCTTCTCCAACACCACAGTTCAAAAACATCAACCCTTCAGCACTCAAACTTCTTTATGGTCCAACTCTCACATCCATACATGACTACTGGAAAAACCATAACATTGACTAGACAGACCTTTGTCAACAAAGTGATATCTCTGCTTTTTAATATACTGTCTAGGTTCGTTATAGCATTCCTTCCCAGAAGCAAGCGTCTTTGAATTTCACGGCTGCAGTCACTGTCCACAGTGATTTTGGGGCCCAAGAAAATAAAATCTGTCATGGCATCTACTTTCTCTTCTTCTATTTACCATGAAATGATGGAACAGGATGCCATGATCTTCGTTTTTTGAATGTTGAGTTTTAAGCCAGCCTTTTCACTCTCTTTCACCCTCATTAAGAAGCTCTTTAGTTGCTCTTCGCTTTTTGCAGTTAGAGTGGTATCATCTGCATATCTGAGGTTGTTGATGTTTCTCCCTGTAATCTTGACTCCAGCTTGTGCTTCATCCAATCTGACATTTTGCATGATGTGCTCTGCATATAAGTTAAATATGCAGAGTGACAGCCTACAGCCTTCTTTCACTGTTTTAAACCAGTCAGTTCCATGTCCAGTTCTAACTGTTCCTTCTTGACCTGCATACAGGTTTCTCAGGAGACAGATAGGATGGGCTGGTATTCCCATCTCTTTAAGAATTTTCCAGTTTATTGTGATTCATGCGTTAAAGGCTTTCATGTAGTCAATGAGGCAGAAGTAGATGTTTTTCTGGAAATTCCTTGCTTTCTCCATGATCTAGTGAATGTTGGCAATTTTATCTCTGGTTCCTCTGCCTCTTTGAAAACCAGAATCTGAAATGCTGAGAAGGGGCCAGACAATCCATGCTTTGAGAAGCCTTCCAGGTAATGGTTCTGCTGCCGCTGCTGCTCCTGAACTCTGAGAACCGCTGTTCTGAAGCTCTCATTTATCCCTGGCCACTGCCCCAGGCGCACTTCCGTCATGCCAGCCGGGCTCTCTGAGAATGGCACCCACGAATCTGTAGCGGTTAAAAAAAAGAAAATGAAGGTTTAAACAGTACCCGTTGACGATTCTGATGCCCACAGTGGAGAACTCTTTGGGAGCCCAAGATCACCAGGTCTTCGAGATAGCAGCTGTGCCTCTGAGGCAGACACTTGCACCTATATCTTAGTCCTAAACCCCACGAGAATCCGCTTAAATCCCTCTGAGCCCTCTTGAGCTTTTGGGAACCTTCAGACTGTGGGCTGGAGATTTAGCAAAACTGTCAGCCCTGGGTGCTTTCCTCCTCTGTCTCCCGGTCCTTCCTGTTATCACCATGTAAGTTGGAGTCTTAATCTCCTTGAGCTGCCGAAACAAAATACCACGGGCTCAGTGTCTTAAAAAAAAAAACTATTTCTCCCAGTCTGAGATCAGAGCACCAGGCTGGTTGAGCTCTGGTGAAGGCTCTCACCCTGGTCCGCAGCCAGGGCCTTCCTCGGTGCCCACGGTGGGGAGACCGCACTCTCTCTGCCTTACGAGGAAACAAACCCTATCGCTTAGACCTTACTCTCGTGACTTCATCTAATGTTCGACGACAATCACATTGGGGGTCAGGGCCTCAATGTCTGAATTTGGGAAGACGCAAACGTCTAGTCCACAGCAACCAGCTCAAACCAGTTCCTTTCCTGCCCTGAAATCTTGATGGCTTTTCAAGAATTCCAAGACTATTTCCCATTTAATAGAAAACTCCTCCAGAACCCCAGGGAATGACTCTCGAAGAGGAGAATTCCAAGCCATGAAAGCTGCAGCGGAAAGGAGGTGTCTTTGTGAAGAGCCTGCCCACCCCTGCCCGTCAAGCTCCTAGTTCACGGCTCCGTCTGTGTGCAAACCCAGCACCTGGATGCCTGCCTCCTCGCTGGCAGCCGAGCTCCCCTGGTCTTCAGCTCAGACACCGAACAGGGCTTGGGAGACAGAGTTCTAGGCCCAGCGCTGTCTTTGCTGCAAACTCAGTCCTCTGTCTGAACCTCAGACCCCCACCCTTACAGTAGCAGGTGGCTTCCAAGCTGGTTGCCCACCAGAAATACAAGGAATCTTGTCAAGAATTCAGGTCCCCGGGAGGGGTGATTAGGTGCAGCACGGGGCATTTTTAAGGCAGTGAAACTGTCTTGTATGATACTGTAAGCGTGTGTGCTTGATACTGCGATTTGACAAAGCTCGTAAGAGTCCAGTACAGAGTAAACTATGGACTCTAGTTAATATCAGTGCGTCAATATTGCTTCATTAATTATAACATGTAACACAGAAATGCAAGATATCCATAACATGGGAAACTGCATAGAGGAGAAGGGGTATATGAGAACTCTCTATACTGTCTGATCAACTGTTCTGTAAACCTAATACTGCTTTAAAAACAAAGCCTACTAATTCAAAAAAAGAAAAAGCAGATTCCCCAGGCCCCAACCTGGAGTATTCTGAATCAGTGGGTACTAGATGAGCCCAGGGAACCTATTTTTCTTTTTATCTATTTACTCTTGGCTGTGACGGGTCCTCATCTCTGTTCGGGCTCTTCTCTAGCTGTGGCAAGTGGGGCCGCTCGTCAGCGCGGTGCGTGGGCTTCTCCTGTCATGGAGCGCGGGCTCCCAGTTCTAGAGCTCAGGCTCCGCCGCGGTGCTGCTCAGCCGTGGTGGCTCCTTGGCACGTGGGATCTTCCCAGATCAGGGGCCGAACCCATGTGTCCCGCATTGGAAGGCAGATTCTTTACCACTGGCACCACCAGGGAAGCCACATGCATGTGGGTTCTCTTTCAGATTCTTTTCCACTAAAGGTTATTGAGGATATTGTTCCCTGTGCTCTCCATTAGGTCCTTGTTTATCTATTTTATGTATAGTAGTCTGTATCAGTTCATCTCAACCTCCTAATTTGTCCCTCCCACACTGAAGGAATCTGTATTTTTAGCCAGTGCCCTCTTCACTACCGGGTGATTACCTACAGCTGAGTCCTCTGGGAGCCCCGGCAGCCTGCGGGAGCCCTGCAGCCTTGCCCCCCCAGGGGTCTCCTCCTGAAGGCCCTCACCCTGCCCGCCCAGGGGTCCCTGTGACGCAGCCTCCTCTCTCCCTACAGCGCGGCCCCTGCGGGCGCCCAGACCTTCAGCCTGAAGCACTCAGAGCGCGTGCGGGTGGAGGTGGTGCGCGACGGGCAGGCCGAGGAGGTGGCCACCAACGGCAAGCAGCGCTGGCCCCTGTCGCCCAGCACCACACTGCGGCTCACCATGAGCCAGGCGAGCCCCGAAGCCAGCAGCGACAAGGTACCGTGGGAGGGGAGGTGCTCCTGCACAGGCCTGGGGGCCGGGGGCCACGCCGGTATCCGGACGACCGGATCCGCGCAGCCAGGGGAAGCCGAGCATGAGCCACACACGTCGGTTTCAGTTTTCTCACAACCACGTTAAAAGAGCAAAATGAGGGACCTCCCCAGCGGTCCAGTGGGTAGGACTCCACACGTTCTCTGCAGGGGGCATGGGTTCTATCCCTGGTCAGGGAACTGTTAATGAGACTCCCCTATGCTGGGCAGTGTGACCAATAAGTAAGTACATAAAAGAGCAAGAAGAAACGGATGGACTTAATTTTGATGATAGTTTTTACTTAACTCCATACATCCAGATACTGTCATTTCAACGTGGTGTCAATATAAAAAACATGACCAAGAATTTTTCCACGCCAAGTCTAAATCTTCTGTGCATTTCACACCTGTCTCAGTTCAAACTAGCCACTTTTTAAGTGCTCAGTAAACCCTCAGCTCCCGAGAAGGCAATGGCACCCCACTCCAGTACTCTTGCCTGGAAAGTCCCATGGATGGAGGAGCCTGGTAGGCTGCAGTCCATGGGGTCACTAAGAGTTGGACACAACTGAGCAACTTCACTTTCACTTTTCACTTTCCTGCATTGGAGAAGGAAATGGCAACCCACTCCAGTGTTCTTGCCTGGAGAATCCCAGGGACGGGGGAGCCTGGTGGGCTGCCGTCTATGGGGTCGCATAGAGTCGGACACGACTGAAATGACTTAGCAGCAGCTTAGCAGCAAACCCCCAGCTCATGGCTACAGCCACAGAAGGATGAATTCATGGCAGGTTAACATCACAGGACTCTTAGCACAGACTGTTAGACTACTGGAAGCGACAGCCACAAACGTCCTTGGTCTCATCGTGTATCAGACAGGATGCTGGGTGCCCACACCCAAGAGGTAGAGCCGAGACCAGACCCTTTCTTCCCTGGGTTCTCTCATTATTAACATGAACGTCACATGTGGCCCATGTCAGTGATGGCACTGGGTGATCCAGTGAGAACAGCCTAAGCCCTATCGCTGCCGAGTGGGAGCTAGGTACACAGCCCGGCAGAAGTGGGGACCAACAGCAGAATGCGCCGGGGGGCAAGTAGCAGACGACACCCTGGATGCCCTCTGAGAGAGGGGAGCCCCCGGTCTAGTTGGATATTCTGAGAGAAACAGCCCACCAAGCCAGGAGCACTTCCTGGAGGAGAGGGTTCAGCTGGTTAGAGCGGATCGGCTTGACAGACTGTGAGGTGGTCCCTGCAGATCTTCCTGCCTGTGACCTGTGACCTCTCTTCTCTCCCTCCCCGTGTGCCCTCCCCCACCTCCATCAAGGTCACCGTCAGCTACTATGAGGAGGAGGGGATCACACCCATCGACCAGGCTGGGCTCTTCCTCACGGCCATTGGTGAGTCAGCATGGCTCTGTCCTGGGTGCCTTTGTTCCCCAGGGGCTGGCACTGCTGCCCTTCCCAGGCGCTTGGGCTGTTCTCAGTGCTGCCAGCCTGGCACTTGGAGCTTCCTCTAACAATGCAGGCCTGCGGAGCAATGCCGCCCGCGCCCAGGCCCTTCTGTCCAGGCATGGGGAGTGCTGCAGGGGGAGGCGTGCCCTGGTCCTCCAGCAACTCAGCAGGCTGTCAGAGTCCCCGTCGCAGGCTATGTTGACCTTGGGGAGAAACAGCCAAGGCTGCTTCTCCCCTGCCTCTGCCCTGCAGCCTGGAGAAGAGCTCGCTTGCTGAGAGGAGAATGGCCTGTCTACAAAGCCTGCACTGTCCTTCCCACTCCCAGCTACACCCCTGCCTTCCCCATACCCAGCCCTCAGGACGCAAAGATGCAGCCTGGGTCCTTAACCCACCTCGTACTAGCCCTTCATTTGATTCACAAGGACACTGAGGCCCAGAGAGGCTAGGGACCTGGTTCAAAGTCACACAGCGACACGGTGCTGCTTGGGTCCAGAGCTTAGGCTCATTCCTTTGCGGGTTCTTCCCGTTTGCACCGCACTCCCCTCCCCTGGATACCAGGGCACGTGGGATTCGAGGTTCTGGGGCTTCACTCCTTAGACTCTTCTGCATTGAAGGTATCACTTGTCCTTTCAGTTTAGCTCCTATAATGTTCAAGCCAGGGGGACATTTCAGTGAGTCCTTAGTTTAACATTGACAAAGTGGCCACAGGTCAGGGGAAGGTAAGCTATCTGTTCCTGAGAGTCAGCTATGTCCTGAGGGCGTTAAAAATAACAGTGATGTCTATTTGCTGAGCGCCTGCTGTGTCCGGGACTCTGGCGCAGAGGTGGCGTTTGCTGAGCACCTACAATGTGCCCGGCTCCAGCACCAGGGGGTTTAGCTAGCATGCGCTCAACCTATTTTCACATCTATTCTCAGAGTACGTACTATTATAGTCCCCATTTTACAGATGAGAAAACCAAGGTCTGCCTGGGGCCCCACACCAGAAAGTGGTCTATGGGACACCCAGCCGTTTCAGTTACCTCATATTCGCCCTGGGGGGTCTCAGAACCCTTCTCCTTCTCCAACCCTGTGCTTATAGCCCCAAATAGGCTCGATAGCGTTGCTCTCCCACTTCTGAGCTGATTCCCGAACGGGCTTGATTGCTGGTCACCTGCCCCTCTTTCCGCACTGAGGGAGTGAGTGCCGGGTCTCGGGGCGACGGTCCTCAGGACTCCTCGGCGGGAGGGGGAGCGCCTCGGGAGACGAAACTGAAGCTCCCAGCGCTGCAGCCGAGGGCTGGCACGTGAGAGCCTCACGGGTACAGGGTGCCCCAGGCTGTCTCAGGTGACCGTCCCGAGGAAACCCAATCCCAACAGGCAAGGACACTTGAGGACGCTAGCGGGAAAGGCAGCGGCCCGAAGCTGGCAGAGGAGGGAGCTCCCAGGGGGCTGATGATGCCACTGACGAGGCTCCCACCAAACACAGAGGGCCCGCGACGGGCGGCGCAGTGACGCCGTGAGGAGGCCGGCGCGGGCCCGGGACTGATGGTGTAGTGACACTGTGAAGAGGCGGGCGCGCGCCCGGGTCTGCTGGTGTAGTAACACCGTGAGGAGGCCGGCTCGGGCCCGGGTCTGATGGTGTAGTGACACTGTGAAGAGGCGGGCGCGCGCCCGGGTCTGCTGGTGTAGTAACACCGTGAGGAGGTGGGCACGGGCCCGGGTCTGATGGTGTAGTGACACTGTGAAGAGGTGGGCGCGCGCCCGGGTCTGCTGGTGTAGTAACACCGTGAGGAGGCCGGCTCGGGCCCGGGTCTGATGGTGTAGTAACACCGTGAGGAGGCGGGCGCGCGCCCGGGTCTGATGGTGTAGTGACACTGTGAAGAGGTGGGCGCGCGCCCGGGTCTGCTGGTGTAGTAACACCGTGAGGAGGCCGGCTCGGGCCCGGGACTGATGGTGTAGTGACACTGTGAAGAGGTGGGCGCGCGCCCGGGTCTGATGGTGTAGTAACACCGTGAGGAGGCGGGCACGGGCCCGGGACAGGCGGCGCAGTAACACACTGTGAGGAGGCTGGCGCGGGCCTGGGACTGATGGTAGTAACACCGTGAGGAGGCTGGTGCGGGCCCGGGGCTGATGGTGTAGTAACACCGTGAGGAGGTAGGCGCGCGCCCGGGTCTGATGGTGTAGTGACACTGTGAAGAGGTGGGCGCGCGCCCGGGTCTGATGGTGTAGTAACACCGTGAGGAGGCGGGCACGGGCCCGGGACAGGCGGCGCAGTAACACACTGTGAGGAGGCCGGCGCGGGCCCGGGACTGATGGTGTAATGACACTGTGAAGAGGTGGGCGCGCGCCCGGGTCTGCTGGTGTAGTAACACCGTGAGGAGGCGGGCACGGGCCCGGGACAGGCGGCGCAGTAACACACTGTGAGGAGGCCGGCGCGGGCCTGGGACTGATGGTAGTAACACCGTGAGGAGGCCGGTGCGGGCCCGGGGCTGATGGTGTAGTAACACCGTGAGGAGGCCGGCTCGGGCCCAGGTCTGATGTTGTAGTAACACTGTGAGGAGGCCGCCGCGGGCCTGGGACAGGCGGCGCAGTAACACACTGTGAGGAGGCCGGCGCGGGCCTGGGACTGATGGTAGTAACACCGTGAGGAGGCTGGTGCGGGCCCGGGGCTGATGGTGTAGTAACACCGTGAGGAGGCCGGCTCGGGCCCGGGTCTGATGGTGTAGTAACACTGTGAGGAGGCGGGCGCGCGCCCGGGTCTGATGGTGTAGTGACACTGTGAAGAGGTGGGCGCGCGCCCGGGTCTGATGGTGTAGTAACACTGTGAGGAGGTGGGCACGGGCCCGGGACAGGCGGCGCAGTAACACACTGTGAGGAGGCCGGCGCGGGCCTGGGACTGATGGTAGTAACACCGTGAGGAGGCTGGTGCGGGCCCGGGGCTGATGGTGTAGTAACACCGTGAGGAGGCCGGCTCGGGCCCGGGTCTGATGGTGTAGTAACACTGTGAGGAGGCCGCCGCGGGCCCGGGACTGATGGTGTAGTGACACTGTGAAGAGGTGGACGCGCGCCCGGGTCTGATGGTGTAGTAACACTGTGAGGAGGCCGGCGTGGGCCAGGGACTGATGGTAGTAATACCGTGAGGAGGCCGGCGCGTGCCCGGGGCTGATGGTAGTAACACCGTGAGGAGGCCAGCTTGGGCCTGGGGCTGATGGTGTAGTAACACCGTGAGGGGGCCGGCTCGGGCCCGGGGCTGATGGTGTAGTAACACACTGTGAGGAGGCCGGTGCGGGCCCGGGACAGGCAGTGCAGTAACACACTGTGAGGAGGCCGGTGCGGGCCCAGGATTGATGGTAGTAACACTGTGAGAGGCCGGCGCGGGCCCGGGACTGATGGTGTAGTAACACCGCGAGGAGGCGGGCGCGGGCCCGGGACAGGCGGCGCAGTAACACACCGTGAGGAGGCCGGCTCGGGCCCGGGACTGATGGTGTAGTAACACCGTGAGGAGGCTGGCTCGGGCCCGGGGCTGATGGTGTAGTAACACACTGTGAGGAGGCCGGCGCGGGCCCGGGACAGGCGGCGCAGTAACACACTGTGAGGAGGCCGGCGCGGGCCCGGGACTGATTGTAGTAACAGTGTGAGGAGGCCGGCGCAGGCCCAGGACTGATGGTAGTAACGCTGTGAGAGGCCGGCGCGGGCCCGGGTCTGCTGGTGTAGTAACACCGTGAGGAGGCTGGCTCGGGCCCGGGGCTGATGGTGTAGTAACACACTGTGAGGAGGCCGGCGCGGGCCCGGGACAGGCGGCGCAGTAACACACTGTGAGGAGGCCGGCGCGGGCCCGGGACTGATTGTAGTAACAGTGTGAGGAGGCCGGCGCAGGCCCAGGACTGATGGTAGTAACACTGTGAGAGGCCGGCGCGGGCCCGGGTCTGCTGGTGTAGTAACACCGTGAGGAGGCCGGCGCGGGCCCGGGACTGATGGTGTAGTAACACCGTGAGGAGGCCACCACGGGCCCAGGACTGATGGTAGTAACACTGTGAGAGGCCGGCGCGGGCCCGGGACTGATGGTAGTAACAGTGTGAGGAGGCTGGCGTGGGCCCAGGACTGATGGTGTAGTAACAGTGTGAGGAGGCAGGCGCTGGCCCAGGACAGGCAGCGCAGTGACACTGTGAGGAGGCAGGCATGGCTTCCTTGGTCCTTCAGGGGCAGAGAATCTGCCTGCCAATGCAGGAGACGTGGGTTTGGTCCCTGGGTTTTGGGAAGATCTCCTGAAGGCAGACATGGCAACCCACTCCAGTATGCTTGCCTGGGAAACTCATGGACAGAGGAGCCTGGCGGGCTACCGTCCATGGGGTCACAGAGTCAGACCTGACTTAGCAACTAAAGGACAAGTGAGTGTGCCATAGGGCCGAGACTGCAGAAGATACCGAATTCATGATGAATGACTAGGCTCGTCCTTCTGGTGTGCTGACGCTCTCACTGAAGAGTTATTTCTTTAACTGCCACAAGTTCCAGATATTTAGGTTCCATGGGTCAGTAAAATGTCCCCTCCCCACCAAATTAGTAAACCTAACAATTTTGAAGGTTGGCCCCAAAAAAGACATTAATAAAGCAATTTACCATCAATTATCACCATCGTGTTAACATGTTAGCACCTGAAAAGTAGGCAGGGCATAATGTCAAAGCAGAAGACAGTCGTTCACATTGCAGAAATAAAGCTTTATGAAAAACTCACCCCACTGAACTTATGTTTCCCCAGGGAGCCTGGTGAAAACTAGGTTTCCCTTGGGACCCACCCACTGGTCTGTCTGACCCATCTGGGTCTTGTCTTCCCTCAGGGATCTGCCCCAGGAGCCCCACGGCCTGAGTGATCATTTGGGGGTGGTAGCTCAGAGGCAAGAAAGCCTCGAATGACCCAGGATGGTGGGACTGTCCCCCAGGGATGTATTAGTGTCCATCTCACCCTACCTCTGCCCTGAGTCCACACTGGGTAGAAAGAGCCCTGGCCTCAGAGTGGACAGAAATACAGTAGGTCTAAGTTCTGGCTCTCTCCTCTCCAGCCACATTATGAACACCATTCTGCTGAACCTCAGGTTCATCATCTGTAAAATGGGTTTCCAGTGTACTCTTGCACAGTGCTTATAGGGGTTCAGTGAGATGGGGCATCCCCAGGCCTGGCAGGGGCTAGGTGCTCAGGTAATGCTCTTTGCTTTTGTCCCTTCCTCTTGGGGCATGGGGCAGCCCATTTTCTCTCTGCCTCTGTGACGCTGAAGAACCTTATTGTTCCTCAGTTTTCTTCCTGGTATGGAGAACAAAATCATGATGCCCTCGGTCAAATCAGGCTATGGTTCTCGGTCCCAGTCTCGCCAAAAACCTATGATGTGCCCTCCCCGTGTAGACCTCACTTTGTGTGTGTGTGTGTGTGTGTGTGTGTGTGTGTGTGTGTGTGTGTTGGGGGGGATTGTGCCGCTTGCTTGTGGGGCTTTAGTTCCCCAACCAGGGATCAAACTCAGGCCCTTGGCCATGAAAGCACAGAATCCTAACCACTGGACCACCAGGGAGTTCCCTGGATCTCACTTCTTCGCGGCTATAAAGTGAGTTTTGAGCTCATTGATCCCGGAGAGCCTCCAAGCCCCTGGATAGGGCTGATTCACAACATCCTCGCTGTTAAGGGTGTTTGAGGGGAGGATGGTGGAGAGGGGCGTAGCCTCACCCTCTTTGCCAAGGTCCTGCAAAGGGAGGAGCACATGGACGGGACCCTGGAGGATTTTTCACATCAACCTAAGGCCCTCGTTCCTTGCACCCCCTCCCAGACCCAGGATAACCGCCCCCGGCGACTGTCGGGGAGAGAGTCCTCTCCCTGCCACGCCCCAAGCTGCCCCGTCCAGCAGGAAGGCCAGGCGCCCCGACACCATCCAGGGGCTGGTGGCCGCCAGAGCGCTCGTGCGGAAGCTGAGACTGGTGTCTTGATTCCAGGGCAGGCTGCCTTGAGTCCAGTCCTGGTGACATTTCCAGTTAATCTGCCCCACACCCTGGGTGCCATCTGACACCTTGGGGCTATTCTGGGGAGCTGAGGCAGGATTTGGAGCCTCCAGGAAATGTCTGGAGCCCAGAAGCCCTGAAACAGATGTCGCCTCCCCCTCCCTAGAGAAGATAGAGCCGCTGCGGGAGGCAGAGCCCTGGGTGGGCCGCAAGCCTGCTCCCATCTCCTCAGGAGCATCCCATTGGAATCCAGTTAAACTGGACCTTGAGGGAAGCTTTGAAGGGGAGAAATCCTCGAGGAATGGCTTGTGACTTGAGGGAATTTCTGAGCGAGGGCGGTGGGGTGAGGAGGCCATTCCAACTGACCTTGAAGTTTTGTCAAGAGTCACAAGAGAGAAGGTGTCAAAGCACTGTGGGAAGTTGGGAGGTGAGCAATAAGGGAGCCCTATTATGTGATTTCATAACAGGAAGTCAGTGAAATTTTTCCCAATTGAATAAACCGAGAAAAAAATAATAGGCCTATTATTCAGTATTATAGAGCTTGCCTCAGGCAGGTGAGGGGACGGGCTAAACAAGGAACCCCCGGGTTTTTTTATAAGCTGTTTGGTACTCCTTTTTATTTATTTATTTATTTTTTTTGCACTTGTGCAAATATTACATTGATAACAAAAATTTAATGTAAGAAATTCATCATGGGGAGGTCCCTGCCTCCCTGGTGGTTAGGACTTGGCATGCACCGCAGGTTCCGTCCCTTGTCAGGGAACTAAGAGCTGACAAGCCGCGTGATGCGGCCCAGAATAACGAGAAGTTCATAGTGAAGTTCAGGGAAGCACTCCTGGTTTCTCTCCTGTGACCACTGCTTTCATGGACCACAGGAGCCATGATGCGGTGGCGCCTTGCAGCCTAGAGACCAAAACCACAGGGTCTCCAGGGTGGGGAGCCGGCCCCTCCTCTGGGCACGACCTCTAGAGGAGTGAGTCCTGCGTCTTAGAAGGCGGGCTTCGGTTTTGGAAACGAGGCAGGGTGGAGGTCAGCCTGAGACTGTGGAGGACGCAGCCCAGGGCGGGGCCTGGAGCCCGAGGCCCGAGAGCAGCCCCTGGCTCTGCACAGCCTGGGGTCTTCACGGTCACTGCCCTGCTGGCTGCCTCGCTTCCTCCTACTTACAGCAGGATGGCTGGGAGGGTGGTGACTGAAGGGAAAACACCTATGGGAAGTGCTCTACTGTCTGCAAAGAACTGCACACCCAGGAGAGATTGTTATCCTGAAAAGCACAGAGTGATTCCTGGAGGAGGCTGGGTCTGCAGCAGGTCCCCTGGGAGAAGCTTCAGGAAGCCAGCCTCCCCGAACAGCAGCATTCCCTGGGGAGTGTCCTGCTGGCAAGTTCCTGGCTGTCTGGGAGCCAGTATCAATATCGGTCCTCCCTTTGAGCCATCTGCCTCTAACAGTAGCTGGTGGGGCCGCCTTTTCCGCTTTCTCCGTAGAATTCTTATCCCGCACCAGCCCCCCAGATCACCAGTTTGCTGACAGTGACATCTCCAAGTCTGAGTTTGCTTGTCTGTAAAGTGGGAACAATAATATTTATCTCATAGGACTTCCCCTGGTCGCTCAGATGGTAAAGAATCCATCTGCCAATGCAGGAGATCCGGGTTTGATCCCTGGGTGGGGAACATCACCTGGAGAAGGGAATGGCAACCCCACTTCAGTATTCTTTTCTGGAGAATCCCATGGACAGAGGAGCCTGGAGGGCTACAGTCCATGGAGTGGCAGAGTCAGACACGACTGATCGACTAAGCCCCACACATAAGACTGGGGCTCCTTGAGAGCAGGCACTGCGGCCCGATTGCCCGGCCCGATTGCCCACCCCGATCAGTAGTGATTTGCTGGGTGAATGGGATCAGTGGGAGGAGTTTATATAATCATTTCCTACAGCATCTAACGTGGGGCTGCAGAAGTGGGGATACTGCCTCCCTCTCCCAAGGACTCAGCGCCCTTAGAACCCCCCTCCACCTCCTTCCAGACCTGGAAAAGCCGCATTCAGGGTGAGGAGGGAATCAGGCTGTGGGCAAAGGGAGGCCCTCAGTATAATCCCTGACTTAAGAGAGAGAGGAGGCATGCCGGCCCCCCCACCCCCCCAAGTCCCCACCCTCCGCTCCAGGGACACAGCTCGGCTGCCAGCAGAACCGACCAGGAACCCGTTTGTTCTCACCCAGCTCCGACCTCCGTCCAAGTCGTGCTCAGCCTGAGGCCGAGCCCACGGGCCGTCCTCGACCTGGACCCAGCTCGCCTCACTCTGCCTGTCGCTCACCACCTTCCCAACTGCCTCGCCCTCTTGGTCTCTAACTCAGGGGGACCGTGTTTCCCCCAGGGGAACTTTGGCAATATCTGGAGACCTTTTGGTTGTCTCAGCTGGGGGGATGTTATGGGCATCCAGGGGTAGAAGCCAGGGGTGCGGCTAAACACCCTACAATGCACAGAGTAGACCCACAACGACAACACAGCAGCAATCTGGCTCACGACGTCAGCAGCGCCTACCATTAGTAATGCAGTTAGGGCGGCTCATCCAAAAGGAAAGTGCCTCATTTTACAGGCAGAGCGGCCGGGGCTCAGAAAAGCGGTCTAAGCTGCCCAGTGCCACACAGGTTATAAGCCGAGAACCACGGTTCAAGCTCAGTCCTGTCTGATGCTGAACTTTGGGCTCATTTCACTGCCCCACATAGCAGGCCTACGAACAGAGAAGGTCCCTCCCCCAGAGGAAGGATAGCGAGGACCCCACCCTGGGTCCTCTGGCGGCTTGGCCTCTTGGGCACAGTCAGATCAATAGGAGCTGAAGATCCAGTTTTCCACCCAAAATAAAACCCTCAGTCCTTAGAGGTGGGGTCTAGACCCCCGGGAGTTCTGGAAGAGAAACACAAATGCACGTGTGTACACACACCCAGGACAGGCCAGGAAGGCAGGTAAGGAGTCCCGTGAAAGTTACCAACATCTGAGCTTTGATTCACACCGAACGCAGTCTATGCTTCAGATCTCCTCGTGTGACTTTGTGACCTTGTGCCCCGCACGCGCCTTGACCTCTCTGAACTCCCAGATCCGTCTGGTGCGGCTCAGACCTCCCACCACCCAGAGCTTTAGAGGAGCAGCAAGGGGGCAGGAGACCCCAGACCCTCCTGGCAGCACCTCCCTGAGTTTCACGGTCTGCATGGTGTCCACTCGTGTTCCCATCCAGCAGTGGGGTGTTGAGGCGGGGGGTTGGCTAAGGTGACCTCAGCACAGCTCTTCCCTCGGGTGAGCTGCACCCTAACCCCGTAGGCCCTCCTCCTGTCCCCACCCCGCCCTCTCTGGCAGCCCAGCAGTTCACCCCTGTGTCTGTCTGCAGAGATCTCCCTGGATGTGGATGCAGACCGGGACGGCGTGGTGGAGAAGAACAACCCAAGAAAGGTACCTCACTCCCAGGGCAGGCGGCCCTGAATGGGGGCTTCTCGGGCCGGAGCCCCAGGCTGGGGCCTGCCGGCAGCCTCGGTCCTCCCAGGAAACTTCGACAACTCTCACTTTACAGATGAGAAGACAAGTTCCCAGACACACACACACCATTGACAGAGTTCACCGAGGAGCAAGCTCCTTAGAGGAACAGCCACGGAGCTGGTCCCCAAGTCTCAGTGGCCCATCCAGAGGGTGGGGACACCCAGTTCATGCAGTTGGTGTAAAGGATGAGCATCCTGCCACAGAGGAAGTGCCGCCAAAGCATTTGCACTTATTATTTTGCCTTTTTGGGGTTTTTTTGGCCATCAGGAGCAGAAGATTGCAATAATCATTCCCATATCAAGGCGTGTCATCTCTAATGATGCACGCACATCCTCTTCCTGGTTTTGTTTATTCATTTATTTGTTCTTCTGGGCTTCCCTAGTGGCTCAGACCGTAAAGAAACCGCCTGCAGTGTGGGAGACCTGGGTTCGATCCCTGGGTCAGGAAGATCCCTTGGAGGAGGGCCTGGCAACCCATTCCAGTATTCTTGCCTGGAGACTACCATGGACAGAGGAGCCTGGCAGGCCCTAGTCATGGGGTCACAAAGAGTCGGACACGACTGAGCACATTTGTTCATTCATTTATTCTCCTCGATCCTACATTCCTCACTCCCATTCTGCTCCCCTGCAAAGGACCACTTGAATGATTTTAACATGTCAGTTTCCGTTCTTGTGATTCTTGCGAAACATGCGGTGTGGTCAGGGTGTGTGTATTTTTAACTTGTGCAGACGGCATTGTGTTCTCCAAGTCGTTTTCCTCCCCCCCGTGTTGTTTTGTTTTTAATTTGTCTATTTTTAATTGAAGGATGATGGCTTTACAGTGTGTGTTGGCTTCTGCCATGCTTCAGCATGAGCCAGCCACAGGTACCGATGCGTGCGCTCCCTCCTGAACTCCCCCCCCCACGCCTTCCCACCTCTCCAGCCCCGGTTTGAGTTCCCTGAGTCTTGCAGCAACCCCCCACTGGCTGTCGAGTTCACGTGCGGTAGTGTGAATCTCACCCCACTTTTAAGTTCCGCTGGTTTTGCTCTGTGCACATCTGGGCTTCTGTTTTCCATTTTCTGCTCTTCTAGAGCACTTAGATGTTTGCCATGGGCATACATTACTTTTATAATAACAACCTGTAGCCTGGTTTAAATTATATGGAGATGGATACTTTAAAGAGTAAGTAAATACAGCCCAGTGAGAAGCCTGGAGCCAGGCAGCCAGCTCCAAACTCTCCAGGCGCCCCTGGGGGCTCCTCGGGGCTGTAGGGGAGCCCGCTCCCCGCGGTTCCTGGTTGGGAGGGGGCGTCCGCCCAGCCCCGCCTTCTTGAGGCCGAGTCAGCCCCACAGATCTGTGCCCAGTGTCTGCAGCCATACCACGGCAGGTCCCAGGGTGCCCCTGCTTCTCCCGAGGAGCTAGGGGGTCACCCAGCCTCTGTGGCCCTGGACTTACCCTGACTTCCTTCATCTGGGCCAGTGCAGTTTAATGTCTTCTTCATTCATCTCGTAAATACCAACGTTATTGAAGTATGGTTGGTTTACAGTGTTGTGTTAGTTTCCGCTATACAGCAAAGTAACTTGGATCCACCTGTATGTTCTTTTTCATGTTCTTCTCCATCGCAGTTTCTCGCAGGATGTGAATACAGTGCCCTGTGCTAAGCAGTCAGACCTTGTGGTCTAGCCTCCCTGTACATACTAGTCTACATGTGCAAATCCCAAATCCCCAGTCCTCCCGCCCACCACCTCGGCGACCACAAGCCTGCTCTCTGTATCTGGGAGTCTGTTTTTGTTTTGTAGATGTGTTCATTTGTGTCATATTTTAGATTCCACATATAAATGGTATCACTGGTGTTTTGCCTTTCTCTTTCTGACTTACTTCACTTCGTTTGATAATTTCTAAGTCATCCGTGTTACTGTAAATGGCATTGTTTCGTTCTTTTAGTGGCTGAGTAATATTCCATTGTGTGTGTGTTCCACACCCTCTTCATCCATTCGTCGCTGGTGGACGAGTAGTTGTTTTCAATGTCTTGGCGACTGTGACCAGTACTGTGGTGAACATGGTGGGCATATATCTTTTCATATTATGGTTTTGTCTGGGAATATCTCCAGGTGTGGGACTGCTGGATCATGTGGCAACTCTATTTTTAGTTATTTGAGGAACCTCCGTACTTTTCTCCACAGTGGCTGCCTCAGTTTACATTCCCACCAACAGTTCCCTTTTATCCACACCCCCTCCAGCATTTGTTATTTGCAGACTTTTTAATGATGGCCATTCTAACCAGTGTGAGGTACCTCGTTGTTGTTTTGATTCATCCCATAAATATTTTTTCAACATCTCTTATGTTTCAGGACTGGGTCAGGCCTGGGGGATGCTGAGAGGAGAGACAGGCAGCCCCTGGCATCAGGGAGCCTGCAGCCCAGGAGGGATGGGGGGGCACGTTAAATGAAGAGTGACTCTGGCGGCGGTTTCATCACAGTTGTCCTGAGTCCGCCCCAGAAGGAACATGTACAGTGTCGTAAATGTGAACCCAGGGAAAGCTGCTTTGGTCTAGAATATCAGAGAGGCTTCCAGGAGGAAGGAGTGGTTATGCTCTGTGACCAGAAGGAGGGGTGGAGTTCGCCAGGTGAAGAGAGACAGGACCACTTTCCAGGCAGAGGGACCAGCACGCGAACGCTTGAGCTTGGAGTCTTCTGGGAGCCAGGAGGCGGCCAGCGAAGGGGAGGCAGACAGAAAGAGAGGCCGAGGTGGGCAGGTCTCACAGGGGCCCACCTCCCATGGTGAGGGCCAGGAGCTTCATCCCAAGTCAACGGGAGGCCCCTGACAAGGCGTGAAGCAGGGAAGCAACGCGATCCGGTTGGAGTTTGTCCTAATATCACTCTGGCTGCAGTCTTGAAAAGGGATCACCTTACAGGTCCCACTGGGAGCACTCAGAGCAAGTTTGAAAATGGCCGGGAATCTGTTCACCCAAGAACCCTGAGCCCCTCTGGGTACTTCTCTTTTCCTTCCAGTGTTATTGAGATATAATTGATGTATATCACTGTGTATATTTAAAGTATACAGCAGGATGGCTTTATTTATTTATTCAGGCTGCCTTGGTTGCAGCACTCGGGATCTTTGTTACATGCATGGGCTCCCTAGTTGTGACACATGGGCTCCCTCGTTGTGACTCGTGGGCTCCCTCGTTGTGACACGTGGGCTCCCTAGTTGTTACATGTGTGGACTCCCTGGCTGTGACGCCTGGTCTCCCTAGTTGTGGCGTGTGGGCTCTGTGGCTCACAGCCTAGTGATCTGACTCACAATCATCACAAGATGCTCACCGCACTCAGCTCCGCCATCATCTCACACAGATGCAGAGCTGTTGTTGCTCAGTCACTCAGTCACGTCCGACCCTCTGCGACCCCATGGACCGCCGCATGCCAGGCTTCCCTGTCCTTCACCATCTCCTGGAGTTTCCTGAAACTCATGTCCATTGTTTGGGTGATGCCATCCAACCATCTCATCCTCTGTTGCCCCCTTCTCCTCCTGCCCTAAATCTTTAGAAGTAGAAAAAAGTTTTCCTTCTGTTGGAAACACTTAAGGTTTCCTCTCTTCACATGTAACATGTGACTTGTAACATGCAGCAGTATTTGTCTCTCTCTGACTTATTTCACTTAGGGACATCCATGTTGTTGCAAATGGCAAGATTTTATTTGTTTTTGTAGTTGAGTGCTATTCCATTGTGTATATGTACTGCGTCTTCACTATCCATTCATTATTGATGGGCACTTAAGTTCCTTCCATATCTTGGCTATTGTAAATAATAGTGCAATAACATAGGAGTACATATATCTTTTCTAATTTGTGTTTTTGTTTTCTTCAGATAAAGACCTAAGAGTGGAATTTCTGGATCATATGGAAGTTCTATTTTTAATTTTTTGGAGGAATCTCCACACTTTTTTCCATAGTGGCTGCACAAATTTACATTCCCACCAACAGTGCACAAGGGTTCCCTTTACTCCACATCCTCGCCAGCATCGATTATTTGTTGTCTTTTGTTGTGATAGCCGTTCTGACAGGTGTGAAGTATTTCACTGTGGTTTTGATTTGTATTTCCCTGATGACTAGAGATGTTGAGCATCTTTTCACATGCATGTTGGCCATTTGTATATCTTCTTTGGAAAAAATTCTACTCAGCTTCTCTGTCCATTTTTAAAATCAGGTTGTTTTTTGACCTTGAGTTTTATGAGTTCTTTGTATATTTTGGGTATTAACCCCTGATCAAGTATATATGTTACAAATATCTTCTCCCATTCAGTAAGCAGCTCTTTTTTGTTGTTGTTGATAGTTTCCTTTGTTCAGCACAAGCTTTTTAGTTTGACGTGGTCCTGTTTGTTGGTTTTGCTTCTGTTGCACGTGCCTGAGGAGCTATCCAAAAAACCCGTTACTAAGACTGATGTCACGGAGCACTCCGCTTGTGTTTCCTTCCAGAAGTTTTCTGGTTTCCAAGCTTGCATTTAAGCCTTTATTCTAAGTTTATTGTTGTGTATGGTATTTGTAAGAAAGAAGCCCAGTCTGATTCTTTTGCACGTAGCTGTCCAGGTTTGCCCAGCACTCTCTGTTGAAGACGCTGTCGTTTCCCTGTGTAGTCTTGCCTCCCCTGTTGAGGACTGGTGGCCCGTGTAAGTGTGACTTCACTTCCGGCTCTCTGTTCTGTCTGTTCATCTCTGTGTCTGTCTTTGTGCCCTCACCACACCACTTTGATCACCGTAGCTTTGTCGTATGGTCTGCAGTCAGGGCTTGTGTTGCCTTCCCTCTGGGTACCTTAGAGCCGTCATAAAACGTCTGCCTGTCCGTTTCTCTGGCTGTCTCACCGTGTCTCCCCCGCCCCACTCCAGGCAGGGGCACACCAGATGTGAGGCTCGTAATGCCTGAGTCAGCCTTCTGTATCTGTCTCTCGGTCACTGTCCATCCCCACCCTGAACCCGCCTTTGGTGCTAACCCTGACCCTCTCCAGGCATCAGACACAGGACTCGTGTTCGTCACAGCTGCCCCCGTGGCTGCTCCTGAGTCTCGCCCTGGGCTGCCTCGCCAGTGTCCTGTGGGGTCTGCACTGAGGCTGGGAACCCCTGCCGAAGTAGAGGTAACAGTGCTGACCTCTCTCCTCACCAACGCAGGCATCCTGGACCTGGGGCCCTGAGGGCCAGGGGGCCATCCTGCTGGTGAACTGTGACCGAGACACACCCTGGCTGCCCAAGGAGGACTGCAGTGATGAGAAGGTCTACAGCAAGGAAGGTGCGTGGGGTCTGCACTCGGGGCTGGGAGGGGGGGCAGGGAGGGGCAGGGGGACACTCACGCCAAGTCCTGGGCAAAGGGGCAGGCAGGTGTGACCTTGGCTCTCCTGAGGATTGGACTCAGGTATCCACTCTTGCTAAGAACAGATGACAAAACTATCAATACCATTCAGTTGGACTGGAACCACACTTTCTACGAAGTTGCGCGTATGTTACAAAACGGAGCAGAAGGATGTTCCAGATGTCTTATGGGAGGTCATCTGTGATATTGGAGATAGCAACTAGTTTTTACGCTTTTCTATAGTTTCCATAGTATATACCTTTGGGGTTTTCTTTGTCCTGATTATAAAAGTAACAGGCCAGCATTCCAGCCACAATTCTCCTTTGTTTTGTTTTGTTTTAATTGAGATAGGGTTAACAGACAGCAGTGTCTTAAGTCTAAGGCACACAGCGTAGTGATTTGATTCTCATAATCATGGGGTATCACAAGAAGTTTAGTAAACACCCATCATCTCATATAGGCACAAAATTAAAGAAATAGAAGAAAATTCTTGAGAGGAGACCTCTTAGGATTGACTCTCTTAACGACCTTCACGTGACACGTGCAGCAGTGTCTGTGAGATTAGTCGTGTTGTTCCTCACGTCCCCAATGACTGATAACTGGACGTTTGTACCTTCATCCAGTCCCCCCGAGCGCCAGAGCGGTTCTCTCAGTTCCAACCTCCTCTTGCCGCCCCCAGACCTGAAGGACATGTCCCAGATGATCCTGCGGACCAAAGGCCCCGAGCACCTCCCCGCCGGCTATGAGATCGTCCTCTACATCTCCATGTCGGACTCGGACAAAGTGGGCGTGTTCTATGTGGAGAGTGAGTGTCCCAGCCGCCCTCCAGCGGCTCCTGCCCCTCGGGGAGCGCGCTCCACCCTCTAAGGCTCCCCAGGGCCCCTTAGTCATCACGGGGGCAGGTGGCGGAGAGTTCCAGGACTGGCCTCTTGGTAATGGACCAACCATCAGCCAGGGTCACCGTGGCCCTGTGAAGTCAGGGCCCCAAGGGCGCGGCCTCTCTGCCCTCAAGGAGTCAGCGGTGACAGAGTCACGGGGCCGGAGGAGCGCCTCGTGAACCGGGGCAGGAAGGGCTTTGTGAGTCACCCTGCGCAGACTCACATCACCTTTGTGATGCCTGAGGCAGGTGCCCACCCTCTCCCCTGGCCAGGTGTTTTCTGCTCATCTGGGACTTTCTGAAAATGAAAAGCTGCCCCCAGCTTTTTGTTTTTTTGGCACGCCAGGTCTTCATTGCAGCATGGGGGATCATTAGTTTCAGCACATGGGCTCTGGTTCCCTGACCAGAGATCAATCCCGGGGCCCCTGCAGTGGGAGCATGAAGTCTCAGCCACTGGACCACCCAGGGAAGTCCCCCCCCGCCCCGACTTTGAAAGAGCCCCTGATGGTGCTGTGGGCACCCTCGAGGAGCAGACCCCTTGCTCATCTTGCCAAGGACAGGGTCCGGACCCCCCGGTGTGGGAAACATGCTTCTGCGAGGGGCTAGCGCCGAGGCTGCCCGCTCTGTCTCGTTCCTTCTGTGACTGGGTGTTGAGCCCCTCTGTGCCGGGTGCTGGTTCAGCAGCAGGATCCCTGGGTCAGCTCCCTGCCCTCAGGGAGGGGACGGCCTGTGAGGGAGACGTCGCAGGGAGAATGACGAGGCAAGGACACAGAGTGAGTCATAGGGAACAGCAGGTGGAGGCGGGAGCCGCTGGCCTGGAGGGTCGGGGGGCCCCTCCAAGTGGGCGACATCTGAGCCGAGACCCAAACCGGCCATGAGAAGTGCTGAGTGCTCAGTCGCTCAGTCGTGTCCAACCCTCTGCGACCCCATGGACTGCAGCCCGCCAGGCTCCTCCATCCATGGGGATTTCCCAGGCAAGAATGCTGGAGTGGTTTACCATGCCCTCCTCCAGGGGATCTTCCCAATCCAGGGATCGAGCCGGGGTCTCTTGACAATGAGAAAGAACCAGCCATTCCTGAGTTGAGGGAAGAGTGTTGCAAGCAGAGGGAACCGTGCGTGCAAAGCCCAGAGGAGGGAACCGGTTTGGAGCACTAGGGAAGCAGACAGCAGACCACAGCTAGGGATATGTTGGAGTCAAGGTCAGTGAACTGGGCAGGGGGCAGGGCAGAGAGACAGCTTGGATTGACTCTTAAGTGCAGCAGAAGGCCATTAGAGACTTTTAAGCAAGTGACTGTCAACCTCTGATTTATGTGTTAAAAAGCTCTCTCAGCAAAATAGTTCTCTTTGCGATTTGCCGTGGTGCGGGGTGGAGCTGCCCTGCGTGCCCATCCCTCCGGGAGCCTGGGGTCCCCTAGCTCTGGAATCCACCTCGGAACAGGCACACTCAGAACCGGGGCAGGTCCCGGTGGCCCCGGACCCTCACCTCCGGGAGGGGTTTTGCCAGGACTGCAGTGGACAGCTGCCACCTGAAGCCCGTCCTCCTGATCCGCCCCGGGATCGGGCAGTGACCTCCGCAGGCTGGAAGGTCCCCAGTCAGGCCGGCTCCACAGCCCCAGGGGGCCCGAGCCACTGCTGTTTACCCCATGCAGGCCAGGGTTGCCACAGCGGGTGGGGCTGCTGGCCGGGGCGGGAGGGGCGCGGGCAGCCCCCGAAGTCACATTGTGACACTCAGCCTGCTGCTTCTGGCAGCCCCTGGCCACGACCTGGAGGCCTTTCCGAGGGAGGCGGTAGGCTGAGGTCTGGCTCGTGATTACCTCTGTCCCCACGCTGTCTTCCGAGCTGGGCCCTGAGCAGACAGGAGCCGCCGCTGGGAGCACTCTGCCGCGCCGTCCCCAGGCTGTGTTATCAGGTTGCCATATCGTGGGGGGGGCACGCCTCATGGACACAACGATGAGCCCAGGAGAGTCCGTCTCCCCCAGAACCGAAGCCCTGGGTCGCAACAGCTTGAGGTCTCTGTCAAACTCCAAGTGCGCCGTGGATGAGGCTGTGTGCTGTTACACGAATGTCACGTGTCCCTCATGTTCCCCAATGGCCGGGGGCCGCGCTGGGGGCTCAGGGACCCTGAGAGGGGTTCTGGAGCCAAGGGCGTTCAGATCCTGGGTGTGGGGGAGGATCTTGTGGGCAAGTCTCCTCAGCAGGCCAGGCCTTGGGTACCTCATGTGGGATGTCACGCAGGGCTAAGGAGAGGCCTGACTGTCCCCCCTGGAGACAGAGATCATATAAGAAATGTGTCAGCACCCAGTAGCCGGTCCATGGAACGCTCCCCATAGATGACACTTGCTTCTTTCAGGGGGTTGTTATTGTGATCGTTAATTACAGTCATTGACGTAGACAGGCGTCCCCACTGCTGTTAGGAAGACCCAGGAGTGTGTACCCCAGCCTCAGATTCTGCCCTCGGGTCTCAGAGGTCAGCACCTGACCTCTTTCTGCAAGGCTGCAGTGACCAGCTTGTCCCAGTTTGCCCAGGACTTTCCTGGTTTTTGCACTAAAAATCCCTCATTCTGAAAAACCCCCTCAATCTCGGGCAAACCAGGACAGTCGATCACAGTATCAGAGAATCTCCTTGGGAGGTGGAATGACCCCACACTGACCGGAAGGGTGATGGCACGTGCCAGCCTGCGGGCCAACGCCTGGGGCTAAAGAGAGGTCAGGGTGCCCGGCGGGGCCAGCCCGAGGCACGTGGGCTGCGCCATAGAGGGGCATTGTTGGTTCCTGCAGGGGGAGCTGGCCACGCGGAGGCAGGCCTGCGTCCAGCTGGAGATGGGAGACAGGGGAAGGAGGCTCCGGGGACAGTGGCTGATTGTTCCCACCGAGTGATCGATCTGCCCGGAGCTGGCCCAAGATACTGCGGGCCACAGACAGAAAAGACTACACGCAGATGGGCCAAAACGCGTCCTTCTACCCCACCCAGCTCCCCTGCCAGAGCCCCACCCTCCCAGGCCAAGGGGGTGCCCACACGCACACACATCCCACCTAGCTGCCCCGAGCTGTGGGAAAGTTCCGGAGCTTTCTGAAAAGACAGGTCAGCTTCATGGCCTGAAATCACTTTGCCAGCATCAGTTCAAGTGCAGCCTGGGACACGTGGTCATGGGAGGCCCTGGGTCCCTGGGGGAGAATTGTCCTTCATGATGCAGAGCCATCTGGACCTCCTTGGTGGTTGGGACACAGGGTACGTGTCTTTTCTGCGTGAGAAGGATGTCACCTTTTGCACTGAGCTGTGAGGAAGCCCTTGGGACACGCAGTGTCTCGGTCTGTCTTCCTCATTTCTTGGGCCCACCCACAGAAAGGGAGGTGAGGTGTTTTTTCTTTGCCTTCTATTCCTAAACCATTCAACGAGAAGGTCGTGAGTTTTTCAGTAAAGGGTCTGCCGATACAGTCACAGGTTCTCATACAGTAACACCGGCGGGCCCCAGCTGTGTAACCACTCATTACCCCGGTTACCAAGCTTGCCTCAGTTCCTAATGCTGCGTCATTTTATCTTGCGAGGACCCTGTGGCAGAAGTGTTACTGTCTCCCATTTAACAGATGAATAAACTGAGGCTCAGGAAGGTTAAGTGAATTCCCTGGGGTTTTGCAGCTTGAAAGCCAAAGAGGTACTTGAACCCCCATCTCTCTGACTCTGGAAGTCATAACCACTAAGGTAACCCGCCCTCAGAGAGATGTATGTATAACCAGGATCTAATTGAGCGCCTTGTCCTACATGAGGCGCCATCCTGAGCCCAGGCTTCACTGGTTCCTCTGTTCATTTTGCGTGTTTTAATCAAGCGCCCTATCCATGCTATTCTAGTCACCTGTTGTAGCCCTCGGGTGCCTGCTCATTAATCATTCCCTTTGTTCTTGACGACAGTACTAAGCTGAGCCTGACTCTGCCCTTCCAGCTCTGCAGGGCATAAAGAAACTTCTCCTGGAGCTGCATAGGGTCCTACCTCCGTGTGTTTGGCAATGCAAGTATCCCGTCTCCTTGCTGTGCCCACTTCTGCCGCCCCCAAGGGCATCTCAAAGGCTGCCTTTCTCCGCTCAAATGCCTCCCACCCCACTCCCTTCCTCTGCCTCCCAGTAACCCCTCAGGCTCACTCACTGCAGAGCTCTACCATGATGCTTCCCTCATCTGCGCAATCTTATCATCAGCTGAGCTTTTCGGGGGTCCGCTTCTTGACCCTCTCTGTCTCCCCCAGAGGTCCTCGCCCATGTGGTCAGAGAGCAGTGACTCAGTATATACGCTCTGAATTGGCCTGAAGGCTCTCCCGTACAGAGTGACGTGGGAGCACTGGTGCATTCAGTAGATGTTTATCAAACACAACCTGCTCTGGGCCCGGCCGGGCCTGTCTCGGCCATTGCGCAGGTGACAGGCTCTGGGGGCCAACAGCTGAACACTGAGATCATGTCCATTTAACGGCTGGGACAGGGAAGGCCGGGGGTGCAGTCGCTGCAGACAGAGCCCCTGGCTTGGTCTCTGGGGGATCTGGGCGCAGTTCCCAGAAGCGACACATCAAGGCCTGAAAGGAGGGAGACAAGTCTTCTAAGCAGAGGGAACAGCGCTGCACGGAGCCAGGAGATTTCAGTGGCCTAGGAGCGTGGGAGAAACCGGCCTTTCCTCCCAGCCACAAATGTGTGCAACCAGGAAAAAAAAGAATGCACCGCGAGAGACCCGCATGCTGATACGGCTTTCTCTATACGGAGGGGAATTGAGGGCACAAGTGGGTGTTTTCTTCATATAAACGGGAGGAGAGGGTGGGGATAGAATTAGGGATCTGAGTCCCAGCTCAGCTGCGTACTGGCTATAAGACTCCAGACAAGCCATCTTCCCTTCTGGGACTCCGTCTCCTCCTCTGTGAAATGGGGACAGTAACTCCCTTCTTCGCCACCGCTGGCTGCCCAGTCCTCAGCTTCTCCCATTTCCTGTCTCCTTCCCGGGGCAAGCTCACTCACGTTATAGCCGAGGAGGCCGGAAGCCAGGGAGGGCGTCTGGTTCGGGGCCACAGGGCTAGGGTCCGGCAGGCACAACGACCAGGCCACGGCCCTTCCGCCCGCTTGTGCTTCCTCTCTGTGTCTAGAGGACAAGGGGCTTTGCTGTCGCACCCCCATCGGTGATCCTGCCCCACGGTCGGCTGGGGGAGCTGGGCCTGACCTGGGTCCTTCTTCCTCCAGACCCCTTTTTCGGCCAGCGTTACGTCCACATCCTGGGCCGGCGGAAGCTCTACCACACGGTCAAGTACACAGGTGGCTCCGCGGAGCTGCTGTTCTTCGTGGAAGGCCTGCGTTTCCCCGACGAGGGATTCTCAGGCCTGGTCTCCATCCACGTCAGCCTGCTGGAGTACATGGCCGAGGTGAGGGCCGCCGCCGGGAGGGGCTCCCGGGGGCTGGAGCGGGCTCCCCTTGGACGAAGTCCAGGTTTGGAGATCTAAATGCTCCCACCACCCGCACACATCTGCCAGGGTCCTCCGCTCCACCCTGGGGGTCCTCCTCACTATACCTCCTCCGCAGGATGATCTTTGGGTGTTTCTCTGACCTCACACCTATCCCCAGGTCTGCCTGCTCCCTGAAGTGAGTGTGTGAGTGTGTGTGTGAGAGTGTGTGAGAGTGTGTGAGTGTGTGTGAGTGAGAGAGTGTGTGTGAGTGTGTGTGAGTGAGTGTGTGAGAGAGTGTGTGTGAGTATGTGTGTGTGTGACTGTGTGTGAGAGAGTGTGTGTGTGTGAGTGTGTGTGTGTGTGAGAGAGAGTGTATGTGTGAGTGTGTGTGTGTGTGTGTGTGTGAGAGTGTGAGTGTGTGCACTCAGTCACTCAGTCGTGTCTGGCTCTTTGTGACCCCGTGGACCATAGTGAGGTGCCCAGAGCAGAAACAGGAAGGCCGAGTCTGGCTCGATTATCATGTGAGCTGACTTCAGGAAGAAAACTGGGATGCAACAAGATCAGACGTTAGTTGAGGAGCCAGGCTCCTCTATCCACGGGATCTCCCAGGCAAGACTATCTGGAGTGGGTTACCGTTTCCTTCTCCAGGGGATCTTCCTGACCCAGGGATCCAACTTGCGTCTCCTGCACTGGCAGGCAGATTCTTTACCGCTGAGCCACCTGGGAAGCCCGCATCGCTGTCTAGGGTGGGCATAGCTCTGGGCACAGGGGCCCAGCGGTTAGCACGAGGAGCCAACTAGGCCATGTGCATGTGCCCTGTTCTTTCCTCCCTAACTGGTCCCGCACCCTCGCTGTGGGTGCTGCCGACTCTGACCATAGGCTGAACCCCAAACCCAGTCCCGAACCACGTGCCCTCCCTGCAGCCAGACCTCTCCCACACCCGCACTCCTGGTTTGCAGGAACTGAGCGGGGAGGCGAGTACCCGCCCCCTCGGGGAGCGGTGCCCCCAACCTAGGTTGCGTCCCACCCATAAGGACCTCTCACCAAAACTGCAGCCCCGGAGCCCTGGCTCTCAGGCCCCCTCTGCTCATATAGAGGGAGGCTCGGATGCCCCTCAGACACGAGCTTGCTCCTTTGCTTCGCCTCTAGATCACTTCAAGGCGAGATGCTGTGGGCTCTGCCACAGGCGAAGCTGGGCCTCAGGGTTACGAGAAGGGGCTCGAGTCAGGCTGCCCGGGTCTGAGCCCGCGAGACGCTGGGCAAGTGAGCTGACCCTGTGTGCCTCGCTCTCCCCACCTAGAAAATAGAAATGACAAATGCTTCTGCTTCCTGGAGTGACTGTAAGCATCCAAGCTTGTTCCTCATTCACAAAGTGCTCTCGAGTTCCTGGGAGGAGGGAAAGGCAGAGAAAACGGCAATAACGAGACGGGGTGGGGAGGGGCTGCTCCTACACTCCCAGTGCCTACAGCACCTGGCCATCAGGGTCTCAGAGCGGCCCCTCCAACAGACACCAGCAAAAGGCAGACCCGTGCGGGAAAGGCCACCCCCATACGCCCCGCCAAGGGCAGGACTCGGTTTCCTGTAGCTTTCTAAAGCCAGCCATGCAAAGAAATCTTATCTTCTCTCAGGTTCCAGGCAAGCTTCCCGAGCCTTTCCTTAAAGAGAAATCTGGACAGAGCAAAATTTCCCCCAGTAACGTTAAAATGCTCACATGTAGAAAAGACCAAGATGCCCACAGTAAACACAGAGGAAAGCTGGGTCTGACTCAGTCATCACATGAGCCAATTTCAGGAAAAGAACTTTGATGCAACAAGATCAGATAGCGGTTGAAATTGGACTCAACGGCCAGACTGTCCGGGTTTAAATACAGGCTTGCCCCCTTCCTGATCACTTGACCTTGGACAGCTGTGTACAGTTTGTGAGTCAGAGGTCTGTGACTCGGTTTTCCCACCTACAAAACAAGGATTAAAATAGTATCTACCCTTTAGTATGGCAAAAGTGAAGTCTCACCTGTCAAAACAGGACCTGGCATACAGTAAGCGCTCAATAATGTACTACTATTGGGAAGGATTGCGGGCAGGAGGAGAAGAGGGCAGCAGAGGATGAGATGGGTGGATGGCATCACTGACTCAATGGACCTGAGTTTGAGCAAGCCCGGGAGTTGGTGATGGACAGGGAAGTGTGGTGTGCTGCAGTCCATGGGGTCGCAGAGAGTGGGACGCAACTGAGCGACTGAACAGCAATTACTGGTCTCCCTGCGTGGTTAGACAGCAGGGAAAAGCACCCTGACAAGACTGACCTCTGCTCTCCCACGCCCAGGCGATCCCTCTGACGCCCATCTTCACGGACACCGTGACGTTCCGCGTCGCTCCGTGGATCATGACCCCCAACATCCTGCCTCCCGTGTCGGTGTTTGTGTGCTGGTAAGCGGAGGCACAGTGCAGACGGGCAGGGCGGCCAGAGCTGAGGCTTCAGGAGCGGTCGTGCCTGTTACTCCTCAGCTCTGTGACCTCGAGAAACTCACTTGACCTCTCTGTGCCTCTGTTTCTCTGAGACAGTGACATCGCAGAGCCCCTGCGAGGATTAAGTGGGATGAAGCAGGCAGAGAATTCGTCAGGGTCCTGGCACAGAGTTCTTCTGTGCTCTAAAATGATAGCTCCCTTTTCTTTCCCGTATCTTTTGGGCCCTTGCCATATAGTAGGGAATCCTCCTCTGTGATGGATATCCAGCAGCTTTTCACTGAGCGTGTCATGTGCCAGAGGCCCCGTGAGACGAGGAGCAGGCGATGCTGGCCACACACCCTGTGGGCTGAGCCATCCCCTGCCTCCGGGTCAGCTTAGCTGTTCTTGGAAACCTGGGAGCCAGAGGTGGAAGGCTTTCGGGAAGCGGGGTGAGAGTTCCCCTCCTCGCTTTGTCTGTTCATGACCCTGGCAGACACTGCAGGAAGGGCTGAGTTTGCGCGGCCCTTGACTCCAGCAGCCTCTGCACCGGTGAGCACAGAGGGGCTTCATCTGCCCCTCAAGGCCTCCCCCGTGGCGGGCCTGTGCCTCCTCACGTTCCCTCCTGCCTCTCCCTCTTGCCCACGCCCCTCAGCATGAAGGACAACTACCTGTTCCTGAAAGAGGTGAAGAACTTGGTGGAGAAAACCAACTGCGAACTGAAGGTCTGCTTCCAGTACATGAATCGGGGAGACCGCTGGATCCAGGTGAGGCCCCCCAGGCTGGGAAGGATGCAGCTCAGGACTCAGGCCAGAAGAGGCGGCTTAGTGTCAGCACCCTGGCACCCAGCTGCTCCGCACGTGTGAATTCTATGTCAGATCACACGTGTGCATATGCACAGGGTCTAAACACGCCAGGCGACTCACTGCAGCTTCTTAGAGGAGCAGAAGGCTGTGAAACAAACGAAATGTCCGTCCTCGGGGGAAGGGGGCGGCCGTAGGACTGGATGGCCTCTCTGTGGAGTACTATACGACAGAATGAAGCCAATCTGTAAATGCAGCATGGCTCTCAAGTTAAAGTGTTCCTTGCAGGAAGATGTACACAGGATGCTTCCAGTTATGTTTTAAAGCGGGGTCAGTGAGTGCAGGCACACGGGGGTTGTGCAGAGACTGAGGGCTGTGTAAGAAACCACGGCCATCGTGTGCATGGGGGGGACTGGGTAGGCCAGCTGGAGTTCCCCGGGGGCCCCCTGGGCTCACGGGTGGCTCTTCCCGCTGTCCCCACAGGATGAAATTGAGTTTGGCTACATCGAGGCCCCGCACAAAGGCTTCCCCGTGGTGCTGGACTCCCCCAGAGATGGAAGCCTGAAGGATTTCCCGGTGAAGCAGCTCCTGGTGAGAGGCTGAGGGCCGCCTTGCAGGATGGGGTCGGAGCACAGCCCTGGGACTGTGCTGTAGGACAGAGCAGCAGGGAGGCCTCAGGCACCCCTCTGTCCCCGGGACTCTCCAGGCAAGAACCCTGGAGTGGGTTGCCGTTCCTTCTCCAGGGGAATCTTTCTGACCCAGGGATGGAACCTGGGTCTCCTGCATTACCGTCGGAGCCACCTGGGAAGCCCCTTGGCAAATTAGCCTGTTGCTTCCATCTTCTCATCTGCAGAATGGGTCGTTGGGATAATAACCTCTAACATCCTTTCCTGCTCTCATAACTGATACCTTTCCAAAACGGAGAAGTGAGAGCTGTGGCAGGCAGAGACCTGCCCCTGCCCCCACCTCCAACTTGCAGCAAAATACATTTCAAGGAGGAAAATTATAAGCGATTGTTGAAAAGCATGGTTCCAACTTCAAAGCTCATTAAGGCTGTGATTTTTCAGTTCATGAGTTTTTAAAAAAAGCAATCTAACCCCCACCCTTGATCCTAGAGGTCATTACCGCTCTCCTTTTATGCCTTCAACAACCAGCTGAATGAGGACAGAACCAGAATCAGTCTTCTCTGTCCTGACCTTCTGCCCTGGACAGGCAGGGGAGCTTGGATGGAGCATAAAATGTAGGTTAGGGGTCTTTCCCAAGGTACCATGCAGGACAGCCTCCCATGAGACATCAGAGCTGCTCAGAGGCAGCCCTTCACCAAGTCCACACCTGCTGCTCGAGAACATTCACTAACGTCGTCCCCTCATCACAGGGAGATGGCAGAGCCAGCGGTGTGAGCACACAGCTCTAGAACGCCAGATGGAGCTGGCCTTGAGTCCCGTTTCCACCCCTTGGCAGCAGCATGACCTTGGACAAGCAACAACCTCCTCAAGCCTCAGTTTGCTCGTCTGTGAGATGGGTATCGAAACGGTATCCGTCTCACAGACTTGCTGTGAAGACTGAGGCGTGATCTAAGACGCCCGCGCTGCTCCCGACACAGTGACTATCATTAGCTGCTGTTCTGGCTCTCATTCCACGGCCCTGGACACTGTCCTCGGTGCGGACTGTCCACGTCCTCCAACACAAGGGGCAGTCAAACCGGTCAGCAGGTGCCACAGGCCTGAGGACCAGGGCCTCTCAGATCCTGTTCTCACCTTCTCCCCGGCTCACCACCTGCCTCCAGGCTGGCCTGGCACCAGTGCCCTGGGCTGCATCGATCCTGGAGGCCCGGGCCAAGCCCAGCTCTGTGCTGCGTGCCTGCCCGCCTGTGTGAGGCTGTAAAACCCCAGCTGCCCCAGCCTCTGGCAGATCACACCTTGCCGTCTGGGGCTCCCAGGAGGGAAAGCGCTAAGCTGCAGCCGTTCACCCCTCTGGGCACAGCTGTCCCTTGAGCCTCTAAGCTGGGCCAGGATAAGCCGTGTCTTCTCACTCTAAGATTTTTATTAGCAAGGATGTTTGTCAGACAAGCTTCGTTCCAGCCCCAGTGCAAGCTCTCAAGCAAGATCCATACCTTTTTACCAAAAAAAAAAAAAAAAAAATCATGAAAGGAAACTTAAAATTCAGGGCGTGGCAGCGGCTTCACCATCCTGCAACTCCAGTCTGTTTGAGCTCTGTGCCGAGGAGTCTGAGGCTGCATCTGGGCTCAGTGAACAAATATGGTTGGTTGGGGAGGGGTCGAAACTATATATGTTACTTATCTGACGTTCTTGCACGTATTGGTCAGCTTTCACTTGGTACGACTGTAGTAACAAACAGCCCCCATCCCTCAATAGCGAACATCAGCAAAGGTCCGTTTTTTTGCTCGCATTAATAGAGGAATAGGCATGTCAATGGCACAAAACAAGGACCAGTCATGAAATCACCAGGATCTTTCTGTGTCAATGGACAGGAGTTTGAGTAAACTCCAGGATTTGGTGATGGACAGGGAGGCCTGGCGTGCTGCAGTCCATGGGTCACAAAGAGTCAGACACGACTTAGCAACTGAACTGAACTGAAGTGACTCTCTGTGTTTAAGAAATCAAGACAGATGCAGAGGCTCAGATGTGTGCACGCACACACACACACACTCATATTTACACTCATACCAACGTGCTCACAAACTGAGCCTCCGCGTGCCAGGCTGCTGCTCTTCAGCGGGAATAAGAAGCACATGGGTAACCCCCCGGAAGATGAGTGCTCACAGGGCCAGACCAAAGGTGGTGGAAAGTGGTCGTCAGGGGGTGGCTGGGCTGGGACTAAGGGCTCCTGGCCACGGGGGACTAACCACGGGTGTGTGCCCCCTGCCCAGGGCCCAGATTTTGGCTATGTGACCCGGGAGCCGCTCTTTGAGCCTGTCACCAGCCTTGATTCCTTTGGGAACCTGGAGGTCAGTCCGCCAGTGACCGTGAATGGCAAGACATACCCCTTGGGCCGGATCCTCATCGGGAGCAGCTTTCCTCTGTAAGAGAAGGCAGGGAGGGGCTGGAGAAGAGGTGGGTGAGGTAAGGGGTTGGGGGGTGGTTGTTGTTTCTGTTGGGGCAGACTGGGTTGCTCAGACATGCAGTGATTGGCTGGGAGAATTAACCTCGCCCGTGACGGACATGATACAGACATTCTTGGAAAGAAAATCAAGTTAGCCTTTACATCTTAGTATGAATTAGGATCTAACATAAAACTGAGTAAATGACCCTCTTCCCCAAATGGGAGGGTATATAATGAGGTTATAAATAAGGTGGGGAAGGGATGCAGGAGTTAGAGAAGGAACAGTACTGAGAGAAGATGAGTGGGGGCCCGCCAGCAAACCCCCAGGAAGCCCACACACAAGACACATGAGAAGCCATGGCCGGCCCTGAGGCCTGGGTCCCTGGCTCTCCGGCCTGTCCACACACCCCGTCCCTCCCCAGGTGGCCTACCAGCCAACGAAAAAGCAGGTTCGTCCTCAGTTAGGGCAGTCACTGGGGAGGACGTGAGTACCGTGGGTCCTCACTTCACCAAAGGGGCCACCAGGAACCTGCACATATGGGGCCAGCTGGGATCTGGCTCCCTGTGGGCCACATGGATGCTTTGGCTTCTGAGAGGAGGCCACCGGCACAGACAGTGGCCATTTGCCCCCTCTGCCCACTTCCCCCCTGCTCTCAGCCATCACCCATCCATTCAGCAGGTATTTCTGAAGCCTGTGACGGGCATGTGGTTTCAGACATGAAGCCCAGCCCCCACCTTCCCAGAGATGGTGGAGATAACTGGCATGGAGATAACCGGGGTGGAGATGGTGGAGATAACCGGGGGTGGGTGCATCCAGTGGCAGGGTGACAGAGCCAGGGAAACCCAAGAGGAGCCCCCGAGGGAGTTCCCCCTCAGGGGAGCTCAGGGGGCTTCTTAGAGACGAACATCTATGGAGGGTCTTCTCTGTGCTAGGCATTGTTCTAGGCTCTGAGGAAGCAGCCATGAGCAAAACAAAGTCCCAGCTCTTGGGGAGTTTTCGATTAGGGATCGGGGCAACATAGGAAATAAACATGGAAGCCAGCAAATAAGTTAGATACTTCTGGGCACTAACAGCGCAGTGAGGAAGAAAAAATAGGTACACGGTAAGCAGTGACAAGCCAGGGGCACTCTGGCTCTTGTGGTTTTAAGGAAATGACTCTAGAATTGAGGCTTGAGTGATGAGAAGGAAGCAGCCATGGAAAGATCAAAAGGAAAGCACATTCCACATCAAAGGAACAGCCAGGGCAAAACCTTCAAGGTAACAGCCTTGGCACCTGGCTGGATCAGACAGAACAAGGAAGAATAAGATGAAGTAGGAGAGATAGGCAGGGGACAGATCAAAAGCGAATTTGCCAGCCACTGTGAAGATCTTGGGTTATAGTGTAAGGGTAATGGGGAGATTGAAGACCTCAGGGAGTGTAGAAGTCAAGAAGGGCTGCCTGGAAGAGGCATCACTTGATTGAAGATTGAAACTGAGAAGTTACTAGCCAAGAGGGACATAGGCAGGGGCAGATTCTGGAACCCTGCCGGAGCCTTAGCCCCCTCCAGCAGTCCTGAGCACAGAAGCTGGCCTCCCTATACCCACTGACACGCTCAGGGGCTAAAGGCCGGGCTCCCTGCCCTTCACACAGACCGTGGCTGCAGCTGGCACTTCCTTCTTCCCCCCAGACTCAAGTGCCTTTCTGCCTGTGCCAGTGTCTCTGCAACTCAGGCTCCTTCTCATGACTTTTCTGCTGATGCCATGCTGGGTCCAGGCTGGCTTTCAGTGGCTGAACTCCTCCTGCAAGCCCTCTGGTGAGACAGGCACCATGGGCAACCTTCTGAAGAACTGCCCCCTCCCAACCCCACCCAGGTCCGGTGGTCGGAGGATGACCAAGGTGGTGCGGGACTTCCTGCAGGCCCAGCAGGTGCAGGCGCCCGTGGAGCTCTACTCAGACTGGCTGACCGTGGGCCACGTGGATGAATTCATGACCTTCGTCCCCATCCCAGGCACCAAGGTGAGCTGATGCTGAGGCTGGAGGGAGGAGGCTAGTGCGGAACCCCTGTACTGCCAGCGCTTGTCAGCAGGGGGCGATCTCCTGGAAGTGGATTGCACGGAGGAAGAAGGAAGTAGGCTGAAGCTGGCTTGTATGTTGTTGTTGTGGCCAGTAAATGTTTAACCCAATAAATCTGAAGTTCTAGCATTTCAACATGTAACCATTATAAAAATTATTAATGAGAGGCTTTACATTCTTTTTTTCGTGTATGTTTTATTGTTCACACATCTCCACTAAGACCAGCCACAGTTCAACTGTCCAGTAACCCCACAGGGCTAGTGGCCACTGGGATATGGGCCTGGAGCCCTAGAGAGATTCTTTTGTTTTCTGAAGTGAAAAGAAATGTCTGCAACTTAATACCCTGGAAATCTGGAGCAAATGGCCGGGCCTCTTGGCCCCTTGGAGAAGCTCTTCATCTCTGCCCAAGGTTACCTTTTACTCTGAGCTTCAACTCAACTGCATTGCTGAGGCAGGAAAATTTCTGTAGCAGGAAGGGTGAGATATAGTCCTCTGAAATAGAGACAAGCTGCCAGGCAGCCTTTGCCGCTCAGCGAGGGTGGCGTGAGACGATATGCAGGCAGGGCCCCGGGTCCACAGTGCAGGAGCCCCCCACGCGGCGGGGCCACCGGCCCCCTGCTGACCGGCCGGCTGGACCGTCTCTCGCAGAAATTCCGGATGCTCATGGCCAGCACCTCAGCCTGCTACAAGCTCTTCCGAGAGAAGCAGAAGGAGGGCCACGGGGAGGCCATCATGTTCAAAGGTGAGTGCCCACGGGGCCCTGGCAGCGAGCCAGGCCCCCAGGGGGGCTGGTGAGCGCTTTGACCCCAACACCCAGCTCCACTTCCAGTCGTCCAGCCCACTCTGAGGCTGTGGGTTCACCCTGGCGGGAGGCGGCCCTAACCTCTGCACTGTGGTCAGCCCCACCTCAAGCCGCCCACTGCCCCTTATGATCATCGACAGTGGCCCGAGGTTCTTCGGGACCCGGTGTGGGACGCTTCAAATGGCACCAGCCCCCGAGGAGAGTTAAATGGTTCAAAACTGAAGTGCGAGCTGCATTCTGGGACCTTGTGTTTTGGAAGGAAGCTAGAGAAGAGCATGCACACTGCGGTTTAGGGGCAGGAGGAAGAGGGAGCTCGCAGACGCGATGCGGGGTCAGACGGCGTCACCGCTGTTCCCAGAGTGAGAAACCGTCCGCTTCATTCAGGCATCACTTAACTGAGGCAGACAAACTGGGGTGAGCTTTGCTCTTAAAATTAATTGTGGAAGAAAGAAAGCTGATGAGGCAGAGACAGTGAGCCAGGTTAGAGACACCACGACCGGTTAAGTGTTTTTCGTGGACTACTTTTTGTCACTTTTCAGGTTGGCATCTCTAATCAACCTACTCCCAAAAGTCTGTATCCCTCAGGCTGGTTGATACATACATGACCACCCTCCTGTGTTCCTGTTAGTGACTGGTGTCAGGGACGGACAAGGTGAACTTAAGACCACTATCCTTTTTTAATTCCCACCAATAGGAAATTTTTTTTAGATTGGCAGGCATGAGTCTCAACTTTCTGGAAGCTTCCTTCTACATTAACCCCTCAAAGTTACCCATAGGGTACAGGAACTATTATTATCTTTGTACAAATAGGTCCAAGGGGTTGGAGATAGCTCAGCGATAGCCCCCATCTGCCACTGTCAAGCTATAACACTAGGAAACAGTGCACCCGCGTCAGAAGGCAGAGAGGAGTTAATAGCTTAGGCTCTGGGGTCAGACTTCCTGGCCTGCCTACTGGCTCAGCCGCCAACTGTAAGGCCTCGGACGCGTCGTGGGACTTCTCTGTGCCTCCGTGTCTACATCTTAATGCTAGAAGCTACCTGATAGAAATGGGTGGGGGGAAGACTACTGAGTTAATCCGAGTGAACATCTAGAAGACTCCCTGCTACATAGCAGGTGCTCCCTAAGCATTGGGTATCACCAATCAGAAGCCACATGGGCCACCACAAGGGGACAGGAGGTAGATGCAGGCTCAGAACAGTAGGGGGGCCGGGCGTGAGGCAGGTCTGAAACAGGAGGGTGTCACCGCCTGGCAACCTGCTTCTGCCACCCGCCCCCTGGCCTGCTGCTCGTCCTTGGAAGCAGGCTTCTTGTGCCACCCCACCCTCCGGCCAGAGAGAGAGCGAGGCAGCAGTCCCCTGCTTCCCTGGTCCCAGTGACATGGCCAGCCCTGGGGAAAGGAGCGTCCACGGGGGCTGCCCTCCCACGCTCCTGCCTGTCCCTGGTCCGTCGCCCTCAGCCTGAGAGGTAGCCCAGAAGCTGAGAGTCTTGGCAAAGAGGAGCGCCAAGCTGGACATAGACCGTGCCCTGTCCTCCGACCCCACAGGCCTGGGCGGGATGAGCAGCAAGCGCATCACCATCAACAAGATTCTGTCCAATGAGAGCCTCGTGCAGGAGAACCAGTACTTCCAGGTGAGCGCACGGCCAGGGCTTGTGGGAGGGAAGAGGCTGTGACCGCTGGCGCCTGTCACATCCTTGGGGCTGCCCTAGGGGATGGCGAGGAATCCAGGGCACACAACAGAGGGAAGGGCCTCAGCGAGCATGCGGTCCCGCCTTCCTGACTTGCTCCCGTACCGGAAGCTGAATGATGTGGCAGCGGGGGGGACGTGCAGGTCAGCAGAGGCTGGAAGCAGACAGGAGACCAGGAAGATGTATCAAGCAGTGCTCAAGAGCCGAAGGTTCTGTAAGGCTAGAGCCCGCAACGTTTGGGGGAGACCCACAGACACCACAATATGAAAACCACAGACCTACTTCCCAGGAAAACTCTTATATGACGATATGCCCTGAAGTTTTATTTTTTAGGGGTCACAGATTCCTGAAGTTTTCTATCTCTGGATGAATTCTACTTTCTGAGTCCCTCAATCTCAAAATTGCACCCAGAAGTAGAAACCAGTCAACAGGGCCCTATTCAGTTGGATTAGATCTCTCTTCACTTGCGTGGGCATATTTAAAGCACCAAGTTAAAAAAAAAAAAACTCAGACATGTTTAAACAAAAGGGCATGATTGGCTCATACAAGTGGAAAGTTCAACAGTGGCATGGATTTCAGGCATAGGTCGATCCAGGCTCTGGCTCCATCTCTCTGCACTTCTTGGGGTCTGCAGGTACCCTCACGGCAGGAGCTTAGTTGCAGCAGTTCAAGGTCTCCCATCCACCCCACCCCCCATACCATCCAGAAAGAGAGAGGTCTTATATGCCCCCAACAATTAAACAAAAGCCTTGCATTTCACTCTGATTGTGCCAACCTGAACCAATTCTTGTAGCCAGAGGAATTCTATATCCTGATTGCCTTAATCCTAGTTTATTACCCATCCTTGACCTGATCCCTGGAACAAAGAGGTAGGGGCACTAGCTGTGAAACCCAACCCAATAACTGGCTGCTACTTTTCAAGGGGAGGGGTGGAGTGGATGCTGGAGAAATTCCTGCATTTCCAAAATTCCAAAATTCCAAAAGTTCCCCAAAGGCCTCACAGCTGTTTGAAAGTTAACTTTATCACGACTCCTCTCTGTTGTCATTTTTTGGCGTCATGTAGATCTGAGGTCATACCATGACCCCTCACTTTCGGCTAGGACTCTGGACCACTCACTAAGGACCCTGTGTCTTAGGTTCCCTCATCTCTAACACTCAGGATGAGTGTGCTCAGGCTCTCTGTGACCCCATGAACTGTAGTCCTCCAGGCTTCTCTGTCCTTGGGATTTCCCAGGCAAGAGTGCTGGAATACGTTGCAATTTCCCCCTCCAGGGGATCTTCCCGACCTGGAGACTGAACCCGTGTCTCCTGCATCACCTGCCTTGGCAGGCGGATTCATCACCGAGCCACCTCATCTCTAGTAAGGGGGTACTGATAGTGTCCACCTCATGAGACTGAGGCTGAAATACGTGACGTATGTAAAGCGCTTAGAACATACACTTAGGGTACTTGTACATATTAGTTTTTGTTATTATTAATCTAAACCATTGTCGCTGTTATTCTCACCGCCTGGGGTGGCCTGAGGATTCGGCGGGATACTGCATGGCACGCACTTGGGGTCCGACTCGCAGCTGGTGATCAGTGAAAGAGTACTGAGTGTCATTTCTGTGAGCTTCTGGTGTGAATTCTGTAGCTTTCTCTCTCGTTCTCTTATCACTCGTACGGGTGGGAGGCGCACCAGAGAAGTGGCCCCGTGCTGGAGGAGCCCTGCAGGCTGCCTGGAGTGCTGGGGCCCCAGGTCTGATGCCTCAGGCAGGGGTGAGGTGGGCAGAGGTGTTGGGGTGCCCCTCACCCGCCCGCCTTCCCTTCTTCCCCATCACCCAGCGCTGCCTGGACTGGAACCGTGACATCATCAAGAAGGAGCTGGGGCTGACGGAGCAGGACATCATCGACCTGCCCGCCCTGTTCAAGATGGACGAGAGCCGCCAGGCCAGGGCCTTCTTCCCAAACATGGTGAGGTGCTCCGGGCTCCGGACCTCACCCGAACCGTCAATGGGGGCGGGCTGGACCCAGAGGGACCCCTCGGCTGAGGCAGGCCGATCGCGAGGTCCAGGCCCCAGGCCCCAGGCCCAGCTGAGCTGCCGTGTGGCCTCCCACCCCGGCACTCACCCTGCTGGGAGGATTGCTCATTCTGGTTGCCCCCTGGGGCCCTGGGGGAGCCTTCACCTTAACACAGAGGAGAGTGCTTTGTAAATTCAAAAGGCCTTTACAGACAAGAGAGATTCTTGTTATCATAGAGGAGAGTCTTCTATGAGCTAGAAAGAGGTTAAAACACACACACACAAACGTAGATGTGTATATACACACATGAAAACACATGTACACGCATGCCTGCAATGCACACACCGATGCATACATATATAGCTGCATGCACATGTGTGTCCGTACACGTACATGCAGGGGCGGGTTGCTAGGCTTTCCACTTAGCTCCTCTGTGTACGGGGTGCTTAGCCCCCTCTGAGCCTCAGTTTCCTCATCTGTAAAGTGGGGATGATCACAGTCCCTAGATCACAGGGTTGTTGGAGGGTTCGGAACAGGGCGGGGCAGAGCAGGTGCTCACCAAACGTAACTGCGGCCCCGTCTCCCCGTCCCAGGTGAACATGATTGTGCTGGACAAGGACCTGGGCATCCCCAAGCCGTTCGGGCCCCAGGTGGAGGAGGTGTGCTGCCTGGAGACACATGTGCGCTCCCTGCTGGAGCCCCTGGGCCTCTGCTGCACGTTCGTGGACGACATCTCCGCCTACCACAAGTTTCTGGGCGAGGTGCACTGCGGCACCAACGTGCGCCGGAAGCCCTTCACCTTCAAGTGGTGGCACATGCAGCCCTGAGCCGCCCAGGGCTGCCGTGAGCGGGTCGCAGCCCATCGGCCACCCGAGCCGGGGCCGGACCAGCCTCTGTGGTCCTCAGTGTGATTGCAGGATGCCCTTCAGCAATAGCCATCAGGGAACTTGGGGGAAAACGTTCCTACTTTCAATTTTACTTTTACTTACAGGACCTGGAAAGGGGCCACACAGCGAGGTCGTGGGAGGAGAGAACCCCGAAACCGGCTTCTGCTCGTGCGGGGTTGAGGGTGGGGGTCTGGTTTTCCGAGGGCTTTCTCTGTCTTGGTGAGTTTTAAACGGAAGAGTGGAAATCTAAAGCAAGGGAAGAGGGGGGGAAGGTGGCCCCAGTTGTCAGTTACCAGAACCTACTACGATCTCTAGAAGAAAGGGCCTCTGTGAGGGGAGGCGGCCTGGCTCCTCACCTAATCGCGTGGCTGCGACGTGTTTACTCAAGGTCACCGTGTTTGGAGTGAGTACTCAGCAACCAAAGCTGAGTCAGGCGCTTGGATAACAAAAAGGAGGAAACCCAGCTGTCGGGCTGACACACAGGGGCCCGGGTGCCCCCTCCCTCCCTGACTTCTCCAGACTTCCCCAGAGCACCCCCTGCCTGAACTGGACTGCAGGCCACCACTGAGGGGCCTTCAAGCAGTGGGGAGGGGTTTGGGGTATCCGTGCCTTGCCCTCTCTCAGAAGGGCCTCAGCATCCACCATGTCACTTCCCCCTGTGAGCCTCCATTCTGACCTTCCTGAAAATAGCTGAACATTTGGCCAGAGTCTGTATAGCCCTGATGTGAAAAACAAACAAAAAATCCCAGAACCCAAAACCTTCCCCCAGAATCTTTAGTCTGTTATCCAAAACTGGATGAGAGGAGAAAGGAAGGACGTTCTGGGATGACCAGTTTGCCCAGTAGCCAGACCCCGAGGGTCAAGGCAGCCAGCTTGGAAAAGGATTCTAGAATCCAGATGTACCTTGAACTGCCACATCCTTTGAAATTCACTGCCCTTGGGGTGTTCAGGGGGCCACCCCCATTTATTCATTCCTTTCCAGCCTGCCTCAGATGCCCCCGGCTTGCCCTCTCCAGTGTAGGTACCACTGGCAGCCCCCGATTCCCTGAGGGTCTAATCATCAAGCTCAGAACCTTTGCTGGAAGCAGATTTTATCAGCACAGCCTTCTCAGTTTCCAAGACGCTCCTTCTGCCTCATCTTTCTCATGGACCCAGGCTCTCCCAGATGTTTGGGAGTTCCTCCCCACACCAGCATCCCTGTGGCCCAAGAGTTCCTTGTACAAAGATGCCCCAGGGTGAGCTGTGTAATCCATCTTTTCTGCCGGGTTCTCAATTCTCTGGCCGCCCCAACCCCTCTCCTCTCGCGGCCTCTACTTCCTGCTCCCATGCCGTCTCTCCAGGCAGCTAGACAAGGACTTCATCCCCGCCAGCCAGGCTCAGACCTCCCCACCGCAGGACACAATTAGAGACCCACCTCTCCTCTCCAGATGTCAGGCGCAAGACATAAAGACCCTGCCCTAACCTCCAGCCCGAACAGCCAGTTCTGGGCCAGCTACTGGCCTTAGAGATGGACCGATTACCCCCACTGAAGTTTCTTAGTACATTTGCTGAAAATCCTTTCATTTGGACATAATCAGATTCATTCCCTGGCTCCCACTGAAAAGACTTAGTTCCAGCTTTAAAATTTCCTTTTAAGGACAGCTGACTTTGGAGAATAAGTGAATTATAATTCCACTTTGAGGGTTAAAAAGGAGCTGATTTATAACTAATGAAAAGTTTGTAAATTTGGATTCCTGAAGAATTGAGATTTTCTTCTTGGATTATTCACTCATTCAACAAACCTGTATTGTGTGCCTGAGTACCAGGCACAGTGGTGGGCTCTGAAGGTACAGGGCCCAGTAGCAAACGGGGTCTGGCCCTGGCCTCCAGGAGGCAGCCACCCGCATTTAAATGGCCAGCATTTGCCCTTTCCGCGATGCGCTCTTTAGAAATACCACTTCACTATATTCAGGAAATGAACAGGATGCAGCGCTTCCATAAGTCACTGTCTCAGTGAAATGAAAGGGGCGGGTCTTCTTTAAACAAGCCTTCTGCCCGTCCAGCTGGGCCAGTACTCCCGCAGCAGATGGGACCCCAGCGCCTTCAGAAGCTGTTGTTCCTGCTTTGGGAACAGTGGCTTCTGCCTTTGGGGGCCCAAGCCCCAGGTTTCTCCAACCCCAGAGCTGAAGACACCAAGTGCCTATTTGTGAATGTTTATCTGGAGACTTAGAGTTTGCTGTGTGTTTTTGTGTTTGGTTAATGTGTGTTTTGGGGCTTTCTTTTTTTTTTTTAGTCTGCCTTAAGGGGAAGTGGGCACTTCCCATGTGGAGACGGTGTGTATTTCTAGATTTTTCTAAGGCTCTCCCCATCATTAAGTCAGCAGTTTCTGGTAATTCTGAAGCCCCCAGGCCTCAGACACCCTTCCCCATCTTGCTTGCCCACCTGTGTGACTACCCTTGCTGTGGACTTTCCCCCCAGCATCCCTGGACTCATCATTCTTCCCCACCCACCACTTTATCTATAAACATAGGCCTAGAATACACTTCTGTGTTTCAAAACTCAGCCAAGGTCCTGTTTCGATCTTTACTTTGAAATACTTTAAATAAGAGAACAGAGGGTATCGTGAAGATGATGAGAAGTGGGACATGGTTTCAACTTTCTGGATGAGAGCCAATGCAGGAGATCACGACATGTTTGGGAAAGAGCCTGATTAAACTGCAACAAAATAAATAGTCGGAGGGAAGTCATGTGGCTGTTGGTGTGATGTTCATGGTTGCTTCATGGCCATGGCCTGGAGTGAGGCAGGCCACACACGGGCCCTCTCCTGGCCCCTGCGGTCCCTGCCCTTCTGCACACACAACCAGGGCTCTCAGCAAGAGTATCCCAAGGGTTTGGAATCCCACACACAGTCAGTGGGTGTGTATCACCTGGCCACCACCCAAGGTCAAGACCACACCCACAATAAAGTCTGTTTTCTGGTGGGGTTCCCCAGAAGGAAAAGCAGAGGTGAGCTTTTGGGAACAAGTGACTTAAGGAAGTGCCTCCCGGAGAAACCAGAGGAGTGTGGGGAGCAGGACTAGAAAAGGGAAGAAGCCAAGAGTGTGATTTCAGATGTGGCCTCAGCCTGGTCACAGGAGGGCTCTGAGCAGAAGTGGCAGCCCAGTCATTCCATCTGGGGCCAAGTCTCATGACCTACACCAGTCAGTCGCTGGCTGTGGGGACTTCAACTCTCTGAACAGGCAAGGGGGTACCTGTAGCCCACAGGCAATCATCTAAAGGGGATCACAGCTGTAGTTTTGCCATGCCTCTCAGCTTACAGGATCTTAGTTCCCTGACCAGAGATTGAACCGCACCCCTGGTGCCTGTAAAAGCGTAGGGTCCCAACCCCTGGACGGCCAGGAAATTCCCCACAGCTGTGCTTATTAGCAGCAGAGTCCCAGGAGCTGGGGGATGGGTTCCCAGAACCAGAAAGGGATCTGGGCAAAGCAGCAGTGTGCCCACTGCTCTGAGTGATAGCATGTTCTCATAATACAGGGTTGTTGCACAGGATTTATGATTTAACCCATGGGCTTCCCTGGTGGCTCAGGCGGTAAAGAATCTTCCTGCAATGTGGGAGGCTAGGCTCGATCCCTGGGTTGGGAAGATCCCCTGGAGGAGGGCACGGCAACCCACTCCAGTGTTCTTGCCTGAAGAATCCCATGGACAGAGGAAGCTGGCGGGCTACAGTCTGTAGGGTCGCAAAGAGTCAGACACGACTGAGCGACTAAACACACATATGAAATCCATAGCCACGATCAACAAGGTCTTTGTGAATAAGCTCCTAAGGCCCTAGAATAGAATCACTTAGTTGGTTACTGAAACCGGAAGCCACTTTGAAGCTCTTTGGGGTGCGCCTCGGAGCTTCTTCCCTCTCAGCCCCGTCTCGGGTTTCTGGACAGAAATTCTGGTGCGAAACGAAAACCACCAGTTCTCTTGCTCCTGGATGTCGCCCACAGGCCCAGTCCTCTGAGGTCACTCTTCCCTTTTACACCCAAGAAATATGGCCTGAGCCCATCCTCAGTGGGGGTTCCCTGACTCACCTACGTCTGGAACTTCCCAAGGGAGGCTAGTGTGCTAAATCCATCCTGCTGGTGTTTTCACATCTTGGCCACTCACTCACCTCAGAATTGCTGAAAGTCATCCAGAGACTTCTGCAACAGCACCTTCCAATAGAAACACAGTGCAAGCCACACATGTAATTTTAAATTTTCTGGTAGCCACATTTTTAAAAGTGAAAAACAGGTGCAGTTAATTTAATAATGTCTTCTTTATTGCAGTATATCCAAATTATTATCATTTCAATAGGTAATCGAATTTTTAAAATATTAATGAAATATTTCACATTCTCTTTTTTGGTAGTAAGTTCTTGAAAGCTGATATATATTTTAAATTTAAATCACATGTCTCTTAGAAAAACCACATTTTAAGCGTTCAGTAGCCACAAGTGGCTACCATATTGGGTTTCCTTGGTAGCTGGGGGTAAAGAGTCTGCCTGTAATGCGAGAGATGTGGATTTGATTCCTAGGTGGGGAAGATCACCTGGAGAAGGGCATGGCAACCCACTCCACTTTTCTTGCCAGGAAAATCGTGTGGATAGAGGAGCATGGTGGGCTGCAGTCCATAGGCTGCCAAGGGTCGTACATGACCAAAGTGACTGAGCGCAAGCTTGGGCACAGCTCCCACTGGACGGCAGAGTGATAGAGTCATCTCCACCAGGCTGAGTCCCAGCTATAGAAGTAGATACATTCCTTAAACCCTCAGAATCCAGCTAGACTGACTGCAGTGGCTAACAAAAGTTGCTTGTTATAAAGCCCAAAAGAGAGATGGAGGATAGATATCAGCCCTCCTTGGCCCTGATGTGCAGCATCTTGCCCGTCCGGAAGGTTCTCTTGCCTGAATTGTGGCTGCTGCCACATGACCAGGACTGGCCTCTTGGCAAACAGAGTGCCTTTAGCCAAGTCCCTTCTGCTCACTTCAGGAAGAGAATCCCATCAGCACCATGGAAAGGGAAAACATAACTCCCTCACCTCCAGCCTCCTTCCTATCACCATTCCCTGGGATACAACTCGATTCTGCATTTTAACATGTCTTCTGTTCCCAAGTAAGGGTCATTGGGGTGCCCAGTATATCAGCCTCTTCCTTCCAGATGGGATCTGAGCCACACCCTGGCGTAGCCAGAAGCCTGTGGAAGTGGAACCCCTCCTACCCAAGCAAAGGAGCAGCCAGGGATGAACTCTGCCTGCCCAGGAGGATTTATCCACGATCCTCGTCCAAGGGGCATCAGTTCAAGGGGCTGACGGCAGTGTTACTGACAACTCAATACAGTGTGGTGATACCAAATGGCGGTGTGTGGTATCCCTTCTCCAGCTGGACAACCAGAAAAAAGACACCTTCAGGCAGAAAGCCCAGCTCTGCAACCTTGTCCCAAGCCTGGATGATGTGAGCAATGTTATTTTCACCTGTGGCTCACTCCCCAGCCAACTGGGTTCCTATTCAACCCTGATCTTGTGCGCACCAGGACCCAGACCCCAGAGAGACTGAGACAGAGCTGTGTGTGTGTGTCTCCTGAGGAGGGCCGGGTCAGCAGGGGACTTCTGCAGAGGCAGGGGCTCTGGGTGCAGCAGACCTGGGGATGGCCCAAGCCTTCTTGGAGGAGGTCGCCATTAACCCCACCACAGAGCCGCCAGAACTTACACAAGGCTGGGGACACAGACTCTTGGAGGCACAAACAGAACCTTGTGTGCACCAGGACCCAGAAGAAAGGAACAGTCACCCCACAGGAGACTGACCCAGACTTGCCTGTGAATGTCCAGGAGCCTCCGGCGGAGGCGTGGGTGATGGCGGCCTGCTGCAGGGTTGGGGGCACTGAGTGTAGCAGTGCATGCATGGGGCCTTTTGAAGGAGTGGCCATTATCTTCATCACCCCCACCATAGTTTGGACCCAGGTAAGTAACAGGGAAGGAACACAACCGCACCCATCAACAGAAAATTGGATTAAAGATTTACTGAGCATGGCCCCGCCCATCAGAACAAGACCCAGTTTCCCCCTCAGTCAGTCTCTCCCATCAGGAAGCTTCCATAAGCCTCTTATCCTTCTCCATCAGAAGGCAGACAGAATGAAAACCACAATCAAAGAAAACTAACCAATCTCATCACACGGACCACAGCCTTGTCTAACTCAATGAAACTATGAGCCATGTAGGGACACCCAACACGGACAGGTCATGGTGGAGAGTTCTGACAAAACGTGGTCCACTGGAGAAGAGAATGGAATACTTTAAGTATTCTTGCCTTGAGAACCCCAGGAACAGTATGAAAAGGCAAGAAGATAGGGCTCTGAAAGATGAACTCCCCAGGTCGATAGGTGCTCAATATGCTACTGGAGGTCAGTGGAGAAGTAACTCCAGAAAGAGTGAAAAAACAGAATCAAAGCAAAAACAACACCCCGTTGTGGATGGGACTGGTGATAGAAGCAAGGTCCGATGCTGTAAAGAGCAATATTGCACACGAACCTGGAATGTTAGGTCCATGAATCAAGGCAAATTGGAAGTGGTCAAACAGGAGACGGCAAGAGTGAATGTCAACATTTTAGGAATCAGCAAACTAAAATGAACTGGAATGGGTGAATTTAACTCAGATGACCATTATATCTACTACTGTGGGCAGGAATCCCTTAGAAGAAATGGAGTAGCCATCATAGTCTACAAAAGAGTCTGAAGTGCAGTACTTGGATCCAATCTCAAAAACAGAATGATCTCTGTTCTTTTCCAAGACAAACCATTCAATATCACAGTAATTCAAGTCTATAACCTGACCAGTAATGCTGATGAAGCTGAAGTTGAATGGTTCCATGAAGACCTACAAGACCTTCTAGAACTAACACCCAAAAAAGATGTCCTTTTCATTATAGGGGACTAGAATGCAAAAGTAGGAAATCAAGAAACACCTGGAGTAACAGGCAAATTTGGCCTTGGAGTACAGAATGAAGCAGGGCAAAGACTAATATTTTTGCCAAGAGAATGCACTTGTCATAGTAAACACCCTCTTCTAACAACACATAGAGAAGATTCTACATATGGACATCACCAGATCGTCAATACCAAAATCAGATTGATTATATTCTTTGCAGCCAAAGATGGAGAAGCTCTATACAGTCAGCAAAAACAAGACCGGGAGCTGACTGTGGCTCAGATCATGAACTCCTTATTGCCAAATTCAAATTAAAATTGAAGAAAGTAGGGAAAACCACTAGGCCACTCAGATATGACCCAAATCAAATCCCTTACAGTTATACAGTGGAAGCGACAAATAGATTCAAGGGACTAGATCTGATAGAGTGCCTTATGAAGTATGGATGGAGGTTCATGACATTGTACAGGAGACAGGGATCAAGACCATCCCCAAGAAAAAGAAACATGAAAAAGCAAAATGACTGTCTGAGGAGGCCTTACAAATAGCTGTGAAAAAAAGAGAAGCGAAAAGGAAAGATATACCCATTTGAATGCAGAGTTCCAAAGAATAGCAAGGAGAGATAAGAATGCCTTCCTCAGTGATCAGTGCAAAGAAATAGAGGAAAACAATAGAATGGGAAAGACTAGAGATCTCTCCAAGAAAATTAGAGATACCAAGGGAATATTTCATGCAAAGATGGGCTCAGTAAAGGACAGAAATGGTGTGGACCCAACAGAAGCAGAAGATATTAAGAAGAGGTGGCAAGAATACACAGAAGAACTATACAAAAAAATCTTCACAACCCAGATAAGCATAATGGTGTGATCACCCACCTAGAGCCAGACATCCTGGAATGTGAAGTCAAGTGAGCTTTAGGAAGCATCACTATGAACAAAGCTAGTGAAGATGATGGAATTCCAGTTGAGCTATTTCAAATCCTGAAAGATGATGCTGTGAAAGTGCTGCACTCAATATATCAGCAAATTTGGAAAACTCAGCAGTGGCCACAGGACTGGAAAAGGTCAGTTTTCATTCCAATCCCAAAGAAAGGCAATGCCAAAGAATGCTCAAACTAGCGCACAATTGCTCTCATCTCACATGCTAGCAAAGTAATGCCCCAAATTTTCCAAGTCATTCAGCAATACGTGAACCGTGAACTTCCAGATGTTCAAGCTGGATTCAGAAAAGGCAGAGGAACTAGATATCAAATTGCCAACATCTACTGGGTCATCTAAAAAGCAAGAGAGTTCCAGAAAAACATCTACTTCTGCTTTATAGACTATGCCAAAGCCTTTGACTGTGGATCACAACAAGCTGTGGAAAATTCTTCAAGAGATGGGAATACCAGACCACCTGACCTGCCTCCTGAGAAATCTGTATGCAGGTCAAGAAGCAACAGTTAGAACTAGACATGAAACAACAGACTTGTTCCAAATAGGGAGAGGAGTACATCAAGGCTGTATATTGACACCCTGCTTATTTAACTTCTATGCAGAGTACATCATGAGAAACACTGGGCTGGATGAAGCACAAGCTGGAATCAAGATTGCCGGGAGAAATATCAATAACCTCAGATATGCAGATGACACCACCCTTATGGCAGAAAGGAAGAACTGAAGAGCCTCTTGATGAAAGTGAAAGAGAAGAGTGAAAAAGTTGGCTTAAAACTCAACATTCAGAAAACTAAGATCATGGCATCTGGTCCCATCACTTCATGGCAAATAGATGGGAAAACAGTGACATACTTTATTTTGGGGGCGCCAAAATCACTGTTGATGGTGACTGCAGCCATGAAATTCAAAGGCACTTGCTCCTTGGATGAAAAGTTATGATCAACCTAGACAGCACATTAAAAAGCAGAGACATTATTTTGCCAACAAAAGTCCATCTAGTCAAAGCTATGGTTTTTCCAGTAGTCATGTATGGATGTGAGAGTTGAATATAAAGAAAGCTGAGCACTGAAGAATTGATGCTTTTGAACTGTGGTGTTGGAGAAGTCTCTTGAGAGTCCTTTGGACTGCAAGGAGATCCAACCAGTCCATCCTAAAGGAGATCAATCCTGGGTGTTCATTGGAAGGACTGATGCTGAAGCTGAAACTCCAATACTTTGGCCACCTGATGCGAAGAACTGACTCATTTGAAAAGACCCTGATGCTGGGAAAGATTGAAGGCAAGAAGAGAAGGGGACGACAGAGGATGAGATGGTTGGATGACATCACCAACTCAATGGACACGAGTTTGAGTAAGCTCTGGGAGATGGTGATGGACAGGGAGGCCTGGTGTGCTGCAGTCCTTGGGGTTGCAAAGATCTGGACACGACTGAGCAATTGAACTGAACTGAGATAGTAGGCGTCCCTTTTTAGGAGTTAGCCATATAACCTCATCCCATATTTGTTAAACATCAGGTTGAAAACCACCAGATCTAGACCCATTTACCTTTTTATGTGCAGCAAAATAGTCATTAAACCAAGTTAAAACATAATCAAAGTTAAAAGTTACATTATGTCCATAGTTAAAGTACAAAGTGTTGCACCAGTCCATTTTAGGATTGCTAGATATCATCAGATTAAAGAGAGGCATCACACATGATTGCTGGTGAAGATAAAAGCAGGCCCACCTAGATTCTCAGGCCCATCTCAGTTCCTGATCAAACAGCGGCTTGTTTGACTCAAAGGCTGGGTCAGAAGTCACCTCCCAGAGTTTCTATAATGTCTCTTGAAAGGCTGAAAGCTGACTCACATAGTTAATTCTAAGGCTTCAGGGTCTATAACAATGTCTGCGCATAAGAAGGGTCTTCCATAGATACATTCAAAGGGGGACAGTCCTTCCTTTTCAAGGGCAGTCCGAGCCCTCATTAAAGCTAAGGGTAGAACTTTAAGCCAATTGTCCTGAGTCTCTTGAGTTAACTTATGCAAATATCTCTTAACAGTGTCATTAGCCTTTTCAAACTTTTCTGGAGTTTGGGGTCTCTAGGAACAGGGTCGGTGATATTCTATTCCTAGAACTTTTGACACCCCTTGAGTTACAACAGCTTTAAAGGTGGACCCATTGTCGTTCTGGACTTTAGAGTTTAAGATCCCACTTACATCATGAGGAGTGAGTACAGTAAGGTTTTGCCCATTCCTTAACCTCGGGCTTTAGTGGATACTGCTTTTGATGTGAAAACAGGTGAGGGTCTTTGAGCTTGATAACGACAGGAACGGCATTTTGTGCTCAACCCACAGTTTTTTCATCAGCTCACACTCTAGGATTTACAGTTTATTTCATTAAGAAGAGTGGGTTCCATATTCATGAAAACAGAGGCCTGGACCTTGCTCAGTATGTCCCTCCCCAGAAGGGGTGAGGGAGACCCTGGCATGATCAGAAACTCCTGAGAAAACAGCACAGAGTCCCAATTGCAGCTTAAAGGGCGACTGACATAATCATGTTTGGCTCATCCAGACTGTCCCATTACAGTATTGGATCGGGAGGAAAGCGGACCGGGGGCTTCATTGAGCACAGAGAAAGTTGCCCCAGTGTCCAAAAGGAAACTGACAGAGTGCCCCACAGTTATTAATACCCGGGGTTCCTCAGGTGTGATTAGGTGGGCGCGTGCGTGGGGACGCCCGGGCACCTTCCTGATTGTCCTGAGAGCCCGACCCCTGGGGCCTACGCCTCTGGGGGAGTCTCTCCTCCAGTGTGGTCCCTTGCAGACCAGACATGGAGCTGGGGGCAGCTTAGATACCTGAGGGCAATCCCGCTTGAGGTGCCCCTCCTTCCCACAGTAATAGCAAGCCCATCCCTTTTTACCTGGGTCCCTCTGGGCATTTTTCTCAGGCTGTTTCAGAGCAGGTCTCACAGCCATTGAAGGGGCATCAGTCTTCTGCCTGGTTCTTTTTTCCCTCTTATTTTCCTCCTCATATTCTCTACCATAATATACCATCTGAGCCAGCTGCAACAGATTATCTAAAGACTGATTTGGTCCAAATGCATGTTTTCATAACTTACCGCAGTTATCTGGAGCTGACTGAGTGAGAAATCTATCTTTTAAGATAGATTTTTAAGATAGATTCTTCTGCACTTTCAAGATCAATGTCAGCAAACTTGTGGAGAGCCTCCATAGTCCATCTAGGAGTTTATCAGGAGTTTCCTTCTCTCCCTGCTCTATGTCAGCCAACTTAGCATAGTCTAAAGTCAGCGTGTGCTTGCTAAAGTCCTTCAAGAATATATCCGGCAAAGTGACTCTGTTATTGGAACCTCTTGGCTCCCTGTAGGAAGGAGAGTCATTTCACGTTCCCTTTTTCCCCTTGCCTCACGCTCAAGCCATTCATCTCCGAAAGTACTAGCTTCTCCAAAAGTCAAATTTTCGAATCAGGAGTCAGCGTCTGTCCTAAGACATACATTACATCTCTTCAAGTAAGGTCATAAAGTAAAGTTAGTCCTGTAAAGGCTTCTATATACTTTTCTGGATCCTCTAAATAGTCTCGACTGCAGTTGGAACGGTTTGAATTTCTGCCGAGACTGAGGCAACCAGTCCTGGAAGGATGTGCTGACTCTCAGCCTGTTCAGTTGGGAGCCCTGGAATCAGGGGCCACGTTAGAGAACAGGAGGGAGCTGAAGGTTTCACACCCAAATCTGCACCCTGAGGACGTAAGTCTGGCCTGTCTCCAAAGAGATAAAGAACAATACACAAGGCACTTCTACCCATTTCCCTTATTTTCTACAGAACCAGTCTAGGTATAAAATTGTAATACTTGAGATCCTTCAACAGGTCAGTGTTCCCCATCTCCCAAAGGATGCTGTGACCATATCACAGATCTGGCGTGTCTTTTTAAATTCTGGGGATTGAACTTGTCCATTTTTTTTTAAAATACATTGTTAAGGAGTGGTTCTGGAACTGTTGGCCCCCATCTGTAAGAGAAAAGCGGCATCCACAGCCGTGGCTTTTTTCCACCAGAAGCGTCCCTCCCTGCTCTAGATGGGAGTGTAGACATACTTTTCAACGAAGCTTTCCTTCCCTGGTTGGACTTAGTCTGTCCGTTACCGACACAGGCATCTTATTCGTCCCTCCCAGTTCTACCACCAAGGCGGGGTGGAGACACCCCAGGGGTAGACCTGATGGCACCCCAGACTGACTTAGTCCCATACCACCAAGACCTTTGACTTGCCCCTTTCTTCTGACGCCTCCCAGGGTGGAGCAGAGTAGCTTTCCCAGAACGTTTCCCAAGCTAGGACTCCTCGGGGAAGCGTGTGAGTCATAAAGGGATGAACGGCAACCAAGATGTCCCTCCGGAGTGTCACGCCAGTGTATGTGATAGCAAAGAGGTGGTGGAGGGCGGGCCAGCGAGGAAAAAGTGATTTTTGTTCTCGAGCTATTAGGGCCAATCCTTCCAGTTCATTACCACAGATTCCACAGAAAGAATATCTGAGGAGTTGAGACAAAAGCCGTCAGAGAGCCTCCCCTGGCCCACTAAGAGCCAGCGCTTCCAAAGGAGGAAGCCCACTGCGTTTCCACGCTGACCAGATCCTGCGATTCCTGATCTGTATCCTCAGAAGCCTCAGGGTCAGCAGCAGCGCTTCTCTCCACAGAGATAGGAGACAGGCCGCGACAAAGACTCACTTTCAGGTCGCTGGCCCCTGGGGCAGGCAGCCAAGAGGGTGATCTCTAGCCTGAGAGACACTCCTGGAGCCAGAGCTCCGCCTCGCTCCAAACATGCTCCTGTAACTTTCGGCTCCTAGAACGCCAGGCGCTTCCATACATGGGGTCTGAGTAAAAGCGCAGAGTAACAACGTGGATCACAATTCCCTTGAAAGTCTGTGATCTGACAGATTAGGTTAGTAGTTCTAATTCCCCACACAATTATGAAATGGTCAAAGAGACCAGGAAAAGATGACCGAGAAAGGAAAGTTCAGTCCACACGCTTTGGCCGTCTCTGGCCACTCCCCTAGCAGGGACCTTGGGTGTCTCTTGGCCTTGGCAGGTCGGTATAAACCCCGACAAGGCTCCCCTTTTTGGGGCTGCCTTCAGTCATTACGAGGCACCACAAAACCGCAGAGCAGGGCTCATCACTTGCTTCGTGCAGGGCGTGTCATTCATTCACACAAGGACACCGAAGAGTTAAAAAGTGAAGCAGAACACGTGAACACTGAGAAAGCAGAGAGGCTAGAGCTCTGAGTATCCTTACCTCGTCCTGAGGATCCCGGACAGGCCCCAAGGAGGGTAGCTGACGGTGGACGGTGTCGGATCCATGACCTCCAAAGAAGATGCAACTTCAGGACCAGGGACCAGCCTTGATCACTCAAGAGCTTTTGTGTAGCAGAGTTTTATTAAAGAGAAGGGACAGAGAAAGCTTCTGACAGAGACATCAGAAGGGGGACAGTGAGTGTCCCCCTCGCGAGTGTTAGCAAGGGAGTTGTATACTTTTAAATTAGTTATTACAATAAATCAAAAGAATGTTTCAAGCTTGTGAAAATTTTACCAGACCCACTCCCACAATTTACATTTTAGGATAACAGGATTAGAATTTAATAGATCCTACCAGACCCACTCCTATAATATACATTCTAAGATATCAGGACTAGTCAGAAGGTTTTCAGGAAGGAGAAACTGTCCTCAAGCAGGATACATTGTTGTTATATAATCCCTAGTACAGAGTTTAAACTGAGTTGTGTAATCATCAGTTCCAGGTTTAAGGAAAAAACTGTTTTATGTGGCTAAGACTAAGGAATGTAGAGAAAAAAAAGTTTGTCCTTTCCTCCTCCTTGAGAATTCCAGACCCCTATCTCCTCCTTGGGGACCCCAGACTTCTTACCAACCTGCCTAGGAACTGGCTCTCACTCTCACACCCACACACGACCACTGGAAAACCACAGCCTTGACCAGACGGACCTTTGTCAGGAAAGTAATGTCTCTGCTTTTTAATATGCTGTCTAGGTTTGTCATAGCTTTTCTTCCAAGGAACAAGTGTCTCTTAATAGTCAGTGCTCAGAACGTGTTTTGAATGAAAGAATGAAATTCCTGTTCAGTTAGGCCACAGAAGCCGAAATATCAGTCCAGTCAGATTGATACCGACCAGGGTTCTTGGCCTTCTCCAATCAACAGAAATTGTCTAGAGGTCAGACAAGAAATTCAGGCAAGGCTTTATTGAGACTCTTGTGCTGATTGCAGCAGGGAGTGAAAACAAGCAACAGGTCCCCTTGCTTCTTCCCTTCCCCAGGGGGTGGAGGTCAGGGGCAAGCTCTTCCTTCCACGGTGGTGTGAGGATGGGGTGTGTCCGGGGTGGGCCGGGGGTGTGGCTTAGGTGGTTGCCCACTCCTTTGTGGTGCTGAGTTGGGGCAAGCTCAATATCCTGCTTTTGTTCCCAACATTCAGCTTTTGTTCCTTGCTCTTCAGAAATGGCAATTGGGTTTTGGGGGGGTGTTTTTTTGTTTCTTTTGGTCCAGAATTTCCCCCAGCTGCATATGCACACTATTTTCAGTTCCATACTGTTGCTTCGTGTTTTATAACGGGAAGAGAGGTGTGTCCAGGTGCAAGCTTGACAGCAGAGGGCCCCAGATCCCAGGCATGCAGTATTAGCCACCGTTTCTCAAATGCTGATTGCCTACCAGGCACCTGCCATGTTAAACTATGTGATATGCCATTTTAAGCTGATAAGGGTCAAACAGAGATGGCTTCATATGGTTCAGCCTAACAGTTCACATTCATTACCTCATCTAATTCTCACAACAGAGCTCTGAGGTTGATGCCAGAATTTTGGTTCACTGTCCACTGATGCCAAGTAGAAACACAGAGACAGAGTCTGGAGGAAAAAAGAATAGTAACTTTATTCCCTTCCAGGCAAAGGGGAAACATCCGGCTAGTGCCTCAACCACTGTGCCCCTGCTCCCTGCTTTCATATCCTCATGAGGTTCTTGCTTTTTTTTTCCTTTTGCAAAATTTCAAAACAGCCATGGTTAGCATCAGGCAACTTGGTAACTGGAGGTGGTCTTTTATGAAGTTAGCGGCCTGTGGTCTTCTTTCTGAAATGAAGTATACTACAAGAGAGTGCAGGCGGAGAAGAACGTCAGGTGCAGAGTACATTCCAGATGGAGTCAGAGCGTGATTAGCTTTGGGAAGGCAAGTCCAGCTGTGAGTGTTTGTTAGTTGTTGTTCGCTCACTCAATCACGTCCAACTCCATGTGACCCCATGGACTGCAGCGCACCAGGCTTCCCTGTCCTTCATTATCTCCTGGAGTTTGCTCAAACTCATGTCCAATGAGTCAGTGATGCCATCCAACCATCTCATCCTCTGAGGCCCCCTTCTCCCTTGCCTTCAATCTTTCCCAGCATCAGGGTCTTTTCCAATGGACTGGCTCTTTACATCAAGTGACCAAAGTATTGGAGCTTCAGCTTCAGCATCAGTCCTTCCAATGAATATTCAGGACTGATTTCCTTTAGGACGGACTGGTTTGATCTCCTTGTTAGTAGTAGTAGCTAAAGAATAACCAAGATTGCCTAACTCTCTCAGGCCTGTTTATGTTGTTTCCCCAGCCAGTTTACTGTTTCCTCATTGAAAGAAAAGTCTCATTTCTATTTGTGCCACAGAAAGGTTATTATCCCCATTTTATAGATGAGAAAACTGAGGCTCAGCAAAGAAGTGACTTGTTCCAGTTTACACAGCAGGAAGCAGCCGAACCCTGACGCACTCAGGTGTCTGACTCCAGAGCCCACAGGCTGAGCCGCTGCTCTTGACTATTGCATCTTAGGAACAACTTTCTAACTAAAGTTCAGTGAGTCATTCTTTTAAAAAAAAAACTTTTTTATTTTGTATTGGGGTAGAGCCTATTAACAATGTTGTGATAATTTCAGGTAAACAGCTAAGGCATTCTTCCATACATATACATGTATCCATTTCTCCCCAAACTCCCCTCCCATCCAGGCCACCATATAACATTGAGCAGAGTTCCATGTGCTATACAGTAGGTCCTTGTTGGTTATCCGTTTTAAATACAGCGTATATACATGACCATCACAAACTCCCTAACCATCCCTTACCCCACTCTGACAACCATAAGTTCATTCTCTAAGCCTGTGAGTCTCTTTCTGTTTAGTAAGTAAGTTCATCTGTATAATTTCTTTTTAGATCCCACATATAAGGGATGTCATACAGTATTTCTCCTCCTCTTTCTGACTTACTTCACTCAGTAGCATCACCATCCTTTTAATTAATAAATGTTGCCTTTGCACCCGTCATTTTTCAGCATACTAGAGAAACTATTAGAATCTTATGACAAGAACACCTACAAACAAGTTTCTGGAGATAATAGGATTCCTAGATGGTATCACTGACTCAATGAACATGAGTTTGAGCAAGCTCTGGGAGTTGGTGATGGACAGGGAAGCCTGGCATGCTGCAGTCCATGGGGTCACAAATAGTTGGACATGACTGAGCGACTGAATAACAGCAAAACCCTTCAAAGACATTGGAGTCCAGAGTGAAATAACCTCTATATAGTACAGAATGGATCATGGTCCATATAGTCAAGGCCATGGTCTTCCCAGTGGTCACGTACAATTGGGAGAGCTGGACCATAAAGAAGGCAGAGTGCCGAAGAATTGATGCCTTTGAACTGTGGTGCTGGAGAAGACTACTGAGAGTCCCTTGGACTGCAAGGAGATCCAACCAGTCCATCCTAACGGAAATCACTCCCTAATATTCATTGTAAGGACTGATGCTGAAGCTGAAACTCTAGTATTTTGATCATCTGATGGGAACAGCTGACTCACTGGAAAAGCCCCTGATGCTGGGGAAAGATCAAGGGCAGAAGGAGAAGAGGGCGACAGAGGATGAGATGGTTGGACGGCATCACCGATGCAATGGACATGAACTTGGGCAAACTCCGGGAGATGGGGAGGGACAGAGAGGCCTGGCATGCTCCAGTCCATGGGATCACAATGACAACTGGGAGACTGAACAATACAGAATGTGGTCTCAAGTCTTCCACTCACTTGAGTGGCACCTCAAAATCATGAAAAACAAATTATATTCATTCATCCACTCATTCATTTTTTTGTTGATATTGACTGTATGCATCTATTATGTGTAAAACTAGAGTGATCAGATAATTTTTCATGTAAACCAGAATGAGAGTTGGACTATAAAGAATACTAAGTGCTGAAGAATTGAGGCTTTCAAATTGTGGTGCTGGAGAAGACTCTTGAGAATCCCTTGGACTGAAAGGAGATCAAACCAGTCAACTCTGAGTACTCATTGAGAGATCTGTGGCTGAAGCTGAAGCTCCAATACTTTGGCCACCTGATTCAAAGAGTCGACTCGTTGGAAAAGACCCTGGTGCTGGGAAAGATTAAAGGAGAAGGGGGCGGCAGAGGATGAGATGGTTAGTTAGCATCGCTGACTCAGTGGACATGAATTTGAGCAAATTCCAGGAAACAGTGGAAGACAGAGGAGGCTGGCATAATGCAGTCCTTGGGGTGGCAAAGAATCGGACACAAGTTAGCCACTGAACAACAACAACAGTAATAATCCTACCAGTTTAACAGGTGAAAATTGGAACCATGCTGAGCAAACCAGAATGTCTGTTCTTCCTGGGAACCTGTGTCTGAGACATGATCTCATCCCTCAAGGAACTGAGACAGTCAGGGAGACAGCAGAGCAAAGAGGCAAAATGATAGAGTAGACACTTGATAAATACTTGCTGAATGGAGGGACAAACAAGGCACAAACACTGTGGAGTCACATGCACACACACTCACAATTATTTCCCACTGGGGGAGTGGCCGAGGGCAGCCCTGACGTTCAGCTGAGCCAGGATGAGTGAATGCAGGGAGGAAGGACTGGGCAGAGGAAGAAGGGAAGGCCGCCAAGCTGAACAGGAACACAGAGGTGGAGGGGATGACAGGTTTAAGAAACAGTGACCACAGAGAACGGCAGAGATATAGACTGAAGCCATCCTGGAAACACTAGGCTTTGACCAATGGGAGCACCGCAGCAATGGCAGCTTCGGCCACTAGACCGATTCTGTATTTCAGGAAGAGGACAGTAACATGTTCATTCATTCTTCATTGCTATTAGGAAACTACCTGAGGAATGATCAAACCATTGTACGTCCCCACACTTACATATTTTGCAACAGTTAAAATAAGTACTATGTGTACTGACAAGGAAAGAGCATAAGTACTATGTGTACTGACAAGGAAAGAGCTCCAAGACAGAACACTTGATGTTGGTATTAAAAAAAAGTCTGGGACTTCCCTGGTGCTCCAGGGGTTGAGTATCCACCTGCCAACGCAGGAGACACAGGTTTGATCCCTGGTCTGGAACTAAGATCCCACGTACTGCGGGGCAGTTAAGCCTGGGTACTGCAACCACTGAAGCCCACATGACTAGAGGCTGCGTTCTGCCAAAAAAAAAAAAAGGAACAAAGCAGCAGCCACGGCAATGAGCAGCCCACGCACCACTAGACAGCAGCCCGGCTCGCCACAGCTGGAGAAAGCGCATATGGAGCAACAAAGACCGAGCCCAGGCAAAAACAAAGAAAGAAATATGTTTTTTCAAAGTCAAGCATTTCTCTGGATTTCTCTAAAAACATACATGTGTATATACATATGCAAAGAAAAAGATACGGGAGCAATCCCATGAAACTGACAATAGTAATCACTTCTGGGAAAAAGAAGTGTGACGGAGGGGATTTAAACTTTATCTGTGTTGCTTGAAATTCTTACATAGTGAGAATTTAATTACATGTATATTTTTAAATATTTTTAAAGCTGCCTGAAACCCTTGGCATCTTATTTAGGCTGAAATCTTCCCCTAATACTTCACAGTTCCCTTTTACTTTTTTCTGACCCACAACCTGGGCTTCCCAACACCAGTTTAAGACTGGTAGCTCCTTACTGATGCTAATTCATTTACTCTCCTCCCCGTGAGGAGAGTATTTTTCTTACCCCCATTTTACACAATAGGAAACGACTGCGCAGGAGCAACCTGCTGAAGGTCACATAATGATGTCTGATACAACAGGAGCCGAATCTCCCAAAGGCCTTCACACGTAACCATGTCCTCTTCCTGCCTTCCTGCCTGTCTTGCTTTTTTTTTTTTCTGGTCGCATCACAGAGCATGCGGGCAGTTCCACCACCAGGGATCAAACCCATACCCCCTGCATTGGGAGCAGAATCTTAACCACTGGACCGCCAGGAAGTCGCTCAACTTGCTTTTAACATTCTGCATTCTTCTGATTTGATTTGCTTTCAGCAAGCCAATATCTAGCCACAGCAAATGCATATTCACCACCATTCCCTTTTTTGCGTTTCAATTACCTGGCGCTGTCTCTGAGCCATGTAAGGGGTGTTCAAAATTCAGATTCAGCTGGAAAGGGAGTTTTATCACATGCCGTGTTTAAGAAGCACACGCCCACACACAGCCAGAGGATCAAGTTCACGGCTAATCTGAGAGCATGCTGGCGATGTGCCAGGCCGAGAGGAGACCCAGGGAGCGGAGTAAACGAGCTCTCGTTGCGTGCCTGTGCCTGTGCATGTGTGTGCGCGCACCTGTGTGTGGCGCAGCAGGGCCCAGCGACGGGACAGTCCCCGGAAGCCCTCGGGCCACTTGCTAAGTCCAGCGGCTGAGCTGACTTAGGCTGTGCGAAACACAGCCCCGTCTGGAGCGGGGGTGGCTCGTGACTTTTGTTCCGGGAGTTCCATAGGGTCCGCTCATGAAACTGGAGAAGTCTGTAGCATATGATTGTCCCCATCCCACTCAGAGAGAACATTTTGAGCAGGCTCATTACACGGTGAGAGTTGAAGGGAAGAGGGCTGAGATGAGCCCTTTCTAAGGGCGGAGTGGAAGGGGCTGGGGGAGCCCTGGGTCGGTCTGTGCGACAGGAGCGCCCTCTGCAGGTCAATCAGAGGGCCTGCAACCGCTGGGCTCCCGAGGGCCGTGGGCGCAAGTCCACAGCCCACCCAGCTCCCAACAGAAGATGCTCGCCTCCCAGCTGTGTGACTCAGGGTGAGTTGGTGACCCTCTCTGGGATTCAGCTGCCTCAACTGTTGAGCACAAAAATCCCTACTTCGTGATCAAAGAGAAAGAACGCACCTGAGCTGCTCTGTAAAGGTCCTGGGACGCAGTTAAGTCTTCTTAATGCGGCAGTGACGACGATGAACAGCGGAGGCAGCCCAACAGCCCCTCATCGCCTGCCCTGGCATCCTGAGCGGCAGTGAGGATGACCCCTGAGTGACCTGGCGGAGGCAGAAGGGCTCCTCGGAGAGGAAGCGCAGGCGGGCAGGGTCGGGGGCTGGAGATTGGGGCCAGGTGGCCAACAGCATTGTTTTTTTTTTTTAATGTTAACCATCATCTGAGCCTTCAGTGAATCGTAATCCGTTCTAATTTTATTTTTGTACTCTTATTTGTCTGCTTGTCTGCGGCACACGGGCTCCAGAGCACGCAGGTTCAGCAGTTGCAGCGCTCAGGAGTAGTTGCTCCAGGCGCGTGGGATCTTAGTTCCCCAACAGGAGAGTGCACCGCATCCCCCACAGTGAAAGGCGAGTTCTGAACCTCTGGACCACCAGGGGAGTCCCCCCGACAGCATTTTATTTTCCCTACTACGTCTATTCCAGTTCTGGGGGACAGTTTTTGCCTCTTCTTCTCCATAGAGCCCCACAGTGACAAATTAACTTAACAAATTAAGTGACAAACGCAGCTTCCTGGAAGAAAAAGACCCCAGGCAGAGAGCTGGGGTATACTTGGAGGAGCCCAGATGTTTGCACATCTCACAGTGGTGGCAGGCCTGCTTTCGGGGCTCCAAGGAAGGGACTCCTTCCCCAGCTGAAGGGGAAGAAGGCAACACTTTCCTACCGTCTCAGCCCCCAGCCTCTCTGTAAGGCTGTCCCGCTTTCCCTGGGCACCCAAGGCCTCCCTGTAGATGAGACAGCCAGACCAGCTGGAGGCCTGGGCTGTGATTGCCATTACCACTTTCTCCCTCCATTCCTGCCCACCCACGCCCACTCCTTCCTTCACCCTGGTCCCTGAAAAAGCACCCAACCACCTTGATGTACCCTAAAAGTTCTCTGGTGCTAACCACAAGGAAACAAACATGGATCAGCAAGACTAAGACACGATGGAGAAGTTACTGAAAATAAGTCAAGAAAGAGTGGTCTCTGGTCTTCACCAGGGCAAAAAGGAACCAGGGTGAATTGCTCCCAGCTCCCTCGACTGACTCAGTTCACTGGTTTTTCTTGAAGAATGCTGTCTTTACTTAGAATGTTGATGTTTCAGTCATGACATTTTTGCATTTTTAATAGTGCATTAAAATATATCTTAATGACTGAGTTTTTTTTTTTTTTTTTTTTTTTTACCACTGTAAATGCCATGCACTCACTTTGCCCAAGTCCTGGCCCAGAGATAAAAGCTGCCTGGGTCTCCAGGGGGCTCCCTCCTCCCCCAGCCACCCACCCTCAAGCCCAGCCTCCCTTTCCACCTTCTATGAAGAACAAGGACAGCTCATCCTATATTTTTATTTACTCCTTCATTCAACCAATATTGACCACATACCTCCTGTGTGCTAGGTCCCAAGCCAGGCACTTTGGAAACAAAGACGAATTTGTTCACTCATTAAATGCTTACTGGCCACCATTTGGGTACCAGCCACTGTGCCAGATACTGGGGACATAACAGTGAACAAGAAGATGTGGTTCTTGACCCCTGGCATGAGAAGCTGAGATGATAAATATATTCAAAAGAATTAAAAACAAACTTGCAGATAGCAATCAGTCCTACAAAGAAAATAAAGTGAATGGTCCAGGCCCTCAAGATGCCCACAGTTTGGGGAAACAGACATGTAAATGGGTAACTGTGAAACCAGGAGTGATGTGCCTGGATGGCAGATGCAAGGGATGTTTTGATGGGGTTTGGTCAAGAGGTGATTCCTAGAGAGGAGACAGTTGAAGCTGAACCTTAAATTGGCCACGTGGAAAAGGGAGAAAGATCACTCCGATCCCAGCGTAGATGTGAGCGAAGACTTGGAGGTGAGGGGCAAGGAGGGGACAGAGCTGGTTTTATCACAGGGATGAGGCAGGAGAGGACAGTCTTAGAGGCCACTGGGCCCCAGGTAGAGATGTTCAGAAGATGGCTGGAAACGGGAAAGGGTCCGCCAGACAGACGGAAGACAAAGGCCGATTGGTCAAAGGCAAAGAAAACCCTGAATTTTGGATGAGAAGGCCCCTGAGTCCCACCACAGGGGTGTATTGAGGTGAAGTAAGTTTCTCTCAGAGGCAAATAGATCTCCTAGGCGATAAAATCATCAGGTATTCCCCCCCCTAAATCCAACCTTCTTTAGCCTCTGCCTGGGGGGTGGGCAGTCAGGTTGTCCTAAATCACAAGACACTCAAAATATAGTTGGGTGTACAAATGACAATTGATTGTAGTCTTTGGATAATGAAATGGAGTTTGGTCATGCCAACCCCAAAGGGTTGTTATGAGGAGTAAAGGAGACTGCTTATGTAAACACATTTGTGAGTGATGAGATTCAGAATAAGCATAAAGCATCTAGCTGACTGGCGAAAAGCAATACTTTCCTAGCTAGACAAATGGAAACAGGCCAAGAAACTTTGGGTCTTATCACAAAGACACCTTGGGAAGATATGTCAGGAGCAGGCCATGAAAATCTCTCAGTCCTCCTGCAGCTGTGCCTTTCTGGAATCCCAAAGTTCAGAGCGGAGGTACAGCCACCCAGGAATTTATTTCTCCATAAATTTGAGCTCCCCAAATCCCTATGAAGCCCAGGAATGATGTGACCGCAGGGCACGTGGGTCCATTGGCACCAAGAGCCCTTCCATAAATCAAGGTCTCGCTGCCGTTGGCCTCAGACCGCTCTGTCCAAGGTGACCTGGACAAAGTAAAGGGGCAGTCCCTAACCTAGGAGTAGCATCTGCATTTGAGATGAGAGAACCTAAAATGCCTGCAGGATCAGTTCTCTAGAAACATATCCCTAGGAGGGAGAGGTCACTCTTCGTTCATCTCACAAAGTAAGGCAGCTAGGAGGACTTCAAGGGAAAGTGACAATCTTTCAACGATTCCATCCAATTAGGGCAGCCCCTTGGGGCAGACATGGAGGAGCTCTATTTCAATGCTGGGCAGCCCCAGTGAAAAGTCAAAGTGACCTCAGCCCTGTCACCAGTTACCCCTAGGCCAGCCCCTCAAAGCAGCCCCCCCGAGGCAGCCATGTGATTCACAGAAAATCAGCTTGTCCAACACACTGATGATACAGGCAAGGGAGGCCAGAGATGAGGGCCTCTCCCACGGGAAGACCAGTCCATGGTCACGCAGCCTCCAGGGGGAGAGTCCAGGCTAGCCCAGGGGTGCTGGTTACTCCTGGCGCCTCACTGCACGCCGCCTCCAGTGAGCCCTCCTGGCAGTTCTAGCCTGAGCTGCTCCGCTAAGTCGCTTCAGTTGTGTCCAGCTTTTTGCAACCCCATGAATCGCAGCCCGCCAGGCTCCTCTGTTCTTGGGATTCTCCAGGCAAGAAAAGTGGAATGGATTGCCCTGCCCTCCTCCAGGGGATCTTCCTGACCCAGGGATTGAACGCACGTCTCTTACATCTCCTGTACTGGCAGGCGAGTTCTTTACCACTAGCACCACCTGGGAAGCCCAGGACTCCACAAACTAAGCCTCATCCGCCAATTCAATTGACCATCTTAATTTCTCCAGTAGCATTTAAGTTATGTGAACATGGAAGCCAAAGACTATAAAATGGTGTCTTTCACAAGGGTAGGGGAAAGAGGTACAAACTACTAAGTAAAATAAATAAGATACAAGGATATGTAGTACAATAGAGGGAATATACCCAATATTTTATAATAACTATAAATGAAACATAACCTTTAGATTTTGTGAATGACTATGTCATACACCCAAAACTTATATAATAAACTATAACTTCAATTTTTTTTCTTTTGGCAGCACCATGCAGCTTGCAGGATCTCAGTTCCCTGACCAGGGGCTGAACTCCAGCCTCTGCGGTAAAAGGGCCAAATCCTAACCACTAGGCTCCCAGGGAACTCCCTCAGTGTTTTAAAAAGTGAAACGTGAAAGTTGCTCAGTCGTGTCTGACTCTTTGCAACCCCATGGACTCTACAGTCCGTGGAATTCTCCAGGCCAGAATACTGGAGTGGGTGGCCTTTCCCTTCTCCAAGGGATCGAACCCAGGTCTCCTGCATTGCAGGCAGATTCTTTACCAGTTGAGCCACAAGGGAAGCCCATATTTTAAAAAGGTGGCTTTCGTGTGTCAAAAAACAAGTAGGCAGAGAAGGAAGAACATTATTCTGGGAAACACACGTACCTGTAAAGTTAGCTAACCACATAGACTGCAGAGGTGACTGACGAGACCGAGTGACTTGGAAGACACAGGCCGCACCTGCCCAAGGTAATCAAGCCACCAGAGTCGGTACCAAACAGGGTTCTCAGCCTCCGTAATCAACAGAAGTTGACAAGAGGCCAGGCAAGAAATTCAGGCAAGGCTTTACTGGGGACCTTTTGGCAGCAGGCGGAGTGAGAACAAGTGACTGTTCCCTTGCTCACTCCCGGTGGAGGGGAGGGTTAGGAGGGTGGGGGTCACTGAGCTGGCTCCTTACCTGTGGAGAGGGTAGGGGTATGACCAGGGGTCAGCCTGGAGGGTGGCTTAGATGGTTTGCCCACCCTTTTGGCGGTGTTATGTGCAGGGGGCATGCATGGAACCCTGCTTTTGCTCCCAATACCCTGGTTTTGCCCTTCAGGAGTGGCAGTTGGGTTTTTGGTCTTTTTGTATCATGTTGTTCATAATTTTCCCCAACTGCAGCATGCATGCAGTTATTTTTAGTCCCTGATAGTTTCTTTGGGGCTTCCCTGGTAGCTCAGTTGGTAAACAATCTGCCTGCAACATAGGCAACACAGTTCTGGTTCGATCCCTGAGTCAGGAAGATGCCCCTGGAGGAGGAAATGGCAACCCACTCCAGTATTCTTGCCTGGAGAATTCTTTGTATTCTGTTGCTCCAGAAGCTAATTGTCTCCATGCAAACACTGCGGCAAAGGGTCCCAGGTCCCAGGTCTGAAATGGGACAGGGGTCTGGAAAAGCAGCTGAGGCGACTGAGATGGAACTTAAAACACACTCGCACAGCCTAGCGTATAGCATAGGGCACTCTACTCTGGTGACCCAAACAGAAAGGAAATCTGCAGCGTGAGCACATGTACACATGCAGCTGATTCTCTCTGCTGCACAGCAGACACGAACAGAACACCGTGAAGTGCCAGTGAACACAAACACACAGCTCGCCCATGAGACTGGTGTGGGGACTAGGAGGATGGGTCACAGCGTATGGCACATAGCAGGTGCTCAAAACATGGGTGCTGACACTAGATGACTAAGCCATGGACGGCCAGCTTCCCTCTTAGCCCGCTTTCCAGAGCAGAGCTGACGGTACTGCAATTGTCCAGTTACTTGCTGATTTGAGAGTAAATTCAGTGAGGGCGCAACCTCACCTGGCTGCCCACTCGTAGCATCCTAGCGCCCGAAACATAGGTGCTCCATATATATTTTTGAACAAACGACGAAAAAATGAATAATGAGTGAATAAATTACACCTTTGCCCGCCGTCTGTTAAGTCCCCTTGGTTCATTCATCAGCTATCCTGATTTGCCTGGGACTGACCACCTGGAGGAGGAAATGGCACCCACTCCAGTATTCTTGCCTGGAGAATCCCATGGACAGAGGAGACTAGTGGGCTACAGTCCACAGGGCCGCAGAGTCAGACACGACTGAGCGACTTAGCAGTCACGAGGAGTTTATCCGAACCCAGGAGTGCTGAAACCTGTAAAGTCTCAGGCAAACTGTACTGTGTCTCACAGAAATTACTCAGAGATTGAGTGAGTGATATGATTGATAAATTTTACAGAAGAAAGAATTGCAGTGATGGAGAAGACTCTTGAGAGTACCTTGGACTGCAAGGAGATCCAATCAGTCCATCCTAAAGGAAATCAGTCCTGAATATTCATTGGAAGGACTGATGCTGAAGCTGAAACTCCAACACTTTGGCCACCTGATGCGAAGAACTGACATTTGAAAAGACCCTGATGCTGGGAAAGATTGGAGGCGGGAGGAGAAGGGGACGACAGACGATGAGATGGTTGTATGGCATCACCGACTCGATGGACATGAGTTTGAGTAAACTCCGGGAGTTGGTGGACAGGGAGGCCTGGCGTGCTGCAGTTCATGGGGTTGCAAAAAGTCGGATACGACAGAGTGACTGAACTGAACTGAACAGAAAAAAGGGGTTAAAACCAGGACATGACTTGGATCGGACGGCCCCGCCCCCTCGCGCATTTAGCCCCGCCCCTCCCCTGACCCACCCTCAAGCCCCGCCCCCTTCCTCTGGGAAGGTCACCTTCCACCCTGGGAAGCCGAGTGGGCCTGCGCCGGCCCCCGCCCCTGCGCACGCTCGCGTTGGTTGCCCAGCCTTCCCTTCGCCTCTCGGGGACCGGAAGCCCCGCCCACTCGGCGGCGCCTGCGCTGCTAGTGGGGACTCGGTGGGCCCTGGCGTGGCGCCGCGGTGCTCGGCGGGACGCCGGCGGAGCGTGACCTCGGGCTCGAGGGGTGGAGCTCGACGTCAGGAGCCAAGATGGCGGCGGTGGTCGCTCTCTCCTTGAGGCGCCGGTTCCCGGCCGCAGCCCTCGGCGCGGCCCGCCTGCAGGTGAGCCGCGGCGCGGGGCGGGGGACGAGGGCTGGCGTGAAGGTCGCGGAGACGGCCTGCACGTGAGGGGGCGGTGGCGGAGGTTGAGGGGGCCCCGGGGCGGGCCCCGGGGAGGAGCGCGACCCGCTCCCGCCGCCCGGGGTCCTGATGCCGGTTTCTTTCTGCAACTTTCTGCCGCCTGCGAGGTGGTCAGAGCGAAGGGGGATTTTTAGACATAGTGGGGGAAAAGGGTTAGGGAGGACACTTGGATTGTCCAAGGTCACATGGCGAGCGGGTGACGACTGACTGGTGGAAGCAGAGCGCGAATCCAAGCGTTCGGACGCCGGGTCCTTGTTCTGCCCGCTAGCCATCACCCTGGGAAAGACAGACCCGCCGGGGAGTGAAGGGCAGGGCCTGGGAGGCAGCCCTGCAGGGCGCACGGTTGGGAACTCGGGCAAGAGGGAAGGCACAGAAGGGAGAAGCGGGGGGACCCACTTAGCTCCAAAAAAGCCCGGGGACCCGAGCGCCCCCAAAAACACTGGTCTCCTGAGTGTCGTGTAGCGACCTCACAGTTTGGACTTGGATCGGATCCAGAGGTTGGCGCTGCTCTTATTTATATCGTTCAGGGTGCGTTGGTAGTTTTTCGCCACATCCCTTGTATTGTCAGGAAAATGAGAACATGGAGAAGGGGAAGGGAAACTGCCATTGCAGTCCGTGTATATCAAAGACTAAGGTTTTACAAATCCCTTTCAAATCATTTTCCCCTGGAAAAAAATCCTGTGAGGTGGGTGAGCAGGAATTCTAACCTCCTTTTTAGAGATTTGAAAACTGCTGCTGCTGCTAAGTTGCTTCAGTCGTTTCCGACTCTGTGCGACCCCATAGACAGCAGCCCATCAGGCTCCTCTGTCCCTGGGATTCTCCAGGCAAGAATACTGGAATGGGTTGCCATTTCCTTCTCCCTTTGAAAACTGAGGCCCCCAGAAAGATTATTTTTCACTTGCTCGAACTATCACAGCCAAGAACCAGTTGATCTAGGACCTAAACTCACTGTTTTGAACATAATGTGTGAAAAACTCTTAGCACAGATCAAGACACATGATAGGTGTACAAAATATATTCATCTCTCTCCTCTTCTTGCACTCCTGTGAAAATACATCTAGTATTAAGTAATTTCTCTGGTTTTACAACACAGTGCCTATGGCCCATCTTCTAATGCTAATTCTTTCCAATATGCTGTCCGTGAACCTGGACAAGTCATTTTATAGTCAATCTGAAAAATAGGGATGGGAATGAGGCCTGCCTACCAGAGCCTCAAGCTGGTGCCCTCTGAGCATTAAATTGGTGATTGATAATGACCTTGTTTACCAGTTCCTTTTATAGTTGCTGAGCAAGCAATCAAATTGTGAGAGCCCCACCAATGAGAATGAGTTCTAAAGCTTAGGTCCCTCTTCCAAGAATGAATTCTAGAGAAGGCTGGTTTCATAGGTCAGTCTTGTAATTTCCGGGGAGGCCATCCTAGGGCCCTGAGGGCAGAGAAAACAGAAGATTCCGCCCCCACTCTCACTATCTTCTAGGAATATGCATTCATACCTCAAAAGCCACCTGAAAAGTAATGAGCGTGGTGTATTACCTCGGGTGTGTTCAGATTCCTAGGAGTCTATAACATAGTAGGATTTCTCTTCTGAATTCTTTTATGCTTTAGTTTGCACCACTGAACCACAGTTCTGCCTCTAAGTATTTAACTGTAATGTATTAATTGTTGCTTGTGATGTTGCTTCATTTTCTTGTCTAGACTGTGTATTCCTTGAGGGCAGTTACCACCTACTTTCATTTGTGTATATCTTTGCTCCTAGCACTGGCAGGGTTAGGATGTCTGTCTGCCAATCAGAACAATACAGGAACTGATATGGTTGCCAGTATTGAAAAGCAGAAATTATTTTCTGAACAATTCTAGGAGCTTAGCCCTTCAGTTAATCATCTGAGGTAGATGTTAATACTCCCCGTCTTGTTACAAAAGAGGAACTAAATTCAGAAAGGTTATGTAATTTGCCAAAGAACATTCAACCCCCAAGTGGTAGAGCTTTGATTTGCACCAGTGCCACTCACACATCAGAAACAAGCCTGACCTTGTGTTCCCCTCAGGTGTGTACGGACCTCCCTGCCCTCCTCCTCTCCATTTCTCACCTTTCTGTCGCCGCTCCAGACCTGCCCCTTAAGGAAGCTTTCCTAGAGAACAGACCGGCTGCCTCCAGTATGGTGGAGAATCCACATTTCTTATCCTCAGTTCCATTTCAGTCCAGTTGTTGAGGATCTCGCTTCTCCCCTTAAATTTAAACTGTGCGTTTCATCTTATCTAAGGTGCCCTACAAAGGTGCGCTCAGCCTTGAACATGCTTTAGTTTTGTAGATTGAGGTAGAAATGCTTTTGAAGGACCCGCCTCGCTCTTGGGTTTGGAGTATGAATTGCTAGGTAGGCTACCAAAAAAAAAAGACCTCAAATTTTTGCCCACCTCTTCATGTCTGCCCGTAAATGACCCTTTCTGCCTGTTACTGTGGGAAAATTGGCAACACTCCTCTGGCTACCCTTCACTCATGCTCTCGTCCCATCGCTTATTCACAGAGAGCTTTCCAGAAATTCTCCTCTCGCCCCCGCATGATCAGGTTTTCGTTCTTTATCAAATCAGCAGCAGCACACAAACATGGTACAGTTTTTCTCATCTCAGAGAAAGCCATATCCAGCCACCACCCCAGTTCTCCACTCGTCTTTATAGAAAAATTTCCCAAGAGGTGTCTAAACTCACCAACCACAGTTCATCTCTCCACATCTTCTCAGGAACCTATTCCAGTCAGACTTTTCACCCTTAGCACTTCACGGAAGATAACTTGGGTCAGGGTCACCAGTGACTTTGGCTTTGTTAACTCCAATGTCAGTTTTCATGGTACTTTGCTCCCTGAAGCATACTGTTAACTCCCTCCTCAAAACATGTTTTTGGCATGCCTGCCAGGCTCCAGGTGTTCCTCCTCACATGTTGGCAGTCCTTTCTCTCTCTCCCTTGGCTGATTTCTTCTCATTGCCCCAAACTAAACACTGGAGTCTGTCCTTAGGCCTTGTCTTCATAGACACTCCTTTGGGCTTTAGATGCCTCCTAAATTTATGTCTCCAGCTGAGACATCACCCCAAATCTTCAGACTCAGATGGCCACCCAACTATATTCTCAGAATTTCCACATGGATATTTAATAAACTTTGCTGACGTGAAACCAAAATCCTGACACTCCCTCTGACACACACACACACACCGGCCTTTTCCCCCCGTCTCAGTTGATGGTAGCTCCATCCTTCACATTGCTTCAGTTCAGTTGCTCAGTCATGTCTAACTCTTTGCGACCCCATGGACTGCAGCATGTCAGGTCTTCCTGTCCATCACCAGTTCCTAGAGATACTCAGACTCATCTCCATTGAGTCAGTGATGCCATCCAACCATTTCATCCTCTGTTGTCCCCTTCTCCTGCCTTCAGTCTTTCCCAGCATCAGGGTCTTTTCAAATGAGTCAGTTCTTCCCATCAGGTGGCCAAAGTATTGGAGTTTCAGCTTCAGCATCAGTCCTTCCAATAACATTCAGGACTGATTTCCTTTAGGGTGGATTGGTTGAATCTCCTTGCAGTCCAAGGGACTCTTAAAAAGCATCAATTCTTCGGCGCTCAGCTTTCTTTATAGTCCAACTCTCACATCCATACATGATTACTGGAAAAACCATAGCTTTGAATAGACAGACCTTTGTTGGCAAAATAATGTCTCTGCTTTTTAATATGCTGTCTAGGTAGGACTTCCTTGTTGGCTCAGCCGGTGAAGCATCTGCCTACAATGTGGGAGACCCGGGTTCCATCCCTGGGTTGGGAAGATCCCCTGGAGAAGGAAATGGCAACCCACTCCAATACTTTTGCCTGGAAAATCCCATGGGCGGAGAAACCTGGTAGGCTGCAGTCCATGGGGTCCCAAAGAGTCGGACACAACTGAGCGACTTCACTTTGACTTTTTCACTTTCAGGTTGGTCATAACTATTCTTCCAAGGAGCAAGCGTCTTTTGATTTCATGGCTGCAGTTACCATCTGCAGTGATTTTGGAGCCCAAAAAAATAAAGTCTGTCACTGTTTTCACTGTTTCCCCATCTGTTTGCCATGAAGTGATGGGACCAGATGCCATGATCTTAGTTTTCTAAACATTGAGTTTTAAGCCAACTTTTTCACTCTGTTTCACTTTTATCAAGAGGCTCTTTAGTTCTTCTTCACTTTCTGCCATAAGGGTGGTGTCATCTGCATATTTGAGGTTATTGATATTTCTCCCGGTACTCTTGATTCCAGCTTGTGCTTCATCCAGTCCAGCATTTCTCATGATGTACTCTGCATATAAGTTAAATGAGGAGGGTGACAATATACAACCTTGACGTACTCCTTTCCCAATTTGGAACTAGTCTGTTGTTCCATGTCCAGTTCTCACTGTTGCTTCTTGACCTCCAGATTTCTCAGGAGGCAGGTCAGGTGGTCTGGTATTCCCATCTCTTTCAGAATTTTCCACAGTTTGTTGTGATCCACACAGTCAGAGGCTTTGGCTTAGTCAGTACAGCAGAAGTAGATATTTTTCTGTAACTCTCTTGCTTTTTTTCAATGATCCAGCGGATGTTGGGAATTTGATCTCTGGTTCCTCTGCCTTTTCTAAATCCAGCTTGAACATCTGGAAATTCATGGTCCTCGTATTGTTGAAGCCTGGCTTGGAGAATTTTGAGCATTACTTTGCTAGTGTGTGAGATGAGTGCAGTTGTGCGGTAGTTTGGACATTCTTTGGCCTGGCCTTTCTTTGGGATTGGAATGAAAACTGACCTTTTCCAGTCCTGTGTCCACTGCTGAGTTTTCCAGATTTGCTGGCATATTGAGTGCAGCACTTTACAGCATCATCTTTCAGGATTTGAAATAGCTCAACTGGAATTCCATCACCTCCACCAGCTTTGTTCGTAGTGATGCTTCCTAAGGCCCACTTGACTTCACATTCCAGGATGTCTGGCTCTAGGTGAGTGATCACACCATCGTGATTATCTGGGTCGTGAAGATCTTTTTTGTACAGTTCTTTTGTGTTTTCTTGCCACCTCTTCTTAATATCTTCTGCTTCTGTTAGGTCAATACCATTTCTGTCCTTTATTGAACCCATCTTTGCATGAAATGTTACCTTGATATCTCTGATTTTCTTGAAGAGCTCTCTAATCTGTAACATTTTATTGTTTTCCTCTATTTCTCTGTATTGATCACTGAGGCTTTCTTATCTCTCCTTGCTATTCTTTGAAACTGCATTCAAATGGGTATGTCTTTCCTTTTCTCCTTTGCTTTTCGCGTCTCTTCTTTTCTCAGCTATTTATAAGGCCTCCGCAGACAGCCATTTTGCCTTTTTGCATTTCTTTTTCTTGGGGGTGATCTTGATCCCTGTCTCCTGTACAATGTCATGAACCTCCGTCCGTAGTTCTTCAGACACTCTATCTATCTCATCCCTTGAATCTGTTTGTCACTTCCATTGTATAAGCAAAAGGGATTTGATTTAGGTCATACTTGAATGGTCTAGTGGTTTTCCCCAGTTTCTTCAATTTAAGTCTGAATTTGGCAATAAGGAGTTCATGGTCTGAGCCATAATCAGCTCCCGGTCTTGTTTTTGCTGACCGTATAGAGCTCCTCCATCTTCGGATGTAAAGAATATAATCAATCTGATTTCGGTGTTGACCATCTGGTGATGTCCATGTGTAGAGTCTTCTCTTGTGTTGTTGGAAGAGGGTGTTTGCTATAACCAATGCATTCTCTTGGCAAAACTCTGTTAGCCTTTAACCTGCTTTATTCTGTACTCCAAGGCCAAATTTGCCTATCTGGACCAACTGCCTCCTGAAATCTTGATGATTATATGAGTCAAAAAAAAACTTACACTGTTTGGGGAAAAGGAATTATCTTTTTGTGCTGTTCTGTTTTGGATTTGCATTTTCACCACTACATATAGCAGCTACAAGGTGGACTTTGGGGTTAGAGGACCTGTGTTTGAATCCTGTCTCTTTTGTTTTATGACCTTCTTCTTATTGTTTAAGAATAAAAAAGCTGTCCCAATAAAGATGTTGTGGAGATTAGAGATACTTCAGTATGATGTCAGGCACATGGTAGAGGGCTCAATGATGAAAGCTGTTATTTCCACTTTTACTTCCACTGCAAACACCTGCAGAACAAATGTTTAGATTTCTCTTCAGGGAGTGTGTTTAAATCACTTCTCCCACGATCCTGTGGACCAGCTCTTAGTGCCGTCCTCAGAATGAGCAAAGCGCCTCCGCTTTTAGAACCACAGCCTGCTCTGTTCATTTTGATGTCAGTGTCTTCTATCCTCATGCCTGTTAGCCCTACCCCCTACTGTATCAAGTGTTGTATAAAGTATGGTTTTAACTCAAAATTAATTTAAATTAGTCGTTTTGGAAAAAAATCAGTGACACTTTGGGGCACCCCAGAACTTAGGTTTGGGTTTACCACCTTCTGATACTCTGATATTCTATTGCAGTGCATACTTGTTTTGTTTTTGTCTTGCATCATCCTTACGATAAGAGAGTTTAATGGTTTCTAAGCAAACGCAGTTTCTTTGGGACGATCTTCATGATCAAGTTTAGACCTCTGCCTCTTTTTAAAGTGGACAGGAAGCAAATATGTAAGTATTAGAGGTGTTAAAAGTGAGGGCCCATTTCAGTAACCATGGTCATTTTTGACAAGCCTTTTGTGGGAGTTAAACTGAGCTTAATAGAGCCGGATACCTATGCCCATTGACAGTACTATCATATCAGGTCTTAAAACCAGGGAGTTGTAGCTGACAACCGCAATGTCCCAGGTTCTTTTAAATTCCCAGTTTAGCTAATGTTTGGGTTAAAAATTTGCAGGAGTTAATTTTTAGAGGTATTTTGCCCTCTCCCCCTACTACCTGGCTCAGGCACAGCAGCCCCTACTTTGGAACACAGTTTATTGAAAGTTAAACCTTCTGCTACCATTTATCATCGTTGTTCAGTCGCCGAGTCATGTCTGACTCTTCGAGACCCCGTGGACTGCAGCACAGCAGGCCTCGCGTCCCTCACCAACTCCCGGAGTTTGCCCAGGTTCATGTCCAGTGCATTGGTGAAGCCATGCAACCATCTCATCCAGTGTTTCCCCCTTCTCCTTCTGCCCTCAATCTTTTCCAGCATCAGGGTCTTTTCTCATGAGTTGGCTATTTGCATCAGGTGACCAAAATATTGGAGCTTCAGTTTCAACATCAGTCCTTCCGATGAGTATTCAGGGTTGGTTTCCTTTAGGATGGGCTGGTTGGATCTCCTTGCTGTCCAAAGGACTGTCGTGAGTCTTCTCCAACACCACAGTTCAAAGGGATCAATTCTTGGGCACTCTGCCTCTTTATGGTCCACCTCTCACAACTGTATGTAACCACTGGGAAGACTGTAGCCTGGACTGTATGCACCTTTGTTGGCAAGGTGATGTCTTTGCCTTTCATCACACTGTCTAGGTTTGTCGTAGCTTTCCTGCCAAGAAGTAATCATCTTCTGATTCCATGACTGCTACAGTCACCACACAGTGATTTTAGCGCCCAAGGAAAAGAAGTCTGTCCACATTTTCCCCCTTGATTTGCCAGGAAATGATGGGACCAGATGCCATGATCTTAGTTTTTTAAATGTTGAGTTTTAAGCTGGCTTTTCACTCTCCTTCTTCACCCTCAACAAGAGGTTCTTTAACTCCTCTTCACTTTCTGCCATTAGAGTGGTATCATCTGTATATCTGAGTTTATTGATGTTTCTCCTGCCAACATTGATACCAGCTTATAACTCATCCAGCCCGGCATTTCTCATGTGCTCAACGTATAAGTTAAATAAACAGGGTGACAACAGACAGCCTTTTCATACTCCTTTCTCAGTCCTGAACCAGTCCATTGTTCCATGTCCGGTTCTAACTGTTGCTTCCCGACCTGCATACAGGTTTCTCAGGAGGCAGGTAAGGTGGTCTGGTATTCCCATCTCTTTAACAGTTTTCCACAGTTTGTTATGACCGACACAGTCTAAGGCTTTAACGTAGTCGACTAAACCGAGATAGATATTTTTCTGGAATTCCCTTGCTTTCTCTGTGATCCAGTGAATGTTGGCAAATTGATCTCTGGTTCCTCTGCCTTTTCTAAACCCACCAGTTACACTCCTGGACATTTACCCCTGAGAAATGGAGGCTTATGTTCACATAGAAATTTGTCCACAACTGTTCATTACAGCTTTATTCATAATAGCCTCAAATGTGGAAACAGTCTTCCAATGGTTGACCGGCTTAACTGTGGTGCGTCGGACCGTGGAACACTGCTGGGTAATAAAAAGAAATTTGTTGAGGCATGTAACTTGGCTGAATCTCCAGAGAGTTACGCTGAATGAAACCCCCCTCAAGTTACATAAGAGATGATTACATTATATAACTTTTTTTAAATGACAGGATTGTAGAAATGTAACAGATTAGTAATTGCTAGGGGTGAAGGAGTGGGGATGGGAGGCCTGAGGGGTCTGACTGTGACTGTAAAGACGCAGATCTTTGTGACGATGGAAGTAATGTTCTGTACTCTGTGTAATGTGTCCGACTCTGCGACCCCATGGACGATACAGTCCATGGAATTCTCCAGGCCAGAATCCTGGAGTGGGCAGCCTTTCCCTTCTCCAGGGGATCTTCCCAACCCAGGGATTGAACCCAGGTCTCCCGCATTGCAGGCGGATTCTCTGCCAGCTGAGCCACCAAGGAAGCCACACCTTGACTATCTTGGGGTGAATATTCTGGTTATACTGTTGTGCTGTAGTTTTGTACATTGTTACCACTGAGGGAAATCCAGTAAAGGACAGGTGGGGACCTCAGTATTGTTTCTTATAAATGCCTGGGATTCTACAGTTATTTCCAAATGAAAGGTGTTAACTTAAAAAAAAAGAGCAGCAGTCTATGAGTATATGCAGCAACATGAATGAATCTCAGAAGCATTTTGTGGAGCAAGAGAAGCTAGGCCCACGTTGTGTGATCTCATGGTATTTATATGGAGTTCTGACAGAGGCGGATCTACAGTGATAGAAAGCCAGGCCGTTGCTGGGGGTAGGGGAAGGGCGCTGACTGCAGAGACACACTAGATTGTGATTGTGGTAGTGGTTACAAAATTTTACCAAAACTCATCAAACTATACACTTAAAATTGGTAAATTTATTATAATGAATATACCTCATTAAATCTCACAAAAAAGTGAAGAAGTGAAGTGAAGTCGCTCAGTCGTGTCTGACTCTCTGCAACCCCATGGACTGTAGCCTACCAGGTTCCTCCGTCCAGGGGATTTTCCAGGCAAGGATACTGGAGTGGGTTGCCATTTCCTTCTCCAGGGGATCTTCCCGACCCAGAGATCAAACCCAGGTCTCCCGCATTGTAGCCAGATGCTTTACTGTCTGAGCCACCAGGGAAATCCCCAAAAATGGGGTGGGGGGGGTGGTTAAGCAAGCAAAAACTTGCTGGAGCTAATATCTTCAGCCGGGAATTCTTGGCAGTCTAGTGGTTAGGACGCCCCTTTTCACTGTCGAGGGCAGAGGTTCTGGGCAACAGATCCTGCAAGCTGTCAGGACGCGGCCAAAAAATGTCAAGAATCATGGTCACCTCCTATTAATCACCACAAGGTGGCGTTAGCCAAGCACTCCTGACATTTCACAAAATGGAGTCCCTAGTTGGAAAGTGTTCATTTGCAGAAATGACTTTCCTTTTTTTAATGATCTTCACCAGCTTGGTGGTTTGATAAAATACAGTTTTCATCCTCACCTTCACTTTCATTTTCTTCATACATTTTCTTCCCGTACTGAGGGCTGATATCTTCAGCTTTATTTAATTTGGGGTGGTTTTTGCCAGCCAGTAGTAAACTCCAGTGCATTTCTTGTAATTACTGAGTGAACTTTAAGAGTTTTTGCTTTCTTTAGCAGTTTATAAGAGAATTAGCTAGCCTGGAATACAGTTTGAATTTTGCAAAGTACTCTTTGGACTGGCAAGATCCTTCCCCCCTCCTCACAGCCACAGTAGAAGCTCAGCAGGACTTGGTGTGGTCTCTGCCTTGTTTTGTCAGCCTAAATGCAAAAGGGCTTCAAGGACTAGGGGCTGGGGGCGGCTTAGCATTCGTTATACGGGAATGCCACAAACAGAGGGGTATTTTCATTTCTTAATGGCTTGCTGTAGGTTGCACTATTCAGCCTTTTAAGGTACATTTAAAATAAACCACATTTTTGTATTATTCTAATGCTCAGTTTTTGCTCTTTTCTTCAATCTTTCCTAACCGTGGATTGAATTGCTATATGCAGAGGCCTGGACCAGGTATGCTGGGAGACGTAAAATATATGTAAAGTATAGGTTCCATACTGTTAAATGTTCTGTATCAACTTGACTCCGCCCAGATATTGGGTCAAATGTTTTTCTGGGTGTTTCAGTGAGAGTGTTTTTGAATGAGTTTAACATTTTAATTGATAGATTGGCAGAGGAAGACAATGATTATATGATATAATTTATACATGGAATCTTAAAAATACAGCAAAATATTGAACAGAACAAAAAAGGAAGCAGATTTACAGATGCAGAGAACAAACATGGTCACCCCTGGGGCAGGGGAGGGGCAGTTGGGGGGTACAGTCTGCTGGGTGTGAGATGGGCCCAGGGAGCTACCGGACAACGCGGGGACTGCAGCCAGTCTTTAATAAGAACCGCAAACGGAAAGTCAGCCTTAAAGTTGTATTAGAATATCTGAGGGAATTCTCTGGTGGTCCGGTGGTTAAGACTTAAGGCTTTCACTGCCGAAGACTCGGGTTCAGCCCTTAACTGAAGATCCCACAAGCTGCACAATGTGGCCAGAAAATATAATATTTTTTTAAATTTAAATTTTTTAAATGTTTTTAATTATGTTTAAAAAAATATGATAGACGGAGTAAAGCATATTGCCCTTTCTAACATGGATGAGCCTTATCCAGTCGATTGAAGCTATGACTAGAACAAAAAACTGGCCCTCCTTCAAATTAGAGGAAGTCCCTCTTCCAGGCTGGGATATTGATTTTTCTTGCCTTTGGACTTGAAGTAACCACTCTTCCTGGGTCTTGAGTGTGCCGACCTTTGAACTGCGGCTGCACCGTTGGCTCTCCAGCTTGCCAGTTGAGGGTCTTGGGACTTGTTATCCCCATAATCACATGAGCCAATTCCCCATAATCACGTGTACCAATTCTTTATACTAAATCTCTTCTTACATGTGTGTGTATGTAGGTACACACCATTGGTTCTGTTTCTCTGGAGAACCCTGACTAATACACTTGAGCTTAAGGAGTTAGGATGTAAAAAGAAAACAAGAGAAATAAAAGAAGAGACCTGAGACGATTCCCAAATAAACAGAATAGTGTCTGGGAACATGGGCTCTGGAGCCAGACCTGGGTTCCAGTCCTTGCTCCACTCACCAGCTCTTGATCATGGGCCCATCACTTGATCTCTGAACCTCATTTGTCTCATCTTTAAAAATGAAGATTCAGTGGAGTCATTAATATAAAGAAGGCATTTAATACAGTGCCTGGCAATAATAAATAGTGGCTTTTAAGATGAGTATAAATTTAAATAGGAAACTTTTTGAGCAAAGCACCCTTTTGCAAATGCGTTTTTGTGGGGAGGCTGTTCTGCTGGAAGGAGGGCGGGAGGCCGGGCCCCCTCACCCTTGTCTCCCAGCCCCTGGTGGCGCTCCAGGGCCCCGTGGCTTGCGTGAGACCGACCATCACAGGATGTAACAGCCCAGGAGCTGTGACAGACCCTGCAGAGTGCAGGTCCCTGCCGCTTGTTGGTTCCCAGGTTTTATCTCGTTTTCAGACCCAGTATGCTTTATTGTGTTTCTGTACTGCTGTCCTGCTGTGGGTGGATTGTTGTGTTCCCCCAGAATTCATACGTAGCAGCCCTAAGCCCCAGTGTGATGGTACTTGAATTTGGGGCCTTTGAGAGGGAATTAGGGTTAGATTAGGTCATGAGGGCAGGACCTGTGTGATGGGGTTACCGCCTTTATAGAGAGAAGGAGAGGCCTGAGCTCTCTTTGCAGCATGTGAAGATAGAGCAGGATGCAGCTGTCTGTCCTCACTTAGACACCAGATCTGCTGACAGCTGGACCTTGGACTTCTAGCCTCCAGAACCATGAGTAGTAAATGTTTGTTGTGTTAGGCACTAGTCTTTGGTGTTTTTTTAACAGTGGCGCAGACTAAAATGACCAATCTAATTTTGACCAGCATCTCATTTCAACCACCACAGTCACTGTCTAACTGGTTTCCCTAGATGTCATCTGATGAGTCTTCCTTTGTAAGCCAGTGGTGGTCTTCTCAAAAATAAAATGATTATGTCATCCACCTGATAAAATGTTGTTAGCTTCTCATTGCTCTTAAGATAAGATCAAAACTTAGAAGTCTTTCTTGACTTCCTGGAGTCTGCCCCATCCCATCCCTCCTCAGGTCACCCTGCTGCACAGTGGACGTCTCGGTCCTCACAGGGATCTGTGCTCTCCCACCCAGGCCTCTATACATTTTCCTTCAGCTTATAATGCCCCTTCTCCTTGCCCTTCTCCCCTAGTCATCAAGCCTCAGCTTAAGTATCCTTTATGGAGACCTCTCTGACCACTTAGACTAGTGTAAATCTCTGCTGCATTCTTCCCTCCCTGTATTTTATTATGAGTGTTTCATTTCTCTTCTGGCTCACTGCACACTGGTTTCTGTGAGGGCAAAGGCTGTGTGTGTTTATTAAGCGCCGTTCCACCAGCCCCAGCGCCCTCGCTGCCATGTTATAGTTGCTTAGTGCCGTGGTGGGATCTTGGATGGCTGTGTTTCCCAGGAAGACTGTATCAGTAATGTACAAGTTTCTATCCAGTCTTGCAGTTTATAGTGCCAACTAAGTAGAATGATTTATCTTGCATTTTTAATGATTCTTTTTTTTTCCCCTTCTTGTGAACTTTTTAAATTTCAGGCCTGCCGTGGGGCCCAGACAGCTGCAGCCGCAGCACCACGAATCAAGAAATTTGCCATCTATCGATGGGACCCGGACAAGACTGGAGACAAACCTCACATGCAGACTTATGAGATTGATTTGAATAAGTGAGTATCTCTGTGAAAGCTAGGTATTTGATAAATGAAGGTGAGCTCTTGATGTGATTCAGGGACACATTTTTCCCATCCTTGGAAGGTTTTAAAACTGAGAGTGTCCAGTTTTTAAAACAAGAATGACGTCAATACCTGATTGAAAAAGATAATACCAGGAGAGAGGCTCAAGAGGAAGGGGACATATATATATACCTATGGCTAATCCATGTTGATGTAGGGCAGAAAGCAACACAATATTGTAACATTCTCCTTCAATCAAAATTAAATTAAAAAAAATAATTGGGATTTTAGATTAAAAAACAATAATACCAAGAACAGCTTTTATGAAATTCTTTTCCTTCTTCCAAATCAAAGTGTAACAGTTTCTAGGAATACTTCCATCTCAAAGTATAACAGTAGTGATGGTTTTATGCATAGATCTGAAATCATTAACACATTAACAGTTTAAAAATACTCAGTGTTTTTTATGTTAACTTATGAATACGGATGTATGTTTATAAGCACCATAAACTTGTCCGGAATGGTGATGGACCAAGATAGGGATGTAGTTAAAATATTAAAAGTGATCCATTCCTATTTATTAGCTTTCTCTTTCTGTAGTAATAATTGCCACAGATTTAGTGGCTTAAAACAACATAGATTTATTCTCTTAGAGTTCTATAGATTAGAAGTTCGATAAAGGTTTCTTGACTAAAATCAGGGTGTCAGCAGGCTGTGTTCCTTCTGGAGACTAGAGAATCTTTTCTGTTCCTTCAAGCTGTTGGCAGAAGTCAGCTGAGGGCCATTCCCAGGGTTTAGAGACCAGCTCAGTCCTTGGCTCACAGTCCACGTCTTCAGAGCAGCAGCAGCAGCGGCAGGTCGCGTCCCTTTCGTTACATCTCTGAACCACTCCATCATCTTTAACGGTGCTCACAGAGAGCCAAGGAGGGAAGAGTCTAGTGAGCTGGGCTCTAGCTTCCCGCTACCGCCTACCTCTGCCTCTCCAGTAACACCAGCACTGTTCTATTTATAAGTGAGTATTTCCTTTGAACAAAAGCTTCCATGGCACCAAAAAAAATGTTTGAAGACTACCAATATTCTAAATGCTTTTTTTAAATTCTGTCAACCCATAAACTCTTTTAATAGAGTTAACTGATATATGATCTTCTCAGACAAAATTATCAAATATTTAGCAACTGAAAATTATTAATAGAATACAAATAAAGGAAAATTGTATAGATCACACTTTCTGACCATAATACAATAAAACAAAAATTTCATATTAACAGCAAAAAACCATAATTACTTGGAAACTAAAAAGCACTCTTAAATAACTATTTGATTAAGGAATAATAATATTATCAGATACTTAAAAAATAAAAACTTTGCAAATTAAAACTACAGAATGTGATTAAAACTGGAAGAGTTAAATTTATAACATTTTTAATAACAAAAAAAAATTTTTTTCTTTTAATTTCTTTTGATCAATTGCATTTAGTTCCGGTAATGGCAGAATAGCTTTCGTTAGAGTGAAAGTGTTAGTTGCTCAATCGTGTCCAATTCTTTGCAACTGCATAGACTGTAACCCACCAGGCTCCTCCATCCATGGGATTTTTCAGGCAAGAATACTGGAGTGGGTTGCCATTTCCTTCTCCAGTGGATCTTCCTGACCCAAGGATCGAACCCAGGTCTCCTGCATTGCAGGCAGACTCTTTACCATCTGAGCCACCAGGGAAGCCCTAACCCTTCCTCTGGTTTATAAAATAAATATAAGAAGCAATGGGGCTTCTCTGGGGGTCTAGTGGTTAAGAATCTGCCTGCCAACACAGGGGACACAGGTTTGATTCCTGGTTCGGGAGGAGCCTGCATGCCGCAAGTACTGGTCCCGTGTGCCTGAGTCTGTGCCCCATAGCAGGGGGCCCTGAGCGAGAAGCCCGTGCACTGCGGACAGGACCCAGCACAAGCAAGATACGTAAATCTTAAAAAAGCAGCAGCAGCGACCGAAGGCGCAGGAGAGCAACCAAAGCAGGCAGACGCTGAGACAGAGTTGACAGTTGGAAGTATAGGATGTTACTTGGAAAAATCAACTCTTTTTGCATGTTCTTTAACTGAGGGCAAGCCCCCACTGATGTGGGAGTGCAAGGGCTAAAACGCAATTAAAAAACCAGTCTTACTGTGGTCACTAGCTTCCATAACCAGAATATGCATTTGGAACCTACCACAGCAACCAGAAAATGAGGAGGAAATCCTGGAAGAAGGTACGGAGGGGGAGTCCCAAATTCTGTTCATGAACTGCCCAGATCTTGAGTTCAGTCATTCTAATTGTTGCTTTAACAACAACAAAAAAATCATCACTATTCTGAGAAGCACAATACAGTCCAGGGTTACTGCATCGTGTTATTTACATGGTCCAATATACAACCCAGAATTACTAATACACAGGATTACTCATACACAGAAGCAGTGCAACTTGGTACATGCTCAAGTGAAAAGACACTCAACAGAGACCAGCCTTGAACCAACCCACTTGTGGGAACTAGCAGAAAGGATTTTAAGCAACTGTGTTCTTAGATAAAGGAAGATATACTCATAGTTGGGTAGGAAATCTCAGCAGAGTTAGAAACTTAAAGAATCAATGGAAAACCTGGAACTGAAAAGTACAATATCTGAAGTAGAAAATTCACTGGATGGGCTTAGTTTAAGAGCAGGTTGAAACTGACAGTAGGAAACTTTGGTGAATCTGAAAGTAAATTACTAGAAATTAAAAAAAGAAAATTCCTAGAAATTGTCTGTTCTTAAGACAAAAAGGAAAAAAGAGATTTTTTAAAAAACATTTCATTGATCCATGGAACAGTATCAGAAGCTCTAACACGTGTAATTGGAGTCTCAGAAGAAGTGCAATGGAAGAATAAGCAAAAAATGTATTTGAAGAGGTAATGGGCAAGAGTTACTCAAACTGTGAAAAGCATAATTTACATACTCAAGAATCTTAACGAATTCCAAGCAGGGTAGTACATAGAAAACCACCAGGCACATCATGGTCAAATTACTGAAGATAAAAATACAGAGGAAATCTTGAAAGCTGTGAGAAAAAAAACACATTGCGTGCGGAGATGTGAATGATTGTTTACTACTCATCAGAAATTACAGAAGCTGAAACACAATGGAATGACTTCTCTAAATTACTAAAAGGAAAGCTCTGTGAACTGGAATTCTATATTCAGCACAAAGGTCCTTCAAGATGAAGATGAAATTAAGACATTTTCAGATAACAAAAAGTGAAAGAAGTAATAGCCAGAGACCTGTGCCACATGAAAGAGGAAGTTTTTCAAGCTGAAGAAAAATACCTTGTGGAATCTCAGTTCTTAGGAAAATAATAAAAAGCACCAGATATGATAAATATAAAACCTTTTCCTCTTAACTGTTAAAGTAGATGATGACCTTAAAACAGTCTGTAAGGTATTACATACAGTATGACTCTCACAGATGCAGTGCGTGTGGTGACTGTCTCCTGTGTTTTTGGCAGCGCTGGGTCTTCTGTACTCGCAGCGGGCGGTGGGCGCTCTTGGTCTTGTGCGTGGGCTGCTCATCCCAGTGGCTTCTTCTGCTGCAGAGCGCGGGCTCTGGGCGCGCAGGCTGCAGCAGCTGTGGCTCCCGGGCCCTGTGGAGCTCAGGCTCTGGGGTCATGGCGCTCAGGCTTAGTTGTTCCACAGCAGGTGGGATCTTCCCAGACCGAGAACTGAACCCACGTCCCCTGCGCTGGCCCGCAGATTCTTAGTGCTGAACTACCAGGGAAGTCCTGATAACTGTGTCCATCATAAGAGCTGAGAGCAAGTTCACCTATAAAGTTGGAAGGTGGTTACCTGAAGTGATACAGTATTAACTCTTAATCCATTGAGAAGTTAAGGACATATAATTCTAGAGTAACTGACTGGTTCAAAACTAGGAAAGGAGTGTGACAAGGCTGTGTCTTGTTACTCTGTTTATTTAACTTCTATGCAGAGTACATCATGCAGAATGCCAGGCTGGGTGAATCACAAGTTGGAATCAAGATTGCCAGGAGAAATATCAACAACCTCAGATATGCAGATGATACCACTCTAATGGCAGAAAGCAAAGAAGAACTAAAGGGCCTCTTGATGAGGGGTAAAAAAGGAGGGTGAAGTAAAAGAGTAGAGTGGTAAAGCTGGCTTAAAACTCCTCATTCAAAAAACTAAGATCATGGCATCCGGTCCTATCACTTCAAATAGAAGGGGGGAAAGTGGATGCAGTGACAGATTTTAATTTTCTTGCGCTCCAGAATCAATTCAGACAGTGACTGCAGCCATAAAATTAAAAGACAGCGTATTAAAAAGCAGACTTTGCTGACAAAGGTCTGTATAGTCAAAGCTATGGCTTCCCAGATGGCGCTAATGGTAAAGAAACTGCCTGCCAAAAAAAAAAAAAAAAAGAACCTGCCTGCCATTGCAGGAGACCCAAGATACCTGGGTTCGATCCCTGGGTCAGTAAGATCCTCTGGAGGAGGGCATGGCAACCCACTCCAGTATTCTTCCTTGGAGAATCCCCTGGATAGAGGAGCCTGGTGGGCTGTGGTCCATAGGATCGTAAAGAGCCGAACATGACTGAAGCAACTTGGCACACACATGGTTTTTCCAGTAGTCATGGAGATGTGAGAGTTGGACCACGAAGAAAGCTGAATGCCAAAGAATTCATGCTTTCGAATTGTGGTGCTGGAGAAGACTATTCAGAGTCCTTTGGATGGCAAGGCGATCAAACCTGTCAATTCTAAAGGAAATCAACCCTGATTATTCATTGGAAAGACTGATGCTGAAGCTTTAATACTTTGGCCACGTGATGCAAAGAGCCAGCTCATTGGAAAAGACCCTGATGCTGGGAAAGGTTGAAGGCAAAAGGAGAAGGGGGCTGCAGAGGATGAGATGGTTGGATAGCATCACTCAATGGACATGAATTAGAGTAAATTCCCAGAGATAGTGGAGGACAGGTAAGCGTGGTATATTGCAGTCCATGGGGTTGCAAAGAGCCGAACACAGCTTAGTAACTGAACACACACACAACTGTTTTTAATGCCAAGAGACATAGGTAAAATGGAATTGGAATATATAAATTAAATATATATTAAAATAGAATTTTTAAAATACTAATGTAAAAATACTACTTAAAGGAAGGCAGAAAAGAGGGCTTCCCAGGTGGCACCAGTAGTAAAGAACCCGCCTGCCGATACAGGAGACACAAGAGACGCTGGTTCAGTCTCTGGGTCATAAGATCACCTGGAGGAGAGCATGACATGCCACTTCAGTATTCTTTTTCTTTTTTTTTTCACTCCAGTATTCTTGCCTGGAGAATCTCATGGACAGAGGGGCCTGGGGGGCTACAGTGCACCCTGTCGGAAGAGTTGGACATGACTGAAGCGACTCTGCATGCATGCACACACTTTGAAAATGTTAAGAAATGGAAGAAAACACAAAATATTCATCTGGCCTCAGGAAGGAGCATGGTCTTTTAGACTTAAAAGAGGACAGTATCATAAAAGGAAAAGTGGTTGACTTTTAACAGTGTGAACATTTAAATTTTTTGCGTGTTTTAAAATTTTGACTTCCAAAATCAGAAGTCAGATAGCCAATTGCTGGTTGAGGGAGGAAGCAGGATTAGCATCAGATGTGTTAGATGTATGTTACTGTGGTATATATTTGGTCTTGGGTTTCTGGTTTCTAAAACCCTTGTAATCCCGAACAACTATAGGGTCATCTTTCGTTATGTTTTGTTTTCATTCTCAGTTCCTCAAATGGCTTCAGATAAATAATAGAGGTGAAATGGGTATCTTTTGTTATAGCAAGCTCGTTTCAACCACACCTGAGTTTATATTAAGTGATTTCTTAAAAGCCCCTAAATCCACTCGATTAGGATTGATTACTAGGACAACCAACCGTAAGATTCGAGGGCTGACCTCCCAGGAGGGGAGCAGGGCTAGAGGTTGAGTTGCTTATCAGTGACCAGGGATGTAGTCAGTCTTCCCTACATAATTAAACCTCCATTAAGAATCCTTGATTCCAGGGATCAGAGAGCTGAACCGGCAAGGCCCAGGTGGCGCCAGGGCAGAGTGGCCTGTGCAGGGAGAGGGCATGGACGCTCCCCTCCCGCCCAGTGCCTCCCCTGTGCGCCTCTTCCTTTTGACTGTTCATAGTAAACCAGTGATCTGGTCAACAGACGGTTCTCTTCTTAATTCTGGGGGAGTCAGTCTAGCAAACTGGAGGAGGGGGTCTTAAGGACCTCGAGTTGATAGTGTCAGCTTTGAGTTCCACTGTGGGATTCCCACTTGATGTTGCAGAATCACTTGGCATGGAAAAAACACCCACAGTTGGTGACCGGAAGTGAAGTCCTGGGAGTGAGGAGCATAGAGAAAAACAGAAGAGTTTCTCTTCTAGAAGATGGTAGTTCAGACCTTAAAAAGGAAAACTCCCCAGACTTCAGTAAACAAAGAGGCAAACAGCGTGGAGAGACTGAGTCTGTAAGATTAGTCCACTAGAGTGAGTGCTGCCTGTGGCAGGAATTTGTGTCTGTTTTGTCCTCTGGTGGATGTCTGACACCTGGAACAGAAGCTGGTACAGAGCAGACTTTCAATAAATAATTGATGTGAGGAAAGATCAGTGAATTTATGACAGGTATTCAACCACTGGAGTGTTCAAAAATCTCAAAACAGTGACAGTAATAACACATCTCCATTCTCAGAATAGCAGGGTTTTTTTTTTTTAAGGTTACAATTCCCAGTGTTAGCAGAGGTACAGTGGAAAGGGTGTGACATATTGTTGGTAGAAATACATACAGATAATGCAGATGTGTTAAATAACCAACCTTGTTATGGCAGTACTCTCACTATACATCAGATTATCATGTTATACACTTTAAGAAATGGAAAAAGTGGAAACAGTGACAGATTTTATTTTCTTGGACTCCAAAATCATTGCAAATGGTAACTGCAGCCATGAAATTAAAAGATGCTAGCTCCTTGGAAGGAAAGCTATGACAAATCTAGACAGGTATTAAAAAGCAAAGACATCAGTTTGCCAACAGAGGTCCGTCTCGTCGAAGCTGTGATTTTTCCAGCAGTCATGTATGGATATAAGAGTTGGGCCATAGAGAAGGCTGAGCATCGAAGAATTGATGCTTTCGAATTGTTGGAGAAGACTCTTGAGAGTCCCCTGGACAGCAAGGAGATCTTAAAGGTAATCTTAAAGGTCAATCTTAAAGGTAATCAGTCCTGAATATTCATTGAAAGGACTGATGCTGAAGCTCCAATACTTTGGCCACCTGATGCAAAGAACTGACTCACCAGAAAAGACCCTGATGCTGGGAAAGATTGAAGGCGGAGGAGAAGGGAACGACAGAGGATGAGATGGTCAGAGAGCATCACTGACTCGATGGACATGAGTTTGAGCAAATTTGGGAGTTGGTGAAGGACAGGAAGCTTGACGTGCTTCAGTCCATGGGGTCGCAGAGAGTCGGACACGACTGAGCAACTGAACAGCAGCGACAGCATGCCTTAAGTTTACACAGTCTTTGTCCGTAGTCTCAGAGTTGGGTAGGGGAGAGAAAGACGGCATATAGAAAATTGGGAGGGGGCATATTTTTTTAAACCTCATGCATAGAGAAATACTGAGAACAGGGTGGAGGTGTCAACCAGGAGATAGGTTTGCTAAACATGTATCTGCCAGCTACTCTGAAAATTGCACTTTTTTAAAAATTGAAGTACTGTGTAGTTGATTTACGATATTGTGTTAATTTCTGTAGAGCAAAATGACTCAGTTACACATATTATTTTTCATTTCTTTTCCACTATGGTTTATCACAGGATATTGAATATAGTTCAGTAGGACCTTGTTGCATGTTTTTATTTAATTTTCATAATTTTATGTAAATATTAATTCCATTTTACAGATGCAGAAACTGAGGCTCTGAGAGAATAAGCCATTTTCATTGAATCAAAGCCTCTGCAGTCACAGTTAGACTGAATGTATGTGGCAGACACTGCTCTTCAGTGTTTCATTTTTCCTGTGTGTTAATTCACCTGCAGCAGTCCTGTGTGATTGCTCTCTGTGCCTCAGAGCTGAGAAGCTGTTAACTAACCATTTAAAGCTACTTACTGTTTTCATCCAAAAAAATAAAACTGAAATTTGAAATAAATTATTTGGGAAAACTTTTCAGAGAGCTTTAGAGGAAGAAACAAAAGCTGCCAGTGTGTAGAAGTTGTTCCCTAATCTAAACCTGTCTCCGTTTCTTTACGCTCCGTTTCCTAGAAAAGTACATGCAGTGTGGTCCTCAGAGTAGAGCTCAGTGGTCCTTAAACTGTGAGAGTGCACGTTCTCCTGTGCACACAGTGAGAACTGGAAAAAACTGAAGGTGACCTCAGAAGGCCAGATGGGCAAGAAGAGCCGCTAACACGTGTCACTGTCTCAGGCTATATCATGGTAATGTGTCAGGAGATTGAGCTTCACATAAATACAGCTGCGTCAGATATTTTTGTGACTTTTTTTTTTCTTTTGGTCAGCTGTGGTCCTATGGTGTTGGATGCTTTAATCAAGATTAAGAATGAAATTGATTCTACTTTAACCTTCCGAAGATCATGCAGAGAAGGTAAGCCTTTGCTTCCCTGTTGTTAGGCTCGAACACTTTTGTCCTGGTTCCCAAAAGAGGCCTGGGCTGGCCAGAACCAATACCGGGGCTACCTGGACGGTGGCTGTAGCGCTTTGCCAGGTAGCCCCGCCACAAGTCACGCTTGCCTTTCTGGGGCAGAAGTGTCAGGAGTTTGCACTCCGGATACAGGTTCGGGTTTCTGAGTTTATTTCCCTTGAGGAGCTTTCACTTGCATGGTTAATGTGTCTGACGGCCTCTGTGAGCAGCTGCACCCTTCCGGGACCAGCTCAGATACTCTGCCTGGCAACCACAGAGCCCCTCCACTCAGGTGGTGGGGGGTGGATTTCTAGACACTCACCACTTGTCCAGCAGGGGAGTTGCACGTCCCCTGCCAGCTCCCAGCATCACACATGCCCAGAGCAGGTGGTCAGTAGGATGTTCTGGGTAGGAACAGCGGTTGCTACATTGCGCTGCTGATTCCAGGCAGTGTGCACCGACATTGTTTACTTTCATAGCTACGTACTAGAAAAATATAATTACAACAGTGGAACCGTGATAGAAATGATTTTTTAAATAAGAATTTAAGTTAAAAGGAGCTGATTTAAAGAAAACTCCTAAGTAATCATCCAGAGAGTTCTCCGGTGTGGGAAAAACCACAGGAGTGCTGTGACGGCTGACGATCCTGCCGGTGAGCACAGACTGTCTGCACTCCATGCTGGGCGCTTCACGTGAGACACACAGGCATTGCGGTCATTGACACTCGGCGCACATGTGAGGAGACGGAGGCCTGGGGAGGGTCCGGGCTTCCGGACGGACCCAGAGGTGGTCCCCAGAGTGGGGAGCCAGGACTCAGGCGGAGCTGTCAGATTCTGGAATTAGTCCTCTCAGGCAGTACACTCACTTAGCCTGGCTTGGAAGCCTGGGATAAAACCAGAATAGGGTTGCTGGGGCCGACCACGGGCTGTGGCTGACTTTCTCCCTAAAATACCTTCCATACAAGGAAAGGTCGTTACAGCTGTCAGCTCACCGCGGTTCATCTGTGTCCTGCTGTAGTCTCAAGCATTTAAAGTCCTGCTGCTAAGACGTCTGTTTTGATTCAGCTAATCTTACAGGGCTGGATTTAATGTAGCCTATGCTGCTGACACGTATGATTATTTGGCTGGATCCTGCTGTTGAGGGAACATCCTGCTGTAATTAAATACCAGCCTCACAGCACAGGAAATAAAGACACTTTTCAGTAATCTTTCTGAGCCAAGAACACAAGGTGTGGCCCATGTTAGCTAAAAGTAAAAAAGGCAGAATGATAGTGACTGTGGCTACTTTTGTTACTTTTGTAAAGAAAATTTCCAGGTAAGCCCTGGAAATTTCATTGTATTTTTTTTTTTTAATTAGAGATGTGGTGGCCGGTGGTTAGACTGTGTAGTCATTTGTAACCCTGAAATACCTAGGAAATTCCATACACAGGAAATGAGTGCAAGCTAAGGAATTTCTCATTCATGGTGCTTACTCAGCACCTTATTTTGCTTACTTTGGTTGGTTTCACATTAGTTCATCCTCCTTGGGAAGTCGGTGCTAAGGCAACTCAAATGGGCTTCATACCCAGAGAGTAGGCACCGAGCTGCTTTGTGGAGACAGAATCAGAGCAACCTCTGAGGCCCCTGTGTCCAGGCCTCAGCTTTAAGATGACCCAGACAGTGTTGATTTATTTAGTCTTAGTCTGTTGAGGGTTTGAGTTTGGTGAATTCCTGGCAGTCCAGTGGTTAGGACTCTGAGCTTTCACTGCCAAGGGTCCAGGTTCAATCCCTGGTTGAGGAACTAAGATCCCACAAGCCATGCAGCATGGCCAGACCAAAAAAGAAAGTTCGGTTCAGTGGGGACCAGCACAGCACTGTGAAGCAGTCATCCTTCAATTAGAAATAAATAAATTGTTTTTTAAATTTTTAAAAATAATTCAAGTAACAGTGACTTTAAACACACACACAGAAAAGGTGGTTTTTTCTCTCTGAAGACATGGGGCGAGGAGCTAGGACCGGGGGGGCCCTCGGGCGCCAGCAGCGCCATCCTGGACGGGCACCTTCCAGCCTCAGGGTTGCCCCTGGTCTCCCAGAGTCTCCGTTCCAGGAAGGAGGGGTGGGAAAGGCGGCAAGCACCTGCACGGTGTGTCTGCGCCGGCGCCCCCGCTGCTGCTGGAGCCTGGAAGGGAGCCGGCGCCGCAGTCACGGCGCCCCATGATCTCTCCAGGCATCTGCGGCTCCTGTGCCATGAACATCAACGGAGGCAACACTCTGGCGTGCACCCGCAGGATCGACACCAACCTCAACAAAGTTTCCAAAATCTACCCTCTGCCACATATGTATGTGATAAAGGATCTTGTTCCTGTAAGTTTTCTATTTGCTAAATGGGTTGGGAGGTGTGTGTGTTTTGCTATAGTTCTTCAGGGCAGGTTTCTTTCCTGCCGTGAGTGTAATTAAGGAATGTGAACGCAGAAGGTAACTGGCCTAGAAGGTCCTGCAGCCGCTTGTTTGGTGCGGATTGTTTGGGAATAACAGGGCACAGGATTTTATACTTGGAACAGTTTCAGAAATGAACAGTTTGGTGCTAACAACAAAGAATTCATGTGGAAAATCTCCGTTGGGAAAGCAGCCATTGTTGTGTGCTTGAATTACCATTTCCTGATATCTGACCATCTTTCCCTTCACTCACTGGGTGCTTTCAAGGGTATCAGGAGAAAGGACTGCAGGATGGGAAAGTTTCTCACGTGGCTAAAGGAGAGATTTCCTGACCACGCTTACATGCGACCATTTCTCCTTTCGTGGTCTTTGCGTGTAGCTGTGCCAAAGAAAGAGAGGCTGGCTGCTGCTGTCACGGGGCGGGAGCGTGGGCAGTGTCCAAGAAATGGGTAGATAAGAACACTAAGGGTGGCGGTGGAATCTGACCCATTTCTTCCTCTTCCCCTCAGGATCTGAGCAACTTCTATGCGCAGTACAAGTCCATCGAGCCTTACTTAAAGAAGAAGGATGAGTCCCAGCGGGGCAAGGAGCAGTACCTGCAGTCCATAGAAGACCGTGAGAAACTGGTCATTAGTCCCCGTTTGTTGTCTGACCTGAGGACTTTGTTGCAGAGATGTTTAACCAGGGGGCTAGGATGGGGGTGGGGAGGCTGGCGTGTGGACCATTTAGTATCTTCCAGAAAAGAACTGCGGAACTAACTGTCCAGGGGTTGGACACACAGCCTGTCAGAGCCAGGTGGGTAGTGAGAACCCACAGAGGACCCAGAGAGGACTGGGGACTGGAGCAGCACGATGCTGCCACAGCGCCAGATCCTTGTCTTTTTCACAGGAAATTAGTCTGTCAGTTGCCAGGTTTTGACAGGTGACAGCTGCGTCAGTTACTCCCTTAACAGTGCAGGCGAGTAAAGCACGTGCTGGCCGTCTGCGGCCCGGCTGCCACCCCTCTATCTAGGGACGGGAGTGAGAGGTGATGGCAGAGCCAGGACTAGGACTTGGTGCTCTCTCTGGTAACGCGGTGTGGGCTTGCAACAGGCCTGCTCACTCTGGGAGGTGCCACCCCTGGGGGCAGGCTGTGAAGTCTTCGAAGGTGAAGGGGTTATTATCAAGGGTTTAGTCTCTCGCACACTTTTACCTCCTCTAAGTCTCTGGCTTGCACACTCCCAGCACACTCCTCTGGAGAGGAAGAGGTGGAAAGGGGGACCAGACGGAGACAGGTCCCAACATTGCCTCTGCATGAGGCAGGGACTCATGCTGTCTCAGGTCACCGCTTCGTTCATTTACGGGACAGTCCACTGGCAGACCGAGCCCACCTCAGCGGCGGGCCGTGCCTCACCCTTTCTGGGTCCCATGGCATGAGCCATCTTACCAGCAAATACTAGCTGTGTGAGTGAGTAAATGAATTTTGCCTTTTTAGGTCCTGGGGAATATTTAGCCTCTCTTCTCTTCCCTGTTGGAGAGCGAAATGGCAAACCCGCTCCATATTCTTGCCTGGGAAATCCCACCAACAGAGGAGCCTGACAGGCTGTGGTCCATGGGGTCATGTAGAGTCAGATACAGCTGAGCGTGCACTCACACATACCTCTTCCCCATAAAACGTTAAGAAAGGAAAGTCCTTCAGGCTTGCTGGTGGTCTAGTGGTTAAGACCTCAAACTCCCTGTGAGGGGCGTGGGTTCCGTCCCTTGTCAGGAACCCTGTGAGGGGCGTGGGTTCCGTCCCTGGTCAGGCTCCCTGTGAGGGGCGTGGGTTCCGTCCCTGGTCAGGCTCCCTGTGAGGGGCGTGGGTTCCGTCCCTGGTCAGAAAACTAAACCCCATGTGCCACACGGTGCAGCTCAGAGACCAAATGGAAAGTCGTGGCGAGAAGCAGGCCTGTCGTCATGGAGACGTTGAGGGTCAGCATGGTGATGGAAGTCAGAGCAAGCAGCCAACTTCTCTTTCAAGAGCTTCTTGTTCTCGGGACGTAGCTACCCCTAATTTCTAACTTCAGGGAGTCTATCATATCAAGGAGACTAAATAATATGACTGTTATTAAGGCTTTGACCTTAATAAAAGGTCCTAAAAGCTGTGACCTTATGCCTTCTAGACCGTGGGGCCAGCTTACACGCTCACCAGCTGAGAACACAGGTTTTGTTGGAGACCTGTGGTTACCATGGTGACCATCAACTCTGCCATCTGCTTATAGCTGTCACTTCAGATGTCAGCTTGCCCTTCTGTTTCGCCACTTGTAAGCAGTTTCTGTTGTTCCCCACATCAAAGTCCGGTTTGTTGAAGCCTGTTGAGCAGGTTGAGTCTGTGAGTGTGGCAGTGTTAAAGGAGGCATTCCAAAGCAGGCTGCCCAGTGGCCCATCTCAGCTCTGCTGTTGGCAGCTGTGTGATGCTCAGCAAGGGACATAACTCCTCTGAGCCTCTGTGCCTCACTTGTAAAATGGGAATCTAACAACACTCACCCCAGCGTTATTGTGCCAGTTAAATGATAAATGAGGTCATTTAGGCAGTAAGGCACCCAGTGCTCAGTGTGGGTTGACTATTTGGGACAGTACTGGTGTTCCCCCTGGAAACCTTGAGATCCCTGCTGACCCAGGGCAGAAGCTGGTGTACACTCTGGATGCCTCATCACTTGGGGCTTTTTAATTTCTGCTAGACTGCATTCGAGGTGGTGAGTTCTTTTCATGTTTTTTGTTTTTTGTTTTTTTTTAAGGTAAGTGAAGCGTTATTTATTAAAGGATAAGCACATGTGGGCTTAAGAACTCTGGGCTCTGATCCAGCACATGTCTGAAGATAGTTCCCAGATCTTTTTTATGAACATAGTAAATCTCTGCAAACCACTCCTAGGATTTTGCCAAGAAAACTCGTGCAAAACAAACAAAACTCAGTGCACTTTGTCCGTGTGCTGACCCCACACGCCACGTTTAATCAGCTCAGGTCACAGCTGTCTCTCCCGTGATGGGCTCCTGATCGCCCTTTCTCCCCACACAGGACGGGCTCTATGAGTGTATTCTCTGTGCCTGCTGCAGCACCAGCTGCCCGAGCTACTGGTGGAATGGAGACAAGTACCTGGGCCCCGCGGTCCTCATGCAGGTGAGGTGCCCTCGTTACCGTGAGGGAAGCTGAAACTCGGGCATCCAGAACTCCAGAAGGACAGTGTGCTGGAAAGCAGCCCGTTCCGAGGGGCGGTGGTGTCCTTCCCTGGCACCCGCTACAAACAGGGTCATGGGTCGCATCGCCTTCACTTGGCTTCCGATGAATCTGGCGCTTCATCTGCAGGCTGCCTTCATTGAGTGTGGTGGCGGCCACACCATGGGCTGGTGGCTGCAGGTTGGCAGGCCGTGCCGTGCAAGTGTTTCAGACATTTTCCTGTGCAGCTGGCTCTTTGCTGCCCACTTGCCCGCTTTCCCTGACTCCATCTGTCAGAAAGCTCCTCACCTCCCTCAGGGATTTTCAACATGCAGGCAGGGCAGAGAGAAGTTTCTTTGAGGGGCAGTTACCCAGTGAGAGGTTGGAGGTGGTTTCCCGGCTAATGAAAGCCTGCAGTGCTGGGTTGAGGGGTTGCTTAGAAAGGCGTGCTGCTTTTCATCGCCTTTGACTGGATGTATAGTTCATGGCCAAGGGTCACTGTCTTTGTTCCCAGAAAGCTCATACTTTTTAGATTTGTGGTCAGTGCTTTTCATAGACCCTTAAGCAGCTCAAAAAACAACTTCTTGTTTCTCATTTTCCCACAAAAAGAGAAGTTCTGTGGTTCTGTGACCAGTTAGCAGTACTGATCCTGGCCAAGTTAAAGATTGAATAGTGAGGTATGTTCATAGTTGGCACTTAGGCCAGTGTCTGAGCTATTGGAAGGTGGAGAAGTCCTCTCGGTCACACTGCTGGAGCAGGCCTAGTGATCAGGAGCTTAGTCAGCGGTCAGATGGCTGGTCTCAGGCTGCGATTGGCTGTGCTAATTAAAAGAATCAATAAGTAGAATAAACGTTAAGTCGTCTGTTTACTCAGAGAAGGTGAGTGGGTGCTGGGGAGGCAGTTAAAGAGAGTCAAGCATCCCATCCTTGCCTTTGCTCTTTCATGTCTAGGAAGGAGGCTAATGAGAGCAGGAGATCAGTAGTTGAAGACATGACGCCCACTGGTGTATAATTAAGCACCAGGGACCAGGTGCTGTGGTTCAGAGGTTCGTGGGCCTCAGTCGATGTGATCAGAAGATGTTATGAAAGGGTGGAGAGCCTTTCTCTGAAAAAGGACGTGAAGTGAAGGGTGTGGAGATGACCTCTCAGCTGGGCCAGCAGGTGCTCTGCTCGCGGGGAGCTTTGGTGTCAGTTCCAGAGGACTGCTCTGGCTAGTTAGGGCTCAGCCCAGCTCACCAGTGCCCACCCTCCCAGGCCTATCGCTGGATGATCGACTCCAGAGACGACTTCACGGAGGAGCGCCTGGCCAAGCTGCAGGACCCCTTCTCTCTGTACCGATGCCACACCATCATGAACTGCACGCGGACCTGCCCCAAGGTACGGCCCGCGGGCCCGCGCCTGCGTGTGCCTCCCCTGGGAGGCAGAGCCCACGGTCGCCTCGGTGTGGACCCGGGGGTGTCGGCACCTCGGCGCTGTGCGCAGGGTCCCGCGGGCGCAGACACGGCCCCTCCGGAGGGGTCTCGGGCAGGGTTCCTGCTGGCTGGGTCGCGGGTTCCTGCTCTGGGATCCGCTGGGTTCGCCCTGACTGCAGGAACCTCAGGATGGAAGCTGCGAGCACAGGCAGCCGTGGGGGCTTCGGTCCACCGGCCGAGGGCTCTGCCCACCGCGCTCCTCCTCGGAGGTCTGCTTGCTTAGCTTTCACTCCCTCTTCCTGTTCCCGCCTTGGGGCTCGCTCTGCAGCTGCCTGTCTCCTCATTTCTCGGCGGAAGGCTCGTGGCCCAGCTCAGCTCTCCGGCCCGTGGGCGGGGAGCTGCCAGGACCGCCCTCCACGCGGGACTGTGGGCCGAGCAGTTTCCTTTTAAATGACAGGCAGCAAGATGGAAGACTTGCGCCCAGCCAGTTAGCGGTTTAAAAAAGAAAAGGCGGCATATCTCAGCGAAGTGAAATCCAGACTGGGCCATGCCCTATTTCGGGCTCCCGGCCCCAGTCTGCCCGTGGGACGTCGGCGCGGGGATTGGCGGGCCTGCTGGGTGCTGCCGGGCGGAGAGCGCGGGCCGCAGGCAGCGCTGCCTGCCTTTCCCCGGGCTCTGCCCAGTGAGCTGTGTGGCCCGGAGGCGGGTCCCGCCGCTGACGTTCTCAGGACAGGGCCTGGCACAGAGTGAGCACTCAGGAAAGGGGACCTTCCGTTATTTAGAACAAACTAGGTCCTGGGCCGGATTGGCCAGTCCGTCAGAGAACAGCCGCTCCGAGGCGGCCTGGCTTGTGTGCGTATTTCTTAAAAGTAACACAGAGACTCCTGGGCGTGAACGTGTGTACTGCAGAGGGCAGCAGACGGGCCAGCCAGGGGCCGGCTCGGCGTCCCGCCCGCCCCTCGGTAAAGCGGGGGCGCGCACTGCGCTCTGAGCCTGCACACAGGCCCTGAAACCATCGAGTGTGCGCCTTTCACACACAGGGAAGCGGAGCCCGCAGCCGGGGCAGTGTCGGGCTGGGGCAGGGCTAGAGGCCTGCCACCCGCCTCCCAGCGCCCGCGAGGGCGGGAGTCTCGCCCAAGGTCATCGGGCTCTTCGTTCAGTGTCACTTACATGTCATATTGATGCTCTTTTCCTTTTTTCAAGGGGCTGAATCCTGGGAAAGCTATTGCTGAAATCAAGAAGATGATGGCAACCTACAAAGAGAAGCAGGCTTCTGTCTAACTGTGCTGAGCTCAACCTGACTGTAGCTGGCTCAGAATGCAGTTGACCTCCGAGTTCCTTCAGAGGTCATGATTTCCCACAAATACAGCATGTACAATAAACAGTCCAAGAAATAAACGTTATTCTAGTTTATTAACAAAAGAAAGCAAGCCTGTTCCTTACACGTGCTGCAGCGGGAGGTGCAGGTGCCGTGAGGAGGGGCCCGGTCCTTGAAGGGGACCCGGCTCCAGAGCTGGGCTGTGGGGCGTGCGTGGGCGCGGGTGCAGCTCCGGTGCCGCAGGGCGGGGGCTCGCTCTGGCTCTGCCGCTTGCCAGCTGGAGGACCCCGGACTCGGCATCTCTGCTGCCCCGTGTGCCTGTCTGGGAGGGGGGTCTCCTCGGCCCCCTGGAGCGCGGGCGCCTCCCTCCCTGGGTGCTCCGCAGGCTCTGGCCCATGGTGTGCAGCATCCCGGTTTCTACAGCTCCCAGTATTAGAATTGCTTAAAACCACGTCTCGCCAAGTCTGTCTCCGTCTCGTGGAGACAACATTACAGAGTCCCCCAGCACAGCTGTGAACTCCAGTTCCACAGCGGCCCTCCAGAGGCCTTGACCTCGGGAAGCGTGGATTCCCACCATGGCCGCCCTGGCTCTGCTGCTGCCCCCAGAGTGGTAACGCTGAGAAAAAAAGTGGCAGCTTGCCAACTTAAAAATGGAAACCCCCCCAGCTAGCCAGCTTTCACATCCCCTGCTGACCCTTCACTTCTTTCCTCTAGAGCTTTGTCACCTCAGATGTGTGGAGTTCTTCATTCCCTTCAAAAATGAGGTACAAGATAGTAGCAAGTTTCTATTGTTTTTCCTCCTTGTGGTAAAATGCACATAACAAAATTACCACCTCAGCCATTTTTCGGTGGACGATTCCGTGGTATTAAGTATTCACATTATTGCACAGCCCTCTCCATCTCCAGAACTATTTTCATCTTGCAAAACTCAAACTTTGTTAAACACTTAAAATTTCTCCTTCCATAGCGCCTAGCCACCATCATTCTACTTAGTATTTCTGTGACTTCGACTAGTCTACCTCATATAAGTGGAATTAAATGGTGTTTGTCTTTTTTTGTAACACCTTTCAGTTAGCATAAAGTTTTCCAGGTTCATTCCTGTTGCAGCAAGTGTCAGAATCCCTTTTTCTAAGAGTGAAGAATCCCATTGTATGTACACAGCACATTTTGTTTATCCAGTAATCCGTTGATGTACATTTTGGTTGCTTCCATGTTTTAGCTACTGTGAATAACAGCAGCTTTCTACTTTTACCCCAGGAGATATGAGGTCCACGGTGCTACTAAAGATGTGTGTGTGTGTGTGTGTGTGTGTGAAATTTACCTTCCACTTTAGCTTATTTACCCACTGGTTCTCTGCTCTTTGGCAAGGATGTAACTTATTTACCCATTTCTAATACACCTTCTGGTGCACTCACTCTGAGGAATACTCCAAGGCTGTTTTTTCAAGTTGTAGCACTGAGATTATCCTGGAAACAAAGGCTTCTTGTATCAGGAGGCTAAGAAAAATGTGTGTGACTCACTGAGAATGAAACTTAATGGGCATTTCTGGCTTAAATAGACAGTTTGGCCTTCGCTGGTGGTCCACCAGTTAATAATCGGCCAGCCGTGGGACGTCCCTGGTGGTCTAGTGGTTAAGACTGCACTTCCAATGCAGGGGGCATGGGTTTGATCCCTGGTGGGGAACTAAGATCCCACATGCCACGCAGGAAATAAAAAAAGGATCCGCCTGCCAATGCTGGGAACACAACTTGGATCCCTGGTCCAGGAAGATCACAGACCAAGGGGCAGTCACGCTCGGACACCACAACTACTGAGCCTGTGCCCTAGAGCCCGCTCCCCGAGAGCCTGCGCCCCCAACCAGGGACGTCACCACGGGGAGACCCCAGGCTCCTGCAGCTGCTGAGCCCGCTCCCCTAAAGCCTGCAGGGAGGGACGTCACCACAGGGAGACCCCAGGCTCCTGCTGCTAGAGGAGGCCCGTGTACAGTGACAAAGACAGCCCATAAATGAAAGGGGACCGTTCAAAGGCACTCGTCTGGTACTGCAAGAGGTGAGGGGCAAGGCTTGTCCCCTCTCACCTAGGAGCCAAGGCCACCAAGAAAACAGGAACATACATAGAAATTTAGAAAACACAGTCTTCGCCCTTCCGTTTGCTGTTGCTATTGTTGAGTCACTTGTGTCCAGCTCTGCTACCCCATGGCTGCAGCACACCAGGCTCCTCTGTCCATGGGACTCTCCAGGCAAGAATACTAGAGTGGGTTGCCATTTCCTTCTCCAGGGGATCTTCCCGATCCAGGGATCGAACCCCACTCTCCTGCATTGCCGGCAGCTTCTTTACTGTCTGAGCCACCAGGGAAGCCCTAACATTAGCATCTCAGAATTGTGGACCACCTCAGTAAGACCACGCAGTACACAGTCTTCAGATGTTCAAGCTCCAGGTTTGGAAGTGAGACCTGGAAAAATCTCTACAGCTTCCCTACCCCGGGCTGGGTCGCAGGAGGGCACAAACTGCCTTCCAGCTCTGTTCACACTTAACCGATCTCCGACAGCCTCGCGGGGAGGTCACATTCTTGAATAATTTGATTTTGCTTCTAATCTCTAGACCTGTAGGGAAAGATGGGTTTTCTTGGGACTAATTTAATGGCTTTAAAGATGAGTTCTGCGCCAGCCAGCTACTGACAAGAAGCAGGGGAGTTGCCACTTCAAATCAGCTTCATCAGATGTCGTTTGCAACCGTAGATCATTCTCTCACCCCATTTAAACTCGAGCTAAATTAGAATATGTTATCGACTGATCGTTTAATTTACTGCTTATTGAATCTTCAATTGGACTGCAGGCAAATGTTCTATTTTAAGTCACAAAGACTTTTCTAATAAAACTGCAGACTTGAACAGGGATGGTGTTTTGTCCTTCACGCTACTTCTGTGCCCTAATTGTGTCCAGATGATGTGCTTCCATTCACAAAAAAGCATCCTGTGGAGTGCTTTGAGTTTCCCTAAGGGCTGAAGCCAGCCATCCCTTCTTACCCCATCTTTGGGCAAGTTGTTGAACCTCTGAGCCTCTATTTTCCTATCTATAAAATGGGAATTAAGCACATTCGCCTCTCAGAATTGTGGGTAAAGTCTCCATAAGAATAAATGTGGGGCTTCCCTGGTGGTCCTGTGGTTAAGAATCTGCCTTGAAGTGCAAAGGAGGCCGGTTCAGTCCCTGGTCCAGGAAGAGCCCGCATGCTGCAGGCCCCCGGGCACCATGACCACTGAGCCTGCACGCCAGAGCCCGTGAGCTGCAACCACTGAAGCCCACTGCCCCAGAGTCAGTGCTGGGCAGCAGAGAAGCCACTGCAGCAGGAAGCCACTGCAACAGGACCCAGCACAGCCAAAAATAAATAAACAAGCATTTTTAAAAAGAAGAATAAATACGAGTTCTTACCATCCCCCCACAAAAGTTCGTGAGGCATGAATATGTTAATTGAATTGAGGAGGGAAAAACCCCTTCACAACGTATAGCAAATCACCACATCATACACTTTAAATATCTCACACTGCTTTCAGTTACACTTCAGTTATGCTGAAAAAAACTTTAAAAATAAATACCTAACACTTATGAGTTTAAAAAACTAATAATGTAAAAAAAGAAGCTTCTCGCTTGCAGTTGAGTAAATGCTCCGTAAACTCAATTAACTGGCTTGTCTCAAAAACCTACTGTGGGGAAGATTGAGTCACATTTCCAAGGTGATTAATCCCCTGGGAATTCCTCGGTGGTTCGGCGGTTCGGACACCACCCTTTCACTGCGGAGGGCCCAGGTTAGACCCCTGGATTCAGGAACTGAGATCCTGCAAGATTTGGACGCCAGCCATCAGGACTGTCACCGCTGGCATATTTCCAACGTGGCCAGAGGGGGAGACCCCCTGTGCAGAGGGGGGGCTGTCTGCGCAAGGCTTCTCACCTTCTCACCGCCCACGTCACACGGACGGCCGGGTGCCAGGGGGCGGGCCACCGACACGGGACAGGCAGGTCTTCTTCCCACCTCCTCCCTGCTGGGGAAACTGCAAGACAAACTGCTGAAACTCCTCTTTATCTGTCTAGACAGCAATCATCTTGTCATGGGGTTTGTCACTACATGAGAAAATCCCTTCTGTTGCAAAGATCTAGTGAAACTAGGGAAATGGAGAAGTTAGGCGATGCTCTGTAGTAAACCAGGCCAGATAAGTGCATTCTCAAGTCTTTTGCCACTGGGCCTGCTACCCGAAAACTGTGTTTGCCTCTTGGGGAATGTCAAGCCAAAAGATCCGGATTAGGAAAGATTTATTCCTTGCAGAGAAAAGAGAACACCAGGGATCTATCTCCCCCTAAAGCAGCATCTTCCCAAACAGCAACACTAGGTAAGTTTTAAGCTAAGGGTACACGCAAACTCCTGAAGGGGCTTGGGCAGTCAACAGAGTCCAAGCTTTAGTTGATTGAAGTCACAAGGGTCGGAGAAGGTCGACGTCAGGTTCCAGTTGATCTGGTGGTTGAGCATTTCAGGCTAATCGTCACCACGATACAGAACTCAGCCTGATACAGAACTGAGAGTCTTTACAATTGATGTATTATCTTTGCTAGTGTTACTTCTCTTGCCGAACAACAATCCTTTATTCTTTTGTTCCCTTAAGGTCACTAGTTACTGAGACCTGGTCTAGGACAAGCATCGTGGACAGGCTTTGATCGCAGAACAGCTTGGGCCAAAAAAGTCTCTCTTATGTCCAGAAAGCCATGCCTGATGCTCTTCCCCCAGGGCTCCCCTATGCTATCGGATTACAGAACCAGGTACATTATGTCCTTCCTGTGGGTCCCCGAGGGAGCAGCAGCCGCAGAAGGGAACCTCCTCATTGGGTCCTGGGCCACAGACCGCCTGACGACCACAGGAAGAGCTGCTTCCCCAAAGGTGACCCTGGGCAGATGCAGGGCCTCCCAGATCCTCTGTGGTTTGGAAGGAAGCCTCCTTTGGCCTCCTCCCATAAAGACCGTGGACCATGTGGCAGGTGTGTCTCCTTCCCAGATGGCTCAGAGGTTGCAGTCTCTTAAATGCCAAGTGAAACTGAAAGAGTTAGTGACTCAGTCGTGTACGGCTCTTTGTGACCCCGTGGACTGCAGCCCACCAGGCTCCTCTGTCATGGAATTCTCCAGGCAAGAATACTGGAGTGGGTGGCCATTCCTTTCTTCAGGGAATCTTCCCAACCCAGCAATCATACCCAGGTCTCCTGCATTGCAGGTGGATTCTTTACCATCTGAGCCACCAGGGAAGCCCTAAAGAGCAATATCAAAAATAAGGGACAAATCTTGAGATGCAGTCCCCAAGCCCCCTGCTTTTAGGAAGATTTAGTCCAGTGCCAGGGTCTCATGAAAGCAGCTGGCTCCTGCCACCTCGTTTCAAGAGTTCATTTCACAGATGAGGAGAGAGGCTCAGAGAGGAAAGTGACTTTTTAAAGCTCTCACAGTAGACACTGCTGATGCGCATCCAAACCCAGGTCTCCCTGGGGCCAGGCCCAGCCCTTTGCCACTGTACCACACAGTCTCCTGGTAGGGGCATCAGAACAAGTCATTTATGCAAAACCAGCCATCCAGCCTGCCACAGAAATCAGGGTTCCCTGGTTAAGTGGTCTGCACAGGCATACTACTAAGTTCTCAGGGAGGAAACGGGGGCTCAGAGGAGTAGGCTGCCCTCCCTGGAGCGTCTGCAGAAGAAACGGGTCTTCTCACCTGAACCGAGGGAAGCCGGCCCCACCCCCCGGTGGCAGCCTGCTCCCCCAGCCCCAGCCGAGCAAACGGCGCCCTGCTCCCCACCTGCTCAGAGCAAACTCAGTGAGGAGAGGCACCTTTGATTCCACACCTGCACCTCCACCTCCCATTCATCAGCAAGTCCTGCCAACACCGCCCCCTTCATCAAACGTATGGACGGAGTCTCCGGTATGTATCAGACACTGCCAAGGCCTTCTCTGCCTTCCCCTGGAGTCTCTCCCCGCACCAGTGCTCCTCATCACAGCTCTGTCTCCTTGCAGCCCTTTCCCCTTTAGGTTACTCTGGAGTTTTCCTCTGCTGGCCCCTGGCTGCCGCCCATGTCTGTTTGTTCACCCTTCTGTTCCCAGCTCCGAGAGCAGCTCCTAGCATTGCAGAAATGCGTAATGATGCACTGGGCCCAGTTCTGGTCTCTATGTGACCCTTCCTGGTTTGCCCTGGAGCCCGGGGTCTCTAATCCTTTGGAGATCCTTAGTCCAGAAGCCATGATCCCCAGGTCAGGGGACACCATGTCTGAGCCTGTCACGATGGGACAACGTGCTAACGCCGCATATAAGCCCGGAGCCCTGGTGCTTTTCCGGGGCTTCCTTGTTCCCACCTGTGCAGGCTTGTCTGCAGCTGTGAGGCTTCTGAGATCCAGGTTATGCCTCTATTTCTTTATTTTAAAATTCTTATCTATTTATTTTTGGCGGTGCTGGGTCTTGGCTGCTGCGCCCAGGCTTCCCCTGGTTGCAGTGAGTGGGGCGTCTCTCTCGTTGCAGGGCGCAGGCCCCTCTGCGGCGGCTTCTCTTGTTGCAGAGCACGGGCTCTAGGCACACGGGTTTCAGTGGCTGCAACATGTAGGCTGAGTGGTTGTGTTGTGTGGGTTTAGCTGCCCCGAGACACGTGGGATCTTCCCGGACCGGGATCAAACCAGCGTCCCCTGGGCTGCGAGGCAGGTTCTTAACCACTGGACCGCCAGGGAAGCCCTAACCCTAACCCTGCCATTCCTCTGGCACGTCAGAAGCATTCTGTGCGTCACTGCCGAGCCGCCCCGCGCCCTGCAGGGGCATCTCTGAGCCTGTGAGTCTCTGGGCAGGTGTGCCTTCTTCCTTTGACATTTATCCAGTGGTGCCAGACATTGTCCCAAGTGCTTTAGATACTTTTCCTCTTGTAAGCCTCACAATAGTATCAAGCAGGTATTGCTCACGTCAGACACCCTCCTAAAGGTCAATAAATTACTTCCCTGGTTGTCCAGTGGTTAAGACTTTGCCTTTCAACTTGGGTGGGGTGTGTTTCACCCCTGGGTCGGGGAGCTAAGCAGCATAAAACAAAAGCAACATTGTAACAAATTCAATAAAGACTTTTAAAATAGTCCACATCAAAAAATAAATAAATAAAATGTAACTATGCTTTAAAAAGAAAAGAAAGAAACCTGAGACCCAGGCCCAGTGGCTTGCCCAAGGTCACAGAGCCTAGAAGAGGGCGCGCAGCTTGAACCAGCGTGCCTTGTACCTAATGGAGAGGCGGGGTGGCGGCCTGCTCTTAGCTGTGTGTCTCCTAAGGGTCGGGCTCCCAGGTGTGGGTGTCTGGTATCTAAGCATCACCTCTGTGTGTGAATCTGAGCAGTGTCTGCCTTCCGGGAGTCTGGCCTGTGTGTGCGAACCCACGTGTGTGTCTGAGGTGGTTGTGTAACAAGGCCGCGCTGTCTCCCCGGGTGCCCTCGTGTAGCTGTGTCACAACCCTGCACGCGAATCTGGAGGGCAGGGCAGGGCTGCGCACTCGCGCGTGCATCTGAGGACTAGTTCTCTGAGTGCGCCTGTGCTCATGCGTCTGAGGGTCGTCCTGTCGGCTCCCCGTCTTCCCCTCTCTGTGCGCCTCTGCCCCAGGGTCCTCGCCTCTGTCTCCGGGCGCCCAGGCCCTGCGCGCGGCGGGGCCGGCTCGGACGACAAGTCCCGGCGGCCCGCGGGGCGCGCGGACGCAGAGGGCGGGGCGAGGCCGGCTCGGACTACAAGTCCCGGCAGCCCGCGGGGCGCGTGGACGCGGAGGGCGGGGCTCGGCGGGGCTCGGCGGGGCGCGGGGCGGGGCTCGCGGGGGGCGCAGACCCGACTGCGGCACGGTGGCGGCCGCTGCCTGTTCCCGGTCCTGCAGGTGCTGCGGGCGGCCCGGCCCCGCCGCGCCCCGCGCCCCCGGCCTTCCGCCTCGGCCCCTACCGCAGGGCCTCGCGACGGCCGCGCCGGCGATGAGCGCGAGGAGCCGCCATGAGCGCAGGTGAGCGCGCCGCCGGGGCAGAAGGGACCCGGGCGCGGTCCACTGTCTTTGAGAGACCCCCACCGCGGGAGCGGCCCCCGGACGCCTCCGCGCCGCCCCCCCCGACACCCCCGAGCCGGGCACCCGCGCCCCGACTCCAGATCCCAGAGAGGCCGGGAGCCCGGGGTGGTGCCTTCCTAAAGCCCGGGCGGCTTAGCGCCCGGCGCCGCCGTGCCGGGGGTTAACCCGGGCGCGGGCCTCCCCGTGCGGAGACCGGCGTCCAGATGGGAGAGGCGTGGAGGTCGCTGCGTCCGGGCCTCTGAGCAGGTGTTCCTTTGGGCTGAGTGAATGAATGGAGCTGGAGGAGCCAAGGATTCCTGAATCTCTGGACTGGAGTGCCCTGGGGTACAAATGTCACTTCAGGCCTCCAGAGGAAGCCCCAGTGCCCCTGTCCACGGACCACACCATCCAAGTCACCTGTTCCAAGCCGTGTGTCTGGAGACCACCTAATTTAAATCCCGTCTGCTGCGAAGGGGACCAGTAGACCTCCGGTGTTTAGAGAGTGCTCATTTCCCAGCCAAGGGCCACCAACACCCGAGCATCCTCTCTGCAGCTTCAGACCCTTCAGGCCCCTCCCTTCTGTTTCCCACCTCACTCCCCCAGCCCTGACTCTAGAGTGCAGACCGGCTGAGGGACTGTGGCTCTTGGACTCCAGATCCAAAGATCAGGGAGCTCCTGGCAGGTTGTCCCTGACTCAGCCTGGCCCGGGAGAGGAGCTTCTGGGCTGCAGGAGAAGGGCAGCGAGGGAGGAGGCTGCCCTGGGCCTCCGCCGGGTCATCAGCAGGAAACCAATGCTTCCGCAGGAAACAAGAGGTTCCCAAATGGTTTTGACTCCAGCCCTCAGCTCTGCAGTGCTCGTGGCATTGCCCCGGGGCTGTGGAATCAGACTAGGTTCAAGTCTAGTCTTGACCACTCAGAGCTGTGTGGCTTTGGACATGTTAATCAACCTCCCTGAGCCTCATTGAAATGGGGATCCTAATCCTTACTTTCTGAGAGGTGGCTGTGAGGGTGAACGGGAGGAATGTGTTCATTCAGACCCACTCATTTCCAGCTTCACCCCTTTCAAGCTCTATGAGCCTGGGCAAGGGACCTTGAAGCTGTGTTCCTCAGTTTCCCCAGCTGTAAAGTGGGATGATAACAGTCCCTCCCTCAGAGGGTTATGCATGAAGATTGGTTGCTGTTATTGAGAAGAGGAATGCCGTCATTTGTGAAAGTATGCTCATCTCAAGCAGCTAGTGGTCCCGAAAGAGATCAGACGCTGCCCTGACCTTCCTGTGCCATCCCTGGGGAGCCTGAGACGCGAGAAGATATAAACAAAGCCTCCTGAGTATTTTGACAGGTGTCCTGCAAAAGCGGGCCCTGGACTTGACCTTGCTGGGAATCTAGAGTGTTCCACAGATGTGACTTCCTCCTTCAAACTGCCTTCCTCCTTCCCTAGGTTGACTGGGAGAAGTGATGAGTGTGTGATAGACACAAGGAAGAACTTCCAGAGGGAACATTGTTTAGATCCCGGGGGAAGCGAGATGGTGAGGGCAGCTCCAGGTGGGCTCTAGCGGGGCCCTTCAAGACGAGGCTGGTCCCTCTGCACCTGCCAGCTGGCCCAGGGCCGGAGAGGGACTCAGCGACCCTTGCCCGTTGCTTCCCTGCCCTGTTATGCCGAGGTCTGCAGCCTTTCACTCATTCATTCATTCAGTAGGTTCTAGGTGCTGTAAGCGGGAGCGGGTGACGCCTGTGCAGGCCTGATGCGCTGCTCTCAGCGGAGGCGGGAAGTGGGCAGAGAGGACTTTGGAGTAATGCCCTTTCCAGTTGTAAGACAAGTTGGTGGGCACCACGCTGCAGCCCCGTTCCCAGCCCGGCCCCTGGCCTGGGGGTGTGGAGGCCGCGGGGTGGCTGCTGCGCGCACAGCTATGGGTTTTCAGACGGGTCAATGGATGGGTCGATGGAAGGGAGCCCGAGAAATGGGTCGGGGCGGAAGCCACACCTCCTTGGCAGAGGAGCTGGTGACGCCCTCCTGCACAGGCCACGCTTCAGGAACTTGCAGGCCACGCTTCAGGAACTTCAAACACCCCCTGGGCCGGCTGCCTCGGGCTTACCATCCTGGAGAGGGGGAAGCCGGAGAGGCTGAGGCCCTTGTGAAAGGTCACCAATGGGGACAGCAGTGATGGCAGGCATGGTGCTGCGGTTAAGAGCGGGGACCCTGCAATCACACCGCCTGGATCACATCCCACCACCCGCTGGCTGCGTGCCCTTTGGGCGACTTACTCCACCCCTCCGGGCCTCAGTTTCTTAATCTGTAAAATAGGGATAAAAGCAGTTCCCAGTTGACAGTGTGGTGAGGAATGAGTGAATCGAAGTGTGTCAAGCCCTTGAACGGTGCCTGGCCTGTGTCAGCCCCGTTTGTTATGGTGGTGGTTTTGGGGTTTTTTTTACCTTGCAGCTTGCAGGGGATCTTAGTTCCCCGACCAGGGATTGAACCAGTGCCCTCTTCAGAGGAAGCACAGAATTCTAACCCCTGGACCGCCAGGGAATTCCCCCTTGAGGTGCTCTTCCCCTTATACCTGTGGTCAGCCCTGAAGGGGAGAGACCACCCGCTTTGCCCCCTCAGGAGGCGGGTCTCCAGGGCTGGCAGGGGCACTGATGGGAAGGCCAGCAGGGACTGTGGTCTTTGAAGCAGGAACAGGAAAAGGGCTGAGCCTGCCGGGGGCCCAGGCCCCGAGAGCCAGGCCGCCAGGCTGGATGGGTCCTGAGTGCCCAGTGTCCTGGGCCAGGGCGAGCCGCCTGCTCCCCACCTGCAGCCACAGAGGCGCACAGGCCCGCAGAGAGAGGAGGGCCGCCTGCAGAGAGCAGAGGACTGGGCCCTTTGCTGTCTGCGCTGCCATCGGGACGGGCGGAAATGACGTCCTGACAAGCCTCCCTCAGAGGCCGACTGGGCCGGGGCCAGGAAGCAAACGGGACCACCCCCGGGGGTCTCTGTGAGCCCCGGGGCGGAAGGCTGACCAGGCCCAGGTGATTGAGAGCTGCAGGCTTCAAGTGTGTGTGCGTGCGTCTGTGTGTCTGTGTGTGTGTGTCTCTGTGTGTGTCTGTGTGTATTCCCCAGACTAGGCCCTTCCTGGAGCTGGTGGCAGCTCCATAGATTTCTGAGTCACCCAATGGATGGGTGGATTGGCCGTGGTGGAGCCTGGGTGTATGTGGGTTTTGAGTCATCTTGTTGAGAGAGGCTTCAGGCAGCCCAGGCGTGTGCCGGGCTCTCCGATGGTGCCCACTGCCCCTAGAACGCAGGATCTGGGCTGTGACTTGCTGGCTCCGCCGTCGCTTGGGGGCCTTTGTGGCTCAGCCTCAGTTCCCCCGTTTGCTCACACGGGAAAGATAAGCAGCTCCTCGTCGTGTTGCTGGAGAGTGAAAGGAACTCATTCCTGCGGCAGGTTCAACCCAGTCTTGTCAGCCGGGAGGTGCTTAATGGATGTTGGCAGTTCTGACTGGTCATTACTGTAGTAATTATTATCACCATCCTTAGGTGGAGGCGTGGGGGCCGGAAGAGGAAAGAATAGACTGTCTGGTCTGATCTCATGGGCTTTAAAATCCTACCTAACGTCTCTGAGCCTAACTTTCTTCTGTAAAAAGGGGGTAGTTACTGTGCTCATGTGGCAGGGTCACTGTGTTACTCACATAAGAAGCAACGGGAGCAGAGCTCACACGTTGTGGGTCTTTGGGAAACGCTGGCCCTCCTGGCTGCCTTGGGGTTTGGAGCAACTGCAGAAACCTGAGTGTTTGGGGGCAGAGCCCCTGAGGGGCTGGGGCTTGCGACAGGATCAGCTGCCTGGGACACCCTGGGTTTGTTGGGTGGGACCTTTAGCTCAGGCCTCTGCAGGGTTCTGTCTGGAGAGGCGGGGAAGGGAGCCCAGAAACTCAGCAGGCTGCTCCCCACCTGCCCGGCTTCCCACCCCCTGCAGCGAGCTCTTCCCGGGAAGCATGCAGCTGCCCAGCACCACCGCCTTCATGCCCGCGGGTCTGGGAGGGGCTCGGGCATTGTCATGTCTTAACAGCTTCTCCAAGAGGTCTAGGGACCACAGTTGGAGAAAACCCTGGCAGAGGCTGGGAGCCGTGAGTCCTACCCCTTCCAGGGCCCCAGATCGCCCCCTGTCTGCCTGCTCTGCTAGGACCATAGCTCTACAGTAGGGGAAGCAGGAGAAGAATGATTTCTGCAGTAGAAATGCCCACCATGCTTCCCCGAGCCTCAGTTTACCCATCTTTAAAATGGGCCCCTTCCTCACAGAAGGAAGCTGCCCGCTGTTCACCTGGGCCCTGGGGGCTTGCTCAGCTCATTCCCCGCCCCCAGCCCACCCCCAGTGATGGGGTTCTTCCCTCCTCCCCCTCATTTCACTCTCACAGTGAGGCTGCCCTTAACGTTTTATTGGTCCAGATTCTCAGTGTGAGCGGATTCTCAGTGTGAGCGGATTCTCACGGCCAGGCCTGTGCTGGGCGTGAAGGTTAATCAAGGATGAAGAGCCCTGTCCCTGCCCTTGGGGTGGAGACCAGGTGCCAAGTGGGGCGCAGCGCTCCCAGGAAGCCAGCGGCTGGATGTGTGGGTGCTGGCAAAGCCGGGCGGGCCCGGGGCCCTGACTCTGGGCCACAGCCAGTCAGAAATCAGCGGGGGCACAAGGAAGAAAGACGCTGTGAGCGAGAGCCAGCAGGACGTGGAGAACAGAGCCGGGAAGACTCAAGTTGCTGGGTGTATCAGCTTAAGTCGTGTTTAATGAAGGAGGAGGAGCCCCCCACTAAGGACGTTTCCCCTTCTGCCCACAGACAGCAGCCCGCTCGTGGGCAGCACGCCCGCCGGTTATGGGACCCTGACGATCGAGACATCTGCAGATCCCCTCAGCTCCTCAGCTTCATCCGTGGTACGCGGGTGGGGGGGGAGGGTCCCCGGGGCGCAGTGGTTAAGCACCCGCCTGCCGCCGTGGGGGACGCGGGAGGCGTGGGTTCGATCTCTGGGTCGGGAAGATCCCCTGGAAAGGAAATGGCAGCCCGTTCCAGTGTTCTAACTTGGGAAGTCCCACGGACAGAGGAGCCTGGCGGGCTGCAGTTGTGACCTGGGGGGTCTCAGAGAGTCGGATGTGACTGAACACGCGCGCATGTGGACGGGGAGGGGCGGGCGAGCTCCGGGTGGGGGTGGGGCAGCCCGCCCAGCCGCCCTGGCCTCGTCCCGCCGCGCAGAGGCTCAGCGGTTACTGTGGCAGTCCGTGGAGAGCCATCAGCTATCACGCCGTGGTCTGGATGCTGGCGGGGCTCCCATTGCTGCTGTTCCGGTGGAAGCCCCTGTGGGGGGTGCGGCTGCGGCTCCGGCCCTGCACCCTGGCCCGCGCCGAAACACTCGTCATCGAAACAAGAGACAGAGAGGTGCGTGGGCGGGGCGGGGCGAGCCTGGAGCCGGTGGGTGCCGGTGCGTCGGGCTCGGGGGTGCAGAACTCCTGGGTTCCCGGTGCAGCCTGGCTGCTGACATTCTGTGGGGCCTGACATGGGAGCATCTCCTCCCTAGACCTCAGCCTTCCCATCTGAGCAGTGGGCAGATGGGGCAGGGCAGGAGGTCCCCCAGATCCTTGATCCCTCCCTCCTCCAGCGGGGACCACCTGGCCGTGGGGTGGGGCCGGGGAGGGGAGGGATCGCTTCCCGGACCGAGTCCATGCCTCCGTGTTCCAGGATAGTTCGTGGCAGCTCTGTATGGTCCAAGTGCAGACGGAAGACATCTGTGCGGACGGGTGAGGCAGCCGCGTCCCCCTTCCAAGGAGCCCTGCTCCCACTCTCCTCCCACGAAGGCACCGACCCGGGCTTCCCGTCCCAGGGTGGGGACCGGGTGGCTGGGGACAGGGGGGTGCTGGGCCGGCCTGGGGTCCACAGTAACCCCAGCCCCTCTGCAGCCTGCAGCCACCCCCACAGACGCGGGCAGAGGACGGCCGGAGCCAGGCGGCCGTGGGGGCAGAGCCGGAGGACGCCTGGAAGGACACCACGGGGCTCCACAGGCCCGAAGAGCCGGTAAGTGGACAGCAGGGCTCCAGACACGCCCTGCCCGTCCCAGGGCCCAGTTTCACACCCTCTGCTGTAAGAGCTGGCCTTCACTGTGCTCCAGGCACCTCTGGTTCTCCTAAGAGGCCAGGATACCGGCTGATCACCTTTCTTATTTTGAATTTAGTTTATTTTTTATTCATTTTTTAAAATTAATTATTGGCTGCGCTGGCCCTTAGTTGCAGCACGCAGGATCTCTTCGAAGTTGCCTGACCAGGGGTGGAATCCCGGTCTTGTGTTGAGAGCGAGGGGTCCCAGCCATTGGAGCCCCAGGGAGTCCCTGCTGGATCACCTCTTGCATTCCCACCCCTCTCCCGCCGCCCGCCTGCTGCCCGCCCCCCAGGTGCACACCCCCGCCCCCCCCATCTCCGCTGCCCCCCGACGCGCACACCTCTCTCTGTCCCCGCTCCAGCGAAGGCTGCGCTACTACGTCTTCCGGGGCCAGCGCTACGTCTGGATGGAGACCCAGCAGGCCTTCCGCCAAGTCAGGTGGGCACCGCGGCTGCGCTGGGCCGGGCAGAGGAGGTGGTGGGGGGCTGCCCTGCGTGGACTCCGCTCTCAGCTCCAGGCCTCGACCCCCGCCACCCCGGGCAGGTCACGGAGCCTGCTAGGGCCTCAGTGTTTCTGTTTGTAAGTAAGTCGTGAAGGGGATTCTGGCCTCGAGTCCGGGGTTTTACTGCGGTTGTTTATTTCGGGCTGTGCTGCGTCTTCGCCGCTGGGGGCGCTGTTTTCTAGTTAGGGCGGCGCCTTCCTTTGTTGCCCCGGGGCTCGTGGGGTCTTCCCCGACCAGGGCTAGAAACTGTATTCTCTGCGTTGGCAGGAGGGCTCTCAACCGCTGGGCCACCAAGGAAGCCCCATCCTAGCGCTGTTTAGAATGCAAAGCACGCGCTTGGGGCGCAAGGCTTGACCCAGCACCCGGCCCACGGTGGCAGCGCTGGACGCGGACCTCCTGGCGCAGAGCGGGGTCTTGTAGCTGCTCTGCCACCTGCTAAGGGCTTGAGAAACGCGAGCTCACTTTGTGTCTGAGTTTGAGCCCCGAGAAGCAGACCGCAAGACAGGATTCAGGTGCAGGGAGTCTGGAAGGTGACGCCAGGAGACGCCGGGGACAGGAGGCAGGGAAGAGGAGGCAGCGTGGCGGGCTCGTCGTGGGCGCCCCGGGCGCAGGCCTTGGGGGTCCCTTTAGCTAGTGACGCGCACACGCCTGGGGGTTCCCTCACCCAAGGAGCAAACCGGGGGGCCGTCCCCGTCCTCTCCCGGCCGTCACTGGTCACGCAGTGCGCGACCTCGGGGACGATTCTGGCCTTCCTGGGCCGTGTGCAGAGCGTGCTCACGCAGCCGGGAGGACCCTGAAGCCACCACACGTGGTTGCAGTAAAAGGCAGCGCGCCCAGGGGTGAGCGCCCTGCGGGCGTGCGGATGCCCCAGGAGCCCCCGCTGGGAGAGGCCAGGAGTAACTGCCGTGTTTGTGGCTCAGTCGGTGTCTGAGCACTGTGCAGACCTTCCCCCATCGACCCCACCCGCAGCCCCGGGACGTGGTGCTGTCCCCAGCTCCATCCTGCCGGTGAACATCTGAGGCCATAGAGGCTAAGTGACCTACCTAAGGCGGCATCTTTTTTTAAGAGTTGCTTTAACAAAATTTATGCCAACTTTATCTATCTATCTATCTATATACATATATATGTATTTCAAAATCAGAGCGGCAAGCACACAAACTGTTAACGGAGGACTTGTAACAATGCTTAAAATATGTTATGCATGTTTTACTCATTCTGGCATTGATGTCAGTAAATAATAGCAGCACTAAATGTCCCTGAACAATAGCAGCTGTTGTCCCTGCTAAGTATTTTCGTCATCTCGCATTGTTTTTCTTGGGTAACAGGGTTTGAGGCCCAATCAGAGGAACAAAAGGGGAAAGTTAGGGCTTCCCTGGTGGCTCAGGCAGTAAAGAATCTGCCTGCAATGAAGGAGACCTGGGTTCGATCCCTGGGTGGGGAAGATCACCTGGAGGAGGGCATGGCAACCCACTCCAGTGTTCTTGGACAGAGGAGCCTGTCGGACTGCCATCCACAGGGTGGCAAAGAGTCAGGCATGACTGAGCGACTGACACTCACTTCTTTCAAGCCCAGAGTTAGTGTGGGACGCGCTTTCTCCAGGGGGCTGGGGTGGAAGAGGTGGTCCAGGAGCAGGGGCACTCAGCCCCCACCGCCCGCTCAAGCCCCCCTCCCCTCCCCCAGCCTACTGGACCACAGCCGCACCTGTGATGACCTCCGCCGCTCCAGCGCTGGCCTCAGCCTGCAGGACCACACCGTGAGGTGGGAGCTGCCTGAGGGCTGGGCCTCTGTCTTGCACCCTGGGGTGTAGCCTGCTTCCAGTCTCCTGCCTTCCCTGGCCTCAGTCTCCCCAGCTGTGAAGTGGGGCGCTCCATCCCCGCCAGAGGGCCCAGCTGCCTGCCTCCCATCTGACGGCTCTGTCACCCACCTACAGGAAGGCCGTCTATGGCCCCAACGTGATCAGCGTCCCGGTCAAGTCCTATCCCCAGCTGCTGGTGGACGAGGTAGGGCTGTCCCAGCCTCGCCCCAGCTCTGGCCCTGTGTGACCTGGACCGGGGGCTTGCTCTCTCTGGGCCCCTTAGCAGAGGCAGGTCCTGCCTGCTGTCCTCTTCTCCGCAGTGGAGATGACTCAGATCCCACCCCGGTCGGCTCAGGGAGAGGGATCGGAGTTCTGGTCCAGGCTGGGCTCAGAGGCCACGACACACCACATGGCCAGGGCTCCCGCCTTGCTGAGAGCCAGGCTCTAGCGCCTGGGTCCTTGCATGCCTTGCCCACCTTCCTGCTCCCACAGCCTCCTGGCAGAGACACTTTTCACACGCGAGGAACTGGAGCTTCCGTCTGGGGGAGATGGGCAGGGTTACACGGGATGGAGGGAAGCCGGTGCCCGACACACCGGGAGTACGGGCTGACACGGCCCTTGAGCCGGGGCGGACGCCGGCGAGACAGGGGAGGCCCGGAGCCCGGCCTGGTGCGGGCCGTCAGCCGCGCGGGGCGTCAGGCAGAGACTGAGCCCTCCGTGCCCCGGCGCCCCTGCGGCACGGTGGAGCTGGCAGCAGCGGCCTGCAGAGCTGCCCTCACCCTTGTGTGACAGGCGGACAGTGTGCGTGGTGGGGGCCTGGCCTGCAGACCTGTGTCCCCTTAGAGCAGGGAGTGGGGCCAAGGGAGTCAGGGTGGGACCGACCAGGAGCCGGTCTGCCTTCCGTCCTTCGGAGCCGTTGGTCCCTCTGCTGTGGGTCACAGGAGGCCCCGCCTGGAGCTGGTCACCCCCGGGGAGCCCTGGGCCCTGACGCTGCCTCCCCGCCCCCCCAGGCACTGAACCCCTACTATGGGTTCCAGGCCTTCAGCATCGCGCTGTGGCTGGCCGACCACTACTACTGGTATGCCCTGTGCATCCTGCTCGTCTCCGCTGTCTCCATCTGCCTGTCCGTCTACAGGACCAGAAAGGTGGGTGGGCGGGGCGGCAGGGACAGGGCGGGCGTCCCCGGGACCTCCACCCACCTGCGCCCTGCTGTCCGCCTGCCCACAGCAAAGCCAGACCCTGAGGGACATGGTCCAGCTGTCTGTACGGGTGTGCGTGTGCAGGCCTGGGGGAGGTAAGAAGCCGGGGAGGAGGGAGGCTGGGGGAGGGGAGGAGGCAGTGGCCCCCCCAGCCCTGCTGACCCCCGGCTTGCCCGCAGAGGAGTGGGTGGACTCCAGCGAGCTGGTGCCCGGAGACTGCCTGGTGCTGCCCCAGGAGGGTGGCCTGATGCCCTGTGACGCGGCCCTGGTGGCCGGCGAGTGCGTGGTCAACGAGAGCTCCCTGACAGGTCAGCCCCTGCCCCTGCCGCTGAGCTCCTCTGCCTTTCAGAACCATCTTAGCTGGAGCTCTCTTCCCCCTTGCTCTCAGGTAACCGTCCTGACCTCACCGCTTCCCGCCCCACAGGCCCCGGGGAGGCCCTGCTGCCTCGAGGCAGCCGCTTGGGCTGGAGTCAGTCTCTGTGGTGGTTTGAGTACATGAGAGACGCAGCTGGTTACAGTGACCCCAGTGGACAGACAGCAGTGCCTTCCCTGACCCTGGCCCCCCAGCTTTTCCCAGCTCCCTCGAGAGACGGTTCCTGGGCCAAGACTGCCTCACTGTGCCTGTGTTCTGCGCGCTCCGGGCCTCAGTGTTCCTCTCTGTAAAATGGGGGCAGTGACTCCTTCACACGCAGTTAGAAGAGCTGAATGAGGCCCAGGGCTTCCGTAACTGTTCTCTGCTTAGGGCTCGATCTGGTTGGTCGGGGGGCCGCCTGGGCCTCATGCCATGTAACCCCCAGGGGAGAGTGTCCCAGTGCTGAAGACGGCCCTGCCCGAGGGCCCGGCGCCCTACCTCCCGGAGGCCCACCGGCGGCACACGCTCTTCTGCGGGACCCTCATCTTGCAGGCCCGGGCCTTCGTAGGACCCCACGTCCTGGCGGTGGTGACGCAGACAGGTGCGAGGCGGGGACTCGGGCAGGGACGCCAGGGTCAGCAGCCGGGGGAGAGGGGACACAGAGCCGGGGGGCAGCTGGGCGCAGCGGGCGGGACCTTGGTGAGAAGGAAGGACCCCCTGAGGGAGAGAGCGGCCCTGTGCTCCCCAGGAGGCCCCTGCCGCGTGGGAAGGGGTCCCAGTGTCACCAGATTGGACTTCTTTTCAGCCAGAGCTGCAATCTGGATGTGAAGTAAACCACCCAGCTTGTAGCTGGTGTTACTGGTTCTGTGTCAAGTAAACCTGTGAAGTCTGGGCAGGAGCTGTGGGTCCCCAGCTGGGCGATCACTGACCCCCAGAGCTGTGGGAGGTGTGGGGGCGGGCCAGGTGACCCCTCCTGACCCTTGCTTCCCCTCCCAGGGTTCTGCACAGCCAAGGGGGGCCTGGTGAGCTCCATCCTGCACCCCCGGCCGCTGAGCTTCAAGTTCTACAAGCACAGCATGAAGTTCGTGGCTGCTCTCTCGGTCGTGGGTGAGTGGCCCCCCACCCCCCGCCCTGCAGGGGCCCGGAGCCCGGCCCAGCCCTGCTGAGCCCCTCCTGTCTCCCCAGCTCTGCTCGGCACCGTCTACAGCATTGTTATCCTTCTCCGCAACCAGGTAAGCCTGGGGGGCTGGAGGGCTTCCGGGGGGGCCCATGGCCCACCCGGGCTGGCCCTTGGCCCTGACAGCGCCTCCCGCCAGGTGCCCCTGGGTGAGATCGTGATCCGGGCCCTGGACGTGGTGACGGTGGCCGTGCCGCCCGCCCTGCCGGCCGCCATGACCATGTGCACGCTCTACGCCCAGAGCCGGCTGGAGAGCCACGGCGTCTTCTGCATCCACCCGCCACGCATCAACCTGGGCGGCAAGCTCCGGCTGGTGTGTTTCGACAAGGTAGGGGCCGCGGGGACGCCGATGTCACGGTCGGGCCCCCCACACACACCGCTCACCCCGCAGCGCTGACCAGGGTCCCTGCTGCCAGCCTGTGGCCCCTGCTCTGAGCACTGGCCCCCACCCTGTGTCCTGGGAGGGAGACACTCAGAGGCGCCCTCCACCCTCCACTCCACCTGTGTTGTGCTCATGTTCTGAAACTCGAAATGTCTGAAATCACCTAATTTGCTTGAAGACTGCTGAGGGCCTACTGGGTACCCAGTGTGCATGCTAAATCGCTCAGTTGTGTCTGACTCTGTGCGACCCCATGGACTGTAGCCTGCCAGGCTCCTCCGTCCATGGGATTCTCCAGGCAAGAGTACTGGAGCGGGTTGCCATGCCCTCCTCCAGGGGATCTTCCCCACTCAGGGATTGAACCTGTGTCTCTTCTGTCTCCTGCATTGGCAGGTGGGTTCTTTACCAATAGCACCACCTGGGAAGCCCCTGGGTACCCAGGGCTGCTGGCAACACGGGGGATCCGGCAATCAGCCCCTCAGAAATGTGCCCGCCACCAGGATGAGTGAAGCAGGGACCATGGAGAGCTGCAGATGGCGATGGGCTCTAGGGAGGGAAGAGAGGGGGTACATGGGAGGAGGCAGCGGGGGGACGCCCTTAGAGAGAGGGCAGTCGAGGCTCCTTGAGTCCCGCGGTGATCTTTGAGGGGTTGTCCCCACCACGATGAGAGCGGGGCTGGCCCGGCGGAGGGGGTACGCCGTGTGGCTCCTGGCTCCTTGGAGGAACAGACCATGGGAAACAGTGAGCAGCCCTGGCTGACCAAGGGCTGGCAGCCCTGGTGAGCAGGCTGCATGTTATCCGCGCAGTTTGTTTCTGGCTGTGATGAGTCCTCGTTGCAGCGAGCGGGCTGCTCTTTGGCGGTGTGCAGGCTTCTCATTGTGGGGCGTCTCCTGTCTCAGGCACCTTTCTGCGCGGCGTCTCCCGCCGCAGGGCACGCTCAGTACTTGTGCCACACGAGCTTAGTGGCCCACGCCATGTAGGACCTTCCCGGACCCGGGATCGAGCCTGTGTCCCTGCGCTGGCAGGCGGGTTCTTATCGCTGCACCCCCAGGGAAGCCCCTGGTGTTATGTAAACTGAAAGAGTGGAGCGTGGTCAGATCGCAGAGTTCCCAGGCTCGTGAAAGGGCCAGTGTGGAACTGAGCCGCTGAAGCACAGTGCGGGAAATGCATGAATCCTTTCACCCCATTCATCCATCATTCATTCCTTCATCTCCCTGGGAGCCGGGCATAGCCAGGCCCTCTGGTGCCACAGTGGACAAGTGGCAAGGTATAACGAGGCTGTGGGTGGGAGCCCCGAGGAAGCAGGCTCCCTGGAGGGAATGATGCCAGAGAAGCCCCGGGGCCTGAGGGGGCATCCTGGCCGAGGGACCCGCTTTACCAAAGGCCCAGAAGCACAGAGACCTCTTCTGGCTCCAGCCCTGGCTCCTGGGGCTCTCAGGGCCCCCCCCAGCAGCGACGTGGGCGCCCAGCACAGCAGGACAGCTCACCTAGGACTCGCCACTGACCTGCCTGCTTGCCCCCTGCAGACAGGTACCCTCACTGAGGACAGCTTGGATGTGATGGGTGTGGTGCCCCTGAAGGGGCAGGAGTTCCTGCCGCTGGTCTCGGAGCCCCACCACCTGCCTGTGGGGCCCCTGCTCCGGGCACTGGCCGCCTGCCACACCCTCAGCCGGCTGCGGGACACCCTGGTGGGCGACCCCATGGACCTCAAGATGGTGGAGTCGACTGGCTGGGTGAGGAGCCCAAGCAGGTTCGCCCCCGCCTCTGGGTACCCGGGCCTTCCCTGAGCCCCCCTGGTCTCCACTGTGGGACTCCCAGGGGGTTTCTCTCTCACCCACCACCAAGAACAGCAGAGGCCACGGCCTGTGCCGACCCCGTGCCAGCGCTCTGCTGCAGGGGCCTCATCTGGGGTGGGGCGGGAGCTTAAGAGCTGCCTCACTGGGAGGAGACAGGGAGGTTTGGAATAACGTGTCCAAGGTCACCAAGTGAAAGTAAAAGTGAGGTCGCTCAGTCGTGTCCAACTCTGCGACCCCGTGGACTGTAGCCCACCAGCCTCCTCCGTCCATGGGATTCTCCAGGCAAGAATACAGGAGTGGGTTGCCATTTCCTTCTCCAGGGTATCTTACCAACCCAGGGGTTGAACCCAGGTCTCCTGCATTGCAGGCAGACGCTTTAACCTCTGAGCTACCAGGGAAGCCCCCAAGGTCACCAACTAGCTTGTAAATGGCAAAGCCAGAGTTTGAACTCCGGTCCTTCCAACTCTGGAGCCCACATTTGTGACGTCTGTTCCATCCGATCTCCCATCAAGGAAGTCCTCCACGGGTCTAACTCGAGCCTCTCCTACTGCCTCTTTCCTGGGCCCAAGGGTTGGCTGCCCAGGCCAAGCCAGCGTTCGGCCCCTTGATGCCCGCATCCTCTGTCTGCCTCCCAGGTCCTGGAGGAGGGGCCAACTGCAGACGCGATATGTGGGACCCAGGTTTTGGCGGTGATGAGACCCCCGCCCCAGGAGCCCCACCTGAAGGGCATGGTGAGTCTCGGGGGCGCCCGTGGGGCGTGGGGGTGTGGGGGCCCACCAGTCAGTCCTCAGCTGCCCTCTGGCCCTGCAGGAGCCCCCGGCACCGGTCAGCATCCTTGGCCGCTTCCCCTTCCTGTCAGCGCTGCAGCGCATGAGCGTGGTGGTGGCCTGGCCTGGCGCCGCCCAGCCCGAGGCCTGCGTCAAGGGCTCTCCCGAGCTGGTGGCCAGTCTCTGCAACCCCGCGACAGGTGAAGGGGCCCCTGGGCTGCAGGTTGGTGGGCGCCCAGCCCCTGCCCCCACCCCGCCCCCTGACCCACCTGTCCCCCGGCAGTGCCTGCTGACTTCGCCCCGAGGCTGCAGAGCTACACCGCTGCAGGCTACCGCGTGGTGGCCCTCGCGGGCAAGCCGCTTCCCGTCCCAGCCAGCCTGGAAGCCGTTCAGCAACTGCCCAGGTGGGGACCAAGCGCCCGCCTCGCGCATGCAGCGCCAGGCCCGGTGCCCTGTGGGGGCTGGGGAGGCGCATGGCCCGCGGCCTCTGACCCAGACCTGCCTCCCAGGGACGCGGTGGAGCAGGAGCTGAGTCTCCTGGGGCTGCTGGTCATGCGGAACCTGCTGAAGCCGCAGACGCCGGGCGTCATCCAGGCTCTGCGCAAGACCCGCATCCGCACCGTCATGGTGACAGGTAGGTACCACTGGCGGGGCGGGCCCCGAGAGGGCAGGGTGCCCGGTGTCCGCTCCGGGGCGTCTCTGCTGGGCTTCTGTTCCTGGTCTGGTCCTCTTCAGACATTTCCAGTATCCTCACGGTTCCCTCTGAGGGATAGTTGTCACCCCAGCTGATGGAGGACGGACGCGAGGCAGGGCAGGAGTGGCAGCCGGGCACCCACCCGCTGGGTGAGCACCCCTGAGGGCGGAAGGGCAGGTCAGCCCGGATGGCCTCCCGGTTCTTGGAGGAGGAAAGACCCCAGCCAGGGTGACACAGAAGGGCTCAGTGGGTTTTGGTCCTCCCCTTGTCCTCCAGCCCCTGCACACAGAGATACACACGCACGTACACACAGAGAGAGACAGACATATACACACAGAGACCCACATACACACACAGATACCCACATATACACACACGTGTACACATAGACACGTACACCCACTCAGACACACAGAGATGCACACATACACACACGTACACACACGTGTACACACAGACACGTACACCCCCCCACAGACACACAGACATGTACACACACATACACACAGAGACATACACATGTACACACACATACACATACAGATACCCACACACACACACACACGTGTACACACAGACACGTACACCCACTCAGACACACACAGAGATGCACACATACACACACGTACACACACACATGTACACACAGACACACCCCACACACAGACACACAGACATGTACACACACACGTGTGTACACACAGACACGTACACCCACACACATACACAGAGACACACAGACATGTATACAGACATGTACACACACACACACAGAGACATACACATGTACACAGACACACAGAGACATAGACACACAGACACACAGAAGGGCTCAACAGGTTTGTGTCCTTCCCTTGTCCTTCCACCCCTACACATGTACACACACGCACATTCACAGACACAGACACGTACACACACATATACACACATGTATACACATAGGCACACATGTGCACATACATGTGCACAGACACACAGACACGTACACACACACACACGGAAGGGCTCAATAGGTTTGAGTCCTTTCCTTGTCCTCCCACCCCCTACACACACACAGACACACACACACACACGTGCACACTCTTCCTAGCAGAGTCCCACAACATTAAATTGTATGTGTGGAACTCGAACCCAGGCTCCCCACTTTCTCCTAAGACCAGTTTTTAAAACTTAACTAGTTTGCTTATTGGCTGCACTGGGTCTTTGTTTCTGCACTCAGGGGGACACGGAAGGGCTCAATAGGTTTGTGTCCTTTCCCTCGCGCTCCCGCCCCTCCACACACACACACATACACACACAAGCGCACACACAGACACATGGAAGGGCTCAATAGGTTTGTGTCCTTTCCCTCATGCTTCCGCCCCTCCACACACACACACTCTTCCCAGCAGACCCCACAGCGTTAAATAGTACGTGTGGAACTGGAACCCACTCCCCCGCTTTCCCCTGAGACCACCCTGAACGTCTGCTGGCCCACATCCTGGCTGCGCGTCGTTTCTGGGTCTGTGTCAGGCTCTCTGGCTGCAGCGAGCAGGGTGGCTCTCGCTGCGGTGCGCGGGCTCCTGTAGCTCCTCTGTGGGGCACACGCTCCGGGAGCCCGCGCTTCAGCGGTGGCCGCGCTGGGCTCAGTGGTCGCAGCTCGCAGGCCTCAGGACGTGGGCTTCTGTGGTTGCGGCGCACGGGCTCAGTTGCCCCATGTCGCGTGGAACCTTCCCAGACAAAGGGTCAAACCCGTGACCCTGCGTTGGGAGGCAGATTCTTAGCCACTGGACCACCAGGGAAGCCCTATCCTAGGCCCTTTGACACACAGTTTTATAGATGAGGAGACCCAGGTTCAGAGACCTTGGCACCCTGCCTGAGCTCGCTCAGCCAGTCCTAGTGGACGGAGTCCGTCCAGCCTCAGTTTTCCCCGCTATACACACGTCAGGGTTAGGATGGCCCCCCAACGGCAGCCGGACCCTGACCTTGCCCTGTACCCCCAGGGGACAACCTGCAGACGGCGGTCACAGTGGCCCAGGGCTGCGGCATGGTGGGCCCCCAGGAGCACCTGGTTATCGTTCATGCCGCCCCCCCCGAGCGGGGCCAGCCTGCCTCCCTTGAGCTCCAGCCAGTGGAGTCCTTCGCAGCCACAAACGGGGCCCAGGTGAGGCTGACCCCGAGTTCCAGCCACAGCCCCCCACGCCCCCACCCCTGTGTCACCTGCCCCAGGCCCTAGCTCTCAAGGGGGCAGGGGGCACTGAGCTGAGCTTCCCGGGCCCCCAGGATCCTGACCAGGCCGCCAGCTACACCATGGAGCCAGACCCCCGGTCCAGCCACCTGGCCCTGAGCGGGTCCAGCTTCGGTGTCCTTGTGAAGCACTTCCCCAAGCTGCTGCCCAAGGTAGGGCCGCCCCGGGGTCCCCCGGCCACCCCACCCCCCGCCTGCTCAGCTGCCTCCTCTGGGCTGCCTCAGCCCCTCCCACCTCCCTGCGCCCCCAGGTGTTGGTCCAGGGCACCGTTTTTGCCCGTATGGCGCCCGAGCAGAAGACAGAGCTGGTGTGTGAACTGCAGAAGCTCCAGTGAGTGCTTGTGGGTGGGCCGAAGGGGGCGGCTGGCCTGTGGGCCCTGGGTCCGTCCTGCTAACAGGCACCCCAGCCCTTGGTATCTGCAGGGGACGGAGTCCAAGAGTCCCTGCAGATACCGAAACGCACAGGTGCTCAAGACCCTTTCATAAAATGGCCTAGTACTCTCCGCCCTCTGCGTCCGTGAACTTAGGCCCTGCAGACACCATAACTGCACCTGTTCGCTGGGGCACACGGCACCCCATTCCCGAGCATTTCCCAGGCACCCTGCGGGCAGGGGGTGGAGCTAGCCCCCTGCTGTGCCTGCAGGCTCCGGGGCGGGGGGTCGTGTCCCAGCCACAGAGGCCCCTGTGGGCCCAGAGCTGGTGGGTGAGCCGGGCTGCCCACCCTCCGGTCCCACCAGGTACTGTGTGGGCATGTGCGGGGATGGCGCCAACGACTGCGGGGCGCTGAAGGCGGCGGACGTGGGCATCTCGCTCTCCCAGGCCGAGGCCTCGGTGGTCTCGCCCTTCACCTCAAGTGTGGCCAGCATCGAGTGTGTGCCCATGGTCATCAGGTAAGGCAGGCCGGGTGCCAACAGGGGCCGGGGGGGTGCTGGGCGGGGCCTGGACCCCCCACACCATGCCCGCTCCCCAGGGAAGGCCGTTGTTCCCTGGACACGTCGTTCAGCGTCTTCAAGTACATGGCCCTGTACAGCCTGACCCAGTTCATCTCTGTGCTGATCCTATACACGGTGAGCGTCTCCTGGGCCCTCGGCCAGGGGGTGAGGAGCCAGCAGGTTCTGGGATAGTTGGCGTGGCCGCAGATTCTGCTCTAGCCACGTGGCGTGGGCACCGTGGGTCTCAGAGGCGAGGATTGTCTGAGATGGTGAAAGCGCTGAGCCCCTGGTGCACAGTAGGTCCTCAGAAACCAGAGCAGCTGTCCTGGGCTCGCGTTACCTGCCCCCCCCACCAACTCCCTGGGAGCTTCTACCTGCAGGGAGACTAAGGCAGAGCCCGGGCTGGGGTGAAGGAGGCGGCGGCCTCTCTCCCACGGAGCGACATTTCCCCACATGCCCTGACCCGGACCTCAGCTGTGCCCCCAGCATCCTGCCAGCAGGCATCGTCCCCTCTCTGCTGGGAGCACACACTGAGCACCCCCCAGAAGCAGGTGATGCCACGGGCAGCGGAAGCCTTGAGCTGGCTTCTGCCTCGTGTCCACCCACAGCCTTGGGAGGGTGGGAGCTCTGGGTCTTCCAGGACCGCCTTCAGGCTGGGTGCTCCCATCAGATGGAGGCCGCCCAGGTCAGCGGGCACACCTTCCCCAGACCTGCACGGGGCTCCGGAGAGGCAGGGTGCCAGGACACCTCACGCAGCAGAGCTTTTCAGGGCAGGGTGGGTCCTCCCAGCAGACTGGGAGCTGTCCTGCCTCCTCCCCGCCGGCAGGTCAACACCAACCTGGGCGACCTGCAGTTCCTGGCCGTGGACCTGGTCATCACCACCACGGTGGCCGTGCTCATGAGCCGCACAGGGCCGGCGCGGGCTCTGGGGCGGGCGCGGCCGCCCGGGTCCCTGCTAAGCGGGCCGGTGCTCGGCAGCCTGCTGCTGCAGGTGGCCTTGGTGGCCGGCGTGCAGCTGGGGGGCTACTTTCTGGCTGTAGCCCAGCCCTGGTGAGTAACGGGAGCCGGTCCGCGTCCCCCCTGCGGCCTGTCCCCCTCCCCGCGTTCCCTCACCCCAGGCGCTGTGCCCCCAGGTTCGTGCCCCTGAACGGGACCGTGCCCGCACCGGACAACCTGCCCAACTATGAGAACACGGTGGTCTTCTCCCTGTCCAGCTTCCAGTACCTCATCCTGGCCGCCGCCGTGTCCAAGGGGGCGCCCTTCCGCCGGCCTCTGTACACCAACGGTGCTGCTGCGCTGGGGCACGCGCTGGGCAGGGATGCGCTGGATGAAGGCGGAGGGGGGATGTGCTGGATGAGGGGGGATGCGCTGGACGGCGGGGACACGCTGGACGAGGCGGGGTGCACTGGACGGCAGGGACACGCTGGATGAGGGGGGGACGCGCGGACGGCGGGGACACGCTGGACGAGGGGGGTATGCGCGGACGGCGGGGGCGCGCTGGACGAGGGGGGGACGCGCAGACGGTGGGGGCGCGCTGGATGAGGGGGGATGCATTGGACGGTGGGGGGATGCGCTGGACGTGGGGGATGCACTGGACGGGGGGACGTGCTGGATAGGGGCGGCGCGCTGGACGATGGGCTGGGGGGCTGGTGCCCGTGGGGCCCCCTGACCTGACGGGCTCCGTCCCCTCCCAGTGCCCTTCCTGGCGGCCCTGGTGCTCTTGGGCTCCGTCCTGGTGGGCCTCGTGCTGGCCCCGGGGCCCCTGCAGGGGCCGCTGACGCTGAAGAGCATCACCAACACCCGCTTCAAGCTGCTGCTGCTGGGCTTGGTCGCCTTCAACGTCGTTGCGGCCTTCATGCTGGAGGTGGGGCCCGCCCAGGGCTGGGGTTGGGGGGCCCTGGAGGTGGGGGGGACCTCGGCCTCAGCTGCCCCTCACACCGCCCTGTCCCCGCAGAGCCTGCTGGACCAGTACCTCCCGGGCTGCCTGCGGCAGCTCCGACCCAAACGGGCTTCCAAGAAGCGCTTCAAGCAGCTGGAGCGGGAGCTGGCGGAGCGGCCGTGGCCGCTGCCCGCCGGGCCGGTAAAGTAGCGCCCCCCGCCGGCCCGCGCCCTGCACACTGGACCTGCTGCCTCTGAGCCTCGACCGGACCCCAGAGCCCCTCCGCAGCCCCGAGCCCGCGCCTTCCCCCGGGTAGACGCTAGCTACCTGCGTCCCCCACTCCAGACATTCCATGTAGACGACGGCCACCGCCCCAGGCAGAGCCGCTGTCCACGTAGCGAATAAAGTCGTCCTATTTTCCTGGCCGTGCCTTTCTGCTGCCTGACACCACAGACCTGGGTACCCTCTCGTGTGTCTGTTCTTGGCATCCCCTGAATTTTTCAGATGACGGTGGAGCACCCCTTTCTGCGCGTCCGTGTCCTCTTCTGACAGTAATAGTTCCAGCTCACGCGCGGGCGCAGTGCTCTGTTCAGCGTTTTTATGTATCGTCATTTAATCCTTAGGACTGTGGTGTACCATTCCTCCCCTTCTTCTTTCAGGTTTTATTTTTTGTCGTGCCACGCGGTTTGCAGCATTTTAGTTTCCCAGCCAGGGATCAAACCCCGGGCCCACAGCAGTGAAGTCACGAAGTCTTAACCACTGGACCACCAAGGAGTTCTCAGTGCCCCTTTTACAGATACGGAACCTGAGGCTTAGAGGTCGTGCAGCACATAGTCAGAGCTGGGACCAGGTCACTTTGACCCCAGAGTCTACGCTCTTAACCTTTCTACCCTCCTGTGGAGACAAGAGAGAACAGGATGTCTCAGAGGAGGCCAGCGCCTATGAGGCGTTAACGGGGGCAGCTCCCTGCTTCCCAGCCGCCACATCCTGGGCTGTGTTTGCGGTCCAGCCCCTCCCTCACATGAAGATTCAGGCTCAGCTAGAACCATGTACACTGTCCCCCAGGGGAGGGTGGGTGCTCCTGACGTCATCCCAGCAGTGGGGCCTTGGCCGAGCCCCGCCGTAGAGATGCGGCTGGTCATCCAGTCATCTGGGCCCCCACGGTGGGCGGGGGTGACAGGAAAGAAAAGCCCCTCCCCAGCCTCATTTCTGGAAGCCGCGGCGCCCCCCCCCCCCCCCCCCCCCCCCGCCAGCTTGCCCTCGTGGGAGCTCAGTGAATGTTGGCTCAAACAGGACCAGGACGTGGGGTATGGAGGGGCATCCTCTGTGACACCAGGGGCATCCACAGACCCTCCGCCGGATGCTGAGTCTCAGCAGCAGTTCAGGAGGCAGATGCTGCTCGGGGGCCGGAGGATACCGCCAGGCCTGGCCGTGAGTCCCTTCTGCCCCTAACTGGCCACTCCTGCCTGCGCTGGGCAGTCATGTACATGTCAGGTACAGCGCTACAGCAGCGAACAAAGACAAGACCTGCCTGGGTGCAGCTCGTAAGACGTGGTGTCAGAGGCGGGCAGGGAAGGGGCAGCTCTCCAAGGAGATGGGGACAAGAGTGCCCTACCTGCCACCCCACTCAGAAGGAGCTGCCACCTGTGCGCGCGTCCCTAAGACAGAGGCGTGTGGAAGAAGTGGAGGGTCTGGGGGTCAATATCCAGAGGCAGTAGCTTGGGGCTCAGTGTCCCCCTTTGTCAAGCGTGGTGGTGGTTTAGTCACTAAGTCGCGTCCGATTCTTGGGACCCTGTGGACTGTAGCCCACCAGGCTCCTCTGTCCATGGGATTGTCCAGGCGAGAACACTGCAGTGGGTTGCCCCTCCCTTCTCCAGGGGATCTTCCCGACCCAGGGATGGAACCTGGGGCTCCTGCCCTGCCGCGGGATGCTTCACCCACTGAGCCACCAGCCAGGCGTTTCCTTCTCACACCCTAGTGGGCTTGCGCCTGGCAGCAGGGGCGGCTTAAGGCGGGCAGGGGGCGCTTAAGGAGGGCAGGGGGGCTGGGCGGGCAGGGGCGGCTTAGGGAGGGCAGGGGCCGGTTAGGGAGGGTGGGGGGGCTGGGCGGGGCCTCTGGGTCCCGAGCACTCCCAGTGACAAAAACCCCCACTGTTCTCCCAGCAGTGGGTGGGGGGCAGGTAGTTACTCATCCACCCATTCATTTGAGAAACCAGCACTGGGGAGCAAATAACCCCTGGACTGTGTTCAGTCCTGCCTGATAGGACTCAGAGTCTAAGGGGCAAGTGGCCTGAGGCGAGGCAAGGGGGCCTGAGGGCATCTCAGTCCCCCTCCCAGCCCGAGTCCCCTGCCAGGCCTAGACCCCTGTGCCCAGGCAGGATGGCCCCAGAGGCAGGAGACCTCAACCCCCACACCTGGCTCGTCTCCCAGGAGAATCCACTGTGTGTTAGTTTATTCATTCCACACATGTTTACTGAACAGCTGCTCTGAGCCTGGCTCTGTGCTGAGTGAGCAAAACGGAGGATGGGCTGAAGCCGAGCTTGTCCCGGTCTCCACGCGGTGGACGGGCTCAGGGGGAGAGGCGCCACCGGGGCCATGGCTGGGGACGGGGGACGGGGTGCCTCTGCTCAGGAGGGGGGGGTTGATCTGTCATCTGACGGGGGAGCGACTCATCAGTGTTGCAGGAGTGAGACACAGCTTGGGCAAAGGCCCTGTGGCAGGTAGAGGAAGGGGTTTGATGAGAAACAGCCAAAAAGCCACTAAGGCTGTTGGGAGGCCAGGCAGAAGGAATGGGAAGGCAGAGCTGGGCTGCGGTGAAGGTTGGGTCCTTGGGGTCTACAGGGGAGTTCAGCCTTGTTCCCAGGTACCTCGGGACACCCGTGCAAGGCTTCGGGTAGAAGCCTCCCCTCGCCCACCCTGTTCGCCGTGAGTGGGTGAGGGCGGGCCTGTTGGGAAGGCCTACTCCTGTGGCTAACTGGCTCAGTTGCGTCCGACTCTCTGTGACCCCAGGGACTGCAGCCTGCCAGGCTCCTCTGTCCATGGGACTCTCCGGGCAAGGATGCGGGAGTGGGTTGCCATTTCTTCCTCTGGGGATCTTACGGACCCCGGGATGGAACCAGCGTTTCCTGCTTTGGCAGACAGGTTCTTTACCACTAGTGCCACGTGGGCAGGCCTAGATGGCAGGCATCAGGGACTCAGGATTAGAAGTGGGGGCTCAGCGGGCTGCGGGTTAGATGTGTGAGTGGTGGGTTCACTCCCTGAAGGGAACACCTTCCGGGGCCGGGGCTGGGGCCGGGGCCGGGGCCGGGGGCGGGTGAGGGTCAGGAGGCTGTGATTCTGGACTTGAATCCTCGCTGAGTTTGGGATCCTGGGGACATGGTGGGGCCAGGCCCCGTAGCCTGTGGCCGGTGGGTCCAGAGAATCGCTGGTTATGGAAGCCCGCTGCGGCCCGCGAGCTGCCTGGGGAGACGCATGAGGCCCGGGAGGGCGTCCTGGAAGCCGGGAGAAGCCGGAGCGGAGGGCAGGGCGCGCGGTCCCCTTCGGGAGCCTGGCTCCGTCCTGTGTCCGGCGGAGGCTGTACGCCCGCCTCACCGCGTTGACAGCGGGCCAGGCGGGATGGGGACAGGACGGGGGCGCATCCTGCGAGGTGCGAACTTCCGAGAGGACGCGAGGCCAGCCCCGTGCCCCACACCTCCCGGAGCACGGCGGCCCGGCGGCGCTCGCGTTAGGACCCAGCGGATCCGGGCGGGAGGGCGGCGCCCGCCCCGTCGGGGGCCCGGAGCGGGGCGCGGGGGGCGGAGGGGCGGCTCGGCGGCGCGCGGACTCGGAGCGGCGCGCAGGGACCCGCAGGTAGGCTCGGGCCGGGCAGGGGGCGCGGGCCGGGGCAGGGGGTACGGGCGGGCGGCGCGGGGCCCGGGCTCCGACGTCGGCGGGCCCCCAGGGGCTGAGGGTCCCGGGCCCCGGGGCCGTCTAAGCAGATGTAAGAGAGCGCCGGGAAGCCTGGGTCCTCGGGAGGGGCGGCTTTTGTCTCCCCGGAGGAGAGGGGTGGCGGCCGGCGGGGGTGTCCGCGGGGCGGTGGGGACGGAGACAAAGGGCAGGGCAGGCCGGGTCCCCAGGGTGCGTCCCCGGCCCGCTGGGCCTCCCCCGGCCCCGCAGGTTCGGCCTCCGTCCCCGCCCGATCTCCCGCCGTCTGGACGCGCTTGCAGACGCGTCTCCCGGAGGGGCCCCTTCCTCCGCGCGGATTCTCCTCCAGACGGCCTGGCCCGGGGCCCCTTCCCCCAGCGAGCCTGGGCGCCCCGTGCGGGGGGCTTCGAGGCTTAGGAGGGGCTCTGGGAACAGACAGAACCCCAACCCAACCCACCAACCACCTCCCCAAGTGGGGCCTTCGAGTGGTGACAGCGCCAACCAGCCTGGGAGCCAGATGGGGGACAGGAAGGACTTGGGGGAGCTCCAGGCCTTGGGTCCCCGGCCGAGGAGGAGGTCGAGAGTTTTCAGAGTGGACACCCAGCCTGCGGGGCAGCTGGGTCAAAGGCCTCACCTTCCCCACCCCTTCCCCTCCCTTCCCTCCTCAGTAAGGCTTGAGAGGGGAGTGAGATGAGGAATGTGTGCGGTGACCGGGGTCACAGGAGAGGTACCCGGTGGTGGAGGGGTGGGGGGGCTTACAGAAGGAGAGGTACCATGTCTCTGCCCCCGTCCCCCGCTCTCCTTTGAGTCCCCGCCGCTTGGAGGGGGCAGGGGTAGGCAGGCAGGTTTCCAGTTAACCCTCTGGAAGTACTTCTCCTGTTGTGGGAGGGCGGCCCCCCCCTCCCCCCCCCCGTGGGTGAGCCCAGGACTCTCTCCCAGTCCCCCCGACCCCGCAGCCTGAAGGCGGACAGTCTGGAGGCTGCCCCCCACTGAGCTGGGGCTGGCCGTGAGGACTTGTCGACTCTGCCAAGTCCACCGTGGGGCCAGACCCGGAGAGGGGACTCACCCAGGGCTTCTCGAGCTTCAAGAGCCTGGCCCCTCCCCCCGTAACTATGCTTGCAACTCTCGTCACACCGTTCAGGCGGTCCAGAGCCCCTGGGACCGCAGTCCCCTTGAGCGCTGCCCTCCAGGCTCGGGAGAGACGCTTTCCAGACCCCGCCCTGAGTGCTTCCTGCCCAGCAGACAAATAGCCCTCAGTCCCGTGAGCGTGTGATGGAGTCAGCCGGGTCCTGGGAGGCCTGGCGGGAGAGGCGTCTTCGGGGCGGGAGCCTGGCCCAGCCTGGCCTGGCCGTCCCTCGGGCCTGGGGTCATGTGGTTTCCTGCTGAGCAGGAGGCCTTGGGCCCTGGGCTAATTGGGAGCAGGTGCGGGTCTGGCCTGGCCGACTGCTGAGTCTGGGCTGTGATGTTGGTTGGGCAGGACTGGGGTCCCAAGGATGGGCCTGGGGTCGTGGTCTGGGCACTAGATTCCTGGAGAAGTGCTGAGCAGAGGGTGGGCATCTGTGTGGCGGGGAGAGCAGGGCCAGGGATTAGAAATGCCTGTGGAGCGTGGGCGGGCAGGGTAGGGTCTGTTGTCACGATCAGCTCTGGAGCTCTGGAGTCCCTCAGGTGCCAAACGCCCAGTGGGCTCTCAGGGGCAGATCCTCCAAAGTGGTCGCCGCCCCTGAGGCCCGCTCTCCGTGACCCTCCGTCTGCCTGGCCTCTGTTCTGCGCCCCCCTTCTCCAGGCTGAATTCCGGGAGCAGAAGTGGCCCTGCAGCCCTGGGGTGTTGGCCTGGGGAGCAGCTCGCCCCTCCTCTTTCTCCAGCTGTCCCCGGACACCGGCGCAGCCCACTCACTGAGAGCCATGAGAGCCGCCTCCCTCTTCCTGCTCATCCTGCCTGGTAAGCGGCACCTGGGCTGTTCGGGCGCCCGCGTGGGTGCAGACAGGGAGCTGGCCTCCAGGTCTTGTCCTGCGGCCGGAACTCAGTTTCCCGAACCCCAGGGCCTCCTACCCCTTGGACCACAGGCTGGACTGGCAACACCCCCCCCCCCACAAAGTCTGGAGGCATCTCTGGGCGCCTCCCAACCCTCTGCAGCAGCAGGCTAGGCCCAGGCACCAGGGTCCACACTTTTCCACTTACTGGCTGGTCCTCCCGGGAGCCGCCGTGCAGGAATGGAGGCCCCTGAAAGGGGGTCTGAAGGCCTGGGATTTGCACTCCTTTGGGGCCAGCTCAGCTACAGTCCTGACCTTGGAGAGGTCCCTGGTCATCACTTGAAAGAGTTGTCAGTGGGGATCCCAAAGGGCCTGCCAGGTCTAACATTCGTTCATTTAACAGGTATCTGTGGAGCCCCTCCTCTGTGCCAGGCACTGGGATAGGCCCTGGCGACACAGTGATCTAGCGGGCAAATGCCTGCCTTGCGTGGTGTTGCCCTGCTGGTCTAGAGAAGGGCGAGGTGATAAACACCAGGTTGTGTTGAGTGCTGTGATGGAAATAAACAGGAAGATGCGATGGTGTGGGTGGGTAGGCCAGCGAAGTCTTCTCTTGTCTTTCAATATTAATTTCTTTGGCTGTGCCGCGTCTTACAGCACGTGGGAACCTCAGGCTTCGTTGTGGCCCATGGGATCTTTTGCAGTGGCCTTAGTCGAGGCATGTGGGCTCCTGTTCCCTGACCAGGGATTGAACCTGGGACCCCTGCCGGGAGCACAGAATCTTAGCCGCTGTACCGCCAGGGCAGTCGCCTGTCCCTGTCACTGTCCTGTCCCGCTCTTGGTGACCCCGTGGACTATAGCCCACCAGTTTCCTCTGTCTGTGGGATTTTCCAGTGCAGAACACTGGCGTGGGTGTTGTTCGTTTCCATCTCCATGGGATCTTCCTGACCCAGGGATCGAACCCCGGTCCCCCGCATTGGCAGGTGGACTCTTTGCCACTGGGCCTCCTGGGAAGCCCCCGAGCAGAGCAGAAGCTTCAGTGGAGGAGCTTCAAAGGAGACGCTAACCAGGCTGTCAGGCCCAGGAAGAGTCAAGTGCAAAGGCCCTGGGGCAGGCAGGAGCGCCCAAGAGCCAGCATGGGGGAGCGGGTCAGGGAGGCAGCTGAGGACCGGGGCGTGTAAGGGCCTTTGTGGACAAGGAAGCCGTTTGCATCCTGTGGGTCTGAGTCTGCTGGGGATCTCGCAGGCCTACCTGAGGGGCTTCTGCCTTCCTCAGGGGTCCTCCGGGCCCCTGCTGCCTCTCCCTGCCGGACACCCACTTAGCTCTGTCTCCCCATAGCAGGCCTGCTGGCTCAGGGCCAGTATGATCTGGACCCACTGCCTCCGTATCCAGACCACGTGCAGTACACCCACTACAGCGACCAGATCGGTAAGCCTGCCGCCCGCCCCCAGGCTCCCCCAGCCCGCTCCCTAGATTGGCGTGGCTCAGCCGGGGGTCAGGTGGGGTGGTGGGAAACAGACTTTCAGGGCTGTGGGCCCTGGCTGCCCTGTGCCTGGGGGCTAGCCTGACCCCCACCAATTCCACATCTTTATTTCCAGACAATCCGGACTACTATGATTACCCAGGTAAAGGGCTGAGGGTAGGATGGCATGGACAGGCAGTGGGGTGGGGAGTCCGTGGAGGCCTGCGGGGGCTGGGGGAGGGAGCAGACCCCTTTACCGCCTCTCCTGGCAGAGATGACGCCTCGGCCACCCGAGGAACAGTTCCAGTTCCAGTCCCAGCAGCAAGTCCAGCAGGAAGTTATCCCAGCCCCCACCGTAGGTAGGCTGCCAGCTCCAGCCAACCCTGGGGGTGGGGAGGGCTGCCCAGGGCTGGAGAGGGGACCCCAGCCTGCCCGGGACCATCTGTCCCAATGGTCTCTGCCTGCCTCCCCCCTAACTCCAGAACCGGGGACTGTGGAGACGGAGCCCACGGAGCCGGGGCCTCTGGGTAAGAGAGACGGGGCAGGGTCCGGGAGTTAGGGGGCCCCGGGAGTTAGGGGGTGGGGGGCCAGGAGGTCAGAGACAGAGGGGGCCCCGGGAGTTAGGGGGTGGTGGGGGTCCCGGGAGGTCGGAGACAGAGGGGGCCCCGGGAGTTAGGGGATGGAGGAGGGCCCGGGAGGTCAGAGACAGAGGGGGCCCCGGGAGTTAGAGGGGCCCCGGGAGTTAGGGGGCCCCGGGAGTTAGGGGGTGGGGGTGTCCCAGGAGGTCAGAGACAGATGGGGCCCTGGGAGTTAGGGGGTGGAGGAGGGCCCGGGAGGTCAGAGACAGAGGGGGCCCCGGGAGTTAGAGGGGCCCTGGGAGTTAGGGGGCCCCGGGAGTTAGGGGGTGGGGGTGTCCCAGGAGGTCAGAGACAGAGGGGGCCCTGGGAGTTAGAGGGGCCCCGGGAGTTAGGGGGTGGGGGGCCTGGGAGGTTGGACACAGCCAGGCCTCTCGCTCTTGCTGGGGTAGGTGGTGGGCTGGGGGCCTTGCAGAGGCGCCCCTGCTTGAGGTCAGCAGGGCCCCTGGCAGCTCCGGGAGACCCCTCTGCCCTGCGCTGGGCAGGGGTCTGGACTGGCTGTGGCCTTGGGAGGAGCCTCTAGACACGGGGAGGGGAGTGGCTGGCAGGAAGTCCCCCCGGCAGGTGGTTCTGGGGGACAGGAAACCCAGCTCTTCGGGGCTGCCCTGGCCAGGAGCCCGCTGGCCTGTGTGTGGGGGACCCATCCCGTGTGATGGCCCTCCTGTGAGGCTGCCGTGCGTTTCTGGGCCTGTGTGTGGCTGTAGGTTTGTGTTTGAACTTCAGTCTGTTTGGATATAGGCCTCTTGGTGCGGTTGTGAGTTCACATGTGTATAAAAGTGTTGGATAAAATTGGGCAGCCTGGAAGGTCCGGCAGTGCTGTGTGCGTGGGCATGTGTGTCTTTGTAAGTGTGTGTGTTCGTGTGTTTAGGCTGGGCCTGAGGGTGCAGGGGTTCCTGGCCCTGAGAGCCAGGCCCCTGGGGGTGCGGTTGGGGGCGGCCCCCAGCTCTGAGCCCCTAGCTGCAGCACGCTGACCCCACGTGTCACCCAGACTGCCGCGAGGAGCAGTACCCGTGTACCCGCCTCTACTCCATACACAAGCCCTGCAAGCAGTGTCTGAACGAGGTCTGCTTCTACAGGTGAGGGGGCGGGAGCTCCAGCCAGCCCCGTGGGGTGGGGACAGACAGTGATCCTGAAGTGAACCCCCAGCCGGGGGTGGGCGTGGGGTCCCCTCCCCGGGCTGAGCCCTCCTGGCCCGTCCCCTCAGCCTCCGCCGCGTGTATGTCGTCAATAAGGAGATCTGCGTCCGGACGGTCTGCGCCCACGAGGAGCTCCTGCGGGGTAGGCAGCCCCCACCCCGCCCCACCCTGGCCCCAGCCCCCACCTGACGTTTATCCATCGTGGGTCCGAGCCGGGCTCCCCTCCCGGCCCGTCTCATCCTCAGACAACCCGGTCACCCAGGCTGGGGCGCGTGGCAGTTCCCTCACCTGGCCCTGTGCTGACCCCAGCCCCTTCCTGCCCTCCCGACAGCTGACCTGTGCCGTGACAAGTTCTCCAAGTGCGGCGTGCTGGCAAGCAGCGGCCTGTGCCAGTCTGTGGCAGCCGCCTGTGCCCGGAGCTGCGGGGGCTGCTAGGGGGAGCTGGCCCCTGCCGACCCAGGGCCCCCAGGCTCTGCCCGACCTGGTGCTTTCCTCCCGTCTGACGTTCTTCTCATCCTGTTAGAGGGCTGTGGGCCTGGGGCTTGCCGCGGCTGCTCCCCTAGCCTGGGGCCACCCCCGGGGCCACAAGGGGGCTCCCGAAGGGCCAGTCTCTGCCCCCGGGTGGGGGACGTCCCGGGCGCTCTGTGGGACCTGGGTCCCTGACGTGCGTCCCTCGTCCCGCCCCCCCCAAGGTAGGCGGTGACCCCCCACCCCAGCTGGTCTGCTTGAATCTCCTACAGCCCCTGGGCGTAGACCACCTTTGTTTTATACAAAATTAAAAACAGGTTTTTACGAAAGACACGGAGTCCCTTTTTCGGTGGGGAGTGCAGAGATGGCCGCGGACCTCCAACCCTGCGTGTCCTCCCCAAGGCTGCTCAGCCGCCCTGGGGAAGGGCCGTCGCTGGCCATGGCCTCCGCAGTGCCAGCCCTGCCCCTCGCAGCTGCCTCAGCTCAGCTCTGCCCAGAAAGGTGGGCCCTGACAACCACCCCGCCCCCGGGCTCTGTGTGCGTTGCAGGAGGCTGTATCAGAAATGGAAGGTTTACGAACACAGCCTCCTCACTGTCAGGGCTGGGGGGGCTCTGAGGCCCCCATCACCGGGAAGGGCTCCGGCAGGGTGGAGGCCGGCTGTGCGGGCACCTGAGGGTGCTACAGGGTTGGGTCGTGGGCTCTGGCGTCAAGGGCGTTTGCAGGGAGGGAGGCCTGGTGCATTTCAGAGGGCAGAAGCAGGCCGGCCGTTTGAACAGCACCCTCTGACGAGCACAGGGAGACCAGGCTCCGTCTGAGGGTCAGCACAGTCCTCTTTAAGCCTTTAGCCTGTGCGGCGGGCACGGGTAACATCCCATCTTACAGACAGGAAACCAAGCCGAGAGTCAGTCCGTAACTCCCCACCCCTAGGGCCCACAGCGGTCAGTGGCAGGGCAGACCCTGACGCCGCTGGGCTCCGGGGGCTGAGAGGCACGTCTCCTTGGAAGCACGGACTAGGCACCTGCTGTGTGTGCTCCCCTGTCGCCGGCCTGGGAGGCAGGTCCCCACCTTCCTGAGGCTGACAGCTTAAGCAGCTGTGCCCGGGATCACCCAGCAGGGCCAGGCCAGACGCAGGTCCACGCCCAGGCCTGCCCTTCTTACTGTGCCGCCTGGAAGCCCTGCTGGTGCTTTGGGGGTGCACCCTGTCCTGAGGAGGAGCCAGAGAAAAGGGCAGAAAGCTTCAGCTGGGAAGAGCAGAGCTGGGCCCAGCCCCATGCCTCAACGGCTCCATCTGTTAAATGGGCGCGTGGCTCAGGACTCTGGCGGCCTCCGCACCCCGCCGTCCTGTGAGGTTCCTTACCTTTCCGCACGGGCCTTTCTAAAGTCTCCTCCACGTCCCTGCGCACCCCTCACTAGGGGACCCCAACTCGCTTGCCCCAGGGTCCTCCAGTCTCCCCATCTCCCAGGAGGCATAATAACAGCAAAAGGACACATCTGTACAAAGCATTCTTTAAAAAATGGAGTTGTTACAAAAAACACAACAGTTTTGAACAGTTAACATTGTAAAAAGGTATAAAAATACAGTGACTCTGAACTCTGAGGAACTTGCTGACAAACACTGAACTAAGATGGACAGACTTCTGAGTGGCCAGCAGGCCTGCCCCAGGTGCAACGCTCACGGCCAGCGCACCTGCGCTCAGGGTCAGCGGGGGCAGGTCTCTCCAGCCCAGCCCTCAGGGGACCCTCCCGGGAAGGGGCTGAGGTGGCCCCCAAGGGGTGGCTCTGACAGGCTGGAGCCCCATCCTGGCCCTGGCACCCCACCCCTCGCCCCTGCAAGCTCCGGCCCAGGCCCCCTGGACCCCAATGAGGGCGCCCCTCCAGTCCGGCCCAGCCCCAGGCCCCGTCGCCAGGATGCCGGCAGAGGTGCTCAGTTCTCCGGGGGCCCGGAGGGCGGGGAGAAGGAGGCTGAGCGCCTTCGAAGCTCCTGCTGCAGCTGCCCCTTCAGCGTGGACACCTGGAGAAGAACGAGGAAGCAGGGCCCACCCAGGCCCAGCCTGGGCTCAGCGCCGGGGAGAGGGCTGGGACCCCAGAAGTCCGGGGGCCACGTTCCAGGAAAAGCCAGGTGTCCTAACAGCTGGGGTATTCCCTCCCCTTCTCGTTCCACTCCACGGAGCGGCTGGGGCTCTCCGGACTGCCCGGCCTCTCCTTGGGGGCCCCATCCCCTCCCACCACCAGGACAGGCCTGGCGCTAGCTGGACTCCAGGGCGGACCTGGGCTCCGGCCTGACCCACGGGGCAGGCTTGCCCTGCAGACGTGATGGGGACGGTCACGGGGAGCCTATGAGCTCAGCTCGTCCAGGAGGAGCGCCCTTGGGACTCTGGCTGTTGCTCTCAGGGAAAACGGCCCCTTGAGCCCCCGGGACTGAATCGCTAGGTTATCCTGAGGCCAGCTGTGCCATCCACAAGACAGCCCGACCAGGCACGGAGCTACGGAGAAGGGACCGAGCTCCAGTGACCTCACTTGAGCCCCTGGGTCCAGCCGTGGCTGACACCAGCCTGGGTCTACCCCAACCGCCTGTTACGGGCACCAGCGAGCACCTACGCCCAAAAGGGGCAAGTGCCAGTGAGGCCCGCCCTCTCTCGCCCCTCCCCCTACCCCCCAGCTCCGGGCTCAGCCTCCTGACACAGAGCCCCCGCCTACCTGCTCCTCCAGCCCCCGCACCCTCTGCCGGTGGGCGCGCTCCCGCGCCTCCAACGCGCGCTCCGTCCGCACCTGGGCGCCGCGCAGGCGCTCCACCTCCTGCTGCAGCTCCGCCGCCTCCAGCCCGGCCGGGCTGTGGTTCTGCTCCAGCGCTGCCACCTGGGCCTGCGGGAGGGGCCGCCGATCAGGCCTGGGGCCTCGATGCGCGCACACACATGTGCGCGAGTGTGAAGGGCCAGGCCCTCTCTGGGTGGGAGCCCGCGGGTCCCTGCAGGCAAAGCGAGGCTTGCAGGACCAGAGCCTTGTCTTCCCCCACCCAGCCCTCCTGGCCTGCGAATCCTGAGTCAGGTTGCTGAGTGATCCACTCAGGAGCATGCGCGCGCACACATGCGCGCGCACACACACACGTTCAAATGCAGAGACAAGCCCGTATACATACAGTCATACAAGCAAGCATGTAACAACCTGTGTTCACATGTGTCCAAAAGCCCAACACTCTCACACACACACGTCCAAGAAGACACCCAGGGCTCCCCCGGGGGCGCAGCGGTGACGACTCCACCCGCCAGTGCGGGAGCCACGGGCTCGATCCCTGGTCCTGGGGGTCCCACACACCACAGCTGCTGAGCCTGGGCTCCAGAGCCCGCGCCGCGACCAGAGGCTACTGCAGTGAGAGGCCGGGGTTACACTCGAGAGGGGCCTCTGCACCTAGGGGAAGCCCGCAGCAATGAAGGCCCGGCACGGCCACAGGTAAAAGGATTCAAAAGAGAAGCATCTGTACACAAAGATACACTATACAGATGATACATCCTAGTCCCGAGATACGCCACACCCACCCACAAGGTCCACGCTACATGCACAACAGTCCTCTCGCGTACACTCATGGCTCTCTATGGCCACAAGCGTGAGCACACCCCCCAAGCGTGAGCACACACGCATACGCGCTGACAGGCCTTTAGCATTTCCATCTCTCTCCACTTTGGAGAGGACCCCTCCCTCTGAGACCCGGCTCTGGGCCGCCCCTCAGGACTGTCTGGGCGTGCAGGCGGTAGGGGTAGGGAGCTGGGTCCCGGGCTGCAGAGGGGCAGAGGGGCGGGGTGGGCAGCACGGAGACCTCCAGCAGCTGGATCTGCCTCTGGGCCTCGGCCAGCTCTAGCTCTGCCCCCGTGAGCGTGCGGTCCAGGCGGCCCTTCTCCACGTTCAGACGCACTGTGTCCTCGTGACTGCGGAGCTTCTCCCTTTCCACCTGGGTGGGGAGGGCAGGGGGCATCAGGGTGCCCGGGGAAGGAGGGAGGTCCCGGGGGGCTCAGGGAGGGGTGCTGAGCTAGCGGGGCCCAGCGGGCACACAAGCAGGGCTTGGACCCGGGGGCAGCCCAGGGAGGCCCGAGGGGCACAGCCCACCTGGCCCAGTGTGCTCCTGAGGGCTGCCCGCTCCTTCTCCAGCCGCAGGGCGGAGCGCTCCGCATCCCGCTTCTCAGCCTCCAGCCGGGCCAGGGTGCGCCGCAGGCTCCCCAGGCACTCCTGCAGCTGCCGCCGCTCGTCCTGCGCCTTCTGGGCCGCGTGAAGGGCCGCGGCCTCAGCCTCCTGCCGCTGCCGCAGCGCCTGCAGCAGAAGCCAGCGAGCCCCTGACCCCCAGGCCTCAGGGTGGGCACCGGAGCCCCACCACACTGGGGGTGATGAGGCCAGCTACCCGGCCCACGCGAGAGACGTGGCTATTAGGAGGCCCGCGGCAGGGAACAGTCCTGGGGCCTCAGTCCTGCACCTGAGTAAGGGGGACACGACGAAGGAGCCGCGCTGCCTTCCGGAGGCTGGGTCCGGCCTTGGGAGGAGGTGGAGGCGAGCAGGGCGCCCCTGGCCCTCACCTCCTGCAGCTGCTGCCGCCGCCCCTCGGCCTCCGCCCGCTGCAGCTCCAGATCTGCCAGCTCGCCCCGCAAGGTCTGCAGCTGCTCACCCAGGGAGCTGCTCTGCTTCCGCGCCTCGGATGACGCCTGCCGCGCAGCCTCCAGCCGCTCCTGGGGGAAAAGGCGGACAGGGCCAGGCTGCCCGGGGACCCTGGGCAAAGGGCTCCCCTCTGCCCAGTACCTCCAGACCAGGCTCACAGCCTGTAACGCAGCAGTCCTCTCACCTGCACGGTAAGCCAGAGCACAGGCCTGGCCACGGCCCCTCACGAGGCGGGAAGCCCCCACACCCCAGCCCTGCTCCCGTGGGCCTGCCCTGGGGCTCTGCACCCCGTCCTGGCCGTCGTGACCCCCCACAGCCTCCTCTCACTGGCCAATCCACGTACTGGGCCGCACCCCCCACAAGGGATGCGCCCATGGACGGCTCCCAGGGGCCAGCTCTCCACGGCCCCCCCCACAGCTGGGCCCTGGGATCCCCCATACTTGGAGCACTTGGCGGTCATGTTCACAGGCAGTCAGGGCCTTCTGCAGCTGCACGTTCTTGTCCTGGGTGCTGGTGAGGCTGGCGCTGCTCCGGGTCAGGGCCTCTGTCAGGCCCTGCACCTTGTCCCGCAGGAGGCCCTCACTCTCTTCCACCTTGGCCAGGGCCCCGCTCAGCCGCTCCACCGTCAGTTGCAGAGTGCCCGCCTTCATCTCGCCGTCCGCCACCTGGGGGAGGACGGCCTGAACAGTCCAGGTGTGCCCAGGCCAAGCCTGCCACCTCTCTCCAGGCCTTTGTCACAGACACGCCTTGTTCCCAGGCACCCCCACGGGCTCTGCCAACGACTGCTTGGCCCGAGAAGCACTGCCAGTTAAGTACCCTCTTTCAGGTGCCATCAACCCAGCTGCCCCAGACCCCGTGGTCTCCCCACCGCTATGGAGGAGAAAGGGTACCACCCTGACAGTTTTTGTGTTCTTGGCTTAGGCGGGTGATGGTGTAGGGCTAGCAGAGCTACTGAACATTCCAGTTAAGAGCCGAGCTTCCTGGCAGCCAAGGCAAAAAAAGGAAAACTAAGCACTTCCCTGGTCCAGAGGCTAAGACTCCACACTCCCAATGCAGGGGACCTGGGACTGATCCCTGGTCAGGGAACTAGATCCCACCTGCTATGACTAAGACTTAGCATGCCACAACTAAAGATCCCACATGCTTCAACTAAGCCAGTGCAGCCAAAATAAATAAATACTTAAAGAAAAAAAGAAAATGAGTGAAGTCTCTGTCTCTCCATACACCTCCTTTCAGTGCAGACTCCATCATCAAACAGTCCTACATTCTCATTTTTGCCCTGCCTCTGCTTAGCTCCATGATCTCAGGCAAAGATACCAGGTCTGTGAGCCTCCACCTGTCCATCCATGAAACGGGGTGATGACGATGCACAGGCTGCCTCGGGGCTGCTGGGGTCCCCACGATGCCCCCGGCGCGGGGCGGGGGGCGGGCCCACCTGCCTCTGCAGCGAGTCCGCCCGCTCCTGCAGGGCCTGCGTCTGCACCTCCCGCTCGCTCAGGCCCAGGCGGCTGCGCTGCAGCTCCCCCTCGAGCGCGCGCCGCTGCAGCTCCAGCTTCACGCTGCGGCTCTCTGATGCATCCAGCACCTCCTTCAGACGCCGCTTGTCGCTCTCCAGCTTCGCCTCGTTGGCCTTCATCTTGCTGAGCTTCTCCTGGGGGTGGGGGAGGGTGAGGGCAGACCTTACCCGTGCTCCCCACATCCCTCAGGGCCCGTGGAGAAAGTGAGGGTCGGCCTGGAAGGGGCCGGTCCAACCACTTGCCGTGGGATCAGGGGTCAGCCTGACTCTCCTGGGGCTTCAGTGCCTCCCCCGTTCGCGGGATCACTTGGGGACCCCAGGGCGCTTTCCAGCTCCACCCGAGTCTCACGGGCCGTGTGGTCCAGGCTCAGCCTCCCTCCCTGCACATCCAGGGAGCCCACAACCTGGGTGCTCACAGAGCACTGGGGGGTGGGGGGTGTAAAAGTGCAGACTCCAGGGCCTCCCTGCTCCACACCATGGCTCTCTAGAGAGCGGCCCAGAGCTGCCCGGTGGGCAGGGGCCCAGGGTCCCCCTGGGTTGTAGGGGATGGTGATCCTCCCCACCCTAGGCAGGGTGAGCTGTTGAAGGGACCTGGGGATTGGGGACAGTGTAGGAAGACAGACCAGAGTCCCTTTCCTGTCGCCATTCCAGAGCCGGGCAGGTCACGGGGGTGCTCTGACTGCAGCCCCCCAGGCCCGGCCCCCTCTCCACGGGCTCGAGCCCCAGCCCTGCCATGTCTGGGCCCCACCGCCCTGCGCTGGCTCCCTCCCAGCTTTGTTCCTGGCCGCCTCCCGCGCCCCTGCGGCTAGGCCCACGGCCAGAGCTGGAGCCGCAGACACAACAAGCCAGCTCAAGCTCGGCATGCAGCCAGAGGCGGGGGGGGCGGGCTGCGGGGGCAGGCAGGAGGGCTGGGGGAGGGTACGGGGGAATCTGTGCCTGTAAGAAGGGCTCAAGCCTCCAGCAGCCTGACCGTCGGCACCAGGACCTGTGTGTCCTGCCCCAGACACACACACACACACACATGAATACATAGACATCCCCAAACACACATAAACCCCCAGAACAGCCCTGGCGCGACTACAGAGGCAAAGGAAACAGAGGTCCTGTGAGCACCATCTGCGTGTTCACCGTGTACACGCACAGTCTCTACGAGAGAATTACTACTCTCCCCCTTTCCTAGATGAGAAAAATGAAAATCACATGGTGAGGCAAGAACTTGAACCTATGTCTGTCAGCTGTAAATGCCCAGACTCTTTCTTCTACAGACTAATGACTTCAGTATGAAACCAGACAACAAAATCTGCACGTGCTTTTGGAGAAAGTCACAAGCTGATCACTGCAATGGGTGCTGAGAGACCCACACAGACAGAACAGACATACATAGGAGCGCACACAGATACCCATGCGCAGGAGCACTCACAGACACCCATACATGGGATCCCTCACAAACACGCACGCATGGGAGCACTCACAGACACCCACACAGGCACATCCATGCACGGGAGCACTCACAGACATCCACACACCGGCGCACTCACAGACACCCATGCATGGGAGCACTCACAGACCTCCACTCACAGATGGGAGCACTCACAGACATCCATGCAGGCACACACATCCACGCACGGGAGCACTCACAGACATCCACACACAGGCACACTCACAGACTTCCATGCACGGGAGCACTCACAGACACATACACATGGGAGTGCTCACAGACACCCATACACGGGAGCACTCTCAGACACCCACACAAGGGAGCACTCACACCCACGCACAGGAGCACTCAGACACCCATGCACGGAAGCACTCACAGACCTCCACTCACGGATGGGAGCACTCACAGATACCCACACAGGCACACACATCCCCGCACGGGAGCACTCAGAGACATCCACACACAGGCGCACTCACAGACTTCCATGCACAGGAGTACTCACAGACACATACACATGGGAGTGCTCACAAACACCCACACACAGGAGCACTCACACCCACGCACAGGAGCACTCAGACACCCATGCATGGGAGGGCTCACACACATCCATGCACGGGAGCGCTCGCAGACACCCACGCAGGCACACCCAAGCCCCCCCCCCCCCCCCCCCCCCCCCGCGCCTACCTGGCTGGCCTGGAGCTCGCTCTCTGTGGCGTGCAGGCTCCTCTCCAGGGCAGCCACGCGGTCCAGCACCGCCCGGCGCTCCCGCTCAGCACGCCGCGCGTTCTCTTCCTGCTGCACCAGCTCGGCCTGCGCCCCGCTCAGCCGCCCATCCACGCTGCGGCGGGCTGTGGCCCCACCCAGCCCGTCAGGCTCGGCCGAGACCTGAGCCATCCGAGCCCTGGGGGGTGTGGGTCTGGACGTGAGGCACCTCCCTCCCCCCGGAGGAGACTGTCTCCTGCCTCCATGTGAAGAGCGTGAGACCGAGGCAAGGACACCGGGGTAGACCCACCTTCCTCGCTCTCGACCACGGCCTTCTCCAGCTGCCTGGCCCGCGAGGCCGCGCCGTCCCGTGAGGCCTCCGTCTCAGCCAGCTGCTGCCTCAGGGCGCTCGTCTGGACACGAAGATCATCCTGCGGCCCGGGTCAGGCAGGGAGGAGACCCGGCTCTGACTGGCAGCCCCGCGCGGGGCCCTGGCCGTGGCTCTCTCCGCAGCTCCTCACCCCCACCCGCCCTCGCTGGTCCGCGGCTACCCCCTCACCCCTCGCCCGCTCTCTCTGGTCCGCGGCTCCCCCCGCGGCCCCTCGCCCCTCGCCCGCTCTCTCTGGTCCGCGGCTCCCCCCGCGGCCCCCCCCGCGGCCCCTCACCCCTCACCGGCTCTCTCTGGTCCGCGGCTCCCCCCGCGGCCCCTTGCCCCTCACCCGCTCTCGCTGGGTGTCCCGCAGCTCCTGCACGAACTCCTGCAGGGCGCCACGCACCGCTTCCGGGTCCAGGTCTGCAGGCCCAGGGGAGACGGCCGGTCCTGGGGAGGGCGGCTGGGACCCGGGGCCGTGTTCCACGGGGTCGGGGCTACTGAGCCCTTCCACGCTTCCTAGAGGAGGAGACAGGCTGGGGGACACAGGAGCCACGGGCCTCTGCACAGCCCCAGCACATCGTGCCTGCTGCGCCCCGCCGCCCCGTGAGCTCCCCATGGTACCGGCTGGGTCCACTCACCCTCTCACTTCACCTTCGATCACCACTCACAACCCTCAAAATCACGCCCCTGTCCTGGCCATCCCCTGCTGCTCGCCCTAGCATCCATCTCTCTCCTTATAACCAGGCCAGTTGATACCACCCACAGCTCCCAGGGTCCCACATTCCTCCTTACAAAGGCTCTAGGGTCTCTGTATATGCTATTATTCCCTTCTCTCCCCAAGGCTTCTCTGGCCCATTCCTTTAGGCCTCAATGTAAAGACCACTCCTCAGAGGCCTCCCTGACCCCAGCCTTGGGTTGGGGTGAGCTCCTCCCCACCTCCTGGGGGTCCAGTGTCTGCCCCCCACCCAGACCACAAGCACCATGAAGGCTCCATCCCAGGGCCCAGGCTATGGGTTCACACTGCCTCGCTTCAGTACCTCCCTATACTGACCGCTTAGGGGTTCCCTGGCGGCTCAGACGGTAAAGCATCTGCCTTACCAGTGCAGGAGCCCCACGTTCAATCCCTGGGTCAGGACGATCTCCTGGAGATGCGAATGGCAACCCGCTCCAGTATTCGTGCCTGGAGAATTCTATGGACAGAGGAGCCTGGAGGGCTACTGCCCATGGGATCGCAGAGTCGGACACAACTGAGCGACTAACACACACACTCCGAGTGCTTACAATGGGCCAGACGCTGGACCGATGCTTTCCCTACATCACCTCATTTCATCCTCACAGTAATTCCCTGAGAGGTAAGGACCAATCTCCCCCCTTCACAGGCTGCACAGGCTCAGAGCGGATTCTGTCAGTTCATTTGCTCAGTCGTGTCTGACTCTTTGCGGCCCCATGGACTGCAGCACGCCAGGCTTCCCTGTCCATCATCAACTCCCGGAGCTTGCTCAAACTCATGTCCATCGAGTCAGTGATGCCCTCCAACCATCTCATCCTCTGTCGTCCCCTTCTCTTCCTGCCTTCAATCTTTCCCAGCATCAAGGTCTTTTTCAATGAGTCAGTTCTTCTCATCAGGTGGCCAAAGTATTGGAGTTTCAGCTTCAACATCAGTCCTTCCAATGAATATTCAGGACTTATTTCCTTTAGGATGGACTGGTTGGATCTCCTTGCAGTCCAAGGGACTCTCAAGAGTCTTCTCCAACACCACAGTTCAAAAGCATCAATTCTTCGGTGCTCAGCTTTCTCTGTAGTCCAACTCTCACATCCATACATGACCACTGGAAAAACCATAGCTTTGACTAGATGGACCTTTGTCGGCAAAGTAACATCTCTGCTTTTTAATATGCTGTCTAGATTGGTCATAGTTTTTCTTCCAAGGAGCAAGCGTCTTTTAATTTCATGGCTGCAGTCACCATCTGCAGTGATTTTGGAGCCCAAAAAAATAAAGTCAGCCACCGTTTCCACTGTTTCCCCATCAATTTCCCATGAAGTGATGGGACCAGATGCCATGATCTTAGTTTTCTGAATGTTGAGTTTTAAGCCAACTTTTTCACTCTCCTCTTTGACTTTCATCAAGAGGCTCTTCAGGCCCTCTTTGCTTTCTGCCGTAATGGTGGTATCATCTGCATATCTGAGGTTACTGATATGTCTCCTGGCAACCTTGATTCCAGCTTGTGCTTCATCCAGCCCAGCATTTTGCATGATGTACTCTGAATATAAGTTAAATCAACAGGGTGACAATATACAGCCTTGCTGTACTCCTCTCCCAATATGGAACCAGTTCATTTTTCCATGTCCAGTTCTAACTGTTGTTTCTTGACCTGGATGCAGATTTCTCAGGAGGCAGGTCAGGTGGTCTGGTATTCCCATCTCTTTCAGAATTTTCCACAGTTTATTGTGATCCACACAGTCAAAGGCTTTGGCATAGTCAATAAAGCAGAAGTAGATGATTTTCTGGAACTCTCTTGCTTTTCCAATGATCCAACAGATGTTGGCAATTTGATCTCTGGTTCCTCTGCCTTTTCTAAATCCAGCTTGAACATCTGGAAGTTCTCGGTTCAAGTACTGTTGAAGCCTGGCTTGGAGAATTTTGAGCATTACCTTGCTAGCATGTGAGATGAGTGCCAATTGTGCAGCAGTTTGAGCATTCTTTGGCATTGCCTTTCTTAGGGATTGGAATGAAAACTGACCTTTTCCAGTCCTGTGTCCACTGCTGTTTTCCAAATTTGCTGGCATATTGAGTGCAGCACTTTCACAGCATCATCTTTTAGGATTTGAAAAAGGTCAACTGGAATTCCATCACCTCTACTAGCTTTGTTCGTAGTGATGCTTCCTAAGGCCCACTTCACTTTGCATTCCAGGATGTCTGGCTCTAGGTGAGTGATCACACCATCGTGGTTATCTGGGTCATTAAGATCTTTTTTCTATAGTTCTTCTGGGTATCCTTGCCACCTTTTCTTAAGTGATTTGCTTGGCCTCAAAGCTTGGAAGATCCAGGGCTGAGATTGGAATGCAGGTGCCCATATCTCCCTGCAGAAAAACAAACTCTGCTTGGGAGATGATGGGCAGTGAAGAGGAGGGAGCGGGGAGGGCAGACAGAAACAGGACGGCACCTAGAGGTCAACATGGGAACTGCAGGATGAGGAGTCCGCCTGCCCTTTGCATCCTCCAGTCTGCCTGCTGCTGCTGCTGCGGTCACTTCAGTCGTGTCCGACTCTGTGCGACCCCAGAGACGGCAGCCCACCAGGCTCCCCCGTCCCTGGGATTCTCCAGGCAAGAACACTGGAGTGGGTTGCCATTCCCTTCTCCAATGCGTGAAAGTGAAAAGTGATCTGCCTAGTGACACCCAAGCCGCCCCATAGCTTCCACAAAAACACCTGAGCCCCCACTGTTGCCTTATCTTTAACAAGTATTTTCTTATTTTTTTTTGCCACACTGCACAGTTTGCAGGATCTGGCCAGAGATCAAACCCCTGCCCGTAGAAGCACAGAGCACTAACTAGTGGACAGCCAGGGAATTCCCCCCCAAACACTTTTATTGTGACAAGATAAACACAAAACATGCCTTTCTGACCACCTTTAAGTGGCATTAACTGTATTCACACTGTTTATGTGAACATCACCATTATCTGTTTCTAAATCCTTTCCATCACCCCTATTATGCACTGCATCCCCTCAAAATCCATATGTTGGAGTCCTAACCGCCACACCTTAGAATGGGACCTTATTTGTCATGAGTTAAGATTAGGTGTCATGTCCAACTCTTTGTGACCCCATGGATTGTAGCCCACCAGGCTCTTCTGTCCATGGAATTCTCCAGGCAAGAATACTGGAGTGGGTTGCCATTCCCTTCTCCAGAGGATCTTCCAGACCCAGGAATGGAACCCGCCTCTCCCACACTGCAGGCAAATTCTTTATCGCCTGAACCACCAGGGAAGCCCCACACTGGAGGAGGGGGGACCCTAATCCAACACGATTGGTGTCCTAACAGAAGGGGACATTTGGGGGACTTCACTGGGAATCCAGTGGCTAGGACTCCATGCTCCCAATGCAGGGGGCCTGGGTTAGATCCCTGGTCAGGGAACTAGTTCCCACAGGTTGCAACTGAGAGCTCACACGCTGGAACTAAGAGCTGGCACAGCCACAAAGGGGGGGCTTGGACACACCCTCAAGGAGACCCCACGTGAAGACCGGGATATGCTGCTGCCGTCAAGAAGCTACCAGAAGCTCGGAGCCTGGAGCAAATTCTTCCCTAACTTTGCAGAGGAAGGATGGCCCTGTCAACACCCAGACCTTGGATTTCTGGTCTCCAGACCCACAAGACACAAATTTCCCTTGTTTAAGCCACTCAGCTAGGGCTGCTTTGTAGCCCTAGCAGACAAATACAACCGCAAACTCTAAAACCAGTGAGCAGTAACTCCTAATCCTCCCTTCCCCACACCTCTGGCAATCTCTAAATTCTGTCTCCATGAATGTCTGTTCTAAATATTTTCTATGGGTAGAATTATATTTGTTTTTTTTTTGGTCAAATGGCTTATGGGATCTTAGGTCCTTCACCAGGGATCGAACCCATGCCCCCTGCAGTGAAAGTGCTGAGTCTTAACTGGATCCCCAGGGAAGTCCTTGTATTTGTTCTTTTGTGACCAGCTTATTTCACTTAATATAATGCTATTAAAGTTCATCCACCTTGCAGCACAGGTCAAGATGGCCCTCTTTCTTAAGGCTGAATAAACTTCATTGTATTCAAATACTACATTATCAATTCACCTGCTCATGCACACTTTGAAATGCTGCACAATATCTATTCAAGTGCCTCTTTTCAATTCTCTTGGGTATATACCTAGGGGTGGAATTGTTGAGTCATATGGTAATTGGGCTCCAAAATCACTGCAGTGACTGCAGTCATGAAATTAAAAGATGCTTGCTCCTTGGAAGGAAAACTATCACAAACCCAGACAGAGCATTAAAAAGCAGAGGCATCACTTTGCCAACAAAGGTCTGCATAGTCAAAGCTATGTTTTTTTCCAGTAGCCATAAACAGATGTGAGAGCTGGACCATAAAGAAGGCTGAGCACTGAAAAATTAATGCTTTTGAACTGTGGTGTTGGAGAAGACTCTTGAGAGTCCCCTGGACTGAAAGAAGATCAAACCAGTCAATCCTAAAGGAAATCAACCCTGAATATTCATTGGAAGGATAGATGCTGAAGCTCTAATACTTTGGCCACCTGATGCAAAGAGCCGACTCACTGGTAAAGACTCTCATGCTGGGAAGGACTGAAGGCAAAAGGAGAAGGGGACAGCAAAGGATGAGATAGTTAGATAGCATCATGAACTCAATAGACATGAATTTGAGCAAACTCCGGGAGATAATGGAGGACAGAGTCTGGCGCGCTGAAGTCCCTGGGGTCACCAAGAGTCGGACATGACTTAGCAACTGAGCAACAACGACAACAAATAGTAATTCTGAAGTTTAGTTGCTTAAGGAACTGCCAAATTTTTTCACTGTGGCTGCACTATTTTACATTCCAACCAACAATATCCCTTGACTTTTTCCTTACCTATTTTCTAGCCCTAGGAGTCAAGGTGAGACTGGGGTTAGGCTGAGACAAGAGGAGGGCTTCCCAAAAGGCTGCCTGCACCCCTGAAGCGCAGTGCTGACTTTCCCAGCGTCAGCCCCTGGGCCTTGGGAGCAGACGGCAGTTGGGAGGATCTCTTCTGAAGTTCTGGAAGGGGGTTGGGTTGAGTGTGTATCTTTCTAGGGTAGACATAGTGGCCACAGGCCAGAACGGAGGAGTGGGCGGCTGTGATGGGAGACGGAAGAAGATGAGGAGCTGGTGGAGAGGGGGCAGGAGTCAATTATAGAGGACAGGGACACAGACCCAGAGGAGTTAAGGACGTTAAGATGCAGCACTCTCAGCCACTATGGAAAATAGTATAGAAGGTCTTCAAAAAATTAAAAATTAGAGGTGCCATATGACCCAGCAATCCCACTCCTGGGCATCTACCCAGACAAAAACATAATTCAAAAAGATGCACGCACCCCTGTGTTCTCAGCGGCACTATTCACAGTATTAAGACACGGAAGCAGCCCAAACATTCATCAAAGATGAATGGATAAAGATGCAGTACATGTATACAATGAGCTACTACCCGGTCATGGAAGAGAATAAAACACCACCATTGGGAGCAGCATGGATGTACCTAGAGATTATCACACTAAGTGAAGCAAGTCAGAAAGAGAAAGACAAATACCGTATGATTTCACTTACATGTGGAATCTAAAATATGGCACAGGGACGTCCCTGACGGTCCAGTAGCTAAGACTCCACACTCCCAATACAGGGAGCCAGGGTTCAATCCCTGCTCAGGGAACTCTCCCAGCTAACTTAACATCCAGCACGCCAAAAACAAAGAAGGACGGTCCTGCGTGCCACAGCTAAGCCTGAGTACAGCCATGTGAGTAAATATTTTTTAAAATATATGGCACAAATAAACTCTTATGAAACAGAAACAGGGTCACAAAAATGAATAACAAACCTGTGGAAGCCAAGGGGGAGACAGTTAGGACAGTGATGACCTGGGAGTTTGGCATTATCAGATACGAGCTATTTTATATAGAATAAATAAATAGGAACTATACTCAATATTCTGTAATAAACCATAACAAAAAAGAATATTTTAAAATATACATACATACATAAAGTGAAGTGGAAGTCTCTCAGTTGTGTCTGACTCTTTGCGACCCCATGGACTTACACAGTCCACGGAGTTCTCCAGGCCAGAATACTGACGTGGGAGCCTTTCCCTTCTCCAGGGGATCTTCCCGACCCGGGGATGGAACCCGGGTCTCCTGCACTACACATGGATGATTTACCAGCTGAGCCACCAGGCGAGCCGAAGAATACTGGAGTGGGAGCCCTTCCCTTCTCCAGCGGATCTTCCCGACCCAGGAATTGAGCCGGTACCTCTCGCACTGCAGGCGGATTCTTTACCAATTGAGCTATCGGGGAAGCCCACTTACATCCATATAAGTGAATCACATCACTCTACATCCAAGATGACATTGCAAATCAACTATATAGTTCAATTAAAAAAAAAAAAAATGCACCTTCAGCTTCCTTTAAAAAGAAGCAATCAATCCACCTGTGCCCGGTTGCCTCCGTGAGGGGGCGGGGCTGAGATGCGCTCAGGGAAGGAGGCCCGGCTAAGGGGCCTGAAGGTGATTTGGACCTCAGGTGGGCGGGCTCAGCGAGGCCATCAGAACCAGCTGCAGGGCAGGGTCATCAGAGGAGGTGCAGCCCAGCCCAGGGTGCCTCGTGGCAGGACAGAGCTAGGCCTGGAGGCGGACGAAGGGCGGAGACCCCGCAAGGCCCGCCTGCCGACCCCCACCTCCGTTCTCACCTCCCGCAGGCGCGCCCCGGGCGGGGGAGCCAGCCACCGGCCCCCCGAGCCCCAGGCCCCGGCGCAGGGCCGAGCGCAGGCCGGCAAGCTGGGCCTCTGCCGCACGCCGCTGGGCCTCCACACGGGCCCGCTCGGCCTCCAGGCCCTGAGCCCGGCCCTCGGCTGCGCTGAGTCGCAGACCCAGGTCCGCGGCCTCAGCCCGGGCGGCCTCCAGCTTGAGTCCCAGGCTGCGGGCATGGTCCAGCTGCTGCTTCCGGGTGCCGCGCGCCTCCTCCAGAGAGCCCAGCAGGTCTCGCTCCCGGGCCCGGAACTCGCCTTCTTGCTCCTGCAGCTTCCGCTGGGCCCCCTGGAGCTGGAGTGGGGACAAGACCGGGGAGTAGGGGTCAGCAAGGCCACCCCTCAACTGACACCCAGCCTCCCAGGTCCGGCCTGGAGCCCACGGGCCCAAAAGTAGGGTACGCAGCACCTGTGGTCTCCACCCAAGCCGGAGATGCCTGAACGTCGTGGGTATATGGAAGGAAACGGTTAGCGTTTGTTTTCTCTCTTCCTTCTCTGTATGTGCCTTGCAGTGTACACCGTTTACTAGTAATAAACTAGCAGCTAAGGTCTACGCAGATAGGACTTACTAGTGCCAGGCACTAAGTACTCCCCCCCCCCACCTAGAAAATCAAGTCTAATTACCACTATGAATCATCTCCATTTTACAGATGAGGAAACTGAGACACAGGGCAGTTATGTACCTTGCTCAAAGCCACAGTGCTAGAAAACCGAGAGCTAGGATTCAAAGTCAGCCACCCTGGCTCCGGAGCCTTTTCTCTTAACCGCTAGACCAGTGCCTCTCAGTGCACGGAATTTACCAACACATCACACAATGACAGGAGGTGCTGAAAAAACTCTCCACCAGCCATGTGCATGAGGACACACACGACACATGCCTCTGGGTCAGAGAATGAGTCAACCTCTCACTCACTGCCCTTACTTTCACTGAAACACCTCCTGGATGCCAAGACCTGCGCCAGGGCCTGGTGTACACCCCCGGCTGTGCCAGCCCCTATCCTGTAATTGCTCTGAAGCACAGAGAGGTTGAGTGACTTAATCAAGGTCACACAGTAGACTCGGTGCCAGAAAAGAGTGGAAAGAGTGTCGGCTTTGGAGTCAGACAGACCTGGGTGGCTCTGTGACCTTGGGTAAGTTCCCTTGACCTCTCTGAGCCTCGGTATCTGGTTCTCTCTAAACTGGGGCTAATTGTACCTACCTCATGAGGCTGCTGGGAGAATCAAACAAGTTTCTGTCTACAAAGCTCTCCCCACCCCTGCTACCCAATTCTTGCAGTTATTATTCTTATTATTATACTTGGGGAAGAATCCCAAGGAGTGGGGATCAGGGACCAGTCCTAAAGCGTGATCTCTCAGAATGACTCCAGCAGGGACTTCCCTGGTGGTCCAGTATTAAGACTCTGTTTCCACTGTAGGGGGCATGGTTCAATCCCTGGTGGAGGAACTAAGATCCCACATGCTAAGCAGTGTGGGCAAAAAAAAGATTCCACTATCGGAGTCCGCCGCTCCTTCTGACTGCCCCGAGGGTCCTCCCGTCCAGGCCGCCTGCCCACCGCCTGGTTACCTCCTGCCGCAGGGCCTCCAGGCTGGCCTCACCCCGCAGCAACTTCTGCCGCAGACCCAGGGCCTCCCGTCTGCCCTCCTTCTCTGCCCGCTCGCCCAGCGCCAGGCGGCCCTGCAGCTCCAGCAGCTCTCGGCCCAGTCTGGCGTTCTCATTGTCCAGCATCTTCATCTGGGAGAAAGAATGGGCACAGGCAGGACGGAGGACCCTTCTCAGCACCCGCGCTCCCTTCGAGCCCAGGGTGCCCGTGAGGGCCACAAGCTCCAGCGGCAGTCCTCCAGCTCTGCCCCGGTACCTGCCCGGCCCAAACCTGGCAGAGGGGACTCGGGACCCCCTGCTCTGGAGACCACGGCCGCGCGTGCTCAGTGTCGGACCCTCTGCAGCCCTGTGGACTGCAGCCCACCAGGCTCCTCTGTCCATGGGATTCTCTGGGCGAGAACACTGGAGCGGGCTGCCATTTTCTCCTCCAGTGGATCTTCCCCACCCAGGATGGAACCCACATCTCTCACACCTCTTGCATTGGCAGGCGGATTCTTTAGCACTGAGTCACCTAGGGAGCCTAGGGATACATACACTGAACACAACCCTAATCCACTGGAAGCCCATGCCTGATAACTGCAGCCAGGCCAGGCACCTGGGCACCAGTGAGCTCAGCATACCACCTAATCACAGCTACCTACCACGGAGAGTGGGGGTAGGGAGTGCTGAGCCCCTCGGAGTTCTGCAGGGCAGGGACTCTAGGTCATCTTTCACCTCCACAATGATGCCTAACTTTTATGGAGCATCTACCACAAGTCCAGCCCTGTTCTAAGTACTTTGGTCATGTGAACTCATTAATACAGGATAGGTACTAACATTATCCCTCTTTAAAGACAAGAAAATGAAAACTCAGAGAGGTGAAGTGACTTGCCCAAAGTCACACAGCCCACAAGCAGCACACTGGGATATGATCTCAGACAAGTAGAATCAAACGGATGTTTCTAGCCCCCTATTTCCCCAGGAGCAGGTGGGGATGAGGCCTACATACCCTGAAGCACTGTAGCAGGGAACTTGAAAACGTGCTATGGCACACAAAACCCCAGCAACAGCCTGGCACACAGATGTGAGTTCCCTTCAGAGATTCGTGTTTTCCCAGGACTTCAGCCTAACAGGAGGGGGCCTGGGTAGAGGGGCGCATTGGTGGAAGGTGGGCGGGATCTGTTATTCAGGCTGTAGTATCTCTGGGGGAGGCAGAGCCTGGGTGCCAAAGAGGGCTGTTTCCTGTCCTGCTGGCCAGTGCCCAGCATACAGCGGGCACTTGTTAAGTGCTTGCTGCTGTTGGTGGCCTTGGAGGTCATCTAGGTCAGTGCTCTGCAAGCTGCAGACCAAGATTCCACACGCCAAATTCCACTAGTCACCTGTTTCTGTAACGGTTTGAGCTAGAGATGGTCTGTATGTTTTTAAGTAGTTAAAAATGACTCATTTTTATATGGTTGAAAGAAAAGCAAAAGAAAAATATTTCTGACACATGAAAAGTATATAAAATTAAAATTTAAATGTCCACAGGCAAAGTTTTAATGGAACACACTCCACTCATGTAGGTACCATCCAGGCCAGCCTTCTCCCTGTGATGGCAGAGTAGAGTAGTCGTGACAGAGACAGGCCCAGGAACCTGGAGATATTTACTATTGGGCGCTTTACAAGAAAGGGTTTGCCAGCTCCTGACCTAGTTCATGGGATCTGCACCTCCGGTTGTTCACAGATCCCTTTGAGAACTGGCTAGGAGCCCGGGACCCAATCTTTGGAGATATGTGAACAAATGTGTACACAAACGTACACACACACACACACACACGCACACAGTTTCAGGGTTTGAGGACTCCTCGAAGACCATCCATTAATGCCAAGGACAGGTAACAGGCCTTGTTACAGTTCAAGCCCTTGGTTTTAAATACACGAGGGCCTCGGCTCCAGGAAGGGGGTGCAGTGGACTCGGGGCGCACAGCACGTGCCAGCAGGGGGACGGGGGGAGGGGAGTACCTGCCGCCGGAGCTCCTGCAGCTCCCGCCGCGCCTCCAGCCGCGAGCGCTCCACCTCCTGCAGCCCGGCCCGCAGCTCCCCGGCCTCCTTGCCCACAGCCACCCGGGCCTCCTCCAAGAGCACCAGCTTCTGCTCCTTGTCCTCGTTGGCAAGCTTCAGGCTGGAGGGGGCAGAGGGCAGAGGTGGCCTGAGGTCCTGGGGAGGGCACCCTGAGTGACCCCATATAGCAGCCCTTCTGCCTGGTTTCTGAAGGGGCTCTGGGAGCCTCCTGCCTACAGGTGCCCAGTGCCGCCTGCCACACGGTCCTCCCCTGGGCCGGGCCCTCCAGGGACGGGGAGCAGGCCCTCGTCGGGGAGAGGTGGACCAACAACGCACACTGGTCTCCAGGGCGATGCCGGCAGGTGGGGCCAGGGTCTGGACGCCCGCCCACTGGCCACCACCACGTCCCTTCCTGCAGGGAAGGAAAATCACCTCAAATGAATCAAGTCTGAGCTTGGTCCGAGGACAGGGACACCCCACCTGTACGATTCCCCCAAAACCCTGGGGGTGGAGTTAGTCCCAGGGATGAGGTTGAGGACGCAGCCGCGGCCCACCTGACCCGCTCGCTCTCCGCTGCCTTCAGGGCCGCGCGCAGCTCCTCGTTGGAGCGCCGCAGGGCCTCACGCTCCCTGGCGCCCTCACTCAGGCTGCGCCGCAGCTCACTCGCCTCCTGGCGCTGGGCCTCGCGGCCGTCCTGGCCCTCCCGCACCTTTCGCTGTGCCTCCAGCAACTCCCGCCGCAGCCCGCCGCGTGCCTCCTCCAGCAGGCGCAGCTGGGTCCGGAGCTCTTCTGCCTGTGAGGACAGCGGGTGTCCACAGCTGGGGGCTAGGCCCCCATGGGCTGGGTGGGAGCCCGCCCATCCCTGTTTCCCTGGGCACAGGGCGCCGGCCCCATCCCTCTGCTGCAATTGGGCCTGCAGGTGAGCAGGTTATGATCTGGGGCAAAGCATGCTGGAGTCAAGGGTGCTCTGGCCTGAAAGAATCATCAATCGGGGCTTCCCTGGTGGCTCAGATGGTGAAGAGTCTGCCTGCAATGCGGGAGACCCGGGTTTGATCCCTGTGTCAGGAAGAGCCCCTGGAAAGCACAACGGCTACCCACTCCAGTATTCTTGCCTGGAGAATTCCATGGACAGAGGAGCCTGGTGGTCTATAGTCCCTGGGGCTGTAAAGTCAGACACAACTGAGCAACTAATACTACTACTACCTAATCATCAATCAAGAGTGCCCTGCGGGACCTCTGTGGTGGTCCAGTGGCTAAGACTCCCCACTTCCCCTGCAGAGGGCACGGGTGTGATCCCCGGTTGGAGAAGTTGCCACATCATTCAACACAGCCCCCCAAAAAGATCAACCATCCTATAGATCAACCTTAACACGTTATTGACCAAAGATGTATTAATACAACTTTTGTTACCTGAATAAATTGACCAAAGACGTTTCAATATTCACTTACAAATTGCTGGCCACAGGCATTAGTTTCTGCAAAAATCCCTGGTCAATAATGAGTTAAGAAGGCGGGGACCCCACCAACCTTTCTGAGAGAGCTCAAGCTCCACATATACACAGCAGGCTGTTAATAAATGTTTGCTGCTTCCCGGTCTGCCTTTGTTCCCTTACTCTCAAGGGCACCTTCTGGGGCCCTCAGCGGCCTCATTTGTGCTGCGGCGGAGGGGTGAGCAGACGGGCGGGAGGCTCACCTCGCGCAGGGAGGACTCCCGCTGGCGGCCCAGGTCCCCGGCCTGCTCCCGCAGCCTCTTCACCTCCTGGGCGTGGGCCGCGGAGGCCTCCTCCAGCTGGGCCCGCAGGTCCCGCAGCTCGGACGTCAGAGCATTCACGGTGCTCTAGGACCGACGGCTCCTCAGACTTGGCGCTGTGGTGTCCGCCCCGGCCCTGCCTCCGCCAGCCCGCCCCTGACTGCAGCTGGGGTCCACTGTCGGCTCCCAGGGCAGCCCCGCACACCGGCCCGTCAGGCCGTCTGTGATCTCCTGACACCCGGCAGGTACTCTGCACGCAGCTCATCCCCCTCAGACTAGGGGTTCACAGGGCCCAGCTGTGCCCTTTCCCTCCAGTGGGGACCCCCAAGGAAGGGTGACGCCTCCCGCACAGCCTGGAAGCTGCCACAGGGCACAGTCACGCCTCCAAGCCCCGGACCCACCCCGCCGGGGGCCACACCTCCGCTCCACCCCAGCCCCGACCTCCGCCAATACCCCGCCCCCCTCCCCGGGCCCCGCCTCCTTGCCCTGCCCCCACCTCGCCCGGTCCTCTGCCCACCCCCGGGCCACGCCCCCACCCCGCACCCCCCTCCCCCGCCTGGCCCCCGGCCTACCCGGCCCTGTTCCTGGCGGCTCTGGGCGTCCCGCTTCTGTCGCTCCATCTCCAGGGAGACGGCAGCGAGGCTGTGCTGCGTCCCCATCAGCTTCTCGGACAACGCCGTCTTCTCGGACTCCTTCAGGGACAGGGCCTGGGGAGAGGCGGGAGCAAAGGGCTCAGGGCCCTGGGAGGTCCTGCGCGGATGCTCGGGCCTTCCCCCACCCTGCCCTGGGAACGGTTCCCCGGGGGGCGTGGGGCCTGACCGGGCCACCGCAGGTGGAGCCAGGGCCACGGCGCAGCCCCAGGAAAGAGCTGACAGCACTAACAACCTGTACACGGACACAACTTGGAGATCGCACATCCTGAAGGGCCTTTCATTAGTCCCATTTTACAGATGAGGCTACTGAGGCTCAAAGACGTAAAGTGACCTGCCCCGGGTGACACGGCGGGTGTGAAGAGATGGATGCAGCCTGCCCTGTCTCCATTACGTTACAGGAAGGTCAGGAGTTAGTTCTTTCTGAGGAGGGTCAGCTGCCGCACACAGGCTCTGTGGGGACTGCTTGGAGGCGGTCACAGGGATGCCATGCCTGGCCCAGGGTGGAGGAGGGGTGGGCGCAGGGGGTCAGGTTTTCAGGAACACTCATGGTGTCAAGACTGCGGTGGCCACTCGGTAAGCTCCCGCCGTGTGCCAGACCTGCCCGCTGGACATGGGGGTCTCGGTGATGCCTCACAAACACCCCTTGAGTTCCCACTGTGTGGTGAGGAAACCGAGGCCTGGGAAAGGACTCCTGGCCGCAAGCCTGGGCGGCAAGTGGGTCCAGCCCCCAGGGGGCGGCCGCCGGAGCCCACGCACCTGCTGCTTCTCAGTCTCGGCCAAGAGCAGGCCCTCGTCGCGCTCCTGCTGCAGGGCGGCCATCTCCTCACTCAGCTCTTCCTTCTCGGCCTCCAGCCGGGCCAGCAGCTCCTCCCGCTCCCGCTGCAGCTGACCCTGCAGGCGAGCCCGCTCCGCGCCCAGCTCCTGCCACGCCGCCTCCTGAGGGCCGGACCCAGGTGTGCGTGAGCCACGCGGCCTGGCGGGCAGCCGCTCTCCACGCCCGGGGGGCGGCCAGGCCGCGGGGCGGGTGGGGTGGCTGAGAGGAAGGGCTGTGCCGGGGACATGCCGGGCTGTGCAAGCCCCAAGGAGCAGTGGCTAGCGGGCTGGGAGGATGGGGGCTGAGTGGAGCAGGGGCAGAGAATGTTTCCTAAAGGAAATGAGCAGCAGTCAGTCACGTAGAGAAAAAAGAAAAAGGATCCTGGGCCAGAGTACAGCCCCAGAGACAGCTCGGAGGAAGGAGGAAGACGAACAGGGAAACCGTGATATTTACGGTCCCTGGAGCTTGAATTACAAGGTGGACAGGGAGAAGGCCAGGGCCAGAGCCACAGGCAGCAGTCAGGCCAGACCACACCAGACCAGTGGGCGTTAGGGAGGAGTGATCTGATTCCTAGGGACAGCAGAGGTCTCAAGCCAGGGTGATAAGGGGCAATCTGAATTTTAGAACACTGGGTTGTTGTGGGCTTCCCTGGTGGCGCTAGTAGTAAAGAACCAATGTGCCAATGCAGGAGATGTAAGAGACTCGGGTTCGATCCTTGGGTCAGGAAGATTCCCTGGAGGAGGGCATGGCAACCCACCCTAGTCTTCTTGCCTGGAGAATCCATGGACAGAGGAGCCTGGCAGGATATAGTCCATGGGGTTGCAAAGAATCGGACACAACTGAAGTGGTTTAGCACGGACACACGCAGAGTGTGGAAGAAGGCCTGGGGCTAGGGGTCTGGGCCAGTTGTGAGGACTGAGGAGGCCTGGGTCTGAGAGCTGCAGATCTGCTGACATTAAGAGGCTGAGTCTGGGGGTGCAGGGGGAGGGAGGGTGGGCATGGAGTCTGGCCACCAGGACTGGGTGGGTGAGACCCACAGGCAGAGCCCCCCCCGGGGCCTGAGGGGGACGCCTGGCCCCGCACTCGTCCTAACAGCTGTGAAGACTGCCTGCCTAAAACGCGGTGCCACCCCTGCTGGGAAGGGGGGCTCCATCCACCCAAATCCAAGAAGATGGGGTGCATGGGCCGCTGGTGGAGGGGGCCACAGCCTGAACCCTCTGTTAGAGGCAGCCCAGTCCAAGACGGGTGACACAGGGCCCTGCCCAGAGGCCCGCCTGGGAGTGTTTCAGCACAGTGACCACAACAGCACCCATAAAGCACCTGCTCTGTGTGAAGCCCTTCATGTAGTTCAGCTGGCCAAAAAGTTCGTTCAGGTGTGCCACACCAGCCCGAGCAAGTTTTTTGGCCAGCCTCAGACTATCACCATCCCCCATGGTTACGATGAGGATGTGAAGGCAGAGACCTTTGGTAACAGAAGCAGCAGGTGGCCAAGATCAGGTCTAAGCCTGGGCAATACAGCTCCAGAGCCAGTGTTCTTAGATACTTCTGTTCTGTTCTTTCAGTGACCTGGGCCCTCACTTTCCTATGTACTCTGGTCCCCAGAATTTACTTTCAAATGCAAATAGCACTTCTTCGCAAATTAAAGTGCTTTCCTGCTATACATTAGATCAGCATTTTCCAAACATGTCTGTGGACCTCCTGCCTTGGATCACCAGGGCTAGAACAGATTGGGGCCTGGGAATCTGCATGGTTGATAAGAAGGGGCCCCTGATGGATCCTCCCAGCTGCCCCCAGGGCTTCTGAAACACAGTTGAAGTTCCATTTCACAGATTTGGAGACTGAGGCAGAGTGAGAAGGCTGACTTGCCTGAGGTCACAGAGGAGCTAAAGCCAGTGGTTCAGAGCCACCCCTCCCCACCCAGCCCGCCCCAGCCCGCCCCAAGCCAGCGGCCCGAACCTTCTCTCGCTGGAGTCGCTGTAGGTCCTCCTCGTGGGCTGCCCGCTGCTCCCGCAGAGAGGCCTGGGCCTCCCGCTCAGCCTGCAGCAGCTTCTGGGCCGTCAGTTCCTTGTCCAGAGCAGCCTTCTCCTCTGTGGCTGCCATCTGCTGCCGCAGGCCCGCCAGCTCCCCTGTACAGGAGAGATGGGATGGAGTCAGGTTTGGAGGGGAACTCCCCAGTGGGCCAGCAGACTCGGGCCAGGGGAGCCACGGGGGCAAAGTTCCAGAGGGGAAAGCGTCCCTCTGGTATCAAGGCTGAGTTCCCTTAGAGAACCTCCTTGCCCTCTCTAGGCCGCAGTTTCCCCGTCGGCTGCTGCATGGGCCCAGTGGCCATGCTGACCTGGAATGGCATCAAAACGGGGAGGACACAAACATACGCAACCCCCGTCACCGAGTGCTTACTCTGGCAGGCACCTGGCGGGCACATCACAGCTTCACATCACAACTAGGCGGCTTACCCCCGACTCCCAGATGAGGATAGGGAGGCTCAGAGGAGACAGGTGACCTCCCAAGGCAGCGCAGCTTTCCGTAAGACGCCACCTTTAATGACTGACTGCCATACTATCCTTGGGGGACTATCAGCACTAATGAAAATGACCGTGATGAGGGTGCACCCCACTCTGGACAATCTAAAAACCATCTTGGGGGCTGGAGGTCCGCCAGGGTCTGTCGGCATTTCCCTTCTTGAGGTGCTCAGTAAGTGTTTGTTGAGCGAGAAAAAACCCCGAGTTCAGAGACTGGGGGCAGTGAAAGTCATCGTGAAAGCAGCCGACGGCGGCTCCACAGAGAGTTCAGGGCTCCCTGAGGGTCCTGGTGACGATAAACAGCAGGCGTCATGCCGAGGCCACGCTTCCCTCACCTCGTCTTGGTGAAGTCTCATGAGGTGGGGCTCCTCATTCCTAACTGTCAGATGAGGAGCCCGCAGCCCAGAGAGAGGAGGGGCTGGGAGCCAGGTCAGCCGAAGCCAAGGAACCCAACTTCAGGAGAGCCCAGAACTCCACGGGATACAGTCTGGGTTAGAGCCTGCTGTTGCCCGTCCCTTGCCCCAGGCCTGCCTACCGGTCAGGGCCTCCTTGGCCAGCAGCAGGGCCCGCCCGTCTGCCTCCAGCTGCTCCCGCCGGGACTCGAGCTGCGCCAGCTGCCTCTGCACCTCAAACAGGCTGCTCTCCAGGGCTTCCTTCTCCAAGCTGCAGCACACGCAATACCTGAGGCCTGAGCCCCCTGGGCCCCAGCAGATTCCAGGGCGTGGCCAGGCAGGGCCAGGTGCCAGCCTACCTGCCCAGCCAGGTCCACGCTCCCCGGGGAAGCCTGAGCCCTGGCTCCTAAGTAACTGCCCCTGTGAGCCAATTCGTGGGTGGGGCTGGTCAGCGGGCAACCCTGGCCGATCCCCCCCAGGGTGGGTACCCCCAGCGGACCGGGCAGAGCCCGAGGCCTTACCGCAGGCGTGCGGCCTCCTCCAACAGGGCCCGGCCTTCACGTTCAGCAGCCGCCAGCTGCACCGCCAGGCTGGCCCGCTCCTTGGCCAGCGCCTCCTTCTCCCGGGTCGCCTGCTCCAGCACCTCCGTCTGCCGCTGTGTCTCCTGTCGCGCCTGCTCCAGCTGCTGCTCCCGCTCACTCAGCTGCCGGGAGAGCTGGCCCCCACCAGGTGCAGTGAGCGCCACCCCTGGGGTCTCCCCTGCTCATCCTGAAGTATCCCAGCCCTGGGCCTGACCCAGCCCCAGCCTGGCAGGCAGGAGACCAGGCTCAAGCCCAGGGGGTCTACCCTGATGAGCTGTGTTTATTTGGGCAAATCACAGCCTTCTCTGGATCTGCAGTGCACACCGCATGCAAACCTGAGAGTCCTCACTCAGTTTGGGCAGTAATCAAACCCTTGCTTGTTGTACCCGCAAAATGTCCAGAGGTGAATACATAGAACAGATCAAAGGAGAGCTGCCTTGCAGGCCTCAAGAGAGGGAACTGGGACCCTGGCTCCCTGCACCTCGTGGTCTGTTTGCTAGCGACCCCTCCCAGGAAGCCAGGCCCTCTGGGACAGATACCCTAAGGTTCCTCACAGCTGTGGTTTCCCAGCACATCTAAGATTCCAGTTCTGAACTTCTCTACCAATTATTGTATCTTTACTAAATGGTGACTCATTTCTCCAAGTGTTTACATGGTGCACTCTTCAGAACAACCCTCTAGGATAAGAACTATCATCCCTGTGTTGCAGATGGGGCCACCGGGGCATGGGGGCTTTGGGGAGCTTGCCCCAGGTCCCAGCTTGCAGAGGCAGGGCTGGATTTCAGCTGGGAATCAGGCTCCAGCGCCTGTGACTTCCGGTGTCTAGAAGCCCTCCAGCGCCGCGCCCCCCCACCCACCTGGGCGAGCTGCTCCTGCAGCCGGCAGCGCTCACGGTGCAGCTCGGGGAGCTGGCGCTCCAGCGCCTCCCGCGCCTGCTCCACCGCCTGCAGGGAGCCCTCCAGGCCCTGCCGCTCCACCTCCTGCTCCAGCCGCTCCTGCTGCATCCGCTCCTGCTCCTCCCAAGACGCAGCAGCCGCCTGTTCCACCTGCCGCTGCCGGCCCAGCAAGACTGCCTTCTCCTCCTCCAGCTGCGGGTCAGGTGGGGTTGAGAGCAGGGGCAAGCCCAGCCCTCATCCCGGGAGGGGGCCCACCCATCAATCACCCCCACCGGCGGGGAGGGGAGGTTCCCGAGGGCCAAGTGCAGGGCCAGAGGCCATCAGACCACTGGGGAGGAGATGCAGGGCCTGCAGACCTTCTTTTCCGCCAGACCACGAGAGAGGAGACAGATGGAGTCAAGAGACAGAACAAGACAGAGGGATGGAGGTGTCCAAGGAGAGGTGGGCTGGGCCTGGGGATGCCTCCGTGGGGTCTCTGAGGAGCGGGGGTCGGGGGCGAGGCAGGAGGGCCCGCCGGACCACGACGTACCTGGGCGACGAGGCGGTTCAGAGCCAGCTTGTCCTGCGCCAGACCCTCATTCAGGGCGCTCAGCTTGGACAAGGCGTCCCGCAGAGAGGCCTCCTCCGCCCTCAGCTTGGTCATGGACAGCTCGAGTGCCACGCGGCCGGCCTCTGCCTGCAGGGTTGGGACCAGTGGCCAGACAGTCAGGCACAGAGATGGGGGAAGAGACTCGAGGGACATGGAGATGCAGAAGGATGAGGAGAAAGGCAGAGAGATGGGTGGGGGAGTGGAGGGGGAGACAAGGCCTTCAGACAGGGCAGGGACCTGAGGAGAGAGACACAACACGAGCCGGAAAGAATCCCTGCAGACGGTCTGCTGCCCACGCAGAGCTGCGCAAGGGCCGACGAAGCTGGCTCCTGCCACGGGGCACGCCCGAGGTCAGAGGGTACCAGAGTGGCATCGCGGGTGGGCCTGCTCAGGGCCTAGACCACAGGGAGCGGGGCACGCAGCAACCAAGAACTGTGCCCCCGGCCCTCACAGACCCCAGGACCTGTGCCCAGAGGTGGGGCTGGACGCCCTGAGCCACAGGCCCTGCCCCAGAAGCATCTAGAAAAGCAGAGGTATGACCAGGCCTGGAGGGCAGTTCACTTATGGCCGGGATCAGAGGTCCATTTATGGTCCAGGTCAGAGGTCAGCCTGAGTCCAGGAGGAGGGGGTCAGTCTGTGGCCAGAGGGAGGAGGCCTGGGGCCCAGGGCAGAGGGGTGCTTGTGGCAGGGTGGCAAATGGGGACCCACCTTGGCCAGCGCCTCGGCCACCTCGGCCTTCTCAGCCTGCAGCATGTCCCGCTGCAGCGTGGCATTGCTCAGCGCCTCCCGCACCTCCACCAGCTCCTTCGCCAGCCCTGAACGAATCCCGTCCAGCTGCTCTAGCTGTCTGTGGCTGTGGGACAGAGGGCAGGGGGGTGCCCCAGGTCACTCCCCTCAGCCTCCCACAGCCAGGCATGCTGGAGCAGCGAGGGCCAGGCCCAAGGCAGGAGCCTCACCCACAGGGCAGCCAAGCCCACAGTGGCTCTGAACCTCAGTTTTCACATCTGCAAAATGGGTTAACACCCACCTCATGAAGTTGTTAAAAGGACATGTGTCCTATTGTAACCTGACATACATCCCCAAGGGCCTTCAGAAACAAGGATAATATCCACTGCCACAACGTACTAAACATCACTGTTACTTATGCCTCAGAGAAATAAATGAACAGTACAGTGATTAAGAGGTTAACTCTGAAGCCCCAGTGACTGGGTTCAAATCCTGGCTCTTCTATTAACTAGCTGTGTGACTTTGGGCAAGTTAAATGACCTATCTGTGCTTCAGTTTCACTGTTGATAAGATGGAGCTAATAACATCCCCTATATCACAGAGTTATTATGAAGGTGAAATAAGAGAATCTAAATGCTTAAAATGGCGTCTGGTACTTTGTAATGTTAGTATTAGTCTTATTATTATAATTTTAAATTTTAAAATAATATTAATATTATTAAAATAATAGTTACATATAAAATGTTACATTTTAATTAAATAATAGGGATGACAGAGGATGAGATGGTTGGATGGCATCACCAACTCAATGGACCTGAGTTTGGGTAAACTCTGGGAGTTGGTGATGGACAGGGAGGCCTGGCGTGCTGCAGTTCATGGGGTTGCAGAATCGGACATGACTGAGTGACTGAACTGAACTGAATATTATATATTACTTTATATTATATATGAAGTTATATATAACTGTTATATTAATGTTACATATAAATGTTATGCATATAGTTAATATAACTACAAGGAAGCCTGGCATGCTGCAGTCCATGGGGCTGCAAAGAGTCAGACACTTGGCTGACCAAACAACAAAGTAACTCCTGTTTTATTAGTTATTATCATCATCCACACTCTACCTCCTACCAGCTCTCTGATCTCTGGGAGACGACTCTACCTGCCCGAGCCCCAGCTTCCTGTAGGGTCTGGCTAGAAGACCCTACAGCAGAGGGGTGCAGGGAGGAGATCCAGCACACAGTCCATGCTCCCGAGCCCCCAGGGACAGCCGGGGCCCCGGGGCCCCGCCGAGCGGCCCTGGCAGAGAGCCAGCACGACTCGCCTGCGCTCGAGCTCCCCGCGTGCCCTCGTGTGGTCCTGCGCCGCGTCCTCCCGCTCCTCCTCCAGCTGGTCCCGCTGGCGCCGCAGTTCCTCCTGGGCCGCCTGCAGCTTCTCCCACTCCTGCCGTAGCTCCTCGGCCTGCTGCTTGGCCGCCTGCAGGCTGTGGGCCAGGCTGTCCTTCTCCCTGCAGGATGAAAGGAAGGGGAGCTGGAGGGGTTGCCAGGGCCCCTTCCACCGGGGAGGATGGCCACGCTACTGTCCTAGCCAGGAGCCACAGACTGCCGCCTTCAGAGGTCCATGCCTCCAGGAAGCACTCCTGCCCCTGCACGTGGCCCACTCATCTTATCCATGTCTCCCTGGAGCTGACTCTTTCCAGTAAAGAGAATCCAGACGTCCTTCTCCCCCATCCAGCCCACTTGGAGGCCCAGAGGAATGGGTGGAAGCCTTGCCATCAGGTGAAAAGGCCAGGCCAGGCTCCTGAGACATGTGGACACTGTTGCCACCAGCTCTGCTAGTCCACCTAGCCAGGAAAGGCCCCCTTACAGCACCCATGCCCTTTAATTCTGGGAGGCCCAACAGAGCTGGGTGTGTCCAGATCCCACAGGGTCTGCTGCCCAGGCCAGCAGCACGTGGTAGCCAGGGCAAGGGAGGGAAGAGCCTCCTTCCAAGACTGGAGTTTCTGGTTTAGGGCTGATGGCTGTCATATCCTCCAGTGTCAACTCCCCTTTGCTCAAAATGGCAACCTGTAAATACACTAGGTACGAAGGCTCGTAGTAGGCAGATGAAAACATAACAATGTGAAATTAAGAAAAACAGAATGCAAAATGAAGCACTTCCTAAGAATACAACTACATAAAAGCACCGAAGGCATGGGAAGCACTGGTTTTGCTATCAGATGGACCAGGATCCCATCTCCTACCCCAGTGACACTGCTGTGTGACCTTGGGCAAGTCTCTCAACCTCAAGACGGTAATGGTGAACTGCATGGGTTTGACAGGAAGACTGAGACTATACATATGAAGGACTTGCAATGAGCCTGGCACACAGGTGTACAGGGGACGTTTGCAAACTGTCAGGAAACACAACGGAAAGCATAGCCAAGACATTAACAGGGTCAAGATGGGTGGGGGGGAGGGCTGTGAAGAGGTTTCCCCTTTTTATTTCCCTCCATTTTCAACCTTTTTATTATGAAGTTACATTTAAAAAGAAAAAAAAAAAAAAACCAAGAACAAAAAATCAAAAAGAACAGGCAACCAAGAATGGATAATTTCTTGTCTCTGAAATCCCCAAGAAACAGAGTCGAGAATGACACTGCCAATACGGCTCTTGGGGCTGACGGAAATGTTTCATAGTCACAGGCGCACTTGAAACGAGGCTGATCCAACTGCGGGGCTGAATGTTTACTTTTGTAAATGTTGACGTATTTGAACAGACACACATGGCCAGTTACGACCATATTAGTGCAAATCCAGCACGCACAGGCTAACTCATCCCCAGGGCTGGGCGCCCCACCTCTGGCCCCCGGCACCTGTTCAGGAGCTCGACAGCGCTGCGCAGGCGCTGGGCTTCCCGCTGCGCGTCCTCCCGGGCCCGGGCGGCCCCGTCGGTCTCGTCCCGCAGACGCTGCAGCTGCTCCTCCAGGGCACGGCGCTCACCCTCACTGTCACTAAGCTGCTTCCGCAGGGTGCCCAGCAAGTCCTGGCTGGCCTCATAGCGCCCGCGCATGTCCTGCGGCAGAATCACTGAGTCCAGGGAAGCCCTTGCTCTCCGCAGGATGTACACCAGCCTGTGCTGGGACCCAGACCTGTGTCCATCCCTGGGCGGCAAAGTGGAGCGAAGCCCATAGACTCAGTTTCCACTCCCCTGCACGGGGCCCTCCCACCCTTCTGACACCTCTGCCAGGTCTCTGAACCTCCACCTCCTGGGGCCCCAGGCAACTCCTACCCAAGTCTGCCAAACACCAAGCACACTTCTTTCCCCACCCCGCGTCTGATGCCCTCACCCAAGGCTCTCTGGCTTGGTCTATGTGGGCACTCGTCTTCCCCTCTACACCAGGACTCTAGCTCCACCCCAGGCTCCACCCCCAGCAGCTCAAGCCCCACCCATACCAGGACTCTAGCTCCCCCCAGGCTCCGCCCCCAGCGGCTCAAGTCCCTCCCACACTAGGACTCTAGCTCCCCCCAGGCTCCGCCCCCAGTGGCTCAAGCCCCTCCCACACCAGGACTCTAGCTTCCCCAGGCTCCGCCCCCAGCAGCTCAAGCCCCTCCCACACCAGGACTCTAGCTTCCCCAGGCTCCGCCCCCAGCAGCTCAAGCCCCTCCCACACCAGGACTCTAGCTCCCCCCAGGCTCCGCTCCCAGCGGCTCAAGCCCCTCCCATACTGGGACTCTAGCTCCCCCCCAGGCTCTGCCCCCAGCAGCTCAAGCCCCTCCCACTCCAGACGCAGAGAGCTCGGCCACCTCGGAGTCCCGGCTGTCTGCCCTCTCCCCAGGCTCTGGCTCTCCCTAGGGTTCCCTAGGGTGCTCAGGCTCAACCCACGGAAGCCCCAGGCCCACCCCCGGGCTGGAGCCCCAGCGGAGGACGCTCAAGCCCCGTCCCACCTGGACCTGCAGCTGGCGCTTGTGCAGAGCCGAGTGGATGAGGGCCAGCGTGGAGGAGTCCGAGCAGGCGGGGGACGGGCCTCGGCGCGGGGAGCGGCCGCGACCAGGCGAGGGCCGCCTCGGCGGGGACGGGGTCCGGGCCCCCGAGAGCCCCCGCAGGCTGCCGTCCGAGGCGTCCGCTGTGCGCTCAGAGCCACTTAACTGGACGCCGCTGTCCGTGTCCGACAGGACGGCCTGGGGGCGGGTCAGAGAGTGGGAGAGGGGAGCTGTGCGGTTAGTGGGGCGCAGCGTGGCCACTGGAGTCCTGGCATCCAGCTTCACCCCAGACTCCGCAGCACACCCTAGGCCCCCTCCCCAAACGGCTTCCTGATCACAGCCCTCAGCCCGCCGGGACGCCTTCCATTTACTGGGAAGACACCACAGAGCCTTTCTCAGATGGGCAGGGAACAGGCAGTGCCTCCTCTCCTGGGCAGAGTTTTAGCCAAGCTATTTATTAATAGAAGGGGTGTTAAACAGCAGGGAGGGCTCCAGCGCCCTCAACAGCTTGCAGTTCAGCTCAAGGCCACCAAGGGATGAGGTGGTCCAGGACCACCTGCCCTGGCCCTGCCCAGGCCCCCACCAGTGCTGGCCTGGCTCCAACCTGTGCCATGTCCCTCAGGGTCTGCTGCAGCCCCTCTCCTTCCTCTGTCTCCAGGGCTGCCTGCTCCTGGAGCCGCAGGGATTCCTGGAGTGGTGTTGGGGAGACAAAGAAAGAGTGGTCAGGGTCTCTGCCCTAGTCAGAAACTCCACGGTCTCCCTACCCGGACCACTGCCTATCAGGGCGCCTCGAAGGCCATGCCCAGAGGCCAACGGCTTGGGAGACCCCACAGCGGCACCAGAGCCCTCACTGAACCGACCAGGCCCCGACAGGTACAGTGTCTGCCCCAGGCCACACAGCCTATTGGAAGAGAGCTGGACATGGAATCCAGGCTAGACCTCACACAGGATGACCAACCCAGGCAGTACCCATGAGGGGTGTCCCTCTGGTGGGGAGGCAGCTGAGTTCCAACAGAAAGAGCCCTGGGCTAGCAGGGCACAGGCATGAGTTCCAGTCCTGACTCGCCAGCATCATGGCTCTGAGACTCTGAACAAGTATTTTCTCTTGGGCCTCAGCTTCCTCTTCTGTATAATGGGGATCATGCTACAGAACAGCTGAGAGGATGAAATGGGATAAAGGAAGTGAATGTGCTAACCACTACGGCTGGCACATACTAGGTGCTCACATTAGAGCTGGCACACACTAGGTGCTCAGTTAATGAGGGGAGACGCTGATTCTGAGTGGGATGCCCAAGCAACCCAGCCCTCAGCCTGTGTCCAGTCCCTCCCGTCCCACCCCGCATCTCACCAGGGCCTCAAGCTTCTCACTGAGGGCTTTGTTGAGCTGGTCCTTCTCCAGATTCTGGTCCTGAAGGCGCTCCACTGTGAGAGCCAACTCAGTCACTCTGAAGGTGGGGGAGCCACACAGGTGAACGGGAGACCCACCCAGCTTCTCCTCAAACCCCCAGCTCCCCCAAACCTGAGGCAGGGACACTAGGGTTTGCCTCCCTTGCTGTGTGACCTGGAGCAAGTCTGTCTCCTCTCTGGGCTGCAGACTTCTCATCTCGGAATGAGAATGAGGTGCCAGGCACTTTATCTCACGGCGAAGCACTCTGGGACCTGCCTAGATCTCAGGAGTAGAGTGCTGCTGGGCGCCAAGCCACTCATCATGTCTGACTGTTTGCGATCCTGTGGACTGTAGTCCGCCAGGCTCCTCTGTCCATGGGATTCTCCAGGCAAGAAGACTGGAGTGGGTCCCATGCCCTCCTCCAGGAGGAGGAGGGATCTTCCTGGTCAGGGCATCTCCCTGACCCAGTGATCGAACCCGCCTCTCTTACATCTCCTGCACTGGCAGATGGGTTCTTTACCACTGGAAGCAGAGGCTGAACTGCAAACATGAAATTCAACCTGGGGCAAGAGCCCTCTGAACCTCCGTCTTCCCCTCTGCCAAACGGAGGGCCTGGGGAGACTGGCCAAGCGCACACAGGGGAAGGGCCCATCACTGGTGAACAGACACCCCTCCGCCCCAGACCCCTGGCCGTCCGCTCCAGTGAGGCCTGCCTCAAGCGGTGCCTCCGGGAACCCACCTGGCACTGAGGCTGGCCTTGTCGAGGTTGCTCTGCAGCTGCTGCCGGGCCAGCTCCTGCTCCTGCAGCTGCTTACTCCGCAGCTGCTCCTCCAGCAGGGCCTGCTTCTCCAGGGCCACCTCGGCCTGGCTCTCGGCCAGCCGCAGCCCCGCGCTCAGCCCCAGGCCCGCCTCCTGGATGGCTCGTGAGGTGCGGGCCAGCTCCCCTCCCAGCTGCAGCAGGTCCCTGGTGGAGAGGACACAGAACGGGGGTTGGATGAGGGGGGGTGGACTTCCAAGTGTAAATTATAATGACAATGGGGGCTTCCCTGGTGGCTCAGTGGTAAAGAATCCACCTGCCAATGCAGGAGACATGGGTTCGATCCCTGATCCGGGAAGATCCCACGTGCCGTGGAAAAACTAAGCCCGGGAGCTGCAACCACTGAAGCCCAAGCGCCCAAGAGCCCGTGCTCTGCAACCAGAAAAGCCACTGCATGAGAAGCCCACGCACCAAAATGGAGTGGCCCCCACCTGCTGCAGAGAAAAGCCCTCACGGCAACTACGACCCAGCACAGCCAAAAATAAATAAATAAATATTGTTTTTCAAAAAAGCAGTGGAGGAAGCCAGGGGAGAAGGAGACATGTACAGTCTGCTGTATTTGCTTTTATCAAATGTGCCTCAGTGTCTGGATCAAAGGTGGGAGGGACTTGTTGCAGTACACCTTTTGAAATTTGAACCTTGGGCTTATATGAATTCTTCAAAAGCAAGGTGCTAAAATGTTAAATGCTAATTTAAAATAATACATACTTAAAATATATCAAATAGGTTAAATTCTTCCCTTTCCTGAATGAACTGTACCACTGGGTATCAAATGGTAAGAAGAGGAAGTGCCTTATTATAGAAGAATTCCAGCTAATACATGACACAGTGACAGAATGAGACCATCACAATTCTGCAATCTCTGAAGAATGTCTGGACCTTGGCAAGTGTCAAGGGCTGCCAACACACAAAAAGAGAGGCTCCTGATGGCAGGGTACACAGCATTGTGAAAAAGTTGTGTCAAAACACAACAACCCGAACCTGAATCTGATGAAGCCTTAAATCCAACATCCAATTTACAAGAAATACAGGGGACAAAGGTGTTAAAGGACACCACAGAATCCAGACTGTGGAAATCTCTGAGGACAACTGTCCCAGTTTCTGTAACAAATAAAATATTCGACTTAAAAGACAAATCAACAAATCACACTTTGTGAACATCTGTGGATCCCAATTCAAACAATTTTAAAGGCAGAAACCAACGTAAAACCATCTGTGATACTGATGAATCAATTGGAAATCTGGATACTGAGCGAATATGAGATATCTCACCGAAAGGTCATTACTTAAACAAATGCTTAAGGCACAAAAGGAGACAGACTGGTCTGCCTGCCTCTGGGCTCTCCCCACAGCCTCACCTGCTCAAAGAGCAAGTAGGAAGGGACTTGCCCGGTGGTCCAGTTCTTAGGACTCCACGCTTCCAGTGCAGGGGGCACAGGTTTGATCCCTGGTTGGGGAACTAAGATGCCACAAGCTGTGTGTGGTGGATGTGGGCGGGGGCAGAAGGGACCTGTGAGGCTCTTTTCCAACCTGAACTCCCACTCGTCTTCTGCTTCAGCTCCACTGTCTGCCACTTTCTCCCACCTCCAAGCCTTTGCTCCTGCTGTTCCCTCTCCCTGGAGGGTCCTCAGCTCTGCTAGTTAAAACTCTACCTATCCTTTGGGGTCAGTGCAAATTCCATCTTTCCTATGAAGCATTTTTCTGGCCTCCCAACCCCTTCCCTTGGGGGCTTCCCTCATAGCTCAGTTGGTAAAGAATCCGCCTGCAGTGCAGGAGACCCCGGTTCGATTCCTGGGGTCACGAAGACCTCCTGGAGAAGCGATAGGCTGCTCACTCCAGTATTCTTGGGCTTCCCTGGTGGCTCAGCTGGTAAAGAATCCACCTGCAATGCGGGAGACCTAGGTTCAATCCCTGGGTTGGGAAGATCCCCTGGAGAAGGGAAAGGCTTCCCACTCCAGTATTCTGGCCTGGGGAATTCCATGGACTATACAGTCCATGGAGTGACAAAGAGTCAGACACAACTGAGCAACTTTTACTTTCACAACCCCTTCCATCCTTCTGAGCATCTGGGACATCCTTTCTGTTCCACTTTCATGTCACTGACCACTCACTTCCTCAATCTAGAGACTGCAAGGTCCTTTGTTTTTATTTTTCAATTTTCTGGCTGCACACAGCTTGCGGGATCTTAGTTCCCTGACCAGAGATTGAACCTGGACCCTCAGCAGTGAAAACACAGAGTCCTAACCACTGGACTGCCAGGGAATTCCCTGAAGGTTGCAAGGTCCTCGGCAGTAGACACTGAATAGTCTAGTGGACTAAAAACAGGCTGATAAACCCTGACCAGCCTCTTTCCTACGGCTCTGTGATCTGTGAACAGTCACTCTAACTCTCTGAGCCTCAATGTCCTCCCCTGACAAGTGAGGACTATTACAGTTCCTACCTCACAGGAACACTGGGGATATGAAATGAAATAAAAGGCACAAGCAGCCTAGCTAGAAACAAATATCTAGTAAATGTTTACTAGTTACTAGTAATGACTGTGCTGTGCTTAGTCGCTCCATCGGGTCCGACTCTTATGACCCCATGGACTGCAGCCTGCCAGGCTCCTCTGTCCTTGGGGATTCTCCAGGCAAGAATACTAGAGTGGACTGCCATGGCCTCCTCCAGGGTACTAGTAGTAACTAGGAAACGGTAAATTTAGTAAACACTAAAATAGTTTTTAGTTTAGTAAAATATGTTTACTAAACCAAAAAAAAATTAGTTTTTTACTAAAAATTATTAGAACTACTAAAAAAATAATTTACTAAAAAAACAAGTTTTTAGTTTAGTAAGATATGACTATTTAGTCACAGTCAGTCAGTTTAGTAAACACATTAAACAAATACGAAATGACTGCCCTGATCTGGTAAGAGTTAATTATCAGCAGGTGCCTCTGCCTCTCCGCAGGGCAGGCACACAGCAGGCGGGTCAGGTAGGACCGAAGCCCAGCTGGGCGGAGTGATCAAGAGCAGGGCTGTTCCCGCTGAGGCCTCACCTCTCCGTGGCCGTCTTCACCTCGCTGACCAGCCGGCGGGCCCCCACGACCTGCCTCCAGACGAGGAGCAGGCGGCTGTGCTCATGGCTGAAGTAGGCGTTGAAAGACTGGGGGACGGAGGAGTGAAGTGAGGGCCGGAGCGGCCGACCCGCGTCCCACCCATGCCCAGCATCCCGAGGGCCGCCCTGAGGGTGAGCGTGCCGTGACCAACGCCAGCTCACACGCGAGGCTGGGCCGGAGCTGCCTCGCTCACCACCCATGCCTCCCCCTGGCCCAGGGAGCTGGGTGTCAAAGCCTCCACGGGAAAGGGCAGAAGATGCCGGAGACCTCGGTCTGCATCCCAGCTGCCTGCGGCATGACCGGGCAGCAGCTCAACCTCTCTTTAGGAGGACGGAAGCACCATCCATGTGTGTTATTAAGAGGATCAGAGAAGATGCCGGCCTCTCACACAGTATGCGCTAATCAAGGCTATTGTTATGACAACCATTTTTCTCCCTAATGGGGCTTCCCTGGTGGCTCAGATCATAAAGAATCTGCCTGCAGTGCAGGAGACCGGGGTCCTATCCTTGGCTCGGGAAGATGCCCTGGAGAAGGGCATGACGACCCACGCGGGTGTTCTTGCTGGAGAATCAAAGGGCTCAGCTGGCGCGAGGCCCCTCCCCTGCCAGACCAGCGAGGCCATTTCCTGGGGTCAGGCCAGACCCCGGGACCCCGTGGCCCCCTTGCCCACCTCGCCCTCGCGCCTCCAGGCGGCCTCCCGCTGCTCCAGCTCCTGCCGGCCGCGTGCCCAGTCGCTGGTCACCTTGCGGATATCTTCCCGCAGGGCCTGGTTGGCCGAGCTCGCCTGGTCCAGCTGCTCCCGGAGTAGCGCATTCACCTGGGCCAGGCTGGCGCTCCTGGGCGGGGCAGAGGAGAGCCCGGTGGGTGCCTGAGCGGAAGGCGGCCGGCCCCGTGCACCTCCCGCGGGCCCACCTCTGTTGCTCCTCCTCCAGGCGGACGAGGGCGCTCTCCAGGTCCTGGCTGTGCCCTGCGTCCTGGGGGTGGGGAAGCAGGGGCGTCAGGCTGGGCAGGGCAGGAAGGGCCAGCCCCGCCCCCCGGGTGCCCACCCGCAGCCGTAGCTGCTCCAGCTCCGCGCATCTCTCCAGCAGCTGCTGCTCCGTCTCTGAGGTCTTCTTCTTGCACTGGAGAATCTGGGGGTGGCCGGAGAGTGGGTTAGCTGCGGGGGTTGGGGGTGGGGGGGGAAGAAGGGTGCAGGGAGCAGGGCGGTGGCCCAACCTTGGCCTGCAGCCGCTGCACCAGCTGTGCCTGCCGCTGCTGGCCCTCCTGATAGGCCTGCAGCTTGCGCCGGTAGGAGGCCTGCTCCTCCTGCAGCTGCCGCCGCAGCTCCACACTCTGCAGGGCCAGCCCCCTGGGCTCCTGGGCTTCTGGCTCCCCAGACTCCCGCCGCACAGCCTGCTCCAGCTGCAGGGAAGGGCCCCTGGTGAGAGTCCTGTGCCTCCCCGGAAGGCAGCCTCAGGCCTCTGTAGGGGGCGCCAGGCAGGACCCCGACCCACAATGCCTTGCAGGCCCAGGTGGCAAGCCCAAGACGCAGTGCACGTGTGCGTGGCCAAGCATAAACACAGACGAGGCAAGCACAGACACACAGACAGGGTGTACACAGACTGGGTGTGCAGGGACACATGCAGGTGGGCCCACACACGTGTGCACGCAAAACACAAAGATGCCCCTGGGGCAAACCTTAAAGGCCCTGGGCATGCTCCAAAACACCCAGCGCCCTGCGTGGGTAGCTATTAGATCCACGCCCCTGTCTCCCCACCCGAATCCTCAGGAAACCTCGATTTTGTTCCCCACTGTATCTTAAAATGGTGAACATGCTATCTTAGAATAGCATGCTAACAAATGAACAGCATGAGCACACGTGAATACATTCAGAGGCATCAATACACATACACATATGCGAGCTCAGAGACATGCGCACATACAACACACACAGGTCGTCTCAAACACCCCCAGGCTGACATACACGGACTCACCCGGCTCCCACTCCCCACACACACAGTGCTCAGGTTTCTAAGAGGCGAGCACAACTGTTCTGACACACGGCGTGGCTTATGAACGGGCTCCCAGCACAGCCTGGCCCCTGGCTCCCCACTCCCCCTCACTGAGGGGACCTCCACTCCACCCCATCCCCCATGCCCAGCCTGGCCCCAAGCTCCCCACTCCCCCTCACTGGGGGGAACCCCACTCCACCCTGTTCCCCACGCCCAGGCAGCCTGCAGCCCCTTCATCACCCGACCCTGGGGTCAGCAGCAGGACACCTGCCGGCTCTGACCGACTCCACTAGCCCAAACCCTCTCACTCCTCCAGGCACCTGCTGGTCCCAGGGGGCCCCCAGCCTCCTCCATCCGTCCTAGAAAGGAGGAAGGAGGAGGCAGCCGAGGACAGCAGGGCTCAGAGGAGGACGGTGCCCAGAGTGGACCGACAGCACAGGGCCGAGCCCAGAGCCTGCGAGAGGCGGGGCGGGGCATCCGTTCACACGCCCACCCACGTCCGGTCCTGGGGAAGCCCACCGCAAGGACGATGACCGTCACCCACGTGGACCAGGGGCCCAGGCCAAGCCGGCCCTCCAGGCTGGAGTTAAGCAGCGCGCCAGGAGAGGCTCAGAGAGCCACCAAGCTGAGAACAACCTCGTCTCTACCCCCACCCAGGGGACAGTGCTGGGACAGGGCGACTGTGCCCATGGAGGCCGCGTGGCAGCTGCAGCTCATTTGGGGGAACTCGGGAGCAGGCGATATGCAGCGGGAGCGGGAGCAGGCGATATGCAGCGGGTCTCTCTCTGCCTGGAGGGTGGGCAGCAAGCCTGTGGCCAGTATCTGCGTGGAGCCCACCCAAGTCAGGTGAAGGGCAGAGCGCCTGCGTGCTGGCCGCGGCACCGAGATGCTGCATGTGTCGAGCACCAGTGCAGGTGCGTCCTGGACGTGGGTGGGGTGTTTTGTCTTTTGTCTCCATGTGTGACCCTGTGTGTCTGTGGCTGGGCCTTCATGGGGACCTGGGTGAGCTGGCGCCTGTGGTCCAAGGCGCACACTGTGTACATGGGTGCATCTGCGCGTGTGCCCGTGTCCATGCACTTGTACGCCTGTGTGCACAGTCGTACGAGGGTGGGTCTGCGTGCATCTGTGCACACCTGTGTCTGGTTGTAGATGACCAGCCAGTGTTGGGCTGTCTGCAGTGTGGGCACACCAGATACGCCACGGTGTGTGGCTGTGCGTGCGGTGGGATGGTGTGGTGTCTGGTGCAGCTTCTGTGGATCCGAGTGTATCCTCTTGGTGGGTTGTGTTGGTGTGTGTATATAGAAGGGCTTCCCAGACGGCACTAGTGGTAAAGAACCCACCTATCAGTGCAGGAGATGTAAGAGACCTGGGTTCGATCCCTGGGTTGGAAAGATCCCCTGGAGGAGGGCAGGGTAACCCCTCCAGTATTCTTGCCTGGAGACTCCATGGACAGAGGAGCCTGGTGGCCTGCGGTCCACGGGGTCGGCAAGCGTCAGACACGACTGAAGCAACTTGCACCACGTGCGTGTAGAAAGGGCCTCTCGTGGCCGCGGCGTGTGCCTTGCACCGCTGTGCGAACCAGGCACTGTCCGTCTCTCGGGTCTAGAGGGGTTCCTGCCACTGCTGGTGCTCCGCTGCTTCCCAGGGCTCACAGCCAGACCCCTGCCCCTCCGGGCACACCCCACCCCTTTCCACAGACTCTGCCCCTCACAAAACAGCCTTTCAATTTCACTCATAAGTCAAAATGGAAGGAGGCTGCTCCCAAGCCAAGGATGAAAGAAGTTTACTGTCTCCCCTGGCAACTCCCGCCCCACTGCTCGCTGCTCCGTTCACCGGGTCCAGGTTACCATGGACACTGCGCTAGAGGGGCTGGCCCGACACCTGCTCCTCAGGGACGGGAGAGCGGGGGCCTCACAGGGACCCGAGGTCCCCCCTCTGACCCGGGGGGTCACCGCCTCAGCCTCCCCACACGCAGCTGCAGGATACAGACCACGACCTCAGCTCCACCCCTCCTTGAGGTGCTGTGGGGCTAAAGGGGTCCAAACAACCTCAAACCAGGCCATGTGCGCCTCTGTGGCTGCAGGGCTGCAGGCCCCGCCTCCTGCCGCCCAGGGCCACGTGGGCAACAGAGAGGGACGATGCCCCAGGGCCACGGCGCCCAGACCAACGGCTCAGCCCAGCTCTACCAGCGGCCTTGGCCCCGCGATGCCCTCCCTGGGCCTGTCTCCCCACCTCTGATGAGGTGATCTCTAGGCTCTGATGTTCCTTGGGTACCCACCCCCAGGACAGGCCTCAAAGTCATCCTCATCTAACCAGGTGGGGCCCACGCACACCATCGCAGACAGGGGACAGTCTCATGCCAGGCTCCCTCCGCAGGCTATCCCAGCCACAGGCGGGAACTTTCTAGACTAACGCAGCCCCCCAGCTGCGTCCTCCCAGGAAAGGGAGCGGCCCCCTCCACCTCTTCTTCCCTTCCCCTCCCAGCTGGGGGGGGTGCTGTGCTAGCCCCACTGTCGGTTAGAAGCTGGCATTTAAGAGGCAGCACCCCCCCACCCGGCCCGACACTGTGCCAAGAGCCCCAAGATGACTGGCCTCAATGGGGAGGGGCTGGCTCGGCCGCCACCAACAATGTGCACTAGTCCAGCCTCCCCCCCACACCCCCTGCAAACCCTAGGAAAACGAGCCCCGCCCTGTGTCCAGCACCGGGGGCCACTGCAGGCCCCCCTGCCCTGCTTCTCTGCAAGTCCCAACAAGTCTTATGCCGGCGGGCGGATGCCAGGACACGGGCACAGCCCACACCCACAGGGAGACACAGCTCGCTCCTCCCTCCGCGGGGTTACAAGCCCTCGTGTAGACAGGCCCAGCTCAGTGAGTCCTGGGCAACCCTGGCTCTGCCAGTCCTGCTCAGGGGACCCTGGGCCAGCTTCAATCTGCAGGCTTCAGCCTTCCGCTTGCAGTATCACGGGGTCACGTCTGAGGTCCTTCCCATTTTCCCAGGACGAGCTGCCCCCTGGAACTCCCAGCCCAGTTGCCTCTTCCCATCCCCAGGAAACAGAGCCACAGTGCAGAGCCCTGGGCTGTGTGAGTCTGAGCCTCGGGGAGCGCCTCTGTTACGTGAGCATCTTAACGGTCCCAACCTTGGTATCTTAAATGTAAACCTCCCAGCACACTCTTGGCACACAGCGGGGCCTCAAACACTAACAGATACTATTATGTGTTATTGCATTACCACCCACACACCCCCTCCCGCGGGCACACACGCTCCCTCCCTCATGCAGCTCTCTCACCAACTTGCAGCCACCATCAACGCCCCAGGGTCGCCTGCCCCGAGCCTGGCGGCCTAAAGGAGACAACGCACTAAGAACAACCTGCCCCCAGCACACCGACCTCCTGCCCCGGCCCCGCGGCACAGGCCCCCGGACACAAACCCTGTCTGGACTTGGACGCAGGCCCGGCTACCCCTTCCTTCCTTGGCGGGGCCTCATCTGGGAGAGCGGGGCAGGTCTGTGCCCACCCCAGCCTGCTGGGTGGACCCCAAGGCCCAGGTACATGGGGGCACGGGGCAATGCCCAGAGATTCAAGGAGCGGTGGGGGACTCTCGGGGGTCCTGTTCTCCGCCTCCCCCACCCCCAAGCATGCCAGGGACAGCTGGGGATGAAACACCCAGGCTCCTGGAGCTTCATCCCCTTGTCCCATCCATTCCTCGCAGCTCCATGTCGTCACTGTCCCCACTGCGGGCAGCAGGCGTGCAGAGTGGAGGGACATGTTCAAGGCCACTCGAGGGGGCCGAGTTGCAACTTGAACACAGGCCGCCTGGCTCCGGGGCCCACCTTCCCCATCCGGAGCCCCGCACCCCGCAGCACCCACCCTCTCGCTGACCGCGCTGTACTTGATGGCCAGCTCGTCGCGCTCGGCCCGGCTCTGGGCCAGCAGGTCCTCCACACGGGACAGCTCCTGCTGCAGCAGCTGGTTCTCCTCCTGCAGCGACAGCATGGAGGCCATCTCGGGGGCTGGGCCTGCAGAAGGACAGCGGGCACACGACTGGCCTCCACCTGTGTCCAGAGGGACCGCCTCCCCCAACAGGTGCCCCACCCATCCCTGGAGGCAGGAAGACAGATGGGGTCCCCGAGGGGAGCTGCAGCTGAGGGGGGCCTTTCCCAGACTCTCAAAGCACACAGGAGGTTGTGGGGGCCGCCCTCCAGGGGCATGGGGGCCCATGAGCATTCCTGCCCAGGTGGAGAACGGGCACTGCCAACCCAGGCCATCTACAGAGCCCTGAGCTAAGCTGAGCTGCCTTCTCCCTGTTGTCTTGGATTCACCCAGCTCACCGCTTCCCTGGGAGAGAACGTGGTGTTTGCGGTTTAAGTCTTCGCAGCAGGCTGCCTGCAAGCAAGGAGGGGATGCTCAGCCCCGCCTTCTCACAGCAGCACATGGAGACAAGTCTAGGCAAATGCCACCTCCAAGCCTCCATTTTCTCATCTGTAAAATGGGACCCTCCATCTGGGGTCTGTGCCTGCCTCACAGTGAGGATTCAAGAAGGGAAGCTGCAGTCCTTACTGCTGTCACGACTGTGGAGAGGACGTGGGAAACCGGGGACGCAGGAGTGTCTGGGGCGGGGCCGGGGCAGGGAGCGGTACCTGCGCTCTCAGCCTGGGAGAGGCTGCGGGTGACGATCTCCCTGATGCGGGCAGGCAGGCCGGCGGGCCGCGAGTCCTGGGCCGGGCCCCTCCCGTTCAGGCCCGCCTCTTGGCCCGACCCCAGGAGGCTCCTCTCCAGAGTCTGCGGGGAAAGCGGGAGGGTCTGATACCCGGGGTTCCCTGGTGTGGGTGGCAAAGAAACAAAGTGCTTCCACCCGAGACATGGGTGCCTAGGAGGCGCTCAGGACACCCCCACCTGGAAGGAAGCTTGGGCGTCAGACTGGCACGAAGCCCAACGGGAGGACACGCTGCGCGCCCTGCCCTGGGAAGGAGGCCCCCGGGGGCCCCTCACAGACCCTGCCTCGGGCAGGCGGGGTGCTGGGGGCTCCTGCCCAGCTCCCGCCCGAGAGGGATGAGGACCCCACAGTGCTAGTAGGGATCACCCCAACCCTAAAACCTGGAAATGGGGACTCCCCTTCACTCGAGGGGCCCTGGACAGAGGCCCGGAACTGAACCCCAGAACCCCTCCGCCCCCACCCTGGGCGAGAGCTGCAAGCGGGGGCCCCCCGGCGTACCCACGCCGGCACCCCGAGACGCGCCGCCCTTCACCCTCTCCAGCGAGGCTCCGCGCCCCTGTCCTGCACGGGGCACAGCCCCGGACCCACCTGGATAACCACCTCCAACGACTGCTCCAGCCCCAAGCTCATGGGGGGCGGCCCTGGGCACCCTCTCCAGGCCTCTGCTAGGGTCCCAGAGACCAACCCAGACTCCCCCACAGCCAGACGGCCGGCTGAGCGTCGGGCAGATTAGGCTTAAATCCGGCGGGCCCCACGTGATCACGGGGTGGGCGGGGCCGGGGAGGGGAAAGGAGGGTGGGGGAGGGGAGCCTGTTGGAGGAGGACGGAGAAGGGGTGAAGTGGCGAGGGGAGGAGGTGGAGGAGAAGGGGAGGAAGGAGTGGGAAACGGAGGGAAGGATGGGGAGGGGGAGGGCGTGGCGGAGAAGACCCTCCCCAATACACACGCATGCACACCCTCTCCAGCTGCTGGGTCCACACACACATCCAGGCGGCGGGAAAGGCCAGTCTTCGAGATAATCTTTACTGACCCAGAAAAGGGGTCACACGCTTTGCTGAAAATGTGTTTACAAGGCGCTCCGATGACTTCTCACATCAGGAGCGGGCTGCGGAACTGCCCAGCGCAGGCACGGAACAGAATCCCCCTTCCCCAACTCCCGCCACCCCTCCCTCCCAGGGGAAGCGGCTCTGCCTCCGTGAGCCTCAGTCTCCCCGCACGAGGTGCAAACACTGGCACCCGTCTCGGGGCGTCGTCTGGCGGCAAAGGGCGTGTGACTGAGCGCCGGGCTTAGAGTGAACGTGTGAGCCATTACTGGTTTCCTTCATCTGAAAATCCGACCCATAGGGTCGCTGTACCCGGGCCCTGGGGCTCCGAGCTCCACCCCCAGCCTCCCATTGCTCCTCCCCTGGGGCAAGGAGGCTGTGCGGTGCAGCGGGTAGGCTCAGCTCCGGAATCAGGGCCACAGCGGAGTCCCGCTCTTCCCCTTGTCGGCCGTGTGACCAACGAGTTACCGAGGCTCAGTTCTCTCGCGAAACTGACGGCACCGACCAGAGTCACAGCGAGCATTAAATGGGTTGCACTGCATAAGGGTCTGACCACGGCTGGCACGTCACGGGCAGCCACCGCAAGGCGGCTGCTGTTCCCGCCGTCGCTGGCATCGCCCGTCTGGGCTCCTGCTGCCTCTTGAACCCTGGCCTCTGGGTGCTCTCTACCCTAACGCTGTGTCACATTCGCGCCGTCACTTTGAATTCTCACCTCAACCCATTTCCTGATGAGAAAAGCAGGCGCAGAGAGCTGGGGGCTCTCACCTAATCCAAACTGCCGCGCTGCAGGGAAGGGGAAGCAGCCCTAAACTCTCTGCTTAAGCCAGGCAGCCTCCCAGAGGGCCTGAGGGCAAGGCAGGGGCATTTGCACTCCAAGGCTCTACCAACCTCATCTAGGTCAGACCCAGGAATGCAGCAGGTGCTGTGTAACTGCACAACAGTCCAAGCTGAGCCTGAAACCCTTGCCCCCAACTAGGGAATCTGCTCTGGAAATAGAAAATCAGGAATGGAAAACCAGGAACCGCCACACAGGGCCAAAAAAATAAGTGCCTCGATGTTGCCATGACAACCAAGGCCAGATTCAGGCAAAACTAGACTCAGAGGCAGGGAGCTCTCACCACAAAAACCTGGGGCTCCATCTTTCCACCTCCAGACACAGCCTTCAGGAACTCCCCCTACGGGCTGCACACCCACAGCCAGAGCAGAGAGGGGCCACAAGCTCTGCAGCCAAGCTCTGCAGCCCTGCTTGCCCAGATGGGCAGAGAGGGGGCCCAGACGCGCTTGATGAGCTGAACTAAATCATTCCCCAGCCAGGGCCCTAGGGGATGGGGGAAGGGAGTCAGATGCCAGAACCCTTGGCCCTGCCCACAGAGTTCTCCCCGTCAGTCCTTCTGGGTTCTATCAGAGCCCAAGAAACCATATCTAAACCCTGTGTGTATGTGCACTTTCTAATGTTCGGAGCGTCCATCCAGTTCTCAAACAACAATTATCCAGAAGGCTCTGGGTATTATGGCTTTAGCATCTAACTGCCAGGATTTGGCTGTGCCTCCCCATCAGCCTGGGCCAATGACTTTGCCTCTCTGAGCCTCAAGTTTCTTCATCTGTAAAATGGGACAATAACAGTGCCTGCTTTTACCATGAGGTTTAAATAAGATGATCCATGCTTAGCTGTGTACCGGGACATGGTGTGACAGGAACTGCTATGTGTTCACCAAAAAACATTTCTAGTTCTTCTATGGGAAATGGCTAGAAGTTATTTCCCAGACTCCCTTGCCATGTAATCTAGTTCTCACTAGCAGAATTATTGATGCTTTAGAACTGTGGTGTTGGAGAAGACTCTTGAGAGTCCCTTGGACTGCAAGATCAAACCAGGCAATCCTAAAGGAAAGCAACCCTGAATATTTATTGGAAGGACTGATGCTGAAGCTGAAGCTCCAATACTTTGGCCACCTGATGCGAAGAGCCAACTCATTAGAAAAGACTCTGATGTTGGGAATGATTGAAGGCAGGAGGAGAAGGGGACGACAGAGGATGAGATGTTCGGATGGCATCACCGATTCGATGGACATGAGTTTAAGCTCCGGGAGATAGTGAAGGACAGGGAAGCCTGGCGTGCTGCAGCCCATGGGGTCACAAAGAGTCGGACACGACTGAGCAACTGAATAACAACAGCAGAATTAAGACAGAACTAAAGTGTGCCACTTCAGACCTGACCCATAAAAACCTCCCACAAGGACTTCTCTCCTTCCCTGTCCCCCAGCTAGAAGGAAATAACGCTGGGTTCCTAGAGAATGCTAGAGCCACAAGCTGGAAGGGGTCTGGGTCTGTGGGTCACCATATAGAATGCCACTTAACAGGGCTTCTCATGAATGAGAAATAAACTTCTGTTGTGCTAAGCCACCGAGATTTCTGGATTTCACTATCACATCAGCTGTGCTGTGCTTAGTCACTCAGTCATGTCCGACTAGGCGACCCCATGGACTGTAGCCCGCCAGGCTCCTTTGTCCAAGGGATTTTCTAGGCAAGAACACTGGAGCGGGTTGCCATGCCCTCCTCCAGGGGTTTCTTCCCAACCCAGGGATCGAACCAGGGTCTCTCACGTTGCAGGTGGATTCTTTACTGTCTGAGCCAGCAGGGAAGCCCAGGAATACTGGAGTGGATAGCCTATTCCTTCTCCACGGGATCTTCCCGACCCAGGAATCAAACCGGGGTCTCCTGCATTGTAGGCGGATTCTCTACTAGCTGAGCCACAAGGGAAGCCCATCACATCAGCCAGAATTACCTAAATGACGCCCCACTCTTACCCAGTGAATACTGTTTGTTTGTTTTGTGGTTGCCAGCATGAGGGATCTTAGTTCACCCACCAGGGATGGAATGCCTGCCCCCTGCAGTGGAAGTGCAGAGTCCCAACCACCGGAAGGTCACGGAAGTCCTTCGTGCTGGCTGCTGGTGCTGTCATCACTAGCATCACCAGCTCCTCCCAGGACCCAGTCTAGAACCCTGCCAGGCACACTGTAGGCCCTCAGCCATTTTGGGTGAATAAATACAGAGAAGACACCCTTTGCACTCATTCCCTTCCCACTCTTGCTTAGCCCTCTGCCCACCCTGCAAAGCTGCCATTTGCCAGGTCCAGCTGCAGGCACTAGCCAAAAAGTCCCTCAAAGGCTACTCATGTATCTCAAATGTACCAGCTGCTCTTACCCATTATCCCTTTATTCACCAGTTGCTGGCTAGAAATTATAATAAAAATACTGAACCTACCATGAGCCAGACCCTGTGCCAAAACTCTGCACCTGTACCTCATCTGTTAAACCCTCCTGACAGCCCCAGGATGCTAGTACTGTTCTACCCACTTTACAGATTACAATCAGCCTGGGTGGAGTTAAATGATTTGCTCAGAAACACTATTTTAGGAACAATCCCATGTGTTCTCCTTACTTATTGCAAGTAATAAATCTTTCCTTTCCTCTCCGCCCCAAAAATTATTTGCTCAGTCATCCAGTTATGGATGAGTTATAAGCTGGAATCAAGATTGTTGACAGAAATATCAACAACCTCAGATATGCAGATGATACCACTCTAATAGCAGCAAACGAAGAGGAACTAAAGAGCCTCTAGATGAGGGTGAAAGAGGAGAGTGAAAAAGCTGGCTTAAAACTCAATATTAAAAAAACTAAGATCATGTCATCCGATCCCATCACTTCATGGCAAATAAAGAGGAAAAGGTGAAAGCAGTGACAGATTTCCTCTTCTTGGCTCTAAAATCACTGCAGATGGTGACTGCAGCCATGAAGTAAGAGGACAACTGCTTCTCGGAAGGAAAGTTATGACCAACCTAGACAGCATATTAAGAAGCAGAGACATCACTTTGCCGACAAAGGTCAGTCTAGTCAGGTCTTTCCAGCAGTCATGCACAGATGTGAGAATTGAACCATAAAGAAAGCTGAGCACCGAAAAATTGATGCTTTTGAACTGTGGTGTTGGAGAAGACTCTCCAGAGTCCCTTGGACAGCAAGGAGATCAAACCAGTCCATCCTAAAGGAAATCAACCCTGAATATTCATTGGAAGGACTAATGCTGAAGCTGAAGCTCCAATACTTTGGCCACCTGATGAGAACAGCCAACTCATCGGAAAAAGACCCTGATGCTGGGAAAGACTGAGGTCAGAAGGAGAAGAAGGTGACAGAGGATGAGATGGCTGGATGGCATCACCAATTCAATGGACATGAGCTTGAGCAAACTCCAGGAGACAGTGAGGCACAGGGGGCCCTGGCGTGCTATAGTCCCTGGGGTTGCAAAGGGTGGGACACGACTGAGCGACTGAGCAACACCACATCCAGCCATGAAGAGCTGAAGCCACAGCTGAGACCCACGTGTGCCTAGTTCCAGTTTTAAACAATCACACGATGGCTACCACTATGTAGTCCTTACTGCCTGCCAGTTACCACCCGAGGTTTCTGATGTGTGTTATATAAGCCACTGCCACCTCTTGCCCAGCCTGCTGAGATGGCTCCTCATGCGTGTCCCTACTTCCTCTCGTCCCCCAACCCCAGTCTGTTCTCACACATCCCTCTTCTGTTCAACCCCCACTCCAGCTATCACGCTCAGAATAAAATTCAAAGTCCTACAACGCCCACAAGGCCCGCTCGATCCAGCCCTGGTCCACCTCTCCACCTCATCTCTCCTCTCCCCCAGGGCACTCCTCTCCAGCCTTGCTGGCCTTCCTGATTCCCAAACACACCAAGCACGCTGCACCTCAGGGCCTTTGCACCTGTCACCTTCTCTGCTTGGAATGCTCTTCCCCTTTCCTTTCAGGGCCGACTCCTGCTTCTCAACCAGACCTCGGCCAAAAATGTCACGCTATGAGAGTGTGAACCCTGATCTTCCAGCCATAGCAGTTCCTGCCAGTAGCAGTTCACTGCTTTTTTGTTTTTTTCCTACAGTATGCTGTCGTTCTGCTCCAAGGGCAGGAACCAAGTCGGCCTTGCTTACCGCTGTCTCTGCAGAGCTTAAGGCCCCGAACACCATAAACACTTGTTGAGTGAGTGAAGGAATGCTAGGAGACAAGTAGTAATATAGGAAACTAAATGAAAAAGAAAAAAATTGAAAGGAAAAGAAATTTTCCCTGGGTTTGTTGGGGGTCACATAGGGCAAGTCTTGGCCTGCGTATTCTCCACAGAGGATCCCACAAGGACCCAGGGAACACATATCCAACACCGGCTACATCTCAGGAGCCCAAAATTAAAAACCCGGCCAAGTCCCCCACAGCGGAGTCCCGGGTGGGAGGGGTACCTAGTCCCCAAGGGCTGACCCAGGGCTTGAGAGAAAGACAGCGAGGAGTCAAAGAAACCTCCAAGATCCAAGGTTTCTGACTCCTGAGGTCTTTCCTGAGGAGCCTGCCCTGGCCTTAGCCTCTGCTCTGATAGGGCCACAGGATTTGGTTGGTAAACACCTGCTGTGAGCTTAGCTAAGGAAAACAGGAAATCTCAGATGAGAACAGATGGTACCCTACTGTCGCTTCCCTCCAACCGTCTCCCAATCCCCTGGATAAGTGGAGGTCCCAGAGGGAGCTGGCGAGACTGGCCCCCAAGGAGGCAGACACTGGCTCAGAGTGCTGCACTCTCGTATTTGCATAAAAATCACAAGGGAGCCGGCTCACAAGGGCAACCCCAGAGATGGGGGTCTCAGGCCCCACGGTGAGAGGCCCCAGGTGGGCCCAAATCCCTACAGGGTTTGCCATCTTGGGGAACTCAGTGGACCGCGCTGGGCCTCAGTCTCCTCACGGGCAAAAGGGGGCTTCTTGCGACTTCGCAGGATGCACTGAAACAAAATCCAAGCATGGGGGGCAGGGCCGGCGCCTGGCCCACCGGAAGCGCAAAAAGGGATGCCTGCTGGTGGCCGAGTTGGGAAAGGCCTGCCCAGCCGCGCGCGAGGCGACGCCCCGACGGAGAGGCGTCCGTCTGGAGGCCCAGGCGAACCCCCGCCTCCTCCCGCCCATCCTAGGCCGCGGGGATAGGGCGGGGTTTGGAGACGGACGGCGGGCAGGACGTCCGCAGAGGCCATGGGCGCTCTCCGCCAGCGGCGGGCCGGGCAGCGCGAGGGGCGGCACCCGCCCTGAGGCCCCTAGGCCCCGGGACCGCGGCTCCGGCCCGCCTCCGCGCGAGCCCGCCTCCCCGCCTCCGCGCGCGCCCGCGACCCGCCCCACCCGCGGCCGCCGCCCGCCGCGCGCGCCCGAGCCCCTGGCCCACGGCAGCGCGCGCCGCCGGCTTCCTACCTTCGCGCGCCAACGCCGCTGCCGCGCAGACCGAGCGAGCCGGGCCGGGGGGCGGGGTCAAGGCGGGACCAGAGGTGGGCGGGGCAATGGCGGGTCGGAGGGCGGGGCCAGAGGCGGGGTCGAGAGGGGCCGGCGCCCGACCTGCCCGCGTCCTCGCGTCGTGTGGCGTCGGGGGCGCGCCCTGGGCCCGGGGCGGGGCTGGTCGCAGGGAGCGTGAGGCGGGCTCTGATCCGGGAGCCTCACTGGACGGAGGGCTTTTCCCACAGGGTTGCGTTTACTGCTCCGGACAGTAATAATCCCCAAACAGGGATTATTAGCTCCTTATGCCAAAACGGGAAATTGAAGACTAAGCCTGGACTAAGCTCAGGGCCTGGAAGCTGCAAGGTGGTACAGTCGACTTGGAAACGAGACCCAGCGGCAGTCTGGGGTTTTGTGTCCCCTGCTGTTTGGTCACTAAGTCGTGTCTGACCGTTTGTGACCCCATGACTGTAGCCCACCAGGCTCCTCAGTCCTTGGGATTCTCCAGGCAAGAATACAGGAGTGAGTTGCCATGCCCTTGTCCAAGGGATCTTCCCGACCCTGGGATTGAACTCCCGTCTCCTGCATTGGCAAGAGGATTCTTTTCCTCTGTGCCACCTGGGAAGCCCTTGTGCCCCCTGGCCCTGCCTTCGAGGCCTTAAACTCCTAAAGTCTGGCCTCGACCCATCACCCAACCAGGCTGAGGCTGTGCCAGCCCTGCTACGTAGCCCACAGTAGCATTGGGAGTCATCAGTTACTTGACCTGTGGGGAGAATGTATTTGTTTTCCTGACTGTCCTGCAGTCGCGGATGAGGCACTCTGGCCTCAGCTTGTTCGTGGGTAAAATGGCAGAAACCCACGTACTGCCCCTTCAGTCTGAGAAGCTTGGGTGCCTTCTCCACATGGAATGGAGATGAGACCATAGAGGAAAGCAGGTTTGAAACTAAACAGCGATGCGTCCTGTCTTTTCTAACAGTAGGTTACATGTCCATCCTCTCAGTGGGCCTCAACTTCCCTGCATTCTTGAAGGCACTGGATCCATTTCAAAAGGGGGAGGCAGGTAGGTCTGAATCTCTAGGGTAGAGGAAGGAATGTTCTATCTGAAAAAGCATGTTTAATTTTGTGATTTTACATTTGGAAAAAAGTAAATTCCCACAAAGAAAAGCAGCAGGCCTACAGCTGATGGTTCTGTGTTTCCCCACCGGTAGGAGGGAATGGATGGTGGTGGTGCTCAGTTGTGTCCACCTCTTTGTGACCCTATGGCCTGTAGCCCATCAGGCTCCTCTGTCCATGGGATTTCCCAAGCAAGAACACTGGAGTGGGTAGCCATTTCCTCTTCTAGGGGATTTTCCTGACCCAGGGATCAAACCCACATCTCCTGCTCGGCAGGTGGATTCTTTACCACTGTGCTACCTGGGAAGCTCACTAAATGGTAGTTTTATCTTCGTCAAAGCCTGGGTTTTGCACCTGAGAAACTACTAGGGGCTGCCAATGTGTCCTTTGGGCTCTGATACCTGGGGATGATGCAAGCAAGGCTGCGACCTGGGCCAGGCCTGAGAGCTGTGGTCCAAGATTTGGGTCAATCCCTAGGGTCTGGGATGAGGAGGGGTGTGAGGTTTGGAGAAAGGCAGTTTCCCTGTGGTGTCCCTGGCCCAGCTTGAGGAGGGCTGACTGCCCTCTGCCAGTAAGGAGATGGGCCAGGCCCCCAACTTCCCCAGAGTGGCTCAGGTCTGTGTCAACCTGTCCAGAATCTCCAGATTTGCTGAATCCCTACCCAGGCCCAGCCCCTTCATGGATCACAGCCTTGTCATGACAAACCTAGACAGCATATTAAAAAGAAGAGATATACTTTGCTGACAAAGGTCAATATAGTCAAAGCTATGGTTTCTCCAGTAGTTGTGTACAGATATGAGAGCTGGACCATAAAGAAGGCTGAGTATTGAAGGATTGATGCTTTTGAACTGTGGTGCTGGAGGAGACTCTTGAGAGTCCCTTAGACTGCAAGGAGAACTAGTCCATCCTAAAGGAAATCAACCCTGAATATTCACTGGAAGGACTGATGCTGAAGCTGAAGCTCCAATACTTTGGCCACCTGGTGTGAATAGCTGACTCACTGGAAAAGACACTGAAGCTGGGAAGGATTGAAGGCAAGAGGAAAAGGGTGTGGCAGAGATTGGGATGGTTGGATGGCATCACTGACTCAATGGACAGGAATGTGAGCAAGCTCTGGGAGACAGTGAAGGACAGGGGAGCCTGACGTGCTGCAGTCCATGGGGTCGCACAGAGCTGGGCACCACTTAGCGACTGAACCCAGGTCCTGACAGGCTCGTGGCCTTTCCAGCCCACTTCTGGTCCTGCCTGTCCCCACAGAGCCCTCACTTCCAGGATGTTGCTCACAGCGTTGAGGTCTGTGCTCCCCACTTCTTGCCTGTCTCCCCAGGCCCATCTGCACCAGGTCTCCCTTGGGGGTCCCAGTGCCCACACCTCGCCGGCAGCCCACGCTGGTGGCCTTCCACACTGCTGGCTGTCAGCCTCCCATTTTCTTGTTCCATCCTTCGTCCCCTTTAAACTCTTCTGTGAAGGAGAATTGAGAACCTACAGGTTCTAGGGTTATTTCAGTTTTACAGGGGAGGAGACCGAGACGTCACAGAGGTGCAGTGGCTTGCCCAAGGGCACAGAGCGCGAAGTCCAGTGGGTCTAACCCCATGCTCTTTCCTCTCCCCCACGGTGCTGACTCCGGAGATTTTGGGAGGGACAGCAAACACAGCTCCTCTCTGCTGGACCTTCTTACCCCAGGGGCTCCCAGGAGCCCACTGCAGGGAAGCACACACTGGCATCAACCCTCCCCCGCAGGCCTTGAGCCCGCTGCCGTGCTGACCCAGGGCTCTGTTGAGCCTGGCCTGTGGGCATTTGAACCCACAGGGCTGCTGACCCTGGTCGCTGCCCCATAACCAGGCGGCACCTAGCCCTGTGCCCCTGGTCCGGCCACTGGAAGGGAGTTATGCTGGCTCCACTGTGGAGGGGCCTAAGTCTGTGGCTCCGGTAACGCAAACACATGACTGGGACTTAGCACCCCCAGGCTGCTAGGGCCAAGGGCTTGCCAAACCCTGGTGCTAGGCTGGGTTGGACTCTGCACCCCACCAGCAAACCACATTAAGCAGGAGGCTTAGAGGATCTGTGTTCTGGTTAACTGGACTTGCTGGATACCTTAAGGTTAACTGACAGGGTCTTTTTTATAATGCCTGACTTTAAGATCTTTTTTAAACCTTATTTATGGCTGTGCTGGCTCTGTGCTTCTGCGCCCGAGTTATCCGGTTGCTAAGGGTGGTAGCCAGTCTTTGTTTTGACGGCAGGCCTCTCACCACCGTGGCTTCTCTTGCTGTGGAGCACGGGCCTTGTTGCCCCGCAGCATGTGGACTCCTCCTGGACCGGGGATCCAACCCGTGCCCTGCAGTGGGGGCATGGAGCCTTAACCACTGGACTGCCGGGGACGTTCCTGAGACAAATTTTACATTAAGGGCACAGAACAGTGCCTTGCAGACATAAGCAATAGCTGCTGTCACAGAAAGGGGAAGTGAGGCCCCAAGGAGCAGGTTAAGTGACCTCCCAAGGGCATACTACCATTAAGCATGTCCAGACCCTTCTCTTCCTCTGACTCCCATTCGGATGCCCTTCATGCACCTGTTGTATTAGTTATCTATGGCTGCCTAATGGTATAACTGCAAACTTGGCAGCTTCAGACACATTTACTAACTCAGTTTCAGGGTTCGGGGGTCTGGGCACAGCTTGGCTGGGTCCTCTGCAAAGCTGCCAAGTGCTGGCAGACAGGGCTCATCTGAGGATCAACCAAGGAAGGGTCTGCTCCCCAGCTCAGGAGGCTCTGGCAGCGTCCGGGTCCTTGCAGATTGCTTCAGTTTCTTGTTGGCTGTTGGCAAAGGCGGATTTTCCCACCTCGACACAGTGACCCTGGGACTAGGGCAACTCACGCAACATGGCAGTTAGCTTTTTTAGAGCCGGTGAGACAGATGTTGCAATGTTATGTAGTCATGAAGATATCCTGTAGTCTCAAAACCCTCAACCCAATACCTACCTCCTATCCCCACCCCACCGTCTGGAAGCTCCAGTCAAGGATGTAAGTGAGGAGACGCGTGGTTCGGTACTGGGGGCTGTCCTGGGGACCCCGGTCCCATAGCTGGGATTCTAGCTGGTGATGCACCAGACTGTCCCCTGCCCTACAGATCCCTCAGGGTGCTTTCCAGGGTAGATTTTTTTGACTGCAGTTTCTTCATCAGCACCACTATGAATAACAGTTCTGGATGCATTACCTGATTCTACATCAAGGTGATTAAGGTCTAACTACAGGACGGGCACCTGCTAGTGCTTTATGTGCCTCATCCGAGTGACACTGGGCTCAAGGAGACCACGGTCACACATTTTTTTTTTTGTGGTCAAACATTTTTACCAGGAAGACAGTCTAGATCAAAGCCCAGGTCTGTCTCCAAGACCCAAGGACTCACATTCAATGGTGCATGGTTCCTGTAAGGGTCTCCTCTGACTCTAAGCTTCCTCTTTCCCAGCCTCTAAGGCACTTAGAGAGAAGACAGGGAGTCATAGCAAACGGACAAAGAAGTTTACTACTCCTGAGAGTCCCTTGATGCAATTTCCATTTCCTTACTTAAAGGACAAGAGGGTCCTCAGTTCCAATTTTCTCGGTCCTTTGTTGCTGTTCAGTTGCTCAGTTGTGTCAGACTCTCTGTAACCCCATGGACTGCAGCACGCCTGGCTTCCCTGTCCTCCACTATCTCCTGGAGTTCAGTCAAACTCACGTTCACCATCCAACTACCTCCACCTCTGTCATCCCTTAACACTGCTTACTAGTCAGAGGGGCCATTTCTATAACCAACCATGAAAACACATCTTTCTTACAGAACCCACAGGCATGATAAACGCTGTGGCCTTTATCTTGTCTTTCAGTCTCTGTGCCTGGACACCCTTACTATTTAGGGAGCTCCTTCCATGGAGGGAGGCAGGGCTCGCCCCCAACATGTGAGGGCAAGAAGCCCAGAATGTCCCAGAAGGGCAGAAAGGCTATACTTGTAACCAGAGAAATTACTGGTTGCCTTAGGGCAACAGGGACAAATCCCCCCATTCTGGCCAACCTGTCGCTGTGGCCCCAGACTTAAGTCTGGACATGGGTTCAGTGGTAAAAGGCAGTGTGTGTCCTGTGGAGGCATCCTGGAGGAGTTAGCAGCCATGGCGCCAAAAACATTTCCATCTCTGACATACACTGACCGAGTAGAAATATTTATTTTTTATCTTAGAAATCTGGTCCCACCAAAAGGCCAACACTTTTTTTTTTTCAGTTTATCATCTACAACTTTCAAAAAAGAACCCTTTCAATTAAAGAGGTAATGGATGTCAATGAAAGCGATTTTAGAGGTGTGCTCAGATAAAATTATTTCCTATAAACCAGGAACACAGGCAAGCCTAGACTTCCAGTTGCTTCAGAACTCCTTCCGTCTGTCACGTACAGTCCCCGAAGGAGAGAAGAAAGGAAGGAGCTGTCTGCAGACAAGGCACTTCAGGAAACAGCTGGGAGCGAACCCAAGTCCGCCAGGACCCACGCTGTGAGCCTGGGAGCCCAGACGGCTGCCCGCCGATGGCAGGGCTGAACCCCTCACCTCCATGAGAACAGCGGCCTCTCTGGCCCAGATGCAATCCTACCTGCTGCCAGCGCCTGCCTCGGCCCTGCCCTGCCCTCCAGGCCTTGAACACGCGGAAACCGGGCCACGAAGCTGAGATGAACACCACTCCTGAAGCTCAGAGCAACTCCTGCGGCTGACGGTGAGGAATGCTTTCAGAGACTCCCGCGGGGGCAGGCTGCCAGAGCACGCTTTTACAGAGACCGTGAGTTAGTGCAGATCAGCACATTAGCAAAGCAAACATTAAAAGAATTTTAGAAAGCTGGCTAATACTCTTGGTTTCCCTCCTGACCATCTGTTCAGGCTGTTCTAGCCTAAAAACCTGCTAGAAATCAGGAAGGAGCCCCTCCTCCTGACTGGAATGGCTTCAGCCAATGAGCATGGGGAAAGGCCCCCTCCAGAGGGCAGTCACGTGACACCTATGACCTCCCCAGATGGGCTGATCTGAATCCAGGTAGCACACTCAACCCCTTCTTTTGCTTTGGGGGCTTGTGTTTAATAAGAGTCATCGCGATGGAAGAGTCTCAGAGTCTCTCTCATGTCAAGAGGACAGACAGGGACAGGGATCCAGGAACTCTTCTTCCATGTTCTGGTTGCAAATTCGAATCCCAGGGAACAGTGTGACACAAGGCCAGTGTATTGCCCAACACGCCCAGCCTGTCGAAAGATCCAGGCAAGGAGGAGAGGAGAGACATGCTCCCAACAGAGGCTGGCCAGGGAACACCGCATTCTCCTTCCTTCAGCCCCGACGAGGCGGCTCCTTTCCAGAAATCATATGAGGAAGAGAGTCATGTCCAGATCAGAATTGGACCCAGCCTGCGCCTGGCTGAGTCTGGCTAGAGGTCGACCTGGAAAGATAGGGACGGGGGCAGACTTTAAATGTTTGGAAATACAGAGCACAAGAGATGTAACTTCTCTCCAGGCAGAAAGAACTCCAAGAAGCCAGTCCCTGAATGTTCTAGAGCAGGGGTCAGCAAACCACAACCCAGGACTAGACCAAATCGAGTTCTCTGCCTGTTTATGTAAATAAAGTTTCACACTCACTCACTTACATACTGTGGCTATTCTGGGCTACAAGAGTGGTGATGAGGAGCTGGGATACAGACCACCTAGCCTGCACAGTTTAAACTTTTGCTTCCTGGTCCTTGAGAGAAAATGTGTGCTGACTCCCAACCTACAGCCTATTCACGTAACAATGCTGTGTGTTTAGCATCTTTTCACCCTGACCCCTAGGTAAAGGCTTGAAATTTTAAGGAAGCAGAAAAGGCAGAGGTCCCATGAGGACGGGCCAACGCCAGAACCCTGGTGAACGCGTGGCCCAGTGTTCTGGGGTGGCTGGTGGGGAGGAGGAGATTAGAGGTACTGGTGACAAGCCAGAGAACCAGGTGAGGTGGTTTAAAGACCAGAAGGAGCTGCAGAAGGCGGCAAAAAGCCTTCCCAGAGAGAAACGTGCCACCCGGAGTGGGCACTCTGGGGCTCCGTCCCCTCGCTGGCCTGAAAGTGTCTGAATCGGCACGCTTGCTCCCGATGTCAGAAGGAAGGCGCTAAGGCGATCCCAGGTTTGTAAAGTAACGGCCCTGGCCCCAGTCCCACCACAGAGAACCTGATCCTCCTCACCCTGTGGATTTGGTGAAGTCTCCCCAGACGTCGGCGGTGGCAGCGGTGGCAGGCTTGGGCTGTGGCCAGGACACAGTGGCACCTCCTATAGACGGCCCCAAGTCCGATGGGAAGGGAGAGGAGAGAAGGAGACAGAGGCGTCAGAGGCCTCCCCTTCTGGCTGCCTCAGTAACCCGGAAATCAGACTCATGATTCCAAGTTGCTGAGAAAGACGTGCAGAAATGTGCTTTTTGGCAACAAAACGCCTACAGCCATTCACATCTCTGCTTCTTCTGACGAGCCCTTGAGGGGCTCCTGGAGACAGCACAGAAGGTCACACACCAGGTGGAGGGGAGGGGACCAGCAGGGGCGAGTCACATGCCATCATTCTATCTGAAGCAGACCTCGCTCCAACCATTTATGCTGCAAATCTGTTTAAAATATACCATCTCCTGACCTCTTGGATGGAGAATGCTCACCAAAACTGCAACACTGTCTTTTTTTTTTTTAAGTTATTTATTTTATTTATTTGTAACTTTTTATCTTTTTGGCCACACCATGCAGCAGGGATTGAACCCGTGCCCCCTGAAGTGGAAGCAGGTAGTCTTAACCAGTGGACCACCTGGGAAACCCCAGCAACACTGTCTTTATATAAAGTCCTCGGCCAGTGTCTGGCTCAACTAGCTGAGAAAATTATATGCCAGACATGTGCCAAGTCCTAGAAGCCAAACTGTTAAGGGGCTGGGGAGTCTTCCAGAAGTACAAGTGGGCATCTGCGTGGGTGTCGTCACTGGGTGGAGGGCATGGCAGGGCGGCAGGGCGTGCTTTTCCAGCCCCTCCCCCAGCGCTGCCAGCACCACTTCCAGAGGTCCTGTGCCTGCCACCTGCCTTCCCACCAGCTACGTCTAACATCTGATGGGCTGGAGAACCAGGTAAAACTGGGGCCCTCCACAGCTTAGTAGTTCCCCGAGTGAACTACAAAACTTGGGCTTCCCTGGTGGCTCAGATGGTAAAGAATCTGAGGTCAAGAATCTACAGGTAAAATCCACCTGCAATGTGGGAGACCTGGGTTCTACCCAGGGTGGGGAAGATCCCCTGGAGAAGGGCATGACAACCCACTCCAGTATTCTTGCCTGGAGAATCCCCACAGACAGAGGAGCCTGGTGGGCTACAGTCCATGGGGTCACAGAGAGTCAGACACGACTGAGCTAATAAGCACGGAATATTTAATAGACATTATCTCGCTTGAACTGCGCCACAGTCCCTGGGGGATGACAGGCCAGCCTGTTTGACTTTATGCAGGTTACTTAAGCCTTAGTCTCCGTATTTCTAAAATGCAGACAGTAGTGATGAACACTTTTCATAAGACTGACCAGTCTGAGGATCAAATATGTTAACAGAAGTCTTCGAACAGGCCTAGTCAACAGTGATAATGATGGTAACGATGCTGCTGCTGCTGCTGCTGCTAAGTCAGTTCAGTCGTGTCCGACTCTGTGCGACCCCATAGACAACAGCCCACCAAGCTTCCCTGTCCCGGGGATTCTCCAGGCAAGAACACTGGAGTGGGTTGCCATTTCCTTCTCCAATGCATGAAAGTGAAAAGTGAAAGTGAAGTCACTCAGTCATGTCCCACTCTTAGCAACCCCATGGACTGCGGCCCACCAGGCTCCTCCGTCCATGGGATTTTCCAGGCAAGAGTACTGGAGTGGGGTGCCATTGCCTTCTCCGCTAATGACGCAGTGCCGCTCAAATGAGAGCTAATGTTCAGGGAGCGCTTACAATGTTCTAGGCACCGTTCCACGCGCTCTATGTGGGTTGGCACATTTGATCCTCACAAGAAACCTGTTCTGTAGGCATCATTACTACCCCCTTCCTACAGATAAAAAAATGGAGGCACAGAGTAGCAGGCAATCTTCCGAATGTCCCACAATGGTAAGCTGGATTTTGAACTCAATCAGTCTGGTCTGGGAACATAGCAAGTGCTCATAAATGCTGGCTAATCATGACCCCAGCCGCCTGTCTGGCGTATCGCGTCATACAGCCTTGGGGGCAGAGGCCTGGGGCTGTACCGGCAGTGCCATCAAGGCACCAAACACGATCTGGCGCAAAGTAGGGACTCCACGTCGGCACTGAACATGCATCGGCCACAGACAGAACGCCTGAGACTATGGCCCTCAGACCTCAGTGAGCCACCAACAGTGTGAAGTGTGCAGGTTCCCACCCGTGTCACCAGGATGCCAACAAGCCCAGGGGTCCTGTGATCTCACTGTGACTCCAGGGACCGGGCAGGCGCCCTCCCTGCTGCTCCTGCCATTCTCTTGGGGTGAGGGATTCCCACAGGGCTGAGGTGTGAAGCCCAACCTCCAGGTAAGCCTGACCCTTAAAAGGGAAAGAAAGCAGGCTTCTTGTCGGGACCCTCCCCCACCCCAACATGCTGGTGAGAGAAAGGGGTCTGGCGACAGTCACCCAGCCCAGGGAAGGCCAAGAGCATAGTGCCCCCACCCAGGCAGGCAGGGTGGGGACACTAAGGGGCCGGGCTGGCCTCCCGGCACCTCAGCGGCTGGCATGAGGCACTGACTCCCAGAACCCCAGGTCTTCAGAGGCGCTGCTTACGACCTGGAGCGAGCGCCAGCGCAGCTGCTGAGGAAGCTGCCTTGCAGCGTCCAGCGCCCAACAGCCTCGCTGAGGAGCCCGGTTCAAACTCAATCTCCAGTTTTACTTCCCACCACCCGCCATGGAACATTCGTGTGGCCTCCATCTCCGTAACACACCAATGTTTAAAAATTAAAAGTCTACATCCTGTTCATGCTCCTCTTCTGTCTGGAACGCCAGTACCCCCGGCCCGATCTTTGTCCTTCAAGGCCTGGTTCAATGCCACCTCTTCCATGATGACAGCTCCCCAGACCATGCGGCTGGTAATGAGTCTGGTCCCCCTGCATTTGGTCTCTGTGCCCAGGACTCTTCTCTTCTATTATTAACAGACTGAGCATCCTGTGCCCAGAGGCCACGTCGCCATCACTCACTCACTCAACGAGCAGCCTCCAAGAACCGGGAGTTGCAGTCCCTGACCACTAGGGTGGGCCAGACAACCTGAAGGAGAGGTGGTGGGAAAAGAGGAAGCCCTCATCCAGTGTGGGCAGGACCAGCTTTGTGGCAGCCACCCTCCAGTTCCTCACCACGGGCACTGTGACCAGTGTGGGCGAAGGAAGGAAAGCCGAGGGGCCCGCTGCCGGGGGAAGAGGAGCCTGAATTGCGGGGCATCACCCTCGTACACTGACCTGAGTTGGGAGAAACTGCTGGCTGGACGACAGAGCCCCCCACAGACAAATGCTCCCCAGGGAGAGGGGCCAGGGCAGCAGTTCTTGCCCCTGGGGGAGGGGGAAGCAGGCTCAGTCCTCCCGTGCTGGTGGGCCGGGCGCGGGGCGTCCCAGCTGCGCCTTCCTTCTTCTTCATGCTCTAAAGAGAGGGGAGGGATGAGCATCAGTCAGTTCTGCTGGATCCCACTGCCACCAGAAAACTTCACAAAGTGACCCTGGGGCCCCAAACGTCTGCATCACCAGGACGCCCAGCAGCCACCCACAAGGCCCTTTCACTGCCGTGGACAGTGCTCAGCGCATCGCGATTTGCGCGCCATCAGGAGCTCCATCCCACACTCAGCACATCGCGATTTGAGAGCCATCAGAAGCTCCATCCCACGCCCACCCGCGTGCCTGAGGCGGGACACTGAGGACTGACAAAGGTGTGAGGCAGCCAGGACACACATCCTCCTGGCGGATGCGAAAACGGAAAACCACCTTGGAGAGCTGTTTGAAAGAGTCTTTAAAGCTGAACATATGACCTGATGCCCCTGCCATTCCACTCCTACATGGACCCAGCAGAAATACGTACACGTGGGCACCAAAGACACCATCTGAACGCTGACAGCAGCACTCCTGTAACAGCCCCAAACTGGAAGCTACCCTGATGCCCACCATCAGGTAACTGCACAGATACTCAAGATACCTTCTCATAATGCAGCCTGCCACCACCATGAGGATAAACCGACTACACTCAACAATATGCATGCTCTCACACATGCCAGGCTGAATAAACGAAAGGAGTCACACACAAAGGAGTATGAAGTGTATGAGTCAATCAATAAAATGTTAAAAATAACATCAGGATAGTGCTCACTCTGTCCTGCGGAAGAGAGCAGGGGAGGGGCTTCCAGAGTGGTGAGAGCCATCCACGCCTTCATCTGGGGGCTAGCTTGTGTGAGCAGATTTGTGTTTTTAATATTTATTTCTTTATTTTCGGCTGCACTGGGTCCTCACGGCTGTGCCTGGGCTTTCTCTCAGCACGATGTTTCTCCTCCTGCGGAGCACGGGCTTCAGCACAGGCTCAGCAGTTGGGTGCACAGGCTTAGCTGCTCCAGAGAATCTGGGCTCTTCCCAGACCAGTGATAGAACCCGTATCCCCTGCAATGGCAGGCAGATTCTGAACCACTAGAACACCAGGGAAGCCTATATATTTGTTTTTTAAAAATTCACTGAGTTCTGCATTTATAATGTGTGTACTTTTCTGTATGCATATTATACCTCAATGAAACATTTAATAAAGAAAAACAGAAAATTCAACACCGAGGTGAATCAGAAGTCAGAGCATCTCAAAGATGAAGATGGCGTGGTTCCCACCTTGCCAGGAGAGCAGCAGCTTAATCAAATGCTGAGATCACAGACCAGAGTCAAGTGAACTGAAGTGAAAGTCACTCAGCTGTGTCTGACTCTTTTCGACCCCATGGACTATACAGTCCATGGAATTCTCCAGGCCAGAATACTGGGGTGGGTAGCCCTTCCCTTCTCCAGGGGATCTTCCCAACCCAGGAACTGAACCCAGGTCTCCCGCATTGCAGGCAGATTCTTTACCAGCTGAATACTGGGGTAGGTAGCCTAAGCCCTCCAAGCCCTGGGTATGCATACAGCTGTGCTGATTATTTCTAGCTTGACGACCCTGCACAGGACCCTCAAGCTCTCTAAACCTCCATTTCCTCTCCTAAAAGGGAGAATGTTTAATCTGCATGAGAAGCACCCTAAAAACACTACCTGGCACACAGTTGATGCTCATTAAATGTTAGTTTCCTCCCAGCAAGACAGAGATTCACATCCCAACCAGTCCACTGGACATGACCTGGATTTTCTCTTAAGAGACAGTTGGCCAACTTCAAGGGTCCCAAATCATCACCAGCAGGAAGCAGAAGAGAGGAGAAAGAGATAGTAAGTGAAGTGGAAGACTGTTATTTTAGGATTACAAACTGTCTTCAGAAACAAATCCACTAGGTCCTCAGTTCCCCCAATCATTCAGCTCCACCCCCACAACCAGGCAGAGGGCACGTCTTGCAGTCCAGCCCAGCTCAACCTCTCCCGAGATGCAGGGCCCGTCAGGACTATGACAAGGGAGCCAGGACACCACCATCAGCAGAGCTGCCCGTGACCCCCAGTGCCCACCCGACGCTTTCTTGCCTAGCAGAGTGCTGCCAATCTTTTTTTTTTTTTTTAATTTGGCTGTGCCAAGTCTTAGCTGTGGCACGAGGAATCTTTTAGTTGCAGCATGTAGGAGCCACTTCCCTGACCAGGGACTGGACCCATGTCCCCTGCATCAGGAACATGGGGTCTTAACCACTGAGCCACCAGGTAAGTCCCTAAAACACAACCTGGGATGAGCACACGGGCCCCCCTGCCAACAGCCAACACAGAAACATCAGCTATGGCAGCAAGCGACTGATGTTCTTCAACTCAAGAGGCTTTGCACACACAATGCCCTCTGAACCGCCCTCTGACCTCTCTTCCCTTGCTCATAGGTTGCTTCTTCCAGGAAGGCATCTCTGGTTCCCCCTAACTCTAGGCTACAGGACTCCCCACCCCAGGAGTTCCCGGCACTGAAGACACCCCGGGGTCACAGAACCTTCCCGCCATGTAATCACACCCCGACTCCCTCATGTCAGCTCCACTCTGAGCTCTGCGACAGCGAAGCCCTCGTGCTCGCCCCCAGTGCAGTACCTGACGCCCAGCCGCTACTCAGTAAACGCGTGCTGAACCGTGAGAGGAGCGGCAGCCAAGGCCGCTGAGCAGGGGCAGCACTCACCGCAATGTTGAGCTTGATGGTCTGGCCCTCCTTGAAACTTAGGTCCAATTTGGGACCTTGATCCGGGTTTTGGGCTTGTTTTGCAAATTCACACTGCTGTTTCACCCACCTGGGGAGAGAAGAGAGAAGAGGTGAGAAGGGGCGCGCTGCCCTGCATTCACACCCTCGCTTCAGTCCTACCTGCCGTCCGTCCAGGACGAGGCTTTTACTGCAGCCTCAGGGAAGAGACTGAGAGCAGCTTGAGAATCAGGCCTGAACGCAAACCCTGGCTTTGACATGGAAGCAGCTGCAGGTTTGTCACTTTCCTCATCAGCAAAATGGGATGACGAGTCCCTATGCCTTAAAGACTGAAAATTTCACGAGGTCATTGATAGAGAGGGTCCTAACACTGGTCTTCAGGAAATCTGAGAACCTGGTCCTCTCCTCCTCAGCATGTGGTGTGAAGACTAAAACACCATCCAGGGGCTTAAAAAGTAAATGGTGAGACAGGACAGACACCCAGCAAGTAGAAAGCAACAAAAAGGTCCCACACACTCCAAAGAGCAGCCCTCCAGCAGCCACCCAGAGCAGAAAGGAGCTACAAGCACTCAGATGAGCAGCTGCACACTCCCCACAGCCAGAGATGGAGGACTCAGATGGCAGGGAAGCAGGCTTTCCTGCCCTTTTAGCTTCAGAAAGGACCAGCAGGGTGCGTACTGAGTGGCCTGGGAATCCGAGCACTGCTTATTACAGCATGGAGGAACAGGTCTGGAAAGGCCAAGGGAGCCAGGAAAGGACTCTGGCTGCTCAAGGGCCTGATGGGGGCAGAGATGTGACACCTCAAAGGCTGGGGCAGCTGACTGGGGGGGTCAGAGATGGGCCTCAGGAAAAGGAGACCTCAAGGTAGAGATGAGGACTCGCAGAGCACAGAGGGGACCTGTCTTAAAGGAGAAGTGAGTTCCTCTGAGACTCTGCGAGCTGACAGATCACACACAACCACCTGGGTATCCTAACCTGGGAGATCATTCTGTCCCAGGAAAGAGGGAGGAGGCATGCGTGTGTCTCCTGGAACCACTCACTTGAAATGGTCCTGCAAGGCAACATTGAAGTCAAAGGCGTCACCTCGGTCCCCGAAGCCAATTCCAATAAATGCCCGTCGCCCTGGAGGACAACACACAATCAATCCTACTTTCCAAAGGCAGAGAAAACCCTTCTCGGAAGAGGAAGCCCCAAGTCCCGAGCTTACCGTTTCCATCCTCAATGCGGATAACGAAGTACCTGCTGGAATCTGTCACGCTCTCCACAGCTGTGCCGGGAAACTGATCCACTGGGGCCTGAGCAAAGAGCTCCCCTGAAAGCAGAAGTGAGGATGAGCCTTGAGTCCCTCACAGCCTATTTCTATCCCATGACTGGGGCCCTTGCCCTGAGAGGCAGATTGGCAAACCTGACTCTGGAATTCAAGTCAAACGCATTCTGGCTAAAGGAATGTAACAGGAATATAACCCATGAAAGATTTAAGTCAGAGGTGGCTTACAGGTCAGATCCAGTTCTTAGTTTAATATTTTCAATTTAACTGCCAAACACTTCAAAATCAAATTACATGTAAAATAATCCAGATTTCTAGCTTCTCTTAAAATCAAAAGCTCTAGCAATGTTGGGCTTCCACTTCCATGTGAGAATGATGGGCTGGAGCTGGTCACCATTCCGTGTCTCACCCATTCACACCCACCACCTGTACCCTGAGTGCCCTGGTTCAGGGAGATCACACCTTCCACATCAGTCAAGTACCTGAGGCAGCACTCGAGGGACAGGTGAACCCAGTGAAGAGGGAGGGTTTCTGCACTCTAGAAGAACCTGAGGCAGGCTGATTTAATCTAATCACGGGCCAAAAGAGTGACTGATTTTAAAACAGCTCTTCCTTGGAGTAGGAAATGGCAACCCACTCCAGTATTCTTGCCTGGAAAATTACATGGACAGAAGAGCCTGTCGGCCTACAGTCCATGGGTTGGCATGACAGAGGGGGTTTGAGGGAGGTGGGTTGGTAGCAATAAACAGGTGGAACTAAAAAAACAACAAAAAAACAGCTCTTGTAAAATGCAGCCCCTTATCAACTACGGTCCTCCAGGGTGTAGTGCAACATACACCTTCTGTAAGCATTTACAACTGGTATTGTTTTCAAGTGTACTGATCTCTGCTGATGAGTCAGGTATTGACCACTTTCTACTAAATCCTATGGTTCAGAGGTGACTGTGATCAAGGCTGAACTGAATCCAAATCGGTGGCCCAAGTCTGTAGCTTCTTGCTAACTCCTCTGCCCGCTCTAGTTTGGTCCCTGGGGATCCGGGATCCCCCTGGATGCCTTCAGCATAGAGCAGCAGTTCCCCACCACGGGCGACCTCGCCTCCCTTCCAGGGGCATCTGGCGATGCCTGGTGACACTGGTGGGTGCTGCTGGCATCTAGTAGGCAGTAGTCAGAGGTGTCACTGAGCATCTTAAATATGACTTAGACCACAAAACTCAGCTGGCCCCAAATGTCACTACTGCTGAAGCTGAGACACCCTGGCCTAGAGTGATTGGAAAGTGAGGGACAAACATGACCCAGTGGGCATGACCCAAAGCTAAGAGCGTCCTGGGGTGGATCCCGCAGGTGAGGCTCAGCTCTGAGCAGTGGCTGGTATACCAGCTGTGTACCTTGGAGGTAGTTCCCAGGGTCCCCAGAGAACAGGTGCTGCCATTCCCTTGTGATGCCACCTGGGACGTCCCAGCAAATCTCCCAGCCAGAGTTCTCTTGGCAGACCAGGCAGCCGTCCCTTCAAACTCCTCTGCCATCAATGCTCAGTCATGCTTGAAACAAATCGGCGCTTTGGGTCACCTTGCAGTTCACAAAGCATTCGGATATCTACGTGTTCATTTCATATTCCAACAACCCCATGAAGCAGGAGCTAATGTGATCCCCATTTCACCAAAATGGAGGCCAAGGTGTCAAATGTCATGTGGCTTGTCTAAGGTCCCAGAGCTCAGACACAAGTGATGCAGATCTGAGAAGAGGCAGCCAGTTTTGCTCACAAATCTTTGCATTTTATTTGCCCCACAAAGGAAAACCTCTATGGTAGAAAAAGAAGACATTACAGAACACTGGGGCATCTGACTGAGAAGCCCTGCGTCTGATTCCAGCTCTGAGGGGGTGGGCTGGGACTGCTCCAGGCTGTGTTGCCCTCCACAGCTCACTCAGAGGCGCTGGGGGCACAGGACTGCCGGAGATTTTGCCAAGGGTGACAGCTGTCAGCTGACTCCAACACAGCCCAGCTTGGCTTGTCCTCTCACCACAGAAAGAGCCGAGAAGGACAATTTCCAGTTCTTTCAGTTAATGGGTGTGGTCAGTCTGGAAAGTTACCATTTAGTCGATAAGCAGAATTCCTGATTAAGAAACCAAGCTCACAGCAGAAGTCAACGTGTGGCTTATCTTCCAGGGAAGCTCCAGGGCTTCCTACTTGGGACCCACCTGTAGGCCTTTGCTCTCTGGGCTCCCAAATTAGTATTTCCTTAAAGACACCCAAAAGAACAGGTGCTTGACAGGAAATACTTCCTTTTAAACTAAAGGTTGGGGAATGGAGTCAGTGTACAAGTATACCCAGGCTCTGATCTCCAGGACAGGTCCCCCGATTCCCTGAGTGGCCTGGCCAGGCCCCGGCCGCCCCTCCCTTCACAAGGTGGGAGGCGCGGTACCTCAGCCCCACGCAGGCCTCCCTGGCCTTTACCTGAGGTCCTGTCCTCCAGCTTGATGTAGGCCACCTGGCCTTTTGCAGTGATCCGCAGCCGGCCACTCCATGATGGCTGGTCCAGCTGCCACTCCGCAGCCCTGAAGGGACAAAAACCGTTGTGCCGCTGCCAGAGGCTCCCGCTCCCCTTCTCTAATGTTGGGGGTGGGGATGGGGCCGGGAAGGGCATGTGGGCTGCATGCTCCAGACCGGAGGCTGGCAAACTTCTAGGGAAAAGGACCACACGATCTCTGTCCGCACTCCTCACTCTGCAGTCGCAGAGGGAAAGCAGTCATGCTGCGTCAGCATGCTGGTGCTTCAGGTGTTCTAACTAAATATTTTCTACTGGGCAGGGCTGTATTTCAGTGAAACTTTATGGACAACCTGATTTTCATATAATTTTCACATTCTGAAAAATTCTTCTTTAAAATGTTCCCCAACCATTTAAAAACGTAAAAATCATTCTTAACTTGCTGCTGCTGCTGCTAAGCTGCTATGAGTCAAACAAAAACACATGGGTCATAGCTGGCCAACCCCAGCTTGTAGATGATAAGTTCCAGATTATAGAGACCTTCTCTGAAGTAGAATTCTAGGCTTTTTTCTGTAGAGAAAGCAACTACCGGGGCCCATGGTTTGCGGAAGACACTGCTAGGCTGTGGCAGTCAAAGCAATCATCTGGGACCACTGAGACCATCTTGGAGGAAAAGGAGAAGGGGAGTAAGCATCAGTAGAAGAGCAAAGGAGAGCAACAGGACATGTGGGAAAAGTGAATGAGTGTTCAAGAAATCTATTCTCAAAGGTAGCCTGAGAAGAAATAAACCCAGGAAACCACAGACCTATCACAATGGCCTCTTTTGGCTCTTTTAAAGCATTGACTTTACATTTTATTTCTAAGAAGCATCTCAGTAAACCCCTGTAAAGCAAAAACCTTGGGTATTTCCAAGAGGCTTTTCTTGGAAGTCCCTAAGCATATGCCAGGCCTTGGAGAGACATCATAACTGTGGACACAGGTTGTTTTGAAGGCCACATAAATGCAGACTTTCGATTCACAAGTCAGCCAACTCAGTTTCAGTTCCTCTTATTGGGGCAAGAGGCCTTTAACTCAAGCAGAGCTCTGAGACTGAAGTGCAGGGGTTGGCAGTTTCCTTTTTTGCCAACCTAGCCAGCCTTAACACTTGGTAACCTCGATCTCTGGGGGACCAGACTAATGCTACTGAAGGGAATGGAGGCAGATGACCACCCCTGGTTTGGTTGTGGCCCATCCCGTTTGACCACACAAAGCAAATGAGTTTTTGTTCTCACTATTGTTGCTTTCATATTATTTTTAAACTATGTCATGGATGTAGTGGGTGTTCAATAAAATATTTGTTCACTAGAAAATCAGCTACGAGACCATGTTAATACAACTGAAAAGTAACAAGAAGCCAGAGACGTTGACACTCCGTCATTCTTGGGGTGCAGGCCAACCATGTATCTCCAAATAACTTGGACAAACATTGCCTTCAAGATCGCCCACCCTCCACCCCCACCCCCGTGTGGCACAAAATAGCCAAAGGCTAGGTTATCCGTATGAGACATTATCTTATTTTTTTTTTTTAATATTTTCCCTCATTTGACAATGAAGACAAAATGCAAACTGTACAAAGACATACGGTGAAAGGAAGTGTCCTCCCAACCCCCTCTTTCCTCTGGCAGGGCAGTTTCCTGTGTTCACTTCCACATAATCTACTTTTACAAACATGCCTATTGGTTCGTCTCAGGTGAACATTTCACCAGACAAGTGCGGATGGATGCCTCTCAACAGCCACAGGCTGTGATCAGGTCGGAGGTTTGTGCCAAGAAAGCTGGGCAGGGCAGGGCCCCTGGGCTTTCAACGTCAGCTTAAAACTTCCCAGAACGGGTCCTTTGGACCGGTTCTGGGCTCCTTTCCTTCCCTGGGGGATTTCTGCCAGTGACAGGGCTCCTCCCCCGCAAGTCTTTCCAAGGATCCCTTCTAGGCCGTCAGCTAACGCTGAAAAAAAGGTCTGTGACACCACCACTCCAGACCACGTTTAGGGTCCCTAAGCACTATATACCACTTTCAAGCCTTCCCCGCTGCCGGGACCCCATTCGTCGGACTGAGACATGAGAAAGTCTGGGTCCCCCTCGCTGCTCCGGCCTCGACCTGAGAGAACCCGCTGCATTACCTGCGCCCGCCCCTCGCCCGTCAACTGGCCAGGCAGTCCTCTCCCACAGTGGGCGTGTAGGGATGGCCGGGGAGGGGTTAGGTCGCGACTAGCCTAGCCTGGCAGCAGGTGGTCACCTGTAACCACGGTTGGTGGCCCGCGGCGGGATGCGGTAGACGTGGACATCTGGCTTCACACAGAGAACCGACTCGTACTCCGCTTCCTCCATCTCGTCGCCCCGAGCCCGCCGGACTTCCGGTTCCTTCCCCGCCCAAGGGAAGTCGCGACTCTATGACTCACGTCAGGCTAGAGCGGCAGATCGCAGGCGTCAGCTGCTCGTCGCTGCGCGCCCTTTACTGGAGGCCTCGCCTCACGACCTGTGGCGGAAGAAACCAGCAACCACCCAACAAACTGTGGGAAATTCTTAAAGAGTTGGGAATACCAGACCACCTGACCTGTCTCCTGAGAAATCTGTATGTAGGTCAAGAAGTAACAGAACTGGACATGGAACAATGGACTGGTCGCAAATCGGGAGAGGAATAGTCAAGCCTGTATATTGTCTCCCTGCTTATTTAACTTATATGCAGACTACCTCATGCGAAATGCCGGGCTGGATGAAGCACAAGCTGGAATCAAGATTGCCGGGAGAAATAGCAATAACCTCAGATATGCAGATGACACCACCCTTAATGGCAGAAGGCGAAGAACTAAACAGCCTCTTGGTGAAAGTGAAAGAGGAGAGTGAAAAAGTTGACTTAAAACTCAATGTTCAGAAAACGAAGATCATGGCATCCGGTCCCATCACTTCATGGCAAATAGATGGGGAAACAATGGAAGCAGTGAGCTTTATTTTCTTGGGCTCCAAAATCAATGCAGGTAGTGACCTCAGCCATGAATTAAAAGATGCTTGCTCCTTGGAAGAAAAGCTATGACAAACCTAGACAGCATATTAAAAAACAGAGACATTAGTTTGCCAACAAAAGTCCGTCTAGTCAAAGCTATGGTTTTTCCAGTAGTCATGTATGGATGTGAGAGCTGGACCATAAAGAAAGCTGAGCACTGAAGAATTGATGCTTTTGAACTGTGGTGTTGGAGAAGATTTTTGAGGGTCCTTTGGACTGCATGGAGATCAAATCAATCAATCCTAAAGGAAATTAGTCCTGACTATTCATAGAAAGGACTGAAGCTGAAGCTCCAGTACTTTGGCCACCTGATTCAAAGAACTGACTCGTTAGAAAAGACCCTGATGCTGGGAAAGATTGAAGGTGGGAGGAGAAGGGGATGACAGAGGATGAGATAGATGGTTGGATGGCATCACCAACTCAATGGACACGAGTTTGAGCAAGCTCTGGGAGTTATAATGGACAAGGAAGCCTGGCATGCTGCAGCCATGGGGTCTCAAAGAGTCGGACATCACTCAGCAACTGAACTGAGTGACTGACTAAGGGTGGTCTGAAGGGCTTCTCAGGTGTCACTAGTGGTAAAGAACCCGCCTGCCAATTCAGGACACATAAGAGACATGGGTCCTATCCCTATATGGGGAAGATCCCACTGGAGGAGGAAATGGCAACCCATTCTTGTCAGGAGAATCCCATGGATAGAGGAGCCTGGGGGGGTATAGTCCATTGGGTCGGAAAGAGTTGGATGTGACTGAAGTGGCTTAGTATGCACTCCGGTTATCTGATGTCTGAAGCTCCAGTACTTTGGCCACCTGATGTGAAGAGCTCACTCATTGGAAAAAGACGCTGATGCTGGGAAACACTGATGGTGGGAAAGATTGAAGGCAAAGGGAGAAGAGGGCGGCCGAGGATGAGATGGTTAGTTAGCATCATTGATTCAATGGACCTGAATCTGAGCAAACTCCAGGAGATAGTGAAGGACAGGAAAGCCTGGCATGCTGCAGTCCATGGGGTCACAAAGAGTCAGACATGACTTAGCGACGACAACAACAACAACAACAAGGGTTGTCTGGGCACCTCCCCTTCCATAACATCTCAGAAGCTGCAGAGAAAACTTTAATACACATCACACTGCAATCCATTGTCTGGTTGTGGGTCTTCCCTGTTGCCTCGACATTTACACCTGATGTCCAGTTGGCTGAGATTCAAAGCTGTAGCTACCTAGACTGCTCTCTCTGATGCTTATCTCTCCTCCAGCCTTTGCTTCCTTCTGCTCTTCCTGAAGGTCCTGCCATCAGCCGACTCTGTAAGAAGCAACCGAGGCTTTTCCTTCTAGAGAAAGCTTTACCTGCTCCGCCAGCTAAATGTGATGTCCCTACTGTGCCACCCTTTTCCTAACCCACCATGTGCCCTGGGCCCCTGTAGTCTAGATTCAACAAAAGGATGTATTAAAAGGAACCAAGTTTACTAATATAAGTACTTTTTAAAGTATCCCAGTCTTAACTTGGATTTCTCTCAGAATGTTATGGGAGTTACAATGTTTGTGTGCACACTTAGTTGTGTCCAACTCTTTGTGAGTCCATAGACTGTAGCCAGGTTCCTCTGTCCATGGCATTTTCCAGGCAAGAATACTAGAGTGGGTTGCCATTTACTCCTCCAGGGGATCTTCCCAACCCAGGTATCAAACCCGAGTCTCCCAAGTCTCCTGCACTGCAGGCAGATTCTTTACCATCGTGCCACCCTGAGTCAAATTGTCAAAATCCCTTCTCCTTCTCTACCATTCTCTCTCCCTATTTCTTTTTAAAAAATATTAATTTATTTTTGACTGTTCTGAGTCTCCATTGCAGCACGGGCTTTTATCTAGTTGCAGTGAGCAGCGACTACTGTCTAGTTGTGGTGTGTACCTTCTGATTGCGGTGGCTTCTCTTGTTACAGAGCACAAGGAGCAGGTTCCAGAGCTCAGGCTGTACATCTCAGGCACAATAGTGGTGGCCCGGGGGCTTAGAAGCTCCGAGGCATGAGGGATCTTCCCAGAACCCATGTCTCCTGCATTGGCAGGTGAATTCTTTACCACTGAGCCTCCAGGGAAGCCCTACCATTCTCTTATTCATTACACAAACATTTCAGTGCTTATGATGAGCCAGGTCCTCTGTGCACCACAGCTGATCCCAAATCTCTGATTCGCTGAATGCTCCTAAACTTTCTCCCCATCCTTTTTCCCTCTCCTCTCTCCCTCCTTTTACTCACTCTGTATAAACTCTTTATTACAGGATTGATCTTCCCTCTTAAATTAAAATATATACAAGGCAGTAAAATATACATAACATAAACTTTACCATTTTAATCATTTTAAGTGTACAGAAATTAAGTACATTCACCACTCTATTTCCAGACTTTTTCATCATCAAAAATCCTATATTCATTAAGCAATAACACCCGATTTCCTGCTACCCCCAGCCCCTGGTAATCTTTGTTCTACTGTCTGTATATGAATTTGTCTCTTCCAGGTATCTCATATAAATGGAATCATACAGTATTTGTTTTTGCTTATTTCACTTATTTCATATTTTCGAGGTTCATTCATGTCATAGCCTATATCAGAATTTCATTCATTTTAATGACTGAATGATATTACTGCATGGCATAAAAAATTAATAAACAGAAAGTTCGGTTAAATAAGAGTCAAGAGCCCAGAATGGGGAGCTCCCAGGCCCTGAAATGCTAGCCCAAAAGGAAGAAGGAAGACTGTCTTCTTTCCTGACAAGGACTCAGCCAGTGAAAAGCCACAGACTCTGCTTCCTCTATCCCTCCTTTCCCCAGCTTCCTTTTCCCCTCAATAAAAGAGCTCTGCTCCCCTTACCCTGAGGGGACTTGCACGTGGTTGACCTTGGTTGCAGACCCTGAGTTGCAATTCTCTGCTGATCTCATGCAAACCCATTTTTGCTGGAGCAGTTCTGGTAACCTCATTACTTCAGGTGAACAACGGATAGGCCACATTTTGTTTATCCATTCATCTACTGATGGATATTTGGGTTGTTTCCACCTTTTGGCTATTGTGAATAATGCCGCTGTGAATTATTGGTGAAGAATACCTGTTCAAGTCCTTGTTTTCAGTTCTTTTGGGCATATATTTAGAAGTGGGACTTGCTGGCCCATGCAGTAATTCTACGTGTAGCTTTTTGAGCTCTAAACTTTTCCACAGAAGCTGCATTTTACATTTCTACCAGCAAAGGTTCCAAATTTCCACATCTTTGCCAGTACTTATTTTCCATTTCCTTTGATATTCGCCATCCTGGTGGGTATGAAGTTAACCTCTCTTTATGTGAATTGATTTAACATTTAATTTCAACTTTACCTTGTTTCTGTACAACAAAGAAGAGATTGAGAGATGAGATTTCTTTCTCCTAGTTCTATTTCATTTCCTTAAAGTCCTGGAGTGACAAAGACAGAAGTCCCCTTAGAAGCTAGAGGGGAGAGATGCTGAGAGGTGAGGGAGGGCACCTCCTCACTCTGACAGTCTTATCCCTCACATTCTCATCATTCTGTTTCTGTGTCCACTCTCCCACTAGACTGCAAGCTTCTTGAACGCAGGACCATGTCCATGCCTTTCTGGACCCCCGTATTCAGCAGCACAGGGCCTGCTACAGACTAAGTGGTCAGTGAATGAAAGTACATGACTCTGTGTGTGTGTGTGTGTGTGTGTGTGTGTGTGTGTGTGTGTGTGTGTGTGTGTGTATGGGTATTCAATTGGCTATATCCCAAAGTCAAGGGGTGCTTTGGGAATAAACCACAGTGTTTCCTTTTTCACACTCTGATTCTTTGCATCAATATGTGCTGAACACCTGGGAAAATAGGGTGTCCCAGGAATAACGTACCTGAAGAATCTTCCATGTGGGAGAGCATCTGGGACTAGCTCTTAAGAGCTAAACTTTGGAATAGCGTCCACCATCAGCACCAAGTTCCATCACCATCTCCGGAAGACAAGCAGTGTGAAGGCGGCCCACAGTGGCCCCATGTGGCTGCCCCAAGTAGGACACCTTCCTCTCTGAATCTCATAGGGAATGCTCGCTCCATGTAGCCAGGTCTTACAACATGTTCAGAGCACTTGCCTTTCAGTTCAGCCTAACAGAGATGGGCACTGAGCTACTATAGGCCAGGTGCTGGGTGCTGGGGCCACAGAGATGAGGCCCACCCAGCTCCTACCTTCATGGAGCTAACAGAGAGGAGGAGACAGAGAAAAAAGTGAATCATTAGCATTGCGGAGTGAGAAGTGTTATGATGGAAAAAACTCACAGAGGAGTGTGGGAGCTAAGAAAAGAGACCTCACCCAGCCTGGGGGCAGTCAGGGAAGGCTCCCTGGAAGAGGTTACCTTGACACAATAATCCTTGTGAGGTAGGCAGGGCAAGGATTGTTATCCTCATTGTGTAGTGGAGTCACTGAAGCAGTGACCAGCCCAGGGAAACTACACTGTCCTCTGGCTGTGGGAGGTCAGACTGTCCTTTGCCTTATTCTCAAACCCCAGTCACATGGCTAGACACACCTGAAAGGCATTTCTAAACGTCTATTGCCAAGAATAAGAGGGCCTACTGACCACTCCCAGATTAACGCCATTATTTGACAGGTTCAATTCAACCCAGCAGCGGAGTGCAGGCTCACACAGAGCCCATCTCGCATGGGAGGAGGTGACAGCCGTGCACAACCTCGCTCTGATTCATCCAGCGGCTCTCCGGTAGGTCCAGGGCCGAGGTGGGGGCTTGAGGTGAGTTGTGTTCCTGTGTGGCTTCCAGAGCTATGATAGGTCACTTATCTTTACCTGCTGTGTTTTTCTGCCATCATAAACATTTCCAAGAGAAATTTCCCCTTTTCTCAGATGGGGAGTGTTAGTCGTTCAGTCATGTCTGACTCTTTGCGACCCCATGGACAGACCCTGCCAAACTCCTCTGTCCGTGGGATTCTCCAGGCAAGAATACTGGAATGGGTTGCTGTTCCCTTCTCAAGGGAATCTTCCTGACCCGGAGATCAAAGCCAGGTCTCCCGCATTGCAGGCAAGTTGTTTACCATCTGAGCCATGGGGAGATCACTTTAAAAGGGCACTTGGTAACAAAACAATCTTATAAAAGAATAAAGTTGGTGACCTCACACTTCCCAATTTCAATACTTAATATGACGGGACAGGAATCAAGACAGTATAGTACTGGTATAAAGATAGGCCATAGAACAATGAAATAGAATGGAAAATTCAGAAATAAACCCTCACATTTACAGCCACTTGATTTTCCCAAAGTGTGCCAAGACAATTTGATAAAGAATAATCTTTTCAACAAACAGTGTGGGAATGAGTTATCTACATTACACACGCAAAAGAATGAAGTTGGACCCATATCTCACACCATATACAAAAATTAATTCAAAATGGCTCATAGACCCAAATGTGTGAGCTAAACCATATAACTGTTAGAAGAAAACATAGAAACCTTTATGATCTTGGATTTATGTTATAATAAAAAGAATCTAATAGATTCTTAGATATGACACTAAGAGCACAGGCAACAAAAGAGAAAAGTAGGTAAATGAAACTTAAAAATAAGAATTCTTGTTCTTCAAAGGACAACCAAAGTGAAAGCACAATTCACATAATTTGAGAACAGTTTTGCAAATTACATATCTGACAAAGGACTTGCACCTAGATTATATAGAGAGTTCTTACCATTCAATAATAAAAAGACAAATAACCCAATCTATAAATGGACAATGAACCTGAATAGACATTTTCCCAAAAAATATACATAAATAACCAATAAGCACATGAAAAGGTGACCAACATCATTAGCCATCAGGGGAATGCAAATCAAAACCACAATAAGATCCTGCTTTTTACCCGCACCCACTAGAGTGCCCAGAATAAAGCGCACACACAGCGAGTGTTGGTGCGGGTGTGGGAGACTGGAGCCCTCAGACATCTTACATCTTGGGGAACGTAAGATGATGCAGGTACTTTGGAAAACAGCATGGCAATTACTCCAGGGGCTAAACATAGAGTTACCACACGACCCAGCAATTCCATTCCTAGGTATACACCCAAGAGAAATGAAAACATATTTTCACACAAAAAAATTGGTACACAAATGTTCATAGCATTATTCATAATAGCTAAAAAGGGGAAAGAACTCAAATGTCTGTCAACTGATAAATGGAGACATAAAAGGGGAAATTCCTTGGTGGCCTAGTGGTTAGGATTCCCAGCTGTCACTGCTGCGGCCCAGGTCCAATCCCTGGTTGGGGAACTAAGACCCTGCAAGCTGCATGACACAGCCAAAAAAAAAATGCAGTGTATTGGCAAAAAAAAAAAAAAAAAAAAGGAATGAAGGGCTGATACAATCCACAAATCAGATGAACCCTGGGAACATCTGCTAAGCCAAAGAAGCCAGTCACTCAGAACCACATATTGTATATATGTTAGTCACTCAGTCATGTCTGACTCCATGCAACTCCATGGACTATAGGCTGTCAGGCTTCTCTATCAGTGGAATTCTCCAGGCAAGAATACTGGAGTGGGTTGCCATTCCCTTCTCCATGGGATCCTCTTCATTCAGGGATCGAACCCAGGTCTCCTGCATTACAGGCAGATTCTTTACCTTTTTAGCCACCATGGAAGTATGATTCCATTTAAATGAAATGTCCAGAATAGCCAAGACTACAGAGACAGAAAGTAGATTAGTGATTGTCTAGGGCTGGGAGTGGGTTGGGGGGATTGAGGTGATGACTAAGGGGTGTGGGCTTTCTTTTGGGGGTGATGAACAGTTTTAAATTGGAGTGAGGATTGTCCAATTCTGTGAATATACTAAAAGTCACTGAATTGTACACTTTAAGTGGCTGAGTGGTGTGATGTGTGAATTAAATCTCAATAAAACTGAGCAAGAAAGTGCCCCTAAAGGGGGGCAGAGTGTACTGGGCACCCCCTGATTCTGTCCTCAGATACGTGCTCTCCTGCTGGGGGCGGGGGCTTCCCCTTCTCGTCCAGATTCTCAGGGAAGTTGTAAGCCCCAGACGGGGGACAGAGAGGGGGCTGGATTCCCTCTGGAGCCGCTACCCCCTCAAAACTCAGCCTGTGGAATATTGGGGCCTGAGGATTCTGAGGCTGAGCCTGTGCTTTCTGAGTGGAGACAGTGGACAATGGGGGGTGTGTGTGAGGGGTGTGGAAGGGGGCCAGGTTTCTCCCAGATGGGTCATCTACGTCTGGGGCAGGAAGGCTCAGAGGAAAGGGGATGGCCTAGGGGGCCTAAGGGGAGAGAAGGGAGGGACCCCAGGGGAAGAGAGAGGGGCTCGGCCACAGTGCTGACTCCTCTGTGCCCAGTGAGAATCTAGGTCTTCAGGGCAGACTGGAGCTGCACCCGTAGTGGGGTCCCCTGGTGCGGGGGTCTTGTTTGCATTGTGGGGATGGTGGGACTGGAGGGGAGGCATGGTGGGGAGGAAAGGAGAAGGGAGGGGCATTCGGGTCAGCTGCTGTGAGGGGCATGTCCCCGGAGCCCCTGGTGAGAGCCACTGGGACCCCCAGTGTGCTCCCAAAGCCTGATGTTGTGCCAGGCATGGGTACGTCTGGCACACAACTGATGGCTGTGCAGGTGAGTGAGGGAATGAATTGAGCTTCTTTGGAGGCAAGATGATGTGGTGAGATAAGCAATCTTAGGAGTCACACAGGCCTCAGTTTGAAACTGGTTCCTCTGCAGATTTGGTGTGTAGTATTGGACAAGGCACTGGGCCACCCTGAACCTCAGTTTAAAACAGGGTTGAACCCACTGACCTCGAGGACGGGGTGGTTAGAATATCAGTGACAAACATGCCCAGCAAACAGAAGGTTCCTCTGTGGGTGCTGGTGGTCTGTCAGGATTTAAAGTGGGAGAAGCACCATCAAGATTCTCAACGTGTCACTGGGTGGGTAGGATTTACCCCTAGAAATAAGTGAACAGTGAAAAGAGGTTTCTGTGGCATTTCCCTAGAAATGGTACTGATGTTGCAGCAAAAGAATTCAAAGGCCAGAGACAGGGCTGAGGTGGTTGGAAGCTTGGAGAAAAGGCAGGAGCTTGAAGGATAGAGTTGGTGGCGGGGGCGGGGGGGGGGTGTTGTGGGAGAGACAGAGAAGTGGGAAATGGGCACAGAGGCTGGCTTGGGTGGGCGGGGGTGGGGGGCAGTCTGTGGGATTAGGATTGTACGAGATAGCCCAGATCAAAAGAGAATGCTTGTGTAGGGGATGGTGGTACAGCCAAATCAGAGGTTGGATGGGAAAGGCAGAAGGGGAGACACAAAGGAAAGCTGTAGAAAGGGATATGTCCAGGGCAGGGATGGGGAGATTTGGCAAACCCCCTAGTGCCCCTGGAGACTTTAGGGCCCCACACAGATGTTCCCCACTCCTTATTCCTTTAGCCCCAGGAGGAACAGATTTTTCCTCTACAGCAGTAGCAGCAACAACCATGACACGCTCATGCTCTCTTTAAAGTGCACATTTAGTATATTAAAGACTCTGAGAAATCCTGCAAAAAGAGCTTATTTCATTAAAAATATATTTACTTATTTGGCTGCCTGGGGTCTTAGTGGGATCCTCACTGCGGCCCGTGGGCTCTCTAGTTGCGGCAAAAGCGGGCTCAGTAGTTGTGGTTTGCAGGCTTAGTCACCCTGCGGCATGTGGGACCCTTGTTCACCAGCCGGGGTCGAACCTGCCTCACTCACACTGCAAGATGGATTCTTAACCACTGGACTGCCAGGGAAGCCCCAGTCGCTTTCATTTTAACTCAGGACTTTCCAGACACATTTGACCTCAGAACTTTTTTGTGGTGCCCCTCAAGGAGCCAGTATTCTGGAGAACACCTGTTAGGAAATGCTGCTCTAGAGAAAAGTGTGTGGGTTTGGGGACCCAGCAGGCCATGGTTCGATTCCTGCTCTGTGACCTGTCTGGTGTTAGACCTCAGGCAAGTCACTTTGTTTCCCAGAGCTTCCTTTTTACCTAGAGTCATTGTGAGAACTGGGGAAACTACACAGGTAACACATGCGGGGAGGTCCCTGGTCTGACCATGTGCCTCTGTTCTGCCAGGCCTGGCCCTACTTCTTCCCCTAAGCCAGGCTCTCTCCATTACAGACTCCACATGGGCTGCTGAAGAGGCAGTTAGGTAATGGGCTTGGTGGAACTTTGACTGGATTTCTTTTCTGGGAACACAGTGTTTGATGCTCCTCACTTGGTACCCTCATTGGCCCTGGCACGATGGACAACGGGAATGCCCAGATGTATGTGGAGGATAGGATAGAGGCACCAGGGGCCCAGCCAAGTCCTGGCCTGAGGACTGCCAGCAACAGGGATGGTGAGGAGCCCACCATATCAGAAGTCAGCCAGGTAGGGACCTGCCTCTCCACCCACAGCAGGCACTTTCCCTTCCCTTGCCCAGGTTTTCTCTCCAACTTTTAAAATTAAGCTTCTGTAACAATTGGCACAAAACTCATTTCAAATTGGACTAGGCAGGAATGAGAACACATTAGCTGGGTAACTGACAGATCTGCCTGTAGACTTCAGGTATGGCTGGATAAAGGTACTAAATGAGTGTCTCGGCTTTGCCTGCCTCTGTGGCTTTCCCAGGCACGCTCTCCCTGCAAAACGGGAGAAGTGCCCTGGCCGCTCCAGGCTTACACCTTCCCATTGTACTTCCTCTGGTTTAACATCCCAAACAAGAGGAGAGCCCCTTTGCAATAGCCGAAGAAAGTCTCCAGTGTGAGTGTCACTGACTAGGTTGTAGTCACATATTTATCCCCGAATCAGTCACCATGGCAGGGCAGAGTGGCCTGGATCTCTTTGTATAATGAAGTCAGTGGGGGTACTCTCGAAAGGAGGCAGGAAGGTTCCCATAAAAGAATGTTGGCTTCTGTTACCAAAAGAGATGCTGGCTGGGTGAGGAAAACAAGAATTGTTTACTTACTCTACTAAGTATAAAGCTTTCCGTGGCCCTTACCCTCTGCCTCCCCCATAACCTTTATTCCCCTGACAGCTACTCAGAGTTTCCATCCATGATCTCTGCACGTTCCTTTCTGTGTCCCTGAGCTAAAAATGTCACCATAAAAAGGGGCAACACTTCTTTGGATTAAGTATAGCCCTCTAACTATAGCCTCTGTTATAAATTATGGCTTCTTGTGGGCCCAGGAAGAGGGCCTGAAATGAGTCTTGGAAGGCGCCTGGGGCAAACATTTAGGGCTTCTGTTACCTGCCCATTTGTTTTTCCCATGGGCATAGTCATGGGATCTCAGTGCCGCCACTTAACCAGCTGTATGGTCTTGGGCTTGGCACTGTAGCTTCATGGACTCCTGTGTGTCATGCTGAGGATTAACTGGGTTAAATCCCTGGGGACACCTGGCCCTGCCCCTGCCCCTTGGTTGATGCCCTTAGTGTTGATCCCCAGAGGAATCTTGTGTTATAACAACTATTATCAATTGATTGAGCCAAGTTGCCTGGAGTTTGCTGACTCAGGTAAGGCTTGGAGCTCCCTCGGAGTCGCTGGCTCAAGGCCACCCAACTAGGAAGTGATAGACATCAAAACCCAGAGGAAACTGAGGAAGCCTCCCTTGGACCTTGCGAGGGTCTCTCTCTCTTTTTTTTCTTGGCTGCCCCTTGTGGCTTTCGGGATCTTAGTTCCCTGAGCAGGGATTGAACCAGCGCCCTTGCCATGGAAGCTCGGAGTCTTAACCACTGGACCGCCGGGGAAGTCCCCCCAGGTGCTCCGTCGAGCTCTCCTTGTCAGGATCGCGGTGACCAAGGTACCGCTAGGGCTCCAGTTTCCTGTGGCGCCCTCGGTGCTGACTGGGCCCCTCCCGGCCTCTTGTCTCCTCCCCGCGTCTTCTCAGCGCCTCTCCGGTGAGGCGCGGGGTCTGCCCTCCCGCGAGGCGCGGGGTCTCCTCCCCAGTGAGGGACGGGGTCTCCTTCCCCGTGAGGGACGGGGTCTCCTTCCCCGTGAGGGACGGGGTCTCCTTCCCCGTGAGGCGCGGGGTCTCCTTCCCCGTGAGGTGTGGGGTCTCCCCTCCCGTGAGGCGCGGGGTCTCCCTTCATGTGAGGCGCAGGGTCTCGTCTCCCCAGTGAGGGACGGACTCTCCCTCCCGTGAGGGGCGGAGGTCTCCTCCCCCGTGAGGCGTGGGGTGTCCCCTCCCGTGAGGCGCGGGGCGTCTCCCCTCATGTGAGTCGCGGGGTCTCCCTTCCCGTGAGGCGCGGGGTCTCCCCTCCACTGAGGCGCGGGGTCTCCTCCCCCGTGAGGGACGAGGTCTCCTTCCCCGTGAGGCGCGGGGTCTCCCCTCCACTGAGGCGCGGGGTCTCCCTTCATGTGAGGCGCAGGGTCTCTTCGCCCCTGTGAGGGACGGGCTCTCCCTCCCGTGAGGGACGGGTTCTCCTTCCCCGTGAGGCGTGGGGTCTCCCCTCCCGTGAGGGACGGGTTCTCCTTCCCCGTGAGGCGTGGGGTCTCCCCTCCCGTGAGGGACGGGTTCTCCTCCCCCGTGAGGCGCGGGGTCTCCCCTCCCGGAAGCCAGGATGAGCCCAGGGAGTGGCAGGATCCCTCCAGAGTGGCCCGTTCCTTGAGCCGGGGCCGTGGGCATCTTTGTTCTAGGCTGTGTTTCCAGATGCTGAAGCGATGGACAGTGGCCCGCAGCCCTCACCAGCCCTGGGCGGGCCGGAGACCGGGCCCGGACACAGAGCCGCGTCAGAGGAGGGGTTTCCGCAGCTCAGTCCCCAGGAGCAGAAGCCTCCGGCAGGACCAGGGTGAGCTGGGGGCTTCCCAGAGAGCAGGTCCAGGAGAGAAGCCCCCTGTGGCCCACCCGGTGGGGAGGGAGAGGGGCGGGAACCCCAGACTAAGGTGGGTCTGCCCACTCACCCCTCCTGTACTTTTTCTCATAGTGCGACTCACACTGAATAATTATGTGTGCTGGTCTTTTGTCTGAGCTCCCCAACTAGGCCACAAGTTTCTGTGACGTGTAGTGTTCAAGGGGCATTTATGTGTCTTGTTTAACCTCAAAAACCCTCAGGGAATACCAATTGCCCCTTTAGTATATGCTTCGGACTGTGTTTAACCTGATGTATTTCTAGAAATATGCCCTAAGGAAAGAAGTGAAGATTCAGGCAAAGTTTTGTGTGCAAAGATTTCTCCTGGCACCTTATTTTAAAGGCTAAAAAAATTTTAAATGTCAGTGTGTGCTGTTGTTGTTGTTTAGTCACTCATTCCTGTCTGACCCTTTGTAACCCCACAGACTGTAGCTTGGCAGGCTCCTTTGTCCATGGAATTCTCCAGGCAAGAATACTAGTGATTTGCCGTTGCCTTCTCCAGGGAATCTTCCCAACCCAGGAATAGAACCTGCACTGGCAGGCGGATTCTGCCGCTGAGCCACCAGGGAAACCCCCAGTGTGTGCTAAATGCCCACAATAGGGGGATGGTTAAGTAAATTATGATTATCTATAAAATAGAGAATTTTATGCTTTCATTAAAAAACATGTTTATGAAAGATTTGGGGCATGGGAAAAATTTAGATTATACTGTTAATTGAAAAAAATATTGCAAAATTGTATTCGCAATATAATTGAAAGTATGCAATTATTTGAAGGTGATATTTAAACTAATCCCCATCAAAAATATGTATGTATGTCCTTAAGGAAGAAGCCTGGAGGAAATACTCCATAATATTATAGTGAGATCAGATCAACACAGATTCAAATCCAGACCTGTCAACTTTAGCTTAATGATCCAAGGCTCAAGTCTGCCCACCACTATGAATTCCAGTTCTCCTTGATTTTTCTTTTTTTCTAAAAAGCAATAAGTAATAATGAAAATATTAAATCCTAATCCTCTTAAACATTGACATCAAAGTGTTTGTGGTTGGAGGAATTCATGTTAGTCCTTCATTCTTTCTCCCGGGCATTAAGCATGCACCTGTGGTGTGCCTAGCCCTGTGTGGGTACCACAAAGAGGTATAAAAATATAAAACCCTGCCTCAGTTTGGGAGCTGAAGTATCCCTTTGTCTGTTCTCTCCAGGATGAAGGCGTCACCTTGGGTCCCCCAGGAAGGGCCCAGGGAGCTGCAAGCAGACCGGGATCCGCCCATGTCAGGAAGTGAGCTGGGGGTGCCCCCCAACAGGGCCCCTGCAACACAGGAAGGGCTGCTGCAGCAGGGCTCAGGAAAAGAGACTGAAGACCAACAGGGAAGCCAGGGGAACCCAGGGCCAGTGGAGGGTCAGGGCCCTGAGAGTCACCAGGTAATGTCCACAGAATCCCAGGCAGGAGGGGATGGAATGGCTGACCCGCAGGGGAGGTGAGGGAGCAGGGAATTGTTAGAGGCAGGGAGGAGATGGGGCTTCTGGGTAAAACTGAAAATGGGACATGCTGGGTTTAACAAAGCCCAATTTTTTTTTTTCTTATGCTAGAATGTTCTAGCAGCTGTTTTTTAGCTGCTGAGCTCTGTGGGACCCTTCAAGAGGTGGTTACAGTATGCACCTTTCCCAAACGTATTTGACTATAAAATATCTTTTATTTTTTATTTTAAGGTTTAAGGATTTTTTTTTTTTTAAAACAGCTTCATAAGGTACAATTGATACACAGTTGTGCATGCTTCAAGTGTACAATTTATTGTTCTGGATACTTGTGTATACCCACAAAACCATCACTGCAATCAAGAAAATAAACACATCTGTCATCCCCCCCAAAAAAAGTTTTCTGTGCCCCTTTGTCATCACTTCTCCCATTCATTCCAAGCTCCAGGCAACCACTGATCTGTGTTCTGCAGCTGTGAATTTGTATTTTCCAGAATTTTCCATAAAAGGAAGCATAAGTATCCATTTTTTTGGTCTTGCTTCTTTCACTTAGCTTGAATATTTTGAGATTCAGCTATGTTATTGTGTAGATCAATACTTTATTCTTTTTGCTGCTGAGTATTATTCCATTATATGGATAGGTCACAATTTCTTGTCCTACTTTATAGCACAGGGAACTATGTTCAATATCTTGTGATAAACCACAATGGAAAAGAATATGAAAAAGTGTGTTTATATATATATATATATATATATATCATTGAATCACTTTGCTGTTCTGTGGAAATTAACAAACAAAACCTGATTTCTTCATTCTTTCACCTATTGATGGACACTTGGTTTGTTTCAATTTTTCGACTATTACAAATAAGACTTATAGAAACATTCATGTCTGTGTGTACAGATACTTTCATTTCTTTTGGGCAAATAAATGCCTAGGAGTACAATGAATCATATGGTATCTGTATGTTTAATTTATTAAGAAACTGCCAAACTTTTCTCCAAAGTGGTTGTACCATTTTACATCCCCATCAGCAATGTATGAGAATTCCACTTGTTCCATATCTTCCCCCAAACTTGGTATGGCCTGTTTTTAATTCTAAGCATTCTAGTAAGTGTGTAGTGGAATCTCATTGTGGTCTTTATTTTCTTTTCCAAATGACTAAACATGTCAAGCATCTTTTCATGTGTTTATAGGCACATATTATGTATCTTTGGAGAAATGTCTATTCAAATACTTTGTGCATCATTTTAATTGAATAGTCAACTGTCTTTTCCATTCTCTCAATGGTGACTTTCAAAGAACCGAAGTCTTAATTTTGATGAAGTCTATTTGATCATTTTTTTCTTTATGGCTGTGCTTTTGGTGTTATTTCTTAGAAATCTTTACTTAACCTGAAGTCACATAGGATTTTATCCTGTGTTTTCTCCAGGAAGTTTTATTATTTTAGGTTTAACACTTAGGTTTATGATCCAGCTTGAGTTAATTTTTGTATGTGGTCTGAGTGTTGGATTGAGGCTCATTTCTTGCATATGGCTGTCCAGTCATCCCAGCACCGTTTGTTGGAGACTCTGCTTTCTCCCGAGCTTCCCTGGTGGCTCAGATGGTAAAGAATCTGCCTGCAATACAGGAGACCTGGGTTCGATCTCTGGATTGGGAAGATCCCCTGGAGAAGAGAAAGGCTACCCATTCCAGTATTCTGGCCTGGAGAATTCCATAGATTGTATAGTCAATGGGGATGCAAAGAGTCAGACACGACTGAGCGACTTTCACTTTGACTTCCCCCAACCGGGGATTGAGCCCATGCCCCTTGCAGTGGAAGCATGGAGTCTTAACCCCTGGACCACCAGGGAAGTCCCACACATTGTCTTGACTATAGCAACTTATTAAAGTCTTGAAGTCAGTTAATGTAAAAATCTCCTTTGTGGGGAGTACCATGAAGGATTCTTGTTCATTGAAACACCCCTTGAGAAATCCCATTTAAAGAGGATTGTGTCAGACACTCCCCTGGTGGTCCGGGGGTTAAGACTCTGCACTTCCATTGCAGAGGGTATGGGTTAGATTCCTGGTCTGGGAACTAAGATCTCACATGCCATGCAGTGTGGCAAATAAATAAATAAATAAAATGAAAAGAGGATCGCCTCACTTTTCCCAGGCTCCCATCCTACATGCACAGAGAAGCATGGATTATGACTTTGGGTAAGCCACGCCTCCTCTGGGCCTCAGTTTCCTCATCCCTCACAATGGCATAATTGACCCCTGCTTAGGGAACCTTCTAGGTGTGCTGGGAGAGTTCAGTAAGGTAATCCTTGCAGTGCTTGGACCAGAGTAACTGTTTGTCAGCTGGTCTCTGGGTGAGTGTTGAGGGCCACCTGGGAGCCAGGATGGGGCTCCCCATCTTGATGTCTTTGTTCTTGGCAGGACCCAGAGGGTGAGCCCATCCCAGGTCACGTGGCAGCCAATGAGTCAGACACAGTGCAGCCGACAGAGCCTTATTGCACCTTGGACAGCTGTGAACAGCAGCTGGAGGACAAGCTCCCCAAGGAGGTGGACACCCCACCCATCGGGCCACAGGGGGCTCTGCCAGAGCCTGGCCCAGGGGGACGTGAGGACAGTTCCCAGGAAGTAGAGTCCTTAATGCCTACGGCAACTCTGGAGGGAAAGACAGCTCACACTGCCCCACCACCCACGCCACGACCCGACACACCCAAAGCAAGGTAAGGCACCCCACCCCTCCCTGACCCCAACAAGACTGCTCTTCTGCTAGTTCCAGAGGAGGCGACTTCTAGTCCTGACAGCTCTTGATGCGATGTAAGACCTTGGTCAAACCGTGCCCCCCGAACCCCCGTTTCCCCATCTGTATAGTAGCTCTAGTACATAATTCTTTGCCCCATGGACCATTCTTCACTGGCCAAGTCCCCACAAGGGACGTGCAAGAATGAGGAGCCCCTCTGAGAGCAGAAGCCCAGGGGGTGAAACTGCGGCGGTGGATCTGAGTGTCCTGGAGCTGAGAGAAGGCCTTGTGAGGGCGAGCCTTGAGCTGCAACCCCCCTCACCTAGGGGTTCTCCCTTGTTTAGAGACGAGGCTGTGGAGATCCAGCCAGCACCAGGGCCTGCTCGTCCACCTGTAAGTAGAACCACAGTGGGGAAGGGAACAGGGAGGGGGGAGATCAGGACAAAGATGAAAGAGGCAGAAAAGGGGCAGTATTCACAGTCAAACTGGGGAAGGTGTGAGTCTGTGCCTGCGTGTTTCCATGAGTGTGCACACATGTGTGTGCCCACATGTGTGCATCTTGGTTGTGGGTCAAGGCTGCTGTTACACTCTGGAGCCCGCGAATTCACCCCAGGCCACAGTGGTTTTTTCCACATTGGCACAGATTTCTGCCGGCCAGCTGATCAGTCACAGCACACAACCCAAAGCTTCCCTGAATGCCTGGGAGACTCCCATCCCCTCCCAGTCATCCCCACCTCCAACAGCTCTCTCAATTCCTAATTCTTTAATTTGATTGGGCAACCTGTGAACACTTAGTCATCATCTGCCTGGTGGAAAGGTAGGTTGGAGAAAGAGGAATCAAAAGAGCTTTTAGGAAGTATAATTTACAAAAATATTGAACCACTATGTTGTACACTTGAAACTAATACCGTAAGTTGACTTTGAAAGTGAAAGTGTTAGTCACTCCGTTGTGTATGACTCTTTGCAACCCTTAACTGTAGGCTGTCAGGCTCTTCTGTCCATGAAATTCTCCAGGCTAGAATCCTGGAGTGGATAGCCATTCCCTTCTTCAGGGGATATTCCTGACCCAGGGATCGAACCTGGGTCTCCTGCCTTGCAGGCAGATTCTTTACAATCTAAGCCCAGAGGATTTTTTTTTTTTTTTTTAGAGAGGCTTTCAGTCTGGGGCCCAAGTGACACTAGTGAAGGAGAAGACAGAAAGAACTTGAGGTTCTGCTTTGGTCATGTTCTGGACAAACAGAAAGAAATACCAGGCGTATGTCTTGAGTTAGGAAGGAAAGAGAGGTCAGGATGCGAGATGTAAATATGAGGAAAACAGGGGTACACTCTAGGAGAGTGTACGGAGCAGGAAGGCATCTGAGGACAGACCACTGGTCTCCACCACATTCAGAAATGTAGGGACTTCTCTCGTGGTCCAGTGGTTAAGATTCTGTGCTTCCGATGCAGGGCACATGGGTTCAATCTCTGGTCAGGGAAGTGTTCCGCATGCCATGTGGCACGGTCCCCCAAAAGAAAACAAAAACAAACAAAACCAACAGAAATGGATCGAGAGTGAGGAAGTCAGTGAAGGAGGCTGCAGAACACTCAGGGAGGGAGCCAGCCTTGAGGAGGGTGGGGATCCGGAGAGGGAAGCCCTCCCAGAGAGACAGAGTGGGCATGCGTGTCTAGCACCGCTGAGGGCTCGGCTCTGAGGAGAGAGAGCTGATCACCGCCCTGCAGGAGTCTGGCTGGGGAGCAGGGCCAGACGCAAGCCTGGAGATGGGAGGAAAGCAGAGACAGGCGCAGCCAATCTTTCAGGGCATTCTGCTGTAAAGGTAGGGTACTGAAAGGCTTTGCAGTGTGGGGGTTTTTCCTGTCTGTCTCTTGGCTGCAGCGCATGGACTAGTCCAGGTGCAAAGCACAGGCCGAGGGAACACAGAGCCGCCTGGGCTGTGCAGTCTTGTCCACGGGCTCAGCTGTCCCACAGCATGTGGGGTCTCAGTTCCCCAGCCAGGAACTGAACCCGTGTCCCCCGTATTGGAAGGCAGATTCTTTTTTTATTTATTTTTTATTGGAAAGCAGATTCCTAACTACTGGACCAAGGAAGCCCTGAGAGTTTTTCTTTTAAAGAAGGAAGATAAGGGACACTCTGGTCCTGTGGTTAAGACACCAGGCTCCTAATGCAGGGGACACAGGTTCAATCCTTAGTTGGGAGCTCAGATCCCACATGCCACATGGTGCAGCTTAAAACCTTAAAGTAATAATAATTAAAAATTTTTAAATTAAAGAAGGAAAATAACATAGCGTGTTTACATGCTGACGGGCGTAATCTGGCGGAGAGGGCAGTGCTGATACTTTAGGTCAAGCAGGTGTGTGGTAACAGCTCCACCTTTGAACAGAAGAAAGGGCTGGGCTGGAGCCTGCATGGGGCGGCCTGGGTGGAGGCGGGCAGGGGACAGCTCGCCCCTCTCTGGGAGAGACAGAGGTAGGAGGTGCTAGATTTGCTGAACACATGGATGGGAATCGACTGAGGCCTGCCAAGTGGGAGTAGGCAGCTGTGTTGATAGGATCAAAGAGGCAGGTGCAGTCCTGTCCTCAGGGAGCATGCTTCCAGGGAGGGCAAGCCATGAGCTGGACAGGCTGCGCTGAGTGCACAGGAGGAAAGAAACAGGGATGAATTGGGGAGTTGCTCACTCAAGAGCATGGCTTGGAGAGCTGGGAGGGGCCCAGGTCGGGTGTCCAGGAGGACGTGGGGAAGGGGTCTAGAGGATGCCGGAGAGAAGCGGGCTCCCAGGGACCCGGAGGAGAAGGAGAGGCTGAGGCCCTGGGGTGCGTGGCCGCGAGCAACTCACGGGACCGTCCGGCTGGCCGGAGGCCTCCCGCATCGTCTGCCCGTCCCGTCCCCAGGTGGTGGTGGACACGGGAGCGAGGGAGCTGGACCCCATGCAGAAGCAGCCTCAGGAGCCCGCGGCGGCCCTGGGCGTCCAGGACCCCGGCAGCGCCCGGCCTGGCTTCATGAGGCGCCTGCTTGAGGTGGAGGAGGAGGAGGCCGCGCTTCGGAGGGCCGCCAAGGCCCGTGCCCTGCCAGGCCGGAGGTGCCCCCGGGCCCTGGGCCCCGTGTCTGCCCCCGCCCCCAGCCTGCCTCCAACCCTGCCTGCGGCCTCGGTCCGGGCCCCTGCCTCCACCCCGGCCTGGGCCCGGCCGCCCGCCCCTGCGCCAGTCCCTGCCCCCGCGGGGACCCCGGGCCCAGCTCCTGGGCCCGCTGCAGTCCTGCAGGTGCCCGCGTCGGATCTGGCCTGGAGAAGGACAGAACTTCTGAGCCACAGCGGGGAGAGGAGCCTGAAGGCACGGTAGGAGCCACCCCAGAAAGTGTCGGGATCCGAGCGCGGCCCCAGGGCCCCCGCATCCCCTCCAGACTCTCGTCCAGGCGTCGCGCCCGTCTGCCCCTCCTGTGTCCCCTCCACGTCCCCTGCCTCTCCCGGCTCTCTATCTCTCACACTGAAGCCCCTTCCTCATCGCCAACCCTGCTTCTCTTTCTAACCCGTCTAGACGCCCCTCACCTCTGCCTCGCTCCCCCGGGTCACTCACAGACTCCTGTGACCTCTCAAAGCCTCCCCAGGGTCCCTCCTATGACCCCCCTGCCCCGGCTGCCCCCTCGCCCCACCAGCTCTTGGGGTCCGGGGCGGGGGTGGGCGGCCGGATGTGCCCTGGGCCCGGCTTTGTCCTCTGCAGGCAGGAGCTGGAGGAGCGCTGCCTCCTCAAAGTGTGTCAGACCTGGGAGGAGAGGGCGGAGGAGCACCTCACCATGAAGCAGGAGGAAGGTGAGGGCGGGCTGTGGGGGTGCGGGGGGCGGTCCGGGGTGGGGGACGGGCCGGCGGATCATGCTGCTGCCCTGTGTCCGTCCCAGCCTGCGCTGGGCTGGCCGCGCGGCTCAGGGTGAGCCCTCTTCCCTCTTCCCGAGTTGCCTCTGAACAAACGGAGCACCTTGTTTTTGGAGGTGTTTCTGCCTCCTCCAGCACAAGCCCACTCTAGGTCCCCTGGAGAGGCCACGAGGGATGGAGGCAAGACTCCAGCGCCCCCTCCTGCGCTAGACCACCCCTCACCCTTTAACAGGACCGCCTGCCCTGAACACGTTCCTGACCAACATTGGGTCTGCGCGTGCGCTGGACAGCCCAGCTACTGATACTGGGCTGCTGTCAAGGAAAGGAGTGTTTACTGCAGGCGCCAAGCTAGGAGTCCAGGCAGCTTAAAAGGCCCAAATTCCCACAGCTTTCAGGAAAGCTGTTTAAGGACAGAGTGAGGGAGCGGGTCACAGGGTTCCTCATCAGTTCGTGGGCCTTCTTCTGATTGGCTGCTGGTGAGGTCACTGGGTGTCAACATCATCCACCTCATTCCAACCAGCTTGTGGTTGCAGTGCTTGTGGGCAGCTTATGGTTAACTTCTTCCACTTGGTGGGGGTGTCAGTATCTGCAAAACGGCTCAGAGGACAGGCTCAGATTACCTACAGTCCTTGTAGTGTAGTAGTGTTGGTCGCTCAGTCGTGTCCAACTCTTTGTGACCCCACGGACTGTAGCCTGTCAGGTTCCTGTCCATGGAATTCTCCAGGCAAGAATACTGGAGTGGGTTGCCATTCCCTTCTCCAGAGGATCTTCCCGACCCAGGGATCAAAGTCAGGTCTCCTGCGTTGCAGGTAGATTCTTTACCGTTTGAGCTACAGGGAAGACCCTTTAGTCCTTGAGGAGGAACTAAAGTTCATTGACCTTATATGTCTAAACTAGTATTATTTGGTCTTGTTGGACTGTTTTCCCTTCCTGCATTTTCTCACTTCTCTGACTGAATCCATTCTTTGGGACTCGGGAAGGCATAAGAGGCTAAAAGTCTACAAACAAGAGGCAGACAGAGGACACAGTGCAGAGGGGTCTGTCCCAGGAAGAGTCCCTAGGGTCCTGTTATACACAGCTCCCCACTCATCCACCACGTCCCACCTCCACCAAGAAAATTAAAAGCCTGAACGCCCACCTTGGGCGAGGCGCCCTTTGCTCCCCAGCGTCCTTAGCTCGGGCCCCATGACTCCGCGTACCTGTGCTATGAGATGAGCACCTGCACTTCCTCTGGGCTCTGTGAGTGGCCTAAGCCACTGTGCACACCTGTAACCCAGCCGGCTGGCCCTGGCCTTGGATGGAGGGTGCGTGCCCTCTTTCCACCCTGCACTCCTCCCCACAGTCTTAGCCCCAGGCAGGGCCGGGGGACCCCTCCTGCCTTCCCTGAATATGCTCTTTGGCTCCCTAGGGCCGGGTCCTTGAAGTTCACTCTTTTTTAAAAATGTTTTTCATTTGGCTGTGTTGGCTCTTAGCTGCAGCACACAGGGTCTCTTGCACCAGGTGGGATCTTTCGTTTCAGTGCACGGACTCGAGCTGTGGGGCGAGGACTCCGGAATATGTGGGCTTGAGTAGTTGAGTGTGTGCACTTAGCTGTGCCCTGGCATTTGGAATCTTAGTTCCCTGACCAGGGATCAGATTCACGCCCCCTGCATTGCCAGGTGGATTCTTAACCACTGGGCCCCCAGGGAGGTCCCTCGCTCCTTTCAGCTTTAAAGCTCTTTACCCTTTCTGGAGGGCTTTTCTAAATCCAGCACTCATTGCCCCACCTCCTTGAGCCAAGTTCACAGACAGCCTGACACGCTGGCATAGATACCCAGCATCCTCCTGGGACTCTCAGCCCTGCCTGGTGAGGAAAGAGCCGGTTACCTGCCCTGATGGTCCAACCACCCTACATTTGAGATGATCTTAAATGAAGGCTGTTCTGTTTATCCCCTTTTTCAGCCTGCCTGCCTGTGGCAGCTCACCACTTACTCCAACCCTAAGCCCAGCCCTACCTCTTCCCCACATTTCAGTTCTGTGTGTCAGAGGCTTACAAGGTCTATGATGTCCCAAGTGCTGAATTAATACAACCTCTCTGGGAGGGCGTCTTGTTGTTCTGTCTCTCTGTTGTTCAGTCGCCAAGTCATGTCCAACCCTGCGACCCCATGTATTGCCACATGCCAGGCTTCCCTGTACATCATAACTCCCGGAGTTTGCTCAAACTCATGTCCGTTGAGTCAGTGATGCAATCCAAACATCATCTTATCCTCTGTTGTCCCCTTCTCCTCCTGCCTTCAATCTTTTCCAGCATCAGGGTCTTTTCTAATGAGTCAGCTCTTCTAATCAAGTGGCCAAAGTATTGGAGCTTCAGCTTCAGCCTCAGTCTTTCCAGTGAATATTCAGGGGTGATTTCCTTTAGGATAGACTGCTTTGCTCTCCTTGCAGTCCAAGGGACTCTCAAGAGTTTTCTCCAGCACCACAGTTTGAAAGCCTCGATTCTTTGGCGCTCAGCCTTCTTTATGGTTCAACTATCACATTCGCACGTGACTACCACAAAAACCATAGCTGTGACTATTATGGACCTTTGTTGGCAAAGTGACATTTCTGCTTTTTAATATGCTGTCTAGGTTTGTCATAGCTTTTCTTCCAAGGAGCAAGCGTCTTTTAATTTCATGGCTGCAGTCACCATCTGCAGTGATTTTGGAGCCCAAGAAAAGAAAATCTGCCGATGTTTCCACTTTTCTTCATCTATTTGCCATGAAGTGATGGGACCAGGTGCCATGATCTTAATTTTTTGAATGTTGAGTTTTAAGCCAGCTTTTTCATTCTCCTCTTTCACTCTCATCGAGGTTCTTTAGTTCCTCTTCACTTTCTGCCATTAAAGTGGTATCATCTGCCTATCTGAGGTTGTTAATATTTCTCTCAGCAGTCTTGATTCCAGCTTGTGATTCATCCAGCCCAGCATTTTGCATGATGTACTCTGTCTACAAGTTTAATAAACAGGGTGACAATACACACCTTCACCTTGCACCAGGAATACCACCAATTTAGGGCACCCCTGCTATGTGCCAGGCACTATGCTAAGTTCTTTATAGCCAGGTTCTCATGTAATTCTTAAAACAGCCTTGACATACTCCTTTCCCAATTTTGAAACCAATCTGTTGTTCCATGTTCAACACTATCTGCCCATCTTATAGATAAGAAAGTTGGGGGTCATAGAAGTGCTGTGACTTGCCTACTGCAACTATATTAGTTTGCTTTGGCTGACATAAGGAAGTACCATCAACTGGGTGGCTTAAAAGTTACTTTCCCATAGTTCTGGAGTCTAGAAGTCCCAGACTGGGGTGTTGGTATGTTTGGATTCTTCCTTTTCTCTTTTTTGGTTTGGTCTCTCCTGGAGCCTCCCTCCTCGCTTGCAGGTGGCTGCCTTCTCCTGAGTCGTGCCTTTCCTGTGTGTGTGCATCCCTGGTGTCTCTTGTGTGTCCAAATTTCCTCTTCTCTTAAGGACACCTCTTAGGTCGGATTAATGGGCTCATTTTAACATAATCACCTTTTTAAAGGCATTATTTCCAAATACAGTCACATTCTAAGACAAGTGGGGGTGGGCAGGGCTGGTGTCAAGGCTTGAATACCTGAATGTAGGCAGCGTAGCATGTGTAACAGCAACTCTGATTCTCAGCAGATGGTGGAGCCTGTCTCATCACCAGGCCTGTTGATTCTCACCTGGATTGTGCTGTGAGCTGTGAAACCAGCCCCACCCTTGTTAGGACCAGGACATAACTTTTCTATCAGTTGACGCTGCTCTGGAACTTAGAGTCCTGGGACTGAGAAACATCCTTCTGGGTCCTCTGCTCTGGTCCAGACAAATGAAGTTACCTTCGAGGCTGTGCTTAGTTGCTCGGTCCTGTCCAACTCTTGGTGACCCCATGGACTGTAGCCCACCCGACTCCTCTGTCCATGGGGATGCTCCAAGCAAGGATACTGGAGTGGGTTGCCATGCCCTCCTCCAGGGGGTCTTCCCAACCCAGGGATTAAACCCAGGTTTCCCACATTGCAGGTGGATTCTTTACCATCTGAGCCACCAGGGAAGCCCATCTTAGAAGCTATGTCCATCCAGATAAGTAACGGTTATTGCCCAGTTGCTAAGCCGTGTCCAACCTTTTGTGACCTCATGGACTGCAGCACGCCAGTCTTCCCTGTCCTTCACTATCTCCCAAAGTTTGCTCAGATTCATGTCCATTGAATTGGTGATGCCATCTAACCATCTCATCAGCTGCCACCCTCTTCTTTTGCCTTCAGTGTTTCCCACATCAGGGTCATTTCCAATGAGTTGGCTCTTTGCATCAGGTGGCCCAAGTATTGGAACTTCAGCTTAGAAGTGTAACTGCAGAGCCCCAAAGTCAAGGCACAGACTCAGAGTCAAAAAGATCTGTCTGGTGCTATAACCTCTGAGCCTCAGTTTCCCCATTGGTACAAGGAAATAGCATTCTACTATTAAGAGTTTGTTGTAAGAATTACGTGAGAACATGGCTGTGAAGAACTTAGCATAGTGCCTGGCACACGGCAGGGGTGCCCTGAGTGGGCGTGCTCCTGGTGCCGGGGAAGACGGCCCGCTGCGCCCTTGGTCTGACCTTGTACTAGAGAGTGAGGTGCGTCTGCGGACCCTGCTCCTCTGCGTTTCACCCTTGTGGTTAACGTATCTCTCCACTCAGCCATGAGGTAGAGGAGGCTCACCCAGGGGTGCGTTGAGCGGATGGGATGCATGTTAGAGACAGGAAATGACCACACCCCACCCACCCCAGCCTTCCGCAGCTACTTTGAGATCTTCAACAGTCATGGCGAAGTGGACGCGCAGAGCCTGGAGAACATCCTGCTTCTTGTGGGCATCTCCCTGACGCCGGCCCAGGTGGAGGGTGCCCTGAGGAGCGCTGACATCGACGGTGAGTGCGCGGAGGCTTCATCCTGAGCCCTGGCAGGATCAGGCTTGCTGGTAGCGTTGAGACCTGTGCAGTCATACAGGGCTCTGTGACAGGGTCTAGACTTTGGTTCACTGCTTTGCTGTTGCGGTCTAGAAATTCTTGATAATTTTTGACCGAGGGGCCCTGTTCTGCATTTCTTTTTTTTTTTTTTGGTTGCACTGGACCCTCATTCTCTAGTCACAGTGCTTGTGGGCTTCTCTTGTTGTGGAGCATGGGCTTAGTTGCCCTGCCACATGTGGGATCCTAGGTCCCCGACCAGGGATGGAACCTGAGGCTCCTGCATTAGAAGGTGGGTTCTTAACCACTGGACCACCAGGAAAGTGCTACATTTTCATTTTGCTCTGGGCAAATGCAGATAATACAGCTGGTTCTGGCTCCCAAAGTTAGTGATTCCTGAGGACCTACTCAGTGCCAGGTTCTGGAGACCCAGAGATGACCAAAACCTAGTTCCTGACCCTAACATGTAGGTTATCTCTTGAGAACACTCCTCCAGGACATTACGTGTGCTCCATCCGACATTCCTCCATGACCTGGTCCCTCATTTTACCAGCTGTATGGCCTGGGACAGGTCACTGAAGTTCATCACATCTCAGTTTCCCCGCCTGTAAAATGGGGCTTACAGCAGTTACCCATCTCACTTAGCTGCTGAAAAGATCGAATGAGGTAATCCAGGCAAAGCACTGAGCACAACGCGTGGTACACAGAATGCATCCAGGAGACACTAGCTGCTGCTCTCATCCGTTCTCTAAATATGTTTTAGCTGCCTGTGGTGTGCCCGTTCCTGCGCTGGGCACTGGAATAAAGGGATGTGTGAGACCTCTGAGATCTGCCCTCCAGATGCTCTCACAGCCAATGACACAGAAGGAGGAGTTACCAAAGGCAGCAGTGCTTAAGGTGGCTTGGGGGAAGGGATGAGGGAGGAAGGCTTCCTGGAGGAGGTGATGCCTGAGCCAAATGGTGAAAGATTAAGCAGGAGTTAGGCAGGAAGAGAAGGAGGAAGAAGGGCATTCCTGGTGGCAGAAATAACTTCCACACAGGGCATAGGGCACAGAGTGAGGAGCACTGTCCCTTCGTGTGGTTTGGTTGACTAGATGCAGGGAACACAGCAGAGCGGTGGGGGCCTGGGCTCCGGACCCCTGAGTGTCAGCTCTGCTTCCTCCATCACTGTGTGAGGGTGAGTCCTCACTCAAGCTAGGCTAGGCACTGGCCTCAGTTTGGCCCTTGGGTGATCCCAGGCAACAGCCTGTTTTTGTCTGTGCCCCAGGCCTTATCTATGACAGGGGATTAGAATATTAGTGCCTGCCGCTCCCTGCCCCCTGCCCCGAGGATGACTTTAAGGATTAGGGACCATTCATTAATTTGTCAAGTAGTTGAAAGAACTGGCATCTGGTCCCATCTCTTCATGGCAAATAGAAGAGGGAAAAGTGGAAAGCAGTGACAGATTTTATTTTCTTGGGCTCCAAAATCACTGTGGACAGTGACTGTGGCCATGAAATTAAAAGATGCTTGCCCCTTTAAAAGAAGGAAAACTATGACAAACCGAGACAGCATATTAAAAAGCAGAGACATTGATTTGCCAACAGAGGTCCATATAGTCAAAGCTGTGGTTTTTCCAGTAGTCATGTATGGATGTGAGAGTTGAACCATAAAGAAGACTGAGTGCCAAAGAACCGACGCTTTCAAATTGTGGTGCTGAAGAAGACTCTTGAGAGTCCCTTGGACTGCAAAGAGATCAAACCAGTCCATCCTAAAGGAAATCAACCCTAAATATTCATTGGAAGGACTGATGCTGAAGCTGAAGCTCCAATACTTTGGCCACCTGATGTGAAGAGCCGACTCTTTGGAAAAGACCCTGAAACTGGGAAAGGTAGAAGGCAGGAGGAGAAGGGGATGACAGAGGATGAGATGGTTGGATGGCATCACTGACTCAATGGACCTAAATTTGAGTAAATTTCAGGATCTAGTGAAGGACAAGGGAGACTCGTGTGCTGCAGTCCATGGGGTCACAAAGGGCTGGACACACCTTAGCGACTGAACAGTAATAAAGTTGAGAGAGCATTTCCCAAGCACCTCCTCGTTTTTAAGTCCTGAGGACACAATACAGGATAAAACACCCAGTCCCTGCCTACCAGAGCTTCCGTGAAACCCCAAGTCTTATGAGTGTGTGGTTGAAGTACAAGTGTTTTATGAGAATGTTCAACTGGGAGTCTGACCTACACTGGTCTGACTTCCCTCAGGAAGTGGTGGTCAAAGGAAGCATTAAGGGAAAGAGTTGGAGGGAATTCCCTGGTGGTCCAGTGGTGAGGACTTGGCACTTTTACTTCTGGGGTCGGAGTTCAATCTGTGGGTGCAGAACTAATGTCCTGCAAGCTGTATCGCATGGCCACAAGAAACAAAAACAAATAAGAAATGAAGAGTTAGTGTGTGGTGGAGAGAATTCTGAGATGAGAAGGCAGCGCATACAGAGGTGTGTATAGAGGCCCGGAGCAGGGGAAGAGGGGACCCGGTGGGAACAGGTTGGTGCTGGGGGAGTTCGGTACCTGGCGAGGCTGCAGACAGCTGACAGGCAGGTCCAGCAGACCTTTGAAGGCCCAAGTGGGAACACTGTAAGTAAAGATGTGTGCTCATGCAAGACTCACACACTGTAATAAGCATTGCCAACATTTGTTGAGCATATGTTTGTGTTCATGGCCCTATTCTAAGTGCATTGCCTCCATTTCTCTCCCTTGAGAAAGGCGTTATGGTCATCCTCACCCTATTAGACAAGAAAACTAAGTCTTAGTTGGGCTAAGAGACTTGGCCAGGGTCACAGAGATAGTGAGTGACATGAGCCCAAACTGCTGCTTCTAGAACCTTCTGGGAGCCTCTAACCCAGGAGATTTTAATTTTTTTTCCTTCTACTTTCCTATGTGTCCCGCACTTTCTACATCCACTATGTGTTACTTTTAAAATCAAATCCAACAAGTAAATGCTAATAGCCACGCCTGGGTTGCAGTGTCCGAGCCTGCTCTGGAAGGCCCCTGCCCACTCTGTATTCTTCTGGCCTCCACAGGAGATGGTCATGTGAACTTCAAAGACTTCTTGACCGTGATGACAGACACCAGGCGCTTCTTCTGCTCTGTGGGTGAGCAGTGGTGAGCCCAGGGCACTCAGAACGGGGGCGCGGGCAGGGCATCCCAGGGTGTCAGATGGTAACGGCAGCCACCATCCCATGTCCCCAGAACAGAATGCCCTGATGGATATGGCTCCTCCAAATCCCCATACTCTGTTCTTTGAGATCCTGTCCCTGCTGGTTGAGATGCTGGCCTTACCCGAGGGAGCCTTAGAGGAGATCACCAGGTGAGTAGATCTTGTCCTTGTGGCTGGAGGGTTGTGGACACAGAAACAGCACCTAGCCTTTTGGCAGAGGAGGATTTTGGATAGTTAGGACTCTTAGTTGCAAGTGAAACACACATAAAACTGGCTTATGCAAAAGGGGAATGTATCGGCTCACATCACTACTCGGGGCTTCAGGAATGGCTGGATCCAGGAGACCAGCTGATACCATTCAGGCTTTATCTCTCCTGCTCATCTCTGCATTGGCTTCAAGCTCAGCTAGGCTCTTCCCACAGTGAGAAGGATGGCACCTGGCAGCCCTTACTCATACCCTCCTTGTTTTGCAACCTCAGCAGCAAGAGGAATACCTTCTTGCAGTACGCATATAGCAATCCCAGAAAGAAAATGTGACAGAGCCTGTTTGGGCTGGACAACAAGAGATGGAAGCCTCCCCACATTTCCAGAATGGGCTGGTGGGTAGTCCTTCTCATCTAAGAAAGAGATGGCTGTGTACAAAAAATGACATGAACACTTGAGGGCTAGAAGCAGAGGGTCGCTCTTACAGCGCACAGAGGCTTGTCTCTGTCGTTCGGAAAGGTGGATAATTTTTTCCTACCACAGACCAGGCCTTTTCCAAAGAAGCCAGAAGAGGGGGAATGATTACATGTGTTTCAGCAACACCAACTTAGCAAACCCCAGAGACAAGAGATCTGTCTTCCTCCTAGCATCTCTAAATCGCTAAACATATACAACCCTGAAGATGGCAAATGTATAATTTAAAAAGCAATAAAACAAATTCCCATGTATCCATTTCTTCCATTTAAAAACAGATAATTTCCAATCATCTTGAAGCCCCTGAGTGCCCTACCCTAACCACAGAGTACTTTCTCATAACAAGAACCAACCCTTATTCATTTGCTTTTTGTTTTAAAATCTCCCTGCTTATTTTCCCCCATGTCATTCATTGAAAATTTCAAATGTATGGCAAAATTAAAAGAATTTTACAGTAAACAGTTATATGCCCACCACCTAGATTCTACTGTTGCCATTTTGCCATTCTTTTACCTATCCATCCCTCTATTCTTCAATCTGTATTGTTTTTTATTCATTTTATAGTAGATTATAGTCATTTCCCTCTAAATATGTCAGTATTTTGGGCTGGGCAAAAAGTTTGTTTGGGTTTTTCATAACATCTTAATGAAAAACTTGAACGTACTTTTTGACTAACTCAATACACATCATGAGCTAATGATCAATATTTGTATAGAACTTCCGCACCCCCATCTTTTGAGTTTCATATAATGTACATTTGGTGAAATGCACAGATCTTAAGTGTATCATTTAGTGAGTCTCAACAAATTCCCACACCCCAGCAACCTGAGCCCCTGTCAAGTTATACAGAATTTTACTATCATTCCAGAAAGTGCCCTCATGACCCTTCCCAGCTGGTCCCTGAAACGACACTTCTTTTAATTTTTTTTCCATCACAGATTGGTTTTGTCTGTCTTATAATTTCATATAAATGGAAACAAAAAAGAGTACAGTCTTTGGTGTCCAGCTTCCTTCACTCAGCATAATGCTTTTCCCCCCAAACTTTAATATTTTTAAAAATCTTGTTTATTTACTTGGCTGTGTCAGCTCTGAGTTGCGGCGTGCAGGATCTCCCGTTGCGGGTGTAGGATCTCGCGTTGCGGCGTGCAGGATCTCGCGTTGCGGGTGTAGGATCTCGCGTTGCGGCGTGCAGGATCTCCCGTTGCGGGTGTAGGATCTCGCGTTGCGGCGTGCAGGATCTCGCGTTGCGGGTGTAGGATCTCGCGTTGCGGCGTGCAGGATCTCCCTTTGCGGGTGTAGGATCTCGCGGTGCGGCGTGCAGGATCTCGCAGTGCGGCGTGCAGGATTTCGCGGTGCGGCGTGCAGGATCTCGCGGTGCGGCGTGCAGGATCTCGCGGTGCGGCGTGTAGGATTTCATGTTGCGGCGTGCGAGCTCAGAAGTCGCAGCGCAGCCTGACTGTGCGTGCGTGTGTGCTCAGTTGCTCCAGTCGTGTCTGACTCCCTGTGACCACATGGACTGTAGCTGCTGCTCCTCTGTCCCTGGGATTCTCCAGGCAAGAATACTGGAGTGGGTTGCCATGCCCTCCTCCAGGGGATTTTCCCTACCCAGAGATCAAACCCATGTCTCCTGCATTGCTGGTGGATTCTGAGTGGATACCCACTGAGCAACCTGGGAAGCCCATGACTATATCACAGTATAACCTGTTTGTTCAGCAGATGGACATTCGGTCTATGTTCAGTTTCCAGCCATGGTAGAAACAGTGTGAATATTTCGTATCTGTCTCCTGAGACACCTGGGCAAGAGTTTCTTCAGAGCTGTAGTTTTGAAATTTTTTGATCTAGGAAATCTGTTAGTATTTTTTATATTTGAATTTAAGACTGAGACATCTAAAAAATAAATATCTATTTATTTAACAAAGATAAGGTATGTGACATGGTACAGGAGACAGGGATCAAGACCATCCCCAAGAAAAAGAAATGCAAAAAGGCAAAATGGCTGTCTCAGGAGGCCTTACAAATAGCTGAGAAAAGAAGAGAATCGAAAAGCAAAGGAGAAAAGGGAAGATATAAGCATTTGAATGCAGAATTCCAAAGACTAGCAAGGAGAGCTAAGAAAGCCTTCCTCAGAGATAAATGCAAAGAAATAGAGGAAAACAATAAAATGGGAAAGACTAGAGATCTCTTCAAAAAAATTAGAGATAACAAGGGAACAGTTCATGCAAAGATGGGCTCAATAAAGGACAGAAATGGTATGGACCTAATAGAAGCAGAAGATATTAAGAAGATGTGGCAAGAATACACAGAAGAACTGTACAAAAAAGATCTTCATGACCCAGATAATCACGATGATGTGATCACTCACACCTAGAGCCAGACATCCTGGAATGTGAAGTCAAGTGGGCCTTAGGAAGCATCACTATGAACAAAGTCAGTGGAGGTGATGGAGGTGATTGGAGGTGATGGAGGTGATTCCAGTTGAGCTATTTCAAATCCTAGAAGATGATGCTGTGGAAGTGCTACACTCAATATGCCAGCAAATTTGGAAAACTCAGCAGTGGCCACAGGACTGGAAAAGGTCAGTTTTCATTCCAATCCCAAAGAAAGGCAATGCCAAAGAATGCTCAAACTACCGCACAATTGCACTCATCTCACACGCTAGTAAAGTAATGCTCAAAATTCTTCAAGCCAGGTTTCAGCAACTGTGAACTTCCAGATGTTCAAGCTAGTTTTAGGTAAGGCAGAGGAACCAGAGATCAAATTACCAACATCCACTGGATCATTGAAAAAGCAAGAGAGTTCCAGAAAAACATCTACTTCTGCTTTATTGAGCATGCCAAAGCCTTTGACTGTATGGATCACAATAAATTGTGGAAAATTCTGAAAGAGATGGGAATACCAGATGACATCACCTACCTCCTGAGACACCTGTATGCACGTCAGGAAGCAACAGTTAGAACCAGACATGGAACAATAGACTGGTTCCAAATAGGAAAAGGAGTACGTCAAGGCTGTATATTGTCACCCTGCTTATTTAACTTATATGCAGAGTACATCATGAGAAATGCTGGGCTGGATGAAGCACAAGCTGGAATCAAGATTGCCGGGAGATATGTCAATAACCTCAGATATGCAGATATGGCAGAAAGTGAAGAACTAAAGAGCTTCTTGATGAAAGTGAAAGAGGAGAGTGAAAAAGTTGGCTTAAAGCTCAACATTCAGAAAACTAAAATCATGGCATCTGGTCCCATCACTTCATGGCAAATTGATGGGGAAACAGTGTCAGACTGTTTTTTTGGGCTCCAAAATCACTGCAGATGGTGACAGCAGCCATGAAATTAAAAGACACTTATGCCTTGGAAGAAAGCTATGGCCAACCTAGACAGCCTATTAAAAAGCAGAGACATCACTATGCTAACAAAGGTCCGTCTAGTCAAGGCTATGGTTTTTCCAGTAGTTATGTATGGATGTGAGCATTGGACTACAAAGAAAGCTGAGTGCCGAAGAATTGATGCTTTTGAACTGTGGTGTTGGAGAAGACTCTTGAGAGTCCCTTGGACTGCAAGGAGATCCAACCAGTCCATCCTAAAGGAGATCAGTCCTGGGTGTTCATTGGAAGGACTGATGCTGATGCTGAAACTCCAATACTTTGGCCACCTGATGCGAAGAGCTGACTCATTTGAAAAGACTCTGATGCTGGGAAAGATTGAGGGCAGGAGGAGGGGACGACAGAGGATGAAATGGTTGGATGGCATCACCGACTCAATGGACATGGGTTTGGGTGGACTCTGGGAGTTGGTGATGGACAGGGTCGCAAAGAGTCGGACACGACTGAGTGACTGAACTGAACTGAACTGAACCTCATTACATGATAATCAAAAACATTTTAAATAAAAAAAAAACAATACTTTCCAAAACAAACAAAAAGGTTAATGAGAAGAATGTCATTGCTTTACAGTATCAAGAATCTCTTCAGTGTCTGGAGTAAAAGAAGGCTGGATTTTCATATCTGCTTCTGCATTCAATCTGTTGCAATCTGTTTTTTCAGTTAAAGAATATGAAGAAATCATGTATCACACAAATAGGTAATTGGAAAAAGTATTTTAATAGTCTTTTCATTTAATAGCCACATATCATGGAGATTATTGTTTTGTTTTTTACTTTTTGGAGCAAGCATTTAATGAGGGACATTTCTTTGAAAACAAAAGAGAAACAGAGGTTAATGGGAACAAATTGTCAACTCAGTTTTTGAGTCCAGAGGGCAGTAATTTCGAGGATTCTTAAGTGTCAGGCTCAAAGCATCTTTAGATGGGGTGAGAGAATTCCCTGGTGGTCCAGTGGCTGAGACTCTGTACTCCAGTGCAGGGGCACAAGTTCAGTCCTTGGTTGTGGGACCTGGGATCCTGTGAGCCCTGAGGCTCAGCCAAAAAAAAAAAAGGATAGTGGAACAAGGCTTGCTGGCGGCTCTCAGGAATTTTCTGGCTTGCAGTTCAAATGTCTTTGGTGATGGCTTCGGGTGTTTTGGTGAACTAACAGCAGCAGGCATTCAGGTTTTTATACATAATCTGTTGTGATGTTTTCCTTTTGAAGTTTGTGTTAAGTTGCTTTATCTTGCAGGGCACTGGGGGAAAGGGCTGTCCTAGTTTTTAGTGATGCCAGCTCAGGAGGGTGGGAGGCAGATGAGCTTACAGATACGATACATGAAGTGGCAGGAGGCAGTTTATATAGAGGACAAAAGGCTCAAAGTAAGTGAACTGTCCTGCAACCGACAAAGGTGTGACAGCTTTTGTTGAAACAGAATTTTTCTCTCCATAATCACGCCCATTTTTTCAAAGAAAATCAAAGTAAGACTAATTTGTTTGTGAAAAAAAGTCTAGTCTCATTAAGCATGGCTAAATTTTTTTAAAATTGATTTATTGTTTTGTTATTGAAGTGTAGTTGATTTACAATGTTGTGTTAGTTTCAGCAAAGTGGTTCAGATATATATAATATTTTATAATTTATATTATATATAATAATTGGGACTATATATCATCATATATAATGCATATATATTAGGTGCTAGGATTGGGCTCTTTAACTGTGAAAGCCCAGGTCCGATCCATGTTCAGCAAAACATCCTGTACGCTGCACTGCACAGCCAAAATACAAAAGTTTTATTTTTTTATTTTATTTTTTTAAAAGTATATATATATATATTTTTAAAAAGAAATCACAAAAGCAAAGAACATTCAGTTCAGTTGAGTTGCTCAGTGTGTCCGACTCTTTGCAACTCCAGAACTGCAGCACGCCAGGCCTCCCCGTCCATCACCAACTCCTGGAGCTCACTCAAATTCATGTCCATCGAGTCGGGGATGCCATCCAAACATCTCATCCCCTGTCATCCACTTCTCCTCCCACCTTCAGTCTTTCCAAGCATCAGGGTCTTTTTCAATGAGTCAGTTCTTCGCATCAGGTGGCCAAAGTATTGCAGTTTCAGCATCAGCATCAGTCCTTCCAATGAATATTCAGTGTTGATTTACTTTAGGCTTGACTGGTTGGATCTCCTTGCAGTCCAAGGGACTCTCTTAAGAGTCTTCTCCAACACCACAGTTCAAAAGCATCAATTCTTTGGCGCTCAGCTTTCTTTATAGTCCAACTCTTACATCCATACATGACCACTGGAAAAACCATAGCCTTGACTAGACGGACCTTTGTTGGCATAGTGATGTCTCTGCTTTTTAACATGCTGTCTAGGTTGGCCATAGCTTTTCTTCCAAGGAGCAAGCGTCTTTTAATTTCATGGCTACAGTCACCACCTGCAGTGATTTTGGGGCCCAGAAAAATAAAGTCAGCCACTGTTTCCACTGTTTTCCCATCTATTTGCTATGAAGTGATGGGACCAGATGCCATGATCTTAGTTTTCTGAATGTTGAGCTTTAAGCCAACTTTTTCACTCTCCTCTTTCACTTTCATCAAGAAGCTCTTTAGTTCTTCACTTTCTGCCATAAGGGTGGTGTTATCTGCATATCTGAGGTTACTGATATTTCTCCCAGCAATCTTGATTGCAGCTTGTGCTTCCTCCAGCCCAGCGTTCTCATGATGTACTCTGCATATAAGTTAAATAAGCAGGGTGACAATATACAGCCTTGACGTACTCCTATCCTGATTTGGAACCAGTCTGTTGTTCCATGTCCAGTTCTAACTGTTGCTTCTTAACCTGCATACAGATTTCTCAGGAGGTAGGTGACGTCGTCTGGTATTCCCATGTCTTTCAGAATTTTTCAGTTTGGTGTGATCCACAGTCAAAGGCTTTGGCGTAATGTATAAAGCAGAAGTAGATTTTTTCTGGAACTCTCTTGCTTTTTCGATGATCCAGCAGATGTTAACGATTTGATCTCTGGTTCCTCTGCCTTACCTAAAACTAGCTTGAACATCTGGAAGTTCACAGTTGCTGAAACCTGGCTTGAAGAATTTTGAGCATTACTTTACTAGCGTGTGAGATGAGTGCAATTGTGCGGTAGTTTGAGCATTCTTTGGCATTGCCTTTCTTTGGGATTGGAATGAAAACTGACCTTTTCCAGTCCTGTGGCCACTGTTGAGTTTTCTAAATTTGCTGGCATATTGAGTGTATGCTTTCACCCATCACACTTTCACAGCATCATCTTTTAGGATTTGAAATAGCTCAACTGGAATTCCATCACCTCCACTGACTTTGTTCATAGAGATGCTTCTTTAGGCCCACTTGACTTTGCATTCCAGGATGTCTGGCTCTAGGTGTGAGTGATCACATCATCGTGATTATCTGGGTCATGAAGATCTTTTTTGTACAGTTCTTCTGTGTATTCTTGCCACCTCTTCTTTATATCTTCTGCTTCTGTTAGGTCCATACTATTTCTGTCCTTTATTGTGTCCATCTTTGCATGAACTGTTCCCTTGTTATCTCTAATTTTTTTGAAGAGATGTCTAGTCTTTCCCATTTTATTCTTTCCCTCTATTTCTTTGCATTTATCTCTGAGGAAGGCTTTCTTATCATTCTTTGGTATTCTTTGGAACTCTGCATTCAAATGGGTATTTCCTTTTCTCCTTTGTCTTTAGCTTATCTTCTTTTTTCAGCTATTTGTAAGGCCTCCTGAGACAACCATTTTGCCTTTTTGCATTTCTTTTTCTTGGGGATGGTCTTGATCACTGCCTCTTGTACAGTGTCAGGAACCTCTGTCCATAGCTCTTCAGGCACTCCATCAGATCTAGTCCCTTGAATCTATTTGTCACTTACACTGTATAATTGTAAGGGATTTGATTTAGGTCATACCTGAATGGTCTAGTGGCAACTGTTCTATGGCAAAGAACATAGGAACTTCCACATATCACTCTCTCCTTTCTTTTTTTCTTTAAATTTACTGTCATGGTTGACATACATGAAGCAATGCACTTTAATTGTACATTTTGTTCTTGGGTTGAATTCATACCATTATAATGTTAAACATCTGGTAGAGATAATATATGCTTGTTTGACTAGTCTCAGCTTTATAGTTTTTTTTTTTTCTTTCCTTAAGCCAATTAAATACAGCTCTCTTACAAGTTAATTTTTAGCAATACCATCTGGAGTAGAAAAACATTACATGCATATTATATATATGTATATATACGTGGGGTCGCAAAGAGTCAGACATGACTGAGCAACTAAACAACAATATATACATATATACATATGCATTGTAAACATACAGACAGGTGCCAAGACAGGCCTTAAGGCTTTCATTTAAAGCCTTAAGTTATGAGGTAGGTGCAATAATATGAAGTTTACTAGTCTATAAAAAAAAATGGTTGGATCCAAATTATATTTCTGGCAGATGGAACAAGTTAAAGTTAGTTGCCCAGAAGGCTAAAGCTTTTTACTAATATTGCGGAGAAGTGCTTTAAGACTTTTGGTTCCACATGGCCCTCTTAAAGTGCACGATTGTTTTGTTCTCTTTCCAATGTCCTGATCTTTTAGTGTCTGAAAGTGCCTTGAGACAATAAGGAGGTTTTGGGACTGGTAAGACTGGCTTTGAATTACTCCTAGAGGCACATTTGTGTTTTTTTAAAGACTTACTTTACAAGACAAGGACAGTTGTTTTTAATTCTCAGAATCGGCTTGCAGCTTGAATGATACCAAGAAGGGTGACCTACCCACCCAGTACATTATCTTGGATTTGTTTCTTTATATCAAGGAGAAGACTTTTCCTTCCGGTCTCCAGATGGAAATTGCAAGACTCCTGTGTTCTAGATTTAGAGCTGTGTGGCTTTGGAATATTTTAATAAATCATTCCACAAAGGCTTCAGAATTTTTTTTTTCCTTTTTTTCCCTCTGAGTGCAATAGTTTTATTTTAGCTTAGGAAACACAGCCTCTGAATATCAGGCCAACTTCTAACCATATAATCCCTTTTAAAAAAAAATCACTTCAACATCTTATCAGGTTTCAGCTGGTACAAACAGTAAATTTTCCTGGCTGTATCGAACTTTTTTTTTTGTTTTCTCTTAAAACCAAAGGCATACCTGTTTCAAGTGACTCAAAACCAAAACTAATGAGCTTCTTATGACTTAACCACGAATGCAAGAGGCATCTTCAAAGAGGGTGCAAAACATACAGCCCTCCCAAGATCCAGAGTCACCCCCAGACAGCTAGAAGAAAGTCTTTAAATAACCTCCGAATCTTGTGAACTGTTGATGGTCCCTAGGATACTAGCCATAAACGGAGTGTAACCCACATTTCTGTCAGGACATCTGTGTATTCTCAGGGCTGCCAGCCTGACAACTGGCCACCTCCAGACACAGACCGGCCTGCCAACCTGCATGCCCAGGCAGGCAGACAGCCAAGCCAAGACCTCAGGACAGAAAATGAGAAAAAAGGGAAAGCGATAGCTGTCCCTGGGAGTGTTAGTCGCTCAGTCGTGACCAACTCTTGTGATCCTATGGACTATAGCCCGCTAGACTCCTCTGTCCATGGGATTTCCCAGGGAAGAATACTGAAGTGGGCTGTCATTTCCTTCTCCCGGGGCTCTTCCCAACCCAGGGATGGAATCCACGTCTCCCGTGCTGCTGGCAGGGGGCCACCTGCCATTGCTGATCCCGGGGTCTGATCCCTGGGTCGGGAAGATGCCCTGGAGAAGGACATGGCAACGCTCCAGTATTGCCTGGGAAATCCCAGGGATAGAGGAGCCTGGCAGGCTGTAGTCCATGGGGTTGCAAGAGTTGGACATGACTTAGCGACTAAGGCAAGCACTTGACTGCACTACAGACAGAGACCCAGGAGGCTGATGTGGCAGGAAATCTCAACTTCTGCCAGTTCAGTCAGGTCCCAGGACCTCTCAGGGGCAGCCCTTCTTCCCCCCACCCTGGAGGAGGGTGTCCCAGACTATGCTAACTCACCCTCGTTAGAAATGTATGGGAGGTGAAGCTTTCCTCTGTCCTGTTAGGATTTTCAGCTGGGACTGACATAAGACAGGAGAAAAGCACAAATTGTATTTACATGTACAAAAGAAGAAAAACGCTCACAAAAAAATGAAGACCCAAAGAAGTGACTAGGCCTAAGTGCCTATATACTAGCTTGAACAAAGTGTAGTCACTGTAGGAAAGTAACTAAGTGACGTGGTGGTGAAGGTTTAGTCGATAGGTCGTGTCCGACTCTTGCGACCTGATGGCCGTAGCGCACGAGGCTCCTGTGTGCACTGCTCCCATTTGGGCAGGCTGGAGAACACCACCTAACTGGACAGTTCTCTTGGCCTCTGCACCTCATCTCTTGCGATAAGAATGCTTCTTCCTCCTCCCATACAGAAGGCACCTCTCACATGGCACTTTTATCTCCTGCTTTTAGAAAGAAAAAGGAAGGCCAGTGTACCCCTCTTCCATCTACAGTTTATCAAGTGCCTTTAATTCAAAATAAGCAATATGGGAGTTCCCTGGGGGTCCAGTAGTTAGGACTTGGTGTTTTCACTGTAGTGGCCCGGGTTTGATCCGTCGTTAGGGAACTAAGATCCTTCAGGCCTTGTGACAGAGCCAAAACAAAACAAAAAACATGCACAAAACCAAAATAACCAATATCCCAAAGTGGCACATTTTGGGGATGGCATGTTCTGAACTCCTTCAAAAGAAAAAAAAAGACCAGTGTAGCCCACAACTCAACGGCACACATGCTTTTCCTCAAGATAATCATAGTATGCAGCGGAAGGGCGTCTAAAGAACACTTACAGGGACTTCCCTGGTGGTCCATGGCTAAGATGCCTTGCTTCCAATGCAAGGGGCCTGGGTTCGATCCCTGGTCAATCCCACATGCTGCTGCAACTAAGACCTATTGCCACCAAATAAGTATTTTTTTAAAAAGAATATTTATAGAGGAACTTCCTGGTGGTCCAGTGACTGAGACTCCACACTCCTAACGCAGGAGCCCAGGTTTGATCCCTGGTCGGGGAATTAGATCCTGCATGCAGAAATGTAAGAGTTCATGTGCTGCAACTGAAAAGATACCAAATGCTGCAGCTAACCATCCCGCGTGTGTGCGTGCTGTCACTCCGGTCGTCACTCGCCGTCACTCGCGGCCCGATGCACTGCAGCCCGCCAGGCTCCTCTGTCCATGGGATTCTCCAGGCAGGAATACTGGAGTGGGTTGCTGTGCCCCGCTCCAGGGGATCTCCCCGACCCAGAGATCGAACCCACGTCTCTTACGTCTCCTGCAGTGGCAGGCAGGTTCTTTACCAGCAGTGCACTGCAACTAAGACCGCCAGTGCAGCCAAGAAAAAAGAGTATTTATAGAATAATAAAGTGATAAGTACTCAAGAGTCAATGTTTAATACAATTAATAATTTTCATTTTCACCAAGGAAACCTCTTTCTTTTTTTACTCTCAGTGTATTTTTGATCAGAAATCTTTTTTATTTCTTTAAAAAAATTATTTACTGATTTGGCTGTGCCAGATCTTAGTTGCACCATGCAGAATCTTCTAGTTACAGCATGTGAGCTCTGGCCTTGCACTGAAGAATACAGTGACTCTGAGATGAGTTTGGTGCCACTTCCTTGATTTATGCTAAGGTGGTTTTACCCCCCCCCCATTGTTTTGTAGCTTCAGTGCAAATGTCAACACAAAACACCAAATATCAAGAGAATGAGAAGACAGGCCACAGACTGAGAGACGATATTTTCAAAAGACATGTCTAATAGAAACTGTTATCTAAAATTTACAAAGGAGTCTTTAAATGAAATAATAGGAAATCAAACAACTTGGTTAAAAAATAGGCAAAAGACTTGAATAGACACCTCACCAAAGAACAATGAGATGATCATGGATGATCAACAAGCATATGAAAAGATGTTCAACATCATCTGTCATTAGGGAATTGCAAATTAAAACACCAATGAGATACTACTGTACGCCTGTTAGAATGGTGAAAGTCCAAGACACTGATAATCTTCACATGCGGGCAAGGATGTGGAGTCAGAGGAAGTCTTGTTTCACTTCTGGTGGGAATGCAAAATGGTACTGCCACTTTGGAAGACAGTTTGGTGGTTTCTTACAAAACTAAACAAACTCTTACATGATCCAGCAATTGTGCTCCTTGGTATTCATCCCAATAAATTGAAAATTTAGTCCACACAAAAACTTGCACACAGATGGATAAAGCAGCTGTATTCATAATTGCCAAAACCTGGAGGCAACCAAGATGTCCTTCAGTCAGTGAATGGATAAATTAGCTGTGCTACATCTATACAGTGGAATTTGTTGTTTTTCAGTCGCTAAGTTAAGAGGAAAGTGAAAAGACTGGCTTAAAACTCAGCATTCAAAAAACTAAGATCATGGCAATCCGGTCCCATCACTTCATGGCAAATAGATTGGGGAAACAATGGAAACAGTGACAGACTTTATTTTCTTGGGCTCCAAAATCATTGCAGATGGTGACTGCAGCCATGAAATTAAAAGACACTTGTTCCTTGGAAGAAAAGCTATGACCAACCAAGACAGCATATTAAAAAACCCAAGACATCACTTTGCCAACAAAGGTCCGTCTAGTCAAAGCTATGGTTTTTCCAGTAGCCTTGTGTGGATGTGAGAGTTGGTCTATAAAGAAAGCTGAGCACCGAAGAATCGATGCTTTTGAACTGTGGTGTTGGAGAAGACTCTTGAGAGTCCCTTGGACTGCAAGGAGATCCAACCAGTCCATCCTAAAGGAAATCAGTCCTGAATATTCACTGGAAGGACTGATGCTGAGGCTGAAACTGCACTACTTTGGCCACCTGATTCGAAGAACTGACTCATTAGAAAAGACCCTGATGCTGGGAAAGGTTGAAGGCAGGAGGAGAAGGGGATGACAGAGGATGAGATGGGTGCATGGCATCATTGACTTGATGGACATGAATTTGAGTTAAGCTCCAGGAGTTGGTGACGGACAGGGAAGCCTGGCATGCTGCAGTCCACAAGGTTGCAAAGAGCTGGACACGACTGAGCGACTGAACTGAAGTTGTTGTCAAACTCTTTGCAACCCCATAGACTGCAGCACGCCAGGCTTCCCTGTCCTTCACTGTCTCCTGGAGTTTGCTCAAACTCATGTTCATTGAGTCAGTGATGCCATCCAACTATCTCATTCTCTGTCACCCCCTTCTCCTCCTGCCCTCAATCTTTCCCAGCATCATGGTCTTTTCCAATGAGTTGGCTCTTTGCATTAGGTGGCCAAAGTATTGGAGCTTACAGTGGAATATTCAGTACTAATAGGAGTCATCGAACCATGAAAAGATAGAGGAAACTTAATGCATATTACTAAGTGAAAAAAAAGTGATCTGAAAAAGCTATATACTTTATAATTTCAACTACATGACATTCTGGAAAAGACAAAACATTGAAGAGTAAAAAGATTAGTACTGACTGGGGTGAGGGGAGATGGGGGGAGGTGGAGCACAGACTTTTTAGAGCAATCTATTTCTGTTTTGTAAATAAGTTCATTTGTATCTTTCTTTTTTAGATTCCACACGTGATTACTGTATGGTATCTGTCTTTCTCTGACTCTACTTCACTATGAGAATCTCTAGGTTCATCCACGGTGCTGCAGAAGGCATTATTTCATTCTTTTGTGATTAATGCTCCATTTTATATTCTATCTTCTTTACCCGTTCATCGTTTGATGGATATTTAGGTTGCTGCCATGTCTTGGCTATTGCAGATAGCGCTGCTGTGAGCCCTGGGGTACGTGTGTCTCTTGAATTAGAGTTTTCATCTTTTCCAGATATATGCCCAGCAGTGGGATTGCTAGGTCATATGGTAACTCTATTTTTCATTTTTTTTTAAAATAACCTCCACACTGTTGTCCATAGTGGCTGTGCCAGACACATTCCCAACCGACAGCACAAGCGGGTTCCCTCTTCACACCCTCTCCAGCCTTTCTCTTTCTTCTTGAATATTTTTGGCATTTATGTCTATATGATATGGAGGCACTATAATATATTGGTTATTGATTTTTGTCTACTGACTTCCTGTTATGGTGAGAATTTAGCTGTCTGATACAACTATCCCCTCAGCTCCTCCCCATTCCAATACAGTATCAGTTTTTACTAAGCGTTTGTGGTTTCTAAGATTATGGCTATGCGATTATTCATAGCTGAGCATTTTTAATACTGATTTAACTTTCTTTCTTGTTTTATTTTCTGAAAGTCAGCAGTTGCCTTTTTTAGAAATAATGATTTTTTGGCTCTGCTGGGCCTTTGTTGCTGCACGCAGGCTTTCTCCAGTCGTGGCGAGCAGGGTTGAGGGGCAGGGGCCAGAGGCTGCCCTCTGCTGCGGTGCTCGGGCCTCATTGCAGCAGCTTCTCTGGCTGCAGAGTGTGGGCTCTAGGCACGTGGGCTTCGGTAGTTGTGATGCATGGGCTTAGTTGCCCCGTGGCATGTGGGATCTTCCAGACCAGGGATTGAACTGGTCCTTCACACTGTAAGGCAGATTCCCAACCACTGGACCGCCAGGGAAGCCCTGCCTTGATATTTTTTCCTTTGTATTCTTGATAACTCTTGCACCTTCCTAAAACTGCTGTTTCTTGGCAGCATTCTCTAAATAACTCCATTCTTCTCAGTTTTGGGTTAATTTCCTTTTAGGCCTGTGACAGAGCTCTCATCTTGGGAGTCTGCAGTCATCCTAGAAATTCTTTCTTCCTTCCTTCTGATTGGAATTCTGGCTACTGGATCACATGTCTTACCTTTTCTTGGTTTGCCTCCTCTTTCTTGGTTTGATTTGCTTAAAAAAAAAAACAAAAAAAAAACATTGGAAGCATGTTTCACCAGTAGCTTTTGGGGGTTAGAAAGGCAGTAACTCAACAACAGGTATGGGAATGGCAACCCTTGATGTTTCTGTATTTTAAGTTATAGTGATCTGATCTAAACTGGTTATCCACTATGGGAGTTGCACTGCAATCGTGGGATCTGTTGACCATCTTCCTTTACCTTTTGTCTTTCTTCTGTGTTAGGTCTCTTATTTTCTGTATGTATATCTTCCTTTTCTTTTTTGGTTTCTGCCCTCATTTTGGAAGAACGTGCCCTCTAGGAGCTTCCTGAGAAAGGATGCCTGGGAGGCAAAAGTTTTAAGATTTTGTATGTCTACAAAGTGCTTATTCTGTCATACTTACTGAATAGTTCAGCTGGGTACAGAATTCTAGATTAGTCTGTTGTTAGTTAAGGATTAGACCCCAGTGTACTGCAGTGTAAACAACTTGGTCTATTTCTCTCACACGGATGGTCTGGAGGAAGCAGGCAGGAAGGCAGAGCTGCTCAGGAACCCAGTTTCTTCCCCACTGATGGTCCTACCATTCCCTGGGTCGATCCTAAGCCAATTTACCAAAACACATGTACACTGAGGCCCGTGAGAAGCGGAAGGAGAGAGCAAGCAGTTTCCTTTAAAGTTGTGACAGAACGTTGCACACACTCTGCTCAGTTCTGTGGGCTCCTGTGGGGTGAAGTTGTTTTCTAGTCCATCTTTTTACTTAGGATGTTGCCTTTTCAGGCCCTAGTTTTACACAGGGATCTGGACCCAGTCTCCATGTGAGGGCTCTGGAGTTCATTTCCTGTGTGTGACCCTCATGAAAACCCCCAGCTCCAGGCTGTAGGGACAGGCAGAGGCCCAGCTTAGCCACCAGCTGAAGCTGTAAGGGCTGTCCATTGCTCTGAGCAGCCCGCACACCCTTCACCACTGCCTGGAGTCCCAGGTGGGCTGGACTTCCCAGCTTGCTGTCCGTCTCCACCCCCTTCTCCCTCACATACCACCTCTCGCCCCCTCTGTTCCCGGAGCTCACCAAACTCTTTCCCACCTCCTGGCCTTTCCCAAGCCGTCCCCTCTGCCTGCCTCTTCCTGACATCCCCTTAGCTTGCTCCCTCCTCCTCCTGCTCAGATGTCACCACCTTGGAGATTCTCACTGACTCTGAACAACGGAGTTCATCACTATCCCTTACTCAGCTTTCACTTTCTCTCAAAGCACCCATCACTACTCACACGAGGACCCTGATTTTTATTTGTTCAGGATCTGACTCTCGACTAGATAAGGACCTAGGAAGCTGATTCATAAAGTGATACCAGGGAGCAGAACTGAGGGAAGGGGTGTGAACAGAGGAGAAAGAGTCAATACAAGGATGTGCTGTTGAGTCAACCACCCCAGGATCTTCCGAGGAAGACTCACCAGTGGTGGCTCAGAATTCTCAGGGGAAGAGAGAGAAGCCTGTATACCCCAGAGCTGGCTCCTTGGTCAAGGGTGCCCCTCACAGCTGTTTAATTCCCCTGCACTTCTGAGCTGCATACGTGTCAGAGGTCTGCAGCAAGAAGCAGGGGGTACGATCTGAGGTGAGACCCATCAGTGTCCCTGTGCAGAGCTTGTTGAGGCCCATAAGTGGTTGCCGTGACAATGGCTGGTAAGAGGTGGGGCTGAGAGACGACACAAGGGCCTTAAATAAACATCTCCTGTGCTGCCCCAAGCACTTAGATGAGTGACTAGCACACAGCAAACACTTAATATTTGAATGAATGAATGTATATATGGCGCTGCAGTCTAGTGGGGAAAAGGCAAGTAGTGATGAGTTAGGAATATTAAGTGGGCTGTGATGGGGTAAGTACAGGTTGTCAGGGGTCTATAGCTGGAGCCCAGCTAGTCTACTGGAACACAAAGGACTTCCTGGAAGAGATGGCCCTTACGCTAAAATCTGGAAGATGAGCAGGAATTAACTGCATAGCTGGCTTACAAAGCATTTGCACATCCAAGTAAAAATACCAGTGGTAGAAATCATGGGTAATATTTGCCAAGCTCTTTCCTTGGGCCAATTTGCTGAATGCTTAATGGGTCTTGTTAATCTTTGTTTTTAACCCTATAAAAATGTTGACTGATCCACCTGAGAAGTCAGGTGACTTGCAGTGACTGGGAGAGATAACCGTCTCCCCACTTCACATGGGGTGACTGAGGCTCAGAGCAGGGCAGTAAGTTGCCTGCAGTCACAGAAGTTAATGGCAGAGCCGGGACGAACGCCCAGATCTCCTGAGCCCCTGCTCCTGAGCTGGGCAGACACAACAGGGGCTCAGGAAGAGGGAGGGAGGAGGAGGGGAAGGAGACGTGGCCGTGCTGAGCTGAGTGGCACTGCTCCCCAGCTATTACCAGAGGAAGCTGAAGGAAGGCACCTGTAAGGCTCGGGAGATGGAATCGGCCGTAGGGCGGCTGCAGCCCCGGAAGAAGCTTCCCTACAACACCCCGCAGGCAGACACCCTGGAGATGCCCGAACGCAGAGTCCTCAGGGTCCTGAGCCGGCTGAAGCAGCAGAACTACGGTGAGGGCCCCGGGCTCCCCCAGCAGCTCCCCGCTTCACCCCGGGCTCCCCCAGCCGGGGCCGAGGCATGTCTCCCCACTTTGGGCCCAGCTGTGTGGTGACGATCACCCCCAGCTCCAGCCCCCCACTCTCTTTACCCTGAGCCCGAGCCCAGGGAGCACGGCTGGTCCCAAGAGCCTGGACTGGGAGGGCAGAGGGGCTGAGCAACCCCAGCTCCTCATTTCTTGAGCACCCTTGGGGTCACTCTCTGTGATAAGCCCTTTGCAGATGTGCTAGAAGTTAGTCATCATAACCATGTGTTTATTAATACTCTATGCATTTACGATGAGAAAATTAAAGTTTAAGCAGCTTGCGTAAGGCCCCACGGCGAGCATGTCAGAAAGGGGAGTTTACACGCAGGCCAGACCCCTGCTGTGTGCCCGGTGGGTGGACGAGGAGCTTTCCCAACGACTAGATGTGTGCTCCTTTCTAAGCTGCTGTCAGCCTGCGCTCATCAGCATTCAGCCAAGCGCTTTACATACACCACCCCTTAAACCCTCACCGTCAACTCTGAGGAGGATGCCACTATCATCTCTGGCTTCTGTAGCAGTTCAGGGAGGTCAAGTGAGTGGCCCAAACCCTCCCACGGGTCGGCCTGGCTCCCAAGGCTGAGCATGCTCTGAAACGCCCCCCTCCTGCCAGCTGCCAACCTGCAGAGCCCGTACGCCCAGGTGCCTTGCATCCCGCTCTGCCCGCGGCTGGACAAGAAGACGGTCCGCCGGAAGCAGGGCGGCCACTACATGCTGGAACAGTGTACCACCAGCGGCCTGGGCCCCGACATCCACAGCATCCTCTTGCACGCTGGATCTCAGGGAGGCAGGTGGGTACCCCGAGGGCAGGGCAGGCCCCAGCGTAGGCCCGTCCGCCTCCTCGTGAGAGGGCCCGGCCTAATCCAAGGGGCATCCAGCCTTCTAGGAGGCGGATGCAGACACTGCTGCTCCAGCGAGGAGAGAGGGGAAAGGACAGGAGAGGGAAGGAACTGATCTCTGGGCCGGGCGGGTCGTTCCAAAGCCAGCGTACTCACGCCTTTCGGTGCCCAGGACTCCCTGGCACTACCTGCCTTTCTCACACAGAGGGTTTAATTCTCAAGTTCTTTGCCTGAGTCTGATTCCGCTTTCATAGTAGTAGGAGACTGGCTCAGCAGCCGGGTGGATGTGAGCTTTGCCTGCAGCGGTCATCCCTGGGCCTGCTGGGATGAAACCACACGAGCCTTGGAATCAGGCCCCCAGCCCGACTGGGGCTCCATCCCTGCCCTGGGCAGACGGGGTGGCTCACTCCCTCCCACCCTTCTCCCCTGCCTCTCCCCCAGGGAACCTGGCCGTCTGAATTCTGTACCAGCTCGAACCCACTGACCCTGCCGAGTCCAGACTCTGCCTGCGTCTGACGGGTCACCGGGCAGGGGCTGCTGCTGGATTTTTCTTTTGTGGCCTGGTAAGCCAATAAACAAGAACCTCAGCCTCTGTGCCTCTGTGCCACCCGACTGTGAGAGTGTGGGGCCTCAGGCTCCAGAGCCCTGAAGGCGGAGCCGCCCTGAAAGCCTGCGGAGGGCCAGGTGTTCTGCTGGAGGTGGCCTGGGTGCAAGTCTTGACCTTCTCTGCTCTCCAAGCACAGAACGGGACTGTCCTCAGATGAGTTTCTCCAGGCTTTGGACTAGGAGCCCCGCAAGGGCAGGAATTCTTCCCCCTCGCTTGAAGGAAATGGTGGATATAAGGGACCTGCCTGGGAACGACCCCGGCCTCTCACACAGGCAGACCCCATGGAAAGGTGGCTGGTGGGGTGGGGAGGCTCGCGGGGGGCTGAGCCGTGCTCTCCCAAGCGGAGACCCAGGACCCAGGGGTCTCCTTCCCTGGGAGTCGATGGGTTTGGGTTCTTGGCCTGAATTCACATGCCACCTCAGTCCTGTCCTCAGAGTGGCCCTCCCTGGGACTGAGCAGAGCGCTCCCAGCGGTTAAACACGCAACCACAGTGAAAGGTGATAAGGTCAGAGACTGAAATGAGGACAAGGATTTGACAAGTTTAAAACATGTATTTAAAATACAATTTATAAAATGCCTCATCTGCCGACTCAGGAGCCCGCGGTGCGGGGTGGGGTGGGCATGCCCGCCGGACCGGCAGAGCAGGACGGCAGGGGGCAGGCTCCCTCCCGGGCCCCCCTGTTCAGACGCCCGAGGGGCCCGCATGCACCCCGGGGGCCGCATGGCCGAAAACAGGACCCCAGAGGCTTCCAGAGTCTCTGCCTACCGGGGAAGCCGGGGCAGCCCTGCCGGCCCGTCCCTGAGCAGAGTGTCCCCAGGCGGGGTGAGCAGGGGAGGGCGGGGCGGGGCCCTGGAGGGGCTGAGGGGAGCAGATCGGGTGTTGCCTCCTGCCTGCAGGTGGGGAGCACCCTGACTGAGTGGGCGGAGAAGGGCGGGTCACCAGGCCCAGACCCCCAGCTCCTTTGGTTATAGGCTGACATCAGAGTAGTGGCTCATGGGAAGCGGTTAGCTGGGAGGTCTGAGGTCTGGCTCGGGGGTGACGGGGGAGCTGGGGAAGGGGACAGAACCACGGAGGCAGATAAGGGGCAGCAGCCTCAGGTTTCTGCCCCCCTCACCCCTCCGGGGTTTTCCAAGCCAAAGCCTGCAGCTTACTTTAAAAAAAAAAAAAAAAAAAAAGCACTTAAGGAAAGTTACAGACAACTACAAAAAAAAAAAAAACCCCACAAACACACACACAAAATCCAAACCGTTCTCCCATCTCCCCGCCCACCTCCCCCCAACACAAGAGTTTCCTGTTTCATCTCGTTTAAGTTTTGTCTGTCACCTCTCTGTCTGGGGAGCCAGGGGAGACTGCGGGTGGGTGGGGGCAGGCACGCAGGGGCAGAGCCCATCTTTGGCCGCAGGGAGGCGGGAGCCGCAGGCCCCATGACCCCCTCGATCCAGACACCCGTCAGCCGGCCTCCTGGGCTCCCACCAGAAGAGGGGAGCGAGAGCAGATGGTCCCCACAGTGGGGCCCCAGCACCTCTGGCCTTTCTACCTGCCAACCCCTGTACCTTCTCCAGCTGAAAAGGACAGTCTCATCTTGGGCCAGAAACCACTGTCACGTGAGGGATGGACACTGTCCGTCTCGGACGCAGAAACCTGGTCCGGGCCGTGGAGACAGCAGCAGCCTTCCCCCCCGCCCAATCCTCAGAACAGCCTGTGCTGGCACTCAGCATGCCCAGGCTCTCACTGAAGCTGCATCCAGCTCTCTGCACACACCGCTTCCGGGCTCCACTCAGTGGTAAGCCCGTGCTAGGGACTAGCTGCTGACTCGGCTGGCAGCCAACCTCCCCTCCTAAGGGGCAGACGCAATGGGCCAAGGCTTGCTGGGCCCCGCTGACATCCCCACGGGGTGAGGTGAGGGCAGGAGGACCAGAGGCAGGAGTGAGCCTGCAAGACCTGGCCCGCCACCGTGGCCGGTACAAGCTGCCCCAACCACAGACGTCACAGCACCCGTTCCAAAACTCATCTGCCGAGCAGGCAGGCCGTCTGGCTGGCTGAGGGATGCCAGGTGCAGTGCAATGGGACAGCTCAGAAAGCCTGAAAGGGGCCAGATGGTACACACGGCTGCTCTGGGCAGAGCCCTCTAAGCCTCTTCCACCTCAAAGAGCCAAAGCCAGTCTCCAGGCTTTAAGGACAGACGGTAAACTGCCTTCACTCAAGGCCCTTGCTCTGGAAAAAAGGGATGGAGGGTAGCCTAGGCACAGGGGGAACCAGTCTGTCATTACCAACCTTTGCAATGCACAGCTTGTTTTTCCCCAAACATACTCAGAATGGTTTGCTCCTCAGGTAGTGATTTCACAAGGGAAATGTCCTGGGTACAGTTACCAAGCCGATGCCATCGACAGCGATGGCACCCCACAGACACGTGAGAGTTATTTCTAAGTCTTGCTGGAGCGGGAAAGTCCACCTGTGTTCTGACCACACTCAGCAGGAGGCTCAGAGTCCTGGAGTCAGACTCTCTCCTGGCTTTCCTTGTGCTGACAGCAAAACACGGAGCAAGTCTTGCAGCCCTTATTCCCACAGCCTGGAGTGCAGCCTCACTCCTTGCCTTCTTCCAGAAGCAGTAAGCATGGCTGGTAGGGAACCACCCTGAGGGGTTTTGGAAGGGGAAGTCTGTTCACTTTCTCCATCTCCCAAAATACTAGAGGTGAGGGGTTGGCACCCTCCCCAGGCTCTCGGAGCCTACAGAGCTAGCCCAGTCTGCAGGCAGGGCGCAGAGGCCCTGGGCCGTAGCTGGGGGAGGGAGGTATAGGCATGGGTGCTCAACTGTCCTGGGGGCTGCAGAGCCCGGCCCCGTCTGGGCGGCAGTAGGAATACAGAAGCTAAGCTCACCAAAGTCCTATTGGTTAATGTTTCTAGTGAATTTCCCAGAAACACTTTTAAGTAGACTACCAAACTATCCTTTCTCAATTAAAAATTCATTAAACTGCTAAAACCTCTCCCATGCACTTTTTTTTTTGAAAATCAAATATTTGTATAAACAAACAAAAATAGGAAGGAAAGAAAAAAAAAAAAAGGATATTTTCCCATGGAACTTGCTTTTAAGTGATGAAGACACGCACTTGAGGGTGGTGGACGGGAGTTCTCATCTGCGTTTTGAAATCCCAAATTAATGAGCATGATAAACTGTTATTGCTGGCACTGGCTTCACCCCAAGTGGCCAAGGGGCACTGCCTGACTCTCTACTCTGAGTCCCTGGGGGGTCCCCCAACCCTCCTCTAACCCCCACCCTTTCCCTTTCCATTGACTGGGGACAGCCCTTGTAGACACGCCAATTGCAGTGGGAAGAGGGGGAAGGGCGGTCACAGTGCATGGGGGTCAAGGTCACAGTGGGCGGAGCAAAGGGGATCACAGTGCAAGTCAGTCGGTCGCTCCCTCTGCTCAAGTCCAGCGGTCTGCCCCCGCAGTGCGGCCTGCAGCGGGCGGCGGCATCCTTGGCAGCCCGCGTTTATCTGCGCTGTTTGAAGCCTTGGGACCCATCGGGACCCAGAGGCTGTCTGATCACATTGTTGGGCTGCCGGCAGTCTTCCGGCTGGGAGATCCGGGTTGGCCTGAAAGAAGAGGACCAGAGGGAGGCCTGAGAAAGGGCAAAGGAGAAGCCCCCAGATCTTAAAGTTAACTCCTGCGTCTGGGGTGGAGGCCAGTGGCTCCCGGCCGACTCTGGCCCCATAAGCCTAGTTCTCTAGCGAGCAGACTCGGCGCACCTCCAGGCTAGGAAGCCCGGAGAGCAGATGGGGAGGACGGTCCCCATCTGCGAGCGCCTGCAGCACTCTGGAGGCGGGGGGCGTGCCCCAGGGCCTGTGCTGTCCCGGGGCAGCGACAGTGACCATGGAGAGCACGTGTCCCGCAGACCTTCGGGGTCCAGGCTCCCCAGAGGCCGGGCTGACCCTGCCCGCCCCGTCACTCCTCCGAGCTAACTCTAGGACTGTGAAGAGCTGGAAGAGAACGGACTTCTACTCTGCCAAATGAAGGCTCAGAGGAGAGAGAACGGAAGTCCATCAGAATAGTGAAGGCACAGAAGTACCGCACAGATTAGAATGCCAAGCCTCCGAATACCCCCTCCCTCCCAAAGAGGCTTCTCTAGCTAGAAAGAGGATGTTCTAACAAATACTGCTTTACCGGGGGATGATAAACTTACATAAAGCAACCTCTAGGGCTGCAGAGGCAAAAATGCCATGAATAAAAAAAATTTAGAAAATTCACAAAAACATCAGAGTGGGCCATATGAGACCCAGAAGATAACACCCGCAACTCACTTGTCATTTAATTGTACAATAAATGGATGAGAAAAAAAATAAAATAAGTGGATGAGGCAGGCGATCATCATCCCGTTTCTCAGATGAGACGGTGAGGACACAGAGGGTTAGGTAGGTCTAAGCTAAGCAGAAGGAAGCGGCCGAGGTGACTGGAACCCGCGCCGCCCCCCCCTGCGCGCCGCCCCGCCCGCCCCGCAGGCCGCGCTCGTACCCCCGGGGGGCGGGGCGAGCACACTCACCGGTCGAGGATGGGCTTCTCTTGCTCCTCCTCCGGGCTGGCGCTGCCCAGGATCCGCTTCCGGGCCTCCGCGTACTCTGCCTCCCGCTGCGCCAGGGACTTGACCGGGAGGGCCGGCCTGCTGGCGGAGTTGGGGCCGCTGACCACACCGTTGCTGGTGGGCCTCTTGAGGATGCGGATCTGTGGAGGGGGGCCCGTGGGAAGGCTATCGTCCTGAATCACAATGGGCACTTTGGGAGGAGATTTGGATTTCCTGCTGACGAAGAGCAAACACAGCCTCAGAAGTCCTGTCCACGATGATGGAGTACCCAGTGCGACCCGCGACTATCCGCCCCTCCCCAAGCCTGTTCATTAGTCTCTGGCCTCTGACCAGACACTGAAATTCTCAGTCAGGAAGGGTTTCGCCAAACAGCAAGCCTGCCTGTTAAGCTCACACAGCCCCAGGTCTGCTCCCCAGACCGAACCCCAGGCGAGGGGGTGGGGGCCCCGGCTCCTCGTGACCATCTCGGCCACAACCACCACAGTTTGGCCCCTGCGACAAAACATCTCTCGTCCAGAATCCATCGGCCTCAGTCAGAAACCTCGGCTTCCCTACGCAGACCAGAATGTAACAGGCTGGTAGGTGGGAGTCCCTTAGCTTGAGGGTCGGCAAAGCATTCCCTCCCAGTCAAGGTCCCAACATGCGCTCAGACCCAGGCTCCGGGGGCCTGCCCCGCTGCTCCGACCGGCATCGAGACGGGATTGGCCACACGGCCCGGCCTTCTGCTGAGGGGCCTGTGCCTCCCGGACCCTGGCGGCCCCTTCGGAAGAGGTCCCGAGCAGAGCCCCTCCCGCCCCACAGCAGGGCTCTCCAGTCTGCTGGACGCTGCTAGGCTGTGGTCCGGGATGATGGAGACCGCGCCTGGCAGCGCTCCAAGGAAAAGCACTGCCCAGGGCTGGGGGTGCATGGCGGGCGTGTGCACACAGGGCGGGGCAGACGACAGGGAAGAGACAAGAGCCAGCGGAGAGCAAGGGTCCAGGCGGGAAGGGCCACGAAGACTCTCCCCGAGCGGTCACCTAGCTCCTCCTCAGAACCGAAGAGCCCCAGGGGCCTGCTTTCAGGGCCCTGAGGTCAGGAGGGGTCGTGACGGGGCGGGGGGGGCTGCCACCGCGGGGCCTGGAGCGGGTCGGGGAGGCCAGGGCAGGTGGCCAGGGCGCTGTGACCAGGCGCGCAGACAGACAGGGAGCCAGCGCTCTGCTCCGAGAGGCGGGGAGCCAGGAAGCCAGCGGGCGGACAGGGCCCCTAGGCCCCCAGGGACAAGTAGGTAAGCCTGCAGAGGCCCTCTCCTCCTCCCCGCGGGATGCTGACAGGTCAGCAGGGCCAAGACAGACCGCTCCAGTCAACCTGCACCTGCTCTGCAAACCCACTCCCTCTGCTGCCTGAGTGGGGAAAGCGATCCTGAAAGGTCCTGAAGAACTCCCGAGAACCTCTTCTTCCCGATACCCTCGTGACGCCCTGAGCCACCAGCCGTGCAGGGTCCAGGGGACTCGCCTGCCCAAGCGCCTTGTGTCACAGAGAAGGAAAGTGGCGCCTAGGAGACAGCGTGCCCCGCGCCTCAGTCGCCTCCGCGCCCAGCCCTGGCCTGGCCCCTCCCCTCTGCAGGCCGCCTCACGGGGCCCGCTGACACAGCACGCAGGCGACCACTCCAGCCTCACTCCCACAGCCGCCGTGTCTGACCCTAAAGGAAGCGCTTGCTGCCCACGAGCCTGACCTGCCACACCTAACGGCCAGCTGGAGACGCCACTGGCTGCCCAGCACTCACGGCAGAGCGCGAGCCCTCAGACCAGACAGCAGCCTTACCTCTCCTTTTGTGTGATCTTCAGTTTTTTTTCCAACCGTCTGTCTATTTCCTAGAGGAAAAAAATGTATATAAAAAGTGGAAAAAAATCTCTCTCAAATAAAAACTTGTCTTTATTTTCAGAGCTAAGGGCAGCGTCCTCTGTGACCAGGGACGACAGTGTGTCCTTAGAAGTCATGGGTGCAGCCCACCCTTCACGAGCCTCTGGGGCGTGGGGCCCTGACTCCCTGCAGGTTCGTCCCCCTCCATCCCCGAGGCTGCGGTGAGTTCTAGACTGCAGCCTTCAGCTGGGGTCTCTGCACAGCCGCCAACCTGTCCTTCAAAGAGCCACTCACATCAACTCTCCAAACATGAGCCTGCCTGTGTCCTGTGCCCACTGAAGACGCTTCAACTGCTGGCCGGGCCGGTCCAAGCCCTAAGCACGCCTGCCGCACGCACGCCTTCAGCTCCTGTTCCTGTCACACCAGCCTCAGCAAACCCAAGCCGGCCCACCCCGCAGCCGGCCGGTCTGCCTGCCTCCAGTCTCCACCCCTTGTAAACTCCCAGGTGTCCTGCCAAACACAGCTTGAGCGGCCGCCTCTCCTCTCTGAAGTCTCCTCTGCGCCCATACATGTCATCACCTGCTCCTCAGACACACACTCTCCCTTCATGAGCCCGTGTAGCACATATTTTACAATTTTTTTTCACTTGTATGGACTAGAACTCTGAGACTAGCACCGAGAAAAAGGCCTAGAACAGAAGAGAAGCCAACCATCTGTGCAGCCGGAGTCCTCCGAGCCTCAGCAGCAGGACCTGCAGGCTGCCTCCAGAGCCGGGGGTGCGAGTCTGCCCGTGCGGGACAGGGAAGGGGCGCCCAGCGTGGCCCAGGCTCCGGGCTCCTCAGCGGTCCTGTGTGTTCTTAAAACACGTCCCATTCAACCGTGTTCAGGGAGGGCAAGACCACCTAGCTGCTGGACAGGGGCGTAATCACATGCAAAATTACGGGATGGTTCTCAACCCGGGTGACTTTGGTATGTTTGGCCACGTCTGGAGACATTTTTCAGGTGTCATTACTGGAGGGGAGGTGTGCTGGCATCCAGTGGGCTAAAATGCCCACCAGGATCCCACTAAAACCCTACAGTGCACAGGACAGCCTCGCAGCAAAGAATCATCTACCCCCCAAAGGTCAACAATGACAAGGCTGACAAATCCTGACCTAATAAGATGGATGGGATTTTGAAAGGACTCTAGTACTCGCAAAATGTTAAGAACGATGGCCTTAGTGAAGTTTTTGAAATTTTTTTTTCAAAAACTTCAGAGCCCAGAGCTAGTTTTCACAAATTATGTCCTGAAATATAGTTGATGGCTACAGTTCAAGCTGGTTAACTGAATTGTTCAAATCTTCTACAATCTTATTGATTTGTTTGATCTATAGACTAAAGAAAAAATCAATAATTATTCCTTTTAGTACATTAAAGCTTACCATTGTGAAGTGACAATCTCTACCTTAAAATCTATTATTTCACACTAATAAAGCTACGCCAGTTTTGTTTTGGTTGATATCACCTGGAATATGTTTTTCCCCCTCTTTTACTTCCTTCCAAGTCCTTATTTTCGTTTCCTGTAAACAATATGAAGCTAGCCTAATGATATGAAGCTGAATCTAAGTGGAATCTGACACTGATATGACTGATGCTGAGTTGTCTTTAACATGCTTTGTTTTTATGAAAGACTCAAACTATATTTAGGCAAGCATAACAAAATGTATTCTGAGGGCACCCCCAACTCTCTGGAGGGGGTAGGAAGCCACAAGAATGAAACCTCTTACTCAAGCTTGGAACACAAGCTGGTGCCTGGAGGGTTAAGAAAATGAGCTAGATGTTGTCTGTGAGCACACAGACATGCACTCAAAGAAAATCTATGCCTACAACACACTCGGTAATGTTATTTCTTCTAAATTTCAGGATTAATGACAGTGGTACTGCCTGAGTAAACAGTATGTTTCATGTTAGACTAATGCCCACCAACTTTTAAGGGCTTTTCGCAAATAACTTGCAGTTTTAAAGTTTGTGTCATTTTGCTACAATCTGAAAATGAGACTTCCTATTCAAGTTCCTCCATCATAAATGCAAGGTTTTACATCCGCGGGATTTACATGTCTTCAAACGGGTCAGATCAAATGCCTCCAGAGGCGGGCAAGCACCCAAACTCCCTCTGAAGGGAGCACAGTGGCGAGGGGAGGGGGCTCCAAGGGGCCAGGGGGCACGCATCCCCCGAAGACAGGCAGACAGGCAGCCACACCCCGGGAGACTGAAGCTACTGCTTCAGTTTGATGGGGAAGCTTTGAATTTTTAAACTTCATTACAAGAACTCTTGCTTTTATACTGCTGTGAGGACCAAATAAGAGGCAACTGGACCTAATAATAGGTTAGCGGGTGTTTTTTAAAAGCACTATGGGAAACACACATTGTGGTGAGAGTATCTGAGAGCGCCCATGCAGGTTTCCTCTCAGGAGGGCACGGCACACCCTTCTTTCTCCAGGGCGCGGGGGAGACAGGGAAGCTGCCCAGGCCCAGCAAGCAAGGCCTGGTGGGGGAGAGCCCTTCAGGAAAGCGTGCGGGGAGGAAGGGCCTGGCGGGGAGAGCCCATCAGGAGGGTGTGTGGGGGGGGTAGGGAGGCAGAGCCTAGTGGGGAGATACCCTCAAGAGGGTGTGCGCGGAGGCAGGGCCTGGAGGTGACCCCATCAGGAGGGTGTGCGGGGAGGTGGGGGAAGAGGCCCTCAGGAGGGTGTGCGCAGAGGCAGGGCCTCAGGGCTGCCATGCACCTTCCCAAACACTCCCTTCCAGACCGACCCCGTGTGAGACAACACGGCTTTTCTCTCTCGGTCAGATGAGGGAAAGGTGCTCAGAGAGGTTACAGAGCCCCCCAGGGTCACAGCGCAGCATGTCGTCAAGGCAGCCCCAGAACTAAGGCCTTTGGAGGTCCACCCCGCGTTGCCGCCCCCCACACAGCTCAACCCCCTGGGAAAGCCAGTGGACACCGAGCCCCGCTTCCTCCCAACCCCTGGTTCCTACCCTGCCCCCACACCCCAGGAACTAATACTCGCACTGTTCCCCACGACCTCGGGCAGGATGGTTTACTGGGGTTGAGGAGGAAATCGTCCCGCAGTGGGAAGGACGAGCTCTGGCGCCAACAGCCCTGGTGCAAAGTGGGCCCTGGCCACCTCGGGCTGGCCTGCCGCAGGCCAGCGTGCCCAGGGCTGTCTGCAGGAGGCGGGCGCCCTGCCAGCAGCTGGAGGAGGCCCCGAGTCTCCTGCTGGAGTCTGTCCAGGTGTCATGAGTCAGTCCATCCTCTCCTTGGACAGGCCCTTGCAATCAATCCACTCTCCGACCCGGGATCTGAGGAGCTGGACCCAGTGGAAACTCTCCTACAGGGCACACTACAAGGAGAACGCCGGTCTCCTCCAGAGAGGCAACAGCTGAAGGGATTCCATCGGCTGCAGAAGGCCTGGTGTGGCCCCAACAAGGAATCCAGCTAGCTAAGGGCACCTTCCTCTTCCACAGGGAGGCACACAGGCCTGAGAGGCCCAGCCTCCACGGCTAGTGAAAGAAACCCACAAGCTCGGTGCTGGAACTCGACTCCAAGAGAGGAAGGGTCAGTCACCAGGGCACAAGTACTCACAGGTGAGGGGCTAAGAAAGTTCCATTTCCCATGGCTTCTCCTTCCAGAAAAGCTCTTTATTTGTTGTCAAGTAGCACTGAACAGACTCCAGAAGATGATGCTCTGTGCCTCCTCTCTCTGGGTCAAAATCCTAAGCAGGAGATCTGCTGTTACCAAGCACAGGTGTCACTTCACCGCTACAAAATGAGGTCCGTGCTGCCTGGTCTGCAAGAACAAGCAAATCCAAAAGCAAGCAGCCTAGGGTCGGGGAGTCACAAAGAACCACCGTGGGCAGCAAGGTGCTTCTGGACAGGCTGGTCCTTACGAGAGATAGAAGGGAGGTCACCGCCACAAGATGAGTGCAGTGAGACATCAAGGCCTGCAAATTCAACACACCGGAGAAAGACGCACAGCTGCACTGGCTGCTGAGGCCCTTAGTCTTGCGATGAATGTGCTCATGTGAACCTCCAGCAGAAAGCTGGGGGTGGACGCACAGGAGCGGAAGGAGACACCGTGAACAGTCTCCACTGTGACACAGCCACGACCTTCCAAAGGAATGGAGGGTCAGGATGTGTGTGCATGGCAGGCAGACTACAGGGAGAGCCCCGCTCCTGTGACACAGAGGTGGACAAGAGAGAAAAGAGAAACTCGAGAAGGGAAGAGATGGAAAGAGGAGAGGAGAGAGACAGACTCTTCTGGGCCTTGGTGCAAAGTGCAGTAAGGACAGCATTGTTACAGCGTACTGTTGCAAAAAACAGACTTTACCACTTCACCTAGGAATGGCGAAGCGGATTCACACTAGCCACACTCACAGCAGACAAAGTGAACAAACCCTAATCCTGACCTGTTATCCGGGGTGTGTGTCTGTGTCTAGTCCTTTCTGGAGCCTGGCCTGCGGCTGCCAGCCTCCCAGAACCCCCCTCACTCGCCCCGGGGTCAAAGGACGGGCCGGGCCGCTCCACCACAGCACCCCTCTCTCTGATGACCCAAACCCAGACCCTCTGGTTTTGGCAGGCAGGCAGCCGACACAACTTCCAAGAATCCAAGTGATCTCATTACCGAATGGAGGTCTAAGAGGTCTTGGCTCTGATTTAGGAAGCAACATCTTTTTTATCAGCAACAGTTACTATCTAAGTGAGCACAATGTGTCTCTCTGTCAGTTGCCATTTCAGAAGTTGGTCTTTTCTGATTCTCCTCTCAAATTCAAGGCGGAATGACCGATCTTGGGCTCCCTGTGAACCGCTATGCCCCACAGGCTCATGCAGTCTCCTCCAGCTCTCCCAAATTGGGAACCACATATCTGCAAGTAGACCCCGGGGGCAGCCTCCCCAGCAAGGCACCTGTGTCTCCACACCACACACCTGGGGGGAGTCTGCCTCCTCCCACAACGGCCTCGGTTTCATTTAGGGATAAAACAAAAATAACTCGCAGGTAGTTGCTGCTCAGTCGCTAAGCTGTATCTGACACCGTGGACTGCAGCACACCAGCTCCTCTGCCCCTCACTGCATCCCAGATTTTGTTCAAACCCATGTCCCTCAAGTCGGTAATGCCATCTAACCATCTCATCCTCTCATCCCCTTCTCCTGCCCTCAATCTTTCCCAGTATCAGGATCTTTTCCAGTGAGTCAGCTCTTCGCATCAGGTGGCCAAAGGACTGGAGCTTCAGCTTCACCATCAGTCCTTCCAGTGAATATTCAGGGTTGATTTAAGATTACCTGGTTTCATGGGTGGTTATGGTCTAAAGTCAGATAGAAAGGTCTCCATAACTTTTAAAGCACGCCCCTGGCTATTTCAAGTCCAGATGTGCAATGCACAGAAGCTTTTCCTAACAACCTTCATATCAACTTTAGTAACGGCGCTTCATCCCTGCCTTTCGCTCCACGTCACTGGCACGGCGGTGACGTGGTCCTGCCCCGGGGGGCTGGCCGGCTCCAGTGCTTCCGCTTACCCCGTCCCCCGGCTAACTCCAGGAACGAGGGCACCCACAGTTGCCTCCCCCAGGTCTGATTTCACAGCGATGCTTCAGGATCCCTGACAGGTTCAATAACAATAATAACTCCTGAGCAAACATGATTGGGTAAATCGGAAAGAGCAAAAGGCAGAATTCAGAAGTTGAGAGACAAAGAAGAGCGGTACAGTGCCGCAAAGCAGTCAGCTGCCTCCTTAACACAGACTCGGGTTGGTCGGTTTGAAGGTTCTATTGCCCACCAGGCAGTCCGCCTTCCTGTGGCTCCCACAGCAAGGAAAGACATTCCACTTTAATTATGTGGGTCACTGTAGGGCAAAGGATAAAGTTCTAAAGCTCCCTCCCTAAGGAAATCTTTGGCCATTTTCCTTTTGCTTCACTGTGATTAAAAACAAAAAAAGCTGGAGACAAGCATTTACGGAAAACCTGCTGTCGAGCAGGAGATGCGCTAGCAGCTGGAGACCGAGATGAGCTAGGCAGTCCCTGCTGACAGGGAGCGCCTAGCCAGGCAGAGGCAGAGGTGTACACTGTCGGGAGAGAGAGAGAAGCCCGGGAGAGCTGCAGAAACTTAAAGGAGAAGAGACGTCGGGGAGAAAGAGTGACAGTAAGAATAGGGGGAAAGCAAAAAAGGGACCCCAAAGAAAGACACTTCTTAAATAGGGACATTCAAATCTAGAAAGGCATCTGATAATGGACCCATCTCTGTAACCTTAGATTAGGTTTAGAAAGTCATCTGAGATTACTTCAGCTGCAGCCAGCAATGGTTCTTATTAGTTGGTATCAATACTACTCAAAAAGTTACTGTGGAAAATCAGTTGTAACTCCTAGGGTCAGCAAGATATGAACTGGAACAAGTCAGGGGCACCAGAAAACCACAGAGGGCTCTGGGGTGGTATCCAGTAAAGACCAAACAATTTCTATTTGCTTGGAAGAGACACCCACTTCCTGCTTTCTTTTCCAAGTTCGATAGAGCTTTCCGGATCCCTCTACGCCTGCCCAGAAAGAAGGAATCCTTTGGGCACACTCTCCTCTGCATTAGATCCAGCTGGACCACTCAGTGCACAGTGGTGACTGCCATATGTGGCTGGTATGCACTTGACATGTGGCCAGTCCAAACTGAGACGTGCTTTAAGTGCCAAAGACACAGCTGACTTCCCAGAGTAACATAGCTCTTTAATGTATTTTCAATATTGTTTATATGTTGATTTGATACTACTTTGTATATATTGAATTAAAAATATTAATTTCATGTGTCTGTTTATACTTTTCAAATATAGCTTCTAGAAAACTTTACATTACCTACATGGCCTGCAGGATACTTCTGTTGGATAACACTGCTTTAGACCTAACCTTAGAATGACAAGTATCCCTCTTGTCCACTACATCTGTCAGCAACTAGTGACTGAGTGCCTCAAGGATCCAAGAGGCATGGTGTTTAGTGATGTGCAAAACCCACTCTGGTGGGTCCTATTTGTCTCAGCATAAAGCAACTAGCACTCACTCAGTGCCCAGTGTCTGGCTCAGGCCTTGCTCTGGGTGACATCCTCCACTTCACTTCACTTCAGCTCTCTGAGCTCTGCTGTCCCTCCGAAACCATCCTTCTCAGAGTTTCCAATAGCCTGCAGTGGCACTACGTTTACTGGTGAATCCCAAACCTTCACTTAACTCAGCACTCTCAGTGCTCCTTCCTTGCAGCATTTTTAAAGTTGAAGTAAGCTTTTATCAATAGAATGGATAAACCATTTTCTTTATTCAGCCTCCCAGACACTACGCTCCTGGTAGTTCCCTCTCACGCTTCGTATTTGATTTCTTCTGTAACAAGATAGGTTCCTCTTCCTCTCCCGATCCTTTGAGGTTGGAGAGTCTGCCCCTTCTGTTTCCAGGTTGGCTTATTAAGTGACCTCATCTAGTTCCACAGCTTTAAAATCATTCATATACACAGTCCCACTTGGATTTCAAAAGGTACCTCAGCCTACTGTGTCCAAAACCAACTCTTGATTTTATCCCGTCACCCAAACCTGTTCCTCTCACCCCATTTCAGCAAGTCCAGTCTTCCAGGGCTCAGGCCAGACCCTGGACTCACCTCTGAGGCCTCTTCACACCCACATCAGCAGATCTTGTTGGTTCTATTTTCAAAATGTATGCGGAATTTTCTCAATACTTCTGCTGCTGTGACCATCTTGGTTTTAATTACCAACAGTATCCTGATAAGTCTCTGTGCTTCCATTCTTGCCCCTATAGTTTATTCTGCAGAGCAGCCAGAATGATCTTTTCACTCAGGAATAACTTTATTTAACTCTTATCACTAGGCAGGGTAGACTTTATTAATCTAATTTCACACATGAGGAAAACAAAGCTGAAAGAAAGAAAGTAAAGAAAGTGAAGTCGCTCAGTCGTGTCCAACTCTTTGCGACCCCGTGGACTGTAGACCGCCAGGCTCCTCTGTCCATGGGATTCTCCAGGCAAGAATACTGGAGTGGGTTGCCATTTCCTTCTCCAGGGGATCTTCCCAACCCAGGGATCGAACCCGGGTCTCCCGGGTTGCGGGCAGACGCTTTATCCTCTGAGCCACCAGGGAAGCCCCAAAGGTAGTGATCAAACACAAATTTTTTTTTTTTTCCAAACACAAATTTTAAGGCAAGATAAAAATGTAAACAGAAGCTTCCCCTGTCCGTCGGGTCTCCTGCTCCCCCCAGCATGCACTGCTTGCCTGCATATGCACTAACCAGACCTTCTCAAAGGTAGGAATGCCTGCCCAACCATGGCCATCCCTGTTTCCTCCTGGCATCAGGCATGTAACTCCTTAGAAGACAATACTCCTTTCTCAATCGTGGCAGGGGTCAAAATGACCCACCACTTGCCTTCGTAGGTACAGACATCTCTAGGGAACTTTATGTATCATGCCAATATATTGATTCTCTTAAACACAGGGACTGCTGCAGAACAAACAGGTCAGACAACTTGGGGAGATACTGGACCACACCTAACGGAAGTTCTCAGCTTAAATACTTACTTACAACCTTGCTACTTGTATTCTACCTGTTTTATAAGATTATCATTTTTTTTTTTTTAGATTATTTTTTAAACTACCAAATGCATGACTGACCCTTCAATACAATTAATGATGACAAGGTCACTTGAGACAACTGATCAAAGATATAGTTCTGTAAGATTAATGACTGTAATAGCTAACCCTAGATATAGGAAGAAGCAACTAGAGGGAACCATTTCCTGGACCATAACAGATTAGTAAGTCAGGCAGTCCAGAGGTTTTTGATTACTATTAACAGGGCTGAGTCCAATAGCACATTAAATGGCCTATCAACAAAATCTTCACCTGACCTGGAAATGAGCATTCCAAGTACTCCAGGGCAAAGTGGTCATAAAATGCCTCCCACACCTTGGCTGAAATTAAGACCGAAAGCAAAAGGGACTGTTCAGTAAAGAATGTCACCCACCATCCTGTTCTACAAGAACCAAGCCGTTAGGCACTGCAATCACTGGCATTCAATACCCTTGGAAAGAACACAGGGCGGAGAGCAGGAGGAGGCACTGTGCTCTGGGGAAACGGGCAGAGCTGAGCCTCAGACAGTTACCTATCTTCAGGAGAAAATTTTATGGACCCAGCTTCTCCCATCTTCCCATACTTGAGAAAAGCACTAAAACCATCACTAAGGTACCTGTTCGTTGAGAATGGCAGTGACCGACCAAGCCGTGTGCCCGAATCACACACGCCCCTCACCATGTCACACGCCAACTGGCCTCCCCCTCACCTCTCTGACGCTCTCTCAGAGCTCTATGAGACCCTCTGACTGCAGTCTTCAGGTTGGCGGGGGTGACACTCTCCACTAGGTCATCAGTAAACTGTTCACTGACAGTAGCTAGTGACCTGCCCCAGACCACACCTGGCACGTGAGCCCTGAGCCTAGACTCCTGATCTCTCTCCTGCCACGGATGGAGAAAGTGGGTCACTGACTGTCAAAGGCAATCTATCCTTTCTTGCTACATTTTACAATGAAGACAGCAAGGCTTCTCTCCCAAAGGAACTATTAGACCTACAGACTCTGGGGGACGGAGCAAAATCTCTATGATGCCCCCACAACACCAGGTTTTACTCAAACACCCAAAGGCACCTTCACCACTGGTTAGTCAGAATCATGGCACTCAGAAGGGGCAGGAAACACAGGGCTTTTAGGCCAAGCCAATAGAGCAGGCAGGACGGCAGGGAACACGGCAGGGAGGCAACAGCGTGGGCTGTGGAGAGGAAGCAGGGCCTGGGTAAAGGCATTGGAATCTAACACTCAAAATGCAAAGTGGGTCCCAAAGCAGCCCACAGGATATAGGTTATCTGAGGCCATCAACGTGAACTACAGATACAGGGGGCCTGAGAGAGAGGAGCTGGTGAGAGATCTGAGCACATTATTCACTTTCTCTCTCTCCAGAGGCTTGGCCAGATGTTAAAAATTTATTTTCCATTTATAATGAAGATTTCAAGGCACTCCCTGGTGGTCTAGTGGTTAGGACTTGACGCTTTCACTGCTGAGGGCCTGGGTTCAATCCTGGTCGTAGAACCCACAAGCATCGAAGCACAGCTCAAAAAAAGATTTCAACCAGCATCTCACAGTCACTGTTCTTAGCATTACAACTAACAACAGGATTCTTTCTGGCTCTTGAGCACTGAGTTCAAGTTTCTCAGATACACAAAATGCATTAGCTCATCATCCAGGCTACAGAAGCAGGAGGTCAATCCCAGGCAAAAGAAATACACAACTGCAAAGGAACCAGGAACTAAACACCTTAAAGCACTTAACTAGTCAGTTCTCTGCCATGGTGAACAGACTGTCCAGGAAGGTCGTGAAGTGTGGGCTCAGGGTGGCAGCAGCCTCAGCGGGGACCACCTATGTGAGCTCCCGCCCCGCACACGCCACTGGGTCACGGGGACAGAGGGGACAGTGAACGCGAAGTGCACTCCGCCCGCCCCCTAAGGCGCCCTCAGGAGGCTACCTGAGGAGTGGGGAGCCCTGCCAGGAATGGCCAGTGGATGTGGGAGTTCACCGGCTTACAGGCACTGTTTCCCAGGGAGACACGCAGCTCAGAGCAGGAACAGGACGGACGGCTGGAGGGTCACAGGTGCCTTTATAATCCAAGAAGGCCGGAGCACAGGGGCTGGACACGGCTCTCCAGGTCTATGAAGAGCGCCGCCAGTCCTGGCCTTTCCAGACTCTAGTCACAACTGTCCTGCGCAGTCTCATCTAAGGACCACACCCCTGAAAGATGCCATTTTTAACTGCATTTTAACAATGTTTACTATTCCTTTTAGAAAGGAAAGACTGTTTCCTGTGTTCATTTTGTAAGGGAAAGTGTTTTGGGTGTTGGGAGAGGATGACGTACTGTGAGGGACATTTTTAAATGTCTTACCCTCAGGGATAAGATTCTTTATGTACACAGAGACCACTGTTAGGATTTGCTGCTAACTTCTGTGGCTGCTGGCTTTGATCTTTATCCTGTAAAGAGCTGAACTGGGTGGTAAGGAGAAGGATGTTTGGTGGAGGCGAGCAGAGTTTAGAAACCACTTGGGAAGAGCAATCTTTATAGTAACCACTTAAGAAAAACCAATTTCATTCTGTATTTTGGCCACAGATACAAGTAGCTAAACTCGATCCCCTAGGAAACCCAACAAGTCCGTAGCTATCGTGACAGGAAAAGAATTTCTATTTCCATGGAAAGTGCGCAGGAAAGAACCCACTCCACCTTGTGAAGGCCAGCTACTTGATACAGACTTAAACTGACATGAACGTGGGGGCCCCACTGCAGCACAGAGGGGAAATGGGGCAAAGGGGCTAGCTCCAAGGGGACTGGAGTCACCAGATCCAGACAACAGTGCCTCTTCTCTGGAAGGATTTTACCAAAGCTTCAGAAAGATACACAGTTCTATCCCGTTGCAGAAGGAAAAGCAACTTTCCAAATTCCAACCCACAGCAACCACGGCAGCTCTCTTGTACACCCTGAGCACGCTGGGAACAAAACCCCCATGCAGCCTCAAAGGAGAGCGCTGAGCAGTCACGAGTGAAAAGCTATTCTTCTTCTGAAATCACAGTGAAACATCTTTTTTCCAGAGTCCCAGGCACAGACTGCTCAGCAGAATCTTGTCTCAACTAGCCAACCACTTTATAGAAAGTCCCCTCTGAAGACATCAGTCCCTCGAGCTCAGTCTTTCCGTAAGGACCAGAAACAGCTTAGCAGTGGCTCCTTTGGCCACAGTACCCCTGGATTTGTGCTGATACCACAAACCTTAAATGCCTTCTTTACTGTAAGACAAACAGAAGGAAATCAGCACCAGGTAGCCCCCAAATAACTAGTATTTGCCCCCCATCCACACCCAGGGTACACCCTCTGCGATGACAGCAATTTCAGCAGCACCGGAGACCCACAGTGAGGCAGGCAGCGTTGCTTCAGGAAGAACGATCTCTTCTCTAAAGAAAGCTAAGCAAATCAAAGCTCTTATCTTGTAAATTAAAATCTAACCATGGGGACTTTCCTGGTGGCCCAGTGTTGAAGAAGCCACCTTCCAATGCAGGGGACGTGGGTTCGATCCCTGCTCAGGGAATGAAGCTCCCACACGCTGCGGGGCACCTGAGCCCACAGGCCGCAGCTAGAAGCCGGGGCATGGCAGTCACTGAGCCCGCTTCCAGGACAAGAGAAGCCCCTGCTCCTCAACTACAGAAAGAACACGCACAGTCTAAACAACAACAAGTACAAAACTCACTCCTCTCCAAAAAAAACCAGCCTCCAACACTCTTCTTTGCTTTCAGGACAAAGTCCAAGCTCTCCAGAACCGTGTACAAGCTCTTCCAGATCGGCCCCTGTATACCTCTTGGGCCTCATCTCTTTCCAATCTGTCCTGCCAATGCCCCACCCTCCAGCCAGAAGGAAATACTTGTAGCTCTCCTAATGCTGCACATTCTTCTCTCACTGCCTCCTTGCCTCTGAGTGCACTGGTCCTACTCTACCTGTCCTCCCAGACTTACTAGTGCTTAATTCAACTGGGCCTTGGAATCTTACTTTGGGCATCACCTTCCCTACAAGACTGTCTCTGATCCCAGGCCCAGGACCCCGTCTATACCTCTCCCACAGAAAGTGCTGCCTCCCTGTCTCCTCAATGGACTGTGCCTGGGACCTGGAACACAGCAAGTATCCCATGCTTACTGACACCTTACTAAGACTCACATATCACATGATGTCCCTGAAGCGCTAATGTTCAGATGACTGGCTCTATCAGAGTAGAAAGTAAACATAAATTCTTAGTCCAGAAGACCACTGTCCTTGAACTTAAGATACACTTTCTTCCAATTAGCTACATGACTTGCCCTTACAAAAGAGAATAAAAGGCAACTTCTGAGACGCAACAAAATGAGAAAGGTTGCCAATGCTTGATATTAACTACCAGTTCAATTCCATTTATGTACCATTATCCTTCCCCTAGGACTGGGTTAGCTCATTGCCAATAAGATGGAGTAAGCTGTATCTTTTTTGAGTGTCTAAACAAGTGAATATAAAGCTTCAGTCAAACAATCAGAAATCTGAACCCGTGTCCATTAACTAGCTTTTAGAAATGTTTTGATTTTTAAACTTTTTCCCTTCTCCCTTTTCTTTCTCTAACTTCTATCCCATGCTTGCACGGTAATAATTAATCAGTACCAGATGTCTTAAGAATGTAATGTCTTAAGAATGTAACCTCTAATAACATCACTGATGCACAAGTCTAAGTTGTTTTCAGAATAAGATGACCTTTGCAGGTTCCACATCCGGACCACCAGGTCACAGACCACTGGGTAGAAGGCACAGACAGCCTGGCTCCTGGAAGGATGATTAAGAAGTATCACAACAGAATGATTAACCACCAGCTTCCCCTCTCTTTCCCCTTTAGAAACTCCTAACTAGGGAATTCCCTGGCAGTCCAGGGGCTGGGACTCTGCGCTCTGACCATGGAGGGCTGGGGTTGAATCCCTGCTTGGGAAACCAAGACCCCACAAGCCATGAGGCACTGCCAAAACAAGACAGACAACCCTCCTGTCTAAAAACCAGGTGGTGTGGACCTGAGACTTGTCTCCCACTTCCCTGCTTGGCGCCTTGCAATCAAGTCCTAATTCTGTTGCAAACACCTTATTTTGCTGCAGCCTGGGAACATCAGCTCTTTTCATATTGAGCAAACTGTTAACCTGATTTAGGGGGAAATATGACAATTACAAAATGCACTATTTGTCCTCGAAATGTGCTTAAGATAAGGACACAACTTAAGAGTCTGAATCAACATTAACTCAATTCTACATTTTCATTTCTCCCAAAGGCAGTATATTTTTAAAGAATCACTTCCCTGATGGAATATAAGTCACATTTGTTAAACTGTCTTTTTTTTTTGAGGCTGTAACTCCTTGGGAGAATAGGTAAAGGGACAATTTTATATCAGGTAAGTGTTCACTATACTAACTAAAAGCAAAAAGCAATCTATTTACAAAATATTTGAGATGTTTCTCAAAGTCAGTCTTCCCTCAAAGGACACAACAGAACTTGATACTGAGTGTTCTGAAAATAAACCGGAAACAATGACCTCAGATGTATTGACAAATAAGAAAGAAATTCTAGCAAGATGGCAAAATTCTTTGTGGTGTCGGAGAACAGGAATCACCAAAAGCCTCTACTTTCAAGGATTAGAACTCTAGATTACATAAAGCTTAAATGCTCATGTTTAGAATGAGTCAACCCCCATTTGCTAGCCTCGCCATCCCATTTTTTATTTTGGCAAGGCGAGATGTGTGTGTGTGTGTGTAATTTAACTCTCATTACCGTACGGCAGTTGAGAGACAGGGTAACCTGAAGCTAAGACTTTTACATACTCAGCTGGCTACATCTGAGAAACACTGTATAGTCAGTTTCCCCATGATACAGACATCACAACTCATCCTCTCCTTCAAAAGTGCACATTTGCAAGACTCTTTATGAAATTCGCAAAGGGAATCAGATTCAAGGGAACCTTCAAGGATAAGCCCAAAGCAAACATATTAAAAACAAAAGTCAGCGCCCAATTCCCAAACTGTCCATAGATCTCCAGGTGGGAGGCAGCAGAATGCGAGAGAAAGAATCCAGATTTGGAGGTAGACAGGTCAAATCCCAGCTTCCGGATTACTATCTGCGTGACCTTGAACCAGACAGGTTTCCCTAAATCTCAGTTTCCTTACTTATTATCCTGTAGAGGATAATACCTCTACAGGGTGTTTCAATTAAATAAAAGCTATATAAAGGAACTTGCATTTTGGGAGTACTGCTTATGATGTCACTGTGACAAGGTTGGGCTCCATTTCTGTACCTGGCACTTATGAAGGGTTTAGTACAAAAAATACTGGATGAGCACCAGAAAGATCCAAGTTAGATCTGACATCTCTGGTGTCCAGCTATAAAATTGAGAGTGGGCTAGTTTATCTCTAAGCCCTCTACTGGTTCTCAAAAACTAAAGCAATCCTCAATTTCTGGACCCTACATTCATTTTTTGTTCATTTTCTTCTTTAACATGAGAAACTCCTGTACCTTTGAAACAGGTGAGGAAAAACAAAGAAAGGACAAGCTTCTCAAGAAACTTATCATTTGAGTCACATTCAAATTGTAGGCCAAGCTCTTTCACTGGGAGCGACAGGAGGGGTTCTGAATGATTCACTCACATAGGCAGGCAGTAAACGCCTCTACCGGAGACTGTGAATTCTCTGACACAAACTCGCTGCTGAGCACGTTGTCTAGCACAAAGCAGGCACTCCAAACTGCTGGCTGAACGAATAAATACCCGACTGGCTGACACCTGCTGCTCCCCATAAAAATCTTTCCATTGCTCTCCTCACTCAAGTCAAAATTCAAGAAAGATGGTCTAAGAATTGAACTCAATACGTTCTGAACGAGTTAATTCTTCAAACCCTCAATTATGCTAGGTGAGAAACAAACACCCTGAGAGATGCTAAACCACCACCGGGAAAAACTTCAAGGCCAAAGGTCCAACATTAAGGGAACGCTAAGGGCGAGGGCCCGTCTCTCAGCCTGCTCAAGCGCCGACAAGCACCCTCAAAGGCGCTCGGGGGAGGGGGAACCCAGCTCCTGCCGTTCTACCCGGCTTCCCGCCTAGCTCCGTAAAGAATCTGCCTGCAACACAGGAGGAGCCTGGTGGGCTACAGTCCATGGGATCGCAAAGACCCGGGTTCGATCCCTGGGTCGGGAAGATCCCCTGGAGAAGGAAATGGCAACCCACTAACTCTAACCCATGGACAGAGGAGCCTGGGGTCGCAAGAGTCGGACACGACTGAGCGACTGAGCCACACTCGGCTCTCCACGCCCTATTCCCGATAAACAGAGCTCCAGGGGGAAGAACAGACACGAACACGAACACGAGAGCCCCAAAACACCTCCACACCTTCACCAGGGTCACCACGGAATCACACACTCTGAAAATGCCAAATTAAACACGAACCAAGTCGAACTGGCTGCTCCAGCTAGGGATAAACTATCTTCGCACAGCTTGTGGAGGAAAACAAAAGCCCCCAAAAGCAAAAAGCCGAACGGTCCATTCCCCCTCCCCGCCGGGACAGCGGCTGCCTCACGCACCGCGCCCCCGCTCCCGGCGGTCACTCTTCGAGGTCCTCCCGGGGTTCGCGCCCGTGGGAGAGGGGCTGCCGCCGAGGCTTTTGGCGGTTCTGGTGGGGTCCCCGGAACACCGGCCTGCCCCGGGCGCTCAGAGTAAAACTGAAAGAGGAAAAAAGCCCTGACTCGCCCACCGTGGCGGACGGCACAAAGCAGCGGGCACTTTGGCAGAGTCGAGGGTCCAGAAATGACTCCGTTTCCTCCCGCTCTTCTCCGGGGCCCCGCCTGCCGCCCCGGAGCGCGCACCCCTCCCCACACTGTGCGTCGCTCCCCATCAGAGCACATGAACTTTAAAATGGTGCTCTGGGCGCGGGGTGGGGGGGTCCAACGGGGAGAGGAAGGCCCGTAGGAGCCCGGGGCGGGCCGGCGGGCGCCCGGCAGAGAGGCCCCGGGCGGCGGGTGGGGCGCCCCGGCGGTGCGCACGTCTGCCCGGGGGCAGCGGGGGAAGGAGGTGCCGAGGTGAAGGGAGAAATGGAACGCGGCCCCTTTAAGAGGCCTTCGCGGCGCTCGGGGGCCAGGGGCCTCTCCTTCATCCCTGGCCCGGCGTGTGGGGCCCTTCCTCGGGGAGAACCATCCCCAGACCCGCTCCCCGGAGGCCTCCCTCACGCCAGGTCCCGCCCGGCCCAGCCCCGGGGCGGCGGCTCCTCCTTACCCCGCTGTCTGCCGCCTCCTCCCAGCTTTCAGCGACCTCCTCATCTTCCATCTTACTCGTCGCTTTCCCTCCTCCCCCACCCCTCCGTGCGCCTGCGCCCTGAAGTGCGTCTCCGTCGCGGGCGCCTGCACGCAGAGCTTTGCTCAATGAACCCCGCCCCCTGCCCAGGCCGGAAGAGGCTCCGGTCCAAGGCCCAGGATCCTCGGGGAAGTCATCTTGAAAGAGGGCAGAGAAATCAGAAGGTTGCCATTTTTCTTAAGGGCAACGTGTACTGAATGGGAGTCCCTGTGAAGTCATCGTCTTGAGTACGGGAAGTGTGTTCTTTGAAACCATCTTTTCTAAGGGCAAACAATTTACTTTTTTAAAGTTATAGTTTTCATAACCTGCAGATTATGTTTTTTCAAAACTCTGAAAACATTTTTACACCTCAAAGAATGAAGCAGGAAGTAAAACACTGACCAGTTTAAATTGGTTTTGATTCTTTAAATAGGCTATTTATTAATCAAACCTTGGAGAAGGAAATGGCAATCCACTCCAGTAATCTTGCTTGGAAAACCCCATGGACGGAGGAGCCTGGTAGGCTACAGTCCATGGGATCGCAAAGAGTCGGACACGACTGAGCGACTTCACTTAATCAAACCTTGAGGGTTTATAGAGACAGTACTGCGCATGTGCAAGACGGGAACCCGTGTTTCCAGGATGACCACCGAACCAAGAATCTTCAGTCTAGGGAACCCAAACAATAGAAGTGGTTGCCATCGGACCCCTTAGCCAGGTGAAGCAAGAAGTCCTTCAGTAAGAAAAATCCGACTTCGGTCGGTAGTACCTTGTTAACCATATATGGACTGCTTTGAAAACTAGCCAATCAGCTTGTGCCGAGTTTGACTTTTCCCTAACTCCTTCAATTTTGCCCCAAACCGCGGCGCGGAGAGACAGGTTTCAGCCCAGTTTCCTGTCTCCTTGCTGGTCGACCTCGCAACAAAGCTCTTTCTTTTCTCGAAAGCTGATGCCATAGTATTTGCTTCTATGCGCCCCAGGCAGTGAGCCCTTACTCCACAAGAATTTTTGGCGATCGCACACGGACTAAGGCCGTGTGGTCTTCTGGCTGAGGCCCTGTAGCCCCGGGCTGGGTGTAGGTCCTCGCCACCGACCCTGAGTGGACACCTAGACGCGATTTGTCTAGAGGCTCGGCTGTCGGGTTGCTGCTTCCAGCCGCAGAGGCGCTCCAGGCTCCTCCGCGCTCCTTTCACTTTTGGGGAAAGAAACAGCTCCTGGATCTTTTGGGTGAGTAACCTCGTAAAAACGCGCTTGTGCCCAAATTGTCTATTAACAGCATCAGAATTATGGGTTAGCCGTCCCACTCTAAGGGAGACTGTATACAAGGTTACAGCGCCTGCGGAGAACGGAGATTCAGTTCCCGGTCTTGGAACTAAGATCCCAGGAGCCGGCCAAAAAAATGAAAACGCTTACAGCCGCTGAGGTACTCAAAAGTTCGGATTAGAGTCCCAGGCCCTTGACTTTCTTTGTCAGTGTCTGATTGTTTCATTTGTTAGGAATTGGCTAGTACGGTTAAGTTGGATGGTCACAGAAAAACTTCATTGAATCTGTATTCTGCCATTTTGCTGTGGTCACCCTGAAGGAAAAAACACTTCTAAAATGGGGAATGGTAACAGCGTACCTGACAACACTCCCTTGAAAAGTGTTCTTCAAGATTGGTCAAGGGTTAGCTCTAAGCCGATGAAAAAGAAGAAAATGCTTTACTTGTGTAACACTGTCTGGCCCAAATATCAGCTGGAGTCAGGGGAAAAATGGCCCCAGAATGGGTCTTTGAACTATAATACTATTTTACAATTAGACTCGTTTTGTAAGAGACAGAAAAAATGGGAAGAAATCCAGTATTTACAATCATTTATGACTTTATGTAAGAGGAGAAATTGGTATAAGGAAATTAATGAGAACACGATCACGATCACGATGGGTCAGAGGGAAAACTCTCAGAAAAAGTCTCTTTTACCTGAGTCAAAGTCAAATGATGGTCTAGTCCCTTCATCACCACCTGTTGCAGTAGCCCTACGGTCTGCCCCTCCCTCAGCGCCTCCTTCAGTAGCGGGTCCCTCAGCGCCTCCCTCGGCAGCCCGTCCCTCAGCGCCTCCTTCAGTAGCGGGTCCCTCAGCGCCTCCCTCGGCAGCCCGTCCCTCAGCGCCTCCTTCAGTAGCGGGTCCCTCAGCGCCTCCCTCGGCAGCCCGTCCCTCAGCGCCTCCTTCAGTAGCGGGTCCCTCAGCGCCTCCCTCGGCAGCCCGTCCCTCAGCGCCTCCTTCAGTAGCCCCTCCCTCAGCGCCTCCCTCGGCAGCCCGTCCCTCAGCGCCTCCTTCAGTAGCGGGTCCCTCAGCGCCTCCCTCGGCAGCCCGTCCCTCAGCGCCTCCTTCAGTAGCCCCTCCCTCAGCGCCTCCCTCGGCAGCCCGTCCCTCAGCGCCTCCCTCGGCAGCCCGTCCCTCAGCGCCTCCTTCAGTAGCGGGTCCCTCAGCGCCTCCCTCGGCAGCCCGTCCCTCGCCACCTCTTGCGCTAACCCCTTCATCCACACCTCTGGTGGTTCCCTCGACTTATGAAGCAGGCCTTCCTGCAGGCAGTGCCAAGGTGTCTCCCAGTCTTCCTCGGGCTGCTGGTCTGGCTTTGTACTCGCCCTTAGCAGATGGTCACGAAGGCACAGACTCCCTTCTCTGTCCCCTTCAGGGTACCCAGTTTGGCCCAGGGAACACTCTGCCTCAGGCAAAGACATTTCTGTTAAGGCAGGTCCCAGCTGGCTTAGATGACCAAGGCCAATCCAGAGCATGTGGGGTGATGCACCACGGTTTATCAGTAATAGATTTATTTAATTATAAAGCTAAAATGCCATCTTATCAGGATGATCCCAGGAAGATGGAGCGTCTCTTTACAGGCATTTTTGCAGTTTCTCATCCTAACTGGGCTGCCATACAGGTCCTCATGAATACCCTCCTCAGTCCAGAGGAACGCAGCATGGTATTAGAGAAGGCCCGACAGGAAGCTGAAAGGCTCCGTGAGATACACCCAAAGAGTCCAATCAGAACTTCAGCAGAGCAGGCTCTTCCTGGAGCTGAGCCAGGATGGGATCCTAGTGATCCAGGAGATCAAGCAAGGCTGGATCATTATAAAGATTGTTTAATGATTGGACTGCAAAAGGGGGCAAACAACTTCAAGAGGGTCCAGAATGTAAGGCAAGGGCAGGAGGAGGACCCATACACCTTTCTTGAAAGGCTTCATGAGGCTTTCCGAAAATATACTGATATTGATCCAGAACACCCAAATAACATGGGACTGGTCAATTTAACTTTTATTAGTCAGAGTGCCCCAGATATAAGAAGAAAACTACAGCAACTGGAAGAGGGACCATGGTTGCCAACGTCTCAGTTGCTTGAGATTGCTCTTGAAGTGTTCAGAGGCCGACTCAAAATTCGAGAAAAGCAGGAGCAATGCATCTTGAGGAAGGCTGCTCTGCTTAGCTGTAACCAGTCAAGACCCAGCAGGACATCTGCAAGAAAGAACAAACGGCCACTGGTAAGACTCCAGGGGCCTCCAAAACCCAACCGAAAAGGTCATCCATTTGTTGGGCCACAACAATGTGCCTTTTGTAAACAGGAGGGCCACTGGAAACGGGAGTGTCCCAAAAACAGATGGGGCCCCCTCTCCCCCAAGACAATGTCCATCACTGGTGTATCTGGGGAAGTTGCTCAGAAACCTTTTCTACAGCGGCTCGAATGTCACATAGAGAAAACATCTATAAAGTACAGCTTTATGTGTGAGCCTGAATGTCATAGTCCCTCATCAGGGCAAGAGGTACTAACAAATTTAAATGACCAAGTGGGTTTCTTAGCAGAAAAAGTAGACACCAGAGTACTCCCAGGTCAAGAATTCACCCTCCAAGCTGCACCATTACAATTGGGAGACAAGACTCCGTCAGATGTCCCTGAAGAAATTTTACAAAAGATAAGAGCAGATGTTTGGGCTGATGGGACACCAGGAAGAGCCAAGACAGCTGACCCAGTAGTAGTAAAACTCCGTCCAGGTGCCCATTTTCCAAAGTTAAAGCAGCCTCCTTTGAAAAGGGATGCAAAGGAAGATATAAAGCCTCTGATAAACACCTTTCTTAAATACCAATTAATTCGACCATGTCAATCCCCATATAACACTCCTATCCAGCCAGTACAAAAACTTGAGACTGGAGAGTATCTTTTTGTGCAGAATTTGAGAGCTATCAACCAAATTGTAGAGGATATACATTCAGTGATGCCAAATTCTTATACTTTGCTTACAGATTTATCTGGAGACTTTTGCTGGTTTACAGTTCTGAACTTAAAAGATGCCTTTTATTGTATACCCCTCAGTCCTGAGTCCCAGAAACTGTTTGCATTCGAGTGGGATGATCCAGAGACAAACATAAAGCAGCAGTATTGCTGGACGGTACTTCCACGAGGATTTAAAAATGCCACCACCATCTTTCTGGAGGCCTTTTTGAAGGACTTAAAGGATCTCCAATTAAATGAAGGAATCTTACTCCAATATGTGGGTAATATACTAATTGCTAGTAAAACTAAGGAAGCTTCAGACCAAAATACAGTCCTCACTTTAAACTTTTTGGCAGACCGGGGATATAAAGTCTCCAAAGAAAAGGCACAAATTTCTCAACCAACTGTAAAGTATCTAGGAGTTGAGTTGTCAAAAGGACAGAGAAATCTGTTGCCAGATCGAAGGGAAGCAATAGCTGGGGTGAACGTACCCACTACCAGAAAGCAACTGAAAAGATTCTTAGGAAAGGCTGAGTTTTATCGTATTTGGATTCCTAACTTTGGACTCATAGTCAAACCTCTATACGAGGCTCTCAAAAGAAGTGTCAATGAGCCATTAAACTGTACTGCTGAATGCCTTGAGTCATTTCATACCATCAAGGAGAAAATTTCAACAGCCCCAGCCCTTGGTCTCCCGAACAATAGAAAGCCATTTGACCTTTTTGTGCATGAAAGACAGGGCGTGAGTCTTGGAGTGCTAACTCAAAATTTAGATACTGCCAGAAGGCCAGTAGCTTACCTTTCCAAACAATTGGATATTGTTAGTCAAGGATGGCCAGTTTGCTTCCGGGCTGTGGCTGCAACCTGTGACCTTTTACAACAAGCTGAAAAATTCACTAAGGGCAGTCCTACTACTGTGCACACTCCTCACCGTGTGCAACCTTTACTTGAACAAATGGGCAGATATTTGCGTACTTCAAAGAGGCTAAGAAAATATCAAGCCATACTATTTGACAACCCGAATGTAACATTAAAGGAGGTATCTGCTTTAAACCCAGGCACTCTGCTCCCCAGTGCAACAGAAGAACCTGTTCACGATTGTATACAAATAATTGAAAGAATAGTATCCTAGACCTGACCTGACTGATCAGTTTTCAGAAATGGATCTAGAGAGAGATGGTGAACGGGAATTTTATGTTGACTTTTGAGACTTATATGATGAAGAGTAACAAATGAAGAAGGCTGGATATATAAAGGACAGGAACTAGTGCTTAGACTGCAGCATTTAATGGGAAGAATTATACTCAACTACGTCAAGGAACCCATTATAGGAAGCATATAACCTATCATTGGCTATAAAAGTTTATTGTTAGTCCATAAATGCAAAGAACCATTCAAAAGGTAATACAGAACTGCCTGATTTGCACCAGAAACAACCCTAAAACTGGGCCACCTCCAACAGAACCAGGAGATGATTGGCAAATAGACTACTGTTATGCCAAGAGCTATGGGACATTATAGATATTTGCTAGTATTTGTGGACACCTTCACAGAATGAACTGAAGCTTTTCCACGCCAGAGAGAGCGCTTCCTAGGTAAAAAGCCCTTACTGAAAGAAACTAGCCCTCGTTTTGGGTTGCCTCTTTCAATTCAAGGTGACAGCAGAGGCGATTTCATAGCCGGGGTAACTCAAGGGGTCTCCAGGGTCCTTGGGCTACAATAGAAGTTACATGCTTGATGGAGCCCTCAAAGTTTGTCAGGAAGCCAACTTCACGTGAGATGAGGTCTTAACAGTTGCCCTTTTGAAGGTAAGAGTGGCCCCTAGAAGCAAGGGCCACTTGAGCTCTTATGAACTGTTATATGGGAGACCCTTCCTTAAGACTAAGTATTATTGCTGTCTTGAAAGTGATCACATTGTAAAAGGATTAGATGGTATAAAATGTGTATGATTTCTTGGTGCTGTTTTATTCTCTAGTCGATTAATGTTTCCCACAGACATTCCTTTGCAGTGCAGAAGCCCAGGGAATTGGGTCCTCCTGAAACTGGGAAAAATTACTTCCTTGAAGATCAACTGCAGCCCAAGTGGGATAGACCCCATGAAGTTCTTCTGTTTACACATTCTTCAGTAGAGCTAAAAAGAGTTAAACCTTGGGTATACCACTCCTGAGTAAAAACAGTACCCATTTCTAACCAGCAGCTCCCTGTCCCCTTTATAGTTCTCAAACAGGGCACACTCTTTATGGACAGGAGAAAGTAAGAGTACCAGCCTTCTTAATACTGGTGTGGCCTGGAAACCCATTACTGATTTCTTGACCCCTGATTACACTTGTGAACCCTTAACTGACCTTAAGTTACTTTTCAGATAGAAACAGGACAGCTAAGACTCCATCTGGCCGGGAAGAGAAGATGAGGACATCTTCAAAGTAGACAGCTTCTGCCCAGAAGTCTGGTCCAGGCCTATATAAATAAATATTCAATCCCTAAAAATGTTTAAAATAACATGGTTTCAGTTCAGTTCAGTCGCTCAGTCATGTCTGACTCTTTGCGACCCCACAAACCACAGCACGCCAGGCCTCCCTGTCCATCACCAACTGCCGGAGTCTACCCAAACCCATGTCCATTGAGTTGGTGATTCCATTCCAGCATCTCATCCTCTAACGTCCCCTTCTCCTCCCGCCTCAATCTTTCCCAGCATCAGGGTCTTTTCTAATGAGTCAGCTCTTCACATCAGGTGGCCAAAGTATTGGAGTTTCAGCTTCAACATCAATCCTTCCAATGAACACCCAGGACTGATCTCCTTTAGGATGGACTGGTTGGATCTCCTTGCAGTCCAAGGGACTCTCAAGAGTCTTCTCCAACACCACAGTTCAAAAGCATCAATGCTTCAGCGCTCAGCTTTCTTTATAGTTCAATTCTCATATCCATACGTGACCACTGGAAAAACCATAGCCTTGACTGTCCGGATCTTTGTTGACAAAGTGATGTCTCTGCTTTTTAATATGCTGTCTAGGTTGGTCATAACTTTCCTTCCAAGGAGTAAGTGTCTTTTGATTTCATGGCTGCAGTCACCATCTGCAGTGATTTTGGAGGCCAAAAAAAAATAAAGTCAGCCACTGTTTCCACTGTTTTCCCATCTATTTGCCATGAAGTGATGGGACCAGATGCCATGATCTCAGTTTTCTGAATGTTGAGCTTTAAGCCAACTTTTTCACTCTCTTCTTTCACTTTCATCAAGAGGCTTTTTAGTTCTTCTTCACTTTCTACCATAAGGGTGGTGTCATCTGCATATCTGAGGTTATTGATATATCTTCCAGCAATCTTGATTGCAGCTTGTGCTTCCTCCGGCCCAGCGTTTCTCATGATGTACTCTGCATATAAGTTAAATAAGCAGGGTGACAATATACAGCCTTGACATACTCCTTTTCCTATTTGGAACCTGTCCATGTCCACTTCTAACTGTTGCTTCCTGACCTGTATACAGGTTTCTCAAGAGGCAGGTCAGGTGGTCTGGTATTCCCATCTCTTTCAGAATTTTCCACAGTTTATTGTGATCCTTACAGTCAAAGGCTTTCGCATAGTCAATAAAGCAGAAGTAGATGTTTTTCTGGAATTTTCTTGCTTTATTGATGATCCAGCAGATGTTGGTAATTTTCTAAAACCTTTTCTAAAACCAGCTTGAACATCTGGAAGTTCACGGGTCACATATTTCTAAGCCTGGCTTGGAGAATTTTGAGCGTTACTTTACTAGTGTGTGAGATGAGTGCAATTGTGTGGTAGTTTGAGCATTCTTTGGCATTGCCTTTCTTTGGGATTGGAATGAAAACTGACCTTTTCCGGTCCTGTGTCCACTGCTGAGCTTTCCAAGTTTGCTGGCATATTGAGTGCAGCACTTTCACAACATCATCTTTCAGGATTTGAAATAGCTCAACTGGAATTCCATCACCTCCACTAGCTTTGTTCTTAGTGATGCTTCCTAAGGCCCACTTGACTTCACATTCCAGGATGTCTGGCTCTAGGTGAGTGTGAGTGATCACACCATCGTGATTATCTGGGTCGTGAAGATCTTTTTTGTATAGTTCTTCTGTGTATTCTTGCCCCCTCTTCTTAATATCTTCTGCTTCTGTTAGGTCCATACCATTTCTGTCCTTTATTGTGCCCATCTTTGCATGAAATGTTCCCTTGTTATCTCTAATTTTCTTGAAGAGATCTCTAGTCTTTCCCATTTTATTGTTTTCCTCTATTTTTTTTTTTTGCATTAATCACTGAGAAAGGCTTCTTATCGCTCCTTGCTAGTCTTTGGAACTCTGCATTCAAATGGGTATATCTTTCCTTTTCTCCTTTGCTTTCTGCTTCTCTTCTTTTCGTAGCTATTTGTAAGGCCTCCTCAGATAGCCATTTTGCTTTTTTGCATATCTTTGTCTTGATTTCATGGACTCCTAAAGAATAAGGTTTGTTTTTGGAGCAATTTTTGCATATCTTTTTCTTGGTTTCATGGACTCCTAAAGAATAAGGTTTGTTTTTGGAGGACTGTTAAAATTAGGAGTCATAGTTCTGTGTATTATAGGGTTAATCTTTTTACTCACCAAATTTTTTACTTATTATCTGTCTCATATATTTAAAAAGGCCTCCCTCACTCACATGATGATTGCCTGAGACTTAAGAATTCAAAGCAGGACTTGTGAATGTTTACAATCAAGTGCAAAAACAATATCATTGCTCTTATAATAATCTATGCTGCTACTTAGAAGAAGCAGCTACGTAAGAAAAATATGGTCTTATTGAGTGAAGAAACTTCAAAAAAATGTAAATGAGATATGAGCTTTTAGATAAACTCTATTAAGAATAATTATGCTTTAGGAATGTCTGTCTGAAATAGTCTGTCCAAATTGGGGTAACTTGAATTTCTAAGGGTTGTGCTAAACTAAATGATGGAAGTTCACTGAATAGCTAGCTCATTTCCAAATAAAGTAAGATTTTGAAACATTTATTATTGAATGTTAGTTTCCTCTTACAGAGAAACTAAAGAAATTTAGGACTGTTAATGAATAAAATTAAGCTGGTGCAAAAACTTGAATTTGACTTTTCTCTTTGTTAAAAGAACACAATTTCTTCAGATGTTGAACTGCATTTGACAATAGATTTAAGTTTATTTACCTCTTAAATGGTCTGTTCTATATTTGCCTTGAAATCCTATATTGTTACTTTGGCTGAGTGAATAGCTGTTGTTTTCACAGTGACCTGTAGTCCCATCTGACTGAATGCTCTAAACCTTTCTGTTAATTGTTGACAAAACTTCCTAAATCATTCTGATGAAGCACTTTTGGCTTCTAGTTAACTCTGAGATGCTTCAGAGGGTCCCTGAAACATCCCAAAGGGAGATATTACACTATTTGGGTTCAACTTCCATGTTGAATTACATGGGAAGTATTGTCAAGTGAGTAATAAGTCTCGGGTTATAGTGCATGGTAAATGTTACTAATACAGATATCCTAGAAACAATTCATATATAAATTCTGATATATTCAGGTAAAATGTTGCCATAATTCTAATTACTATCTTAAAGTGTTGTCACAGCACTAACCAAGTTTCTTGTGAAAGTGCTTCCTCTTCAAGAAGATTTATAGAAATGACTTTTTGATAAATACAAGTTTCTGAACTGGGTAAGAAATTAAAGGATTCTAGTGGGAAACCTGATGACTATACAAAGGTTAACAAAAGGACAGAATGAACTGGCAAATATGCTTATAACTTTTATGTTTCTGTCTGAAAAATTACTGGTTTGAATCTGTGTTTTCCAGATCTTAGGAAACCTTCCCCTCAAACTAATCATGACTTAACAGTAATTTGGTAAAATGATATTTAATAAATTGAAACATTTACCTTTTCTCTCTATCTGACCCCTCCAGAGATTGGAAACTCAGGGTTTCAGTAACTTTACTAGATAAATTAGGAAGGTTATCTCACTAATAGGTACAGAAATCTCAGTTTTGGAGACCCTGAGAAAGGGAGGAATTCACTTAGATCTGTTAGGTAAAATCTGTGATAAGCCTTTGGGATGACTTTTCTAGCCCTGAAAGGTTTTATTTTAAAGTTCAGTTTGAGACTCCATAAAAGTTTCAGCAAAGCAAAAAAAAAAGTCTATGATCAATTATGGTTATATAAATAGGTCAAGTTTACTGAGACTAGACGTATTTTGTAAACAAGTCTTAATTTGGTTATATTTGGTAAAAATGAGGGTGATTTTAGGGAGAAAAGGATGTTTCAATGAATGTTAAATCCCAGTTTGTTAATGGAAGTCTGTATCTACTAAGACTCATTTCCTGAATAGATCTTCAATAATCTATCTTTGGATAAAGATCAGATGCCTCGTGACCTGCAACCAAGACTGGAAAAAGGCATAATTTAAAGAACTGTCTCCAACCTGGCTGGAAGGACCTTTTATCAGCTACTGGTAACTGGCTCATGCACAGTGAAATTGAAGGAAAACTGACTCTTGGACTAACTCCCACTTCCAAAGGCCCCTACACTGGACTGGTCTATAAAGAGGACTGCTGACCTCAAACTCACCTTAAAACAATGCTCAAACAGAGGAAACTACACTATGCTAGGATGAGAAGAAAACGACATCAGAAGTAGACAGCTTGCCCAAGATGCCAGACCTGATTCGTAGGATCATTTATAACGTTTTCTTGATTTCTTGGACCTTTGCGCATCAATCAAATGTTTTCTATCATAGACATGATTCTATGCTAGTTTAAAACTGAATCCAATTGTTGGGTTGTGGCCTAGTACTTCTGGGTTACCTTGGTGGAGTTCTCCTCTCCAGGGCTCCGATTGGATAGACCCTAGGAAGTTTATTTTAGAAGGCGGTTCAGTCCTGTTCTGTCTATTCATGATATTACTAGATGGGATCCTCTCACTTGGTCGGTTAATAATACCTGCTCTGACCCTGGCCCATAGATTTAAGTGTTTTCTTAGGGTCGTTTAAACTCAGTAACAAACTAAGTCTCAATCAAAAAAAAATGTGACCTCTTGTCTACTAAAAGGAAAATTCCCACAGTTATGGGATGGATCTATATGGTTAACTCCAGGCTATGGTTGTTTAAGTTTAAAAGCTCCTTATGTTGGGAACAATTAAATCATACTAAGAATGATCAACTTAGTATTATAAAACTAGGCTGGGTACTTTGTGAAATATGCCTATTATTACCCTTGGAGAGAATGATTGATATGAAACTCAATGGATTTGTGGTAGTAATTTATAGCCTTGGCATCTAACTCAAGGTTATATACATAATAAATTAAAGGTAAAGGATTTATAACAGACCTCCAGGGACAGAGGAGCCTGGTGGGCTGCTGTCTATGGGGTTAGTGCACAAAGTCAGACATGACTGAAGCAACTTAGCAGCAGCAGCATACAAGTTGAGACAGGATATGAGGAGACAAATGCCTGGCTGGAATGGATTAAATATTATGTGCGCACTTGAAATAAGAGCAACTGTTAGGCTTATGCAACATGTAGGCTGGAATCTCAATGGTACCATTCCCACTCAGATGGACCTCAGATGCTATGGGCATAGAATGCATGATATTCCTCTCTCAGGACAATATGGCCTGGGGTAAGAAATCCTGTAGGACCTTGTCACTAATGTTCGTGACTGTGAAGGGTCCTGGGCAAAACCCCCGAGGACGTCAAACCCCCATTCCATGATGCAAACTACACCTCATGCCTCTCCAGGTGGGGGGAACAGTTAGCATTCTTGGGGAATGTGTCCTGGTGCAGTGAAGGCCAGTCCTTTGAGGGAATGAATAACCATTCTGCATTAACTATGGCCCGGGAAGACATCTGGTGTTGTGAAGGACCATTGCTTGAGACTCTACCGGCCAGTTGGAGTGGAATTTGCACCCTAGTTCAATTGGCTATCCTTTTCACCCTGGCATTTAGACACTCAGATCCATCTCTTAAGCAGACTAGCCATAGAGCCAAAAGGAACACTCTTGCCCCAGGTGGGTCATTTGATCTATATCTATATCTATATCTATATCTATATATGTATATATTCTATTGGGGTCCCTAGAGGTATTCCTAATGAATCCAAGGCTAGAAACCAAATAGCAGCAGGGTTCGAGTCAGAATTATTCTGGTGGTCCACCATTAATAAAAATGTTGATTGAATAAACTATATTTACTATAAATAACAGAGGTTTGTTAACTATACCAGAGATGCTCTAAGGGGAATAGCAAAACAGTTAGATGCTACCAGCAAAATGGCATGGGGAAAATTGACTGGCCTTAGACATGATTCTGGGCTTCTCTTGTGGCTCAGCTGGTAAAGAATCCGTCTGCAATGCAGGAGACCTGGGTTCGATCCTTGGGTTGGGAAGATGCCCTGGAGAAGGGAAAGGCTACCCACTCTGGTATTCTGGCTTAGAGAATTCCATGGACTGTATAGTCCATGGGGTCTCAAAGAGTTGGACACGATTGAATGAGTTTCACTTTCACTTTCAGACATGATTCTGGCAGAAGAGGGAGGAGTATGTGTTATGGTAGGGTGTCAATGTTGCACTTTCATACCCAACAACACGGCCCCTGATGGCCCAATAACAAGGGCCTTGCAAGGTCTGACCACCTTGGCTAATGAGTTGGCTGAAAACTCAGGGATAGATGACCCATTGTCTAGTTTGATGGAACAATAGTTTGGGAGATGGAGAGGCATCATGACCTCTATCTTGACTACCCTTATTATCACACTTGAAATACTCACCCCAGTAGGGTGGTGCATCATTTCTTGTGTCAGGAGCCTAATACAAAGATTAATAGAAACAGCTCTCACCAAGCAGTCCCCTGCAACCTATCATAACAACCTTCTATTCCTGGAGGAATCTGAACATGACAGTCATTTGATGCTAAGTTTGAAGAAAAGAATAATCAACCATCATAAAAAGGGGGTGCGAATTGGAAGAAAAATATGGTCTTTTCTACCAAAGAAGAAAGATTGAAGAAATGGGTTCATATTAATTTTTTTTAGAATAGTTAAATAGAAAGGTAGATAGATAGATAGATAGATAGATGTGTGTGTGTGTGTATGTATCCGGCTTGTGAATAAGATTCCTAAGATGGTGACTCGCCAGTCTTTTGTTCTCTTACCTTCCTGGTTTCTCTTCCTCATAAGAACAATTTGGCAGGCTAACTTTGTGGGCTTTACCCTGGACATGTGCAAAGAACTAAAGGGCTGGAGAAAATATTTAATATAAATCTTCCACTCAGAAGCTTACAAGTATCACGCATGACCCTCATCGACCAATAAAAACTTAGGCGACGTTCGGGGAAGATTGTGACTCTGTGCTCCTCAGCCTGTGAGGAACCAGGGGAGGGAACCTGCGTTTTAGGGATAAAAACCGAGAGCACTTCCCGTGCAGTGCGCTTGCTCCCACATCTCTGTCTGTAGTGCGCCCTTCTGCAGAAGTAAAGACTGCCTTGCAAGCCACTTTTGATCGTCTGTCTTATTTCTGTGACACTGAGAGCATTTCCAACAGCTAGAGCATGTGTTGCCCTGTTTCCCTTAAGATTGAGGAATGTACAAAGAAAAGGGGCGGGGGGCGGGGGGGGCGACCGAAACAGCACATAAAACATTGACCTGTTTACCCTGGTTTGCCTCCTTCAATAGGTTGTTGATTAATCAAGCCTTGAGTTATTTTACAGAGACAGCACTGCACATATGAAAGATGGGAACCCCTGTCTCCAGGATGACCCCAGGACCTAAAATCTTCAGTTTACAGGACTCATAAAATAGAAATGTTGCCACTGGAGCCTTTCACCAGCAAGAAGTTCTTCAATAAGAAAAATCCAGTTTCCGGCTGTCCAAGTAGCTTGTTTCCAATCAAATTTCTGACTTTCAAGGCTAGCCAATAAGACTGTGCCAAGTTTGAAATTCCCCTAATCCCTTACATTTCACCCTGAACACTGGTTGGGGAGACAGATTTGAGCCCTGCCTCCTGTTGATTGACCTCCCAATAAAAGTCTTTCTTTTTTTAAAAGCTGGTGCCATACTATTGGCTTCTGTGTGTGTCAGACAGTGAGCCTTTGCTTGGTAACAAAAGGATAAAAAATATCCACTGATGCATACAACATTTTATTATTTCTATCTGATAGAGTAAAAATGATTACAGTATTTCCTCCTCATAAAGCAGTATTCCAAGCATCTATTAACACTATATCCTCTCCCGTGAGGTGAAAACATTAGTTTTATCAACATTAGTTGATAGAATTGCACCTGAGCTGGATGACCAGAATACTGATGTTCTCCTGAGTCTTAATAACAGATATGTACATTAACAACACCTTAGAAACTCACTTTATGTGTCTTCCTAAAGTGTTGTTTATCTGTTTGTTTTTGGACACTTCTAACTTTAACATGCTGTGTGATCTTTGAAAGGTACTTAGGGTTTCTGTGTCTCAATTGCCCCAAGTTAAGAAAGGATAATAATAGCTCCTTCAAAGGTAGACTGTAAAGATTAAATGAGTTACTGTGCTGAAAAACTTGGGAAAATGCTTAACCTACAGTAAAAGTTTTGAGGATTAGCTGTTATCATTATGGCAGTGTCTTGCCAGCCTTAAGTCAGTGGTGCTCACTTGTGTTCAACTCTTTGTGATCCATGGACTGTAGCGCATGAGGCTGTCTATCCATGGAATGCTCCAGGCAAGAATACTGGAGTGGCTTGCCATTTCCTCCTCTGGGAGATCTTCTGACCCACAGATTGAACCCATGTCTCCTATGTCTCCAGCATTACAGGCGGACTCTTTACCCATTGAGCCACTGGGGAAGCCCCTGCCTGCCTTAAGATTTATAATTCTCACTTCTCTAATCCTTTTTTTTTTTTTGCCAAAACATGAAAGCAGGAGAAAAGGCAAACAACTTGTGTTTTTATTCTCACTGACATGTTCCAGTAGGCCTCTCAGTATTAAAAACATATCATTTAGTAGTGTTGCTTTTGGCTGCTATAATCAAGTTATCTGACTTAGAATACACTTCTTAGAATAGGTTTCTTCTCATATTTTTTAGCATGCCATTTAATCTTTCTAAAGTGAGTTTCCTGTTGAGAAATGTTGCCATTTGTATGCCTAATGATTATTATAAATTGCAGTCATGAGTTAACTGTTACTAGTCTTACTTAGAAGTTAAAGTAACATGCTTAATAACTTTCTGGTTTCATGACTTCCTGTGTCTGGAATTTCAATCCTCTCTTGGTCTGTCCTCAGTCCACTATTTTTACCAAGATGTCTCTGGTGTAAGTCACTCACAGTTGGTGACTCCCAAAGTTCATTTCCAACCCTGAACTGACCTAATGTTTCCAATTCATATAGCTAGGTTTCTTTTTTTTTTTTTAAGTGCACAATCCAGTAGTGTTAAGTTTATTCACATTGTTATACACAGATCTCCAGAACTTTTTCAACAAGCAAAACTGAAATTCTATACTCATTCAACACCTTCCCATCTCCCCTCACCTAGTCCCTGACCTCTGCCATTCTCCTTTCTGTTTCTGTGTGTTCAGCTATTTTATCCACCTCGTGTAAGTGAAATCACACAGTATCTGTCTTTTTGTGACTTGCTCATCTCCCTTGGCATAATGTCTTTATGGTTCATCTGTGTTGTAGCATGTGACAAAGTTTCCTTCATTTTTAATGATATTCCACTCTACGTGTACACAAATTTAGTTTATCCTAAATGTTTATCCAGCTGGTGAGCCACCTGATGGACATTTGATTGCTTCCGCCTGGTCTAGGTAAAATCATTGTTATAATAGCAGTGTCGCACTCATGGTTAGTCTGCGCAGTCGTGTCCGACTCTTTGCAACCAAATGGACTGTAGCCCACCAGGTTCCCCCGTCCATGGGATTTCCCAGGCAAGAATACTAAAGTGGGTTGCCATTTCCTTCCCCAGGAGACTTTCCCAACCCAGGGATCAAACAAGCCTCTTCTGCATTGGCAGACGGGCTCTTTACTGCTGAGTTACCAGGGAAGCCATTATTTATATATGAGAATACTGAAATGGAGAGCAGAAAGGAGTCTGGAGGGTTTTTTCAGTCTCACATTTCTGCATTGTTTAAGCTGTTTACAGTGAGCATATACATTGCTTTTAAATCATTTTTGTAAAAATATTTCTATGGGGTGGAGGGAGGGGCAGGAAAGGGAACAAATACATGAGAAACAACTGTGACAGTCATAAGTGGGAAAGAGGCTGAAGCCACAGCTCTCAGGCTGCCTGACTGGCCTTGTTGAGCACTGAGATATGTTTCCTTATTATGAGCACAGAGTTCAGAGGTATGCTCTGAAAATAACCTGGAACCCTGGGCGTAGAATGGACCTGACTAGTTACCTGGTCTAATTTCCACCTGGATACACAACTTTCTACATCTTTTTTATCTCACCCTTACTCAACAGCTTCCCAGCCATCCTGTTGCTATAGGCTGATCGTTAGAAAGTTCTTTTTTATAGTTAATATGAAAACTGCCTCCCTATAAGCAGTCATTATTCACTCTAGTTCTCTCAAGGGCACAATGGAAAACAAAATCAGTTCTGTCTTTCATATGCTAGCCCTCTGTTGCCAGCTTCCACGTCTGTCCTTCTTCTTATCTTTTATGAGCCCAGTAAGCATCCTCATTCAACCTCCATGTGAGCCTACATTGTTTCACTTATTTTCCTATGAACTCAGTTTATCTGTTTTTAAATGTGGTATTCTTTTTTTTTTTTTTAGTTCTACCACTTTATTCCTACCAACCCATCTCCCTCCACCCTCATGCACACATGCTCAGTCATGTAATCCCATGGACTTCAGCCTGCCAGGCTCCTCTGTCCATGGATTTTTCCAGGCAAGAATACTGGAGTGGGTTGCCATTTCCTTCTCCAACAGCTAGGTTTCTTATTGACACTTCACATATATATTTCACAGCAGTTCAAATACTCTACTCTAAAATACTACTAATATCATTAAAGTCTTGATCAACTTCAAAGATCAAAGATTTTGTTTTGTTGACTCTCTGGAACTATAAACACATCCTCCTGTGAACTCATTCTTTAAAAACAAAAAAGATTAATTTACTCCTTTTTGGCTGTGCTGGGTCTTCATTGCTGCATGGGCTTTAGGGCTACTATATTGTTGCGATGTGTGGACTTCTCACTGCAGTGGCTTTTGTTGCAGAGCATAGGCTGTAAATGTGTGGGCTCGGTAATTTCAGCTCCTGGGCTCCACAGCACAGATTTCAGTTCAGCTGTGGTACACAGGCTTAGCTGCCCTGCAGCATGTGGAGTCTTCCCTGACTAGGGACTGACCCATGGACCCTGCACTGGCAGCTGGAGTCTTAACCACTGAGCCACAAGGGAAGCCCTGAACCATTCTTTTAAGTAAATTATTCTAACTGAGCCTTGGCAGCAACATGGTCGATGAGACCATCAATCAGGCATCACCTGAGTCTCACTTTTTGAGGTGTGATTCAGTTCAGTTCAGTTGCTCAGTCGTGTCCGACTCTTTGCAACCCCATGAACCGTAGCATGCCAGGCCTCCCTGTCCATCACCAACTCCCAGAATCCACCCAAAACGATGTCCATTGAGTCAGTGATGCCATCCAACCATCTCATCCTCTCGTCCCCTTCTCCTGCCCTCAATCTTTCCCAGCATCAGGGTCTTTTCCAATGAGTCAGCTCTTTGCATCAGGCGGCCAAAGTGTTGCAGTTTCAGCTTCAACATCAGTCCTTCCAATGAATATTCAGGACTGATTTCCTTTAGGATGGACTGGTTGGATCTCCATGCAGTCCAAAGGACTCTCAAGAGTCTTCTCCAACACCACAGTTCAAAAGCATCAATTCATCGGCACTCAGCTTTTTTATAGTTCAACTCTCACATCCATACATGACCACTGGAAAAACCATAGCCTTGACTAGATGGACCTTTGTTGACAAAGTAATGTCTCTGCTTTTTAATATGCTGTCTAGGTTGGTCATAACTTTCCTTCCAAGGAGTAAGTGTCTTTTAATTTCATGGCTGCAATCACCATCTGCAGTGATTTTGGAGGCCAAAAAAATAAAGTCAGCCACTGTTTCCACTGTTTTCCCATCTATTTGCCATGAAGTGATGGGACCAGATACCATGATCTTAGTTTTCTGAATGTTGAGCTTTAAGCCAACGTTTTCACTCTCCTCTTTCCCCTTCATCAAAAGGCTCTTTAGTTCTTCCTCACTTTCTGCCATAAGTGTGGTATCATCTGCACATCTGAGGTTACTGATATTTCTCCCAGCAATCTTGATTGCAGCTTGTGCTTCCTCCAGCCCAGCGTTTCTCATGATGTACTCTGAGGTGTGATTAGTTTTTCCTAGTTGCAAAGTCAGTTAAGGCTTTGTAAGTTACAGCATGTTACCAGCAGAGGGAGATAGTTTCTTAAAATTGTGTTTCATTTGGCAAGGAGCTTTAACAAAGGAGTTTGTTGAGCATTCCTGACTGAATCTTCCAGGAGACCAGAAAGAAATCTTGGGGATCATTTGAGGATGCTGCAAAGGAAACAGCTTTTGTTCCACCAAATGGGTAATCAAGAGGCCAGGCCTAATTAATCATGTAGGCCTGTGATCTTGGGCAAGTCCCTTCCTCATCTCTAAAATGAAGGGATGGAATCAAGTGAAGTCTAAAATTCAGGAAATGGGGGACTTCCTTGGTGGTCCATTGGTTAAAACTCTATGCTTCTGATGCAGGGGGTGTTGGTTCAATCCTTGGTGGGGGAACTAAGATCCAGCATGCTGTGTGGCATGGCCAAAAATGAATAAATTGAGGAAGTGGTGGCAGTTTCTTCCACCAGGGGGAAAGCCCCAAAAGTTGATGCCGTAGCATAAACAGGCAGAGGCAGAGATCCTAAAGCATGAGCGTCTCTTTCTTATGAAATATGTTCGTTATACCATGTTTTCGGGTTAGTAATTTGCACTCAGAACTTAGGTACCTCTGATCTACGACATGAAACAATCTGGCACGTGATAGAAATATAAGAGTAAAGCCCATAGTGAGAACATTTTCCATCTGATTTCCAAGCTGAGGCCATGTAGGCAGTTAAGAAATAAATGGCTACTTCTTTTTTTTCTTTTAATGGCCACTTCTTGTTGTTCAGTTGCTCATTCCTGTCCGACTCTTTGGGACTCCATGAACTGTAGCATGCCTGGCTTCCCTGTCCTTCACTATCTCCAGTTTGCTCAAACTCATGTTCATTGAGTCAACGATACCACCCAACCAACTCACCCTCTGTTGCTGCCTTCTCTTGCCCTCAATCTTTTCCAGCATCAGGGTCTTTTCCAGTGACTCGGCTCTTCACATCAGGTGGCCAAAGTATTGGAGCTTCAGCTTCAGGATCAGTCCTTCCAATGAGTATTCAGGGTTGATCTTTAGGATTGACTGGCTGGATCTCCTTGCAGTCCAAGGGACTCTCAAGAGTCTTCTCCAGCACCACAGTTCAAATGCATCAATTTTTTGGTGCTCAGCTTTCTTTATATTCAACTCTCACATCCATACATGACTACTGGAAAAACCATAGCTTTGACTAGACAGATCTTTGCTGGTAAAGTGATGTCTCTGCTTTTTAATATGCTGTCTAGGTTGGTCATAGCTTTTCTTCCAAGGAGCAAGCATCTTTTAATTTCATGGCTGCCCTTTAGCTCCTCTTCACTTTCTGCTATTAGGGTGGTGTCATCTGTACAGCTGAGGTTGTTGATATTTCTCCTGGTAATTTTGATTCTGGTTTGAGCTTCATTTAGCCCGGCATTTCTCATGATGTACTCTGTATATAAGTTAAATAAACAGGGTGACAAGATACAGCCTTGACATACTCCTTTCCCAATTTCTCAACAGTTCCAACTGTTGCTTTTTGACCTGCATACAAGTTTCTCTGGAGGCAGGTAAGGTGGTCTGGTATTCCCATCTCTTTCAGAATTTTGCAGTTTGTTGCGCTCCATACAGTCAGAAACTTAAGCATAGTCAATGGAGCAGAAGTTAATGTTTTTCTGGAATTCCCTTGCTTTTTCTATGAACCCCCTGTGCTGTGCTGTGCTTAGTCACTCAGTCATATCTGACTGTTTGCAACCCCGTGGACAGCAGCCCACCAGGCTCCTCTGTACCTGGCAATTCTCCAGGCAAGAATACTGGAGTGGGTTGCCATGCCCTCCTCCAGGGCATCTTCTCAACTCAGGGATCGAATTCAAGTCTCCCACATTGTAGGTAAATTATTTTTAATTTCTGAGCCACCAGGGAAGACCAAGAATACTGGAGTGGGTAGCCTATTCCTTCACCAGGGGATCTTCCCAACTCAGGAATCAAACTGAAGTCTCCTGCATTGCAGGTGGATTCTTTACCAGCTGAGCTACCAGGAAAGCCCATGAACCCCCTATCAGTATTAAAAATGTACATGTCTGTTAACCCAACAATTGCATTTTTAAGAAGATTTTCTTTATGTGGACCATTTTATAAATTCTATAGAATTTGTTACAATATTGTTTGTGTTTTATGTTTTGGTCTTTTGGTCAGGAGGTCTGTAGGATCCTGACAAGGGACAGAACCCACACCCCCTTGCACTGGAAGGTGAAGTTTTAACCACTGGACTGCCCCAGTCCTTCCCCAGGGAAGTCCCCCAGCAATTGCACTTCTAGGAAATTTCCCTACAGATACATTTACTCACATGCAAATAAATGTATAAGGATATTCATTGCTGTTTGTTTATAATCACAGAAGACTGGAAACCAATTGCATATCACTAGAGGATTTGTTTAAAAATATATGGACCAGCCATGCAAAGGAATAGAATGAATTACTAACAAAACTTAGGTGGTTCTAAATAAACTGACTTTAAAAGATTTCGAAGAACTATAGTTATTAGAAAAACAACAAAGTAAGGTACAGAGCAGTGTGTATAGTTTGCAACTTTTTGTAGGTTTTTAAATTTATATGTGTATTTGTGTATGCATCTCTAGAAAGATATAAGAAACTTGTAATGGTGGTCACCTTTGTGGAGAGGCAAAGTTTACCAGGTAGGTGGGAGACTGTAGGATGGTCTTCATTTTTATTATATGTCCTTTTGTACCCTTTGAAATTTGTTTTATGTGCATATATTATTTATTCTAAGTAAATACATAAGAAATTAATTTCAGTAATTGATTGTTGTGATGGCCTCTGGATGATACTAGAGGGATCAGATCATAGCCACTCCTCTCATCCTAGCTTCTTATTTTGTCCCCTCATCTCCAGTCATGTCCCAGTCTGTCTTCACAGTGCAGAGAGATTGTTCTAAAACACCATTTCATCACGTATCCTCCCTACCCCCAAATCTCCATGACCTAGGAGGTAATATCCAGTTTTTCTCCTGATATTCCAGGCCATATATTAACTGACCTTAATCGTTATTCCAGGCCATATATTAACTGACCTTAATCGTATCTTCCTCTTGTTTGTCAGAAGCAAACTGTACAGAGTTCAGTAGCAAAGTGTTTGAAGAGAGGCCACCTGGGTTCAAACACACTGTGACCTTAGGTTAAGCCACTTAATCCCAATGTGCTTCAGGTTCATCATCTGCAACATAAGCTCAACAAAGACACTTACTTAGCAGTGTTTAGAAGCTGTACAACATAGAAGAGTTAGTTGCTTGTCCAACTCTTTGCAACCCATGGACTGGAGTTCACCAGGCTCCTCTGTCCATGGGATTCTCCAGGCAAGAATACTGGAGCAGGTTGCCATTTCCTTCTCCAGGAGATCTTCCTGACCAAGGGACAGAACCCAGGTCTCCTGCATTTCAGGCAGACTCTACTGTCTGAGCCTTCAGGGAAGCTAAAGTAGCAGTGTTTGGTACATAATAAAAGTATACATTATACATTGACTGTCATTGCTATAATAATAATACTTTGGGGCTTATCATCCATGATAATTTTTATTGGCCTTTTTACACCGTATTTTCTGTCTCTCCCAGTAAACTGTGGGGCCTCCACGAGGGCAAGGACTTTGTTGTTTTATTTAAAAGTATATTACTTGACTTTTTTTTTTTTAAAGTACATTACTATGGCTTGGCACATAGTTCTTGTTTAGTCACTAAGCCATGTCCCAACATTTTTGTGACCCCATGGACTGTAGCCTGCTAGGCTCCTCTGGCAATGAAATTTTCCAGGCAAGAATATTGGAGTGGGTTGCCATAGGTACTCACTAATATTTGAATGCCTTGTTTTCAAATTCCCAGTTCATTTATTCATTCAACAAATACTTAATAAGTCTCTAATGTGTGCCAGTCTCTATTTGGTGATAAAGCAGTGTACAAAAAGTCCCTGCTATCTCTGAGCTAGGAGATTCAAGGTGGAGTGGTTCTGCCTTTGAACGTGTTCTATCATAATCTAGCAGTTCCAAACCCAATTGGCCATCAGAATCCCTGGGGAGCTTTAGAAGAAGTCTGAGGCAGTGTCTACAGTGGGCCCTGTAACCTACAGATTTTTACACAAGATTTTTTATCATCATTAAAAGTGTAAATTTTAAAGATTCTTGGGTGCATGGCCCACATCTGTTGGCTCATTCAACTTTATTATCTATCTCATCCCCAGTAGCTTTTCCAGAATTACTTCACTATGAAAGGAAACTCCATGTGTTTTCCCAATTCAAACTTGAACTTCTTCAGCATTTTTACTTTATTATTTATTCATTTATATTAAAAATTTTAATTGAAATATAGTTGATTCACAATGTTAGTTTCAGGTGTACAGCAAAGTGATTAAATTACGTGACCCAGGATCAAACCCTGGTGTCCTGCATTGGCAGGCGGATTCTTTACCATTGATCCACCATGGACGCTCCAGTTGTATGTGTGTGTGTGCGTGTGTGTATATATATATATATATGCATTTTTACTTTTCTAACAAAGACATCATGAGTGGATAAACAGACTGATAAACCTTTTAGGTCTTTTCCAATGCTGTCTGAAATCAACTTATTGACCACTTCTATCTAGTCATTTGTCTGCATCTCTTGGGTCATGATTTCCTTCATCTTCTTTTGGGTTTGGCAGACCTGTTGATGCTGAGTATAAGAGTTCTTCTGAACCTGATTGTTGCATTTTCTTTTCTTTTTTTTTTTTTTAGTAAAGCCAAGGGAAAACAGACAAGCAAATAACCACCAGTAATCCTGACATCAACATGAGCTTCAATCATAGTCTGCCATTTTTGACCATGGAGCATGTTTTGTCACAGATATCATTGCCATGGAAATTAGGCAGTTTTTGCCCTGAACATCCTCAGTAATTAGCTTGAAGTTTTAAAATGCGACTTCATCATTCTGCACATCAGCAAGGCTCACTTCAAAAACAACAACCCCAGAGGCCATCAGATGGGATTTGGGTACCCAGAGTTTTTATGACTAGTGTTTTTCCCATATTTCTTATATTGAACATAGGTGATGCTTTCACATTATACCAATCTTTCTTAGGAAACAGACCAACCACTTGCTTCTTGGTTACCTTTCTGCTGTCTTTCATAAGGTGCTTGTTGCTGACCTCCAGAGAGCCAGAAGGTAGAACCTGCATTTTTAAAAGGAAGCACTTACAAGCTGGTCCAGTGTTTCTAAACTGAGCTCTATGGAGTATTTGGGGGTGGGGAATTGTTCACACATTCTATGACAATTTTTAAGCTTGAGATTCTAAAAATCTTATTTATTTGACACGTAGGGGTCTTCACTGCTGCAAAGGCTTTTCTCCAGTGGTGGGCGGGGCTTCTCATCACAGCCTCTTGCCTTCTTGCAGAGCTCCGGCTCTACAGCACTCAGGCTTCAGCAGTCGTGGCACCTGGGCTCAGTATCCGTGGCTCCCCGGCCCTAGAGTACAAGCTCAGTAGTTGTGGTTCACAGGCTTAATTGTCTCGAGGCAGGTAGAATCTTTCTGGACCAGGGATCAAACCTGTGTCTCCTGCATTGGCAGACGTATTCTTTACCACCGAGCCAACCAGGAAGCCAAGCTTGGGATTTTTAATGATATGATTTTAATATTTATTTTTAAATATAACTACCAAGTTTCTCTTTTGCAGTGACATTTCCTAACTGAAAGGCTTTTTTTCCCCCCTAAGATTTACTTACTGGCTGTGGAGGGTCTTACTTGCTTTGCGCAGGCTATCTCTACTTGCTGCGGACAGGGGCTATTCTTCCTTGGTGCACGGGCTTCTCTGGTGGAGCACCTGTTCTAGGGCCCACTGGCTCAGTAACTGCCATGCAGAGGCTTAGTTGCCCCTGGGGAAAGTGGGATCTTCCAGCATGAGCGATTGAACTGGTGTCCCTGCATTGCAAGGCAGATTTCTAACGACTGGACCACCATAAAACTCCATGAGGGTTTAACCAGAGGTCTTTGCATTATTCAAGTGTGTAGCACAGATCAAGTGCTTTTCAGAGTGAGCTTGACCCAAATCTGTTCAATATTGTCTTGCCTTCCCAACTTGAGAGCAGACTTGGTTCTGACCTAGCCCCATGTCCTATGCGATGTCCCAGAATGTCCACTTTATCCCAGGGTGGTGGGCTGGCAGTTCAAAGTTGCTTCATTGTTAGCTGCCTGGGGTGAAGACTGAAGTCCTTGGGCTCTGTATCTCTGGCGTTTCCTTAGACCACATGCTGTACAGATACTTCAAGAAGGTTCGCATCTACACACCAGATTGCTTCCTTGGAAGGGTGACTTTGCTGGAACCCATCTCATGGCAATAATGATGATGGAAAGCACAAAGAGCCTGGGAACCAGTTACGCCTAAATTCAAATCCTACCTCCGCACCCCAACTACCCTGCAGTGTGGCTTTGGGAAAATGACACATTCTGTACCTCAGTTTCCTCACCTGAAAAATGGAGTCAGTAACAAGTCACAGTAGTTGTTACACAGTTACGGGAGGCTTCGCTTGCATAACCAAGGCACTGAGTTTCTCTCCATCAGTTGGCATCAAGAGCATTTGTGCTCATCGGGCCCTGAGGAGTACAAGTGAATTAATTCCTGGTCTGACACTATCACAGTCTCAAGCCGTTGGTAAACCTGCTCGGTTGACCCAAACAGTGCAGAGGAGGGTGAGAGCGGTTCTGTGGCCGTGTGTTGGCAGCGGAGGAAGGCCAGGCGCGGAAGCGCGGCGCTTCCTCACTCCTGCCTGGCTCCCCAAGCGGCGTTCCGACCTTGGAGAACCTCCCGGGGTCTGCAGGGAGGTGCGGCGCAGTGGCGGCGGGCTGGGGCGGCGCGCGGCGGCTGCGAGCTGAGGCGGCGCGCGGCGGCACGCACCTTCCCACCTGGCACCGCCCACAGGCCGCTCCGCGCGGGCCCGCCGCGCTGACAAGTGCGCGCGCGTCCTCTGCGCCGGCCCGTGGCGCATGCGCGCTCTGCGCTGTCTTCTCTCCGCCAGAGCGGCGGCGGCGGCGGCGTTTGAGTGGAGGAAGATGGCGGCTCCGGGCGGATCGGTGTCCCGCCAGCTGTGAGGAGTCCCGAGTGCGGCGGGCGCGGCCTGGGGCGCAGCGCCTCTGCTCGCGTCCTGTCCGGGGTTCCCTCACCGCCTTCGCCAGCGGAGCGTACCCGAGAACGTGGCGCGGGCTAGGCCAGGTGAGGCCTCTTCCTCTCCCGGGGCCGCGGCTGGGAGCCGGCGCCTTCTGCCCTTTATGCGCTGGGTCCGGCCCAGGTCGTGGACCCCGCGCGGGGGTCGGTGCTGGCTGGCCTGGGGTCCTCGCCGTAGTCTTCCCGGCCTCCCCGGGTGAGGCAGGGAGGAGGAGAACCCTTTTCCAGGCAGCCTCTGGGATAGGCGAACCCGGCCTCTACCCTCTAGCTGGGCGGTTTTCGTCCCCCCTCCGGGGCCACGAAGGGTGTGTGACCGGGGTAAGGGTGGCTTTGAGGTGTCAGATCACCTTCCACCCCGCCCCCAAATCTTTAACGCCTTTCGGGAGGCGCCGGAGTCCGGTGCTGTCCAAAATTGGGGCTGCGGCGAGGAGCCAGCATCTCTGAAGCTGCAGCTGCAAAAGGAAGATTTTGGAATTGGCTTTAAAAAATGAAACACAAACAACCTTTCCTACCCTTTTAGCTTTTTGAGTGTTCCCCCAGCGAAGTAGGAACTGCGGATCTCCTTGATTAAGACAGCAGCCCACGTTGTGACTGTGGAAGGCTTCTGGCGAGAATTGTTTGTGCAGAGGGAACCGTGGAGGGTGGGAACCAATTTGCAAACGAAGAAAAAACAGTTGTAAGATCTTGATAGTCTCTGCAGAGTAACTTCGGTGCTAATGAAGCCCTCTTCCTTTGAAACCTTTGGATTGTTAAGATTTCGATACCCAATTGCTTTTGTCTACTGATCTCTGAATTTTATTAGGAGAATAAAAGCTTTATTTCTTAATGCCATAGTCTTTGGACTTTTCTGTGGTGGGATTCCAGTTGCTCAGAACACATTACCAGTTCTCGATTGCTGGCAGGGACATTGTACTATACTTGGCCTTTTTGAGAACAACTTTTGTTGCTGTTCTTCAGATTGCTAATGTGGAGACTTTGATTTTGTTTCTCTAGTAGAGAAGCCAGTTTGAAGCCTTACGGTCTCTTCCTTGAGGAATGATGGCTTCAGTTGCAGTTGTGCTATGGGAAATCGTTGAGGCGATAGCCTTGGCTTCGACACACCAAATACCTTTTGTAACTTATATTTGTTCAACTAGTGCTTAAGAAGGATGACATCATGGGTTTAAAGGGACAAGAAAATCTGAGAGGAAATAGCATCATTTAGAATTGAGCTTTTAAGATTTAGTCTGTAGCTTTTACTGGGAATAGTGATGCTCTGTTTCAGATCCCTCATTTTGAGCACATGCGTGTATATAAACTGATTTCCTTTCTATTGTATGATGTCATTTTATATCCTATAACTGTTCGCTTTTGACAAGCCTAGTATAAGTATTACTCTTATCTATATTGACCCATGGGTTTTCAGTCTGTTTCAGAAGCTTTTAATTTTTAGAAGAACAACTGTTTAATGTTAGCTAATTTGGGGATCTTTTAAAATTTTTTCTCTTAAAGCCTCCTCCATAGGGATTTGTAGATTTTCTTAGTGCCTTTGCTAAGGACATAAACCTCAACCAGCAACTTCTCCATTTTAGAAAGTTGGAGAGCCACTCTGCCTATCAATTTGCTAATAAAGAGTCATGAGATTAATGCAGTAACATCCTGGTGGTTTGACATTACACTTCTTGGCATACTGTGTTGCGTTGTTGTGCTAAATCATCATCAGGTATTGATGCAACTTCATGACATCCATGACATCATTCACTCTCCAGCATTTTGCCTTTTGCAGTTTCTTCTCAGAGTCACAGAAAAATAGGATCAGGAAAAATAGCTTAGGATGCTTCTCAAATGTCTGATTTCTGGAAGAGCCTTCTCCAAAACTGCTTTATATAGTTAAAACCCTCCTGTAAGACTTAGAGCTGTGTAATTGCTACATATTGTGAAAATGCTAGCACAACCTCTAGGTTTTACAAGAGTATTGAAGTCCTAAGAAGTTACTCCAAAGATGAACAAAAATACATGATTATCTTTGTGATTTCAGGTTTGTTTTAGTCAGTATATATAAAACCCGAAGCCATTTGTTTAAATTATGCCCTCCCCACTTCACAAGATTGTTATGTGAAACAACAGTGTTTGTGAAAATGCTTTGTAAAATAGAAGGTGAACGTAAAATTGATTATTGAGTAATCAGTTTTATGAAAATGCCTATTGAGGGCCTTCTCTGTGCTGGACAATAAGGGAAGTAGGTCCTGATGATTCTAAGACAAGACAGCTTTTGCTCTCAAGTTGCTTGCAGTATGGTCTGGGAGCCAGTCTAAGAAATTAGTTAAATACATTACGGTGTAAAAAATGCACTGAATCCAACCAAGGGAGTAAGAAAGTCTTCTCAGAGCCAGGGTGGGTTTCCCCAGCCTTTCCTATTCTGCAGAAAAATATCCCTTTTGTGAGCAACCTGCTTTTTATAAAAACTTAGAAAAAAATTCTATCATGAGTTCTTTTCCTCTTTTATTCATTCACTGTTATGACACTTCCCACACAGTGTGCCCCAATTATGGTTTCTGCATTCTCAAAAATCCACCAGAGTCTTGGAAGAACCTTTTTGAGAGTGAGTCATATGCACAAGAGATAAACACAAACATTGCAGCTGCAATTAAAATATCTCAAATTACTAAGTGATGACAAGTTTAGAGTGATGATGCTTTTGTTTTTGTTTTATAAACGGGCACAAGCAGTACTGTATGATTTTAATTTGATCACACTTAATCAGTGTTTAGTTGTCTGTCCCTTAGAATGTTGACTATTAGTGATTATTAATACTGTCTCATTTCTCAATAATAAATAAAGCAAGAACATCCTTCTCCTTTTGAGGTGAAGCCGACAGCTTAAGCCAGAACTATACTAAACTATTTTGTAAAATATATTTATGTAGATTGAGGCTGCTTAGCATCTCTGATCTTGAACTTCTGTTCAATACAGTTTTCTCATCTTAGTGTGTGGTATTTTATAATCAATGTAGCATGCTGTTACCCACATTGCAAAAATTTTACAGATGTTTGAATTGAGTGGAATCTGTAAGTGGTGCAGTATTGGACACATACCATCTGTATCTTAACTGAAAATGAGCGTTTTAAGGTAGTGGTTGACAGAAAAGTGAAGGTGATGTATTCATTTTTCTAGCTTACGTGTAGAAAGATAGAACCTACAGACAAGTCATTTTAAAATTGTCCAGTATTAAACTCATAACACTATGGCTTATTTTAAAAATAGTTTCTTGTGACATTCTTCTAAATGTCTTGTGAAATTATGACTTAGTGATACTCTTTTTTTTTTTTTTTAGTGGTGCTCTTATAAAGCTTAATTTTGTGTTTCCTTACGCATGTATCAGGAGGTAAATTTGCTTTGAGTTCTGATTCTTCCGGTGCTAAGTTTCTACTTTTTAATTTCTAAAGTTTTCTCCTAGGCATTTAATTTTTTTCCAATGTTACTGTTCTGTTTTGCTTCAAAAGTGGAAGTATCTTGTACTTTTATGCTTATTTATATTCATAAATCTGATAAATGTACAGATATTATATAAAGCAATAGTTATTTGTAAAATTTTATTATGGACAGTATCTTGGCTTAGACAGTAACATGTTTTCTTTTGTCTTCTAGTAATATTGAATACATAGATTTCAGGTAATTCATACAATTTCTTTAAAGGCAAACAAGTTTTAATTTTAGCTATTAATATTCTCTTAGAATATTTAATATTTAGGATAATTTTATTTCAGCTGTTTTAAGGAATTCCCTAGTATGGCATACTCTCCCAAATCTGTTTCCTTTATTATTCTCATCTTAAATGTTTGCTTCATGTTACTATATAGAGAACAAGAAATTTTTCTTCCAGAATGAACCTCTTGGTGCATTGTTTGGAGAAAGGTTGATGTTAATTATCAGTTGATCAGTAAAGTTTTACCAAGTGTCTCTTCTACCAACTGCTGTCTTTTCAGATGCAGATCAAGGGAAAATGGAGTTTATCCTTCTATTTCAGTGTTTATTTTTAAAGTTTTTTACTAGTACTCTTGCTTTCTCTTGCCAAAAAGCAGCGGTGTCTTGTCTTTCCGTGGTTGATCCAGCAGTGTTGTTTGCTGTCTGTTCTACAGGGCTGCTTTCTTACCTTTTGCTTTGAGATACGTAATGACGTCCTTCCAAATAGATCCTTTGGTCTAGTCAAAATCAAGCACACTGCTCTCTTCCTTACTTTCCTGTGGGTCCTTCAGATTTTGATTTGTCTTGTCTTCCTTACCTCTCCCCACCTTTTTTCTTCCCCAGTAAATGTAGTTCTCTCTTCAAAGCGTGTTTCATAAATCATAATGGAATTTTGGAAAATAATTCCCTATAGAGATGCATCATAATATGTGGGTTAGAATTTCACATTTTATTTAACTTAAAAGTAACTTAATGGTAGTGAATCTTAAAGATGTTGCATTAGGTGAAATAAGCCACAAAAGAACAAATAGTGTATGATTGCAGTTGTATGAGTTCCCCAGAATAGTCTTAATTCAAAGCGAGAGAAAGTAGAATGACAGTTGCTGGGGCAGAGGAGAAGAGGGAAAGGGGAGTTACTGTTTAATTTTAGCTTGGGATCAAAGTTCTGGAGGTAGATGGAGGTGACGGTTACCCAGCAATGTACTTGATGCTACTGAACTGCGTATTTGAAGATGATTAAAATGACAGTTTTTATGTAATGTATAAACACACACAGAGGAAGCTTAATGGTTTACATATGCTCTGTGGGCTGGATTGATAATTATTTATTTCAGTATAGTAATTAAGATCATAGACTGGCCCCAGGGAGACCCAGGCTCGTGTCCTACCTAGTTCTGCTACTTTCCTTGGGTATGGACCGTAGGTTCTTTAACCCTCAGTTTTTTCATCTATAAAATGAGGGTAATGCCCATGTTTGGGGACAGTTAAGTTTCAGAACGCAAATGAGCTTCTCAGCGTATTGCCTAGCACATAGTAAACACTCAAGTCTTAAACATTATTACTACATTGTTTTATGAAACGTTGAAACTGGAACAAGGGAACTTGTCTGCTGGCTTCCCCATCGCATCGTCCCAGTGGCGTGCCTGTCCCATGTGCGGACGTGCCTGTAGCAGGAATACATATTCGCCCATTTCCCCTGTGCTCTTTCTGTCTTTGGAGAACTGGGCTTATTCATGTCTTCACTTGACACCACTGCCCGGATGTTTCTTAAATCCATCTAGATGTGATCTTTCTTTTATGCCGTTTAATTTTCCAGGGACTTTATACAGCATATTCTCTAACTCAGCTGCCCATGTGTTCACAACTAAGTCCGTTATTTCACCTCGTACCTCTCTGAAGATAAAAAACCTTTACTAACCAGGTTCCCGTCTCAATATTCCCATTTCTCCAGATAGAATAATTTTGTTCTAATCTGGTAAACCATAAAACTGGGGATCATTTGTTAATACTACTAAAAAAATTTTTGTGTGTGTCCTGCTGTGTAGATCTGTATTATCTTCCTCAGTATTCCTCAGATTTCCCTGCTTCTCGTTACATTTGCTGACATGACTCTAGGCCAGGCTTCCATGAGCTGAAGGCAGACTGAAGTACTGATATAGTTGTTAAATTAACTAGTCTTGTTGTCAGGGCTGTGCTATTTATTAGTTGTGTGATCTCAGTCTCCCTCATCTTCAGGAAGGGAGTTACAATTCCTGCCTCATAAAATATTTAAATGTCTAACACATGATAAATACTCCATGACAAGTAGTTGCTGTTAATTGAGTTTTTCTTCTTGGTAGTTTCTGGAAATGATTAAGATTGAAGTGACAGTGTTATGACAGACCAGTCTTAAAGAACTACTCTCTGAATGTTTCTCCTCTGATTGGGATCCTGTGGTAACTCATTATTGTCTAGTTCTTCTATCTAAGATAAGAGGATAATACTTCCTCAGATCTCAGTGATGCTTTTTTGCGACTGTGGTGCTAAGTATAGTTATCATCTTGATTTTACACACTTTCATCAGCCTTTTTGGAGAAGGAAATGGCAACCCACTCTAGTGTTCTTGCCTGGAGAATCCCATGGACAAAGGAGCCTGGTCGCAAAGAGTCGGACACGACTGAGCAACTAACATACACACACACTCATCTGTGAAACTCTCCATTTGAACTTCTTTGTACCTTTCCAGCCTTATTTTCCACGACACCTATAATGCAATCTGTTAAAGCCAGAGTTGTCTCACTGCCTCTCATCTAAATCATGTTCATTTTTATAACTGAAAGATTCATTTTCCTAAGTAGAAACCATGTTTTTTTTCATTTAACTACTCTGTCCAACTCTATAGAGTAACTCCTGTGTGCTCCACCTATTTGTCCTTGCACAAATAGGTTCCGAAAAGAAAATTACTGTGCTGACTCCTACCAGATATCTTAAAGGGGACATATCATGCAGTATAATTCACATGTAACATTTTTAGTGTCATAGGCACACTTAGTCCTTCCGGTTCAGGCATGGTCACTCAGTGTATGCATTTGATTCTTACGGCTGATGTTCTTCATGATGTTTCTGAAGCATCGCATAATCCCAAGTGTCTGTTGAGTCTTTGTTGCCTTTTTGTTCATTGGTCCATCCATTCAGCAAACGTTCATTGAATGCTGCTGTGTGCTAGCTGTGGTTCGAGCATTAGGGTCTTTTCGATGCTGAACCTTGGCCAGTGCATGTGTCGTGTCCTCTGGATGTGCCATCTGTTTTGGGTGGTTTTCTGTCCCAGGTGTACCGGGCGCTCTCTCTGTTGTCATTTTTCTGGGCAGACCTAGTTTCTTTTACAGAGAATGCCGTTAGAAGCTAAGTTCTCAGTGCTTGGAATGCTCATTGCTACTGGGTCTTCATTATTTCTAGGTTCTTTCAATGGGCAGAGACAGAAAATACATTTTTTAGAAATCAAAACTTCATGTTGATATTCCAGTTTAATTTGAACATATTACAGGGCTCTTTAGGTTTTTTATTTGTCTCAAACTGACCATCTTATTTTCTAGACTTGTTCATGTTTATTTGTTTTATCCTACTGTACACGTAACTTTTAAAAGTGTAGTATTCATATTGTTACTAACAAAATTACTAAGGTAAATTTAAATTTTATTTGTGATTCTTTTTATCTTTAGAATATTCTGTCAAGATCCAGTCAAGAAAATGAAAAACATACTAGATATTTCAAATAGAGGATATTTAATATAGGTTGCAAGACTTAGAGAGCGAAGTAGAGTGGGGCAGGGTAATTTAGAGATTAAGGACTAGGGTGACACTATTGCCTCAAGTGTTGGGAACAAAAGGGATAAATGGCATTAACAAAAGTTTTGAGGACTACCGAGGGGAGGGTCACCCACTACCTCAAGCACTGCTGCTATTTTCAGACCTGAGTCCAAGAGGGGAAATTGCCAAGATATGCCACATGGCTGGTGCTTGGACCATGTCTTCCTCAGTCAGTTTCAGTTCAGTCGCTCTCTCTTATCTTGACAGCAACACACCAGACTTCCCTGTCCATCACCAGCTCCCAGAGCTTGCTCAAACTCATGTCCGTTGAGTCGGTGATGCCGTCCAACCATCTTGTCCTCTCTTGTCCCCTTCTTCTCTTGCCTTCAATCTTTCCCAGCATCAGGGTCTTTCCAATGAGTTAGTTCTTCCTATCAGGTGGCCAGAGTATTGGCACTTCAGCTTCAGCATCAGTCCTTCCAATGAATATTCAGGGTTGATTTCCTTTAGGATGGGCTGGTTTGATCACCTTGCAGTCCAAGGGACTCTCAAGAGTTCTCTCCCAGCACCACAGTTCAAAAGCATCAATTCTTCAGTACTCAGCCGCCTTTATGGCTCAACTCTCACATCCATACATGACTACTGGAAAAACCATAGCTTTGACTAGACAGACCTTTGTCAGCAAAGTAATGTCCTTGCTTTCTAATATGCTGTCTAGGTTTGTCATAGCTTTTCTTCCAAGGAGCAAGCTATCTTTTAATTTCATGGCTGCAAGTCACCATCTGCAGTGATTGGAGCCCAGGAAAACAAAGTCTGTATGATTTACATTGTTTCCTGATCTATTTGCCATGAAGTGATGGGAGCAAATGCCATGATCTTCATTTTTTGAATGTTGAGTTTTAAGCCAACTTTTTCACTCTCCTCTTTCACTTTCATCAAGAGGCTCTTTAGTTCACTTTCTGTGATACGGGTGGTATCATCTGCATATCTGAGGTTGTTGATATTTCTCCCAGCAATCTTGATTCCAGCTTGTGCTTCATCCAGTCCAGCATTTCTCATGATGTACTCTGCATATAAGTTAAATAAGCAGGGTGACAGTCTACAGCCTTGACATACTCCTTTCCTTGACATACTCCTTAATGGAACCAGTCCATTGTTCCATGTCCTGTCCTGACTGTTGCTTCCTGACCTGCATACAGGTTTCTCAGGAGGCTGGTGGGGTGGTCTGGTGTCCCATGTCTTTATGAATTTTCCAGAGTTTGTTGTGATCCACACAGTCATGGCTTTAGCATAGTCCATGAAGCAGAAGTAGATGTTTTTCTGGAACTCTCTTGCTTTTTCTGTGATCCCAGGGATGTTGACAATTTGATCTCTGGTTCCTCTGCCTTTTATAAATCCACCTTGAACATCTCGAAGTTCTTGGCTCACGTATTGTTGAAGCCTGGCTTGGAGAATTTTGAGCATTACTTTGCTAGCGTGTGAGATGAGTGCAACTGTGCGGTAGTTTGAACATTCTTTGGCATTGCCTTTCTTTGGGATTGGATGAAAACTGTCCTTTTCTTGTCCTGTGTCCACTGCTGAGTTTTCCAAATTTGCTGGCATATTGAGTGCAGCACTTTGACAGCCTCATCTTTTAGGATTTGAAATAGCTCAACTGGAATTTCATCACCTCCACTAGCTTTGTTCATAGTGATGCTTCCTAAGGCCCACTTGACTTCACATTCCAGGATGTCTGGCTCTAGGTGAGTGATCACACCATTGTGATTATCTGGGTAGTGAAGATCTTTTTTTGTACAGTTCTTCTGTGTATCCTTGCCCCCTCTTCTTAATATCTTCTGCTTCTGTTAGGTCCATGCCGTTTCTGTCTTTTATTATGCCCATCTTTGCATGAAATGTTCCCTTGTTATCTCTAATTTTTTTGACGAGATCTCTAGTCTTTCCCATACTACTGTTTTCCTTTATTTCTTTGCATTGATCACTGAGGAAGGCTTTCTTATCTTTCCTTGCTATTCTTTGGAATTCTGCATTCAGATGGGTATATCTTTCTTTTTCTCCTTTGTCTTTAGCTTATCTTCTTTTGACAGCTATTTGTAAGGCCTCCTCAGACAACCATTTTGCCTTTTTGTATTTCTTCTTCTTGGGGATGATTTTGGTCACCGCCTCCTGTACAATATCACGAACCTCTGTCCATAGTCCTTTAGGCACTTTATCAGATCTAATCCCTTGAATCTATTTGTCACTTCCACTGTGTAATCATAAGGGATTTGATTTAGGTCATACCTGAATGGTCTAGTGTTTTTCCCTACTTTCTTCAATTTAAGTATGAATTTTGCAATAAGGAGTTCATGATCTGAGCCATAGTCAGTTCCCAGTCTTGTTTTTGCTGACTGTATAGAGTTTCTCCATCTTTGGCTGCAAAGAATATAATCAATCTGATTTCGGTATTGACCATCTGGTGATGTCCATGTGTAGTCTTCTCTTGTGTTGCTGGAAGAGGGTGTTTGCTATGAGCAGTGTGTTCTCTTGGCAAAACTCTATTAGCCTTTGCCCTGCTTCATTTTGTACTCCCAAGGCCAAACTTGCCTGTTACTCCAGGTATCTCTTGACTACTTACTTTTGCATCTCTTCCTAATTTTTATTAATTTCCAGTTTATCCTTTCGGTGTTTCTTTTTGCAAAAATAAATATCTACGTATAGTCTTTTTTTATCCTTTCTTACCCAGAACGTTGCCATATTATGTACAGTGTTGAGCAGTTCTTTTCACTTCATGTATCTTGGAGATCATGCTTGGAACAGAGGTAATGCCTAATTATTTCCATAGCTTCATTGTGTGAATATGCCAGATTTGTTCAACTAGTTACTTAAAAATATATATATTTATTTATTTTGGTTGTGCTGGATCTTAGTTGTGCCTTGCAGAATCTCTAGTTGCTGCCTGCAGAACGGTTAGTTGTGGCATGCAAACTCTTTAGTTGGGGCATGTAGAATCTAGTTCCCCAGCCAGGGATCAAACTGAGGCCCCCTAAATTGGGAGTACAGAGTCTTAACCATTGGACCACCAGGGAGGTCCCAGCTAGTCACTTTTTGATGGTCATCAGTAAAGAATGCTTTACTGCTGATCTTTTAAAAATAAATTTTGGTGGGAATTCCCTGGTTGTCCAGTGATTAGAACTCAATGCTTTCACTGCTAGGGGCCTAGATTGAGTCCCTGGTCAAGGTAAAGATCCCACAGGCCACGTGGCATGGGCCAAAAATAAAAAAGACCACCTCACTACTTAGAATAGATGTTGGTATGTGCGTATGTGTGTTAGAAGGAGCATTGAGCTGATACAGGTTCTGTTTTGCCACTAAATACATGACCTGTTTTCTGACTTCAAGTTTCCTCATATGTAAAATAAAGTTTAAATTGCTCCATAATCTCTAAAGTTGCCTGCTATAATATGTTATATTTTTCTGAAAGTTTTATGAGCCACATTTTAAACCTGTTACTCAGTAAAGTATATAATGCATAGGAAAAGGATAAATGAGAGCATCAGATTAAGTTTTAGAAGTACTACTGAGGGTTTTCTGGACTTGATCTGCTCAGGTGCTTGTTAAAAAAATTAAGATTCCTGGACCCATCCCTGTTTTCTGAAACAGTCTCTAGGAAATGTACCTACTAGGTGATTTTTTTTTTTTTTTTTTTAATCCTCAAGCAAGCTTGTGAAACAAGAGTTATTTCATGTGCATATGGTATTGTCCTTTAGGTTTCCTGAGGATAGGGAGTAGTTGGGACATTACTTACCCTTCATAAATTCCTTTGCTCTGACCACCACCAGAAAAAATATAAGTGGAAATCAAAATTTCCCTTCTCCTACAGCATCTTGTCAAAATGTATTATGTTCTCTGCAGAATATTTTTGTGTCAGTGAGGAAGCTGGCTCTATATGCAAACTGAGAGATTTGACAGGAGTACTGTGCAGTTGTATAGTGCTTTGAATTCAGCTTCCTGAAACAACTTTTCACCATGCTTCTCCTTTACTCACATTTAGTATATTCTTTCCTAGAGACTTCAGAACATATTGGGTTCCATTTCCGGTTCCTTTTTTTTTTTGAACAGAGCTGGCTAATTGTGGGCAGATTAATTTATCTGGGCCTCGTTATCCTCATCTGTAAGACATAACTGATAACATGCCCCTTACAGAAGTGAGGTGGGTTTAAGGGAGGTAGCTGCCCTAATAGCTCAGTTGGTAAAGACTCTACCTGCAGTGCAGGAGACCCTGGTGCGATCCCTGGGTTGGGAAGATCCCCTGGAGAAGGGAAAGGCTACTTACTCCAGTATTCTGGCCTGGAGAACAGTCCATGGGGTCGCAAAGAGTCGGACATGACTGAGTGACTTTCACTTTCAATGAGACATGGTACTTGGCATGTACTCCCAGTACCTTCTGATTCCCTTTCCTCTTAGCTGGTCTTCACATCAGCTACACTTTAATGGTTTCTTAAGTGTTGGTTCTCAGAGTCCATGGACTGACAACATCGGCACCACCCGGGCTAGAGTGCAGAATGTCTAGTCCCACTCCAGGCCTGCTGAATCTCAATCTGTCGTTTGAGATCCACATGAAAATTTGAAAAGCATTGGAACCTTAAGAGATTTCCAGAGATATTTCCTCTTTCTTTTTGTCTGAGTTCCTAATGATTTCATTCTTTGTATCTTTGGCAGTGTGGTCTTGCTGTACACTATTAGCTGAAACTATTTTAGATCAATATGTAAGCGCACGTTCAGAATAAAAATCCACCTGCAGAATTATTTACATTATTATTGTTCAGTAGTATTTTTTATAGTGTGAGAAATTCAGTAGACTGCATAAAAATATGTGCAATTTAAAGAATAATTATAAGCAGACATCTGTGTAACCGCCGTCCAGGTAAAGTGATAGAATATTGTCAGTGCTTAAAGGTACTTTAGGGTACCCTTCTTTGATTGCAACCATTTCCTCTCTTAGAAGTAACTACTGCTTTATCTTGTCATAATTTCCTTGCTTTTCTTGATAGTTTTACCACCTATGTGTATATCTCTAAACAGTAGTTTAGTTTTGCCTGTTTGTCAGCTTTACATAAATGGAATCATGCTTTGTGTATTCTTTTGTTACATTTGCTGAATATTAGAGATGAATCCATTTATTGTATAGATTTTCTTTTTAAAGTAATAAAGCCCCCCAAAATTCTAACAAGTTTTGAATAATTTTATTTGTAGTGTTATACCTTGATTTTTTAAAAAAGAAAATGAAACCATTAATTCAAAAAAACATAGGTCTCTTAATGTTCACAGCTGTACTGTTTACTGTAGCCAAGATATGGAAGCAACCTGTGTCCATCAGTGGATGAATGGATAAAGAAAATGTGGTTTCTGTACATACATGCACAATGGAATACTACTCAGACATTAAAAAAGAATGAAATTTTGCCATTTGCAACAACATCGATGGAATTGGAGAGTTTTATGCTTAGTAAAATAACTTAGAAAAAGACAAATACTGTATGATATCATATGTGGAATCTGAAAAATATAATAATCTAGTGAATTTAATAAAAAAGAAACAGACTCATAGAGAAGAAGCTAGTGGTTACCTGTGGGGAGAGGGACAAGATTGAGGTAGGAAAGTAAGAAGTACAAATACCTTGTATAAAATAAATCAGTTGCAAGGATATATTTCCATAGAGTCAACAAAAGAGTTGGACCCGACTTAGTGACTAAACAACAACAAGGATATGTTCTAAAACACAGATAATATAGCTAATATTTTATAATAACCATAAATGGAGCATCAGAGTGTGAATCACTGTGTTGTACACCTGACAGATAAAATTTCTGGTGTCCATCAGTTATGCCTCAATTAAAAAAAAACCAACCTTGATGCTCAGTTCTCTTTGAAGAACACCCATTATACAGTTTGTTTCTTTCTCTTCTACTTGGAGATACACAGTAAGTAACATGTAAACCATACAGTACATTGTTTCTAAATATTACAGAATTGCTAGTTGTGTTATATTTATTTCCGACAGGAATATTATATACTCTCCTGGGTTTCTTTTGTTTTAAAATGAGACTGTAGAGTATTCTACTTTTAAATATGTTCTTTACATTTAAAAATCAGAACCAAATTGAATTTACTGAAAATTTGGGAGACATTTTAAAAAAATTACAGGATAGACGATTGTTGAAATCAATTCACATAAGTGAATTCTTTCTACAAACTACCATAGGTAACTACTTTTAACAATTTGAAATGAAACTTGCTCTGTGAATATGAAAAATTCACCTCTACATTTTAAGGCAGAAATGGCTTTTTAAATTTCCAGAGACTAGCAAGGCAAGATAACAAGGCCTTCTTAAATGAACAGTGGAAAGAAATAGAGGAAAACAATAGAATGGGGAAGACTGGAGATCTCTTCAAGAAAATTGGAGATACCAAGGGAACATTTCGTGCAAGGATAGGCTCAATAAAGGACAGAACGGTACGGACCTAACTAACAGAAGCAGAAGATACTAAGAAGAGGTGGCAAGAATACACAGAAGAACTGGACAAAAAAGGTCTTAATGATCTGGATAAGCTGGGGCGGGGGAAGTCAGGTGGGCCTTAGGAAGCGTTACTATGAACAAAGCTGGTGGAGGAGACAGAGTCCCAGCTGAGCTGTTTAAAATCCTGAAAGATGATGCTGTTAAAGCGCTGTGCCCTCGACAAATGTCAGCAAATTCCAGAAACTCAGCAGCCGCCACAGGAGTGGAAAAGGGCAGTTTTCATTCCAGTCTCAAAGAAGGGCAGTGTCACAAAATGTTCAAACTACTGTACAGTTGCACTCACTTCACATGCTAATAAGGTTATGCTCAAAACCCTTCAAGCTAGGCTTCAGCAGTACATGAACTGAGAACTTTGAGATGTACAAGTTGGGTTTCAAAGAGGCAGAGGAACCAGAGGTCAAATTGCCAACTTTGGTTGGATCATGGAGAAAAAAACAAGAGAATTCCAGAAAAACATCTGCTTCTTTGACTATGCCAAAGCCTTTGACTGTGTGGATCACAACAAACTGTGGAAAATTCTTAAAGACATGGGAATACCAGACCACCTTCCCTGTCTTCTAAGAAACCTATATGCAGGTCAAGTAGCAACCGTTAGAACCAGACAGGGAACAACAGACTGATTCAAAATTGTGAAAGGAGTACATCAAGGCTGTATATTGTCACCCTGCTTATTTAACGTATGCAGAGTACATCATGAGAAATGCTGGCCTGGATGGATCACGAGCTGGAATCAAGATTGCAGGGAGAAATATCAACAACCTCAGATATGCAGATGATACCACTCTCATGGAAGAGCCTCTTGAGGAGGGTGAAAGAGGAGAGAGAAAAAACTGGCTTGAAACTCAACGTTCAAAAAACAAAGATCTTGACACCCAGTCCCATCACTTCATGGCAAATAGAAGGGGGGAAAGTGGAAGCAATGACAGATTTTATTTTCTTGGGCTCCAAATTCACTGTGGACAGTGACTGCAGCCATAAAATTAAAAGACTTGCTCCTTGGAAGAAAAGCTATGACCAACCTAGGCAGCATATTAAAAAGCAGAAACGTCACTTTGCCAACAGAGGTCCATATAGTGAAAGCTATGGTTTTTCCAGTAGTCATGTATGGATGTGAGAGTTGGACTATAAAGAAAGCTGAGCACCGAACAACTGATGCTTTTGAACTGTGGTGTTGGAGAAGACTCTTGAGAGTCCCTTGGACTGCAGGGAGATCCAGCCAGCCCATCCTAAAGGAAATCAGTCCTGAATATTAATTGGAAGGACTGATGGTGAAGCTGAAACTCCAGTACTTTGGCCACCTGATGTGAAGGGCCAACTCACTGGAAAAGACCCTAATACTGGAAAAGATTGAAGGCAGAAGTAGAAGGGGACAGCAGAGGATGAGTTGGTAAGATAGCATCACCAATCAATGGTCATGAATTTGAGCAACTCTGGAAGTTAGTGGAGGACAGAGGAGCCTGGTATGCTACAATTCATGGGGTCATAAAGAGTCGGACGTGACTTAATGACTGAACTACAACAGCCATATGTTGGGGTTAGTATTGTTAGTACATATGAACCCACCTTTTAACAGCTGCTTGGGAGTATGTTTGTACTATAATTTGTCTACTTGAACAGACATTTTATTTTTAACATTTGCTGTTAAAACAGTGCTGCATAGAACACCTTTTTTGCAACTGTGCCGGGGTTTACTTTAGACATATTTCTGAAACTAGAATGTCTGGGTCATCTGGCATGTGCTTTTTAAAATGTTGACAGGTGATACTCTAAAAAAGATTTTAACAGGTATGGTTAGTTTTCCTTGACAGTCTTCAACTTGATTGGAAATTTTAAATTATTTTTATCTTAAAATTTATATGTATTCCTTTGTCATTGATTCATTCTATTCATTTACCCATTGTTTGCTACTTGCTAGTTACTGAAGGCAGTATATACATGAATTAGACAACTTGCTGAGAAAGATGTGTACCTGATTATTATATATGGTAGAAAGTGAGAAAGAAATATAAAGAGAATTTAAAAAAAGATTGCTTCTAACTGGAGAGATCAGGGAATGTTTCCTGAAGTGGGTGGTGCTTGAGCTACCCCCACAGGATGGGTAGGTTTGCGTGTAGGAAATTATATCCCAAAGAACAGCAGGGACAAAGGATCTTAGAGGTAGGAAGGAAGAGGCTCTGTTGAGAGTCCGTTTGGCTGAGTGGTAGAAGACTAGGCTGCAGTGGAGAGAGGTGCACAGAGAGGGAGGTCAGACTCAGATCGTGGTGACTTTACTTATTAGAAGTTTGTCTATTTTTGGCTGCCCTGGGCCTCTGCTTGCGCTGGCTTGCTCTAGTTGCCGGGCTGGGGGCTAGTCTGTTGCGGGCTGTGGGCTCTGGGCGCTCCAGCTGGGCGGTTGTGGCACAGAGACTCACTTGCTCCATGGCATCCTGTCTGCGGCATTCACAGGCAGAGTCCTCACCTTTGGGGCACCAGGGAAGTCCTGTGGTGACTTTAAAATAATGCTAGCTATGGAAGACAGTGCTTCAAAGAGTAAACAGTTACCATATGATCTACCTGTTCCACCTCTAGATGTCTATACCAGAGAATTAAGAGCAAGAATTCAGATATTTAGTTATCTATCAGTGTTCATAGTAGCATATTCACAGTAGCCAAATGGTGAAAACAACAAATGTCCATCAATAGATGAATGGATTAAACAGAATTTGGTAAATACATATAATGGAAAGTTATTCAGCCTTCAAAAGGGATAAAATTCTGAACTTCCCTGTTGGCTCAGTGAGTAGGAATCCATTTGCTAGTGCAGGAGACACAGGTTTGATCCGTGGTGTGGGAAGATTCCACATGCCGTAGAGCAGCTAAGGCCGTGTGCCACAACTGCTGAAACCCACACGCTCTAGGGCCCGTGAGCTGCCGCTGCTGAGCCTGTGAGCTGCCGCTGCTGAGCTTGAATGCCGGGAACCTGGGCTCTGCAACTGCAGGGCCTCCTTAATGAGAAGCCCGCAGCTGGAGGGAGCAGGAGCAGAGCCAGAAAGAAAAGACTGTGTAAAGAAAAGGAATGAGATTCCGGCCTCACACAACGTGGATGGAGCTGGAAAATGTTGCGTTAATTAGTAAAATAAACCAGACACAGAAGGGCAAGTGTTTCATGATTTCAGTTATGTGAGATACCTAGAGAGCAGTTCAGTTCATAGAGAAAGTAGACTATCGGGAGTAGGGTGGAATAGGGAGTTAGTATTTAATGGATGTGGAGTTTCATTTAGGGTGATGAAAAAGTTCTGGAGATAGATAGTGGTGATGATAATACAAAGTGAATGCACTTAATGCCATTGAAATCTATACCTTAAAATGATTAACATGTTTTATGTGTATTTTACTACAATAAAAATGAACACAAAAAAGTAATGCTAAAGACCTTGAATATTAAAGAATTGTCACTGAGGAATCAATGAGGGTTTTTGATCTATATTTGCACTGTGAAGATTAATCCTGAAGTGAAATGGAAGTCGATTGGAGAAGGAAGGAGTAAGCAATGGAAAAATCAGCTAATTCTCTTCATTGCAGTAGTTTAGTTAAGAGATGATTTTGGCTTTAGGGCAACAGCAAGGTAATTGGAAGGAAGGGATAATATGAGAGAAATCTGTTAATTAGATGTGAGAGGAAAGAGAAAAGGAAAAAGTTGACTCCTAGGTTTTGAGTCAGGTAAATGGAAGGAAGGAAGGTAAGTGGATGCCTGGGAAAATGAGTTTGGTGTCAGCTGTCTAGAAGGCAATTGAGAATAATCAAAATGTGGAGAGGTAGTTCAGGAAAATTAAGCCTAGCATTTGGAGGGATTAATTTGTCTATCCCTCTGTCCACCCACCCACCCATCCATCCATCTTTTTGAACAAATATTTTATGGTATCTGCCTTATACCAGGTATAGAAGATGAACACATTTAGTCTGACCTCAAGGATCTCACAGTGTCTAGTGAGTCACCCTTAGCAGTCATATTTGAAACCATGTCATTCCCTAAGGAGAAAATGTAGCACGGGCAAAGAAGGCAAAAGTGGGATTTTGTGGGTCCCCTCAACATTTAGAATATGAGAGGAGAAAGGAACTTTGAATTGAGGGGTGAGAGAGGTAGCAGAGACCAGTGCAGCTCATCTCAGTCGCTCGGTCGTGTCCGAGTCTGGGATCCCGTGGAGCATGGCTTGCTGTGCGCCTCAGTTCCCGGGAGTCTCCAGGCCAGAACGCTGGAGTGCATTGCTACTTCCTTCTCCAGGGGATCTGCCCAACCCAGGGATCTAACTTGAGTGTCCTACATTGCAGGCGGACTGTTTACTCTCTGAGCCACCAGGGAAGCCCAATTTGAAGAATCAAAATAGTGCTAAGAAGAAGTTGGAAAATTTCAGAAATTTCTGTGAAATGAATTTGAAGTTTTGCTGTTTGACTTTATTTTGTCCACAGCAGTGATGACAATGTAATCTTAACTTTCCTTTTCCTCTTTGCGATTTTTCATTTATTTATTTATTTTCATTTATTTTTATTAGTTGGAGGCTAATTACTTTACAGTATTGTAGTGGTTTTTGTCATACATTGACATGAATCAGCCATGGGATTTTTCATATTTTTTGATCTATAACTGATTGAGATAGAATTCCATTAGTGTGCCAGTGAGCTGTGCTTCCAGCTTTGGATTTCTGCTGTTACCAGCAGGAGTTCCTACTTGGAACTTTAGTCCTTAGTTTTTAACCTTTAAAATATTATCCTTTAATCTAAATTGGCCTAGCTCATAATATACTTCTTTATTGTGGTGAAATATAGAGAACATGAAATTAGCCATTTTAGCCATTTTTACATGTATAGTGGCATTAGGTATATTCACATTTTAATGTAGTTATAGCCTTTCTTTACGCTCACTGCTTTTGCAGCTTTATTTATTTTTGGCACTGCTGGGTCTTCATTGTCGTGTGCAGACTTTCTGCAGTCGCGGTGCTCAGGCTTCTCGTGGCGGGGGCTTCTCACTGGGGCGCTTGGCTCTGGGCCCCGGACGTTCACACTTGCGGCGTGCGGGCTCAGTGGCTGCGGCGCTCGGGCTCTGGGGCTCAGGCTCAGTGGTTGTGCGCATGGGCTCAGTTGCTCTGAGGTGCACGGATCTTCCCAGACCAGGCATCAGACGTTTGTCCCCTGCGCTGGCAGTGGGTTCTTATCCACTGCACCACCAGGGAAATTGCTTAGTGCTTTTTAAATCAAACCTCTCACCTAACAATTTTTCAGCTTTCCCACATAGTAGATTGATTCTCTTTACTTCTTCTCACTATAATGTTTAACTTTTTAAATTTGAAGTACCTAATAGATTGATTCAGGAATGATATGTGGTATATATACACACATTGGAGTACTACTCTGTCCTAAAAAAAAAAAAAGAATGAAATGTTGCCATTTGTAACAACATGGATGGGCTTGGAGGATATTATGCCTAGGGAAATAAGTAAAAGAAAGATAAATACTCTATAATACCACTTGTACACTTTTATGTGGAATCTAAAAACTAAAGTAAACTAATGAATATAACAAAAAACCAAACTCGCAGATACTGAGAACAAACAGCGCTCACCAGGGGTGGGGTGGGAGGAGTTGGTGGGGGGCCATGATAGGGGTAGGGCTAAGCAGCGCAGACTGCTGTGTATAAAATTAAAAAAAGGTAAGCTAAGGGGATATATTATACAGCACATGAAATATTGCCAGCATTTTATAGCAGTAAATGGAGTATAACCTTTAAATTGTACATCTGAAACTTATATATTATACATCTATACCTCAATAAAATTCTTTTAAGTACTTCTTTTTCCTTGTTGATTTTTAAAAAAGAAATATCATGTTTTATATTTTATACCACATTGAACAGAAGAATAGTTTTGGGGGCAGTAAGCTTTTTAACCTTTCAGTTTAGCTTTATCAAGTTCCCTTCATATTTGCTTCAGAAATTTCTTTTAAAGGAAAATATAAGACACAGAAAATAGCTGAATCCCTGTGTGTTCCCCTTCCAATCCCAATTGTCTTTTTCTCTCTCTAAAATGACCATAATGAATTGGGTGTTTATCATTCCTATGCAGTGCTGAATACATTACTATATGTTCATGTATAGTGAGTGTATTGTTATGCAGGTATTAATATAAATGAGTTTTAATTTAAAATTTTCTATTTTATTTACTTTTGGCCACACCACATGGGCATGCAGGATCTTAATTCCCTGAGCAGTGATCGAACCTGCACCCCCTGCAGTGAAATTGTAGAATCCCAACCACTGGACCTCCAGGGGAGCCCAGTTTTAATTTTAAAATGAGCAATATTGCACAAATTCGATTCTATTTGATTAAGTATTGTAATTTTTGTGAATGTGAAAAATGAATTGGTGAAGCATATCTTTCTTTACTAACATTTATAACTTATTTTTATTAATGATTTCCCTCACATTTGAGGTGTAAAGTTAATGTAACTTGCATTAAACTGAAAGTATGTGTTTTGTGAAATGTTGGCCACCTGATGAGAAGAGCCTACTCATCGGGAAAGACCCGGATGCTGGGAAAGATGGAAGGCAAAAGGAGAAGGTGGCAGCAGAGGATGAAATGGTTAGATAGCATCAGTGACTTCAGTGGTCATGAATTTGAGCAAATTCCGGGAGATACTGGAGGATAGAGGAGCCTGGCATGCTGTAGTCAGTCCATGGGGTCACAAAGAGTCAGACACGATTTAGTGGCTGAACAACAGCAACAAATATTTAATGACTATATGTATTTCAATATATTAACTTAATAGTTTAATGAAAAAGTGTATTCATTTTACTTCAACTAATTTTTGGATAACCACTGCTGCCAGATCAGTAAAGGGCTCTCAGCAGTGTACACACTGCCAGTGTCTACTCTGCTTGGGAAGGTTCTGAAAAGGTAGAGAAGTAGGATAAATAGAAGAGTCTTGCTGATTCCATGTCTACATATAAATGACTACATCTCAGTTATTACAAATTGGATATCAGTGTCACTGCAAGTGAATGTTATTAATATTAAAATTCTTTTGTAACATCTAAATCTTCAATGTTCTTTCTCTTCCATCCCTAACCCCCTCACCTATATATATGTGTGTGATTTTTGCATTTCTTTCTAAATTAGATTCTGGTAGGTAGCAAACATTTGCAGAGTTTGGTGCACTTGTGTTATTCAAATTCTGAAAATTAATTTTTCCTTCCGTTCTTTTCAGTTTTCAGATAACTTCTTGTTCTGGCCATAACACTGTGTAAATAGAAAGTGATAAAGAAGGTAATTAATTATACGGATCTGCTGTTTTAGTTACTCACTCCAGTGTTCTTGCCTGGAGAATCCCAGGGTCGGTGGTGCCTGGTGGGCTGCCGACTACGGGGTCACACAGAGTTGGACACAACTGAAGCGACTTAGCAGCAGCAGCAGCTGTTTTAGTTAAGGCTTTTCTTTATAAAATTAAAATAAACACCTAGAAATATAACCCTGGGCTTCCCTTAAGTAATGCTACATGTTATAAAAACTAATATAAACAACTTGTGGCTAAGCTGATTTTAAAAGAAAGTTCTCTTTAAAGGTATTAGGCTTCCTAAATTGGAATACTTTACTCTAGAAGTCAATTATGGAGAGAAATGAGAGAAAAATAAATTGTATAGGTTTACTTACTTTATCAGTAAATATAATTTCTATACTAATTCTTTGTAGAAGATCATTATTAGGAAATATTTATTTATGTACAAAGTATTCTATTCCACTCAGAAGGCAGCACTAGTAATATTATTTGTGCAGTTTGGTTCAGTTCAGTCACTCAGTCGCCGCCGACTCTTTGTGACCCCATGACTGTGGCACTCCAGGTTACCCTGTCCATCACCAACTCCTGGAGTTTACTTAAACTCATGTCCATTGAGTCAGTGATGCCATCTAACCATCTCATCCTCTGTTGTCCCCTTCTCCTCCCACCTTCAATCTTTCCAAGCATCAGGGTCTTTTCTAGTGAGTCAGTTCTTCACATCAGGTGGCCAAAGTAGTGCAGTTTCAGCTTCAGCATCAGCCCTTCCAATGAATATTCAGGATTAATTTCCTTTAGGATTGACTGGTTTGATCTCCTTGCAGTCCAAGGGACTCTCAAGAGTCTTCTCCAATACCATGGTTCAAAAGCGTCAGTTCTTCAGCACTCAGCTTTCTTTATGGTCCAGTTCTCACATCCATACATGACCACTGGGAAAACCGTATCTTTAACTAGATGGACCTTTGTTGACAAAGTAATGTCCCTGCTTTTTAATATGCTGTCTAGGTTGGTCATAGCTTTTCTTCCAAGGAGCAAGGGTCTTTTAATTTCATGGCTGCTGTCACCATCTGCAGTTGATTATGGAGTCCAAGAAAATAAAGCCTCTCACTGTTTGCACTGTTTCCCCATCTATTTGCCATGAAATGATGGGACTGGATGCCATGATCTTTGTTTTTTGAATGTTGAGTTTTAAGTCAGCTTTTTCACTTTCCTCTTTCACTTTCATCAAGAGGCTCTTTAGTTCTTTGCTTTCTTCCAAAAGCATGATGTCATCGTATCTGAGGTTATTAATATTTCTCCCGCAATCTTGACTCCAGCTTGTGCTTCATCCAGACCAGCATTTCGCATGACGTACTCTGCATATAAGTTAAATAAACAGGGTGACAATATACAGCCTTGACATATTCCTTTCCTGGAGTACATCAACAACAACCAGTCTGTTGTTCCATGTCCGGATCTAATTGTTGCTTCTTGGCCTGCATATAGATTTCTCAGGAGGCAGGTAGGGTGGTCTGGTCTTCCCATCTCTTTAAGAATTTTCCACAGTTTGTTGTGATCCACACAGTGAAAAGCTTTGGCATAGTCAATAAAGCAGTAGAGGTGTTTCTTGAACTCTGTTGCTTTTTTGATGATCCAATGGATGTTGGCAATTTGATCTCTGGTTCCTCTGCCTTTTCTAAATCCAGCTTGAGCATATGGAATTTCATGCTTTACATACCGTTGAAGCCTGGCTTGGAGAATTTTGAGCATTGCTTTGCTAGCGTGTGAGATGAGAGCAATTGTGCGGTAGTTTGAACATTCTTTACCATTACCTTTTCCAGTCCTGTGGCCACTGCTGAGTTTTCCAAATTTACTGGGGTATGGAGTGCAGCTAATCAAACTGATCACATGAACCACACCCTTGTCTAACTCAATGAAACTATTAGCCATGTGGTGTAGGGCCACCCAAGACAGACAGGTCATGGTGGAGATTTCTGACAAAACGTGGTCCACTGAAGAAGGGAATGGCAAACCACTTCAGTATTCTTGCCTTGAGAACCCCATGAACAGTATGAAAAGGCGAAAAGATATGACACTGAAAGATGAACTCCCCAGGTTGGTAGGTGCCCAATATGCTACTGGAGAAGAGGAGAGAAATAGCTCCAGAAAGAATAAAGAGATGGAGCCAAAGTGAAAACAACGCCCAGTTGTGGATATGACTGGTGATGGAAGTAAAGTCCAATGCTGTAAAGAATAATATTGTATAGGAACCTGGAATGTTAGGTCTATGAATCAAGGTAAATTGGAAGTGGTCAAACGGGAGATGACAAGAGTGAACATCGACATTTTAGGAATCAGTGAACTAGAATGAACTGGGATGGGCAAATTTAACTCAGATGACCATTATATCTACTACTGTGGGCAGGAATCCCTTAGAAGAAATGGAGTAGCCATCACAGTCAACAAGAGTCTGAAATGCTGTAGTTGGGTGCAGTCTCAAAAATGACAGAATGATCTCTGTTTGTTTCCAAGGCAAACCATTCAATATCACAGTAATCCAAATCTATGCCCCAACCAGTAATGAAGAAGAAGCTGAAGTTGAATGGTTCTATGAACACCTACAAAACCTTTCAGAACTAACACCCAAAAACAAAGTCCTTTTCATTTATTTCCTTGGGATTAGAATGCAAAAGTAGGAAGTCAAGAGATACCTGGAATAACAGGCAAATTTGGTCTTGGAGTACAAAATGAAGCAAGGCAAAGACTAACAGAGTTTTGCCAAGAGAACACACTGGTCATAGCAAACACCCTCTTCCAGCAACACAAGAGAAGACTCTACACATCTGGTGACATGGACATCACCAGATGGTCAGTGCAGAAATTAGATTGATTATATTCTTTGCAGCCAAAGATGTAACAGCCCTATACAGTCAGCAAAAACAAGACTGGGAACTGACTGTGGCTCAGATCATGAACTCCTTATTGCAAAATTCATACTTAAATTGAAGAAAGTAGGGAAAAACACTAGACCATTCAGGTATGACCTAAATCAAATCCCTTACGATTATACAGTGGAAGCGACAAATAGATTCAAGGGATTAGATCTGATAGAGTGCCTGAAGGACTATGGACAGAGGTTCATGACATTGTACAGGGGGCAGTGATCAAGACCATCCCTAAGAAAAAGAAATGCAAAAAGGCAAAATGGTTGTCTGAGGAGGCCTTACAAACAGCTGAGTAAAGAAGAGAAGCTAAAGGCAAAGGAGAAAAGGAGAGATACCCATTTGAATGCAGCGTTCCAAAGAATACTAAGGAGAGCTAAGAAAGCCTTCCTCAGTGATCAGTGCAAAGAAATAGAAGAAAACAGTAAAATGGGAAAGACGAAATCTCTTCAAGAAAATCAGAGATACCAAGGGAGCATTTCATGCAAAGATGGGCACAATAAAGGACAGAAATGGTATGGACCTAACAGAAGCAGAAGATATTAAGAAGAGGTGGCAAGAATACACAGAAGAACTATACAAAAAAGATCTTCATGACCCAGATAATCGCAATGGTGTGATCACTCACCTAGAGCCAGACATCCTGGAATGCAAGATCAGGTGGGCCTTAGGAAGCATCACTCCAAACAAAGCTAGTGGAGGTGATGGAATTCCAGTTGAGCTATTTCAAATCCTAAAGAACATACTTTTTACATGATGAAAAATAATTTCAGGAAATTTTAATAATAACAGCATGAGATTTGTACTTATGGGATGATTACTTGACATTATAAAGATATATATATATACCTATATTTCGTTATTTCTCTGTAGATGCCTTGTGTTTATAAAGACATCTGCAGTGTTCTCTGGCAAAGGGATTTTGCTCATTGGAAGCCCAAATTAAGGGAAACCGACCCCATAAGACTGTTCTATCTCCTTTTGGACCTGTAGTATGTGGTGCTGCTTTTCATTGGAAATTTCTTTCCTAGGCTTAGATTGTAAAGTGGTTGTAAAATGCATATTTTTCTTTTAGTAATTTTTGCCTCATTGTGTAACAGAATTTACAGTTTGAAATAAAACTAAATATGTTTACATTTTTGTGCTTATTAAAAGCATTGATTCATCTAATTTATTGTTTCAGAATATACAACTGCTTTTCTCAAAGGTAACTTCATTACGCATGTCTTCTGGTATAAAATTGGTATATATGGTAAAACAAATTTATTTTCACTACTAGCTTGTTTACAATATTCTACTTTAACCATTAGCTTTTGTGAATACAATGTAAAGCAAAATACAAAGAATATTTGAATATTTACTATATGCCTTATACTTTTCCAAGAGTTTACATATACTGAAGCAGTTAATTTTCACAAAGGCTTATGAGATAGGTATTATTGTTACCTACAATTTAGAGATGAGAAAACTAACTAAGGCCTTTTAAAGAAACTTGAAAATATCACTGTTTTTTTTTTTTTTGGTCACACCTCAAAGCATGCGGAACGTCCCTGACTAGAGATGCAACTCGTGCCCTCTGCAGTGGACGCGCAGAGGCCTGACCACTGGACCGCTAGGGGAGCCCAAAGAAACTCTGAAATATGATTTAAACGTAATTTCTTCAGACAATTGTGATTCTAGTCTAATTTTACTCATATTTATACAAAAGTATTGCTATACATTTTAACAACTGAAATGGTACCATTGAGGATTCTTGTAATAGAATCAGTTTTGCCACTGTTTTCAGCAACTGCATAACATTCTGTTACAACCCCATAGTATTCTGTTTTGTTTTTTTTTTAATTTTTGGTCACACTGTGCGGCTTGTCAGACCTTAGTTCCCTGCCCAGGGATAAACCTGTGCCCCCTGCAGTGGAAGCTCAGAGCCCTAACCCTGAGAGCGAACTCCCAGTAGCATCTTTGTTTTTTTTCTCTAGGATCAGCAGACTTGGGATTGAATTCAGTTCCTTTTTATTATTTATTTTTGTTTGTGTATAATTGCTTTACAATGTGTGTTAGTTTCTGCTGTATAATAAAGTGAATCAGCTATATGTATACACATAACCAACATGATGCGAAGAGCCAACTCATTGGAAAAGACCCTGATGCTGGGAAAGATTGAGGGCAGGAGGAGAAGGGGGCGACAGAGGACGAGATGGTTGGATGGCATCACCAACTCGATGGACATGAGTTTGAGCAAGTTCCAGGAGATGGTGGTGGACAGGGAAGCCTGGCGTGCTGCATCCATGGGGTTGCAAAGAGTCAGACACGACTGAGCGACTGAACAATAAACACATATGTCCCCCCACCCTCAACACTCTGCCCCTCTCGTCATCCCAGAGCATCGAGCCGAGCTCCCTGTGAGACACTGCAGCTCCGCCTCACGTCCGCTTTCCCCGAGGTCAGGTGTGTACTCCAGCAGGCCCCAGCCTCCTCTTCTGCCTGCGGCGCCCACAAGTCCGTCCTCTCCGCTCGCGTCTCTTCCTGCCCCACAGACAGGCTCATCTGTACTCCTGGTGCTGTCCCTTTAATTAGTGCTTGGTAGTTCAGTAAGCTCTTTTTTCTTTCTTCATTTTTTAACTTTATATAATGGAAAATTTCAAATACATGCATAAATATAGAGGATGATATGCTCAATCTCTGTGTACTTATCCCTTAGCTTCAAAAATTACTAATATTTTAACTGTCTTATCTATCTCCCCACTTTTGGACAGAGGAGTGGTAGAGTATTTTAAAGCAAAGTCAGGATACCCTGTTATGTCCCTAATATCTGTGCACTATCTTTAACTAACTTTTGGGTCTTAAAGGTATTTTGTTCTTGAGTTTTGCAGTTCTTATCCAGGAAGTACACATTTAGGATTGCTATTTCTTCTTGATGAATTGACTCGTTAATTGTTATGAAATGTCCCTCTTTTTTTTTCTCCTACTAATGTTCCTTGTTTTGAAGTCTATAGTGTTGTGTTAACACAGACATTGTAGCTTTCTAATGCTTGAATTTCTCTTCTGTCTTTCCCATCCTTTGACGTTTAGCCTCTCTGCACCTTTATGTTTAAAGTATATTTTATCTCCACTGTTGGCTTATTAGCTGTACTTTTAGGCGTGTTTGTGGTTCAAGGGTTTACAATATAGATACCAAATGCATCATAGTCTACAATATGCATTTTAAGTTTATCAGCAGTCTGTTATTCAGAGGTATGATGTTATACATCTTCACAAATAAGACCCAGTACTTTTCTTGTTCCCCATTCTTTGTGCCATTGTTGTCATACATTTTATTTGCATGTGTTGTAGACCTCACAGTATATTATGTACTCGTTAGACAGGTACCTTTTCAGGGAAATTTTTAAAGTGAGGGAGCAGGAGTCTGATGCTGTTCGCTGTGCTCTTCATCTGTTAGCACCTGGATGTTCAGACTTCTTTCTGACTGACCTCTTTCTCCCACCGAAGGGCTTCCTTTAACATTTCTTGTCCTGCGGGTGTACGAGTGTCATATTATTTCTACCTTGCCTGTTGGAAAATGCTTTTATTTTATATTCAGGGTATTATCATGGATATAGAGTCCCAAGTTGGTTATTTCTCTTTCACCCTTTTGAAGATGTCATTCCACTGACTTCTCGCTTTTGTAGTTTCTGACAGTCATTCCCAGTCACTGATTTTCAGCAGTTTGATTATGATGTGCTTTTTGGTCTGGTTTTATCATTGTGTATTTGTGTGTGTGTGTGTGTGTGTATGTGTTTTATTCTACCTGGTCTGTTTAGATTCTTGGAACTCTGGGCTTGTAGTTTTCATCAAATGTGGGGAAATTTTCGCCATTTTAGAAAAGAACCTTCACCCGGCTCGTTTTCTGTCTTCTTCCAGGACTCCGGTCACAAGTGAGTTAGGCTGTCTGACACTGTTGCAAATGCTAGTGAGGCGCTGCTAGATTTTTTGTCTTTTTTTCTCTGTGTGTTTCATTTGGATAGTTTGTGTTGCTCATGTCTTAAAGTTTCACCTAATTCTTTCCTTCTCCCTTCTCTGATCTGCTGTTAATTATCTGCCCTGACGTTTTTTGTTATATATTTTTCATTTCTGAAAGTTCTTTGTTAATTCATTTTAAATATCTTCTCTCTTCCTATTACAGTCATGCTTCCCTTTAGTTGCTCGAGCATAACAGTGGTATGCTTCTTTGCTTCTTTCTGGCTGTGAGGGTGTTCTGGCCGTGTGCCCCTGTCTCTGGCTGCGGCGAGCAGGGCTGCTGTCTGCGGCGGCGCGGAGGCTTCTCTCGCGGACACGGCTCCGGGCGCGCGGGCGTCAGTAGGGGCAGCGTGCAGCCTCAGTGGCTGTCACCACCGAGCTCAGTTGCTCCCCTGCACGTGGGATCCTTCCAGGCCAGGGGTCGAACCCGTGTGCCCTGAATTGGCAGGGGGATTCTTATCCACTGCGCCACCAAGGAAGTCCTACTTCTTTTTTAAAAAGTATTTATTATTTTTAATTTTGGTCGCACTGGGTCTTCGTTGCTGCATGCTGGCTTTCTCTAGTTGTGGTGAATGGGGTGCAAGCTTCTCACTCCGGTGACTTCTCTTGTTGCAGGACACAAGCTCTGAGGCACGTGGGCTTCAGTAGCTGTGGCTCATGGGCTTAGTTGATCCCACAGCACGTGGGATCTTCATGAACTGGGGATGAAACCGGTGTCCCTTGCATTGCATGACAGATTCTTAACCAGTGGAACACCAGGAAAGCCCTAGATTTTTCTTTCTTTTTTTTTTAAATGTGGACCATTTTTAAAGCCTTCATTGAATTTGTTACAGTATTGCTTTTTTTTTGGGTGGGGAGGGCTGCAAGGCATGTGGGGTGTTAGCTTCCCAGTTAGGGACAGAACCTGCACCTCCTACATTGGAAGGCGGTCCTAAGCTCTGGACTGCCAGGGAAGTGCCTATACTGCTTATCGCTGATTTAAGGTCCTTGTCGTCTTCTTCCATGTGCCATTTCAGGGGTGTTCCTATTGACTGAATCTTCTCTTAGTATGGGTCTTTTTGGTGGGGGTGGGGTGGGAGTGGGGAGTTCTCTTGGCACATCTAGTCATTTTTGGTTGGGTGTTGGATAAGTGGCTTTTGCTGTCTTTCTTTAAAGAATGTTTTGGCAGACAGTTAAGTTGCCGACTGATCAGTTTCATCTTTTTGAGGTCTGTTTTTAGGTCTTGCTAAGGTTGATCTAGAGTAGTCCTCAGTTCAGGACAGTTTAGCCCTATCCCTGCGGTGAGCTCTCTGGGGTCTCCACTGGGTATTCCAGGTGATTACCAAGAGCTGTCCAATCTGACTTGGTGGAACTTGAGTGTCTTCTGCTTGTGAACTGTGGGAACTGGTCCAATGACAACTTCCTTGTAATTCTTTTCCTGACTTTGTGGAGTTTCATCATGCATATGTCACCCAGTATTAAGCAGAGATTTAGGAGGACAGGAGAGATTTCTGGAGTTCTTTTTCTGTGTGGCTTCTTTCCTTTTGGAATCCTGCCCCACGTGGTCCAGCCTCCTCATTATCCCTGAACTCTGCTCTCTGTCTCCTCAACTCAGGAAGCTGCTGGCTCTTTCAGCTCCCCCTCACTTTTATTGAGGTCCAGAAACTGCCTTCAGGCAGAAGGCCTCAGCAGTTAGTCTTTTTAGCCTGATGTAGAGCCATGAATCAATTAAAATGTTAGAGCAAGCATGCTTCACAGGCAGTTCTGCGTACTTCCCGTTGCATTACTCCTGAGGGGTAATTTCCGGTGGTCTCAGAGATTGAGGTCTAGGTTCAGATAGTATTGCCTGATCTCTCTGATTATAATGTGTTCCATCAGTCTTTTATATAGTAGCTTTTAGCTGTCTTTATTGATTATAAATTATTAGAGTTTACAAAATGGTGATTATCTGTCATTCCTTCTTCATCTAGGTAGAATTCCTCCCAAACTTCTTTCCTGTATTAACTATTTGGTTATGGTTAGTATAGGAAAGGCAGGAAAAGAACTTGATTCTTTCCCTTTGTTAAGTTTTAGTAATCATGAGTTAGTCCCTTAGCAGCCTCTCCTGATGACCAGTGAATTTTCTTTGGTATCATTTGAACTTACAGATTTTAATATACTTGATACATTTAAATCCATAACAGTTTTCTTAGGTTTTTGTGTTTTTTATGCTCAGATTGTTTTCTTTCAGGGGTGTGGGGGTGCCTTCAAGTTGGATCCTGTGCCCTTTTGATCTGACTGCTTCTGTCCTCAGGAGTCTCTTTGCTTTGGGGCACAAGAAGATATTCCAGGCTCTTCTTGTGCATTTCCTACCTCAGCTGTAGAAACAGCCATTCTTGAAGGAGACCTACTTCATTTTAGTGGAAAATATAATATATAGAGACCACAGTCCAGGTGGTAGGGGTATTCATTGCTACTGAGATGTCATTATTTCTGTTCTGAATCTTTTTCAATGAACAAGGCTAGGAAATACTTTCTTTTAAGAGGGGAAAAAATGAGTTCCTACTGTTACTTTTGATTTATATTTATAATTTAGGAATTTTATCTCTTTAATTTTATACTTGTATCTCTTTTTTTGTTTTTTATTTTGGTTTTGGCTTTTAATGGAGTAAACATAATTATTTATTTGCTTTACACTCTACCTGTAGTATTAAAAAAAAAAAAACAATGGCAATATTGTTACTACAAGTAAGACTACGGAATGCAGCTTTTTTTTAATTGATTTTTTTTGTACTTAAAATATAACACACAAAAGATGTGTAGTAAGAAATATTGCTTTTTAAAGCCACTTGAACTAATTTCTATCTCTGTGGTGTTATGCCACCTATTTGCTATATAATTAGGTATGACAGTGTGTTTCAAATATTTTTTCCTTGATAATTTCTCAAGATCACTGTTTTCCATCCTGAAACTCTCTTTAATGTATTTACTTTCTTCCGGAGAAGTTTAATGTTAATGCATACCTGTTTGTCTATTTAGCTAATCTTTATGTACTCTCCATTTAACATATCTCTTTTTTGAAGTATTGATGATGGTTTGCAGTTTAAAAGAGGTAACGGAAGTTTATCACTCTTGACAAACTAGGTATTATCCTTCTTTTGTACGATACTGTTATTGTGTGGTTGGGAACTCTACTAGTGTATGTCAGTTTGATTTTAGAATTTGTAAACTGCTCTGAAGTAGTAATGTGGAACAGTTAAACTACGGGCATTTAGTTTTATAGTATGCTCTTGTGGATTTCTTTGAGAGAATGTTTTAGACCCTAGTACAACACTGGAAATCAGCTATCTCTGAGCACGATTTGTTTAAAAGAATGTTTCACAGTCAGCTGTTGACCCTGGTGGCTCAGTGGTGAGGAGTCCGCCTCCCAGTGCAGGAGACATGGGTTGGAAGCCTGGTCCAGAAAGACCCTCAGCCCTCGGAGCACTGAGCCGGTGCCCCACAGCTGCTGAGCCTGGGCTCCGGAGCCTGAAGCCTGCAAGGCCTCGAGCCTCTGCTCCCCAGGAAAAGGAGCCACTGCAGTGAGGAGCCCAGACACCTGGAGCTGAGGAGTTGCTCCTGCGCGCACAGCCAAAAATACATGTAAATAAATAAATGAGGTTATTTTTTAAAAAGTCAGCTGTTTAGAACAGATCCTTCAGTCGGCCTTTGGCTCCGAGTACAGAATCTCACCATTGCATATTACTTCTACCTGGACTTTCATATTACAAGCTTTTTTGAATACATTTATATTTTGTACAGTCTTTGCTTATTTTTATAAGAGTGGTACAAAGTACTGAGTTTTGACATTTCTTATTTAAAAAAAAAAAAAAAAAACCAGACAATTGATATAGTATGCAGAATCAGTTTCCCTGAGATTATAGCAAATTTAAAGAAAGTCAAAGATAGAAATTAATTTCCTTCACTCCATCCTTTTAAATGTGGACTCTTAAATTTAAATTAGGGTGTTAAAGATTTTCAGCCATCACACTATCCATCTGAATACAATATGATACAACACATATAGAACGGCAGTTGGCATTGGCAATTTTCACTTATTCCTGGATGTTCTGTCTTAAGGCATATTTTCTGCCTAAAAGCAAATTCTGGCTGGGCATGCTGTATCTTGATTGGTTTTTGTGCTCTTGCCTTTGTCTGGGCTTTATTGGAAGTCCTAGCAATAAGATGTAAAATATGAGTTTTAATTAGGTAAGTTATTAATGAGGAGAGTTGTAACTTGTGAAGTGGTGAAAAGTAGTAACTATCTGTATTATTTATCTAATGTTGGCTTAGGTCTTGGTGGGCACCTAACTCAACAAATATTTATACAACTCTCAGATAATCAAGATAGTGTACAAAATGAATAGACGGCCAGAAGCATACTTGATTTTTTTTTTTTAATGAAGCCGAGGTTGCCGCTGTTTATTTTTATTTTTTAAATTTATTTTTGGCTGCACTGGGGCTTTATTGCTGCCCACAAGCTTTCTTTAGCTGGGGCGGGCGGGGCTCTCCCAGTTGCGGTGCGAGGTCTCCTCACCGCAGCGGCGTCGCTGGTCGCCGAGCAGGGACTCTGGGCACCCTGGCTCAGCAGTTCTCTGGTCGCCGAGCAGGGACTCTGGGCACCCTGGCTCAGCAGTTGCGGTGCACAGGCCTAGTCGCTCTGAGGCCTGTGGGATCTTGTTGGACCAGGGATCGAACCCATGCCCCCTGTGTTGGCAGGCAGATTCTTAACCACTTGACCATCTGGGAAGCCCCTAATAAACTTTTAAAGCCCATTTTATGATTTTAAATCAAATTAAAATTAACAGCTGTATACACTGCAGGTGGGAGTGTAAATTGGAACATTCACTTTATACTTGATCTTAGCCAAAAGGCCGAGAAGCGATGGAACACTCACTTTAAAAGACAGTTTGACTTTATCTAGTAAATATGTATAACCCACACCCAGCAATTTCACACCTGAATACATACTCTAGAGAATTGTTTTTCAACCTGGGCTTGTAGCCCATTAGAATGAAGACGGTTTAGTGGCATTTGACCAACAATTTTCTTAAATGATAAATACAATAGAAAATATCAGTGTGCTTTATGTAAGGGTATTATTTTGTGAAACTTCTTCCTAGTTCTGTATGTATATATGTGGGTGGACTGTGAGGTAAAATATATTTTCTTACTGTGGTTGCGGTCAAAATTTGAAAGCCACTATTCTAGAGAAGCTAATATTTGTTATTTCGTAACAAGTAACTGATTTCATTCAACAAAGATAAATTATGACTGATTCATACAACAAGATTTTACACTACAGTGAATTGCAGCTATGTTTAACACCTAAGCAATGTATTTTTTTTATGTGACATCCTTATGAGGTGAAACTGTAACGAAAAGTAAGGGGATTGATAAATATAATAGCATAATGACTACTTCTGGTTGAAAGAGAAAGTGTTAGTTGCTCAGCCATGTCTGACTCTTTGCAACCCTGTGGGCTGTAGCCTGCCAGCATCCTCTGTCCTTGGAATTCTCCAGGCAAGAATACTGGAGTGGGTTGCCATTTCCTTCTCCAGGGGATCTTCCTGACCCAGGGACCAGGACCCTGTCTCCTGCACTGCAGGCAGACTCTACCATCTGAGCCACCAGGGAAGTGGCACTTCAGGGTGAGTCAGGATAAAGGTTGACAGGAGGTAAAGGGAAAGAGGAGAGTGAAGAGCTGGCTTAAAGCTCAGCATTCAGAAACTAAGACCATGGCGTCCAGTCCCATCACTTCATGGCAAACAGATGGGGAAACGGTGGAAACAGTGGCAGACTTTATTTTTCTGGGCTCCAAAATCACTGCAGATGATGACTGGAGCCATGAAATTAAAAGACACTTGCTTCTTGGAAGAAAAGCTATGACAAACCTAGACAGCATATTAAAAAGCAAAGACATTACTTTGCCAACAAAGGTCTGTATAGTCAAAGCTATGGTTTTTCTAGTAGTCATGTATGGATATGGGAGTTGGACCGTAAAGAAGACTCAGTAGGAAAGAATTGATGCTTTTGAACTGTGGTGTTAGAGAAGACTCTTGAGAGTCCCTTGGAATGCATGGAGATCCAACCAGTCAATTCTAAAGGAAATCAGTCCTGAATATTCATTGGAAGGACGGATGCTAAAGCTGAAACTCCAGTACTTTGGCCACCTGATGTGAAGAGCTGACTCACTAGAAAAGACCCTGATCCTTAGAAAGATTGAGGGCAGGAGGAGAAGGGGACAACAGAGGGTGAGATGGTTGGATGGCGTCACTGACTCAATGGACATGAGTTTGAGCAAGCTCTGGGAGATGGTGAAGGACAGGGAGACCTGGCGTGCTGCGGTCCATGGGGTCGCAGAGAGTCAGACATGACTGAGCGACTGAGCGACTGAACGACAACAACAAAAGGTTAAGCAGGGCATACAGAGGCCTTCTGAAGGTCCTGGTGATGTTCCGTGGGCTTCCCTGGTGGCTCAGAGGTTAAAGCGTCTGCCTGCGACGTGGGAGACCTGGGTTCGATCCCTGGGTCGGGAAGATCCACTGGAGAAGGAAATGGCAACCCACTCCAGTATTCTTGCCTGGAGAATCCCATGGATGGAGGAGCCTGGTGGGCTACAGTCCACGGGGTCGCAAAGAGTCGGACATGACTGAGTGACTGCAATTGCAATTTACACAGTAATTTATTTAATTTTTTGAAAAACGTGCATCTGTGTTCTATGCAGTTTTTTAAATTGTAAATTTATGTAATGAAGTTTACCATTTTAATCATTTTTAACTATAGTTAAGTGACATTGAGTACATTCACATTGTTGTGCAGCCATCACCGTTATTCATCCCAGAATGTTTTTGTCTTCCTCTGAAACTTCCGGTCTCCGCTCCCTCTTGCTCCGCTGGCAGCCGCCTTTCTCCTTAGCTGTATGACCTAAGTGCCCTGGGCGCACACGTAGAATCCTGTGTTTGGCTTGTTTCACTTAGCATAGCGTCTTCTGGCTTCTCCTTGTAGCCTGTGTCAAAATACCCTTCATGTTTAAGGCTGAATAATATTCTGTTGTTGTGTATATACTACATTTTATTTATCCATTATCCACTGATAGACATTTGTGTTGTTTCCACCTTTTTGCTGTTGTAAACAGTGCTGCTCTGAACATGAGTATACAGATATTGTTCAGTTCTTCTGATTTTTAAAAAATTATTCCTTCTGGAAATTTCCTAGTGGTCCAGTGGTTAGGACTCAGCATTTCCACTGCAGGGGCCAGGGGTTGGGTCCTTGGTCAGAGGATTAAGATCTTGTAAGCTGTATGGCACGGCCAAAAATGATAATAGTAAAACTTTAAAAATGTGTTCCTTCCAATGAAATAGATCTGTAATGGATGAGTGAGCTAGAAAGGTGTTAGCCCTTCTTAAAACTGAAGCCATGAAGTGGTAGTTGCTCTAGCCATCCTTACCCCGGGGGAGACTTTTGTTTTCCTTATTATTTCATAGACTTTCCTCTGGATCCTGAAGAGTTTTCCAACTTAAATCATTTTGGAATGAGGTCTGGATTTGTTCCTTTTTCTTCTTTTCTTTTTTTTTTTTTATTAAATGTAGCATAAAATAGCATCTTATGTTTTACGCTTTAGCTTCTGTGGAAAGTTTGAAATTGTAAGTTTTGCTGCAACACCCCTAAATAACCGTAATAATAATAAAAAAAAACAGTAATAAGAATTGATATGTTTCATTGCAGTTTAAATAAGAAAAGTGCTACAGTTAAGCCTTGTTAAATAGACCTTAAGAATTTAGTAGGGGAAACACATGAGTAAAAAGCATTGTAAATTTACCAGCCAATGAAACAAAAGAGCAGCTAAGCTATTTCTAAAAGAAATTAGGTTGCATTCATCTTTCATGCATTCTTGCCAGTAGCCATCATTGTCTCTTTAGGAAATTTCTCTTTAGAAAATGGTTTCCCAGCATACTGGGAGTTTTAATTTAAATTAGCCTCTTAATAAGTTCAGACTATATAACCTGTTTAAATTGTGGATTTTTTTCACAAATCAAATAAGTAGCAAAATGAAATGTTGCTATCATGACATAGCAGTGAAATCATAGTCCCAAAAACATTGGTCCAGGCTCTTACTGCTTTGAGGGTTTATGCATGTGTGCGTTTATAATGTTTCTTTTTTCTGACTGCGCTGGGTCTTCGTTGCTGCATGCAGGCTTTCTCTAGTTGCGGCAAGTGGAGGGCTGCTCTCTCCTTATGGTGCGAGGACGTCTCTCTTACTTAGAGAGGATCCTGTGGATCATGGGCTCTAGGGCGCATGGGTGTCAATAGTTGCAGCCCATGGGCTCAGTTGTGGTGTATGAGCTTAGTTGCCCTGTGGCATGTAGAAGCTTCCCAGAATAGGGATTGAACCTGTGTCCCCTGCGTTGGCAGGTGGGTCTTTAACCACTGTACCGCCAGGGAGGTCCAGGTTTCCTTTCTTGGAAGTAAAAGCCGTTATTCAGAGATTATGATTTTCCAGCTTGAGTTTTTAAACACCTTTTTATGAAACTGTGATGATATTAGGTGGTAGGACTTGTGTGTGTGCATGTAGTTTTTTTGTTTTCGCCTTTTGGAATTTTTTTTTGCCTTACTTGGGAAAATAAAAATTTGTTGACCCTAGATCAGTCCAAAAAAACTTGCTGATCTGTGAAATTCAGAGGTCTGAGAACCGCTGCAATAGAAGCTTTCCCCAAAAGGCCAAGAGAATCTTGGCATGCAGTGGATTTTCCTTACTCCTCCCTTGTTTTCAGAGTGAGGGTATATAATGGCAGAAAAAATCAGAACATTTTAAATATAGTAATGATTTTTTAGGAACTGTACATTTTATCTTTTAATTTTTTTTTTTTTTTTTTAATTTCTTTGGAAGCAGCAAGCAACTTGTAAGATTTTAGTTCCCCAGCCAGGGATGGAACCCATGCCTTCTGCAGTGAAAAGTGCAGAGTCTTAACCACTGGGCAACCAGGGAAGTCCTTATGCCCCATTTTTACTCTCTAGTTTCTTTTAACCATCTGAAGTCTCTGATTTTATTAGTTTTATTTAAGTTTTTGGTAGGAAGTTTCTGTTTTTTATCACAATATCTAGAAGTGAACATTTAGGTTTTGTTGTTGACTCTGAAATGAATTCCTGAGACTATGTCTGCTTACTCACTCAGCAGCTTTGCTGAGTGTGTATATGGATACAGGAAATGAATTGTTTCCTGCTGTGCCCTTGGGGAGAGGAGGAGGCGGGCAGACCATAGTGCAGTAGCCGCTCCTTTGAAGGCAGGTCTTCAGTGCTGCGGACGCGTGGAGGGAGAGGTGGCCGTGCCGTGAGCTTCGCTGCAGCCTGGTGCGGCCCACGCTGGGCTAATACAGCTAACTGCTGTTACAGCGTGGCTATCTGCCTCTTCTCCATTGTCTTTCATAAATAATTATTTTCTAGAGAAAAATTTCTAAGCCCAGAAAACTGCACTTTTTAATGCACCTACTCTCTAACTCTCCTCTGATTCATACTGGACTCCTATGAAAGCCTTTTGTCTCACATCAGTGTTATAGTTAAAGTACACAATTAGAATTGTTCTGTACTTTGTATGTTATTACTTAAAATCTAAAAATTCAAGCTCTGACAAAATACAAATTTGGGTATTAAAGTTCCGTTACACTTTTTCAGTTTATACCACATGAAACATTTTGCTGAACCTAGAATATATGGAATTTTCAGAACCTAGAATATCTTCATTGATTGAAACCAGTACGTTTTCCTTGGCCATTTATATGCAGTGAAATCCGCCGGCTGCATGTGAGTACAGGCCGTGGCCCTGAGAACTGGCGCATTTCTGCTGCTGTTCTCTGATAGTCATGAACCGCTTTCATTTAACGTCAGCCATTGCAAAGAGTGATAAGAAAGTATCCTGATGGGTACTTTGGGGAAACACTTCATTTTTCTATTTCATTAAAAGGACTCTTAAATAACACAGAGAGATGAGTTAACCGTTAAAAAAAGAACCTCACTGTAGCTGATATCTGTTATTAAACTTGGAATGCCTTCTAGAAACAGCTCTCTGAATTTACTTGTCAAAATAGCTTACAGTTTGCTAATAGCAACCGTAGTTATGCCAAATTTCTCTGTTTCTAGACTTTTTTTTGGTTAAAATATCGACTGTCAGGAGTTAAGGAGTCTGCAGATTATGAACTTCTGTTAATGTACATAAGATATTAAGTAGTTTGTACTTGTGATAAAATGCCCATCACGCAAAAAATAGCTTTTGCCCTTTTGTCCTAAAAGTACTTCTGTAAGTGACAAAGAACATTGGTACAGGAAACAGTATCTTGAAAATCTTATCGCTTCTCGGCCTTTTGGCTAAGATCAAGTGTAATCTTTCCACCTTCCCCCATTTCATTCTTTGGGATGACTAACCCTAACCCTATTCTTCAAAGGCTTGCTTCTGTGTAACTTCCTTCTCAAACTAGTTGGAAGCCATCTCTTCCTTCCCTGAGCTGCTAGAACTTCTTGTTTGGTACCACAATCTGTCTTGTGTTGGTATTCTTTGTGTCTTTGACTCTTACTGGGTTAATCTCTTTGAGAGGAATTAGTGGCATATCTTCTTTTTGTGACTCCGTGGGATCTAAGTCAAAGCTGTGGTTTTTCCAGTAGTCATGTATGGAAATGAGAGTTGAACTATAAAGAAAGCTGAGCACCGAAGAATCGATGCTTTTGAACTGTGGTGTTGGAGAAGACTCTTGAGAGTCCCTTGGACTGCAAGGAGATCCACCCAGTACATCCTAAAGGAAATCAGTCCTGAATATTCATTGAAAGGACTGATGCTAAAGCTGAAATTCCAATACTTTGGCCACTTGATGCAAAGAACTGACTCTTTGGAAAAGACCCTGATGCTGGGAAAGATTGAAGGCAGGAGGAGAAGGGGACGGCAGAGGATGAGATGGTTGGATGGCATCACCGCTCGATGGACATGAGTTAAGCATACTCTGGGAGTTGGTGATGCACAGGGAGGCCTGGGGTGCTGCAGGCCATGGGGTTGCAAAGTCAGACACGACTGAGCAACTGAACTGAACTGAACCCTTTGTCAGTCACATTATTTGCAAATATTTTCTTCTAATTCTCTAGGTTGTCTTTTTGTTTTGTTTATGGTTTCCTTTGCTATGCAAAAGTTACTGAATTTATTTAGATCCCACGTATTTACTTTTGCTTTTATTTCCATTACTCTGGGAGATGGCTCGATAAATACCTTGCTGTGATTCATGTCAAAAAGTGGTCTGACTATGTTTTCCTTCTGGTCTTATATTTGTCTTTGATCCATTTTGAGTTTATGTTTCTGTGTGGTGTTAAGGAGTGTTATAATTTCATTTTTGTTTTGCATATAGCTGTCCAGTTTTCCCAGCACCACTTTGCCATAGATGAATGGACCAGAGGTGCATAGGTTTATTTTTGAGCTTCCTATCCTGTTCCAATGATCTATATTTCTGTTTTTGTGCCACGTCCATGCTGTTTTGATTACTGTAGCTTTGTAGCATGGAGAGTAGTCAGGGAGCCTGATTCTTCCAGCTCTGTTTTTCTTTCTCAAGATTGCTTTGGCTATTCAGGATCTTTTATGTCTCTATACAAAATTTAAGAATTTTTGTTCTAGTTTTGTGAAAAATGCCATTGTTGACTTGATAGGGATTGCATCGATCCTGTAGATTGCCTTGGGTAGTATAGTCATTTTGATGTGTAACTGTACTCTTCAGCCTTGGATTTAGGGCTGGAAATGGAGAGGCCTTCCTCTAGCAAGATAAGCGTGTGGAAAAGAGTTCACTCAAAGCAGAGCAGAGGTGGCTATCTAGGATCTTTTATTTAACACAGTTTGTAGTACACCCATCACAGTCCTCTGCTTCCAGGGAGTGGAGGGGATTGCTGCTGCCCTTCCTCTTCACTGCACCCCCCCTCCCGATCGCGAGCATTAGGCCAATCCCCTGCTTCTCAGTAGCCCCCGGTTGTTCACCACCACCGGTTCATCAGCAGCCACTTGGTTAGGAGGCATTGCAGTATCGTGAGCTAGTTTGGCAGATGCATTATGTTAGGAGCAATTTCATGAGTTTTGACTCATGTTTTTCTTGCTGTGATCATTCTTTCCAGTTTTTAAGATATTGTACATAAATTGTTTTTGCCTAGTGTTCAATTTGATATAAGCATGGATAAGTAGTATGTACTTCTCTGTCTTCTTTTGCTCAGGATTAAGATTTACCCATGTGTGAATCTGTGGTTCCTTCCTTCCTGCTGTTTGAATGTAGCACAGTCTATCTGTTCTCTTGTCGATGGGTATTTATATTGTTTTCAGTTTTTGGCTCCTCGGATCTGTTTCGATGTTTCCTGTTTTAAATATTGCCTTGTATTTGGTTATTACAGCTAGTTAAGCTTGTTATTAGAATATTTACTATCCTCTTAAGTGAACTGTCTTGAGTGTAAAAGCTCAAAAAAGCACCCTATCATTTCTTATTCCCATGTCCTCAGAGTGTTCTTTTTACTCTTTTAGGATGCGCTGTTAGTTTTTTCTTCCGCGTTTGAGGTCTTGAATCATATTACTGGCTGAGGGAAGCTAGTTGCCGTTCCCTTTGTTATTGCCGATCATATCCTTGAGTTAGAGGAGTTGTTGAGCTCAAGTCTTTTGGTTTTATGGTTATACCAGAACTTGGCTGACACTCTAGGTTTTCAGTGAAGAGGAAAAAAATTGCTATCAGAAACTTCTAGAGATTTATTAGATATTTGGGATGGGCTTGGTATTTGAGCTGTACCTGACAAATTAAGGTAGCTCACAACTAGTGTGGGGAAGTGCTAAAGGACAGGTTTCAATCTGAGCACCTGAAAGAAATCGTGAACAGCTTGGCTGCATGTGCCTGAGCTATTTCAGAACTTCAGACAGAGTACACTGATGTGCTTCTTTCCTGCTGTAGCTGTCGCGTGGAATGTCATGGCCAGCTCCTCAGACAGCGAAGATGACAGTTTCATGGCTGTGGACCAGGAGGAAACTGTGCTGGAAGGGACGATGGAGCCAGATGAGGAGCCCCGCGCGGCGCTGGAGGCTGAGGAGACTCGACATAACAGGTCCATGTCTGAGCTGCCAGAAGAAGTTTTGGAGTATATTCTCTCCTTCCTCTCCCCATACCAGGAGCACAAAACTGCGGCCCTTGTCTGCAAGCAGTGGTACCGGCTTATTAAAGGTACTGTGGGGCGCGGGAGGTCTATTTACTCATTTAAGGTTTCTTTGAATGACTTTTAATCTCTCAGTTTCCTTTTCTCTTTTCTCCCTTACATTTATTGTGGTTCTAACAGTTAGCTCTGGACATTTTCCTTTTCTCATTATCCTGCCTAGTTTATGAACAACTTGAATACTGCAGTTTTTAATCCAATTTGCAGTTTTAAAATGAGGATTCTTTTCCTGCATATTCTTGGAGTTGATCTGGTAAATTGTATTATTCTTGAATAGGTAGAGTAGGGGTGAATATGGATTGACAGTAAGAGCAAACCTTCATGTAACTCTTACCATTGTCAGGACTATTGTAACTGCTTTACAGTCCTCATAGCAAACTGCGAATAGCTTAAAGTAGCTGTTTATGGCAGATGTGGAGTTATGAAAGCACTTACTGCTTGATTTTATCTCTAAATAGCCCAGATCCTATATATGTATTTTACTTTTTAAAATGAATTTCTCCTTTTTCTCCCCTCCATTTTCTAATCAAGATTTCAGCTTTAACTAAATGTTGAGGTTACTAGTTATACTATATTTTTTCAAATATTTTTTTATGTGGGCCATTTTTAAAGGCTTTATTGAATTGTTACAATATTGCTTCTGTTTTTGGTTTTTTGGTTTTTGGCAATGAGGTATGTGGGGTCTTAGCCCCCCGACCAGGGATCAGACCTACACCCACTATGCTGGAGAGTCAAGTCTTAACCACTGGACCGTCAGGGCAGTCCCCTGTATTTTTAATTAATAACAGTTATTTTATTTCATTCCATTTTAGGTGGAAAGGGCCTTTTTTTTTTTTTTTTTTTTTTTTAATGAAGATGACCAAGCCAGTTGAATAATCTTTGATCAAAGCAAGGGTTGTATTGACTTTTTCTTTGCTGGTGTGAGCAAGGCAGCCAGAGATATGAGAGAGGAAAATGTTTAGATCAGAATCAGTCTTTAAATCTTTCCTAGAAGCAGAGTGGTTCTCTGGGGAGTAGGGTCCTTATCAGTTGTCCAGAGTCCAACCTTAATGGCTAATAAGGATCAGCTGTGTTGAAACTTTCCCCCAGCCCTGCGGGCATCTGCTCACAACTGGTAACATTGGTATGTACAACCTGCTTCTGTTTGCAGAATTAATGGCCTCTGCAGGAGAGACTGGCTCCCTGCACTACGGAGGTAGATGGTTTTACCTCGAAAATAGAGGAGGAAGAATCATACATGAGGGGTGGTGATCTAATCAAAGATATTTATTTATTCTTGGCATTCTTATCATTTCGATCTTTTTTTCTTTTTTTAAGAGAAAAGAACCTTAACCTAGTATTCCCAGTCTTAGATCTTCTGGGAGAAGTCACGGCCAGGACAGTTTTTTCTCCCCTCCATCATTACGTATCTGTCTTTTATTCATTACTGCCTTATCTCAATCCAAGATTTGAATATTTGCATTACTTTACCAGTGTATAGTTGACAGTATGGTCACACATTAAAAATGGCCATGTCTTTTTCATATTCCAGTTCTTATCTATGAGTTCAGCCAAGGGAGGATGATCATCACTGGAAAACATGTTCTCTGATCCTGCTTAAGGATCCTCAAGGTGGCATAAATTCAAGAGTGGTATTCTTTCAAAATGTAAATAATTGATTGTACACTTCATTCAAAATGCTTCTCTTTGAAATAAGATAGTAATTTCATGTGTTGGAAAAACAGATTGTTCCAGAAGTATGAAGCTCTCACTTTTTTAAAAAGAGACTTCATTTTTTTTTTAGAGTGGTTTTAGGTTCACGGCAAAATTGCACAGGTCATAGATTTCCTATATACCCTCTGCCCCCAGACACTCACAGCCTCTCCCACTTTCAGCATCCTCACCAGGGTGGTACATTTTACAGTTGATGATCCTGCATTGATAATATTGATGTATCATTGTCACTCAAAATCTGTGGTTTACTTTAGGGGGTACATTCTGTGAGTTTGGACATGTATATAATGACATATATCTAGCATTATAGTAAAAACTCTGATTTTTTTTTTTTTAGATAGCTTTCCTTAGTTATAAATTCATCATTTCATAATCCACTGTCAGCTAATTATTATCTCCTTGTTTAATACGGAGAATACGTGGTCTACCTATAGATATTTACTGAACAGCTGTTATATTCCAGAGATTGTTTTACCGTATTTTTTCTCGCAAGACTAAATTATCTCCCAAGCCTCTTTGTTTTGGAGTAAACAGCACCAGTTATTTTGATGTGTTTCCTCATGATGTGACGTAAGAGAAGCAGAGTTAAAGTGTGAGCAGATTTTGTCACCTTGAGGGAGTCATTTAACCTTGGTAAAATCTGAAGATTAGATCTTCCAGTTTTGAACTTACGTGATTTTGTTTTCTGTCTTTGAATGAAAAAAAACAAAGAAATTTGGAGTTCCTCAAAGAAACTTAACATCTTATAAAAGTGATGAGACAGTAGATTCAATTTTATAATTTGGTTTATGAGTGAAGAGTCCAGGCTGAGGCGTTGGTTACTTTTGTCTTTAGGTGTAGCCCACCAGTGTTACCATGGTTTCATAAAGGCTGTTCAGGAAGGGAACATCCAGTGGGAGAGTCGGACATACCCTTATCCCGGGACCCCCATCACCCAGCGGTTCTCACACAGTAAGTATTTATCATGAAAACAGGTCCCATCTTGCCAGCGGTCATGTTTCCAAAAACTATTTTTGAGGCTTGTATTTTGTCTGACATTTTTAATGAAGAGAATATAAAATGAGGATTCTTATTAATTTTGCAGCCAGAATTAGGGAAGAGCATGAGCCTAAATGTTTTGTAGGCACTGTGGTGTAATTTTATGTTTGCTTTTTTGTTGGATTTTTCTAGTATCTGTACTCCAAGGAGGTCAAGGTGTTGTGCTTGGGCTTTTAAACTCTTGACATCAGGTAACAGAAGAGCGAAGGAAAGGTGCTCATGAAGGTTTCTGTGATCCTGTTTAGGGAGTAGCCAGTTCACCAAGAACTCTTTATTTTACATGGTATGTGTTCAGCAAACACGGAATTTGACTGGGGTCACACACAAATTTTGAACATGAATGATATTGATTATAAAATACAAATTTAAGTAATAAAATTATAAATAAAATGTTCTGGCAAATAGACATAATTTAGAGTTTTTGACTTATTCTAGAATTAACTCTCCATTTTAGCTGATTTTTATAGATGCCACTTTATGTATTTTTTCCTTTGACTGTGCCCCGGGGACACCATGTGGGATATTAGTTCCCTGACCAGCGATTGAACCCAGACCCCAGCAAAGAGAGCACTGGATCCTAACCCCCGGACCGCCAGGGACTTGCCAATATCATTTCATTCCAGAGGTGGCTTCTCTACCGCTGAGCCGCCAGGGGAAGCCCACTGGTGATTCATATCCATCCATCAAAGTGAGACTGAGATGTAAAGGTGTATATATATGAGTGGTTTTACAAAAGTTCATTGAGAAGAGAGGGAAGCCTTTTGGAAAGTTCTCGGAATTACTGCTGTAGTTACATTACTTGCCTGTTCAGAAACCTTGAGTGTCTGTCCAGTGATAAAAGCTGAACTTAGTCATATTAAAACCCTCTTTAAGCTGACTTATTTCTACATTTACTACTTCATCTCCTGACTTTTCCCAAGAGCTCCCCTCTTTTTAAGCTGTCACTTTGCTGTACTCATTTCTTCCTCCCTGGAGTATTCTCGTCCACTTAGCTGAAGCCTGCTTCTTCTTGAAAGCTCAGTTCAAGTTCTAGCTCTTTGGGGAAAGCTTTTCTCAACTCTCTGAGCCACAGAAAAATTTTTCCTGGTCTGAACTTATGTCTGGAATACTGATTTGGCACTTAACTCATATCGTCTTTCACTGTTAACTTTTATATTTGTGTCTCTTTTTTTAAGCCGTATTTTGAAATTTGAGGGGAAGGAGAGTTACTGGTTATCTATGTTACATAAACATTACTTGCAAAGTTACCAACTTAAAACAAGATTTATTATCTCACAGAGTTCCTCAGGGTCAAGTTTTTGGGAGTAGCTTAGCTGGCACGTTCTGACTCAGGGTCTCTTCTGAGGTTACAGTCAGCCTGTCAGTCAGGGCTCCCGTCCCCTGCGCGCTCGGCCGAGGTCTGGGGAATCTGTTTCCAAGCTCACTTAGCAGCCGTTGAGAGAAGACTCGGTCCCTTACTGCGTGGGCTCCTCCACAGAGCTGCTCACGGCTTGGCAGCCGGCTTCCCACGGAACGAATGATCGAGAGAGAAACGGAGACGCTGAGGTGGCAGCCATGGTGTTTCTGCAGCCTGATCTCTGCGGAATGCCGGCCTTTCTGCTCCACCCTGTAGGTCACACGGGGTTGCCCGAGGGTGTAAAACCAGGAAGTGAGGATCCCGGGCGGTCTCTTGGAGGGTGACTACCCCGGACGGTACCCCATACTCTCATATCCAGAGGCGTTCAGTGAAAAACGGTGGCCCATCATTGTCTTTGAACTGAATCTGAATAGATCGAAGGAATGAGTGGAGCTGTTGGCTGTTTCCGTTGCTCTCAGGGAGCTGTTTTTACTCCTGCCGTGGTAACCCCCCAGGGCAGTAGATCTCAAAAGGGCGGTTCTCGGACTTCGTGGGAGGGAGGCGTCTGTGAGACTCTTCGGGGGACCTGTGAGGTCGGAACCGGCTTCCGTCAGTTCTGGTCTGCGAGTGTGTGGTCGAGGCGTGAGTCCCCCGTCCTGGGCCGAGCGCGGGCTGTCGCAGTCTCCCCAGCACCGCTTTGGCTCCGTTAGTGCGGCTGTCAGCACGGTGAAGAGACGGCGACTACTTCCTCAGCTACTGCTACTTATTATGGTCATAAAAATAGTTTTGAAAGAGTCTCACATGTTTTCAGGAGTTCATAGACATATACTTTGCAGTGAAATTTAGACGAATCCTTGCTGAAAATATTTAATGAAATTACGGGAGGATCCATATTAGGTCCAGTATTTATTGTTGAAGGAGGGGTAACTTCAGTTATCTACACATGCTTGGAATGAGGAGCAGAGACAGGATTTCTAAAAACAGGACGTTTCTTAAGATTTTTTTTTCTCTTCAAGATTTATCTGTTACTGGCTGTGGTGGGTCTTTGCTGCCGCAGGAAGGCTCGCTCTAGTGGCGGTGTACGGGCTTCTCGTTGGCGGTGGCTTCTCCCGTTGCATGGAGCGGCTCTGAGTGCCACGGCTCCGTAGCTGGGACTTGCGTGGTCCAGGATGCAGGCTGAGTGGTTGTGGTGCATGGGCTTAGTAGCTCTGAGGCAGGTGGGATCTTCCCAAACCAGGGGTCCAGCTGGTGACCCTTGCTTTGCCAGGTGGCTCCTTAAATGTTAGACTACCACGGAAGCCTGAGGATGGTGTTTTAAAACAAATAGTGTTGGAACCCTTTGTTGTTGTTTAATTGATCAGTTGTATCCAACTCTGCCACCCCATGGAATGCAGCACACCAGGCTTCCCTGTCATTCACCATCTCCCAGAACTTGCTCAAACTCATGTCCATTGAATGGGTGATGCCATCCAACCATCTCATCCTCTGTTGTCCCCTTCTCTTCCTGCCTTCACTCTTTCCCAGCATCAGGGTCTTTTCCAAAGAGTCGGCTCTTCACATCAGGTGGCCAAAGTATTCAACTTCAGTCCTTCCAATGAATATGCAGGACTAATTTCCCTTAGGATTGACTGGTTTGATCTCCTTGCAGTCCAGGAGACTCTCAAGAGTCTTCTCCAGTACCACAGTTCAAAAGCATCAATCCTGTGCTCAGCTTTCTTTATAGTCCAATTCTCACATCCATCCGTAGCTACTGGAAAAACCGTAGCTTTGACTATATAGACCTTTGTTGGGAAAGTGATGTCTCTGCTTTTTAATACACTGTCTAGGTTTGTCATAGCTTTTCTTTCAAGGAACAAGCATCTTTTAATTTCATGGCTACAGTCACCATCTGCAGTGATTTTGGAGCCCAAGAAAATAAAGTCTGTCACTGCTTCAACTTTTTTCACTTCTGTTTGCCGTAAAGTGATGGAACCAGATGCCATGATGTTAGTTTTCTGAATGTTGAGTTTCAAGCCAGCTTTTTTACTCTCCACTTTCACCATCATCAAGAAACTCTAGTTTCTCTTTACTTTCTGCCGTTTGAGTGGTATTATCTGTATATCTGAGGTTGTTGATATTTCTCCTGGCACTCTTGATTCCAGCTTGTGATTCATCCACATTTCACATGTGGATGAATGTGAAATGAATGAATGAATGTGAATGAATGAATCCAGCCCAGCATTTCACATGATGTACTCTGCATGTAAGTTAAATGAATGAATGAAATGTGAATGAATGAATCCAGCCCAGCATTTCACATGATGTACTCTGCATGTAAGTTAAATGAATGAATGAAATGTGAATGAATGAATCCAGCCCAGCATTTCACATGAGGTACTCTGCATGTAAGTTAAATAAGCAGGTTGACAATATACAGCCTTGTTGAACTCCTTTCCCAATTGTGAACGAGTCATCTGTTACATGTCTGATTCTGACTGTTGCTTCTTGACTTGCATAGAGATTTCTCAAGAGAAGTGTAAGGTAGTCTGTCTCTTGATGTTTATTACCATCTGCATTTTACCATAATTATCTATGTAGGAGAGGCTACATGCTAAAGAAAAACTTTTTACTTGGGAAGCAATTTCCTTGGCTCTTCTGATTGACACTTTCCTCATCTGTAAAATGTGTATATGCCCATATGTTTAGGAGTTTTCCACAGTTTGTTGTGATCCACAGAGTCAAAGGCTTGTGTAGTCAATGAACCAGAAGTAGTTGTTTTTCTGGAATTCCCTTGCTTTCTCCATGATCCAACAAATGTTGGCAATTTGATCTCTGGATCACCTGCTTTTTCTAAACCCAGCTCGTACACCTGGAAGTTCTCAGTTCACATACTGCTGAAGCCTAGCTTGAAGGATTTTGAGCAGAACCTACAATTCAGTTCAGTTCAGTCGCTCAGTCGTGTCCGACTCTTTGAGAACCCATGGAGTACAGCATGCCAGGCTTCCCTGTCCATCACCAAATTCAGTAGTTCCCCCCAATCTTCTTCTCTGCTTAATTTAGTGAACGGCATTATCATTCTCTCCATTATACAGACTTGAAATCTTGGTTTCATGCTCAGTTCCTCTCCCTCCCTCAACAACAAAAGTCAAATATTGTTGACTCTGTTCTGTCTCTGCAGTCTGTCTCATGTCTTTCCTTTTACTCCCATTACTCACACTTATGACTTAATCATCCCATCTTTCCTATCTCTTCTTCCTCCTTTCCTCCCACATTGCAGCATCTTACTTCCCCAGCCAGAGATCACACTTGTATCTCCTGCAGGAGAAGTGTGGAGTCTTAACCACAGGATCAAGAGGGAAGTCCCCCTAAATCTTTTCTAAACACTCTTCTTACCTTTTCTCTTCATCTGAACCTGGTCTAGACACTGTTGGTAGCCATCTCTAAAACTGGGGACAGTGCCGCCTCCTGGGGCCTTTGGATGTATGCAAGGTCATGGCATACTGTCTCGACTGGAAAGTACCACAGGCGGATAGTAGGCAAGGAAGGACCCGGGTTGCCGAATGTCCTGTAGTGAACGGGATGATCCTGCACACAACAAACTGACCTGTTCAAAATGACAGGCGCCCTGAGCCGGGAAGCACTGCAAACCTAAGACATAAAGCCAGCCTTATCATTCCTCTGCCGAGAAGCCTCAGCCTATCTGCGCTGCAGGTGGACGTCTCCACTCTGGTGGCCTTCAGGGCCCCAGCTTACCTGTTCAGCCTGACTCACGGTTGCATCCTTACACAGCCAGGCTCTACCCACACAAGATTCTGTGTTTGTCTGAAATTCCCTACTTCGTGGCTTTGCTTAGATGCCCTGATTTCATTTCCCTTCCCCTCCCGTTGCTTTTTAGCCCCTAGACATATTTTCCCCTTGTTAAATGACAGAAAGTGTCCTGACCTCTAAAACCCATCTAGGAGACAAAGCCAAAATCTACCTCCTTTCACACTATTCTCAAATTCCCCAGTATGGAGATTAAGCTCTTCTCTTTCTCTGCTTATACTGCCTTAATAGACTCTTCATACCTTCCTCTTAATGTTTATTACCATCTGCCTTTTACGATAATTATCTGTGTAAGAGAGGCTACATGCCAAAGAAGAGCTTCAGACTTGGGAAGCGAGTTCCTTGGCTTCTCTAATCCACACTTCCACAAAATGTGTATAACAAATCCTGTTTGTGCCACAGGTTCCTAGGAAATTTAATTGAGGAAACAGTTGTAGAAATATGTTTTAACCTGCAAAATGATAGGATAATGATGGTGTCTCCTCCACAAGGTTCTTGTCTGCCTGAGAACACTCTGGTCCCATGTCTTAGACATCTTGTGCACCTCTCACAACTCCTGGCTCATAGTTGACATCAACTAATTCTGTGGAATTGTGTAACAAAGATATGAGCAATAGAGCGTCTTTCTTATGTAAAAGTCGAGACAGAAAATGCAGGGGAAGTAAATGAAGCCAGTTCTCCTAGTTATTTGATGAGTGTTTGTATGGCCAGACATGCAACTCTTGACTAAGGTAGAATGTCCCTTTCAGGTTGACATAGGGGGCTGTTGAGTACCCAGAATTATGTTTTGGTGTTCAGGCTGCATATATGGTCAGGTCATTCCACGCACATGCCAACCTTGCTCCTGCAGTAGCCAGCAGGCCCAGACTGGATAACCAATCTGTCTAATTCCATAGTTATGTAATTACAGGCCTTATCAAGTATGTCCTGGCTTGTAGATGCTAGACACGTGACAACCTAAGCATGGGATAGATGCCTCAGGACCTTTCCCTGGAGACAAGTGAGGAAACAAGAGAATTTAACCTCTGAAAGTACAAAAATTAGTCCAGTGAACATTTAGTGACTACCAGGCACCATGAAAAATATGAAACTGGAAGACCTTAAACTTTAGAGAATTTTAGTATAGTAGGAAAGTATTCAGAACACTGAAAACTCTTTGCTTACTTGTGTGTAATTGTGAATATTTGATTTGTCTTCAAATAGAAATTATTAGATTTTAACTTGAGACATGTGACTTTTAGTAGTTGTTCATGGAGCAGTCAAGCACATTTCAGAAAATTTGAAGAGATTTAGCTATTGGAACAATCACATTCTCAATGTTATTAATATTTATTTTAGCAGGGTAATCATACCATACAATGAACAGTAACTTCTGTATAGTACATTCCAATGGTCTGTATGTTCTGAAAGGAAAATGTTCTGTTTGGGTGGAGAACTTTGGTAAAAGGAAATACCTACTTGAGCCCTGGTGTTTGCTGAGATTCTTAGTTTGTTTAAAAGGACTGTTGAGTTTGTTGGGTTCCCACCCCCACTCAGGCCAACACAGTAGGCGCCTTAAATAAAAACAGACAAACACAGTTCAGTAGGATGCTTAAAATGTGTGAGTGTATTATTGATGGCTGTTTTCTCATTCTCATTACATCTGAGTTCTAAACATAGCTACCTAAATTGACTCTCTTCCTCTCCAAGCTTTGTTGATAATGCCTGCTGGACGTTGAAAATACACTGTGTGAAACTTGTCATTTCAGTCCCATTAGCTTTGCATAGACTTTGGGCTGTGCCTTCCTCTTCCAGAAGCCTTTGTTTGCTCAAAGAGAGCAGGAAAATGCCATTTGCCTTATTTTAGTATAGGATTAAAATACACGTGGTGAAGATCTCACGGGGCCAGCTGCTGGCTAGGTTTTCAATCCAAATAGAGCAGAATGTTTGCTACCTCTTTGAAAAATAAAGGCACTGTGTTCTTTTACTGCATGAAGGAAGCAGCTGCCAGGAGTTGGTCTTTGAGGAATAGTGGGACATAAATGGGCTCCTGACTCTTTTAGTTATGAAATCATGGATTTGTTTTATTAAACATTGTCATAATGGACCTCAGTTAGAGTTTCAGAAGACAAGGGACATGGCTAATTTCTGTTCTGGGGTTCCGGATTATCCAGAGGAATAGAATGTTCTCTTATGCTGGGCACCAGTCAGGACAATTTAAAATTGCCCCAATTTGTTGGAGCAGCTAGTTCAAAAAAGGTATAAGAAGACCAGGATACTTGAAGCTTAACGGCTTTAGTGGAGATTAAAGTGTGGCTTCAGTAATTATCCTATTTGTTTGTTGAATATTATCTAACTTGATCTATTGTTATTTGCGGTGCTTAACAACTCTGAAACATGAGCAATGGAATTATGTAGAATTTTCCTTCTTGGGGGGCCACACCGCACAGTTTGTGGGCAGTGAAAGCATGAAGTCCTAACCACTGAACTGCCAAGGAATTCCCAGGATTACACTCCTTAATAGCCTTTCTTATTGGGATGTTAATGTAAAAACTGATTTAGATATGGATTGCAAGTTATTTTCAAGGCAAAGAAAGTCAGTGGGGAAATTCCCTGGCAGCCCTGTGGTTATGACTCTTATGCTTTTACTGCAGGGGCCTGGGTTCAATCCTTAGTCAAGAAACTGAGATCCCTTAAGCTGCATGGCACCATCAGAAAATAAAAAAGAAAGAAAGTAGTGGAAAGTGTGAAATCATGTTACCCTTCATATTCCATCGTAGCATGGTTGAGTTCTGGGAGTAATTAAGTATTTTGCAGATGTGAGCCTGTTGATGATTAAACGGCATTTCATTTCTTCATATCTCTAGTTTCTTTAATTTCTTTGTTAATTTGAAAAGCCTGTAGCTCTGTTATTGTGCAGTGTTAGAGGTCAGATGTTTCGGATTTACTCCTTCCCCTGGCTGAGACTACGGGGTATAAGTGACTGAGCACATTGCTTTTATTTTCTCTTAACTCATCCAACTTTCAGATGTGGCTTCCCTAGTGTAGAGAGCCCTTAAAGGCCTATCAAGTGGGCTGTGTTTAGAAAAAATAAAAAAGGAGGGTTATTCCCAGAGCATTTGTGTATCACAGGAGGTGATTATAGCAGTAGCATTTCCCTTTTTCTAGCTAGAGTCCAGAAGAGATTTTAAAACCAGTGGTGGACTAGACTGAGCCGGACCTACCGATGGGCTGGATGAGCACCAGAGCCCTGTTGCCCCTGTGGGCCGAGCCTCCGAATTTCTTTTCCCTTTCCACTTCCTTTTACATGATGCTTAACTGTTTTAGCCTAGTTTGACTTTGAGAGGTCTGGTTTTCCCACTGATATGCATGGAATGAATGAAAAGTTTTGCTGTACTCTTTTCCCTAAAACCCAAGATGGTGAATGCAGAGCTGTGGGGAGCATGGCCATCTCTCCCACAGGATAGAGGCTGCATGCGCTCTCTGGGGAGAAGCACGGGGGCGGAGCTGAGCTTCCACGTGTCTTGTCCAGGCCCTGGCTCCGGTCATCCTGGTGTTAGGGCAACAGCCCCTCTCACAGCCATTGACTCTTGCCTTCAGGACAGTGTCCGCTGGTGAGGTGTATATAATCACCTAGTTAAACAGGCTTTTCTTAGAGACCTTGGTGCTTTTCGTGTACTTATTTAAAGTGTGTGTTTACTTTTGGTTGTGCTGGGCCTCTGTTGCTGTGCGTGGGCTTCTCTTGTGGAGCAGGGCTCTGGGCGCGTGGGCTTAGTAGCTGGGGCTCTCAGGCCCTGGATCTCGCAGGTTCCAGTAGTCGTGGTGCTGGGGCTGTAGTTGCCTGAGGCGTGTGGAATCTTCCCGGACCAGGTGTTGAACCCGTGTTTCCTGCATTGGCAGGAGGATTCCTATCCGCTATACCACCAGGCAAGGCCGACCTTGGTGCTTCTTATGTGTTACTTCCTGCGTTGGTTTTCTATTCAGCACCGACCAGTCAGCTTTGGTGGCTTTTGGATACACCTAGGAGCTTAGTGACTTTCATGTTTTTTCTCTTGGTGGTTTGGGGACCATACTACCTCTGAGATCCCCAAGCTATATTGGTTCCATGTGTGTGGTTACTTTGTGGCGTTGATTAAAATTGTTTTCTGTCATTCTCTTTCATATAAAGTCTTGTTTATTGTTTTGTTTCTTCACATTTCATTTGAAAGCAAAAGCAATAGGAGGAGTGGTGGAGAGAAATGGGAGGACTGAGTCCTCTGTTAGCAGGGACTCTCTTCTTCTAGCCCGTGAGGATAATGATGCAAATTCAGATTAATTATGGAGCTGCACTGACATTTCACTCATTGAGCACTCTGAATCTAAATTCTTGTGTGCTCTTGCTAGAATTATGCTGTCTTATGTAATATCATTGTCAGCTTGCTTAGTGTGCTCAGAAATAACATTTCCGTAGCTTTTCTCTGGTTTTAGTTTAAAGGTTAATGTAGTGTTGATGAACTTGAAGACACAAGGCTGGTTATGGAAAGGTTGGTACCTGGTAGCAGTTATGATATGTGTGAAATAATTGATTTTTGAAAGACATGGACTATAGTTAAGGTCCTAGAGTACCTTCAAAATTAGACACCAGTTGTTCATTAATTGTTTTCTTTCTAGGTGCGTGCTATTATGATGCTAATCAGTCTATGTATGTGTTTGGAGGCTGTACCCAGAGCAGTTGCAACGCTGCCTTCAATGACCTCTGGAGACTTGACCTAAATAGCAAAGAGTGGATCCGACCTTTGGCTTCAGGTAAGAGAGAAAATGCTGCTCTGTGCCCCCTTACAGGGAAACTCCCCTTGCACGGAAACTCATGACCCTTTTGGTGTTGGTCTCAAGAACAGATTACTGGGCCCCAGGCCCTTTGTCAAATCTGTTTGTAAACGCTCAAGAGCGACGTGCTTGTGTAAGGTCTTTGTGTCTTTTCTGAGTTATACTTCATCATTAGTGCTGGGACCCTGCCAGACTCGCTGCACCGCTGTGTGAACTCGTCTGTGTGGTTTTCTCAAGCGCTCGTCCAGGTGTGACGCGCTCTTTGGTGTGAAGGTGAAGTAACAGCGGCACAGTCATGAGAACTGCAGTTGACTGACAGAAGCTGTTGTCCCAGGGCTGAGGTCTGTGAATGTCTTTCGTTGTTGCCAGCTCAGGTATTTGGGGAGTGTGTGAAACATGCCTCTGCTGGTCCCTCCTAACTACTCAGCAGTGTGGGAAGATTCCACAGTCGGTGCAGCCCCGCATCGTCCCACTGCGCCAAAATCTGGGCAGAAAGCCGCCGGGTCATTTTCTCTTTTGACCTAACCTTTCTTGGGGAAGAAAAACACACACACACACGATTGTTTCCGCACTCACAAAGCGGGGTGGCTTGAAAAGGCACAGTTATAAGCTCGGAGGGGCCCGGGTGATGGACGAATAGAGTCCCCTGAGTGTAAAGCACCCTGCTTGGTTTGTTGGCAAGCCTTTCCCAAACATTCTTCTTTTGGCCTTGCAGGGCTGCAATTCATCGTACTTATTTAGGTCTTGTTTGCTTTGATCACCAAATGGAAGGCAACATGATATATTAGAAAGGGCACTGGACTAAGAGTGAGGCGACATGAGTTTCATTTCCTGGCAAAAATCACCAATTCTGCATGTAACAATGACTAAGTTACTGTATCTCTCTGGGAGAAGTATGCAGGCGGATCAGAAGATTCTGTTTTTAAGTGAATTGAGAAAGCTGCTTTATGTTTCCCTTTATTTCTGTAATGACTGCTCTGAATGTCTAGGCCAGGCGCTTAGAATCTCTTTATGAGAAGAAGCTGCATTTTGCTTTCCCAAAGCTGTAAGCCCCTGTTTCTTCCCTCTGCAGTAGACAGTATAGGAGGGAAGCACGTAGTGACTGTAGGCGCTCAAAGCTGGAACTGGGTTTTGAACACAGGAAATTCTTTAAAATTATTGGAAAGATGAAAAAGTGTTAATCTTAAAAAATGTTTGAACATTAGGACTCTTTTAGAGCCTTCAGAGCTTTGTACTCTGGACCATTTCCTTTTCTAGCGCTTTGTAACCCCTGTTGCACTTAACACAGTATGGATTAATACTTAGAACCATGGATTCTAAAATGCAGAGGGTTTTTCTAGCTTAAGCATCCTGTTGCCATTGTACTTATTGTCCAGGCCCCATATGATGTCCCAGTAACAAAATACCAATACCGCCTGTCTCTGTTTTGTAACCAAGCTTTATGACTTTGGGGCTTCCCTGGCGGCTCAGATGGTAAAGAATCTGCCTGCAGTGCAGGAGACCTGGGTTCACTCCCTGGGTCAGGAACATTCCCTGGAGAACAGACTGGCTGCCCAGTCTAGTATTCTTGCCTGGAGGATCCCATGGACAGAGGAGCCTAGGGGGCTACAGTCCATGGGGTTGCAGAGAGTCCAGTACGACTTGAGAAATGAACACTTTTATGCCTTTGGTAATTTGGCGTGGGTGTTGCTCTTTCTTGTACGTGTGGAGTTGTGGACCTTCATAGCCTATCGGCATCTACTTTGTTTATTTTTCCTTATTTTTCTTTACAAGATAGACATGGCATTTTTGTTGTTGTTAACTACTGAGTTTAAAGACTATGCTTTGAAATCCCCAAGGTAGAAGTATCAGGGAAATACCTGTCTTTATAATGCAGATTTTATAACTGATCTGAATTTTTAAAAAAAATACAGTGTTGGACTGTTCCCTTTTATAAAACATCTTGGCTCCTGAAAGTTTAAAAGTACTTTTCTAACAGAATATCTCAAAGAATCTAGTTTCTGCATCACTCTAATCTACAATTAGAGGCTAGTTTTGGGGAGGGGGGGTGGGTGGTGAAGACTGAGCTTTTTGAAATGTCTAGTTTAAATTAAAAAACAAAACAAAACAGTAGTTTAATTAAGAGTCCTATGAGATTCTCAGCTTCCCAGGTGGCACCGTGGTAAAGAATCAGCCTGCCAGTGCAGGAGATGCAAGAGATGTGGGTTCGATCCCTGGGTTGGGAAGATCCTCTGGAGGAAGAAATTGCAACCCACTCCAGTATTCTTGTCTGGAGAACCCCATGGACAGAGGAGCCTGGCCGGCTACTGTCCATGGGGTCAGAGAGTCAGACAGCACTGAGCGCACTCACACAGAAGCATACGAGATTCTCATTTAGGCAGAAATCCCATGGGAAGATTGCCTGAGGCAACCAAACATCAGTGATTCTTTCTGAATAAGAGACAGTTGTTGGTATGTCTTGGTGTCCCTGACTCACCCATTTGAGCACTTGGAGGTGGGTAGGTCAGATGGTGCCCGAGGGGAGCGTGCTGCCTACTGCCCTTTGGTACCAGATGCGAAGTCTTCCAGTGTCTGAGTATCTGCAGATGAAGGGTGTCTAGAGTGATGGTTTTAGCCATGTTCAGTCTTCAAGTGTAGCTCTTTGGAAAAGAGCATCAGGCAGACAGTGGAGCAGTGTGGGTTGGGAGCAGAGTCTTGGCACGGAACACCGCTGTCTCAGGCGTCTTTTCACCTGTGGTTGGTGATGTTGCGCATGAGACTGGAGCGTCTCAGTGTGGTTGGTGTCCTGGCACAGGCTGCCGTAACAAAACACCGTAGTCTGGGGGGCTTCAACCCCAGAAACTTACTTCTCACATTCCGGAGGCTAGGAGTCTGAGATCCGGGTGCTGGTGAAGGCTCTTTTCCTGGCTGTCAGAGAACCAGGCAGCTTGCTCTGTGTCCACGTAGCAGAGAGTGAGTTCTGGTATCTCTTCCTTTTTTTATAAACCGAATTATCTCCTAAAGCTCTCATCTTCATACGCCATCACACTGAGATTCAGACTTCAGTATATGGATTTGGGGAGGACACAGTTCAGTCCATAGCAGTTGGAAATAATGTGTTTTGTCAACAAAACCTTGTCTTGCATTTCTTTTGAAACGATAGGAAGAGGGAGCATCTAGAGGGAGGGGGGTGGTGATGAGTGCTGGAATGACGGCTCTTACAGTTGAGAGAGACCTGTGGTGCTTCTCCGACACTTCCACTGAGGTACCGCCTCCTCCCTTTTACATGAGGGTAGGTGAGTCCTGCCTTCGTGGAGCTTACACTGTAATGGGGAAGAAACGGTAAACAGTCATAAAGGAAGTGAGGAATGGGATGTAAAATAAGAAAGGGAGACAGCCTTTTCTGCTGAGACATGAAAGATACAGAGTGGAGGGAGGTGAAAGTGGCATGTATGAAGAACAGGACGTATTGGAGGAGCTGAAAGCAGCCCTTGTGGATGTAGTGTAATGAGCAAGGGGTGGCATGGCATAGACAGAGCTGAGGTGTAGATGGGAGCCAAGGGTATTGTGATCCTACATACATTTTAAAGAACACTGCTGCTACTATTTAAGAAATGGATTAAAGGAAGGCAAGAAGATGAAGCAGAACAGATAGGAGGCTATCAGAATAGCACTGATGAGAGCATGTGATAGCTTGGACTAGAGTCACAGCAGTGGAGATAGAAGTGAACGAATCTGAGCTGAATTTTTATGTTAAAATTGATGGGACTTCTTGATGGATTAGATATGGGAGGGTGAGAAGGGCAATCAAGGCTGACTTATGTACACTTATGTAGATAGTGGGGCCATTTGCTAAAACAGAAGAAATATTTGGAAGAGGTTTTTTTTTAATCTCTTTAAACATTTAAGTGGTGGTATCAAGTAATTCATTGTTATGGGGAGTCTAGCATTTGAAGTAGAGGGTTTGACTTGCCTTGAATGATGGCATAACCCTCTTGCTCGGTTAATTCTGCTGCAATTCTTCATTTTGTTCATGCAGCAAATATCTATGGATTGCTTACTCTGTGCCCAGTATTCCTTTAGATGCTGGGGATTCATGAGTGAATAAAACAGACAAAAATCCTACTCCTAATGGAGATTAAGGAGAAGGCAATGGCACCCCACTGCAGTACTCTTGCCTGGAAAATCCCATGGTTGGAGGAGCCTGGTAGGCTGCGGTCCATGGGGTCGCGAAGAGGCAGACACGACTGAGACTTCACTTTCACTTTTCACTTTCACACATTGGAGAAGGAAATGGCAACCCACTCCAGTGTTCTCGCCGGGAGAATCCCAGGGATGGGGGAGCCTGGTGGGCTGCCGTCTATGGGATCACACAGAGTTGGACACGACTGAAGTGACTTAGCAGCAGCAGCAGCAACGGAGATTAAATTCAAATAAGGGAAAAGTGAAAGTGAAAGTCGCTCAGTCGTGTCTGACTCTTTACGACCCCCTGAACTGTGCATGGCATTTTCCAGGCCAGGATACTGGAGTGGGTTGCCTTTCCCTTCTCCAGGGGGTCTTCCCAATCCAGGGATCGAACCCAGGTCTCCCGCGTTGCAGGCGGATTCTTTACCAGCTGAGCCACAAATAAGGGAAGACATGTTTAAAATGGCAAGTACGTGATATAGTAGAAGATGATTAATGCTCTTGAAACGAAGCCATAGCATAGTAAAGGGGATGAGGAGCAGGGGAGACTGCCGCTGGGGATCAGGGTAGAGCTCATGGAGAAGGTGACCGCAGAGCAAAGGCTTGATGGGGACAGGGGGCGAACCGTGCTTATCTAAGGAAAGAGCATTCCAAACAGGGGATTACCAGGGCAAGGGCTCAGAAGTGGAGGTGTGCCTGGGACAGTCAAGGGGTGATGAGGAATCCTCTGTGACTGCAATGGAGTGTACAAAGGAGGAGGTACTCAGAGAGATTAATGCAGGAGAGGGTGTCGTACATACACGGCTTTCTGGCTGTTACAAGAACTCTGTGGGCTTTGTCATATTCTTTCAGTGAAATGGCTAGTCATTTAGGTTGCTGAGAAGACTGTAAGAGGACAAGTATAGAAATGAGATCAGTTAAGAAATGGTAGCAATAATCTAGGCAAGAAATAATGGTGATTTGGATGAGGGTATTAACAGAAGGATAAAAGTTGGCTGCATTGGATCGAGTCCACAGTTTGGATGTGGAGTGTGAAAGAGGAGGAGTCAGGACGAGACTATCAGGGGAGTGTGGCGTCTTGGGAGCTACCCTACGTGCACATGTTTCCTTTCCAGGAGAGGAGGAAATCATCAGCCGTGTCTTATGCAGCTAAGAGGTCAAGTCATATAATGACTGAGACTTGGCTTTGAACGTAGCCAAGAGTCTTTAGTGAGAGGCAGGAATGAAAGCCTGTTCGGAGTGGTTTTAAGAGAATGGGAAGAGAGGAGCTGAAGACAATATGAACAGGCCATTAGTTTTTTTAAGAGTGTTGCTATAAAAGAGAGCTGGAAAGTGGGGTGCTGAGTAGAAATTTGTGTAGAATTGAGAGGATTTTTTTTAAAGATGGCAGTTATAGCATGTTTATATGCTGATGGGAATCTAGAGAGAGGAACTGACTCGGATAGAGGAAGAAATAATTGCGAGGACAGTGTCTTTGAATAGTGACAAAACAGAGTCTACTCTGCAGGTGGAAGGGTTGACTGCGGACAGGAGCATTGACTCTTTATCTGTGGAGCAAGGAGTCTATGATAACAGATGCTGGTGGGTGGCTAGATGTGGGAATGGGTGGAAGTTCTCTCTTGACCGCTTTATCACTCAGATAAATTAAGGGTGGAAGAGAACAGAGCCGTTGGAAATCCTGGCCAGTGATTCTCAATGTACAATTATATTCATTGTAGTCTTTGCCAGGTGGTTCTAGGAAGTTGAATGTCTCACCTTCTGGTATTGTATTAAGGTAACCTTCATTCTTAATTGGTTTTGTTTGACTCAGCCTGTGTTCAGTTCCCAAAGCAAATGAGCAGTTCTTAGGACAGATACTTCAAAAGACTAGTGTTTAAACCATTCTTTCTAAAATACCCTTTATTCATACTGAGGCTCATTTTGGCATCTGTTTAATATATGATATCATAGGAAGTGAAAGTGTTAGTCACTCAATTGTGTTGACTCTTTGTGACCGCATGGACTGTAAACTCGCCAGGCTCCTCTGTCCATGGAATTCTTTAGGAAAGAATCCTGGAGTGGGCTGCCATGCCCTCCTCCAGGGCATCTTCCCCACCCAAGGATCGAACCTGGGTCTCCCACATTGCAAGCAGATTCTTTACCATCTGAGCCACAAGGGAAGCCCTATGATGTCATAAAGCACAGCCTGTCAACTCTAGGCCTGGGCACAGTTGATTTTCCTATCACATTCTCCCCATAGAATCTTCTTTCCCAAGAATTCCCCACCCTACCCCTCCAGTTTCTTCCCTTTCAGCCACACATGAAATCCAAAATGCTGCCCTGTGGTTCAGACCCTTGGTTTTAGAAAAACCTATCGTGGTCTACACCTCCATCTAGTGTACACAAACTCTATGCCGGTTCTAATCTTGGACTTGCTGCTCCGGAGCTGCGAGCCTTTGAAGTTAATCACGTCTGCATTCTCTGGGCCTCAATTTCCTTCCCTGTGTAAAGAGGAAAAGATAAGACCACTGTTTGTAAAACCACGCAGCAGATCACCTGGGAAACTTAGTAAAATTCTAGATTCCTCAGCCTCATAACAGAGTCACTCACCTAATCTCAGGGGGTTGAGGATAGAGTGGTAGATCTGCATTTTAAAAAGAAAACGTCCCAGTTGATTCCAAACCTAGCTGAATTTGGAAAGCCTGGATCGCTGTGAAATCTCTTGCTTTCTTACTGGGCAAACTGTGATCTCACTTTGTTATCACAGTCTGTTCGGTGGGTGTGTGCCAAACTGGACTCCCTGACTGTTCTTAAGAACGGCCACTCCGTGCTGTCTGAGCGACTGCTTTCTAGAAACAGCTACCTGTGAGCCTAGTCAGTGGAAGAGGGATGGCTACTCCTCCAGTTTTCTTCCCTGGAGAATCTCATGGGCAGAGGGGCCTGGCAGGCTGTCTACAGTTCACAGGGTCGCGAAGAGTCGGACATGACTGAAGCGACTTAGCGTGCACACGCGCACCTAGCCGAGAGCAGCTGACCTTCCGAGGAGATGGTTGTGGAAACGGGCTTGGAAGTGGGGTATTTGCTGCCCCAGACTCTTCATACATCCTGTCTGACTTTCAGACCAACCCAGCTAGGTTGGCACTGCTGTTATCCCCATCTTGCAGGTGAGGAAACTGAAGCTCAGAGACTCAGCTAATAACTTGCCTAAGATCACACAGTCAGTAAGTGTTGGAGCAGTGACTGAAACACAGGGCTTTTGGCTTTAAAGTCTGTGTTTTTTCATACTGTAACATGCTCTGAGTAGTTTTCTATTTTTCTGTAGTTTACTAGTTTCACATTATCAAGTCTACTTTTGTTTTTTATTTATTTTTAATTGAGGGATATTTGGTTTACTGTAATGTGCTGGTCTCTGCCGTACGTCAGCATGGGTCACAGGTGTACACACACCCCCTCCCTCTTGAACACCCCTCCCACCCCACTCAATTTTACTTTGTAAATGGACTTTTAAGTTTCAGAGTTCTCACACCCAGTTTTTCCTGTTAACGTCTAGTACATTTATCACAATTAATGAACCAATACTGATATATTATTTTATTAACTAGAATCTGTACTTTATTCAGATTTCTTTAATTTTTTTATTCTAATGTCCTTTTTCTGTTCCAGGATACATTACGTTTAGTCTTTATGTCTCCTTAGATTCCTGTTGGCTGTGACAAGTTCCCCAGACTTCCTTGTTTGATGATCTTGACAGTGTTGGAGCTACTGTCAGATATTTTGAGGACTGTCATTCAGTTTCGGTTTATCTGATGTTTTTCTTACGGTTAGACTAGAGTTACGGACTGGGGAGAGGAAGACTGTAGTGCAGTGCCCTTTGTATCATATCCCATCACGGGTACATACTGTCAACATGCTTTATCACTGTTGGTGTTAACCTTATCGTTTGGCTTGAGGTAGTGTTTATTAAGCTTCCCTGGTGGCGCAGAGGTTAAAGCATCTGCCTGCAATGTTGGAGACCCAGGTTTGATCCCTGGGTCGGGAAGATCCCCTGGAGAAGGAAATGGCAAATATTGTTAACACAATAATAACCTTTTGGCCATTATGTCTATCATCAGAGTCAGGAAAGGATGGTGAGCAGCGGGTGCGTCCGTGCAGAAACCTTTTCATAGCATAGAGGATTTTAAAATATCAACATGATTTGCCTTTTTAAATTTTTTGGTGGCAGGCGGGAGTTTGCTGAAGACGGAATCGGAATCTCTGTTTTATATTATGACCTTATAAAATGACGTTATATTATGAGCGTATAAAATCAAGATCCTTCCAGCTATCCAGAGTCAGAAGCTCTGCGGGAAATAATTTCGTTTCTTTAGGACTGTTCCCCAAGAGAAAAAAAATCACATCTTACAAAATCACTGAGTAATCTTGTAGAACAGCTAGTTTACTTTTTAAGTCAGGGGCAGGAAAAAGAAAAATAATGGTCATATCAGATGTCTTTAGGAAGGCCAGAATATCCTTAGAAGCTGGAAAGTGCTGGAACTGTCCAGAAATAACTGCCCAGACTGTCATTGTTTCTCTTCTGTGTGATACCTTAAAAATGATACACATACGATTCTTGCATCCATTGATGAAGCTTTCTGTTCTGTGTCTAGTTTTTTACTGCCCTTCCCTAAGCCTGTGGTAATATCACCAAGAAAGAAAAGTATCCGGGGTACCTAGCACCAGGTATAACCAAAACAGCTGACAGAGACTTTGTTCTAGTGAAGATCACCCAACACTTCCCTTGCCTTAGGTTCCAGATGTCAGTGCTGACATTGAAATAACTAGGTATAGAATTTTTTTAGAATAAAATGTGTAAGTGTACTCACAGGCATTGGGTTCTGCTTTTTGACTTCCCTGGTGGCTCAGACGGTAAAGCATCTGCCTATAATGCAGGAGACCCGGGTTCAGTCCCTGGGTTGGGAAGATCTCCTGGAGAAGGAAATGGCAACCCACTCCAGTATTCTTGCCTGGAAAATCCCACGGACGGAGGAACCTGGTAGGCCACAGTCCATGGGGTTGCAAAGAGTCACACACGACTTCACTTTTCACTTTTCACTTCTGCATCTGAACACTTGATGCATTTTTTTAAAATCAACATGATGTGCAGATGTGTTCTGAGATACCCGTCTATGGAGATGGGGGAGAAGTGGATGCTTACCAACTGGCAGATATTGTAGCAAGAGGATGCTGTTTCATGCCTTTCAGATACACTTCAAACCTCTATTCTCAGTCTTAAAAACAAGTCATTGATTTCACTATTTAAATATTTCCTTTGTGAAGAAATCCCAATTAGTTCTTCCCTGTGAATCTTTTCTTGATTACCAAAATATATTAAAGTCTGTCCTTAGTTTATGTCTTCCACATTGGAAATTCTACATCCTTCAACTTTTTCATTTGGTCCAATCCATGAGCCTTTTCTGTTTTCTTAAAACCCTCTAATTTTTTTCCCCCCTTATTTTAGATAGAAGTTCAGAGTGTCATTGAGAATAAGCAGTGACTTTCCTTAGACTCCTGAGCTATCATGTATCATGTGTGCTATCTTGACAAGCAGTTTTTGGTTGCTCTTGGATTCCTTGTGCAGTAATACTTTCAGACCATCTCGTGTTTCTGTTACTGTCGATAGCCACATAATCCCTGCCCCCCCCCCTTCACCTCCCACAACAGCATTTCATGTTTTATGGCCACAGTAAATTTCATTTTGTGTGATTTATTAACATTATGTCCTGAATGAAATGTTAGAGAGCTAGTCCTATATGGGGGAACACAAAAGGTATTGTCCTTGAGTCCTTCTCACTCCTTCCCCATGAATGACCCTGTGGTTTCCAGGGCACTCAGCAGTGCTCTGTACCAACTCGCGCCCCATACACACTGGTTTGCCTGTTTATTCTCTGTGCAATCCAGGATCAGGCCAGTTTCTCAAGTTTTCCAAGTCCTAGTACCTTGAGATTTTGTAAAGAATCTACAGGGTGCTCTTCCTAGGCGGGTGAGAGCACTGTTTGGTCATTTATTAACTTAAAAATATCAACCTGAATTCTGGGAAACCATCCTTTCAAAGCTCAGTATCTACCTCTCATCTTTTCTCTGGGAGATGAACTCTTGAACTTTAATTGATTCTGCTTATCAAAGAGGTAGTGAGACAGGCTGGGACCTGGTTCGCTTTGCTGTGGTGCTTGCGCCAGGACAAACCTCTCCTCCAGCAATGAAGCACAAAGAAACTGTGTGGGACTAACTAAAAATGACTGCATGCTCAGCTGGAGCAAACTCTGGACAAAAGCTGCAGAAAAACAAAACAAACAAAAAAAAAACCCAAAAAAACAAACCTGCTGCCGCTTCTGAAGAGCCAGGAGCAACATAGGGAGTGGGAGCAGCAACAGGGTGCTGAGCGTGCCCCCCGCTCGCAGCAGCAGCAGGGCAGGCAGAACACAAGCCGCCCCTCCGGCCAGGCCCCGGACACCCCTACCCTCACCCCCAGAAGAAGCGAGCTCCCCCGGCCCCCCCTCAGCCAGGGGGCAAGAGGGGAGCCTCTTGTTTGTTCCCAGCCCACCCGCTTCATCAGGGCCCCGGCAAAGTCTGGCCTGAATTTCTTGTCTGGTCTCCAGTCAGCTTCTGTTGATTGAGGAAGGCCAAGAACCCTGGTTGGCAACAGTAGTTTCCCTGATAATTCTCTTTTCCATAGTTCTCTTGAAAGTGATTATGGGCTATAGATTTTGTATGTGGTTTATTGACTTTTACACTGTGTTCCTTTTTTGCATCCTCTTCCAATTTTAGCAAGCTTTCTGAAACCCCATTGCCCAGTCCTAAAATGTCTCTTGCTATTTTATATATATATATATATATATATAATATCTAATCACTCTCTATATATTACAGTGTGATTAGATATTAAGTGAGGAATGTGTTGTCAGACACCTCACATAATGAATTCTAACTCTTTGACAGTGGATGGCTGGTGTTTCTATTTACTGGTGAAAGTAGTGGGTGATGCCAAGGGGCAGTAGTGTGACATTAGCTTCGACATCAGCCATTTTTTCTTTCTGAATACATTGAGACAATTTACATGTAGGAAAATGAACAGATCTTAAGTGCCCCACTCACATATACAGCCATGTGATCATCACCTAGAGCAAGATGCAAAATATTTCCATCACTTCATAAAATTCCATTGTGTCCTTTTCCTGTCAGTAACACTCCCCACAGGGGTAACCACCGTTCTGACTTCTAAGAGATATTTTTTGAGATTCAGCTTGGGGTTTTTTTTTTTTTGGATTCATGCATAGGCTGCATCTATCCGTTGTTTGTTCCTTTTCATTGCTCTGAGTGTTCCATAACATGAATACAGCACCTTTTTTTTTGAACCTATTCTTCTGTTGATGGCTACTTGGGATATTTCCACTTTGAAAGAAGCTGGAGTCAACATTCTTATATAAGTTTATGGACATATGCACTCATTTCTTACTTAAGATCTCCTTGTCATTGTTAAGGAATATTCTAGACACAGTCAGTACCCAGAGAGTTCTCTATTCACTTAGTCCTGCTCTAAGTAGGAGGATATGATGATATAACTAAGTATTTTAGAGGTTTGAGGAGGGAAGACCACTCAGCTAGTGGTAAAGGTATATGTATTATTAGGGCCTAATGATGTGAGAGTTGGACTATAAAGAAAGTTGGGTGCAGAAAAATTGATGCTTTTGAACTGTGGTGTTGGAGAAGACTCTTCAGAGTCCCTTGGACTGCAAGGAGATCCAACCAGTCCATCCTACAGATCAGTCCTGGGTGTTCATTGGGAGGATTGTTGCTGAAGCTGAAACTCCAATAATTTGGCCACCTGATGCGAAGAGCTGAATCCTTGGAAAAGACCCTGCTGCTGGGAAAGATTGAAGGCAGGAGGAGACGGGGACGACAGAGGATGAGATGGTTGGATGGCATCACCGACTCAATGGACATGGGTTTGGGTAGACTCCGGCAGTTGGTGACGGATAGGGAGGCCTAGCGTGCTGCGGTTCAGGGGGTCGCAGAGTTGAACATGACTGAGTGACTGAACTGAACTGAACATGACCTGAAGTAATGGAAGGAACATCTTGTTGGAGGGAGGGAAGTTTGTTGGCAGTACTGTTAAGAGTGCGGCTTTTGTGCCGAGCAAACAGGTTTGCATCTGATCTCTTCACACTAAGGTTGCTTAGCAACTGGATGACCTTAGGTTGTTTAACATTTCACTTGCCTCACCTTTAAGGTAGACATGGTACTATCTACCTTTCATAGTTTTTGTTCATATTATATACAACACAACACACAGATGGAGTGGGGATGTACAAGCTGATTGAGCAGACACCTTTATATATGTGTTTACAGAAGTACTAGGTAAGAAGTAGAGTGGTCGGTCATAAGTTATCCTTGAGTTCCCAAAGCTTGAAAAGTGACTGCATTCATTTCTTTGTTTGTTCATTTTCATGCCTTTATTATGAGTGAAAGTGAAAATGAAGTCGCTCAGTCGTGTCCGACTCTTTGCAACCCCATGGACTGTAGCCTACCAGGCTCCTCTGTCCATGGAATTTTCTAGGCAAGAGTACTGGAGTGGGGTGCCATTTCCTTCTCCAGGGTATCTTCCTGACCCAGGGATTGAACCTGGGTCTCCCGCACTGCAGGCAGACGCTTTACCATCTGAGCCACCAGGGAAGCCCATTGTTGGAGTATTTGTGCCCAGTGCTGTTCTGAGCACTGCAGCTGTAGGTGTGGGCAGCAGCGAGCTGAGGTGGTCCCGGGGGTGTGAACGAGAAGAGAGCCAGTGGGCTCCCCTAGGAGAGGAGCGTCCTTTCTGTTTGTTTGTGAAGTTCAGATCCTGGGATTTTTCCAGAATACATGCTTTCATGAGGTGGATGCACCTTCTCTTGTTGGAGAGAAGAGTGGAGGAATTTATGTAGCACAGACCTGGGTAAACTCTGGTCCTCCATGGGAGAGAAGAAATACGTTCATACCATATCTCAGTTTAGCTCTCTCCTGCCTGACTAAGATTTTCCTGTTTTGATACCAGGCCAGAAACTATGACTAGCAGCATTGTTTTCACTTCTAAACAGAGCCACTTAAAAGGGCACACACTCCCACCATCAGAACTGCAATTAACAAGTTATCAGATTAAATTCAGATTCTGGACCTTGTCTCCTTCCCTAGAAATTGAATCAAAAGACTACTTGAAATAGAAACAAGGAACTGTTACTGGTTTTCATGTTAATTTTTAGCTGATAAGTGCTGCCCTATTTATCAAGTGGTCTTTCATGTGGGTTTGTTTAGAAGTGAAAACAGTGCCAACTGGGAATTTCTTTTTATTCATGCCTATAGCATATACAGTTATGAGTGAGTAAGTGAAAGTTGCTCAGTGTGTCTGACTCTTTGCGACCCCGTGGACTACGGAGTCCATGGAATTCTCCAGGCCAGAATACTGGAGTGGGTAGCCTTTCCCTTCTCCAGGGGATCTTCCCATCCCAGGGATAGAACCCAGGTCTCCCGCATTGCAGGCAGATTCTTTACCAGCTGAGCTACCGGGGAAGCCATAGCATATATAGTTATACAGGATCTAAAATTTTCTCATGCCCATTACAAAAGCCCCTCTTGTTTTGGATGTTCTGTAAGTGACCCAACGGGTGATGTTGTTAAAAATGTGGGTATAATAGCAATAATGAAAATGTGTGCCCTGAAGCTTGAGATCCAGACAAGCTTTAGCTTTGTCTAATATTAGTGAGTTATTTTGATATCAATTAATAACTCTTTGACCATGCTACAATTGAAGAATAAAATAGGAAAAGCCAAAAAAAAAAAAAAAAAGGAGTGTGACGGGAGCAGCCAAAGAAGTGTTTGGCCTTTCCCCCAGTGAAAGGCCTCCTGGGAAGTTGTGACTAATTGGAGCTAGGTCTCATCCCAACCCCTGAGGGATCCACAACCATTTGGCTTCCATGAATGGGTTCAGTTCCACAAGCATTTTCATAAGAAAAGTTCCTGTCCTCTAGGCTCAATATAATAACACTTACCTTATTGGGAGGCTCTAAATGGATCATTTCAGCACTATACTGAATATAGCACATACTAAGACTGAGGCTGAATACAGGACACCCCTCTCCATTCTCCCCTTCCTTCCTCTAGGAGGCTCTTTAGCCCCTTCCTCCTCTAGGGGGCCCTTTCGCCCCTTCCTCCTCTAGGGGGCCCTTTCGCCCCTTCCCCTCTAGGGGGCTCTTTCGCCCCTTCCTCCTCTAGGAGGCCCTTTCGCCCCTTCCTCCTCTAGGAGGCCCTTTCGCCCAGCGTGAGGAGGGCTGTGCTGGCAGAGGTCCTGTGGAAAGCCACATCTGGATGAGTTCAGGTCCTCTGCATCCAGTACCATCTCCTCGGTGACCAATTTAAATCCCTACTTTAGAACGAATTAAGGAGCACAGTTGGCTGGAACGAAGTCTTGGAAAGCATGAGTTCAGGGGTTTTGTAGTGACTTTGCCAAAGAGTAAATTTATATCTAAAGTTCTGTTCTTTAAAATGAGCGTTATAGTTTTGTATCTTCCCTGGACATCTAAATATTAAGTAATTTCGGCATAATTATTATTGGCCGTGTTGAAGTTAAATTGGAAACATTTTCATCAGCTGAAGAGAAGCTGATCTATCCGTTCCAAACAGAACCTCTGTGGTCCTGACTTTATACTTTGGAGACCATTCTGAATAGTTATTTGTCTTCAAGGTGTTTATAGCCTACGACAGACTTTATATTCATAAATTGTGTTCTTCTCAATTTTCCTTTTTTCTCCCCCTTCCTCAAACCATAAAACCATGAAACATACCTTTCTTGTTCTATTCACAAAGTTTTACCTATAAAATCAAACCAGTTTAGAGATACACACAGCTGAATTATAACTCCAGTAGTTTTCCTTTAAAGAGATTCCTGCCTCCTAAATTATAAGTACCAGCTTAGCTTCTTGTGCCTGGTAGATTTTCTGATTCAGATGCTAGTATGATGTTCTGGGAAATGGCTCTCCAAATCATTCTCTTGACCTCTGACTCTTGCTGTCAAGGTCAGTCACTTCACACACTACCATAGTGACAGCTCTGTTCACTAAAGGCTCGGTCTGCTTCCCAAGACCCAGCTTGGGTCTTACCAGCAAAATTCATCTCTCCCACCCCCCCTGCACACACACCAACTCAAGCTTCTCACTACCACAGAGAAGTACCCACACAAAAGAAGCCATGAGGTAGGGTTGTCGGTTAATCTGGTCTATCTGGTCTTATTTTGCTCTCAAGGCCAGTTTTGTGTGGGAAGGATGAGTGAACCTCATTTGGAGCTGCGAATGAATGCCTTTCATTGGACCTACCCTGAGAAAGTGAGTGCCTGTGAAGAGCTGTTAATATGAGATGGAGAGTATGACCTCAAACCTCAGTCCCATTATTCGTTCTGTAAATGTCCCCTTTGGCATCATTACTGTAAAATAAAATTGTTTGAAAGCATCCAGGGAAAAGTTTTTGACTGACAGTTAAAAAACAGTTTAGACCATGTCCCCCTTTTTAAAAAAGCAAATCATACACCAAAGCATTCCATGAACGAAGTGGAGGTTCTTTGGTCCAGTACTTTTCTTCTGGATTCACTGGCATATGTGAGTCTCTCATAGTAAAAATTTTCATACTCATAGTTTTCTTGTTTTCAAACTTTACCTCTTATAAGTACCTAACTCCTAGTATTAGATCTATTTTCATAGTCATGGAGAGCTATTAGCAAGTCATTTATGTTGCTGTAAATAACTCTAAAAGTGATTCATCTGAAAGCAGTAAGTGGAATAATTTTTTTCTGTTTCTTTTGTAGTGTAGGTTCAGTAACATGTAGATGAGGATGACGAAGGAAATGTTTATATACTGAAAATGTTAAAGTAGTTCCTTTCAGCACCCCTTTAATCAAAGCACTTGTCAGGGAAAACCTACTTTGGATCCTTGTTTGTGTAGTCATAGACAGAGCACATACACAGAACAAAGTCTGGTTGGATTCAGTGTTAAGGAAAATCACCTAAACTGGGGAAAAGGGAAAAGGAAGACCAAGTGGCCTTTTAATGTCATGTTGGAGCATCGTCTAACTGCAGGAGTGCCCAGAGTCCAAGGGCTGGTGCCTGATGATGGTCTGAGATGAAGCTGGTGTAATAATGACAGAAATAAAGTGCACAGTAAATGTGATGTGTTTGAACCACCCCACACCCGACACCCCAATCCTTGGGAAAATTGTCTTTTTTTTTTTTTTTCCACAAAACCAGTCGCTGGTGCCGAAAAAGTTGGGGACCACTGGTCTGACAGGTTCACCTGAAGATGATTTAACTCTCTGCAACATGGTTCTCAAAGTCTAGTCATCAAACATCAGTATCACTGGGGAACTTGTTGGAAATGCAACTTCATGGACCATACCCCATACCTACTAAACAGGAAACTAAAAAATGGATCCCAGCAAGCTGTGTTGTAAGAAGTCCTTCAGCTACTTCTGACACAACTGAAATTTGAAAACTACAGCTGTAGGTGAATGGTAACTTTAACATTTAGAATCAAACCCCGTGCCTGCCAGAGACGCTCAGAGGGCTCAAACATAGCTTGTGCGCACCAGGACCCAGAGACCCCACAGAGACTGAGACAGAGCTGTGTGTGTGTGTCTCCTGAGGAGGGCCAGGTCAGCAGGGGACTTCTGTAGAGGCAGGGGCTCTGGGTGCAGCAGACCTGGGGATGGCATAAGCCCTCTTGGAGGAGATTGCCATTAACCCCACCATAGAGCCGCCAGAACTTACACAGGACTGGGGAACAGACTCTTGGAGGCACAAACAGAACCCTGTGCACCAGGACCCGGGAGAAGGGAGCAGTGACCCCACAGGAGACTGGCCCAGACTTCCCCTGAGTGTCCAGGGGTCTCCGGAGGAGGTGTGGGTTGGCGGTGGCCTGCTGCAGGGTCGGGGGCACTGAGTGGGGCAGTCCGTGCCTGGGGCCTTCTGAAGGAGGTGGCTGTCATCTTCATTACCTCCATAGTTTGGAACACAGCCCCGCCCATCGACAGAAAGTTGGATTAAAGATTTACTAAGCATGGCCCCTTGAGAGTCCCTTGGACTGCAAGGAGATCCAACCAATCCATCCTAAAGAAAATCAGTCCTGAATATTCATTGGAAGGAATGATGTTGAAGCTGAGACTCCCATACTTTGTCTGCCTGATGCGAAGAACTGACTCATTGGAAAAGACCCTGATGCTGGGAAAGATTGATTAGGAGGAGAAGGGGACAACAGAGGATGAGATGGTTCAATGGCATCACCGACTCAGTGGGCATGAGTTTGAGTAAACTCCAGGAGTTGGTGATGGACAGGGAGGCCTGGCATGCTGCAGTCCATGGGGTCGCAAAGAGTCGGACATGACTGAGCAACTAAACTGAACTGAAGCATGGTCCCGCCCATCAGAACAAGACCCAGTTTCCGTCTCAGTCAGTCTCTCCCATCAGGAAGCTTGCATAAGCCTCTTATCCTTCTCCATCAGAGGGAGGGCAGACTGAAAACCACAATCACAGAAAACTAACCAATCTGATCACATGGACCACAGCCTTGTCTGACTCAATGAAACTATGAGCCATGCTGTGTAGGGCAACCCAAGACGGACAGGTCATGGTGGAGAGTTCTGACAAAACGTGGTCCACTGAAGAAGGGAATGGCAAACCACTTCAGCGTTCTTGCCTTGAGAACCCCATGAACAGTATGAAAAGCCAAAAAGATAGGACTCTGAAAGATGAACTCGCCAGGTTGGTAGGTGCCCAGCATGCTGCTGGAGATCAGTGGAGAAATAACTCCAGAAAGAATGAAGAGACGGAGCCAAAGCAAAAACAACACCCACTTGTGGATGTGACTGGTGATAGAAGCAAGGTCCGATGCTGTAAAGAGCAATATTGCACAGGAACCTGGAATGTTAGGTCCATGAATCAAGGCAAATTGGAAGTGGTCAAACAGGAGATGGCAAGAGTGAACAGCGACATTTTAGGAATCAATGAACTAAAATGAACTGGAATGGGTGAATTTAACTCAGATGACCATTTTATCTACTACTGTGGGCAAGAATCCCTCAGAAGAAAAGGAGTAGCCATCATAGTCAACAAAAAAGTCCCAAATGCAGTACTTGGATGCAATCTCAAAAATGACAGAATGATCTCTGTTCATTTCCAAGGCAAACCATTCAGTATCACAGTAATCCAAGTCTGTGCCCCAACCAGTCATGCTGAAGAAGCTGAAGTTGAACGGTTCTATGAAGACCTACAAGACCTTCTAGAACTATCACCCAAAAAAGATGTCCTTTTCATCACAGTGGACTGGAATGCAAAATTAGGAAGTCAAAGAGATACCTGGAGTAACGGGCAAGTTTGGCCTTGGAGTACAGAGTGAATCAGGGCAAAGGCTAATAGAGTTTTGCCAAGAGAATGCACTGGTCATTGCAAACACTGTCTTCTAACACAAGAGAAGAATTTACAATGGACATCACCAGATGGTCAATGCAGAAATCAGATTGATTATATTCTTTGCAGCCAAAGGTGAAGAAGCTCTATACAGTCAGCAAAATCAAGACCAGGAGCTTACTGTGGCTCAGATCATGAACTCCTTATTGCCAAATTCATACTTAAATTGAAGAAAGTAGGGAAAAACACTAAACTAACCAGGTATGACCTAAATCAAATCCCTTACGATTATACAGTAGAAGCGACAAAAAGATTCAACAGACTAGATCTGATAGACAGAGTGCCTGAAGAACTATGGACAGAGGTTCACAGGAAGCAGTGATCAAGACCATCCCCAAGAAAAAGAAATGCAAAAAGGAAAAATGGCTGTCTGAGGAGGCCTTATAAATAGCTGTGAAAAGAAGAGAAGCGAAAAGGAAAGATATACCCATTTGAATGCAGAGTTCCAAAGAATAGCAAGGAGAGGTAAGAAAGCCTTCCTCTGTGATCAATGCAAAGAAATAGAGGAAAACAGTAGAATGGGAAAGACTAGAGATCTCTTCAAAAAAATTAGAGATACCAAGGGAACATTTCATGCAAAGATGGGCACAATAAAGGACAGAAATGGTATGGACCTAGCAGAAGCAGAAGATATTAAGAAGAGGTGACAAGAATACACAGAAGAACTGTACAAAAAAGATCTTCACGACCCAGGTAACCTCGACAATGTGATCACTCATCTAGAGCCAGACATCCTGGAATGCAAGTGGGCCTAAGGAAGCATCACTCCGAACAAAGCTAGTAGAGGTGATGGAATTCCAGTTGAGCTATTTCAAATCCTAAAAGATGATGCTGTGAAAGTGCTGCACTCAATATGTCAGCAAGTTTGGAAAACTCAGCAGTGGCCACAAGACTGGAAAAGGGCAGTTTTCATTCCAATCCCCAAGAAAGACAATGCCAAAGAATGCTCAAACTGCTGCACAATTGCATTCATCTCACACACTAGCAAAGTGATGCTCAAAATTCCCCAAGCCAGGTTTCAACAGTACATGAACCGTGAACTTCCAGTTGTTCAAGCTGGATTTAGAAAAGGTGGAGGAACTAGAGATCAAATTGCCAACATCTGTTGGATCATCAAAAAAGCACGAGAGTTCCAGAAAAGCATCTACTTCTGCTTTATTGACTACACCAAATTCTTCGACTGTGTGGATCACAACAAACTGTGGAAAATTCTTTAAGAGATGGGAATACCAGACCACCTGACCTGCCTCCTGAGAAATCTGTACGCAGGTCAAGAAGCAAGAGTTAGAACAGGACATGGAGTAGCAGACTGGCTCCAGATTGGGAAAGGAGTACGTCAAGGCTGTGTATTGTCACCCTGCTTATTTAACTTATATGCAGAGAAACTTATCATGAGAAACGCTGGGCTGGATGAAGCATAAGCTGTAATCAAGATTGCCAGGAGAAATATCAGTAACCTCAGATATGATTGATGATACCACACTTATGGCAGAAAGCAAAGAACTAAAGAGCCTCTTGATGAAAGTGAAAGAGGAGAGTGAAAACGTTGGCTTAAAACTCAACATTCAGAAAACTAAGATCATGGCATCCGGTCCCATCACTTCATGACAAATAGATGGGAAACAGTGGCAGACTTTATTTTTGGGGGCTCCAAAATCACTGCAGATGGTGACTGCAGCCATGAAATTAAAAGACACTTGCTCCTTGGAAGGAAAGTTCTGACCAACCTAGACAGCATATTAAAAAGCAGAGACATCACTTTGGCAACAAAGGTCCGTCTAGTCAAAGCTAAAGTTTTTCCAGTAGTCACATATGGATGTGAGATTAGGACTCTAAAGAAAGCTGAGCACTGAAGAATTGATGCTTTTGAACTGTGGTGTTGGAGAAGACTCTTAAGAGTCCTTTGGACTACAGTGAGATTAAACCAGTCCATCCTGAAGCAAATCAGTCCTGAATTCATTGGAAGGATGATGCTGAAGCTGAGACTCCAGTAATTTGTCCACCTGATGCGAAGAACTGACTCATTGGAAAAGACCCTGATGCTGGGAAAGATTGAAGGCGGGAGGAGAAGGGGATGGCAGAGGATGAGGTGGTTAGATGGCATCACCGACTCAATGGATATGAGTTTGAGTAAACCCCGGGAGTTGGTGATGGACAGGGAGGCCTGGCATGCTGCAGTGCATGGGGCCAGAAAGAGTCAGACATGACTAAGCGACTGAACTGAACTTCAACGTCTTAATAGTAAACTAGTAATATCAAGAAATAATGGTCTTAGTATGGAGAGGTGAAATAACTGTTTAGTCATGCATAAAATGCAGACACCCGCAGTTAAACCAAGAGCTTGTTTTATGTTGTATCAAACAGTTGAGCTTCTCTTCTAGTGCTGGGTTCTACACAAGTTGAAACTACAGTTGTGGAAAAGTGGTGTAGAAACCAAACCAGAATTTGGCGTTGTTTCACTGCTTTCCCATCCTCTTTGCAAAAGTGAATGAGAGGGCCTTGTAGTTCTACCACTGTCTCTCATATGTGAAAATTTCTTCTGATTTCATGGGAACCTTGGGAAACATCTGAGTCAATTAGTGATTTTAGGGAATGTTAGTTCTGTGTGTAGGGTGCGTATCTGATTATCCGGTTTCCCACAAATGCCTTTTTGGATTGTTTTGAAATTTGCTCCATTGATCGTATCTGCTGTGCGATTAGAGGCTTTTGGTATTTGGGTGAAGAAGTCTGTGAGGATAACTGTTGCCTCTGGGAGGAATAGGCTTAAGCAGCGTTTTTGTCTAAGTTTGACATGGCTTATTTGGTCCTGTGGTTGTGCTCAATGAAAACCTACTTGGAGAGACACCCTTTCTTTCTCCACTTTTGTGATGCAATAATATTGAGACTGTCTAGAGGCCTGGTCAGAGAAGGCAATGGCACCCCACTCCAGTACTCTTGTCTGGAAAAGAGGACAGAGGACAGAGGAGCCTGGTAGGACATGGACAGAGGAGCCTGGTAAGGCTGCAGTCCATGGGGTCCCTAGGAGTCGGACACGACTGAGGGACTTCACTTTCACTTTTCACTTTCATGCATTGGAGAAGGAAATGGCATTCCACTCCAGTGTTCTTGCCTGGAGAATCCCAGGGACGGGGGGGCCTGGTGGCCTCGTGTTTTAAAGCCAGGCCAAGGAGCACCCTAAAGAGTAGAAAACCTTCATCTGTAAGTTTGATGAGGAGCCTTTTCACCATGGAAGGTCTTCTGTTGTCAGACTACCCTATATTGTACGAGGTTTCCAGTGACTCATTCCATCTCCAATGTCATAAGTGTGTTTTCATGAAAATATGTTAAACAACATGATACCATTCTAGCTACTGTATGGAATGAATTGCTTGCTCATAGGTACAGTTCTTCAAAGTTTAGGACCTAATATTTTATTGAGGGCTAGTCTATATAAAAGTTATTTTCCTTGTCTAATAATGTATGGTTGTGTGTTGTTTTTTTTTTTTTTTTAATTAAATTTGTAAATACTACTCTTTAAATTGCTTGCTTTTCTTGGACTTTAAAGCAACACATAAAGGTATATAATTTGAAAATAAGTTTTCTTGTTTTTCTAAGAATTCTGGTAAAGATATTATTTGCTTCTCAGAACTCAGTTAAAGAATGTTTATTCTTTAAGATAAAGAAATTGCTAAAATTCATTGACCTCTGCAGTCTCTGATCTCACCAAAAATTTGATTCATTTCATTTGTGGACCTTGCACTAAGATAATTGGGAGGGGAATTGAAGACCATTGGCTTTAAACAAATTCAAAATAGGAAATAAATAAATTTCGAACATGATAAAATTAGGGGCTCTTGGCAAAGTCATAATACTGAATTCTTCAAGTAATAATTTAGTGTCCAGTTCGCAACAAATCGTGTAAACATCACGTGCATGATTGACTCACAGAGAACTTGATGCAGCACTGTCTGGCCTCTGATCGCTGAGCTGACTGTGTAAGGGTTGTGGCGTTGAATCCGCGCCCTCCCCCTCCCTCCTTCGTCTGTTCTTGTAGGGTAATCCCCCCCCACCCCTTCGTAAACTGAGGTGGAGAAGCACAGTTTAGCTTCTTATTATGACCCTGTATTGCTGTAAAGGTAGTCAGATGCTGAAATTAAAGCTTCCATTTGTGACATAAAGCAGACGTTGGATGAAGGGATCCTCCTATTGCTTTGGGTAAGAAGTAGAGGGAAATATTTTGGCTTTCTTAAAAGGTCATATTTGAGAAGTCATTTCAGGGTTTGATTTTACTTATCATTATGTTTTACAAACACTCTCTTTTTAATTCTGTGACTAGTTTGTCCCTCAAAGAGGTCTGTATTCTTATACTACATTTGTAATCTCTTTGAACCCAGCCTTGATGAACATTGGTCTACCTCGCCTCATAAAATATTGGTAATTTATTTCAAAAGGTATTACAGGAAATGCATAGTATGAAGAGCAAACCCCGACTAGTCTTATCATGTTAACTGTTGTTTCCAAATCGTAATTCAATATACTTACCTCCCTGGGACTTGGGATGACCTGCCTTTCATATCGCGAAGCATCAGTTGCTATTTTATTTCTGTTGTACTTTCTTGAGCTGAATAGTCGCCAGGAACACCCTGACCATTCTGTAAGAGTGAAGCATGCTCAGTAGTCCAGCTCTGCTCTCATAAGCTCTGTGCCGTGTAGGAAACGGTTCTGTTAGATGTCTCTGGCTAACTGGCCTGGTGTGAGCTTCATATTGATTTGCTCTAGCAATGATAACAACAGGCACTGCTGGAAATGCCTTATATGATTTAAGTCATTTAATTCTCACAACCACTCTCTTATATGGCTATTCCTTGTTCTATTTAAGCACTGCAAATAAGCGTCCTTGTATCTTTTCTGTTTTCATTTGCCCAGCTTTCTCATGAGATTAATCCCTAGAAATGGAATTTAGGATTCAAAGCATATGTACTTAAACATTTTTAATACAAATTGCTTAAAATGCCTTAAACATTCTGTTTTTGTGTGTTTCCATGTTTTGCTCTTTGAGGGAACCTTGGTTTGCTGCCTCACTTTTTGACCTGGGCGCGAACCTGGGCCCTCGGCAGTGAAAGCGCATGGTCGTGACCACTGGACCACCAGGGAGTTGCCTCAGTTAAGTTGGGTCCCATGGAAGACAGTCCCCATCTCCACCTTCTCAGCCTCAGAACTGTGTAGTCGACAGCGGTAAAGCAGTCTGAGCAGGGCTTTTCAAACCATGCCCCGGCGAGCCCCTGCTGAAGGGGCAGGCCAAGTTGTCCATGTAAATTGGAGCACCTCACCTGCAATCAGGTTAATATACCGCTGGGATTCTTTCTGCGTAAAATTTCCTTTGAAAAATAGACCCTTTAGCTTTAACAACAACAAAAGTACTTTTTAGTATTCCAGTATTTACTGATGGCTGGGTGGGACAAATTGCTTTGTCTTAAGCAAACTGCAGGTGGCATAGAGTAAGGGATTGGGAAAACTAGCAGTTGTCTCAAAGAGAGAATGCTCAGAAAAGTGATGCTTCCTTGGGACATGTGCTATCCCTAAAGTTTTCCAGTATAAGCTGGATTTCTGTTGCTTTGAAATTCTATCAGAATTGCTCAGAGGTGCAGCCTGGAGGCCTTAATAGCCACTCTTGGCTGCAGTGTCCTTGGAACATTTTCACACTGAGCCTTGAAACTCTGCTTCCGTGTGTGCTAGTGAGGCCCATAGCTAGGGGCCCAGAGGTCACTTGTTAACATTTGACTTACAGGACAAAGAAGAACTGCATTCTGCCTTCTCTTTCACTGTGTTTGGTAGCGGCGGTCATGTTTGAGTTGTGTCCCGCCTCTGTGCACACCCCTCCGTGGAGCCTGTGCATGCTTTCCTCTGATCTCTGTTAAGCTTACTGAAGGGGTGGGCAGGAGAGTGAGCATCGCTGAGCACCAGCCGCGTGCCCAGCACTGTGCTCGGCGCTTTGAACTCCTGTTTAATGACACGCGGCAGCCTGAGGACAGATGCTCTCATCCTGAGTCGCGTGAGCACACGAAGTGACCAAGTCTGAGAGGCTAGGCAACTCCGCGCTCGCTCCGGCTTCTCTGCTTCCGTCATAAAGGAAGTGTGAACTGGCGACGGTTTTCTCTCAGCCCTGCACACCCAGCTGTCTCCTCCTCTCCCTGATGCTTTGTTGTGTTGGTTCCTGTTCCGTCGCTCTGTCAGGAAACGGTGGTCTGTAGACCACCTGCCTGCAGCTTGCGAGGTGCTGATCCTAACCATGCTGTTGTTGACTTCTCCCAGGGTCCTATCCTTCCCCCAAAGCTGGAGCGACTCTGGTTGTATACAAGGACCTGCTGGTGCTGTTTGGTGGCTGGACACGGCCAAGCCCTTACCCCCTGCACCAACCAGAGAGGTTCTTTGATGAAATACATACTTATTCACCCTCTAAAAACTGGTAAGCCACAAAGATAAGATCCTTTCAATCTGGAATAGGAAGGTTTAAAATGACTGGATTCCTTATCATTTTGTGTATGTCCAGAAATCTCTTTGATAATCTGTTGAAAGCTTTGGACTCCTCCCAGAAAAATAAAAATTTTTTTTACATATGCACAGATTTTGCTTACAGTTTCAGAGGGTTTACAGGACCCTCCCTAGAACTTGAAGTTAAGCATGCGTATTCCAGAGAGGAAAAAAGTAGAAGACATGTATTCCTCTTCCAAGAAAAGTGAATGAGCCAGTTGAAGAATAGAGAGCTCTTCAGCTCTGGCTGCCAGCACCCCGGGAGTGCTGTGGATCCAGAGGACACCACCTGCTGTCCCCAGACTGACTCCCAGTTGTTGTACAAACTGGTCTTTTTAAAATGACAGTCCCCTCTGTTTCCTTGTGATGGACTGCTCAGCTACTCAGCACAGGGCTCTTGGCAGCTGCTACTGATCCGAAGATCAGACTGGAAAGAAACAGCAGGTGGTGCCCCCTCGGCAAGCTAGGCTGACCAGCTCAGGAACCCGGGTGGAGTCCCTGTCATTCTTCTCTCATCTCTCCGCCCTGTGTCTGAGCCTTACACGTTGGGAGGCTGAGAGGGAACAGAACTTCAGCAGATCCGTTGAAAAGGCATAAGTACCTTGTGCCATCCTCCATTTATTGTCTAACAGTTTCTCTACTGAAGGTGATAGGATTGTCATTTTAGATGGATGCCTGCTTCCTGTCTTCCGTCTTAAACACAGAAGGCCAGAAGCAGAGGCACTGACTTCTTTACTTCCCCCTGTCTCTCTGTGTTAGGTGGAACTGCATTGTGACCACCCACGGCCCACCTCCCATGGCAGGGCATTCCTCTTGTGTGATAGACGATAAAATGATCGTCTTTGGTGGCTCCCTAGGATCCCGGCAGATGTAAGTACGTTTGGTTAGCTTGCTGTCACCCTGAAGATAAATACTCCTGGAAAGGTCAACTAGGGCAGGGAAGGAAACCAGTCAGGGTCAAGATCGCTGAGCATGGTTCTGATCAATCCAGTGAGTTATCTCACCCTGGTGTTCCGTTTTTTGGTTCTAGTCACAGGCCAATAAATTGAGAAACTTGCTCCATAAAATCAGGACTATGGGCATCTTATATTCTAATAAATGTTTCTGTGCGTGTGTCCTTTCCAAGGTGAGGTGCACCTCTATATAGACAACCTTTTAATCAAGCCCCTCAGCATAATTTATATATGTTTTAATAATTGCCTTGCTGGTATAAATGTTTGTATTTGAAAAAGTTATATGAGATTGTTGCTTGGAAGGCTTGCTTAACCTTATAAAGTTGAATCATAATCACTGAATTTTAGCAAGGATTAATGGTTAAGCTGATATGAAATATTAGATTTGTCAACCCCATATTGGCTGGCACCAAGATGTGTTCTATGAATGTCATTACTTTGAATTAAGAATTAATGTTCAACATTCCTAGATTATGTTTTATTTTTTTTAGATTATGTTTTAAATGTTTGATATAAATTGGAAAAAGTGTGTGTTTGTTTTCAGCGTGTATTTAATTTTAAAATAAAGCTCATTTTTGAAATGTCAAAAAAAAAAAAAAAATCAGAGTTACGTAGAATCTCAGTGTTGTCCGGTATGTGGTTTAGTTCAGTGGGATCAAGTTGTGACGGGGCCTCCACCTTGTCTGTTTCTGCCTGTGCCCTCAGAAGGCCACCTTCCAAGAAGCAGAGAACTTCTCCTTGCTCTCCTTAGGGCCCAACTCATGCCCCTTGGAGCTTTAGAGAAGGAGAGAGGTGGATGGGCATGAGTTGGGAGAGTGGGTAGGAGCGAGAAAGCTGTGCCCCACCTGACACCCTCCGTGAGGTTGTCTCCTCCCCGCGGCCCTGCAGCTCCAGCCAGAGCAGTCTGTCTGAAGTACTTCATCTGATTTGGCATTATCAGCAGGAGTGGTTGTTTTATCTGCGTTTTGAAATGGCAATTGATGAGCTGTCAGCAGTAAAACCACTCCAGACCCGACCCTCTTCTCTCTCAGGGTTCTCTGCGTCTTCTTATTTTAGAACACTCAAAAAAAAAAAAAAAAATAGAACACTCATGGAGCAGGGTGTGTGAGCTCTATCCTCCAGGTCAGAGGGTCAGGGCTTAAGGTACTGGGGTTCTCACTCCTGTTTCCCCATGGGTGAATAAATGCCCTTAGAGAGGGGACCATAAAACAGAGGCCGCCGTGGAGGAGTCTGTCCTGGCCATACTGGTCCCCTGAGTGCTGGAGATGCCAATTTGTCCTTGACACAAAAGCTGCAGCTTCCATTAACCATGGTAAAATTACCTTCTGTAGCCAAAGTTGATAAATCTTTATCTCTTAGACAGCGATAGAACTGCCTTTTGAATAATTTTGCTCTCTTCCTTGTGGGATTTGCCTTTGAAAGACTATATCACAGCTAGTAGCTATTTCCTGCTATCACCAATTAAGTAACTCTTACTTTAGTTACTGTTTGGCTATAGACATGACTCAAATGTGGCCTTATGGGTCAATGGAAAGAGCAAAGGTTTGAAAGTCTCCTTTCCAGGGAAAGGAGGGCAAGAACAATATGGTTAAGTGCTAACTGTGAGCATGGCATTGTGGGAGACCTCCTGATGAATGTACCTTCCTTTATTTCGGCTCTCGTGGCCCCTGGGCGCGCCCGGTTCCTTCATGCTTGTGTCCTTGTCTTACAGGAGCAGCGACGTCTGGGTCCTAGACCTGGAGCAGTGGGCGTGGTCCAAGCCCAGCATCTCAGGGCCCAGTCCTCATCCCCGAGGCGGCCAGTCTCAGGTGCTCAGGAGTTAAAATAACTATTCAGCAAACACTGTAGCATCTTTCAGTTAGGACAGGAGAGGGAGGAGGGAGTCAGGTAAGATGCCAGCACACACAAGCCAAGGAGAATTTACCATTCTCTTTTGCTGGCATTTATTTTTCAACTTCTGATGGGTTATAATTATTTTTGTTGGCTTTTTATTGTGCCTCTCCCCAAAGCATTTACTTTGCTTTTTTATTTTTTGAGAGAACCCTGCATTTTATGTGTTTGGCACTCTTGTGTTAATAGTATTTAATCAACAAAGAATTCATTCAGGTGAATCATCAGTAGTTTTTTACAAGGATCAGAACTGACATGGTTTGAGGGACTGGGGAGCCTATGGTGAATAGAATACTCTCATTTGGGAGCCGAGTAGGCTATTTTCATTTACCACTGAGGTATTGGAGGTTGGATGCCTGTGTCTTTGTAGGTTTATTTTAAATTTCTTCCTCTCCCAGATCGTCATAGATGATGCAACTATTTTAATCCTTGGAGGGTGTGGCGGTCCCAATGCTGTGAGTATGGCTGGTGTGGCATTCCCAGGCACACGCTGCCCAGCTTTCGGAACCTGCTTCCCCTGCCTCACCTTGTAAAACTGCAAGGCCATTTCTGTAGCGTTTTCATTTAGAAAATACCTTTTCCACTTTGGATATATAGCCTCTGCATTTTCTGGCCCTCTTCTCCATTCTTTTGGGGAGAAGGGGGGAAGCTTTTCATTAGAGACATTTATCTCTTAAATATTCATATCTATAGTCTTCCTACTCCCACCGAGGCTTCAGGCTATAAGGTTTGCTGCTGTCATTTTTTACAAAGAGGAGTGAGAGAGGAAAGTAAGTTGATAGTGGCCAGAATTCACATGAAGTTTATTTAAGAATGCAGGTTCAGACATTGTGGATATGTCTTACCTACTACCCTTTCTATCAATGTATACACACACACACACACACACACATAAAACCACAGGCAAAATTCAAAACCATGTAGAGTTGATTCATGGGGTCCCGAGTACAGTTTCATGTGCCCGGCCAGTGGTCGTACAAGAACGAATGAATGGCCGGAGAGTTTGCTCTTCTCCCTGGGGCACTCACACGCTCTGTGATGGACGGTGCAGCTTGGAGATGGCGGCCTGCGTGTGTGGTGTGTAACCCGTGCCACACCTGAGCCCTGTGTGCGTGTGGTGTGTAACCTGTGCCGCGCCTGAGCCCTGCGTGTGTGTGTGTGGTGTGTAACCCGTACCACACCTGAGCCCTGCGTGCGTGTGGTGTGTAACCCATACCGCGCCTGAGCCCTGCGTGTGAGTGTGGTGTGTAATCTGTACCACACCTGAGCCCTGCGTGTGTGTGTGTGGTGTGTGACCCGTACCACACCTGAGCCCTGCGTGTGTGTGTGTTGTGTGACCCGTACCACACCTGAGCCCTGCGTGTGTGTGTGCGTGGTGTGACCTGTACCACACCTGAGCCCTGCGTGTGTGTGTGGTGTGTGACCCGTACCACACCTGAGCCCTGCGTGTGTGTGTGTTGTGTAACCCGTACCACACCTGAGCCCTGCGTGTGTGTGGTGTGTAACCTGTACCACACCTGAGCCCTGCGTGTGTGTGTGGTGTGTGACCCGTACCACACCTGAGCCCTGCGTGCGTGTGCGTGTGGTGTGTAACCTGTACCACACCTGAGCCCTGTGTGCGTGTGCGTGTGGTGTGTAACCTGTACCACACCTGAGCCCTGCGTGTGTGTGGTGTGTAACCTGTACCACACCTGAGCCCTGCATGTGTGGTGTGTAACCCGTACCACACCTGAGCCCTGCGTGTGTGTGTGGTGTGTAACCTGTACCACACCTGAGCCCTGCGTGGGTGTGCGTGTGGTGTGTGACCCGTACCACACCTGAGCCCTGCGTGCGTGTGCGTGTGGTGTGTAACCTGTACCACACCTGAGCCCTGCGTGCGTGTGCGTGTGGTGTGTAACCCATACCACACCTGAGCCCTGCGTGCGTGTGCGTGTGTTGTGTAACCCGTACCACACCTGAGCCCTGCGTGTGTGTGTGGTGTGTGACCTGTACCACACCTGAGCCCTGCGTGTGTGTGTGGTGTGTGACCTGTACCACACCTGAGCCCTGCGTGCGTGTGCATGTGGTGTGTAACCCGTACCACACCTGAGCCCTGCGTGTGCGTGTGTTGTGTAACCCGTACCACACCTGAGCCCTGCGTGTGTGTGTGGTGTGTAACCTGTACCACACCTGAGCCCTGCGTGTGTGTGTGGTGTGTGACCTGTACCACACCTGAGCCCTGCGTGCGTGTGCATGTGGTGTGTAACCTGTACCACACCTGAGCCCTGCGTGCGTGTGCGTGTGGTGTGTAACCTGTACCGCACCTGAGCCCTGTGTGCGTGTGCGTGTGGTGTGTAACCTGTACCACACCTGAGCCCTGCGTGTGTGTGGTGTGTAACCTGTACCACACCTGAGCCCTGCATGTGTGGTGTGTGGTGTGTAACCCGTACCACACCTGAGCCCTGCGTGTGTGTGTGGTGTGTGACCTGTACCACACCTGAGCCCTGCGTGCGTGTGCGTGTGGTGTGTAACCCGTACCACACCTGAGCCCTGCGTGTGCGTGTGGTGTGTAACCTGTACCACACCTGAGCCCTGCGTGTGCGTGTGTTGTGTGACCTGTACCACACCTGAGCCCTGCGTGTGTGTGTGGTGTGTGACCTGTACCACACCTGAGCCCTGCGTGTGTGTGTGGTGTGTAACCTGTACCACACCTGAGCCCTGCGTGTGTGTGTGGTGTGTGACCTGTACCACACCTGAGCCCTGCGTGTGTGTGTGGTGTGTGACCCGTACCACACCTGAGCCCTGCGTGCGTGTGCGTGTGGTGTGTAACCTGTACCACACCTGAGCCCTGCGTGCGTGTGCGTGTGTTGTGTAACCCGTACCACACCTGAGCCCTGCGTGTGTGTGTGGTGTGTAACCTGTACCACACCTGAGCCCTGCGTGTGTGTGTGGTGTGTGACCTGTACCACACCTGAGCCCTGCGTGCGTGTGCGTGTGGTGTGTAACCCGTACCACACCTGAGCCCTGCGTGTGCGTGTGTTGTGTAACCCGTACCACACCTGAGCCCTGCGTGTGTGTGTGGTGTGTGACCTGTACCACACCTGAGCCCTGCGTGCGTGTGCGTGTGGTGTGTAACCCGTGCCACACCTGAGCCCTGCTGTTGACGCTTCCCTTGCAGCTGTTCAAGGATGCTTGGTTGCTGCACATGCACTCAGGCCCCTGGGCCTGGCAGCCGCTCAAGGTGGAGAATGAAGACCACGGGGCCCCAGAACTCTGGTGCCATCCAGCTTGCCGGGTGAGTGGAGAGCCGACGGGCCAGCAGAGGGAGAGGGCCTAAGCTCTAAAGCCAGATTAACTCGTCAGATTGCTAAGCAACTTTGTATGGAAACTGAAAACACCTTGATGTCACTAAAGAGGCAGACACTGACCACAGCTCTTCAGGCATTTCTCACACACATGAGCCACTGGACGGAAAACCTGTGTGGGGCCCACCCATCCCTTAAGCATCTCTGTCTACAAAACTTGCCCCAGGTCCCCCACACAAATACTCGGTTCTTCCCTTCACCCCTACTCTGCAGACATAGTTCAAATGATCACACATGTCTCACTATACCAACTTTATATATATAACCACTTTATATGTATAACCAACCACTTTATATGTATAGACTGTCCCATCCAGCCTGGAGGGCAGGTTGGATTCTTTTCATCTTTGTAGGGATGTCAGACATCTACAGAATGCCCGGCCCGTCCCCAACGCTCATGGTAAAATGTTTGATAGTTGAATAAATGATCAGAACTGAGTACACGTCTTCTGTCTTCCAGGTCGGGCAGTGTGTGGTTGTCTTCAGCCAGGCGCCTAGTGGGCGAGCACCACTTAGCCCCAGCTTGAACTCCCGCCCATCCCCTATCAGTGCCACCCCTCCAGCCCTGGTTCCCGAAACCCGAGAATACCGCTCGCAGTCTCCCGTGAGGAGCATGGATGAAGCGCCCTGTGTTAACGGCCGCTGGGGAACACTGAGGCCCAGAGCGCAAAGGCAGACCCCGTCAAGTTCCCGAGAAGGAAGCCTTTCCCCAGCCAGGGGCGACGGCTCGCCCATCCTGAATGGGGGGACTGTATCTCCGGGGTCGGCCGCTGTAAGTGGCTCTTCCTTGGACAGCCCCGTGCAGGCTGTGTCTCCGAGCACCCCATCTACCACCGAAGGATACGACCTGAAAATGGGGCTCTCCCTGGCCCCTCGACGAGGATCACTGCCTGATCAGAAAGATCTAAGGTTAGGATCAATAGATCTGACTTGGGACCTGAAACCTGCTTCCAGTGGCAATCACGTGGACGGCATGGACAACAGGACAGCGGGGGGAGGCTTGCGACACCCTCCCGAGCAGACGAACGGTGTGCACACCCCGCCGCACGTGGCGAGCGCCCTCGCGGGAGCAGTCTCCCCAGGCACCTTGCGCCGCAGCCTGGAAGCTATCAAAGCGATGTCGTCCAAAGGCCCCCCCGCCTCTGCAGCACTGAGCCCTCCCCTGGGGTCTTCTCCGGGCTCCCCTGGGAGCCAGAACCTGGGCAGCGGAGAAGCAGTGCCTGTCCCCCGCCCGGGGCCCGCACAGGGGGACGGACACGCCCTGCCCCCCATCGCCCGCCGCCTGGGCCACCACCCCCCGCAGTCCCTGAATGTGGGCAAGCCCTTGTACCAGAGCATGAACTGCAAGCCCATGCAGATGTACGTGCTGGACATCAAGGACACCAAGGAGAAGGGGCGCGTCAAGTGGAAAGTATTTAATAGCAGCTCTGTGGTCGGACCTCCCGAAACCAGCCTGCATACAGTGGTACAAGGCAGGGGTGAACTCATCATATTTGGAGGACTCATGGACAAGAAACAGAATGTGAAGTACTATCCAAAAACAAACGCCTTGTACTTTGTGCGAGCAAAGAGATAATATGTTCTAAAACCTTTCCCCTTTCTGTGGCTTTTAATTTGGAATTTTCCAGCGTGCAAGCATTTGGACTGAGAATTGAGAAAACAGAGGACAAAATCACTCTCATAAACCAAACCCCAGTTCCCAGCCTCACCCACTCCAGGCTGGGATCAAATCTCCATTAAGAAAAAAAAAATTATATAAATCTATAAAGAAATATTATATAGCCAACTCTGTTCACAAAGAGGGAGAGAGCTCCGTCCTGGTTCAGATAAAATTGTTGCTGTGTTTTAGCAGAGGCTCTGCCGCCTTTTTCTACTTTTCTGGTAACTAGACCAAGAATTTAGGGGACAGATTAATGCCAGAACCTTCCTACAGAAACTGAAGAGCCACCTGTAAATCCTACTTGGCCTTCTCAGAGCTAGACACAGAAAGGGCCTGCGTACAGTGCACGAGCAGGGGTTTCAGATTCACAGGCTTTCGGTGCTGGCGGGTAAAGTGACGTGTAGACACCTGCCCTCTGCCCGCAGAGGACCTGAGACCGCTGTTGTCTGCAATGGTGCCCTCTGCCCAGCCCTCTTCTGCCCACTGGGACTGAGGAAAGTTACCCAGCGGGGATCTGCTCCACGTATGTGCCAGGGTCGTCATGAAACAACATTCACGCAGAAGCACCTGTTTGCGTGCTCCCTCCATGTCTTAGAAAACACTCTGGGGTCTGATTGTGGAATTTTCTAATAATCATATTTCATCACAGTTCCCAAAATCCGTATTTATTCTCTTTTTCTTTCCCTTAAAACCTGACGCTTGGAGGCCTCCTTTTCTGTTTACAGCTGCTGTTCTCCCCGCCTCCCTCCCCCACCTCCTTTTTCTTTACCATGTGAAAATTTTTTAAGCCCTAAAACCTTTCTCACTTTCTTTTACTAATTTCGGGTGTCTAGAGAAATCTCTTAAAAATATTTCTGAAACCCTGTTTCTCAAGTCACTAGGGGACCAGCAGGGAGTTCTGACATACCAGTATCATGAGAAATCCTTGATGCGTCAGAAGGTACTGTGGGCTTCTTTTTATTTCCAAAGCACATTGGACACACCCATCCATGTTTATAGAATGTGGAAATTGATCTTGGAAGAGCAGTTCCTTCTAGAATGGTTTTCGCCCTTGCTTGTGGCATGCATTCTTCTGCCTGGCTGTCGACTGGTGCTTGGGTTCTCTGAAGCATGGCTGACCTCAGGGGCGGTTCTTTCTTTGTCTTGTTCACCTGTCGCCCAAACAAGGCTTGGGTTTTCACTTTCATGTCATTTCCGAGGTAACATTTCCAACCAGAGCAGTGTTGGGGTAGGGGGCGGGGGGCTGACACGGGAAATTATGTTACCAGTCTCTAAACCATGACCTGGATAAACATGCATCGGCACCACTTAAGTGTGGATCATTTTGGAGACTTCTCATCAGAAGAGTGTTATCTTGCGTCTTGATTTTGTTTCTCAGCCCCGCTCTCCTCGTTTTCTTGTCCGCATTTCCCGAGCCGAAGCATGCTGCAGCTGGCCCTAGGTCCTGGCGCCCAGCCAGCTCTCAGCAGCCTGTCTGATAAGCCTGCTTTCTCCTGTTACATCATGTTAAACCCTTTCCCCGAGCCATTAGCTTTTACAATGTGGTCTTGGTGGGAAAGCGCCCTTGGTGCCAAGCCCAGGAAAGGGCCAGCTCGCGGGGAGGGGTACGTGCTCCAGAGGCCGCTCCACGTGCTCCCCGGCCGAGGAGCCTGCCGTGTGCCTACTTAGTGTGGTGTCCAGCTGCTCTCAGCTCAGCAGTTAGCTTTCCAGACTCTACTCTGGGCCCGTTGCCAGGCCTTCTTTGGCAAAGACCGTTAGATCGTGCGGGGGTCCTTATTCACAAGAGAAAACTAGCCTAGAAGACTAGCAATTTTGGTGTTACTGTTGCTGGACCTTGTCTATATATTGCGTCTGTGCATGGACAGTGCCTCAGAACTCACTCAGAAATATAAAGTATTAGGAAGCCTGAAAGTTCTGAGTCTCAACTTGGTGATCTTTCCCTTTGTCCCGTGGCCTTCCTAAACCGGCTGTTAACCTGTCAATTCCTTCTACTGTCCCCAAGTAGGCGGACAGCAGAGCTGATGACTCTCGTAGAAAGGAGCCTGGCTCCTTGGAGCTCCGTGGCCTCCCAGGATTACCCACACCGCCTGGAAGCAGACTGTCTGTTTACAGCTCCTTTAAGAAGGCTCTGCCTCTGCCGCCCCCGCTGCATCGGTCCTGGTGACTCTTGGGCACTGTGGTCAGGTGTCCGGGGAGAGCGACGCAGCCCAGCCCAGGTAGCCGCCGCCTCGGGTGCAGGGGGGCTCCGGGCGACCCAGCCACCGCGGACGCTTCAGTCAGATCCAGCTGAACCACCACTCTGGTTTTGACGTGATGCCGATTTTGTCTTAAAATTCACTGAGGAAACAGAATATTTTTTTAAAGCCTCAGCAGCACCTGAGCAAATATTTATCAGTATTTAAGTACTTAAGGTACCTATTGTCTCTACTTGAAGCTTTAACCCCTTCCGTTCCTGCAAGCGTGCCTTGACAGCCCGCCCCGCCACATTGAGTCACCGGCCACCACGTTGACTGCGTGAGAGTTTTAGTCTCTTCCTTCCCTTCTGAACAGAGCTTCCTGTCCTCTCATTTTGCAGGCTGTGCAGCAGAGAGGGCTCTGTATTTTTGCTCATATTTCCGCCCTGCTTCTATGCTTTGGCGGTGGGTTCCAAAAACCACCCCCTCCCCACTGCACCCACCCCACTTTTTGGGGAGCACAAATTTGATGTCAGAACAAGCTTAACTTTTAGTTGTAAAGCAATCCTGGGTTTACTTTCCTCCCAGTCCTCTACAGATTGATTTGGTTTTAACATTTGAGTTTAATATCAAGAGCTGAAACCATGAACTATCCTAGGAACCATGTTGAAACTCTATAAAAGAAGAGGAAGAAGTAAGAAAAGCAACTCAAGTCTTGACTTCGGAGGACAGAAAGCCACCAATTGATGGGGAACAAGGGGATGCTTCCCTTCCGTTCCACTTGGTCTTTCTGGGTTTCCTTCTTTTCGCTTCTTTCCTTCCCATTCAGAGCGACATTCCCGGCTGGCTGGTTGGCCGGTCTGTCCTTGTCCTTGTGGTCCTGGCACGGTGACATGCCCTGCTTTGCACTATCTGCGGTCTCTTACCAGCGCACAAGTCAGTGGGGGGATCTGAACACACCCAGGGGCAAGGCAGCCAGACTTCAGGCCCGCACCCCAGGCGGCCTCCCCGTGAGCCGCAGAGGCACGTTCTGCAGGGTGGCTCCCTCCCCGGTGTTCATTGTCAGATGGAAGCGCCCCTTAGGCGCTGGCGCGCTGCCGGCTCTCGGCTCCCTCTCTCCCCTCCCACAACCAGGGTTGCCGTCAGCGCACACGTGCTGTGCCCTGACGAAGCTGGTGCTGTCAGTGACATTTCCCACGCGACTCAGGGGTCCTGGGTGGCTTACCCTGAGATGATCACTGTAGGCACGTAACAGTGTAGGAATGAAAAGTGGATTTGATTTCATTGATATTTAAATCTCTTGTCGATTTTATTTTTTGTTAATGTTTCCCCCCGATGACTTTTTAGCAATTTAACAAATAAAACAAAATGGACCGAATTGTCTTAACTGTTTCATTAGTATAAAAGAAAGCAAGCAAGCTGTGATGAAAAGCAGTTAGAGATTGGAGTTGGAAGCAAAGTAGTGGGAAAGATACTCTTCCTCCAGGAGGGTGGCCCGCCCCTGAGGACGTCATGTGATGATAGGCAGCTCTCTCCAGCGTGCTAGGAGCACGGGGTTTCACACGCATAGTGCCACCCTGCAGTGGGGCCCCAGAGAGGTGACGAGGCTGGAGCGCACACCCAGAGGCCAGGGCGCCATCCGCGCCATCGCTGGCCGCCGCAGCAAAGATGGGGGCCTCAGGCCTTGCCGCAGCAGGTGGGGGTTGGAGGCAGACGCCCTGTGGCCCATCCTGCCGTCCCCTACTTACTGCTCAACCTTGGATACCAGTTTCCTCGTTTATAAATCTAGTTGTTTCTGGTTTTATAGGATCATGAGGATTAATTGGAAGTTTTATGTGAAAAGCACTAGCCCAGTGCTGGACTGGCACTTAATTGGTGGCTATTGTTTATAATTAGCCCTTGAAGAAAAGATGTGATCTTGAAGGACAGTGCTGGCCACAGTGTGTAAATTGTTAGGATCACGCCCCAGACTAAGGGTTACGCACGTCCGCAGCCATCTGAGTCATTTCATGACCTGTCCCCGTGAGAACCTCTGAGGCTTTTTGCCTCAAGCAGAACATAGCAGCTGCTGCCCTCAGTCGGGTCAGAGTGGTCTCAGCAGTTCTGTCTCCCTCTGGACCTTATTCTTCGGTCTGCCACTTGTCTCTTACATTCCTGGGTTTCTGCGCCCAGCGCCATCGTTTTTTCACACAGCTCGGGCTGAGGATCAGCCTTGTCTCAGGTTAAGGTGCCGTGAGCCTGCGGCTCTCATCCTGCCTGCCCATTGCGTTTCCCAAGCTGTAGGATGAAACTTCTCCACGTCCAACAACATGTGGTCTGATGCTGTCTGTTCTGTTTTCTGTTCTTTGAGGTATCTGGCAAACTAGACCATGTTGTTCGGAAGGGTCTCAGGTCACTGGTTTGCTGGTGGCAAGCAGTAGGATGGTTGTTCTGGATGCTTCCACACTTGCCCTTACGGAAGGGCAGACATGCTCCTTATGGCTATTGCTCCTTATAGCTCCTTGTTGGGCTCAACAAGGTCAGTAGGTAGAAGCTCTAGAGAAGGGTCGTTGGGAAGAACTTTACACAGTTGGAGCCTGGAGCCAGTGTGGCATCACTGGAGGAAGTCTAGCATTGCCTGGATACTCAGACTAGGATGCCCTAGAGGAGGTGATGTCTGGTGGGTAGGGTGCCAGTGGTGATTGGTGGTCCTGGGGAAGACCCGGCTTTCAGGGCAGGTCAGTCCCACAAGGCTTCCTGTCAGCTTCCTAACAGTCCATCCAGGCCAAGGGCCGCAGAAATGGCAGGTGAGCAGGCTCCAGCTCGGGAGGGTCGGAGCCTACAGCCGGCAGCGTGAACGACCCCAGGTCAGAGACCGTGTGGGGCAGAGAGGAGGGCATGTGCCAGTCTGGGGAGAAATCCTCAGTGAGAGCTCAGCTCAGCACAGAAGCGAGGCTCCCCCAGGCCTGTGGGGGTCCCAGCACAGCCCCCGCCCCGCCCCTGGGTGCTGAAGGGCCAGAGGCCTGTGCCCGTCTGGGTCTGAACTGCAGCACCCAGCCCACGAAAGGGCGACAGCGCCCTGTCCTTCCTGCTCCGCGGGGCTCCACAGGCCGTCCAGCGGGAGGGCGGGCGTGCGGGAATCCCCGACTCAGACGGGAGACACAGCCTTGCACGTGTTGTCACCACTGTGCGCTAACACCCCACGTCGCCCTCACCCGGAGAACCTGGGAAAGGCCAGGCGGTGAGCGTCCCCGGAAATCCTGAGGCTGGCCAGCTTGGGATGGAGCCAGAGGGGCTGTGGTGTGTCGCCCTTCCCCCCTCCTCCCTACAGTGTACCATGGAGAAGGGCAGTCCAGCATGCCTGGGGGTTCTTTGTGAGGGGATGATTCAGTAGTTTTTTAACTTACTTGTTATTGAAGATAATTGCTTTACAGAATTTTGCCGTTTTCTGTTGATTTCACTGTTGACGCAAGTGTTCGGGCAGAGACTGATAAAGTCTACGGGAGGAGGCCACGGAGCCACTTTACCGGTCAGACCGAGAGTGAGACCACAGGGTCTCTGCGCTTTAACCCTCGAGATGTGCTCCTGTGGGCTCAGAAAGGAGTTCCCGGAGAGGCTACAGATGAGGGTCGGGCCCGGACTTCGGTCCAGGGGAGCATCGCGTCAAAAGCTGTCCTGCCTCCCTGAGCCTCAGCTGAAAGGGCAGAAATGGCCACTGGTCTCACAGGTTACCGGTTTAGCCGGAACCACGGGTGTGGTTCCCCAAAAGCCCAGGGGGGGCGCCCTGGGAAAGTCTTTGGGTCCCAGACACTATCCGACGCCTCCTAAGAAGGAAGCCGGGCACGAAGAAAACGCCCGTCTCTCCTTCCGAGCGCCGCCCCCGGCCGGCCCGCCTGCTCTCTGCCCCGGCCCCTGGCTGTGGAGAAGCCGGTGCTTCTCCCCGTGGGCTGGGCTCCGGGCCCGGACCCCGTCAGCACGCACAGAGCGGAGCTGCTGTTTCAGACGCCTGAGAGGCCTGTCTGCCCACCCACTGCAGGGATGGAAGGAGGGCGGGGGCGGGCCCTAACCAGGCAGAAGCCTGGGGGAAAGAAAGCTCCTGCCCGGGGGGCGGGGGCCTGGGCTGCTGCCGCTCCCCGACAAGGCTCCCCGACTCGGCCAGGGAGGCCCAGCGCTGCCCCGGGGCTCCCTCAGCGTGTGTCCCTGAGTGCGGGCTCACCCCTGAGGCTCTGCGCTCAGAGGAGGCAGAGAGACCTGCCCTGGGAGCAGCCTGCAGGTTCACACAGCAGGGAGTGTCACTCGGCTGAACAAAGACAAGTCCTGAGCTTCCAGGGCCAAAAGAGTGTCTACTTATGTCACCAGAACGCAAGAAGAGGGAAGACGGAGAGCCAGAGGCCTGGGGAGCCGTCCTCCTCGTCCTAACCTCACCCTGCTACACTGAGGAGGGGGCAGACAGCCTTTCTGGGAGACCCCAGGTCAGCGGGGTCCAGGCCTGGCCTCCGGCAGTCAGGAACACAGAACGTGCAGGCCTCTGGGCCTCAGACCAGGAAGACAGACCCCTGTGTCCCAGGAAGGGTGCAGAAGAGCTGTGAGGGGTCTGGCCTGACCAGAGGAGCCGACATTCAGGGTCGAAGACCATGCAGAGTGAGCAGAGGTCATCCTCTCGGATGCAGCAGGGATAGAAGCTCATGACCAGGACCCACGGTGGAGGAGAGCACAGCCCTGACGGGGGCCAGCATGGGTGAGGCCGTGGCAGGCGTGCAGAGCAGAGTCCTCTCTGGGGCAGAGGACGCCCCAGCATGCTTCTTTGCTTTTCAGTTGAATGCCCCCTGCCACCCCACTGAACATGAACCCCAGCGCCAGAGGTGGTGGAGGTGAAACAGCTTTGAGGAGACTTGAGTGTTTAAGCTGTAGGAATGAAGAATCACTGAATTTAACTTTACCAGGAAATCGCTGGATTATAATGTCTGCAGAGCAGACGCAGATTAAATTGGCTCAGAGGAAACAAAGCCCTGCTTCTCAAGTGCATGAATCAGCGGAGGCGGAAACTTGAACTTGCTCCACCTGGAGAGGAGCAGATGATGTGCCTGGGGTCCACAAGAACCAGGAAGAGAGGCGCCTGGCTAATGCTGCAGGGCGGGAAAGAAGGGGCTTCCCCCCGTGGAGGGAGGAGCCTGTGGGAAGGCGCAAAGGCCAATGTGACCGGAGGGGCCGGGGCGGGACCAGAGCACGAGCTGGAGGCCCAGAAACGGGGCCTGAACCCAGATGGGCAGCAAAGAGAGGCCGTGGGAAATGGAGAAAAACCAGCCTTGTGGCTGACATCTGGAGTGGGGGTGGTGGCCAGCACGTATTCCTGCGTTAAGCAAATCTATCTGTAGCCCCATCTTGGGCTTCCCAGGCAGCGCTAGTGGTAAAGAACCCGCCGGCCAACGCAGGAGATGCAAGAGACCTGGGCTTGACCCCTGGGTCTGGAAGACACCCTGGAGGAGGGCACGGCAACCCACTCCAGTCTTCTTGCCCAGAGAGTCCCACGGACAGAGGAGCCTGGCGGGCTACAGTCCACGGGGTCGCAGAGTCATCACTGAAGCGACTTGGCACTCACGCCCGCATAGTTCCCTCTGTCAGGGCACTGCCAAGCCCTGTCCTGCCCTGTGGGATTCACGTTTCAGTGGAGGGTGGGGAGAAGGGACGGACAAATATGGAAACAACTAGGCAAGATGACGCCAAGTGAATAATACTGTGAAGAGAATTAAGATGGGTTGTGAGAAAGTGTGATGGTGTTGGGCTCATCCGTGTAGCCTTGCTGAGGAGGTGACATGTCAGCCGAGACCTGAATGTAGGAAGCAACAGCCATGGGGAGGTGGGTGGAGAGCACTCCACGCAGAGAGAAGAGCCGGAAGACAGGCCTGAGGGTGGCATGACCTCAGCAAGTTCAAGCAGCAGCAGGAAGGCCCGTGCGGCTGGCGCACTGAGGCAGAGCGAGGCGCTCAGGCGGCCTTGCCGATCGGGCGCAGTGTGGACAGCAGTTCCGCGGGAGGCCGGCAGAGGGTTTAAGCCGGAGAGCGACAGGTTTTCCAGGGGAAGGACACAAGCCTTGACGCCCAGCCCGTCACGTCTCAGCCGATAAAGAACTCCTGGGCGGAATTCCCTGGTGGTCCAGTGGTTAGGACTCTCCACTATCACTGCTGAGGGTCCAGGTAGGACCCCCGATCAGGGAACTAAGATCGCATGGTGGGCCAAAAAAAATCCCCAACTCTTGGGGATGATTTGGCCAAATTCTGTGTTTAAAGGGAATCTGGGGGACTTCCTGGTCATCCAGTGGTTAAGAATCCACTTGCCACTGGACGAGGGGACACAGGTTCGATCCCTGGTCCGGAAACTAAGATTCCACATCCTGCCGGGCAACTCAGCCCACTCGCCATGACTGCTGGGCCAACGGGCCACAGCCACTGAAGCCCACGTGCCTAGAACCCACGCTCCAGTGAAAGAAGCTCCCGCGGTGAGAAGCCCGCACCGCAGCAGACAGCAGCCCCCTGCTCGCTGAAACCAGAAAAGGCCCAGGTGCGCAGCGGCCGAGACCCAGCTCAGCCAAAATAGAAACATTCAGGAGATCTGTACACTTTAAATCTACCAGCCAGAATCCTGTCTGCCCTCCTGCCCTGCTGCTCAGTCTCCACCAGAGGGCAGGGCCTGTATCGCTTCCCACTCTTGGCTCTTAAATATTTGACAAATGCACGTCCTCTACGCGTTCCTAGAATGTGCATCCTGCTTCCTAATGGTCCTTCTTCTAGGCTTGCCTTCTGCAAGCCATTCTTCATGTTGTAGCCGTAGGCAGTCAGTCAGCATGTTTTTATTAAGTTTTTACTCTTTTTCAGACATGTTCTAGGTAGTAGGGATTATTATGTGCTGAATTATGTCTCCCCTACCCTGGAAAAACTTCATGCGTTGAAGATCCCCAATCAGGAATCAAACCCTCACCCGCTGTAGTCAAAGAGCAGAATCTTAACCCTGGATCACAGCAAAGTCCTGGAGATAAGATCTTTACTGAAGTGGTTAAAGTGAGATCATTAGAGTGGACCACAATCCAATAGGCCTGGTATCGTCATAAGAAGGAGAAACTGAACTGGGGCTTACCCAGAGGGAAGGAATATGACAGGGAGAAGGTGGCCAAGCCAGAGAGTGGCCTGGAGTGGGTCCTTCCCACTCAGCCCTCCAAGAAACTGACCCTGTTAACACCTTGATCTCAGGTTTCTAAGCTCCTGAACTGAGAAAATACATTTCTGTTGTTTAAGCCACCCAGTTTGTGGTAGAACAGGGATATAACAGAGCAAAATGGCAAGGCCCCCAATCCTAGCTTACGTCCAAGGTGAGGGAGACAGACAATACATTTTAAAAATTTCAGTCTCAGGACTGTCCTGTTGGTTCAGTGGTTAAGAATCCACCTGCCAACGCAGGGGACACAGGTTTGATCCCTGGTCTGGGGCGCTCCCACGCACCACAAGTGCTGAAGCCCGTCAGCTAGAGCCGGGGCTCTGAGACAAGCGAAGCCTCATAAACGCATCTGGAGAGTAGCCCCCCACTCGCTGCAACGAGGGAAAGCGTGTGCAGCAGCAGAGACCCAGCACCGCCAAAAATAAACAAGTAAATAAAACTTCAGGATCAAGAAAGAATGATGTGGGAGTGAGCTGGGGTGTGCAGGCAAGCCCTGGACTGGCAGGCGATGTCCACCCGGGACCTAGGCAAGGGCTCCCCTGAGCCAGCCTCCTGAGGCCCTGGGGTGGTGGAGGGAGTTGCCGGGGGTGGGAAATGCGACACAGAGCCCCTCAGTTGGAGTGGAAAAAGGCCAGGGTCGGTGAGTGCGGGAGGCCGGGGAGGAAGGTGGTGGCTGGGGTGAAAGCAAGAGTTGGTCAGGGCTCAGTCACGGAAGGCCTTGAAGACGCGGAGTTTGGATCCTATTCTGAGCGCAGTGAAAACTACTGGAGACTGCAGTCGTGGGGGCAACAGTGGTGATCTATGTGCAAAAAGATCACTTGGGTGCTGGCGGGGCGAGCAGGGAAGCCCCGAAGGAAGCAGTGACTGCGGCCAGCACGGTGGCGCAGAGGCTGCCCCTCCCTGCAGGTCCTCCGGTCTGTGTCTGCCCACGTGGGCCCGCCGCGTCCCTTCCGTGACAAGTTCTCCTCATGAGCCCTTGTGGAGCCTTGTCCAGGAGGTGCTCAGTCTGGGGAGAAGTCCAAACCATGAAGAAACGAGTGGATTAATCCGAAGGTTCTACACTGGAAGGGCCTTTAAGTAGGTAGTGTCTCCCTGTTTCACCTGTGACTCAAAGAGGAGACCCTTATGGGACACGTAGTTTAGGGGTCAGAGGAACTCCCTAGACTGTGCTCACAGCATCCTTCTGAAAGGCCAGGCGCCAACCGTGACTGGTTCCTGTCCTGAGCCGAGCAAGGTCCTCGGCCTTGTTTCAGGCTGAAATGTGTCACCCCCACCGTAGGTCAAAGCCTTAACTCCTCAAGGAGACTTATTTGGAGATTGGGCCTTTGGGGAGGCAATTAAGGTTAAATGGGGTCATAAGGGTGGGGCCTTAATCCGTATTACTGGTGTCCTTACAAAAAGGAGGAGATGGCAAGGGAGTGTGTGAACAGAAAAGAGGGCTCGAGAGGACGCAGGGAGGAAGGAGGGGAGGCAGCTGCCTGCAAACCAGGAGGAACATCCTCACCAGACACCCCTGCTGGCGCCTTGATTTTGGACTGCGAGCTGCCAGAGCTGTGGAGAGAGTTTGTACTGTTTATGCCACCCACTCTGTGGCGCCCAAGCAGACTGAAGCAGAGTCCGGCTTCTAACCACCCAGCGCTCTTGTTAAACGTGCGGGCTCACAGACGCACACGACCCCCCCGACGTAGACTCCCTGGGGGGCAGGGCTCGAGAATCTGCATTTTGAACAGGCTCCCGATTCAGCTCACTGCAGTGCCCTCTCCACTCATGAGAGCTCCTGAGGCCGTGAAGACTGATCCCCCCAACCCTCTGGCCATGAGCGCCTCTGACCTCCAGCCTCCCTGTCTGAGCCCAGGAGGGCTGCACATCTTACCTGGCCTCCAGGCTACCTAGCAAGCACACACGGCTAAGTTGTTTCCCACTCTCCCTATGCCTCCACAAGCCACGCTGGGGCAGGGCTGGCTGTGAAGTCCAGAAACCTAAACACACATCAGGTCTGAGTCTCGTGACTGAGGCTCCCCTGGTCCACGGTGAGGACCACACAGATGCACTAGGACCTGTGGGATGGGGAACTGAGTGACCTGGGAGCACAGGCAGCGGTTTCCAGCTGCAGGGCCCTGCAGGGGTGGTTACAAGCCTGTATTTCTGCTGCGCTGAAAGCAAGTTGAAGGCCAGTGCCTCGGCTTACACATCCTGACTCCACTCCCCCCTGGGGCCTGAGAACCGTCCTCAATGATTTGCGGGCTCATGGCCCTCTGGCTGCGTTCAGCTTTGCTAGGAATGTCCCTCCTAGGGACTGGCGTCAAAGTTTTAAAAACACAAGACCCAGGGACTTCCCTGGTGGTCCAGTGGCTAAGACTCTGTGCTCCCAATGCAGGGGCCCTGGGTTTGATCCCTGGTCAGGGAACTAGATCCCACATGCTTCAACGAAGAACTGGTGCAGTCAAATAAATAAGTAACTAATTAAAAAAAAAACACACACACACACACAAGACCCAGTGCGGCAGACCAGAGACGTCCTTCAGAGTCCAGGCACCCTGGATTCTGAGTCTAGTTTGCCCACTGACCACCTATGTGGTGTGACTTCAGATAATCCCATTGCCTCTGAGTTTCCTCATCTGTAAAATAAAAGGATGGTAATAGTATTTCCTACACAAGTTTGTTTATAGAAATAATAACTAACCTCTAAAGCCCCCACCATCTGGCACTTAGTTGGCCTTCAATGAAGGTTAATCATAGCGTGTGTGCTCTTTGTGACCCCAAGGAATGTGGCCCACCAGGCGCCTCTGTCCACGGGATTTTCCAGGCAAGAACACTGGAGTGGGTTGCCATTTCCTTCTCCAGGGATCTTTCTGACCAGGGATTGAAACTGATTCTCCTGCTTTGCACGCAGGTGGATTCTTTACTGCTGAGCCACCTGGGAAGCCTAATTCATAGAATTTAAAACAGTGATTTGCCTACTTGAAGGCATGGCAAGCAGGTACTGGTAGAAAGTGTAGTAGACAGCTTTTCAGTAATGAGCTATTTTGCATACTATCCAGCTAAGGGGCATTTACGGAGCACCCTGGTGCCCAGTGTGGGGACACTGGGGAGGGGCTCACGGCTCTTGAATGGAACGGAATGTCAGCTCCAGGAGGGCAAGGACTTCTCATGGCCATTGCATTCCCAGCAGCTAGAACAAACCGGGCATAAAATAGGCACCCGGTAATTATTTGTTGAATAAGTGACATCCATCCATCAATCAATCAAGAAATGAGTGACTGGAAAGCCTCAGACTCATTTTTAAGGCCTTGAGCAAGTCCCTTGACCACTCTCAGCAGTTGTTTCCTCATCAGTGAAGCTACAGGTGTTCAACTGACGTCGAGTTCCTGCCAAGCAAGATCAAGAATAATGATGTTGTTACAACAATAATAACTAAACGTCCTGAACACTTGTGACTTGTGACTGTCGTAAAGAATCCTGGGAGGTAACAGCATTTTACCTCCACTTTATAGAAGAGGAAACTGGGGAGCAAAGAGGCAGAAGGGAGATTTGTTCAAATTTCGGAAGGAAGACTGGGGCTGGAACAGAGCAATGGAGAAGGCCAGGCCCGGCCCCGTAGCCCACGCGGCCGCACAGGCGGACAGACCTGCCCCACCCCGCGGTCCGCCCCGCCCCGCGTCTCCATGACGACAGCCTCCGCGCATGCGCCTTGAGCGCCGGCCCTGGGCGGCTGGGCGGGCCTTCAAAGCAGGGCTCCACAGAGTTCCCCTGTCCGCGTGGGCCGCCGATGTCAGCGCTGGGGCTTGAGATCGAGGAAGCGGAGGAGAAGCAAGGCCGTGTGACCTCCCCGGAGGTGACAAGCGGCTCGGGGGACCGTGCAAACACTTCCTGGAGCGGTGATGGGGTGACCGTCTAGCGCGATCTGCGCGATGAGAGGGAGCCGGGGTGTTGCAAGGGGGCTTGGAGGCCAGAAGCCTCAATCGGAACAGTAAGAAGCTGGGGCTCCACCATCGCCCCGTCCTCCGGGGGCGGGGGCCTCCAGAGAGGGGCCCGGGGGCAGGTGAAGGCCACTGACCCAGCTTCCCTCTCCATCTCCCGTGCCCTGCTTTCCGCCTTCCCTCCACGTCAGGGCGCCCAGCCATGGCCAGGCCGGCCGCCCCGGGCTCGGTAATTGTCCCAGACTGGCACGAGAGCGCCCAGGGCAAGGAGTACCTGGCCTGTGTCCTGCGCAAGAGCCGTCGGCGGGTGTTTGGTGAGCGCCCCCTCTGCTGCCGGTCCCCTGCCTGTCCCTGGGGGTGGGGGGTCACCTGGGGGAGAGGGCGGGGGAGTGGAGGGGTCGAGGGGGACCCTCCCCTGCCTGTCCCTGGGAGGGGGGTTACCTGGGGGAGGGGCGGGGGGCAGAGACAGGGCACTGAGGCCTGGCTCCACCCTCTCCCCATCCTTGGGAACCTTAGAAGCCCCATCGTGGGACCCCCACCCCCAAATCTCCTTAGAGCTAATTCCATCATCAGAGCCAGGAACATGGAAACAGACAAAACACTGCCAGGAACCCCTGTCACCAGAGAGGCTGTTGACTGAGCCCTCAGCCGGCGCCAGGCCCTCTGCTGGGCACTTTGTACCCTGGACGCCAATTTAACCTTCTCAGTACCACGTTGCAGAATTGTCCCAGCTCCCCTAGTGAGAAGACACAAGCCTCTTCCATATCCTGCTGTCTCCAGGATAAGACACCCCTGTCCCCCAGGAGGAAGCTAATTCATCCAGCTGACAGGCCCGCAGAGGGGCCTGGCATGGACTGCACTAACCCTAACCCTGAGTCCAGCTTTGGCCAGGAGACACAAAGCGCCAGAATGCTTGAGACCGGAGAGTGAGAGGGCAGCCCACGCTTTAAGACTTCCAGGTCCTACGCTATGATGGATCATAGTTTATACTTCTTTTTGTTGCAAGTTTTAAATTAAAAGCACTCAGGGCGGTCCAGTGGTTAGACCTCAGTGCTTTCACTGCTGCTGCTGTGGGCCCAGGTTCAATCCCTGGCGAGGGAACTAAGGTCCTGCAAATTACATGGCTTGGCAAAAAGAAAGAAACACTGAATTCATTAAATTAACTAATTTAAAACATTCATAAAGATCTGACAGTATTGATTCTAAGGAGCTTATTTATAATACTTAAGAATACTTTTGCTGCTGTTTCTCCATTGAGGAAAGAATTAGAAAAAACCTTGCATTCACCTGTGAAAAACCTGGGATATGTGATAATAGTATTAATAAAAACCATCTCAGGTAATTCCCTGATGGTCCAGTGGTTAGGACTCAGTTCTTTCACTGTGGGGACCCGGCTTTAACCCCTGGTAGGAAATTAGCAGCAGCAGGGGAATTAAGATCCCACAAGTCTTGTGGTGCAGCAAAAAATAACAAAAAGCACCTCATGCATGGAACTTTTTTTTTTTAAAAGAAAAAGGTGTTATTTGGCGTAGGCACTGGCCTGGTTCCGGGAGCACTGGGGTTCCAGGAGAGCTTCTCCTCCGAGGATGCTGCTTGTATGGCAAGCCTCTGTCATGGGTACTGTATAGAGAAGGGCTGGCACCAAAAAAGCCCCACGTTGGCCCCCGACCCCACCTGGCTCCCACTTTCCCTCAGGGCTGCTTGAGCGACCAGTGCTTCCCCCTCCTGTGGCCATCGACACTGCCAGCTACAAGATCTTCGTGTCTGGGAAGAGTGGCGTGGGCAAGACAGCGCTGGTGGCCAAGCTGGCTGGCCTGGAGGTGCCCGTGGTGCACCACGAGACCACTGGTGAGTCCCTCCGAGGAGGCCTTCCCTGGGGTGGAGAAAAGACTCGCCCTGGACCACATGAGCTGTAATCTGTAACCAGCCCCACCTGTTACTCTGAAACCCCGGAAAGTCACTGCACCTCTCTGAGCCTACAAGAGTGCCTCTGTCCAACAGGGATAATAGTACCAACCCCTTGGGACTATAGTGGGGTCAGTAGTAGAGTGGGCTTCCCCCGTGGCTCAGATGGTAAAGAATCTGCCTGCAATGCTGGAGACTGGGTTTGATCCCAGGGGTGGGAAGATACCCTGGAGGAGGGCATGGCAACCCACTCCAGTATTCCTTTTTTTTAAGTTTAAATATTTGCTTGCAGTTTATTTTGGTTTTTCTAAATAGACATTCACATCTGTAAACAATAGGATTTTGGTTTCAGCCCCAACCCCCAATTTCTTACAAGTTTTTGTTCTCATACGTTGCCTAGAACTGCCATTTGTTACTGTTGAGTCGCTAAGCTGTGTCCAACCCTTCTGTGACTCCATGGACCATAGCACACCAAACTCCTCACGGGATTTCCCAAGCGAGGATACTGGAGTGGGTTGCCATTTCCTTCTCCACACTCCAGTATTCTTGCCTGGAGGGATTCTCCAGGGCTACAGTCCGTGGGTCACAAAGAGTCGGATATGACAGCGACTAAGCACAGCACAGGACAGTACTAGAGGCAGCGGTGGTAACCTAACCTTGAGCTGGCACAAGGCAGGTGCTTAGAAAACACTTCTCTTCCTTTCTCATTTCCTTCCACCGGAAGCTGATTTACCATCATGTTGCAACATGTGACAGTATTCCGGGACCTCTAACTCTCCCTGTACATAAGAGGGAGGGCTTCTCAGCTGGTGCTAGTGGTAAGGAACCCATCTTACCAACTGTTTGGGACCCCATGGACGATACAGGACTATACAGTCCATGGAATTCTCCAGGCCAGAATACTGGAGTGGGTAGCCGTTCCCTTCTTCAGGGGATCTTCCCAACCTAGGGATCGAACCCAGGTCTCCCGCATTACAGGCAGATTCTTTACCAGCTGAGCCAGCAGGGAAGCCCAAGAATACAGGAGTGGGTAGCCTATCCCTTCTCCAGGGGATCTTCCCAACCCAGGAATCGAACCAGGGTCTCCTGCATAGCAGGCGGATTTTTTTTACCAGCTGAGCTACCTGGGAAGCCCCCAAATGAACTTTTTGGCCCATGCGGTGCTTTGTCCCGGTTATAGCTAGGGCTGCATCTCCCTGGTAGGCTGGAGGCTCCTGGGGCAGGAATTCTCCCATCGGGGACTGTGCCTTCCCCATCAAACTGAGGATTTCCTTCCTGGCCCTCTCCTCCCCTCCACCGCGTGACTGACCCGGCCCCCCAGGCATCCAGACTACCGTGGTGTTTTGGCCGGCCAAGCTGCAGGCCAGCAACCGCGTCGTCATGTTCCGCTTCGAGTTCTGGGACTGCGGGGAGTCTGCACTCAAAAAGTTTGAACACATGCTGCCGGTGAGCAGGCTGGTGGGCCTGGGGGTCTGGGGGGCGGGTTGTCTGAGCCGGGCCTGCGCGGTCTGCAGGCGCCAGGGGCCGGCGGGAGGGCCCGAGGACGCTGGCCCAGGCAGGAGGGCTCTGAGCCGAGCCCCGGGACCAGCCACTGCCGCTCCGGGCCTGTCTCCCGGGCTGTGAACGGACGGGCGGTGGGAAGACTTCTCGGCCTACAGCTTCTGGTCCCAAGGTGACGAGCTCGCAGCAGACTCTTGTTGGCCTCCCCCTCCCCAGGCTTGCAAGGAGAACGCAGACGCGTTCCTCTTCCTCTTCTCCTTCACTGACCGGGCCTCCTTTGAAGACCTCCCTGGACAGCTGGCCCAAGTAGCCGGCGAGGCCCCTGGCGTGGTCAGGATGGTCATCGGCTCCAAGTATCCTCCGGGGGCCCGGGACTGTTAAGAGGCCACGTTTGGCGAGGCGCGGAGCGGGGGTCCGGCAGCCTGCCTGTGCTGCGCAGTGGGGTCTGGCCCCACGGGCTCCCTGGAGGCTGCAGCAGGGCCTCCCGCAGACCGGGGTGCGGGGGACTAGGGACGGGGAGGAGGCTGGCTTTGACTGGGAGGCAGAGGCACGCAGGCTCCTTGACCCGCCTCCAGATTCGACCAGTACATGCACACTGACGTGCCCGAACGGGACCTCGCGGCCTTCCGGCAGGCCTGGCCGCTGCCCCTGCTGCGGGTGAAGAGCGTGCCGGGGCGGCGGCTGGCGGACGGACGCACGCTAGACGGCCGGGCCGGGCTGGCCGACGTTGCCTATGTGCTCAACAGCCTGGCAGACCAGCTGTGGCAGCAGGACCAGGCGGCGGCTGGCCTGCTCCCTGCCCCAGGGGGGCGCCCCGCCCCAGAGGCGGCTGGCTCCTGAGCGGGCACCCCGACCGCGGGCGACCCGGAGCAGGACCCAGGCCCTGGGCTGGGGCAGAAATGCGGATCTACCCCCCGGACGGGCCTGGGGCCTGTCAGGGAGGGTGGAGGCCTGGGAAGGCCCTTTCCTCAGGAGCTCGGGGCAGGGAGCTCAGCGCAGGGAGGCGGGCACACAGCCCTTCAGGGCAGCTGTCTGAGGGCCTGCCGGGGTCCAGCCTCGGCAGGATCCAGGGGATACCCTCAGGATGAACGGCGTCTGTGCGCGCGAGAGAGAAGACACGTGAGACCAGCCTTGATAGGGCCAAGTCTGTGGGGGGCGGGGGGGGGGAGGCGCGGGCTGAGAGAGAGAGAGAGAGAGAGAGAGAATGACCAGTCGGGGGTGTTTGCAGGGTCTGGCAGAGTCTGGCAATGCTTTATTTTTTACTGTAGCTTTTATACCCTAAATAAGTACATTTCTAAGGGGAAGATAGTTTAACATTACATCAGCTTGTTCTTCACGAAACCAGGGTGTTTTCTGCATACTTGTTTATGAGGGTCTTGTACATTATCTTCTGGCCTTGGGGCCTATTAACATTTTATGCAAGTCAGGTGAATATAAACCTATTTTCTGTTTCTATGGTGACCTTAACTGAAAGGTAGCAGTCTCATAGGGCAACAGTACAGAGTAGAAGTATATTCTTGTTAATACAAAAATTAATCCTTCTGCAGAAGTTGTCAGTTGCATTTATCTAAGAAGTTGACCCCAGACTGACTCTGCTACTTTGGTGAGGCAGCCTCTGCCTAGCACTCCTAGCTGACAAGTAACAACCATCTCATTGTTACCACACTAGGGCTAAGCTCTTATTTCTCTAGATCTTTAATTATATTAACAATGGTTTCTATAACACAACCTTAGCACATTAAAAGCAAAAACACAGCAAGCAAATGTCAACCCAATAACCACCTTTAGAATAATTTTTCTTATGTTTTCTAATAGGACTCCTTTACCCCTCAAAAATGCTCTATGTCTATTAGGGCTTTTATATAATCAGGTTCTTTATGCTATTTTATGATTAGGATATTATAAGCAATCATGCATATTAGTACCAAGGGCATAAATGCATTTGGCTAACAAACTACCAGCAAAGGAGTTTAAATTAAAACACTCCTTTCACCCTGGATAATCTCATAAAATACCACCACCTGGGAAACTTATTGATTAAAGTTCTAAATTGATTCTTATTTGGGAAGAGATCGGGGAAGGCCTTCTGCCTGTGTCACAGAAATTAGGGAGTAGTCTATTGAGGCAGGCATCAGAAAGACAGATATCATCTTTAAGGTGAGCGCTGGCGGCAGCTTTTCGAAATCCCTGAAAACCTGATCTGCCTTGCCTGTCAGGCTTTCTCCTCGTGACCTTGTCATGGGTGGGATCTCGTGAGCTGGCCTTTTCGAAACCCCTGAAAACCTGATCTGCCTTGCCTGTCAGGTTTTCTCCCTCATGACCTTGTCATGGGTGGGATCTCGTGTGCCGGCTCCCGGCAACGGTCTCTGGGGGTCCCCGACCTCCTCGCTCACCCCGGGCACCCGGACTTCTGGAAACTGAGGCCCTGTACGTGCAGGGCCCGAGGGCATGAGTGTCTCCTCAGCGCCGCCTGCAGCGTCTCAGAGGGTGACGGGGAGCGGGTGCCTCATCTGGGCCCCAGATCTCAAGCATCTTCGGTCAGGAGCCCGTGTTAGCTGAGGTGACACCGTCTGCTGTCCCCGATAAACCCTGCGCTCGCGGTGGCTTTACTTCACAGATGTTTCTTCCTGTGTCCCACCTCTGGTGGAGGTGAAGGCGGGTGTGGGGCCCGCTCCGAACATGCATTCAAAGACCCAGGCCTGAGATCCTCGCTGAGCTTCCTCCCAGTTTGTCCTGGGCCATCAACACCCGGTCAGCAGAAGGGGAGCAGGCAGGTGGGTGGTCGCCCAGCAGGTCTCTGTGACCTGGCCTAAGGCTGGCGCAGCCCATGCCTCATTCCTGCCCGCCGTTCATTGGCTGAAACCTAGTCATATGGCCTCGGAGAGCCACGGGGAGGCTGGGAAATGGAGTCCACCTGTGTCTCCACAAGGCTCGCAGCACTCTGGTGCCTTTTTGTTCTGGCTGCACTGGGTCTTTGCTGTGGCCTGCGGACTTCTCTGGTTGCGGTGTACGGGTTGGCTGCCCTGCGGCACGTGGGGTCTCAGTTCCCTGACCCGAGATCAAACCTGCGCCCCCTGTATTAGCCAGACGCTAGAGAATGCAGGCTCAAGTACGGGGTAGGGTGTGGGGGGCAAGTGCCTACAAGCCGGCATTTAGAATTTCTCTCCCTGATGACACTGTCTTTGGTCCATAGATGGGCCCTGGGCAGAGGGCTGGCCTGAGTTTGACCCAGCTGGAAGGGCCCTGGATGGCCAGGCAGCCCGCAGACCCTCAGAGGCCCCTCTCCAGAGGGCCACTCTGCACACCGCACACTCACAGGCGTGGCCACCTGGACCTCGTGGACTCAGGCCCACACACACCTCACTAGATGCTGCCCCTCTCCCCCTGGCGCACAGCAGGCTCCTAAGCACCCTGGTGGCCTGCCCACAACTGCTTGCCGGTCTGTCCACCCTGGGCACTGCCTGCAGGCTTCTCAACACTTCCCAGGCCCTAAAGCGTTGATTTTAGCAACTTCTTACCCCTGACTCAGATTCAGAGCTGAGACTGGAGCTTATCCCACGCCCCAGGGACGGAATGTCCCCGGGCAGGACCCAAGCCTCACAGCCTGCACCGCCCATAGGCCGACGCCCGCTCTTGGGTCACCGCGTGTCCCACTGCAGCCTGCAGCCCTGCTGTGGCCCCTTCCTCTGTGCTCTTGGCTCCAGTAGACTTTACCCACCAGCTAGTGCAAGGTAGGACCCCGCAAAGGCGGCCTTTTGACCTGAATGTGACCTTGCAGCCATGGATACCCTTGGTGGGGGCCCCGCATCCCAGCTGGTTATCTCTTCAGCATCCTTCTTGGGCACCAGCTCCGCCAAGAGCAGAGGCTGCTCTGGAGAAGTAGCCCTGATCCTCCCCACAGTGGGGCAGGGCGCTGGCAAGCACTGGTCCATTCAGAGAGTTGACAATTCCCATCTCTCTGGGTAAGAACAAAGTGGGGACCACACCAGGGCTGGGACTTGAACAGGCCATCTGCCGTCCCAGCTGCTCTCTCAGCCCCTCTAAGCCCAGGCCCCATGCTGCTGTAGTGTTTGTGAATCCGCCTGCCAGTGCAGGAGATGCAAGAGACGCGGGTTTGATCGCTGGGTCAGGAAGATCCTCTGAAGAAGGAAATGGCAACCCACCCCAGCATTCTTGCCTGGAAAATCCATAGATAGAGGAGCCTTTGCGTCCATAGTGTCTCGAAGAATCAGACACGACTGAGCATGCCCTCAGCAGACTGAGCCCGGGGGCCTCCCAAGTGCGGAGACCGAGGAGCTGAAGGCAGGAGAGCGCTCAGAGCCGAGATTCTCCTCGAAGCTGGAGGCTGGCCCTGCAGGTGGGCTGTGGGCAGAGTCAGGGCGCAAACGCGCAGAGAATGTGTGTGCAAGCCACACACACACATACATGAACACTGACCGGCTTCATGGGCATGGCCCTGAGCCGTCTGCACTTGGGGGCCCTGCACGTGGCGGCCCCATGCCTGCCTGCTGTGGTTTAACGCTCTGCTGTTGCCATCTTGACTTTCTTAATAATTTTTCCACAGTTTTGCACTGGACGCCACAAGTTGTGTGGTAGGTTCACACAGGAGGAAGAGGGGTGAACAAACGTACAGGCAGTGCCCAAGGTGGACAGACCGTCGAGCAGAGCCAGTCTCTAGATAAAGCACCTTGGAGACAGGCCATTCTGCGGAGTGTCAGAAGGCCACCGGAGGTCAGGAAGGTGATGTCCCCATTTTGGTGCCAGAAATTCCAACATTAGGTTAAACCTCACAGTAGCTCAAAAACGGATATCCTGTTGCTCCTTCTGTGGGCCCTGCGGCAGCCTGAGGAAAGGGTGGTGCCCCAGGCTAGCTCAGCTGAGCCCTGACTACAGGGACCCTTGGGAAGAGAGTGGCCGTGTCTGCCCCTCGGGGCCCTGAGCCCACAGACACGAGGGCTCTGGCGGGCAGCTGGTGGGAGGAGGCACTGTCCTCTCCAGGGCTGGGCTGGGGGTATATGTGCTGCAGCCCACCCTGGTGCTGTTTGTCAAGACCCCCAGACCTCTTCCCTTCCCAGCCCCCTTCCCTGGAGATGGGGAGTGCTCTGAACTGAATGGTTTGTTGTTGTTCATTTGCTCAGTTATGTCCAACTCTTTGCGACCTCAAAGAGTCTCCAGGCTTCCCTGTCCTTCACCATCTCCCGGAGTTGCTCAAGCTCATGCCCACTGAGTCAGTGATGCCATCATGAATGGTTATGTCACCCCGAATTTATAGATTGAAGTCCTAATCCCCAGTGTGATGGTGTTAGGGGCTTTTGGGAGGGCATTTGGTCATAAGGGGGCTTCCCTGGTGGCCCGGGCAGTAAAGAATCTGTCTGCAATGCAGGAGACCTAGGTTCGATCCCCAGATTGGGAAGATCCCCTGGAGAAGGGACTGGCAACCCACTCCAGTATTCTTACCTGGAGAATCCCATGGACAGAGGACAGGTGTGTCCATGGGGTCACAAAGAGTCAGACACAACTGAGCGACTTTAACTTTCACTTTTCGGTCATAAGGACAAAGCCCTCATGATTGGGATTAGTGCGCTTATAAAAGAGATCACAGAGCGCCCCCTAGACTCTTCCACCATCTAAGGACACAGAAAAAGTGCTGGCTGGACAAGGAAGAGGGCCCTCTTCAGAACTGGATGGTGGTGATGCCTTGCTCTTGGACTCCCAGCCTCCAGTGTGAAACATATTTCTATTGTTTATAAGCCACCTAGTTTGTGGGTTGTTACAGAAGTCCAGTGGTCTAAGGGTGGGATGCTGAGTCAGGCGTTCCTCTGGGACTGCGGAGCCGCAGAGCCTCCGTGATGCTCCTAGCTGTGCCCCGTTCCCCCGGACTGTCCCCCCACCCTCCAGTGGCATCTTCTGGGTCCTGCTCCTCAGGATCCCACCTGGTCCTGCTCTTCCAGTGAGAAGCCTGGGGCTGCCTGCAGGAGGGAGAATACAGCACTGTGCCTCCCCCGCCCTTCCCAGGCTGCAGAGCGCCAGTAGGTGAGGCTCCCGCTGGCCGCGAGCCAAGCCTGGCCTTGTAGACAACGCGGAACTCCAGCGAGGTGCCTGGTCCCAGGATGAGGAAGGGGAGGAGGGGGCCAGACCCGCAGAGTCTGCCGGGCAGGGCCTCCAGAGTCACGCATGAGTCCAGACGGGTGGCGTTTCCGGGTCCTGCCCTGGGTCTCCTTGCCCCCCGGGTACCCTGGTGGCAGCTGTGACCCCACCCCACCCCCATCCTCCTCCCCTTGCCATGGAACAGACGGGGGAAGGGGTGGGGAGCAGTGCCCAAAGGGAGGCCTGGGGTTCAAGGCCCAGGACAAGTTAGAGTTGTACGTGGAGGCAAATCGCCAGAGTCCAAACTGGGGGTAAGGTGGTGCTAGTGGTATCTGCCTGCCAATACAGGAGATATAAGAGATGCGGGTTCAATCCCTGGGTCGGAAAGACCCCCTGGAGGTGGGCATGGCAACCTCCTCCAGTACTGTTGCCTGGAGAATCCCATGGACAGAGGAGCCTAGCGGGCTGTAGTCCATGGGGCCGCAAAGAATCAGATACGGCTGAGAGGACTTGGCAGGCGTGCATGCAAGGGGGTGTTGGGGGGCCCCTCCCTCCGGGGACCCCTCCCTCCCTGTGACCTCAGATCCAGAGGCTGGGACGGTGCGGGCAAGGTGAAGGGGAGAATTGGTGTTCAATTCTATTCTGGAAAGTGTGGTTCCTAGGAGCAAAGGAGGCTGACAGAGGCTTGCGATGATGACCCAGAAGGAAGGTGAAAACTGTGACTTTGAAGTGTTCACTTTACTTCTGTGTTCATCTGTAAAATGGAGAAAACAATAGCTCCCTCTCATTTAACCTCTAAGTTGCAACAAGTGAATGCGGGTAAGACCCTGGGCCAGGCCCTGAATTAAGGGCCCAGCAAATGCTGGCTGCTGTTTGTCACCGTTGTTCCTTAAGTAGTGGTGACGTTTCTGGGGAGAGACAGCAAGTGGAGGAGACGCAGAAGGGGCCCCGATCGCGCTTCACCTTCAGCCAGGAGCAGGGGCTGCTGGGCGGAGAGGGCCCAGCTGGGTCGTGTTGGAGCTTCTGGCCCTGCTCCTGCACTGGGGTCCTCTCCCCCCACCGGTCCTGTTGCCCTTGGGACGGTGACAGCACAGAGGATGAGGACCCAGAGGACCCGGAGCGCTGCGTCTCCCTGGCGGCATTTGCGCCGGACTCCAGCGGCAGCTTTTCATCCAGGATGGACGATCAAAATCCGTGAGACTGGGGCCAGGCAGGACTCGCTTACCTCGAGCAGCAGGAGTAGCCAGCCCACAGTGCGTCTCTTACAGGGAGGCAAGAAGGGTCTTATCTCCGGAGGAATCCTGCCCTTTTCCTGTAATGGGCAGTTCCTCCTTCCAACTAGTCCTGATCGCTGTTGTGGGCGCAAACTATTTCCTTTAATTTGGGCCTTGATCGTGCTTAGTCGCTCGGTGGTGTCTGACTCTTTGCAGCCCTATGGATTGTAGCCTCCCAGGCTCCTCTGTCCATGGAATCTTCCAGGCAAAAGTACTGGACTGGGTTGCCATTCCCTCTTCCAGGAGATCTTGCCAACCCAGGAATCGAACCCGTGTCTCCTGCACTGCAGGCAGATTCTTTACCCGCTGACCCATTTTCATGCTTAATTTGGGCCTTAGGGGGACTCATAAATGCAGCTCCCAGCTCTTCGCCCAGGGTGGAGTGGGGATAGGGTGGGGCACCCCGTCCCTAACCGCCCTCCTGCCACCGTGATGGGAGGGAATGAGCACTCCTGTGGTAGAAATTGAGATCCCCGCGGCCCACCTAGCGGCAGCAACTCCTACAAACCTCTGATAAGTTCCAGCAGAAACTGCGAGCGGCTGGGCTCCTGGAGCAGGTGGGCGCTGCAGAGACGGGTGCGTGTACTCCCCTAATGAGCCCTCTAAACTGTGCAAGTGACTTAAGCACCTCATCTGTAAAATGGACTTTACCCTAGTGTCGGCGCTATAGAGGGGCTGTGGTGATTCAATGCGCGAGTGTGTAAAGCACTCCGCCCCAGTCAGCACATTGGAGGAGTCCAACCAACGGAAACGGGCAGCCACTACTGTATGACAGCGGCCTGCTCAGCGTTTATCTCCACGTTTGTAAAGTGAGGGTGCTAGTTCCCCCTCGTTTGAAAATGCAAGTGAAATGCAAGTGAAAGCTATTGTTGAAGGCGGCTTGGGCTCCAAAATCACTGCGGACGGTGACTGCAGCCATGAAATTAAAAAACGCTTGCTCCTTGGAAGAAAGTTATGACCAACCTAGACAGCATATTAAATAGCAGAAATATTACTTGCCGACAAAGGTCAGTCTAGTCAAAGCTATGGTTTTTCCAGTAGTCATGTATGGGTGTGAGAGTTGGACAGTAAAGAAAGCTGAGCGCCGAAGAATTGATGCTTCTGAACTGTGGTGTTGGAGAAGATTCTTGAGAGTCCCTTGGACTGCAAGGAGATTAAACCAGTCAATCCTAAAGGAAATCAGTTCTGAATATTCATTAGAAGGGCTGATGCTGAAGCTGAAGCTCCAATACTTTGTCCACCTGACGCAAAGAACTGACTCACTGGAAAAGACCCTGATGCTGGGAAAGATTGAAGGCTGGAGTTCAAGGGGACGGCAGAGGAAAAAATGGTTGGATGGCATCACTGACTCAATGGACATGAGTTTGAGTAAACTCGGGGAGACAGTGATGGACAGGGAAGCCTGGCGTGCTGCATGCAGTCCTTTGGGTAGCAAAGAGTCGGACACGAGTGAGCAACTCAACAACAAGGGCCCTCGCGCTGAAGGCGATCTGTCCGTCCCAGGAGGGATCATGACAGGCGGGGCTCCGGGCCCTGGGTCATCCGGAGATTCCGGCCCCTCAAGGAGTGCAGTCCCGCGGAGCACCGAGCAGCGCGTCTTGGGAGCAGCCGGCGGGCTACTCAGAGGAACTGAGCCTGCGCGCGTGGCTGAAGGTGGAAGGGGTGGGACGGGGCGGGGTACTCCCTGGTAGTGGAGTCCCTGCCGGGGCCGCTGAGGACCCCCCAGCCGGACTCAGACGAGTCTGCAGAGCTACAGCTGCGCCTTCGCCTCAGCCACCTCTGCAGCCGCGCGTGCCCGTCCCGTTCCGAGCTCTCCGGGTGCGCGGGCGGGCGGGGCCTCCTGCCGAGGGAAAGGGCTTTAGCCAGATCCAGGCTCGTCTGCTCCTCCTGGGTTTGCCAGGGAGACAACTGCTTGACTCACTTTAGGTTTCAGGCCTGTCCTGTCCGCAGCCTGAGGCCCCGGCGGTGCCCTAACGCCCCCGATCCTGCCCGTTCAGCCCCCTCAGGTGATCGCCTGGCGGGAACACACCCAGCCCAGGCAGAACTTGGTTGGGAGAAGGGCTCTGCGGTTTCAGCAGCTGGCAGTTTGTCCCTCTCTCCCCGGCCTAAACACTGCGCCCCCTTGTGTTAGGTCTCGCATTCGGCGGAGGCTTCAGCTTCGGCCCCTGCTCTGGGCACAGATTCCCGGGCAGAGCTTTCCACGACCCCTGTTTCCCCAGCGGCAAGGAGTAGTGAGTCAATTGCCTGGGGAGGGTCCACCCGGGACCTTAAATGGGCTGAGTTGATGGCAGAATTCTTTCTGGCAGGTGGCAGAGATCCTAGAGAAACTCGCAGAGGTGGGCACTGCCTGTCTGCTGGCCCAGGCAGTCTGCACTGCCGCCCACCCACTGCGCAAGATGGAGATGCCACAAACTCAGCTTTCTTCCATCGCAGGGCCATCAGGAGAGAATTCTGGAACTTCCCTGTAGGCCTCCTGCCTTTCCTCCCTCTGGGCCTCTGTGATTTGCTGGGTACCAGGTGCCTGGTACAGACCTCAACCCTTGACAATTGTTGTACTCATCCTGGGTCACTGGGGATGATAGCACAGACAGGGGAGAAGGTGACTGTCTGCTTTGCCTGGATAGGTGCACCTGGTGGGGTGACCGCTGGGAGCTGGGGTTGAGCACAGAGCCAGAGGCTCACGTGCTGTCTGTCACCCCTGCAGCTTTCTACACAGCCTTGCTGTCGCCTGGTGTTCTGCTGGGCACCCTGGTCTTCATCTCTTGCCTAGTCGCCACGGTAACAATGCACCTTATGACTGGGAGTGCTCAGGGGTGGGGTGGGGATGGGCTCTGTGGGCTGGGACCGCTGACTGGTTGAGGATAGACCCTCCCAGGATGGGTACACTTTGCTCACAGGGAGGACATCTGTGCTGCAGGGGTTCCTTCCTCATACGCCCACTCTGTGAGATTGTGCCACACAGAATATTTCCAAGGTCTGCCCCATGGCCAAGGTGAGTCAGGGAAGAGAGGAAGGGGCCCAGCCCCGGGCTCGGCCCTGCCCTGCGGTGTGCCTGCTCTCCCTTCTTTACAGAGGGGCTATCTCTTGGTCCATCCGGGAACTGCATTCTTAGCACTTCCTGCCTTTCTGGGCCATGGCTTTCCTGGTGCACCAGAAGCACAAAAGCACCACACTTACACCCCCTCCCCCCCCACCCCGGGAGACTGCAGTGACTTCCAGGGAGAGGAGGTGACGCCCAGCTCCGCCCTGCAGCCCCAGAACTCTGCTCCCTGCGGTACTCACAGGCCACAAGGCATGCTGGGAACAGCTCTGACTTTGGAGTCAAAGGATACAAAGCTGGCTCTTCCAGACAGTTTGCCTGGGTCACTTTTCCACCCTCCCCTGACATCAGGAGGATGTAAGGTTTGGTAAGGTTAGGCACTGGAGGACAGCCAATGCAGGAGACACGGGTTCGACCCCTGATCCAGGAAGATCCCACATGCCATGGAGAAGCTAAGCTCATGCGCTACAACTATTGAGCCTGTGCTCTAGAGCCTGGGAGGCACGACTACTGAGTCGTGTGCCTGGAGCCACCGCAGCGAGATGCCCGCCCACTGCAGCGACGAGCAGCCCCCAGCTGCAGCACCTCAAGAAAGCTCGCACACAACAATGAAGGACCAGTGCGGCCAAAAACAAAATACATAAATAAAATCAATCTTTTAAAGTCTTCATCTTCCAATTTGTCAATTTCTACTCCGCTCCCTTCTATGCAGCATTCTTCAAAGCAGGTGAGGGCCCCTGACCAAGGCTGCTGATTCCCAGTGAAGTCCCAGCAGAGTGGCAGTGTCCTTGAGCCTCTAGGTTTGTCTCTACTGACATCTTGTTGTTGACTTTGAAGTTGGCGCTTGATTTCCCTGGACTTCAGTTTTCTCAGCTGTAATATACCAACACATCATTGGGTAAACGTGAAACTAACACCTGCATTCACTCATTCACCCAACCGTCACTGAGTGGCACAGGTCTGATACCCCACCTCCCATTCCTGACATTTGGGCTCCTCACCATCTTTGTGGGGGCCTTTCTACTGAGCGCCCTGGACTGGATGCTGGGGTCACAGAAATGGACCAGAGCTGGGCCTTCCCTCTGGGAGCTTCAGTTTTTAACAAAGACAGATCAGGAGTTTTCAAGGGCGAGACTCCCAGGAGGTGGTGTTACTGTGTAATTGCCATTGTCATTTGGCAGGAATGGGAGAGAGCATCACCAAAAGAACCCACACCCCATCCCCCTCAGCAGCATGACTCCTTCTTTCTGGCCCAGAAATACTCAACTGGCTTCTCATGGGTTGAGCAGTAGATATGGGCCATGGTCCCAACAGGTCTTGGGAACGTGGCCTAACTGGGGGCAGTGGGACAAGACGTCCCAGCAGCCCGGTTGCCAGAGTTCTCTCTCAACGGGTGGGAGGCCAGAGGCTCAGGGGCACAGCAGGGACAGGGGGTCTGCCTCCGCCTGGAGTTTAGCTGTGGCCTGGATCCAGAGAGGGGGGGCACATTGCCAACAGGTCCAGTGGGCCTGAGGTTTTGTGGGGTGCCCTGATGAGTACAGCGGGCTGCTTGGCATATGGATCGGGGATGCAAGTATCCTCGCCCAGAGAGCCCACCTCTTGAGGGGTGGGGGGCATCACCCCTCAGGTATGGCAGGGCAGGATCTGCCTCTGAGGCCAGCCCCTAAGCTCTGAGTAGGGTGCCACGTGTCTGCCTGTTACAGTGTGGCCTGGAGGCTGCCTTCCTAAGGTTAGTAGCCCTTCAGCACCACGGCGGGCAGACAGCTGGCCAGCAAAGTGGAGGAGTTCACCAGGCTGTGGGTACAGGGGACAACCTGGGGGTTGGGCCTAGTCAGGCTGGGGCAGGGGGACTTTATGAGAGCTAAGCAGAAAACCCCTGATTAGGGGTCAGGACACAGGAACACAAGTCCTAGTTCTGCATTCTGTAAGCTCTGACTTTGTTTATGGGACATACCTCTCCAAGAGAGCTGAGTGGATTAAATGATATGCTGAACGGGAGAGAGGGGGCTCTCTTTTCATATTTTATAGAGGGGAAGGGCTTCCGGAGACCAAGAATGGCTGTATAGGAAGCGCAGATTTTAAGAATCCTGGACTCTGGAGTCCAGCAAACAAGGACTTGAGCCCTGGCACCACCATTCACAACTGGGGGAGCCCTGGGCAAGGTCTCTGAGTCTCCATGTCCTCATCTGTAAAGTGGGAATGACCGTGGTGCCTAGCTCCAAGGGACTGGGAGCATAGAAATGGCTTCGTCTGTCCCAGGAAGCTGAAGGCCTGGCAGCAGAAGAGACAGCTGCTGGGGCTTGGGGACATCCAGATGGATCAGGCAGGAGTAGGGGTGTTGGAAGGAGGACTCTGAGCTTATCCACGGCAGGGGCCTCTTTGAGGAACACCTGGAAACGGACATGTGGTGCAGCAGGGACGCTTGGTGGGGGGCTGACCCAGCAGGGGCGGTGATGCCGGTCTGACACTCCCCAGCCCCCAGTGCTGCAGTTTGGATTCATCACCATATTCGTCACCTGCTCCCCTGTTTGCTCTCCTGAGCAGCTTAGTGAAGATCTTACCGGATGCCCACTAGTTCCTACTGGTGGCTGGTGACTGAGCGGACTCAGGACACCGGGATCTGGACGCTCCTGCTGGAAACCATGGCCCACCCTTCCACCATCGTGAACGTGAGGGGAGGGGGGCGGCGAAGATCAGAGACTGGGGGCAGGCTTGAGAACAGGGAAATGGGGGCTGAGGCCAGAATTCGGGGCGAGAGATTGGGAAATAGGGGCAGAGGGCTAGCGCCCTTGGGCACGGGCTAATCCTGCCCGCGAGAGTGGAACCAGACCCATTTGGGCCCGGAAAGGCGGGAGGGCCTTCCTGCCTGGAGCCCCTGCAGTTTTCTTCACCGCCTTCCCCTCGGACGTCCTGCCACGTCTCTCGTATCGGTAGGAACACCGCAGCCGACTGCGCGGCTCTGTCAGCTTCACGCGGGAGCCCGCACCTCCGGCTTACCTCACCCCGGGCAACCGCGAGTCCCGCGGGTGGGAGAGGCGGCCGGGAGGGGCGGAGCACAGAGGGGCCGGGGCCCTGGGGCGGGGCGGGTCCGCCGGGAGGGCTCGGAGCGCGGAGCGGGGAGGGGCGGAGGGCGGGGCCCGCGGGAAGGGGCGGAGCGGGGAGGGGCGGGGCCCGGAGTCTGGGGACCCTCCGGCCCGGCCTGGGAGCGGGGTGGAGGGGGCGGGGCCCGCGGGGAGGGGAGGGGTTCAGAGGGGCGGGGCCCCCTGGAGGGGCGTGGTCATGGTTCTATGGGGCCTCTGGTCCGGCCTGGGGGCGGGGCAGTGAGCTTGTGGGCGGGGCGGGGCGGGGCCTAATTGGGAGCGCAGGAAGCTGAGTCCCGGGGGCGGACTAGAGGGCAGAGCCGGCTGAGGGTACTGCTAACCTGGCAGGGCCAGCCTCCAGGGTGGGGAGGGTGGAAGTGCCGATCGTGGGGCCGAGGGCCTCGCGGGACCGCGCGCCCTTCGCAGCCCAGGTACAAGGGCTTTTGCGACGCGAAGAGGAATCTCACCCTCGTCTGCGGGAAGCCGCTGGCTGTGCGTCTGGTCTTCATCATCGCCTTCGAGGTAAGCTAAGCCCTCTGGGCGCTGGACAGACCAGAGTCCCAGTTAAGGCTGTGCCGCCGACTGGCAGTAAATGGGGTATATTATAGAACAGGATCTACTTCATGGGGTCGCTATGAAGACAGAGTGGTAAGCACGCCCCCAACACAGCAGGTGCTCTATGCATTAATTAATGTCATGACTAATACTAGTACCTCTTGGCCACAGTCCTGGAACTCCTAGCTTTGCTCAAGATCCTCTTTCTCTAGCTCTGATTCTAACAGGTTCTTAGTGTAGGAGTTCGAACTGTACCTCTGTGTCTTTGGGCAAATGACAACCTCTTTATGCTTTGGCTTTTTTACAGGTGAAACAGAAGTAATTTACTCACTCCCTAGAGTTGTGAGGATTAATTGAATGAATACCCGGAACCCCTCAGAATAGTGCCTTGCAGCACCGACTCAATGGACATGAGTTTGAGCAAACTCCGGGAGTTGGTGATGAACAGGAAGCCTGGCTTGCTGGGCCGCAAAGAGTGGGACACGACTGAGCGACTGAACAACGAAGTGCCTTGCACTTAGTAAGCACTTGGCAGAGTAAGATCGCTAAAGCCATCGTTCTCTTTCACCGCTCCCTTCTCCCCAGCCCCTCATCCCTGGCTCGTGCTCGACCTGCCAGCCGCCCTGGCTACCTAGGTAAGGCGCGACCTGGCCAAGCAGGCTCTGGCGAACAACGCGGAGGCGCTGCTTGGGTCAGTGCAGCCGGCGGGCCCTGGCTCCGCCCCTGACCACGCCCCTCTGCCCACCCAAGGCCCAAGGTCAGCGTTCTGGCCCCGCCCCCTAGTTTGGCCCAGAGGGAGGATTGGCCGCTGGCTCGCTCATCTCCGCCGGGCCCCGCCCATCACCGAACCCACCTGCGCCGCGCCCCTCCTTTTGTGTCAAGTCCATCAGAGCCCCTTCTGCTCTGGAGTGTCCTCCACTTCGGCCTGACACATCCTTGCTTTCTGTCCGCTGCAGCAGGAGGCGCTGTCCCTGGAGCTCAGGACGCAGGGTCCAGAGAAGCGAGACTTCCTTTCCAGGACCCTAATTCCCCCAGGATCCTCCCTCCTTTGGGGAGCCTCTGCTTCCAGCTAGGAGTCAAGGCTACGGTACCTTGGCCAGTGGCCCCAAGGTCGGCCCAGGAGTTGGGGTGAGAGGGCTAGGGTTCTCTGAAAACCCTTAGCCCTGCATTGCCTCCCTCTGCATGTTCCCAGTCTCCTGCCCCTTGAGCAACGCTGACAATAAATCTCTCTACGCCCCACAGTGCCACCTCTGCACCCACTCTGTGCAGTGTCTCCTCATTACCTCCTGATGATCTGGGTGCCAAGGCGGATATGAAGGAGTGAAGGGACCTAACCTCTCCAACTGAATGGTTACCAGTTGGCAAGGGAGAACTCATAGGATCTGGGAGTGGACTTCAAAAGGCCCTGTGCTCATCAGGGCCTTTAGTACGTCAATAATAAAAAAAAGGTTTAGTTAGGTCAGCTGAGACACCTCCCAGTGGACTTTCACACACTTTCCACCAGACCCTCCCCAAAGTCTGGAGAGGCAGTGCCAGGCAGTTGTTGAGGGCACGGATTGGTAGTGGAGTCACAGACCTGGGTTTGAACATTAATTCTGACTTTTATTTGCTGTGTGACCTTTGGCAAGTGTAATTTCATCATCTGTAAGATAGGGACTTTATAGAGCTGATGAGAGATTTAAATGGGATAATGTACTTAACCTGTGCAAGTCTCATGTCCTCAACTTGTAAGTGGGAGCAGTTACAGCATCTGTCTCATGGGGTTGTGGTGGAGATTAAATGAATATTTAGTATGTGAAGTGCTCAGAACAGTGCCTGGCACATTAGTGTATAATAAGAGTTACTAGCACAGGAGCACCAGTACTTGTATACACTCATATTAAACGAAGTGAAGTGAAGTGAAAGTCGCTCAGTCATGTCCGGCCCTCTGTGACCCCATGGACTACACAGCCATAGACATCAGTGTTCCCTGTATAGATGCTGTGAAAAGTGAAAGTGCAAGTCACTCAGTCGTGTCCGACTCTTTGCGACTCATGGACTATACAGGCCATGGGATTCTCCAGGCCAGAATACTGGAGTGGGTAGCTGTTCCCTTCTCCAGGGGATCTTCCCAAACCAGAGATCCAACCCAGGTCTCCTGCATTGCAGTCAGTCTTTGCCAGCTGAGCCACCAGGGAAGCCCAAGAATACTGGAGTGGGCAGCCTATCTCTTCTCCAGGGGATCTTCCCGACCCAGGAATCAGGTGAATTCTTTACCACCTGAGCCACCAGAAAACCCCGTTATAGATGCTGTTGCCTGGCTCAGCGAGGATCAACACCCTGCAGAGTCCTCAGGGTCCCTGACTAGTCCAAGGCTCATCATTCTCGGAGATGTTCCCCAGCCCCAAGAAGTCCCCTGAGCACGTCTCACACTTGGGAAGCTGCAGCAGAAGGGTGACCTGTCTCCTGGGAGGGAAAGCAGTGCCTCCCCCATCTTTAGGATGTCAGTCTGGGGTCCTTTCAGAGCCTCTCCTGGGCATAGGACTCCCATTGTTCCAGCCCACCTCTTGTACCTCAGACTGGCCAAACCGGTTCTGGGGAAGGGGGGCGGGGAGCAGACACGTTGAGACAGCCGCCTGCCTGCCTGCGAGGTTCCCTCCACCCTCGCCTCCCCTCTCCCTGCCCCACACAATACCCAGGAGCTTGCCTCGCCTGGCTCAGGGGCCATGCTGACATCGCCCCCTGAGGACCTGGCTGCAACCCCAGAGCCCCCAGGGCAGCCTGGAGCCCGGGACCGTGCTGGAGGCTGGACGGAGCTCCCTGGTTGAGGTAGGGCCCCCTGGCTGCCAGCAGCCCCATCCTCCTCCCACCAGTCTTCCCGAGTAAGTCCTTTGTGCAGCCTCTCAGGCCTCTGATCCTGGCCCCCACACGCTTATGGCCTCTTGGGCTTCCACAGCCTGTGCGGCCTGAGCCTCCTTTCCAGCCATGACCTCCCACTTGGCTCCCTGCATTGAGAAGAAGAGGGGCCCTGCAGGGCCCTACTCCTCGGGCAGCAGGGCGAGGGGCACCTTGGAGGGGGCAGGGAAAAGCTGGGCATAGGAGGTCAGAGATGCTTTCTCCGGACCATACCAGTGTCTAGGGGCCCGCCCTGCCAGCCTTGAGGAGTGGGTCCACTGTCCATGTGATGAGTACCCCCTGGATGGGACTCTCTGTCGACTTAAAAAAAAAAAGCACAACCTGAGAGTTGTGAGTTAAGTTTTACTGGGGGCAATATGAGTACTGCAGCCCTGGGGACAGTTCCAGAGCTACTCTGCAGACGGGGACACTCAGGCCCAGGCCCAGGCTTGACTCGTCTAAAGTCACACAGCTGGTCAGAGTCAGCGCGGGGCTGTGAGTGTTGGCAGGGACTCGCCGCCGTGGGCTCCCTTGCCCGGTGGGCACAGAGCACCCTGTGATCAGGTCGTGAGCAGGTAATGTCCCTGTTACCTGGGACCCGCCTCTTCCTGAGAGTTTTTTTGGATCTGGCAGAGATAAGCTGTAAGCACGCTAGCACTGAGGTTGAGTGGACCACATCCACGGAAGGCCACAGGCCTGGTGCCCTGGCTGGATAGTCACTCTCATTGTTCCTCCCTTGGCCTGGGCAGAGACGGAGGCTAACCCACCCCTGACCTCCTGCCCAAGGACCTGCCTCCAGCCTTGTCTCCTCCACAAAGCCTTGCACGTCTCCCTCCATTTACCCAGCCTCCTCCTCTGAGGCTTTAGTGGGGGGTGCTCCTTGGGATTCCCTGGTGGCCCAGTGGGTAGGACTCAGCGCTTCCACTGCAGGGGGCACAGGTTCGATCCATGGTTGGTGAACTAAGATCCCACATGCTGTGTAGTGTGGCCAAAAAAAATTTTTTAAAAATATGAGATGCTCCTGCCCCCAAGGTTCCATGTTTTGCTCATTTATCCCTGCAGCTGACATGGGGAGGGGGGTTCCTCTCAGCCCTCCAGGGGCTTCCAGAACCCAAGTGGAGAGACCTTCCCAGAATGTAAGAGAGCAGAAGCACACATGTGTTCCTGCACAGGCGTGCCAACAGAAGCAAGTGGGACTTCTGATTCCAGCAGGAAAAGAGACCTGTCCGGTGGGCAATGGTCCCATGTCTCCTGCCACATGCTCCTACAAAACAGGATGTGTCTTAACATCACTGCCTCAGTTTTCCTAACTGTGTAATGGCCCAAGCCATCCTTGTGACTGGAGAAAGACTAAAAGTACTCAGAAGAATGACGATCAACTGCAAAGCTCCCAGTGTGTGCGAGGTGCTTTACATACATTATTCTTTTCTTTGGCCACACCATGCAACATGCAGGATCTTAGTTCCCAGGGAAGTCCCCTTGCATTATTCTTACGTTTTTAATCTTTATTTATTTTTGGCTGCATTGGGTCTTAGTTGCCACGTGTGGCGTCTTCCTTTGCCGCCTGCGGGCTTCTCTCCGGCTGTGGCGAGTGAGGAGCAGGTAGGCGCTCTATGAGGCGCACGGGCTGTAGTCCCCCTTGCCCCAGGCCCGTGGGGTCTTAGTTTCCCAATCAGGGATCAGACTTGCATCTTCTGCAGTGGAGGGTGGATTCTTAACCCCTGCGGCACCAGGGAAGTCCTCTTAATTCTCCTATCAGCATTTTGAAGCTTGACTATGCTGTTCCCCAGACGAGGAAACGGACAGACTTGCTGCCTGTGGGGAGGGCCTGAGAAGTACGTGGTCCTCAGGAGCAGCCCCACCCTGTGCTCAGGAGGGGCTGGGCACAGACCAGCAGCCCCCGACGGTCCTTCCCCTTCTTCCCTCCCCCGCCCCCCGCCCCCAGGCTCACTGACACTGTCACTGTTGCTTTCATGCCAAAGCTTTCTCCCTCTTTCTGTGTATTGGACCCCTGGGTATTTCAATCAGGACAGTTTGCTATCACTTCCTTCAGGACGCCTTCCGGGGATGCCCGGGTCGAGGTGAGCCCAGCCCTCTGCTGGCAGCTCCTCTGGGCTGGTTCTTTGCAACCTGGATTGCCACTGTTTTTGTTTTGGCTTCCCCGTGAGACTGGCAATCCCACAGGGCACGAAGCATTTGCCCACCCGTCTCCTCTGGTTTTCCTGGGCTTCACATCTGTCTCTGAGAATCTGGTCTGTCTGAAACGCTCAGTGTCTCTGTCTCTCCGTCTCCATCTCTGGGCCCCTGAATGTCTCAGCATCTGTGGTTTTCTGGTCTGGAGTGCTCTGGGGTCTCGGTTTCTGGGTCGCTCTCTAAAGCATCCCCGTCCTCCAGCCTCAGCCCCTTGGTCTCTCCGGCTCTGTTTCCTGAGTCTCCCGGCCCTGCCAGGAGGGCGCTGCCCCTTTGGCCTGAGCGGGCCTCTGGGCAGGGGGGTGTCCTCGCTGCCCAGCCTGCCCACAGTGAGGCCAGGCCCTGGGAGGCCCCCGCCCAGCCTGCTCCCTGTTCCCTCCCTCCCTACCCGCCTGCCTCACCACAGGGCTTGATGAATCAAACTCTTTGTCTGGGTGGGATCTCCCCAAGCCAGCTGGGCAGAGAGAGGGCTTCCCCTGCCGGAGCAGCCAAACACCATCCGCGGCGGGCCTTGGTGGAGAGGTGAGGGGATGCAGTGAGAGGGGCCGGGGGCCAGGGCTGGGGACTCAGACCCGCTGACTGGTAGGCCTGTCCTGAGGCTCCGGCAGCCTCACTGGGGATGACTTCCTGCCCGAGAGGACCCACTCAGCTTGTCCTGTTCCTGGGGCTGGGAGATGGGGTCCCCTCTCTCACCCCAAGCTGGGGGGCTGGGGCTCTTTCCTTCCCTTCTCCTGGGAGGGCCCAGCCTGTCCTGGGTGGTGGCCCGCCTGTCAATCTGTGACCCTCCCAGCCAGCTTGGCATGGGTGTGGGCACCACTCAGTACTGAAGCCTGCAACTCTGGGCACAGGAAGGGAGGTTGGGTAACACCAACCAGGACTTCTGGGCCTGTGTGTTTGTATTTGCATCATGGTGTTTTGAGTGTGAATGGAACAGGAATGTGAGAAAACTTGAGCAGATATGTAAATATCTGATGGCTCAGCGTGTGTTTGTGAAAGTGAGTGAATATATGTACTTGTATAAAAAAAGTGTGTGTGAATGTGTGAACCTGTGAATTTGAAATGTTGGAGTGTATCTGTGAAAGTACGTATGTCAGTGTCTGCAGCTGGAAGAAAATACGTGTGGATGTACATGGAACAGACGTGGGTCTGTGTGACAGTGTATGTGTCTGTATGTCTGATCACATGTCAGAGTTAGGAAATGTACAAGGTGCTTAAAGGCACAGACTCAGAGCTAGACTGCCTGGGTTTGAATCCAGGCCCCACTGTTTACCAGATAACCTGTCTGCCTCACTTTCCTCACCTATAAAGTGGGGCTAATGACAGTATCAGATCAGGGGACTTCCCTGGTGGTCCAGTGGTCAAGAATCTGCCATCCAACGCAGGGAACTTGGGTTCGATCTCTGGTCAGAGAACTAAGATCCCTCATGCTGTGTGTCAACTTGAACCTACGAACCACAACTAAAAGAAAAAAAAAAAAAGCATCAACTCTGGGTTGTTGGGGCTTCAGAGGATTAAATGAACTCCTATGTGTAAAGTACTTGACCTGTCATTAAGTAAGTGCCAAGTAAGCATTAGCTATTACTATATAGTCAAGTGTGTGAGTATGCTTGTACAGATGTGTGTACATGAGACTTCGTCCAGGCCTCCAGGACATGGTGCTTACTGGCCACTGCTGTCCTATGCCTTGCTCTGATGCCTTCTCCCCGCAGGCCTTGGTGGGTGGCGGAGCAAAGGAGGAATGGACTGTGGGCCACCTGCTGCCCTCCAGCCCCATCTGGCTGGGCCTCCTGGCACTGCCCACCACCCAGTGGCCGTGTGCCAGCAGGAGAGCCTGTCCTTCGCGGAGCTGCCCATCCTGCAGCCTCCAGGCCCTGTGTGTCTGGACCTCTTCCCTGTGGCTCCAGAGGAGCTGCAGGCACCTGGCAGCCGCTGGTCTCTGGGGACCCCTGCTCCCCTCCAGGGGCTGCTATGGCCACCGCCCCCAGGAGGCGCAGACCCCGAGCTCTCCACCAGCGGGGGAATGCGGCCCAGCAGGGCTGGCAGCTGGCCACACTGTCCTAGTGCCCAGCCCCCAGCCCTGGAGGGACCCTGGAGTCCCCAGCACCCACAGCCACAGCGCCGGGCCAGCCACGGCTCAGAGAAGAAGTCAGCCTGTGAGTCACTCCGGGGGAGGGCGTGGTGGCGGGGGGAGGATAGGGGAGAGGTGGGGTGGCTCTTTTGGGACCAGTAAGCCCCCAGATTCCCCGAACAGGCAGGACAAGTGGTAGATTTTAGGGATAAGGGAGTCGGGGCTCAGAGGAGGCAGGTAACTTGTCTGGGGACACGCAGTGAGCAGGTGTCCTGGGCTTCCTGGCCTTCTGCCCATAGCAGTCAGGTACTTTGCTTTCTCCCCACCCCTCTGGCTGACCACATCACTCTGGGAAAAGATCCTGGCAAAAACATTGGCCTTTCTCTCGGGCACATCCCTCTGATGCCCAGGGTTACATGGCAGTGGCAGGGAAGGGAGACCCCCCTGGATGCCAGCCTGTGCTCTCTCACCCCACCCCTGTCAGGGCGCAAGATGCGGGTGTACCAGAGAGAAGAGGCCCTTGGTGGCCCCGAGGCCCACGCTGTCTTCCTGGAGCCGAGTCAGGCCGCGGAGCAGGCGCTGAGTGCAGAGGAGCCCCGGCCGGCGGGGTTGCCTGGGCCGGCTCGTGGGGGCCTCGAGGGGCCTGAGCGGAGGCGCTTCTCGGCCTCTGAGCTGATGACCCGCTTGCACTCTTCCCTGCGCTTGGGGCGGAATTCAGCAGCCAGGGCACTGATCCCAGGGTCAGGGTCAGGCCCCGGAGCCGCCCTAGAAGGTACCAGCTCGCCCCGAGGCCCTAACAGCAGCGCAAGAGGCAGATGAGGGGCGGGATCACTGGACCCCTGAGATGCGTGTGGGGCCCCCGTGCCCAGCACCGCTCTTGGGGGTCTCCCTCAGCTCTGCCCCTCTGCAGGGAAAGCGCCTGGAAGAGACTCGCGCAGTGTAGAGATGAGGGTGGACACCACGGCGACGCCAGCTCCTGTTGACCTGAGCCGGGTCCCCGACAGCTGGCCGGAGCCCAGGTATCAACTCCCACTCCAGGCTCGGGTTCGAGGCGGGGAGGGGCGGGGCTCGGGTTCGAGGCGGGGAGGGGCGGGGCTCGGGTTCGAGGCGGGGAGGGGCGGTGACTGGCCCTGACGCTCCGTTTCCCAGGCTGGATGCGCGGGAGGAGCCGGCGCCAGGGCCCCGGAGCGCCAGCGAGCGGCGCCAGTCCCGGTTCCTGCTTAACTGTACGTGGGGGGGTGGGGGTGGGGGGTTCGCCGAGGGAGGGGCTGGGAGCTTGGGGTACCGAGAAACCGGGATCTGGGGTCTGAGAGGTCGGGCTTCTGTGGGAGGGAGAGACCGGGACCATGAGTGGCCAGCACAGGGGCAGCATTCAGGAGGTGCCCAAGGTTCGCGGGATGAGTGGGCGAGTGACCCGAGTCACCAGTTCCGCTCCTCTAACCGTCGGGAAGGCTGGTTAGGCGAGGCGGGCCGCGGGGACCAGGGCAGGGGGCTGGCGGGCGCCCCACGGCCTCCGCTCTCCGCCCAGCCGTCCTCTACCAGGAATATAGCGACGTGGCCAGCGCCCGCGAGCTGCGGCGGCAGCAGCGCGAGGAGGAGGGCGCGGCGGACGAGGCGGAGGGCGCGGAGGAGGGCCCGGGGCCGCCGCGCGCCGACCTCTCCCCGAGCAGCTCGTTCCGGGCGCAGCGCGCCGCGCGGGGCTCCACCTTCTCGCTGTGGCAGGACATTCCCGACGTGCGCGGCAGCGGCGTCCTGGCCACGTTGAGCCTGCGCGACTGCAAACTGCAGGAGGTGCGCCAGGGCTGGGCTGGGGGCGCGGGAGGGCCCCCGGGACCCCGAGTTGGGGGGCGCGGGATCCGGGCCACCTGGGTACCCGGCCGACGGGCTGCAAACTGCAGGAGGTGCGCCCGGGCCCGGGGTGGGGGGGGGAGGTGGGGGCGGGAGGTGGGCCCGGGGCCCCGAGGCGGGGTCAGCGGGAAAAGGCCTAAGGTGCGGCAGGACCAGGGAAAGGGTCCTAGACCGAGACCCCTGAAAGCGGGGCCTGGGAGGGAGGAGCGGCGCAGAGGGTGAAACGCAGGGTGCACGCGGGCCCAGCAGGCCCTAGAGCAGGAACCCGGTCGGCGGGAGGGCGCACGAGAATGGGCTTGGCGGGTAGATCGGAGCCGGCCGGATGCGCGCGGTGTGCAAACTTGGGCGCAGCTGGGTCGGAGCCGCAGTAGCAGCAGGAGGCTGTCTGTGAAGCCAACCTGGGGCTAGATCCCGAGGGGCCTGGAGAAGGGAAGGGGACCGGGGGTGCGTTTGGTGGGCGAAGCGAGTGCATTCAGGGTTCAGCCCTGCATCCGCCCTCACTCAGGCCAAGTTTGAGCTGATCACGTCCGAGGCCTCATACATCCACAGTCTGTCGGTGGCCGTGGGCCACTTCTTAGGCTCGGCCGAGCTGAGTGAGTGCCTGGGGACACAGGACAAGCAGTGGCTGTTCTCCAAACTGCCCGAGGTCAAGAGCACCAGCGAGAGGTGAGGCAGTGGCCCGGCCTCCCGGGGAGTCAGGCAGCCAGGCTGCAGCTGGCTGGGCTCCCGCCTCTGGGGTCTCCTCCTGGCCCCGGCCCTGACCCCTGGCTGCCCTTTCAGGTTCCTGCAGGACCTGGAGCAGCGGCTGGAGGCGGATGTCCTCCGCTTCAGCGTGTGTGACGTGGTCCTGCAGCACTGTCCGGCCTTCCGGCGCGTCTACCTGCCCTACGTCACCAACCAGGCCTATCAGGAGCGCACCTACCAGCGTCTGCTGTAGGCGGGGCTCTGAAGGGGGCGGGGCTGAGGAGGGCTGACCTGGGAGGGGCTGGGCGCCTGCCCTGGGCTCTGACCAGGAGGAGGCCAGACCTGCCGAGGCCCCCCGAAGCACCAGAGGGGCGGCTGGAGGCGGGGATCCCGCGTTCGGGGCCCCCTGTCATTGCAGACCCTCTCCCGCCCCCACTGTCCAGCCTGGAGAACCCCAAGTTCCCTGGCATCCTGGCTCGCCTGGAGGAGTCTCCTGTGTGCCAGCGGCTGCCCCTCACCTCCTTCCTCATCCTGCCGTTTCAGAGGATCACCCGCCTCAAGATGCTGGTGGAGGTACCTGAGGGCACGAGGCTGTGGGAAGGGCTGCGTAGTGGGGGAGACCCCTTTATTGCCACAGCCCCTCGGGGCGCCCAGGGCTGGGCAGGGTCCCTGGGAGAGGCCACACTACCTCACTGCACTGACTCTACCTTCCAGAACATCCTGAAGCGGACAGCGCAGGGCTCTGAAGATGAAGACATGGCCACCAAGGCCTTCAATGCCCTCAAGGAGGTGAGCTCGGCAGGGAGGAGGTGTCTGGCTCCCAGGGGCCTCCCTGGAACCCCTGTGTGTCTCCAAAGGCGCCTCAGTCTTCACAGCCCCTGGTCTCCAAGTGGGAGCCTGAGGCTGGGCTGGGGGAGTCAGGGCTGGGGGTGCTGCGGGTGACCCCCACGGTCTCCGCAGCTGGTGCAAGAGTGCAATGCCAGTGTGCAGACCATGAAGAGGACAGAGGAGCTCATCCATCTGAGCAAGAAGATCCACTTTGAGGGCAAGGTATCCGCCCTCAGCTGGGGGGCTGGGGCACCCGGAGGGGCAGCCCTGTCGCCTCCTCCCTGGGGGCTGCGGGCCAGTTCATCACTGTCCAGCCCTCCCACCCCCTGCCCTCTGCCCTCTGCCCCTGGCCTGACCCCTGTCTCCTCCATCCTCTCAGATCTTCCCGCTGATCTCTCAGGCCCGCTGGCTGGTTCGGCACGGGGAGCTGGTGGAGCTGGCACCCCTGCCTGCGGTGCCCCCTGCCAAGCTGAAGCTGTCCAGCAAGGCGGTCTACCTGCACCTCTTCAATGACTGCCTGCTGCTCTCCCGGCGGAAGGAGTGAGTCGGGGCAGGATGAGGGTGGTGGTGGTGAGCGTGGAGCTCCCTTCTTCTGCATCCATGGGCTCACAACAAGTCCACCTGCCAGGCTGTGCTGCTGGGGCACCCTAAAGCTGAGAGGCTCCCCCAGGAAAGGCAGAGCCAGGGTACGTCCCTCTTCTAGACCTGAGAATCAAGGGCTGGACTGTGTGCCGAGAACTTTGAAGCTGCTCTGAGCTTAAACCAATTGGAAGGAAGAGATACGCTCAGTCGTGCCCAACTCTTTGGGACCCCATGGACTGTAGCCCACCAGGCTCCTCCGTCCATGAGATTCTCCAGGCAAGAATACTGGAGTGGGTTGCCATTTCCTTCTCCAGGGGTTCTTCCCGACCCAGGACTAGAACCTGGGTCTCCTGCACTGCAGGCAGATTTTTTGCCAACTAGGCTATGAGGGACGCCAATTGGAACAGAGACTAAAAGCACATCCGCCCCTGAGCCATAGTGATAATAACGAACATCTGAGCACCTTTTCTGTGCCAGGCATGCTATGTGGATTTTCCCCTTTAATCCTGAGTGTCTTCCTGGAAAGTAGCCTCTCCTGTTATTCTCGAGATCATGGAGCTAGTGAATGCAGGAACCAGGAGGAGGTCAGGTATGTCTGATGCTAGATCCTAGGCTCATAACTACTGCACTGTCCTGTTTTCCATCTGTCAAATAGAGGCTACCGTGTAGGGAGATGCACTGTGATAATAACACATGAGGAGGTTAGCACACAGCCTGGCGTATACTGAATACTCATTCAGCATTAGCTGTGATTATTGTAAGTCTGGGAGACTTCCTGAAGTAAGCCTTAAGGATGGAGGGGATGGCGGATGGATGTCTTAGGCCATGGAAAGAGAAAGAGTTCAGTTCTGATTTATTTATTCACTCAGTGAAGCATCATTGAATCCTTATTCTGTACTGGGTCCTCCAAAGGATGTTGGGAACTTAGAGATGAATGAGATTTGTTCTCTGCTCACAGGAAGTCTCACACCAGTGAAAATAAATCCTAATAATCACCGGTTCAGAGTTTTGATGGAAGGGTTAACTGTACTGTAGTATTCCCTGGTGTGGGATGAGAGTCAGTAAAACTGCATAGAGGAAGGAATGTTTGAACTGGGTTTTGAAGAATACATAGGAGTTTTCCAGGTAGAGGTGATTGGAGAAATATAGCCAAGTCACAGAAGGATGGAAGAGCAGAGTATGTCTGGAAGGTGATGAAGCCTAGTGTGGCTGAGTTTGTAGAAAGAAAGGGCAAGAAAGGGAAGTTGGTGTGTTGAAAGCCATGGCAGAAAGGTTGGACTTTCTGAGAGCAGCGGGAAGCGTGGAGAGTTAAGCAGAGGAGGGACTTTACTCCGGCCAGTTTGGACAACGGGCTGGAAGGCAGAGAACAGAAGCTCCTGTAACTGCCCAGATGAGAGCAGAGGCTCCAGAATTAGTGGTGGGTGTAGGGGTAAGTGAGTTCTGGGGGCAGCAAGGAGACCGACAAATAGGACACAGCTGCTGGCCGGGTGTGGGGGCGGGGGAGGAAAGAGGTGAGCAGAAGGCCTGAGTGTCCTTGGGGGATTTGCTGGCGTCTTTCGCTGGAACGGGGACCTGCGGAGGGACCTGGTCTGGAGTGAAGATGCTGGTTTTGTCCAGATCGGCCGACATGAAGGAACTATGGAACACCCTCTGTCTACCCACCTGCCCACCTTTCTTAGAAGGGTTTATCAGACCCAAACAGCGGGCCTGGCAGAGTCAGGTGCTGTGATGCGGCAGCAAGTGAGACAGAGTCCATGTCCTATATGGTTGAGAGGCAGATGCAAAGCGGTCTGCAGGTCTCAATGGGGAAGCTGCCCAGGCGGCGCTATGGAACAGAGGCTCCAGGAAGAGGTTCAGAGAAAGTGGAAAGTGTGCCTGGGGCAGGGACTGTCTCCATCACCTCCCGCGTCTGTCAGTGAGCCAGGGAGACTGGGGGCAGGGACTGTCTGCGTCACGTTCCACCTGAGCCAGGGAGATTGCAGCCCCCATTCTGCTGACTGCCCTGTGCAGCCTCGCTTTCTCGAGGAGGGTCCTGGGGACAGACGACGCCTTCTCTTCTCTTCCCATCAGCAGTCACCTCGTCCCGAGAGTGGGGCCAGGCTGACCTCACACCCCTGCCCCGTTCTAGGCTGGGGAAGTTCGCCGTCTTCGTCCACGCGAAGATGGCAGAGCTACAAGTGAAGGACCTGAGCCTCAAGCTGCAGGGCATCCCCGGCCACGTGTTCCTCCTTCAGCTCCTCCACGGGCAGCGCACAAAGCACCAGTTCCTGCTGAGGGCCCGGACGGAGTGAGTGGGCCTGGGCTTGGGGAGCAGACCCCCCCAGACAGGGGCGAAGCCTTCCTCTCTGGCTCAGGATGGCAGCCTAAGGCTGGAGCTGGCAGAGCTGGCATCCGGGGGGTCCTGGACCTGTTCTGTGCTCATCCTCAGAGCTGGGTGGGCACTGGCTTGGGTGGGCCTTGGGGTGGAGATGGCCTGACTCGGGTCCCACGTCTGCACATCATACCCTGTCCTCCCAGCCCTGGTTTCTCCACCGTGGCCCCGGGAGACTGCAGTTCTCATGTTGGGACAATTCAGCCTTCCTCTCCCCAGGAGTGAGAAGCAGCGATGGATCTCAGCCCTGTGCCCCTCCAGCCCCCAGGAGGACAAGGAGGTCATCAGCGAGGGGGAAGGTAGCAGCCTGTCCCCCACCACGAGGGCCACGTTCCCGGGGCTGGGTACCGCATCGCACCCCTCTTCCCCCCGGCTCTGGGTGCCATGTTGCCTGCGGGGCCGGCAGGGAGCGGGGTCAGCCGGCATGGGGGCAGGGGGTGGATCTGCGAGACCCTGGAGGGCGGGCTGGCTTGACACAGACTGGCTTCCATGTGCAGTCAGTGCCCTGGAGAGGACACAGCCTTGCCCATCCTCCCATGCTGTCCCCGCAGAAGCCCCTTTTACGAGTTAGAAAACAGATTTGCAGAGGTCAAGTGGCTTGTCCGGGTTCAGCGGTCAGCAGCTGAGCTGGGACTGGAATCGGGCCTTTCTGTGGCTCTGCGTCAGTTGCAGAGAGGACAGGAGCAGAGTGGCCGGGAGTGGGCGGGGGTGTGGCAGGCCGAGGGGTCTGCCCTACTGATCCAGAGGCTTCTCTGGGCATGATATGAGGCCGGTGAGGCAGGGTGCAGCCCGACCAGAGGACACCCTGGTGTGGTGGGAGCCAGGTAGTTGTGCAGGGTTTTTGAGCAGGGGTGTTAGGGTTGAGCCAACGAAAGGGAAGGTAAGCAGCACGTTTCCACCCAGTACTTTCCACGCGCTGGGGTGCCTAGGGCTTCGCACATGCCTTTATTTTCTGCCTGCAATGACGGAGACCCAGTTCGATCACTGGCTCGGGGAGATCACATGGAAAAGGGAACGGCTACTGGTCACAACAACGCCCTTGGGTAGATTCATTCTCTGTATCTGAGAACACTGAGGCCCAGGGCTGTTCGGTAACTTGCCCAAGGTCAGTAAGCTGGGCTTCAAGCCTGGTCTGACCCCAAGGCCTGTGGTTTTCCCGACACTCCCAGTCCACCTAGTGTGGTAGAAGGGGCTGAGACAGGACCGGAGTTGATTCTCTGACCAGCGCTAGAGGTCCTGTTTGGGCCGGAGGGTGAACTTGCCCCTCTGAGGAGGTGGTCAGGGAAGGCTGCTGAAGGATGGGGAGGGGCAGCCACGGTGGTATCTAGGAAGAGCACTCTTGGAAGGGGAAACAGCTGTGCAAGGGCCCTGAGGCGGGAGGGAGCTTAGAGTGTTTGGGGACCAGCAGGGTGATAAATGTGCGGCTGAACTTCTTGACCCAGGAGGAAGGGGAAGATGAGGCTGGTGAGGCAGTGAGCAAGGGGCAAGGCCATACTGTGCAAGGCTTTGGAGGCTGTGGGAGGACTTTTGTTCTCAGAGGAGGGCTATAAGCCTGGAGGGTTATAAGTGGGAGTGATGTTTGAGTCTCAGCTGAGGATGGATGGAGGGAGTATCAGAGCGGCGTGAAAGGACAGACAGAGGGTGCATGTGTGCTCAGTCGTGTCTGACTCTGCGACCCCACGGGCTATAGCCCGCCAGGCTCCTCTGTCCATGGAATTCTTCAGGCAAGAATACTGGAGGGGGTTGCGATTGCCTCCTCCAGGGGATCTTCCCCACCCAGGGATCAAAGCCAGGTCTCTTTCATCTCCTGCCTCGGCAGGTGGAGTCTTTACCATGGTGCCATACAAAGGGGCCCTTACTATTTTGTAGAGACAGTTAGACCAGGAGGTCAGGAGCAAAACATTGAATTGAGCCGGGAAGCCCAGGGCACAGAAGTAGTAATCGAAGCTTGGAGGGACTGGACTCACTTAGAACTTGTGTTTCAGGTCAGAGAGGAGAGTGGCTAGGGTGGACAGGGGAAGAGCTGCAATCGCCACTCTTCCTTTCTTCCCTCCTTGCCGTTCTCTCCTCCTCCTCCCCCTGGGGGCTCCCTCACTGCCCCCCGGGCTCTCAGACCACCCCCAGGTCCAGTGTGTAAGAACGTACAAGGCGTCGCAGCCAGACGAGCTGACCTTGGAGAAGACGGACATCCTGGCCGTGAGGATGCGGACCAGTGACGGTGAGGGGGCCCTCCTGGAGAGGCCTCCTGGTGGGGGCTTTTTGGGCAGGAGGGAGCTAGACAGCTAAGCTTCATAGGAAAAAGTGACACCAGTGTTGATCCACCATAGCATGCAAGAATCAAATTAGACAAGAAGATGAACTTCCTGCTTGCAAAGGTGTAGGGTTGAGAGTAACCGATGGGGGAGAGGTGGGGAAATCCCTCCTCAGAGAGCGTCGGGAACAACAGATCAGAAGTCCACCTACCAGTCTGCTAGAGGCGTGCCCCTTCCTGCCCCCGGAAGATGCTGAGATGGTGTCCTCTCAGCCCTGGGGTGCAGACGGGGCTTGTGTTAGGGCCCAGGTGTTCTTTGGATGTCACTGACGCTGCCCCTGGCCCATGTGCCCTTAGGCTGGCTGGAAGGGGTGCGCCTGGCAGATGGCGAAAAGGGCTGGGTGCCCCAGGCCTACGTGGAGGAGATCAGCAGCCTCAGTGCCCGCCTCCGGAACCTCCGGGAAAATAAGCGGGTCACAAGTGCCACCAGCAAGCTGGGGGGCCCCCCTGTGTGACGGCGGCCGTGACCCAGGACAGCAGCCCCACGCCGGCTCCTGGACAGGTCTGCAGGGGACCTGCGGTGTCCCCATGCCCCACCTGCTGCCACTGGGGCTTCTGTTCTGATGCCTGGCTTCGAGGGCGCAGGCTGGACGCAGGCGGGGGTTGCCTCTGAAGAGTCTCCCCTGTCCTCCTACTCCTCGAGTCCACAGTTCAGGGACGAGGGTCGTTTATCCCTCTGGCTCGTGCCCTCTGGGACCTGGCCTCTCCCTTTCCTGCCCTCCACCCTGCCCGAGTCTTGGTCCCTCTGGCAGGGACCTGACTGGCAGTGGCTCTGGGCGCTGGGACCTATCTGTGTAGACAGATCTGGAGTCTCTGGTCTGAGCCTGCATGGGCCCCGGTTGCTGTGACTCACCTGTAAATAAATTGCCCTAATGCCTTTGCTTGGAGTCTGTGAGCCTTATGGTACCCCTTGTGCCCCAGCCCCATTTCCCAGCTAGAGAAGGAGGGTTGGGCCTCTCTCATTGTCCAGGGTTAAGGATCCACCTTCCAATGCAGGGGATGCGGGTTTGATCCCTGGTCATGGAACTAAGACCCCACGTGCCCCAGGGGGCAACTAAACCCAGTGCTGCAACTGGGGAAAAGCCCACGCGCTGGCTGCTGGGCCGGCTGTCGGGAGAGCCCCACGCCCTCCTCTTGAGAGACGAAGGGTGCTCCTATCCGCTCAGGTGTGCACGCATCAATGTTGGTCTCTTAGTTTTAGCAACTGTTCCATGGTCTTGTACGATGCTACCATTAGGGGAGACTGGATGGAGCAGCCAAGGAAAAAGGTCGGGAGGAGCTCTGACTGCTCACCTCCCCCTGGGATCTGCTCTTCTGTAGAGTTCACCTCTTGACCAGAGGATGATGAGACAGGAGCTGCATGTCAGTTAGACTGCTTTGGGCTGCAGTTAGCAAAATATCAGATTCAAATAGGCTTAAATATTCAAGAGAATTTATTTGTTCTTGGATTTGTTTCTTACTGCTTCTTTAACAAATGATCACAAACTAAGCGATTTAAAAACAATAGGAATTTCTTCTCTCTGTTCTGGAGACCAGCATCCTGAAGTCAGTATCTTTGAGCCAGAATCCAGGTGTGGGCAGGGCTGTCTGGTAGGAGTGGTGTGCTCTAGCACCCTAGCTCCTGGTGGCCGCCAGCATTCTGTGGCTTGTGGCCGCATCATTCCAGTCTCTGCTTCTGCGGTCACATTGCCTTCTTTGTGTGTGATCTCCCTCTTATAAGGATACGTGTGGTTGTATTTGGGGCCCACGCAGATAATCTCCCCACTCCATATTTTTCATTTAAATCCCACCTGCCAAGAACCCTCCTCCCCTGCCTTTGTCCGATAAGATCTTTTGGGGCGTTTCTCAGCCAATGGAGAGGCAGTATGTGCTTCAGGCAAGGCCTGGTCCAGTGGCCACTGAAGTCAGTGACAGCCCAGACTTTCCATTCCTCTGCTCTGCTGTCCTCAGGCTTCAACCTAAGACTTTCAGGGGCTTCTTCATTTACATCCCACGTTGAAGAAGAGAATTGCCTTCATCCTACCATTCCCTGTCAAACTCCCAGGATATTTTAGACCTGGTTGGGTCACATGGCTACCTCTGGGCTGATCACCGTGGCCAGGGTTGGTGTGTGCTAATAGACCTCACCTAAGTCATGTGCTCTTCTCTGGAACCAAGTTAATTTCTCTGGAACCCTATGGATCCCCATGTAGAATCAGATGGCTGCTGCAAAGGAGGGGTGGGTGCTAGGGTGGCCAACATTCACTGAAACCCAAGTCACCCAGGAGTGGAACAACCTAGGAATAGTGACCTTGGAGATGTGAGCATACCGGAGCGGATAGGAGCATCCTTCATCTCTCAAGAGGAGGGTGTGGGGCGGAGAAAACAGATGGGGTTGGTCTGAGAGGGCAATGGTGGGCAGATGAGAGGCTCAGATCCATGAAGTGGGCTTCGGGAACAACTTCCTAACATGAGATGGTGTGGGGAGGGTGGAGCGTATGGGCTAAGGAGACATACGTTTGAATTTGAGTTCTGGTTCATACGTTTATAGCCAGGGTGATTTTTTAAGGTGGCATGTGGCATCTTAGCTCCCCAACCAGGGATAGAACCCATGCCCTCTGCACTGGGGGAGCGGAGTCTTAACCCCTGGACCACCGGGGAAGTCACCTGTATGATTCTTAAACATAGAGCTTTTACTCTGGAATAACTTCTAAGTTTACAGAAGAGTTGCAGGCCTGTACAGTGAGTTCTGGACACTCCTTGGCCAGTCTCCCTAATGGTAGCATCTTACATGACCATGGAGCAGTTGCTAAAACTAAGAAACCAACATTGATACATGACTATTAACTGAATGCCAGACTTTGTTTCGATTTCACCAATTTCTCCACTAATGTCTTTTTTTTTTTTTTTTTTTTGCTCCATTAACCAATCTAGGATCCCACATCACATGTAGTCATCATGGCACTGATCTACGACAGTTTCTCAATCTTTCCTTATTTTTCATGACCTTGCCAGTTTTGAGGAGTTCAGTGTTTTGTTAGATGGTCCCTCCGCTAGAGCTTGTACGATGTTTTGCTCATGACTGGCCAGGGCTGCGGGTTGGGGAGAAGACGACAGGGTGAAGGGCCCTTGTGACTTCTCACTGGCCCCGTTGGCCTTGATTACATGGTTGAGCTGGTGTCTGCCAGGCTCTTCCACTGTGAAGTCACTATTTTCTCCTTCTCCTACTCTGTTATTTGAAGCAAGTGGAGCCCACACTCGACTGGGGAGAAGATATGCTCCACCTCCTGGAAACTGTATCTATAGATATTATTTTGAATTCTTCCCTAAGGAAGATTTTTCCTCCCCTCTCCCATTTATTTCTATCAGCGTGGACCCATGCCTGTATCTATCTTATCTTTTGGGTTATAGTTCAGTACTAAGTTATTTATTTTGTTGTTCAGATTGTCCAGTTTTGGCCATTGGGAACTCTTCCAGATGAGCTTCTGTGTCTATGACGTCCCTCATCCTTCTGGGTTTTTTTTTTTTTTTTTTTGAGCATTTCCTTACTTTCTGGTACAGCATGATGCTAGGCTCATCTTCTGCTTTCCCTTTCAGAAGAGAACCAGCCATTTCTCTGAGGACCGTGATTCCTTTTATTAGAGTGTGGTATTTAGAAACTAAGATCTGGGCACTGTACGTGCTCACGGCTATTGTGGTACCACTGTTTCTAGGCCCTCTCGTTAGAGAGAGGTAGGGAGGTAGGAAAAAATTGTTTTTATATATTATATATGTACATATTACATACATTATATCATGTATGTTATATATGTACATATGTATGTATATTATATACGTACACACACACACACAAAATGTGATTTTAGGCAGATGCATAGTGGCTCTAAGCCTCAGCTCCTGCCTCTGCAAGATGGGTTTGATAATGATAACACCTGCTTCATGGAGACACCGTGGAGTAAAGTAGGTAAGGTTGACAGTGTCTGGTCCCTAATGAAGCTGCAAAAAATGGTGGCTTCTACTGTGTCACAACTGCATAGCTAAGCCATGGGAGCCCTTGCGAGGTGGTGAAACCGCTGCTTCTCGAGGATTTAAGGAACTCAGAAATTCCAGGAGGGAGATTCCTGCGCTCAGGGCAGACCATGTGGGCTCCCCGCTTCTTCCAGTGCTGAGTCTGCATGCAGAGAGCCAGGGCTGGCACAGATTGGCAAAGCAGAGGAAGCAAGCCCACTTCGTTCAACCTGCCCTGGCACATCTGGATTCTGGCTGACACCCGAGACTGGGCAAGGCTGCAGGGGGCTGGGGTGAGGGCGGCCCTCCGGGGGTCTGTGCCGCCTGGCAGGGAGACGGGCTCGCCCGTGGGGCGGCTTCAGGAGGTGCATCCGGCATCCTGGGGGCTCCCCCCTCTCTGCCCAGCAGGCTCTGCCCTGGAATCTGGCCTTGGCCAAGGACCCAGAGCCCTGCCTCTGCTTGCTGCAGCGGCAGAGGGCAGTGGGCAGGCACGTCTGGGATGGGGTGGGCCCTGGGACCATCTGCTTGGCCAGTCTCCAAGCCAGGGGCCTCCAGGGGCTCATCTCGAAGGCTTCCCACCCGGGGATCCTGCTGTCCTCACCCCTCCCAGTAATTCCCGGAAAACAACCTATTGTTTGGAAGACTTGATCCTGAAATGAATGGAGAAAGACACTTACTCAGTTGTTCATTTTTAGGGCACAGTGAGGTTTTAGGGTGAACCGGGAGGCGCAGTTTCAGCCCAGCAAGCCCTTGCCCCAGAGCAGCCAGTATGCGGCCGCTGGCGGGGAGGTGGTCTCCTTCATTCCCCCCCTCCCTCTCCCCTTCCCCTCACCCCGCCCTCCCTCCTTCTCTCTTTTCTCTCTGTGTTTTTTTTTTAAAGTGTATTTGAACTTATTGAAGTCTGTTTAGAATAATTTTATGACACTTTTTTATTTCTGGCCACACCACGTGGTTTGGTGGGTCTCAGTCCCACACTCAGGGATCGGGCCCAGATGCCCTACGGTGAACGTGCAGAGTCCTGACCACTGGACCGCCGGGCGCGCCCTCTGTGCTTCTCCCTGACGCCCTTCATTCTCCTCTCTCACGCAAGTCTCCTGCCAGCCGGAGCCGGGTGGGGGTGGGGGGGCTTGGATGGCATCCCAGCCCCAATGGGTTAGACAGACGAGTGAACAGTCGAAAAGCAAGGACTTTGAGACAGTTTTGAGCCTAGGCAAGCTTGTCTCTATTGGCAGGGTATAAATTGGCACAACTGCTTTGGAAAACAGTTTGACTGCATCTTCTAAAGCCAAGTACATGCCCACCCTCTGACCCAGTGATTTCACTTCTTTCTTTGCATATACACTCGACAGAAAGGTGTACACATGGGCCCCCAAAGACAGGAAATATTCCTAGCAGTACCAGTCATTAACTGACAAAAATACTAGAAACTGCCCAGATGCTCATCAATGGTAAAATGGATAAATTATGGTCTATTCACAGGTGGGGAAGGCTATACAGTAATGCCAGTAAACCAACTGAAATTCTGCCTGAGGAGAGAGAGAAGCCAGACACAAAAGAGGACTTCTTGGATGATTGCATTTGCATAAAGTACAAAAGCAGGCAAAACTAACTGAGGGGTAGAGGTCAGGGTGGAGATGCCTTGGGGCAGGACTAGTAACTAGTCCGGGAGGAGTCTGATGATGCTGTTTACCCAGGCCGTTCATCTGGGGGCAATCCACTGAGATCTGTGTGCTTCATGCCTGTGAGTGAAACTTCAACAGAACCTTTACCCTGGTGGGAGGAGCCCTGCGGCTTTGGTGGACAAATGAGGGAGCAGCCAGCTCTTACAAGAGATCAAGGCAGGCTTCCTGGAGGTGATGTCACCCCAGCTCCATCTTGAAAGGCGAAATGGAGGTGGCAGGACAGGGACACGGCAGAGCAGAGACCCGGGATTGGCCCTCCTCTAGGAGTGAAGCTCTTTATTGTCATGAAGAGGAGCCCGTGACTTCAGTCCCTGACCTGACCTTGACTTTGGCCTGCTCCTGCTTGGCCTCCATGTGAGAAGGCCCGAGGATCTGTCTTGCTCCAGTATTTTTTCTGGGTTTACATGGAGGCTCAGCTTCTGATTCCAACAGAGCTTAGCTGTGAGCCAAGATCTCCCTTGGGGGAGGGATCTATGTGGATGGAAAGCGATCCTTTCCTTTCTGTTAAGATTAATTAATGTATTTGCCTGCACTGGGTCTTTGTTGTGGCATCTTGTTCCCCAACCAGGGATCGAACCCAGGCTCCCTGCTTTGGGAGCACAGAGTCTCAGTCAGTGGGCCACCAGAGAAGTTCCCAATCCTTTCTTCAAATGAAGGAAGTCTGGTAAGAAAGGCGTTTGGAATTTTAAAGTCCATCATGGAGGCAGAAATAGCAGGTCCTGGACCTGATATTCTTTAAGCATTTGCTGTGGGCCAGGGACAGCGGGACATCACTCCACAGCCACCCAGCTCTGCGGAGTGATCGAGAATGGGAGGAAATGCTCTATGAACTGTGAGGTCCTGTGCAGTCGAACAACACCTAGAACACTCCAACATCTCACTGACTGGTTGGGCATCTCATGCGCCTGGTGAGGATAGTTTTGGGCTGGGGCATAGGATGGGGCTTCCCTGGTGGCCTAGTGGCTGAGACTCCACGCTCTCAAGGCAGGGGTCCGGGGTTCCATCCCTGGTCAGGGAACTATATCCCACATGCCACAGCCAAGACTTGGCATAGCCAAATAAGTAAATATATATATAACAAAATCTGAACCCTAAAGGATGGCAGGGATGGACCTGTTACTAGAGGAATGATGGAATACCACTTACCAGGCCCTGGGTTAAGGCCTGTGTGTCCATTTCATGTTAAGTGGGTATTGTTGACCCCATTTTACAGAGAAGATGACTGACACTCAAAGAGAAGGGCCGCACGTGAGTCCACACACAAGAGCCCTGTACAGGTTCACTGCCCTGGCCCTCTTTCTAGTTGGTCTTTAGACTCCAAGCTCATTCCCACTGGGCTTTGCCCTGGCTGCTCACTCCTTCTGGCATGTTCTCCCTTCAGATATTCAGGTCTGGCCCCTTTTTAATCCTCGGTTGTTGCTCTTCAGTTGTTAAGTCGTGACCCCACGGACTGCAGCACGCCAGGCCTCTGTGTCCATCACCAACTCCTGGAGTTTGCTCAAACTCATGTCCATTGAGTTGGTGATGCCATCCAACCATCTCATCCTCTGTCGTCCCCTTCTCCTCCTGCCTTCAATCTTTCCCAGGATCAGGGTCTTCTCAAATGAGTCAGCTCTTCTCGCATCAGGTGGCCAAAGTATTGGAGTTTCAGCTTCAGCATTAGTCCTTCCAATGAACACCCAGGACTGATCTCCTTTAGGATGGACTGGTTGGATCTCCTTGCAGTCCAAGGGACTCTGAAGAGTCTTCTCCAACACCACAGTTCAAAAGCATCAATTCTTTGGTGCTCAGCCTTCTTTATGGTCCAGCTCTCAAAATGCCACCGCCTCAGGAGACCGTCCATGATCACCCTCACAAACACGGTCTCCCCACCTCCCCTCTCGCTGCTCTGGGATTCCTGCTCCCTCACTGTTGGACTGTGGGGTCCACGAGGGCCTCCTCGGGGCCACCTGCAGCACCTGCACAGAGGAGACGCGCAGCAGAGGTGTGTCGAGGGGACTTGAGTCCAGCCCCATGCGACTCCTGAGCCTGAACTAGGCGTGTCCCCTCAGACCTGCTCTGCCCCTCAGTTCCCACGCCAGCCCCCATTAGGAGCCACGAGCTGGGAGTGAGGCTGCCCCACCCCGGCCTGGGTGAGGCTGCCCTGGGCACCGAAGACCAGCTCAGCCACTCCTGCTGCCCTGACCTGGATTTGAACCCAGGCTCAGCTCTCACTTCCTGTCCTGGAGTGACCCTTCCCCACTCCAGGGTCCTTCTCTCTGGGTTTCCAGTATCCTCTTAAGAGTATATTTCTGACACTCTTGGGGGAAAGAACAAAAGGAAAGGGGCTGAAACTGCAGCAGGAGGGACTCTGGTTAGACATAAAGTAGAACTTCCCAACTGTGGGAACTGTAACAAACAGTTCCTCCTGGGCGGGTGGAGGAAGTGAAGTTATGGAATCTCCTCCCTTGAGCAGCATGAAGAACAGGATGAACAGTCACCGGCCTGGGTGGGGTGCAGGAGTATAGGCAGGGTGAACTCTGGGAGCCACGCTCAGGGCAGGGGATCTGGTCAGGAAGGAGAGGAGGGAATCAGCTGTTAGTGCTGGCATTCCAGATGCTGGCGTGGGTGTGGGAGAAGGTGCAGAAAGAGGCTGAAGGGGGCAGAGGCTGTGCCTGTTTATTTAAATACAGTGATAAGGATGCGGGGAATTTTAAGTTTCCAAAGCAAGGTGTGGGGAAGTGAGCCCTGTAGCTGGAGTTAGCAGACCGACTTGGGTCCTGTTTTACCACTTAGAAGCCCTGATGCTCTAGGCAAGTTACTTCCCCTTTCTGAGCTCTAATTCCCTCCTCTGTTAAACTGGAACAGTAATGCAGATTGAAGGAGGTGGCACTTTGAAAAAGGACTTTACAGAAAGTATTGTAATGCATCAGGACATATGGCAGACTGGGCAAGTGTTATTATGGTAACAATTATGGTGTTTTTGTTATCAATGCAAACTATGCACCAGGCATAAGGTCTTTTCATCCTTACAACAACCCTATTTTTTATTTTTATTTTTTGGACCATGTCCTGTGAACCTGGGCCCTCAACCGTGACAGCACGCAGTCCTAACCACTAGCCTGCCAGGAAATTCTCACAACAACCCTATTTTGTCACCCATTTTACAGATGAGGAGTCTGAGGCTCATAGAGGTGACGCGAATTGTCTGAGGTCACATAACCAGTTGGAACCTGACTCAGGGCTTAAATCCCATATGATTTCAGTCCGGTATCCTGCACCTCCCCCCTTCATTCTATAACTGACTGGGAAGGCATTTTACAGACTGTAAAGGATGAATGTTGTCATCATATTATTTTTTAAAGTAATTGCGGTTCATTCATTTCCTCTGGTGGGAGCAGCCGCCTTCTGGGTCCTGCCACTAGAGGGCAGCAGAGCTCGGGGGTCCTGAGGGTGGCGCTCTTCCCACCTCGCATCCTGGGCTTGAGCCCCCGACGCTTGGCTGTGTGCTGGGGGGGCGGGCCCAGGGCAGTGGCCGGCAGGGGCACGAGAGCGTAAGGCCTCTGGGCAGTCGGAGCGCCCATCCGGACAGGAAGAGTCTGACCAGCAGGACTGCGGTTGGCTGCGGCATCTCCTCCGGGTGCTGCCTCTCTAGCACCCTCCACCTGCTGACCAGGGCTGGGGCAGGAGCACGCGTTCCCCCAGGAAGCCCCGGAACCCAGGGCATCAGCCTCACAGGGCTTGTCACCGGCTCCGGGCTCCCTTTGGACCGTTGGCTCCTGAAAACTTCAGGGGTCCCAGCGCGGGCGAACACTCAGGAGTGCTTAAGGCTTATTGAATACAGGTACATGGGGGGTGTCCAAGCTGGGCCCAGAGCCCCTTCCTTCTGAGACTGCCTAAAGGTGGACTGAAGGGAAGGGAGCGTTCCTAAGACTGTAAGATGCTTATCCCCAGGGGGTCTGGAGACCTGGCCTTGGCCCTGGGTTGTCCAAGTCTTTATACCGAGTTCTTGGCTTCATAATGGCACAATAAAGTCTCCCCACGCATGCATGCCTGCTAGGTCACTTCTTTGTGTCCAACTCTTTGCAACCCCATGGACTGTAGCCCAGCAGGCTCCTCCACCCATGGGATTCTACAGGCAAGAATACATGCTCTTCTCCAGGGGATCTTCCTGATCCGGGGGTTGAACCCACATCTCTCACGTCTCCCGCGTTGGCGTTAGGGTTCCACTAGTACTACCTGGGAAGCCCAAAATCACCACCGCCGGGCCCTAAATGCTGTTTGCCACTTCATCAGCATTGATTACCTCCTTAACAACCTCCTTAATTACCCCCTGTAACAACCTTCTGGACAGGTTCTGTATATACCTTCCAAATTTTTCAAAGGAGGCAACAGAGGCTCAGAGAGAGGAAGCAACTTGCCTGAGGTCACACAGCAAATAAGAGACAGAGCCTCTTTGGATGCAGGCCTGCCTGACCTAGGGCCTGCTCCCTGAAGCCTTCGGCTGTGATAGCCAGCTTCTACCAGCTCTGCAGCAATGCCCCACTTGGGAAGCCCATGCCCGTCCACCAGCCGCTGTGGTCCTCGCAGCGGCTCTGTGAGGGGCAGACCAGGATGGGAGCAAGTGCCTGCGATGTACTGGGGCTCAGGCGGCCTGGCGCTCCGCCTCCTCCCAGCTCTGCGTTCATCGATGTGAAGCGGCCTGGGAGCTATGCGGGTGCCTTACAGAAGCCGGCCGGCTGCCCCGCCTGTCAGCACCCACATGGAGCCATGGTCCTCGGTCACCAGCAGACCCCTTCTGAACCAGAGCGCCCTGCTTAGAGAGGCGAGGGATGCATGGAGGCCCTCTCTGCTCTGCGGCTGGGCGTCAGCCCCTCTGCCTGGCCGTGCCCTCCCTTCTGGGCTCTCGCCCTGCCTGCTGTGGGGACGCTGCCCTCTGCAGCAGCGGACCCCAACCCTCTTCCCCTCCCGGCGGTGACAAGTGCCGGGACTGTCTGTTGGCCCCAGCCCTCCTCCTCTGGCCTGGGGGCTGGGGTGCTCTTGACCTCGCTTCTTTTTCAAAACGTGTATTTATTTGTTGGGCCGTGTCAGCTCTGAGTTGGCAGCGGGATCCTTCACGTGGGCTCAGCTGCCCCAGGCTGGGTGGGACTCGGTTCCCCGACCAGGACTGGAACCCAAGTCTTCTGCATTGGAAGCTGGCTTCTCAACACCTGGCCCACCCCGCGAGTCCCTCCCAACTCCTCTTCGAGACGGCGGGTGCAGCCCTGTGCCCGGGGGTGGTGGGATGCCTCGGGCCAGACTTTGGTGCCCCTCCAGCTGTGATCCCAGCAGCATGGCATTGATGGTCAACGACAAGGAATGACACGCGATGGCGTACCAGCCACTTTGCCTCGCCGCCCGTCCCTATCTGCCCTGCGGGTGGGGCAGCGCGAGGCTTTGCGGAAGGATGGGGCAGAGGCTCCCTGGGAGGCCGGGTGCTGGGCAGCCCGGTGCTGGCGGCGCTGGTCACCAGGGCGCCTGGACTCAGTCTTACAGCCCTTCTGGCATGGGATCCGGCGGGTTTGGGGTCCCAGCTGGTAGGCAGAGTGCCAGGAAGTGCAGACAGCGGCGGGCTGGGAGGAGCGCAGGGCAGGGCAGTGTACGGGCACACCCTTTTCCCAAACAGGTGCCTCCTCCCAGACATCCCGCGGCAGCTGCTGTCTTCCAGGAAAAGGCCGATGCAATCGCTGAGTTGGCGGCTTGAGGCTGGTATCACCCTGGCAGCTCCGTGGGATGAGTCTGCTGCTTTGAGAGCCCAGTAGGGCCTGCCCAGGAGCCCCAGACCTGGCCAGCTTCCCGTTACCCGCCCCGCGCCATTGTTCCTGCCTGGCCGCCAGCCATCTCCTCTCCCGCCCCGCCCTCTGGCCCAAAGGGCACCTCAAGCCCCACACCAGCTTTGCTCCGATTTCCCAGATGCCAGACTTGCTCACACTGGAGCAGGAGCAGGTTTCAGGAGACCTGTGGTTTGAATTCCCGGACCACCCGGACCTGTTCCGTGGCCTTGGGCAAGTCCGTTTCCCTCTCTGAGCCTCAGTTTCCTCATTGATGAGAGGCAAGTTGTCACCCTATTGGGCCTTGCTGTTCAAAGGAAACGCAGGGCCCGAGGTGCCGGCGGGTGGGAGGTGCTCAGGAAGTGGTTCTTGCATGCTTTCCCCTAGTGTGACCTGTTCTCCCAGGGCCTGTGGGGAAGAAGGAAGCCGTGGGTCCTTTGCAGAGGGCCCACCTGACGTCTGTCAGCACACGGTCATAACACTCATCACACAGCGCCATGGTTCACTGGGGAAATGGGTTCGAGCATCCATCTCCCACCCTGGCCGGCTCTGGGCTCCTGGTGTTAGGGGAGCCAAGTGTGGGTAGGAAGTGGGCACGGCCAGGGACCACCATCTGGGTGAGGTCAGGACTTGAAAGAATCCAGCCTGTCCAAGAGGGGGTGGGCAAGGCTGCCCTTGAGAGGCGTCGGGGGAGGCCTGGTCCTCCCCTCTCCAAGGCAGCTCAGCCTGGGGTGATGGCCCCCGGCCAAGGAACCCCTGATGGAGCTCCATGCCCACACCCTGCTTCTGGTTGTAGCACGTCACCCCTGCTCCAGACAGCCTCTTCTTGTTTGTTTGGGGTTTTGGAGGAATTAATGAAATTGTTATGTAATTAGCAATGTGGTGGGCACCATCCAGGACTGGCAAGGGAAGCTGGGAAGGCGGGGGAGAGGGCCTGGGAACAGGGATTGCTCAACCAATGACCAGTGAAGAGGGCGGAGTGGGAAGTAAGTGGTGGATTGACTAAAGCATGAATCAGTGAGTGAATAAGTGAGTGAGTGAATTAATGGATAAGCTAATGCCCAGGCAATATTAGCAAACACTTACACATCTCTCACTGCATGCCTAACATGGTTCTAAGCCTTTCCTTGTCTGAACTCACTCAGTCTTCCCCAAAGGTAAGTTGTATTATTACCTCCATTTCACCAAGGCACAGAGAAATTAAGTAACTTACCCTATGTCCTGCAGCTAGTAAGTGATTGGGGACTTGAATCCATGCAGGCTGGCTCCAGAATCTTTGGGTACCGAGTGGGAGCACAGCCCCAGGACTAGGAAGAGAGTCCACGGCTGGGTGGTGTGAAGTTGGATTTTGCAGTCTGGACCTGGAGACTTCAGATTTCACATTATTTGGTAGGTCATTCATTCATTCATTCATTCCACACATCTGCTGGTCACTCACTCATCCATTCACTCAGCGCTAGCTCTGGGTGAGCATACTGATCTTATTCTGCCCTGGCAAACTTTGTCCTTCGGGGCTCAGCTCAGGTGCCACCTCCCCCAGGAAGCCTTCTCTGATTTCCTTGCAGAGGGCACGCAGGCTCCTGGACTTCCGCTTTTCTGGCCACGCCACACGGCACGCCAGATCTTAGTTCCTGACCAGAGACTGAACCTGTGCCCCCTGCAGAGGAAGTGTGGAATCTTAACCAATGGACTGTCAGGAAGTCCTCCTTCGGCATTGTCCTCCCCTGTGCTTGCTCCCTCTTCGGCTGGGCAGTGCTTGTGTCTCTGAACTCTTGGTTTCCTGTGGGTGCTCAGTAAAAGCTTGACCCTGTTGCTGCCGGGCCTCCTCCTGGGAACTGCCAGTGCCCTGCTCTCTGCTACTTCCTCTCCTCCCTCCAGCCAGGATGCTCCGGTGTCTGGGCACCCCCCCACCCCCCAACAAAGACCTTCCCATCCTGCTGCTGAGTGGAAACTCCCCGGGCACTGCTTCTAGGCAGGGGCCCCGGTCAGCAGGGCTGGGATTCACCCCTGCCCCGGGAGGGAACTGGGCCCGCCCTAGCTCAGCAACCACAGCAACCTCTTCCTTTGCTGGCTCAATGTTTGTTTTCAAATTCCTGAGGCCTGCGTCACCTCCCGCCCGGTCCCCACTACCCGCCCCCCCGCCCCCCCGCCATGGCTTTGCTTCCTTCCTCCCCTTGCTTGACCAGGCTGGTCTGCGCCAGGGCGCTGGGCCAAGCCTGTCCCTCCTGCGGCCCACCCACCAGGACCCGAGCCTGGGAGCCGGGAGCCCAGAGACCGGGTTGGAAGACAGGGAGGTAGGGAGCCCTCCTAGCTCCTCTGCAGAGAAGATGGAAGGGCCAAACCTTTGTGCTCTTCAGGGAATCACAGACTGGTAGCCAGGACTAGTTATCTTCAAGGCTGGGTGAGCCAAGCTGGGCAGGCTTGATCCTGGCCTGGGCGCCCAACACAGGTCAGACCTAATTCAAACTCTTCTCAATTGGGGCTCTTCTTAAAAAAAAAAAAATTAATTCTTTGGATGCATGAGGTCTCAACTGCGGCACAGACTGTGGCCGCCCCAGAGCATGCAGGATCTCAGTCCCCCAATCAGAGATTGAACCTCTGTCCCTTGAATTGCCAGGCAGACTTTTAACCACTGGACTGCCAGGGAAGTCCCCCCACCTGAGAGTCTTTTTTTTTAATTAATTTATTTTTAATTGAAGGATAATTGCTTTACAATTACTGTATTGGTTTCTGCCAAACATCAACAGACCTGGGAGTCTTTTATTTATTATTTGCTTTTGGTTGCACTGGGTCTTCGCGGATGGGCAGGCTTCTCTCTAGCTGCGGGGTGCGGGCCGAGGTGGCCTCCCCTGTTGAGGAGGACAGCTCTAGGTGTGCAGGCTTCAGCAGCTGTGGCCCCGGGCCTGAGGGCAGAAGCTCAGAGGTCGTGGTTCACGGACTTAGTTGCGCAATGGCCTGTGGAGTCTTCCCGGACCAGGGACTGAACCTGCGTCCCCTGCATCGGCAGGCAGATTCTTTACCACTGGGCCACCAGGGAAGCCTGACCCAGGAGTCTTGAGTAAGCAGGGCAGTAGGTCTCAAACTTGAACTCTTGTGCCTCACAATCACCCAAGGACCTTAACAAAAACGCAGAGTCCTGGGCCCCATCCTCTGAGTCACTGGATCTGGGGCAGAGCCCAGGAATCTGAATTTGGAGCCTGCTTCCCTGGTGATTCGGATGCAGGAGGCCCACAGTGGTGAATAAGGCCCACAGCTTGAATAAGGTTGGACAAACGTGGATTCTAACCCCAGCTCCACCACTCGCCTGTCCTGTGGCTGACCTTCGAGAACTGTACTGCCCAGTTCGGTTGGCACTAGCCACAGGTGGCTGTCTGTATTTAAACTAATTGAGATGAAATGAAATTAAAGCCAGTTCCTTGGGGGCATTGGCGATATTTCCAGTGCTCAGTAGCCCCAGGTGGTGGGTGGCCACCGTGTGGCGCAGAGCAGATATGGACCACTGCCCTCCACTCATCACCGCACCCATAGAGAGCACTTTTGGACAGCACTGTTCTAGAATATCAGCTCCACGGAGGCAGAGAAAGTCATCTGCTTCATTTCCTGCTGTCCGAGGTATACAGCACAGTGCCTGGAACCGAGCTGGGGCTCCATGAATAGCTTTAAAACCAATTTACTTACCCGCTGCCCGGGGTCTGCTGCTCGCGCCGGCAGCTCGCGAGTCGCGGTGTGCGGGGCCTGCTCTTCGCCACGGTGCGCGGGCTTCTCACTGCAGTGGCTTCTCTTGTCGCAGAGCTTGGGCTCTAGGGCGCATGGACTTCAGCAGCTGCAGCACACAGCCTCAGTAGTGACGGGCACATGCTTAGCTGCTCTGCGGCAGTGGGATCTTCCCAGACCAGGGATGGAAACTGTGTCCCCTGCATTGGCAGGTGGGTTCTTATCCGCTGTACTGCCAGGGAAGTCCCATCAACAACTTTTTTAATTGATTTTTTTATTGTGGTAAAATATACCACATGTAATGTGAAATGAACCGTCTTAACCATCTCTAAGTTTCAGCTCAGTGGCATTAAGTATATTCATATTGTTGTGCAACCATTACCACTATTCATTTGCAGAACTCTGTCATCATCCCAAACTGAAACTCTGCCCTACGAGACAATAACTTGCCATCAGTAGACATGTTTTAATAAACAGGTGATCTCGGTCATCTCACTCTGGGCTTTAGCTTCCTTGTCTACAGAATGGGTGTCATATGAGTTCCCACCTTGTGAGTCTATAAAGGTTAAATGAGATCTAGAGCATGTGTTTAGCACAGGCCTTGGTGCAGAGTAAGTGCTCATCAAACGTTTGCTGTTACTGTGTTATTGGGCGTCCCCAGGGGCTCAGTGGTAAAGAATCTGCCTGCAATGCCGGAAACACAGAAGACTCGGGTTCAATCCCTAGGCCAGAGAAGATCCCCCAGAGGAGGAAATGGCAACCCATTCCAGTATTCTTGCCAGGAAAATCCCACGGACAGAGGAGCCTGGAGGGCTACAGTCCGTGGGGTCCCAAAGAGTCGGACACTGAGCGCTTGCTCCCTGTTATTACCCCTTTGGGCAGTCTTGCCTTTGTATCCCACACCTCCCTGCTCTCTTAGCTCTCCATTCAAGTAGACAGAAAGAGGGACAGCTGCTGCCGTGAATTACACGGGTGTTGTGTCTCCAGGGCATGAACCACTGCTGCCCTTGAGTCCTCAGCCAGGCTGACTACCCTGATGACCATTACTTCCAGTGGCTTTCACCAACAGCTGTCCCAGGACCCTGCACCACACCCAGAGATGGGGGATGAGTCGGGAGAAACCTTTACAGATGATCTCAAAGTACAGATGGGAAGGCTGTGGTCCAAGGTCACACAGGAGGCCAGTGACTCAGCCACAATCCAGAGCAGGAAGGCTGATCCCAGTCTTTCCAAGACACTGCCTGATTGGCACACAGGAGCCACCAGCTGAATGGGATGAATGAATGAAAGAACGAACGCTGGCCAGTGGATGAGCCTCAGTTTGCAGCTGAATGGGAGGCTCAGGGTGGTTAAGTGAGGTGCTTGGTAAATGTCTGTGGAATTGATCACCGGGTGTCAGAGGGCAGGGCGTACTGGTCAGGCACTTTGAATCCTGTAGCACCTTTAATCGCTGCCCCAAGGGACAGCGAGACAGCCTCTCTCCCTAGACAGAAAGTTATCATCGTGAAGTGGAGAGAGAAGCTAAGTCTTGGCATCATGAGGGGAGGAAGGAATTCCTTTGGCTTTAGAATCAGGCAGACTCAGATCTGTCACAGACCTTGAGACAAGGGGGCAGTCTTGCTAAGTTCTGAAACTTTCCTCGATGAGGACTCTCCTGAGACATTATAAAAGCTGTGGCCTCCAGCCAGTGGTGAGCTGGTAAATGTTTAACAACTGGCTCTCTGAAAGGCGGGGAGGGGGGAAGCCCCAGTTTGCATCATTTGCTGATTGCTGTGGTGTAAATACTTCTAATAGTTATTTCAAGGTCCCAGTGAAACCTGGCTCGCAAAATTCATGAAATTTTAACAACGCACTCTCCCTCCTGAGCCAGAGGGAGCCAGCTCCAGCATATCATGGGGTCTGTGTAAGCTCGGGCCAACCTCTTCCCTTTTTGTGCCTCATCTCCCTCATCTGTAAAGTGGGGTGCTGACAGTCCCTGCCTGCGTGGCTGTGGAGAGGATGAAATGAGCCATTTCTATGCTGCAGCCGAGAGGCTGGAAGATCAGCAAGACTAGGGTGGACTGCCGAAGGTCCCTCCTTCCTGCCCTGGCTGGGCATTTGGGAGGGGCCCAGGAGGCAGCCGGGGCATCAGCTGTGGGGGGCCAGCACCTCGTCCCCTCTCCACCCCTGGTCCCTTGGGCAGGCTCTCCTTCCTCTCTGACTCCGGGCTCAAGGATTCCTGGGTCGCCTCGTGGAGGGGACCAGGAAACCCCCGGCCCTTCCCTTTGTGTCACTTTCAGAAGCCAGGCAGCGGGTGGGGTGAGGGGGAGGGCAGAGTGACTCGTGGTGATGGCTGAGTTTGCCCAAACCTGGAAAGCCGGGCTCACCTGCCCGAATCTGGTGGATCGGCTGTGTTTTGCCTGGCTTCATTCCTGCACCATGGGAGGGGGAGGGACTCCCCTTTGCCACCCAGGCAGCCCTCCCATCCCGAGCTGAGGACTGGTGGGACCCTGGGCACCCAAGGGGGGCACTCTTTTGACAGCAGGGTGCCAACCAGGTCACGGAGTCATGCCCCACTCTGCATCTCTCTTCTTGCTTTTGGCATCTAGGGTGCTTGCATTCAGGGGCTGTGAGTCTGGAAATTAAGGAGAGCTGATCATGTTGGGAAGGGGCCTTCTCACACTGGGAAGGAAGACTGGGTTCCTGGGAACTCCCTGGCGGCCCAGCGGTTAGGACTCCATGCTTTCAGCGCTGAGGGCCTGGGTTCAGTCCCTGGTCAGGAAACTAGGATCCTGTGAGCTGTGCGGTGTGGCTAAAAACAAAACCAAAGAACATTGCATTCCTGGCCAGGTGCTCCAGGAGTTTCTTTGTAAAGAGCATGAGACCACAACAGCATATTAGGGCAGAAAGTTGCCTACGGCAAAGACAAGCCCTCTGCCACAAAGACTGGGAAACTGAGGCCTGGGAGAAGAAAGGTCATACTCACAGTCACGCAAGGACTCAGAGGCTGAGCTAGCACCTGGACTCAGCCCCTGGATGCCAGTTTCTTTTTTGCTCCCTGGTGAGCGGCAGAAAGGGCTGGAAGGTGACGGCCCAAGAACACGGCTGTCCTTCGGGGGAGGGGTGGCTCACCAAGGAGGCCCCTGGCGCTGGTGAACACTGTCCTGGAGGCCCCAGGCCCTGAGTCTGGGGTGGGACAGCCCCCTCCTGAGGTGTTGGTGATGCTGCCTGCAGGCGGAGACCTGGGTCTGCCCAGCTTGGCCCCTGATCCCCTGTGTGGCTGTGGGTGAACCATGACCTCTTCTCCCTGACATCAGTCTCTCTGGCAGCCAAACGGGGGGACCAGACCAGAGGCTGAAAATTCAGGATGACGGTCTGGGTGCCTGGTGTAGAAAAGAGACACGAGAGGGGTGGATCTGGGGGATGCTGGGGGTGAGGGCGCGGGTGATGGCAGGAGGGCGGAGGATTAGGGTCCCGGACCCTTGGCTCCTCAGACCCTGGGGGAGGGCACTCAGCCCTCTGGGGACAGGACTCCCGAAGGGGGCCTTGGCACCCCCAGGGACTGCGTCTGTCGGGAGGGGTTGGGATGCTGGGGGCCTGGCCTAGACCCCCAAGGGCATGAGTCTGGTACCAACCGTGACCCCTGAAAGAGATGGAGAGACAGCGAAGTCAAGAGAGAGAAAAAGACAGAGGCAGAGAGAGAAACGGCAAGACAGAGAAAAACAGAGAAAGGGAGGCCCTCCCAAGGAGAGATATTTGAGACAGAAATGAGAGAGAAGGAGAGGCCGAGAGGAGGAGACACATGTTTCCACTCAAAGCTCTTGACTGTTTAAAATAAAGCCGACCCAGCAATCTTCGCCGCTGACGGTTGGCCGGAGCCCAGGCCCCAGGCAGAGAGTACCCACGGGCCTCCTGGGCCCGCCCGGGGGGACTCTGGGCGCGGCCCCCCTGACAGAGCCTCAGCCCTGGCCCCGGCTCAGGCCTGAGGGGCCCGGGAGAGACCCCCAAGCAGGCAGGACCCCCAAGGCTTCTCCAGACATCCCCCCAGTGTGGCTGCCACCCCCGGAGCCTCTGGGTCTGTCGGGGCTGGAGCAGCCGACCTGCACGGCCGGGAGGACACCTGAGCACAGACGGGCTCGCCTTGGGGCCTGCGTGGCAGGGGAGCCCTGTCTCCAGACGCTCTCCAGGGGCATAGCCCAGCTTCCCGCAGCCCCGGGTTGAGGGCGCGTGGCTGGGGGTGAGCCGTTAGCAGTGGGGACGGTGGAGGGTCTTCAGGAGGAGGAACACGCAGGCGTGGGTCCAGGTCAGCATGCCTGTCCAAACTCATTCAGAGCCCCTCCTCCCCACACACGCGCATTTTGCACTCAGACCCAAGAGCTGATCTGGCCTCAGCCCTGGGACCCAGGCAGGAATGAAGCTATTCTAAGAGCTTCAGCTGTGTCTCTTTGCAACCCCATGGACTGTAGCCGACCAGGCTCCTCTGTCCCTGGGATTCTCCAGACAAGAACACTGGAGTGGGTGGCCATGCCCTCCTCCAGGGGATCTTCCCGACCCAGGGATCGAACCCGCATCTCTTAGTCCCTTGCACTGGCAGGCGGGGTCTTTACCACCAGCGTCACGTGGGGGGCCCAGTCTAAGAGCAGGTCCTGTTTGTAGAGAACCCACCGGGCCCCAGAAGCTGCCAGGCGCTGAATGCCTCCTCTCATTTAATCCGCCCATTCCATGAGGCTGGAGCCGTTACAATGCCCACTTTACAGATCATGAAACTAAGGCTTGGAGGAGTTGACAGACTTACTGCCTGAATCTCTTCGTGAAACGTGGGATTTGAACCTGGATTTGTCCACCCAGCACCGCCCCACCCCCTGCGGTGTCGGGGAGCTCCTCGCCCTTGGAGGGGGCGCCCTGCACCCTCAGGCCCCGGCTCCAGTCCCTTCCGGAGCTGAGAGAGGCAGCTCTGGGGACAGCTGATCCCCGGTGTTTTGTTCTTGGCACAAAGGCATCCGGATCCAGGCTTAGCGGTGAATGGCGAGGGCCCCCCCTCCCCCGCAGGCAGGCCTGGCAGGCTGTGCTGCTGCCTGCCGCCCCACCGCCTGGGAGCCCCGGCTTCCCATTCAGAGCCGCGGCTCAGCCAGCAATAAGTACATCAAAGTGGGGGGATTACAGGCAGCCGTGAGGGGCTGGGGGGGGCTGGGGAGGGGTTGGGGGTCCCCCAGGGGCCTTGGTCCTGTGCGGGGCCTCCTCCTCCTGGCCTCATGGAGGCCTCAGGGCCACCAGCAGTGCTGGCAGTGAGGGGAGGGCAGGCCAGAGGGGAAGGAACCGCCCAAGGGCACAGTCGGGGGCAGGGCCGGTCACGGATCCAGTCCAGGCGACCCCACTCCCACTCAGGATGTCTTCCGTGAAACACTTTCTCTGTGCTTAAGACACCCGTCCTGGGGCCTCCCCCAGAGAGAGAAAGGCCAAAGGCAGACAGAGCGGAGACACCGGCGGCAGAAGGGGGAGAGGGGCAGTCTCCCGGGGGCACGTGCCCCCCGACTGCCCGCGGGGGCGCTGGGGGAGGCCTGGCTCTCGTGGGCAGAGCCTGGTCGGGCAGAAGTGCAGAGGCAGATGGGCCCCCGGTGGATGGAGCACCAGGGAGAGGAGCGTGGGCACCCAGGGCTCCCCAGGGCCTCCTGCAGCCGGGTCTGCCCCGGCCGGTGTGTGCCCTGGGCTTGGGAGTCTTCCCTGCCCTGGGCTCAGGCTCGCCCGGGAGAGAAGGGAGTACGGGTCTCAGTGCGTGAGAGCTCAGGGGTCACAGAGGGTGAGGGCAGTGGGGGCGGCGGGCCCTGCGATGCTGCTCTGCTGCGTGACTTCAGGGAGGTAAGCACCCCCCTCTGGGCCCCCTTCTCCTTCAGGGCCCAGAGCCAGGGGACTCTGGCATCCGGTTGGACACTGTGGCTTTGGTGACTGGGGGCCCCCTTCATGGGACCTTTCAGGGACCTGCATTCTTTATCCAGTCCTCCCAGCACAATTACTTCCTCCCCACTTCACAGGTGAGGAAACCGAGGCTCACAGAGGCCTTGGCCAAGGTCGCCCGGCTCCTAAAGAGTTCCAAGCCGCACGACCTCACTCTCGGATGCCAAGCTGTGGGCTGGGACCCTAGCAGGCTGGCCCTGTGCCTGGGCGCTTGTGGGGCCCTGTGCCCTCCCCCAGGTGCCAAGGTGGCAGAGGACAGTGCCCACCTGCCCCCTGGCGCAGACTTGGCTGGCACCCCCAGGAATGCTGCTGCATTCCTGTGGCGGGGGCGCGGCTGTCCACAGCCCTGTTAGCCCGAGGCGCTGGTTGCTAAGCTTGCTAAGCGCTGCTCCAGGCGCTGAGTCAGCAGGCCGCCCGTTGCAAGAAGGAGGTGACGGGGTGGGGAGGAAGCCCTGCTTCCCTTGAGGGGTTGGGGTGGAGGGGTGCCCTGGGGTCCAAACCCGGGAGCAGCAGGGAAGTCGGGCTGAGTCCTGCTGAGGAGCTAAGATGCTCTCTGCGGAGAGCTCAGGGCGTGAGGACTTTAGATGGGAGGGGAGGCGATCCTGCTTCGGGGTGCGCCTTCCATGCGCCCGGCGCCATGCTGGCTGCCTCGATGGGACTCTTATCTCCTATAATAAAGCTGACTCACCATCTTTACCCTCCTTCTCATCTGGGGAAACTGAGGCGCAGCCGGTCCCTAGTGAAGAAGGGGCAGGGCCTGGCCTGGGACTCAGGGCTGCGGTCAGTGTGCCCCCGGGCCTGGCCTTGTGGGCTTTGAGAGCCCTTTCCCTTCTGGGGCCTCAGTTCCCCCTGCCCTGAGGAGGCAGGGAAAGTGGGCCCGCCACGCCCTCTGCCGTGCAGTTTGCTCTCCATCAGGGACTCACTTCCCTGTAGGCCTCACCCCCGGCCAGCCTTTGATCTCCTGGTGGTGCCTGCCTCCAGACTCCCTTATCTTTATGGCACTGCCCCGGGCACCACCCCCACCCCCCACTGGCATCCGGAGGGCAGAGGGGGCACTCCTGGGAGAGCCAGCTTGGAGGTGGGGAGAGCCGGGGCTGAGAGGGCTGGGTTTAGTGGGGTCTCGCATTGCCCACTTGGGACAGGGCTGGCAGCTGGCAGGCACTGGGAGCCAGCACGGGGCGGACAGATGCACAGGGTGGGGCCGGGGTTTCCAGAGGCCAGGAGTTCTGACGGCTGGTTTTGGTGGTTTCTGATAAGAGAACGAAGGGATGGTCAAAATCCGTGGGAGACTGGGAGATGGGCTGAGGGCAGGAGCAGGGTTGGGGGGCAGAGGCGTGGTGGGTCCTGCGCCTAGCGGTCTTTGCCCGAGGCCTTGGCCCAAGTCCAAGGACCTGCTGCCCCCGCCTGCCTCCCCTCTCAGGCAATGATCTGGGGGCTCAGAGCTGGAAGCGGTGGTGTCTGGTGCTTCCTGAGTTGTGCGGGCTGAACTGACAGGCTGGGGTTGTCCATGTGTGACTGGGAAGGCCCGGCCCTGCCTGCAGACTATCTCTACTCTGAAGCAAGAGCCGCGGCTCCTGCCCTCAGGGAGCTCCTAGTCTTGAGAAAGGGCACGCAGGCCATTCCTGGAGACCCCCATCTGCTGGAGGAGCTGTTGTGCCCTCCCTTGGGGGCGGTTCACAGTCTGAGGGCGGAGGCAGGCAGGCAGGCTGAGAACCAGCAGGCCTGCTTGGGGTCCAGCGCCTTCACCAGGCCGGTTTGGAGACGAAGACAGCAGGCAGGACCCAGAGACACCCCGTCCCTCCGGGATCAGCCTGAGGTCAGACCCTGGCTGGGAGGGGGTCTCTGTCACACCGCTCCGGGGCACAGGTTCAGGCTGTGGCAGGAGGTGCGTCCCTGTGCAAAACAGTTATTACCACCGCTCCTCCGGGCCTGGCGAGACGGGGAGGGTCTATTACAGGGCTGGAGCCGCAGGCAGCCTGCCTCCTTACCCCACCCACCCCACCAAGTGCACACAGCTGGGCACAGACGTGCACACACACGCAGACAGACGCGCCGGGTCTGTCCCCGGTCTGTCCTCATCCTCAGCTGCTTCAGTGACCTGAGGGTCGTCACAGCTCTCCCGCCCGCCCCCTTCCTCTGGGACACGTGGATGTGGGCACACACTTGTACACACACTCACACCGGCACACCCACGCTGCCCGGCTCCAACCACCAACCCCCAACTCACACTCATCGTACCCAACACATCCTTGCATTTGAACCTCCGCACAAGTGCACACATGTGTATATGGAGTTGGGGGACTGTGGCAGGGCCCCAGGGACCCCTGTGAGGGTGAAGAGAACACGCACTGCCCCCCAGCAGCATTCTCTGTCTGGGGTGGACCCCCCAAGTCGGCCAGGTGCCAGGCCGGGCCCCCAGCCCATTGCCCTTGCCTCTTTCCCAAGGAAATGCCATTTTGGCCGGGGGGCGGGGGGGGGGGGGGGAGGCGTTGTCTGTGAGAGGCGCGCAGATCTGGCTTCTGGACGAAGGATGATGTGTGTAAAGCGCCCGGGACATCGTGGATGCTCAGCAAACACTGGCTGGGTGGATTGGGGGCAGCAGGAACTCCCTGGAGCGTGGAAGAGAACAGATTCGATCAGGCGTGTTCCACAAACGTTGCATTCCAGGCCTTGATCTGGGCACTGGGGCCTCAGATTAAAACAAAGTCAAACTGAGCCCTATTCCTCCCTCCCCTCCAGGTGCTCGCTCGCCCGGTACTGCAGAGGCTGGGTTCTGGGTCAACAGTCGATTCCAAGTCAGCGTGGGGTGTGCTGGGAGACGAGATGTAGGGAGAAGCAGCAGGAGGGGAAAGCCTGGGCCACTTCTCAGAGGTGATCTTAGTTAGTGCCTGTCCCTCTTTGGACTCAGTTTCCCCAAATATAAAGTGGGCTTGAAAATGACCAGATCACTGCTGGTTCTGTGCCAGGCACATGGCTAACTGAGCAGAAGGGGTAATGATTCCAGGGTGGTCTCTACCTGGACGGAGGTCCGTGGGCCCTTTCTCCCCTTCTGAGCCTGAGCTGGGGGAGGGCTGGGGGTCGGGGATGAGGCTGTCTGTTTCCACAGAGTTCCTGCAGTTTCTTCCCCAGGAGCCCAGTCCCGCAGACCCCAGGTCTCAGGGGCAGGGTGAGGGGCTGGGGCAGACCCTGAAGTGTGCTTGACCGTGCTTGACCAGACGCAGTCAACCCCCTCAACTACGGGGGTGTGCATGTTTCTGGTGACCGCAAATCTGGGGAAGTGTTAGAGGTGTCCTGACCCCTGGAAGCACTTGGTCTAACAGAAGAGGCATGGATTTCCTTCTGTGCCCCCCAGCACCCAGTCAGAGGGGGCAGGCAGTACGGCAAACTCACCCTCTGATGAGGTAAGTCTCTCCAGAATGTCAGAGCTGGGAGAACCTCTCTTGAGTCTCCAAGGCTTGGCCTGGAGAGACCCACTCAGGATCCCAAGGGCTGGACTCATGTGGGGAGAGAAGGTGTGTCTCACGGGCACGGGGGCAAACTGCAGCCAGCAGCCCCCCAAAGACCTCCAAAGTCAGGACTGTGCAGACAGCCCTCCAGACCCGCGACCCCCAAGTCTGTGGTCTGGTTCCTGCCCTAGGCTGGGCAGTCGGCAAGTGCAGGTCCTGCCTCCCTTTTACAGGTGGGGAAACTGAGGCCAGAAGGAGGAGGTAGTTTTCAGGCCGTGAGACCTTCAACTGATCTCTGCCAGCCTGTCTTTGCCTCATGCTAGCTCAGTGCCTGGCTCTGAGATAAAGCTCAGTGAATCTCACTGTGATTATTACTAATCATTATTGTTGTAAACCTCCAATGAGGCCCCAAGCGAGGCGGTTAGAGGCCCAAGGCTTTGGGAAGGAGGGGATTTTTATTTATTTGGCTGCATGTGGGATCTTATTTCCCAGATCAGGGAATCGAGCCGGCGGCCCTGAAGGGGAAGCGCAGAGTCTTAACCACTGGGCCACCGGGGAAGCCCCTGGAGGAGGTGATTTTTAAAGGGGAGGCGAGAGAGGCCTGGGGGGAGCAGCGGCCGGACCGAGGGCAGAAATAGGCACAGCGCGCACCGCACCGGGGCGCGGGTCCCGGGCGCCTGGCCCCTCGTCGCCATCCCCGGGGGCCCTCGTTTCCACGGTGACCGGGCCGCCCCAACCTGGCGCCGACCCCTTTGCGGGGCGCAGAGGCGGTGCCTCCCAGCGGGGAAGGGGGCTCAGGCCGGCTGCACCCAGCCCGCGGCGACCCTCAAAGGCGGCACCCGCGGGGCCGGAACCGGGCTGCGGGGCGCGAGACGGGGCGCGGCGGGACCGGGCTGGGCTTGCCGGCCCGAGCCCTCCGCCCCTCCCGCCGGCAGGTGAGCGCCGGCCCCGGGGGGGCCGGAGCCGACGCTGCCCCCGGCCCGCCCCGCTCCCCGCGCGCCTTCCGGGCCGGCCGGGCTCTCCCGCAGCGCCCGCCTCGCTCCGCTAGCCCCGTCTCCGGCCGCGGGGAGGAGGGAGAGCCCCTGATGGGCAGGGTGGAGGGCTCCAGGGTTGGGGGCGCCTGGGCCCCCAGTCCCAAGGGGGCGGGGGCACTGGTCCGCTTCCTCTTGAGGAATCAGGAGACAAGACTAGAGATTGGATTTTTTTTTCAAATTATGTATTTATTTTTGAATAGGTCACTGAAGCATACGTTGTAACTGCAGTTACACAGGAAGAATACACAGTAAAATAGCCAACCACCACCCAGGTCCACACCAGCCTTCCCGGTTTACACACACACACACTCACACATACACACACTTCTCAAGGCAGGGTTGTGTCCAAGTCCCTAGTCCCCTCACTCTCAGCACAAGATCCAGCACAATGCATATCAGGGGTCTTGGAGGTTATCTACCCATGTGAGCATGTGTGTGGCCACACACACACACACACACACACACACTCACCATACCCAGAGCTGGCTGGGGGCACCTCAGGGGGTCCAACCAGGAAACATGCAAATGGTGGCAAGTTTGGACAGGTGGCTGAGGCGTGATGAATGAGATGGCAGACAGACAGATGGATGGGCTGGTGGACAGACAGACAGACAGGAGCTGCCAGGAGGTGACTGCCTGGCTGGGAAGGGCTGTCTGGGAAGTGATGGATGGGACACAGAGGACTGAGAGGGACCAGGAGGATGGGGGAAAGAAGGAAGTGGGACAGATAGATGGACAGACAGACTGACAGATGAGGGAGACGGATGAGGGGTTGGGGAGGGGTGGATGGGGGCAGGGCCGAGTGATGAGCGGCCCTGATGAGAGAGGGGACAGGGTCCTGCTGGGGGACTGCAGTGGCGACGATGCACAGAACTGGTGAGGGTGGACCTCTCACTGCCGGCTGGCTGCAGACAGATGTACAGACAGAGGGGCCTGGGGGTGGGCGGATGGGGGAGGGGAGCAGCTCCTGTCCTGCCCCAGGTGGTCTCTGCCGAGCCCTCTGGAGCTGCATGCCTGGATGGGGGTGTGTGCGTGCGCGCGTTCAGTCATCCGCGGTGCTGGCGGGGCCGTAGCTGTGTTTCCAGCACTGGTCAGTGTGTGTGCGGACTTGTGAGGGCACAGGGCCGGTGGCGGACGCGGGAACAGAGGCCCAAAGTGTGGGCTCCCTGCCCTTCCCTCGGGACTGACAGGGCCCTGCTGGGTTTGTCCAAGGCATGGTGGGCAGGGGGCTTCAGGCAGGGCTTCCGGGGAATGGGGCCTGGTGTGCCTGTCAGTGTTGTGGAGGGGGGGCAGGGGTCAGGCTTGGAGGTTTTCCGAAAAAAACAGAGCAGCATCCCTCCCTTCCTCCCCGAGTGCCTCCACCAGGTCTGCAGCCAGACTGACAGGACATGGGCAGGGAGTGGCACCTGAAAGGTGCTGTGCCCCCGAAAATGGTGTCAGCGATAAAAATAACCCCGGCTGACATTTGCTGAAGACCCACCATGTGCCAGGCCGTGTGCCAGAGTTGGTCACACTTTCCGGGCTCCCCCACAAGGTGGGTGTTGTCTTATATTTATCCCCACTTGACTAAGGAGAAGGATGCTCTCACAGGAGGTGGTGGCTGCGGGAAGCCAGCAGGGCACCCTCAGCCCCTCTCCAGCCGCTGCTCTTACCACGTCCGCACAGAGGACCCTGCTTGGCTGGGGGACCCTTAGAACACAGAGCAGGGAGCTGACCAGGCCAGAGAGAGGACGGGAGTGACCTCTGGAGGCCCCTGGGTTAACGCTGGGGGCCACAGAGCCTGATGGGTCCTGGCTTTGCACACTTGAGTGACTTGAGCAGTTTCCTTGTCTAATCCTCAGTTTCCTTGTCTGTGAAATGGGAAACATGCTGCTCGCAGGGGCTGTTGTGAGGATGACACAGGATAATGTAGGAACAGCACCTGGCAGGTCAGAGCACCTAAGGGCCACAGGAGAGGACCCTGGAGCTCAAGTAGAGCCAGGGGGGCCCCTGGTCACCCCACCTTCAGCAGTGGCAGGACCCCCCCCCCACACACACACACTTAGTCCCATTGATCCTTGTCTCCGGAATTCAGCCTGAGCCTCTGGGCGTGGCTGAGCGGCAGACAGTAGCCTGGACCATATTCACACCTCTTTAAGAGGGGGAGCCACCGGTACCCCCCAAAGTACCCACGAGGAAAGTGAGGGAGAGACGGAAGTGGCTAGCCAAGATCACACGGTGCAGTGAAGCCACCACATGGACTCCTTCCCTGCACACAGCTGCAGGCCGGCCTGTTGGGGGGACCCCTGGATGGAGGTGGGCTGCATCAGGCCCCCAGGGAGCTGCCGTGCCAGTGGGGGTGGGGGATAGACGACAGGCTAATCCACAATGACATGCAGAGTGCTCAGCGGGAGGGGAGTGAGAAGGGGAAAAGGAAGAACGCAGGGAGGAAGGGAAGTAGGGCGTCCAGGGGTGGGTGGCTCCTGCTGGTTTATGTGGATCAGTCAGGTAAAGGAGGCAGGGAGCCCGCCCTGGAGACTAACTGGGGAGGGAGTGATCCCGGTTAAGGGAGAAGTAGGTGCAAAAGCCCTGGGGCAGGGCTGCCTGATTCCTGTATCCAGGTTCAGTCCCTGCAAAGGTGTTGAGGCTCTTGCCTGCAGCTGAGAGCCTCTGAAGGTCAAGAAAAGTGATTAGTGGGGCTTCCTTGGGGATCTGCTGGTTAAGACTCCAGGCTTCCATTGCCTCCACTGCAGGGGGCATGGGTTTGATCCCTGGTTGGGGAAATAAAATCCCACATGGGGAGCGGCCAAAAAAAAAAAGAGAGAAAAAAAAGAGGGAAGTGATTCCAGAGAAGGGGCCAGGAGCCAGAGGCCAGGGGCCAGTCTGCACGGTCTCTGTAACCTCCAGCATGTCCTTTCCCCTTGGCGGCCTCAGTTCCCTCCTTTGTAAAATACAGCACTTGGACTTTATTTTTAAGACCATTCTGTGACTCCGTCAAGGGTGGGTGGGAAGGTAGGGGTGGAAAGGGGCGTCCCCCACGGCTTTGAAGATGCTCCTGACCTTGAGCGGGAGCTCTAACCTTCTGAAGCTCTTTGCCCTCCTCTGCAGAAGGGGTAGAATCCTGCTTCTCAGGGCATTTGTGTGTCTCTGAGGTGGCGCTGCAAAGCTCTGAGGTCAGCGCCTGGCCTAGAAGCGGGGCTCAACGGATGGGCTCTGCTTTCCTCGGAGTTTTTAAACACAGGGTGAAGACTGGCCCCCAGAAAAGGGAGGAAAGCCAGCTGTTCAGGGTCAGCAAAGGCTTGTGGGAGCCGGGTCTAAACTGGGCTTGGGGGCGGGAGAGACTGTGGCCAGGTTGGGGAGAGAAGGCCAAAAGCAATGAGCAGCTTCGGCCGGGAGTCGGGTGTGGTGGGAAGGGGGCTCTGAATCCGGGTGGGAGGCGGGCGGAAGATGGGTGCCTGGGAACATTGAGGGGAGAGACATCTCATTCCTCCCCGCCCTGGACTGTGGCCCGACCCTTCCCCACCCCTGATCCAGGCCCCAAGGGCAGGATTTGCAAGGAACCCACTTCAAAGGGTCCCTGGAAGCTTGAGCAAGCCCCAGAGGAAGCAGCGCAGCCTCTAGCCCAGCTCCGGGGGCAGGGGAAACCCTGCTATTATGGGGGGCTTCCTCCCACACTGCCTCCTCTCCAAATGTGGGCGCCCACCTTTAAGTTCCCCTTCCCCGACCTCAAATCACCACACCAGGGGAGCGGAGCTCAGGAACATGTCTGTTCGGCCAAGTTCACCCCAAAACCCTCACCTGAACAGCTGCCCTTCAAGTCTGCTTTGCAGCTGCTGCTGGGGAAGATGTTTATTTGAGAGAGATGCAACCCTAGTACTTGCATGTGTGTGCAACGCACAGACATTTCCTGAGCGCCTGCTGTATGCCAGCTCCACGGGGCATGGCCAGATGGAGTAAAACTGGGCTTCTGTCCCAAATGGAGTCCCTCTGCCTGAAGGGGAGGGAAGGTGAGGAAGTAATTATAACACCGGGTGAAGCTGAGGTTTGTTCCAGGGTGAGATGATTGATTCGCCTGGGAGTGCCCAGCTGGCTTTTCAAAGTGACTTTTGACTGTAAAGGTAAAAGTAACTAAGATTTAATGCTCACTCACCATATGCCAGACACTATGCTAAGGGCTTAATGTGTAATCTCCTTTAATCCCAGCAGCCATCCTGGAGGCTGGAAGCCATTATTATCATGCCCATTTTACAGACGTGGCAGTTGAGATTGTAAGACTTGCCCAAGGCCACACAGTTGGTTAAATGGCAGAATTCAGGTCTGCTGGACCCGTGATTCGGTCATTCACCTACCAGATCTGTCCTGGCCCACACTGCCGGCGAGATGCTCTCCTACATTTGGTGGCCGGGGGGAGGGAGGGGGGGTGGGATGGGGGGCCCAGTGTCTCTCCTCCTATGTTGCTCCAAGGCAAGACTTGACGAAGGAAAAGGAGAGGACCTCCCTGGTGGTCCAGTGGTTAAGACTCCACACTCCCAATGCAGGGGGCCCAGGATCAATCCCTGGTCAGGGAACTAGATCCCACATGCCACAACTAAGACCTGGCACTGCCAAATAAATGATTTTTAAATAAGTAAATAAATAAAACAAGATGGCTAATTGTAAAAATAGAAGGGACAGGAGTTGCCAAAGTGGAAAGGGCATCTGGGGAGATGATACAGTTTGGACAACGGGAGGCAGATATGAGACCACATGGTGTGTTAAAAAAAGAGAGGCTAGACCGGGCTCTGGGGTGAAACACACTTAGCTGTTTAGTTCTACCTCTGTGGTCCTGGCAGTATGACTTTAGGCAGGTAAATTCTTCTCTGAGCCTCAGTTTCGTCACCTGCAAAAGTGGGGACAATATTAACTTCCCCTTCTAGGGATGCTGGGAGGATTAGATGAGTTCACATGGGTAAAAGTGGCTTGGCACATAGTCGGCGTTTGAGAAAATGAGTGCATAGAAGGGAGAGAACTGGCTTAGAGGATCAGCGTCAAACGTGACCGTCTGTGGAGAGACTCCTGTGTCCGGGCACTGTTCTAGCTGGTGCCAGGACTGAGAAGGGCTGTTGGATTCATTCCTCGCCTCTGGGAGCTTACAGTCTAGTCCAGAGACAGTGCAGAGGCTCCGAAGACAAGTAAGAGTTGAGCTGGCTGAGACCAGGGTCCTGGGGGGCATGTAGTAGGGAGTTCCAGGGGTTCGAGGAGAGCCCCCATCCCTGGGGGCTTCACTGCAGAGGTGGTCGCTGGATTGGCCTTGGAGACTGCTGCAGGGCATCATTCCAGGTATCCAGCCGCAGTGGCCCTCTGGGTTCTGAGGAATTCAGCACTTCCAGAGGCCGTGGAGAGAGGTACCTGGGAGACGGCATGCCAGATCTATCTAGGCTGCCTGGGCTAGGACTCCAGTTATTTTCCAACTTAAAAAAAAAAAAATCTGTTTGGCTGCAGTGGGTCTCAGTTGCAGCACACGGGCTCTTCATTGCATCAGGCAGCCTCTTCCATTATGCCGTGCAGGCTTAGTTGCTCTGCAACACGTGGGATCTTTGTTCTCTGACCAGGGATCAAACCCATGTCCCCGGTGTTGCAAGGCAGATTCTTAGTCACTGGGCCACCAGGGAAGCCCCTATTTTCCAGCTTTTACAAGCAAGCCTGATCCTTTGCAAAAGGATGCAGGAACAGTGCTTCCCTCATGGGTGAGACTGTGGTTTCAATGTTTACCTTTGTCATCTGGCTGCCCTCAGCACTTCCGTCCCCCAATAAGTCCTAGCAAAGGTAGGCACCTGAGCAGGCTGGTGGGCTGAAATTGGGGATTAGCAGGTGAGACCCCTGCAGCCACATCCACACACTCACACTCACACACACACACTCACACTCCCACACACACACTCACACCCCCCACACCCCCAGACACATTGACACACACTCACTCACACACTCACACACACTCTCACACCCACCCCCCCACACACTCTCACACCCACACACTCAGACTCTCACACCCACACACCCCCACACACACTCACATACTCTCACACCCACACACTCACACCCACCTCCCACACACCCACACACTGACACACCCCACACACACTCACTCACACACTCACACACACTCTCACACCCACATACTCACACACACACACTCTCACACCCACACACACCAACACACTGACACACACACTCACTCACACACACACACACCCACACACTCTCAAACCCACACACACTGACACTCCCACACACACCCACACACTGACACACACACTCACACACTCTCACACCCACACACACTCACACTCACACACACACCCCCCACACACTGACACACACACTCACACTCACACACACTCTCACACCCACACACACTCACACTCACACACATACCCCCCACACACTGACACACACTCACACACTCTCACACCCACACACACTCACACTCACACACACACCCCCACACACTGACACACACACTCACTCACACTCACACACACTCTCACACCCACACACTCTCACACCCACACACTCACACACACACACACTCACCTGGGCCCCACTTGCCTGTAGCGGAAGCCCTGCTTGCTGCAGTGGCGCTCAGGCCCCAGGGCTCTCTGGGGCCCTCACGGGGTAATTCCGTCTCCATTAGGGCTTATTATGTCACTATAAATACCGCCTTTCGTGAGCTCTGTAAGACTCACTGAAGAACTCTCCTTCTCAGCACCCAGTCAGCAGAGCGGGAAGGACTCAGGGTCAGACAGGAAGAAAGCAAAGGGCGTGTCGCAGGTGAGTGACTAAAGGCCGAGGTGCCGCGCCACGCCCTCCGGCCGCCGACCATCCCGCCCACAAGCCTCTGCTCCTGTCCTGTGTCACAGATGAGACGCAGCTCTAGGCTCTTAGCCCCCAGCTGGGCACAGCCTCCAGGCACTCAGCTCCCAGCCAGCAGGGCCTGCCTGCAGCCGGCATGAGGGTTCCAGGAAACGTACACATCCCGCACGAGGCCTGAACAACACCGCAAGGTCTTTCACACACCTTACCAACCCCTTCCTTCACTCCTCAGTTCATAAGTTCAGCAGAAGTTTGCTGGATTCCAACTATGTGTCCGATGCTCTTTCCCACAAACTTCCCTGCCCTCTTGGACAGCATCTTCTGGAGGCACACCCAGCATACAGAGCCTGCAGTGGTGTACAACACAACATGTACAGTCTTACAACATACCGGAAACCTTACACTCACCATGCAATGTCCATAACCCAGAGGTCCAACACAACTGCAAAACCCTTATGCATACCATGTACTACAACACGCACACACATACACGCACACACACACACCCCTCACCGGCATCCACAGGGCCCTGTGCACACCTCCCGCCCCCTCCCCTCAGCCACAGAAGCTGCTTCCTCTGGCTGAACCACGTGTAACCATAATAACAGCTGAGATTTAAGAAGTGCCTTCCGTTGTCCTGGCCTCTGAGGTTAACGTGCACAGTCATTTTCATCTTCATAATAACCCTCTGAAGTAGGTTCATACATCTTCCAGATGAGCAAACAGAGCCTGCAAGAAGTGAAATGTCCAGAAACTCATAGACTGACTCCACAGGTTACGTTCCCGACCTCTGCCAAGTACGACACGCTCACAGTCACATGTAAATCCTCTCTTGTCCACACCTGCTTTCACACACACACACACATCCACATACTCTCACGGACACTTGCGCACTCACGCGCTTTCAGAGGACAAGACTCTCCTCCCATTATCTTGGTCAAAGGCTTTAATTATACCGCCCCTACACCTGTAATTAATCCCTCCCCCCTTTTCCTGGGGAGATGTCTGAACCCGCTTCCCAAGGGCGGGCACCAAGGCCGAAAGACCGAGATGTCCACATCTGGCAGGGAGGACCCAGGAACCAGAGTAGCCCAGTGTGGCTATTGGGTGAGAAGGTCTAGGGGGTCAAGAAGAGGATGGGGTGAGAGGGGAGGTGGGCAGAGGGGGCGGTGGTTTCCAGGAAGCCAGGCCCGCTACAGCAGCTCCTCCCGGGCTGGGCTGGCCACGTGGCGGGTTGGGCAACGGGCAGTGGTGGGTGGACAGGTAGTCAGGCAGGAGAGAGGACACTTCCCGTTTGTTTCACTAATGCCAGGCACTTCTGTCAGGAAGGGCGATGAGCTCACATCTAGGAACCTTTGGAGAGAGGCTCCTTGAAGGAGCAGGTGGGAAGCCAGTGTCCTCCAAAGTGTTAAAACGGACCAACTGATTCTACCATTCCACGGCCGGTGGGGAGGGGTGCTCTGCACGGCAGCCTCCAGGCCACCCTTTCCCAGCATGGACAGCAGTTAAAGTAGAGACTGGGTTGGTGTAGTTGCCAAGTCGTGTCCGACTTTTGCGACCCCATGGGCTGTAGCCCACCAGGCTCCTCTATCCATGGGATTTTCCAGCCAAGAATACTGGAGTGGATTGCCATTTCCTTCTCCAGGGGATCTTCCCAACTCAGGAATCAAACCCAGTTCTCCTGCATTGCAGGCAGATTCTTTACCGACTGAGCTATGAGGGAAGTCCATAAACCCAGATTAAAATCCTCACTTCTCTACCTTTGAGCTGTGCAACCTTTGGGCATATTGTTTAGGCTGTTGCAGCCTTAGTTTACTCCTCTTGTTCAGTCGCAAAGTCTTGTCCAACTCTTTGAGACCCCAGGGACTGCAGCAAGCCAAGCTTCCCTGTCACTCACCATCTCCTGGAGCTTGCTCAAATTCATATCCATCGAGTCGATGATGCCATCCAACCATCTCATCCTCTGTCATCCCCTTGATCTTCTGCCTTCAAGCTTTCCTAGCATCAGGATCTTTACCAAAGAGTTGGCTCTTCGCATCAGGGGGGTCAAAGTATTGGAGCTTCAGCTTCAGCATCAGTCCTTCCAATGAATATTAAGGGTTTGACCTCTTTGCTGTCCAAGGGGTTCTCAAGACTCTTCTCCAACACCACAGTTCAAAAGCATCAATTCTTCATTGCTCAGCCTTCTTTGTGGTCCATCTCTCACACCCATACGTGACTACTGAAAAAACCATACCTTTGACTATACGGACAGGGATAATGATATCTACCTCCCGGGGAGAATTAAGTGATACGCATGTCTGACTCGTCCTTAGACGCGGATGCACTCAGATTCCTGAATTCTTAGAGGCGCCTGAGCAGAGAAGCTCTCTCTGACCGCCTAAGGTTGGGTGCACAGTTCAGAAATACTAGGAAGCGGGACGTCAAGCTGCTTCTTGAGCCTTTAGGCCATTTCAGCTCAGACCTGCGGGCCAATGTTGAGCTCGGCCCCGGTGGCAGAGGATAAGAGCGGGGCTCAGCGCAGGATCCCTTAAGGCTAGCCTCGGTTGCACCGGCTCTTAGAGGCGCTCAAACCTGCGGGGACCTGGGGGCGCCAGCGAGTCCGGAGGGCCCAGAGAGCCTCCCCGCCCCCGCGGGGCGCCAGCCCGGCCCCTTCGGAGACACCGGGGGCGTGGCCCGTGACGTCACCCGGGCATGAATGGACAGGGGCCGGTCCGCTCTCCGCCCGCATTAAGCTCTCCGGCGGGCTGGAGGAAGCTGCGGGCGGGAGGCGGACCGGGGCCGGCGGGCGGGCGTGCTGAGTGGGGCGCGGAGCCGGGCGGAGAGCGAGGAGCGCGGCATGGGGCGTCGGGCGCCGCCCGCCTGCCTCGCGCTGTTGTGGGGCTGCGCGCTGGCCGCGGCCTCCGCGGCGCAGGGCAAGGAAGGTAAGCGCGCGCGGCCCGACCCCGGTCCCTGCTCCGCCCCGAGCCCCGCGCGCCACTTCGGAAACTCCTGTCCCTGCGTGCTGAGGTCCGGAGGGCTCGCAAGCTGCGAGCCGGGCGAGTCTGGGACCCCCGCCCCAGCCCACTCGGGCTGTAGGCGCTCCTAGGACTAAGAGGCTGGGGCCCTGGCGCGCGGGGCTCAGAGGCCGCAGAGAAGGGGACTCGGCGCCGGCCACGAGGCTTCAGGAACGCGTCCCGGCGGGGGCGCGGGGTCTCTTGGATCAGGAGTTGTCCGGGGGTCTTTCCGGCGGGCTCAGCTTCGTGTTGACCTGAGTTCGCGAAACCGCTTGCCCGGATTTTGTGGAGAAGGCGTTTCTGTGGAGGCCACTCACTTTGGGGAGGGGCTCTTCGGCCGGCGGGGACACCCTTGCAGAAGCCCCAGCCCCCTGAAGTTTTCTCCACGCCCCGCGATGCCTCCAGTCGGGCAGGAGAGCTCGCGGGGAGTTTCGGGCCAGTTTGCCCACTCACAGCCCTCCCTCCTTCCCGCCCCGCACTCCGGGACTCGGGGGGCAGGTCCCCGGGCCGCGAGTGCGGACAGGAAGTCCCAAAGTGAAGCGTTCTGAGCGAGGGGTGATTCAGAGCCAGGAAATGCAGCAGGTGGGGGCGCGGCCTCCCAAGGTGTGGAGCCGGCACCCCAGGGCCACCGCGGAGTCGGGCACCCGGGGGGTGGGGGACTGACTCACCCGCCCCCGCCGCTGCGCTGGGTGAGGGGCCGCGCGGACTTCGCCCAGGGCCGGGCCGCTGGTGGGTGGGGGCGTTGCCGCCTCGGCTGGGGTCGCGGAGCGGACGGGGGCTCGTGCCCTTGGCCGAGGCGCTTCCTGTCCACCCGTCCACCCAGCCGAGACCGGCTTCAGTTTCCGACTGAGAAGGTCTGCCCGCCCGCGGGGGCAGAGGAGGTTTCCGCAGGCTCCACCAGAGGGAAGTGCAGAGGAAACCCGGGCCCCGTGAGAAGTTTCCTTGAGCCTTGCTTCCTTTTCCGCCTCCCCACCTGGGGTTGGAAGTTTTGCTGTTCCAAGTTGGGAGTAAAAGAGGCCCCAGGCGGAACTCTTTGAGGGTGAGGGTGGGGGCGCCCCTAATCAATTGGGGTTCCTGGTCCCAACTTGCAGGCTGAGTGGGTGGGCTCTTCTGTGACCCTCAATATCCCCCCACCCCGGCTTTTTGTCCTCCTCCTTCTGGGGGGTTGTGGTTGGAAGGAAGGAGGGAGACAGCCGCATTCACTGCAGGCCTGTCCTGAAGGCCCTGGGAGGTGGGGTAGGGGGACCAGGCAGGACTGGTGTCATGGGTGATTGTGCTGTAGCCTTGCCCTTGGGCCGTTGTCGAGCCCCCCCCCAGCCAGATGACTAGTGCCCACCACACCCCGACGTGCGTGGCAGAGGGGGGAGGACAAGGTCCAGGGAAGGTTTCTGGTCAGGCTCCCAGAGTCCCTGTGAGGGCCTCCCCAGGGAGCTATGCCTGTGGTGGGGTGTGGGGGACAGATGCCCCAGCTGGGATGCCATGGATGTGGTGCCTTGGCCTGGAGGTGGGTTGAGGGTGCAGACCCAAGCCCCTTCCACCTTCACCAGGCTGCTTTCCTCTCCCTCATCCTTCCCCGTAAGCGCAGGACCAGGCTGCCTTAGGAGGCCCCATGGAGCCTGTTAAACTCTCAGCAGCCCCTGAATCTGTCCTTTTACAAGCTGGGAACCTGAGGGCGGCCTGATCCCTTTTTCTTCAGAGGGTTAGCTCTGAACATCCGGCTTCTCGGGCTCCAGAGCCCGGGGCCCCTGCACCCAGGTGCTGGGCTGGGTTTTCCTGAGATGTGAGAAGATGTGCAGGGCTTGCTGGCCTGAGCTGGGAGGTGGGCTGGAGAGCGCTCCTGAGGCTTGGGAGTCCTTGGCCTCTTGGTTCTCTCAGAGCCCAGTGTGCCCTCTGTCCCCTGTCCCCTCTTTTCTTCGTTCCTCTCTCCGTCCTGTCCCCCAGCCTCAGTCTCCCCGCCTCCCTGCTTTAGGAACCAGCCTGTCGGAGGGATGGGGAGAGCAGGGAGATGATGCCTTTGAGTAAAGAGCTCTCAATGAGGTGGACCCACGAGGTTGATATTTGCGATGGGACTTCAGACCAAGAAGAAGGTTTTCCTGGGGGTGGGGTGAGGGACAGGGGCCCCTGGATGAGTCCAGCTTAGCCCAGGCCTCGGTGAAGCCATCAGGTCCTGCGGAGGGGCTCCCGGCCCCCGCCGGTACCAGCTAGGTCCCTGGAAGCAGCTCAGGGAGAAGCCGCGCCCGTCAGGGTGGAGAGACCAGGCCAGGCGCCTGTTCCTGGTGATCAGCTCTAGGGAATTTCCCCCGGGAGGGAGGGGGCTCCTTCCTGTGTGAAGGCTTCTTTTCTTCTCCAGTGAGCCCTGTGATATTTCTCAGGCTGGAAGGGGAGTAAGCTCTGGCAGGGGCCGTGGGGGTCCCTCCGTGCCAGGTTAACCCTTCAGCACCCTGGAACCATGAGCCCCCTCCCCCAGCAGTGTAGCCTGCAGCTTCCCACCCCTCTAGGGAAGCGGGGCTTCCGGATCTTGAGGACCTCTCACCTTTGTCCTCCTACTTCCCTGGGCTGGAGCCAGGAACCCCCAGATTCCTTCCTGTGGAGCCAGAACATTCCATTTGCTAGTGGGGTTAGTGAATTTCCCAAGCCTCAGCCTTGGGCATGTCCGAGCAGATCCTTGCTCCTGCCCACCCCCCAGTCCCCCTCCTCTGTCCCCTCAGCCTTGGGCTCGTGCCACGTTGGCTTTCCTCTCCCCAGCCGGGCTGTGGGCCTTTCCTAGAGAACCTGGCTGGGTCAGCAGCGGTCAGCTGGTAGCACTCCGCTCCCAGGCCCGGGGGAGTGGGGTGGTCTGCCCTCAGCAAAGGGTTTCTCAGAGTCTGCCTAGGCTCCCCTCCCCGTCCCCCGCATCTGTCTAAATCAGCTCCATCTCCACCTGCCTGGGATTCCACCCTGAGAGGCATTCTTTCAGGTCCAGGCCTTGAGGAATGCTGCTACTTGGGGCCATGTTCCTCATGTTTCAGAGTCCAGAAGAAGTCAGCACTAGGTCCCCCCCCCCCCCCAGGGCTTTTCCTCTGAATCTGGGGACCTTACAGAGGGTCATGCTTGTTCTCCAGGCCCCGGGCCCTCCGGGGAGTGTTGCTTCTATCGGGAGCTACCTGGACGTTACTTGGAAATGGAGCAGGTGGCTGCACCAGGGGTCTTGACTGCAGTCTATGAGGCTGGCAAAGCCAGGGGTGGGCAGTGAGAGGTGCTTGAGGGCACGGCTGGATCTCGGGAAGCCCCTGGCAACGTGTCCTTCCCGCGAATTCCGATGCCTCTCTGGGGACAGTGAGGTCCAGGCAGCTGTTTACTCTGGGCCTGGATGTTCCCTTTAAGGGTTTCCATCTCAGTCCCCAGACACCTCTGGCAGGTCAGTGGCCAGGGTGTCAGGGACGGAGGCAGCAGGAACGGGTCTCCAGGGCCGGGCCGCACCGGCTGTGTGTGTCTGCGGGTCCCTCCCGGAGGCCCCGTGGGCTCAGGGCTTTGTCGTGCCTGCTCTGTGGCTTTCGTGGTGGGAAGATCAGTTTCCAGACACCGCCGCCCCCCCACCGACCCCACCCCCCTTCCTGGAGTCATTCCCACCTGTTAACAGCTCTCTCTTGGAGGGCCAGGAGACACGTTATGTACACATGTGTGGTGCATCTGTGTGGTCTTTGTGGGGTTGAGGGTACTTTGTGCTGTGTGTGGGGTGGGGGGATATGGCTGGAGCAGATAAGGGTGTCCCCAAGACCTGCGTGCGTGTGAACCGCTGCGGAGGGGCCTCTTCAGGAAGAAGGCAGGGGGGCGTGGTGTCCCTCAGGCCTAGCCGCTGTGCCCTGCTGGGCCAAGCTCTGCCCTCTTTGCCCAGCTGGGGCTGCAAGCGGGCGGCGTGGCTGGAGGGAGAGGCCTGGTCCTCACCCGTCCTGCGCTGCCACAGTGACGAGGCCCCCGTCCTCCCCGGGGCCCTGCCTCCCTATTCTGGAGAGACGGGTCTTCTTGGCTGTGCTGACCCTGAGTGGCGGGGTCTCTCTTTGGGGGCTGGGGAAGCCTTTAGGGCCATGTGGGATTCCTGGGGAGCTCCTGCCTTTCCCACCGTGGGCTGGTCTCTGAAGACGCTGCCCAGCTCACCCTGTCTCCCCTCTTTTCTCTCTTCCAGTCGTCCTGCTGGATTTCGCTGCAGCTAAAGGGGAGCTCGGCTGGCTCACACAGCCCTACGGCAAAGGGGTGAGCTGTCTGGGGCGGGTGGGGGCCTGGGGACAGGGGAACCGAGACCCGGGGGGGTTGGGGCCTGGCCCAGAGCCAGTGGCTCAGCCAGGGTTTAAATCCAGGCTCCTCACCAATTAGGCAGGCTGGGACAAGAGGGCAGGGCAGGGCCCCGAGAGGTGGGGAGAGCTGGGGAGACAGCCGGAGGCCGCAGCAGAACAGGACCCCAGGATCGTCAGAGGGACCCCCTCTGGCTCCCTCTATTCCCCTCGGCAGGCAGGGAAGGAGTTTGAGGCTCCCCCTGTCTTTGAGGTCCCAGCCCAGAAGATGAGGGATGAGCTAGAGACAGGGAACAGTGTTCCCAGGTCCCTACAGCCCCGGAAGCCAGATCAGGTTCCTTCCAGGCAGGCCTCTCTCCCTGCTTCTCCAGCTGTTGCTCCCCTTTCCTGCTTGAGGCTGAGTTTGTTTTGCTTTTCCACCAAGTTCATCTCCTGCGGTTAGTCTCCCCTGCCCTCCCCTTCCCTGCCCTGCTATGGCCTGGACTGGTGGGCAAGACCCCAGGGTCCTCTCCCCAGCTTTGCGTGTGACTGCTGTGTGGCCTTGGGGAGGATACTGATGCTCTGGGCCTCAGTTTCCCCCTTATTGAATTTGTTCTGGGGCCTGAGCTGTCTCCAGGGGGTACTCGAGACCGTTTCCATTGCTGGCCAGATCTGTGAGTGAGCTGGGCGCTGGGCCCTGGTCACCCTAACTCCTTAGGCCTGGAGTTTAATGTCAGCAGATTTCCAGGATCCTGGAATGTCATCCAACCAAGTCATGACACAGAGTAGGAAACTGAGGCCCAAGGGCATCTGAGGCCAAGGTCGCACAGTGCAGCCCAGGCCTTTCTCCTTGGCCCCTTCTGCTTTTTTCATACATATGTTCATTCAATCAACAAATACTTTCCCAAGTACTTACTATATTTGAGGTAGGCCCTGGGGATACAGAAATGCCCTAAGGAGCTCAGACTCTGCTGTGGCAGCAAGATGTAGTTGTCACCAAGTAGGTGCTAAGATAATGGAGGCCATGGGAGTCTGAGGGAAGCACTTGCCCCAGCCTTGGCCCAACCTGGGAAGCCTTCCTGGAGGAGGCTGAGCAGTGATCTGAGCAGTGGTGCGGAATCACCTGCTGTTCCTGACCCGACTCCTCCCTCCCACTCACATACGCCTACACAGTGAATGATGGTGGTGGTGGTGATACCAGTTGCCTTGTGTGCCTGTCACCCATGCCAGGCAGCGTGCTCAGTTTTGGTAGACGTTCTGTCATTTATCCTCACAGCAAGTTTGTGAAGTGGCTCTGGCCCCCATGGCAGGATGGGGACTTTGAGGCTCAGAGGGCTAAAGCCGTCTGCCTCAGGTCACATGGGACCCCCAGCCTCCATCCTCAGCTCACTGTCTAATATAGGGGTTTTAGCACCCCGGCACCGGTGTCAGGGGGCACACCAAGGGGTCAGATCCAGTTCAGCCACTGGTAACGTGTGAGGGAGACTTGGAGCCCCTTCCTGGACCTGAGAGTGAGGCTGGCAGGAAGCGGAGAGCCTGGCGCCCGGTCCACCTCCTGGCTGATGCCTCTGGGCGCCTGCCTCCCTGCCCACACTCCCCTTTCGGCCCCGCACAGTGGGACCTCCTGCAGAACATCATGAACGACATGCCCATCTACATGTACTCCGTGTGCAATGTGGTGGCCGGCGACCAGGACAACTGGCTCCGAACCAACTGGGTCTACCGCGGGGAGGCCGAGCGCATCTTCATCGAGCTCAAGTTCACCGTGCGGGACTGCAACAGCTTCCCTGGAGGCGCCAGCTCCTGCAAGGAGACCTTCAACCTCTACTATGCCGAGTCAGACGTGGACTACGGCACCAACTTCCAGAAGCGCCAGTTCACCAAGATCGACACCATTGCGCCCGACGAGATCACAGGCAGCAGTGACTTCGAGGCGCGCAACGTGAAGCTGAATGTGGAGGAGCGGTCTGTGGGGCCGCTCACCCGTAAGGGCTTCTACCTGGCCTTCCAGGACGTGGGCGCCTGCGTGGCGCTGCTGTCCGTGCGCGTTTACTACAAGAAATGCCCTGAGCTGCTCAAGGGCCTGGCCCGCTTCCCCGAGACCATCGCTGGCTCCGACGCGCCCGCCCTGGCCACTGTCGCGGGCACCTGTGTGGAGCACGCCGCGGTCCCCCCCGGGGGTGAGGAGCCTCGCATGCACTGCGCCGTAGACGGCGAGTGGCTGGTGCCCATTGGCCAGTGCCTGTGCCAGGCGGGCTATGAGAAGGTGGAGGACGCCTGCCAGGGTAAGTGAGAGTGCATGGCGGAGGCCGCGTTCCCAGGCTCCAGTCTCTGCTCTTGGAGCCGGGGACCTTGGTAAGGTTGTCCTTGCTCTGACATGGGGTGGTTCTGTTAGTGGAAATCTCAGAGGCTTCCTAGGCTGTATTCACTCGTTCACGAGAATGAATCCATTGAGAAACCGACAGTGTGCAGAATGTGAGTGAAGACTCTCGGGCAGGAGTGGAAGTGAGAGTGTTACTCGTTCTGTTGTGTCTTGACTCTGCAGCCTCATGGACTGTAGCCCGCCAGGCTCCTGGGTCCATGGGATTCTCTAGGCCAGAATACTGGAGTGGGTTTTCCTTTCTTTCCTTCTCTAGGGGATCTTCCCAACCCAGGGATCAAATGCAGGTCTCTCGCATTGCAGGCAGATTCTTTACTGTTTGACCAGCAGCAGGGAAGGCCCCAGACAGGAGTGCGTGAGTTCGCATCTCTGTGCTGCACTTAGGTGTGTGACTCAGCCAGTTCTTTAACCTCTCTGTGTCCGGCTTTCCTCATCTGTACGATGGAGGTGAACATACTGCCCATCTTGTAGGGTTGTTATGACAGTCAAATGACTTAGTACTCATAAAATGCTTAGGTCAGTGTCTGACACAGAAGTGTTTTTAAGTGTGATTGTTGTTTTTGGTTCTTCCCAGAAGTTTATCTTGATCTTCTGTTATGAAATATCACGGTGGGTACAGTGCATTCAGGCTCAGGAGCTGGTTCCTTCTCTGTTGACTCACCGTGTGACACTGGGCAAGTCACTGAACCTCTCTGGGGCTCAGGCCCCTCTTTGGTTCTTGGAGGTGAACGAAGTGGACCCAGGATTTGCATTCCCTGGCCGCACATGAGAATCACCTGGGGCTTTCTGAAAAAGGCCTGCTTGGGAGGGGTGCTCAGGTCTGCCTTCGCTGCCTGCCCCACCCCGGGCAATGGACCCAGATCAGCCCACTGGGGCTTCTGCTGATGACGACGGGGCCGGCATCATCAGACTGTCTGGGCACAGGGCCTGAGCTCTCATCGAGAGGTCATGGCTTGGCACAGCCAGGCCTGTGATAGCGGAACGCGCTAAAGCAACGTGGATTTCTTTCAGTGGTGACTTTTTCTGGAAATGGCTGCAGGGCAGGGCATTTGTGGAATGTGGGCCGACCTTTGGCTGGCTCTGGGAGCTTCTTTGCTGAGATAAGCGGGGTCTTGAGAAATCAGGGGTTCGGGGCCTGCACTTACACATACCGACCAGTGACCTTTGGTGAATGTCTCACCTCTGGCCTCAGGCTTCCTGATTGAAAGATGAGAAGTTCAACTGTTCTAGCAGACTGTATTCTTACCTAGTAACCATGGATCTTTCTGGGTTTCAGGTGTTGGAGGGCCCTGAAGTCCTTTCTCACGGGCTGCACTTGCCTCTTAGAGCCAATCCTCAGAACCTTACTTAATACAGTCTACAGCCTCAAATGAGAAGTCTGCTCAGAGCCTCTCTGCCTGTGGCGTAGTCTCTGCTCCGGCCCTTCCACTGCCCTTTGTCCTCCCAGCTGTCCTCTGCTCCTTAGCTGGCCCTGCCTGCGGTGACCTCAGGTGCACGCCCCCGGGTTTCAGACAGTGACTGCCAGGGGCGGGGGTGGGGGGGAGGCCTCCCTGGGTGAGCAGACTCCTCCCCATGACATCCTCACACAGGAATGCAGTGGGGGGGTGGGGGGCAGCTGAAAACTTTCCACAGGCTGGTGATTCAGGCCAGTCCGTGATAAGTGGACAGTTGAAGTGGGGGGTGTCTCTCTGCAGGAAGGGGGGTCGGGCTTCCCTCTCTGGGAGCGGGGGTTCAGGGCCTCTCAGGCTTTGTTTGTGACAAGTTGAGTCACCCCAGGAGGGAGGCCTGGTTTCCAGGACCGGAATCTTTGACTTTGGTCGGGGGACCCTCTGCACCACCAGCCACCTGTTGCCCTGATTTTCCCCTTTGGAGTCCCTCTCCCTAAATTCCCTTCTGTGTGGCTTGGGGGCCCTCTCTGTGGTTGGGAACCCCCAGCCTGGCGACTCTGCCCCTGCAGACCTTCCCCAGCAGCCCAGGACCTTGATGGTGGGGGAGACCCAGCTGCAGAGCTTGGAGCTGCCCCGGGCAAGCGCTCCATCTACCTGCTCCTGCAGGTCTGTGCCGCTGCTCTGAGAGGCGGGACTGCTGCCCGTCCCATTTCACAGACAGGGAACTGAGGCTCAGAGAGGTGAAAAAACCTGCCTGGCATCACACAGTTGAGACCAGTCGCCCCAGGACTGGATCTAGCCGACGCAGCCACATCCAGGCCAGAGGATGGCTCAGGAGGCGGGCCGGGAAGTGGCCAGCTCCTCTGGAATCCCTGAGTCAGCGCCTGGCCCGGATGGACGCCCCGGGCAGCAGGGTGGCAGGTCCTGGCACAGGTGGCAAGGGGGCTGGCGTGGGGGCTCTTCCTGAGCATGTTACAGAGGAAACAGGGAGCTGCAGGGTCTGTTCCCCGCCTGCCCTCCGCAGAGCCATGGACCGAGAGGCTCCCGCTGGGGCTTTACTGGTGACAAGCCAAGTCCAGAGCGGGGCTGGGCAGGCCGAGGCCATCCGGACCAGGTGATTGCCAGTTCCTCCCCAGGGTTCCCTCCCCAGGAGGCTCAGGAAAGAGTTAAATGGACAGCGGAAGGGAGCCACCTCCCAGGTGCTGTGTGGACAGGTGGGCACGGGCAGCCGCGCTCTGCTGAGCTATGTCAGGAATGAGCCCGTTTCCCTCCAGTGCCCCCGCCCCCAGCCCTACCTCGGGGACGCTGGAGCCGCTCAGGCTGACCGCCATGTCCCCCGGGGTGGCTCTGTCTCCCTGTTTGTCTCGGCTTCCTGTCCTGGCACGGCAGCTGGCGCCTCGGCCCGGGGACTGCGGGCCAGGTGAGCAGGTGGCCAGCAGCTTGGGCCAGAGGCTCGGTCCAGCAGCTGGGGGTGGGGGCTTGGGGGTCAGGAGGTCCCTCTTTGGGAGCCCTTGCTCCTTTGAGGGGCCCAGCCCCTCCCCGCTCCAGTCTCTTTGTCCCCCAGTTCGTGGACACCTCATCCCATGCTGAGCATTTCCCAAGCAAAGTTTCCTCTGCCTTCACAAACAACCCAGAGAGCCCGAGCACTCCCCTTGTTTTACAGTTGGGGAGACTGAGGCCCAGGGAGAGGAAGTGAGTGAGGGAGCTGGGGCCTGGCATGGGGAGGGCAGTGCACTGTCTTCAAGTGCCCTTGGCATGTAGCTTTCTACCTGCAAGCCCTGTGACCTTGGTGAATCCCCTCTGGGCTTCACTGTCCCCACCTGTAAAATGGGTGGGTTGGAGCCTTAGCACTCAAAGCCTACCTCCTGTGACTTTCTGCTGTGGTTCCTCCTGAGAACCTGGGTTGCTCTGGCAATCTGCAGATGGGATGACCTCTGCATGGGTGGCACCTGACTGGCTGAGACCTGGCCCAGGGTCCAGAGCTGAAGAGGAGGCACCCCCTAGGCAGGCAGTGGCTCTGGCTGAAGGGGTCCTTAGGTAGGATGTCCCTGAGCACGCAGGGGCTGATCCCCAGGCTGAGCGGGTGGTGGTCTGTGATCTGTGACTTGGGGGTTTGTCCCCTCCCAGGGGAGTGCCCCTGGCCTTATTTCAGTGGTTTCTATTGGCCTGAATGGGGGTTGGAGCCGTGGCAGCCCCCACCCCCCGCCCAGCCCTCAGCTCACACTGAGCGCAAAACCTCCGTGGGGGGCCCTCTCTTCCTCCCTCACTGAGGTGAGCAGCGGGTCCCGGAACGGAAGGAAGGAGTCAGGGAAAGCAAACAGCAGATGAAAGGCTGGTGCCGGGGAGGCGGAGTCTGGCTTATCGCAGCTGGTGGAGGAATGTGCCCACAGAATGTTCCCCGGGATGTGTGGGAACAGGGCCGCTGGGGACCCGCGTTTGCAGGGTCAGGAACTTACGGGGTCGCTGACTGCTGCCCGTCAGGTGTGGGGCAAAGTTCAGGCTTTGTGCCTTTGGGCCGGGGTGGCGCACGTGGTGGCCAGCTGGCCTGGGCTGGGGTAGGTGACTGACCACAGGTGGATTGCCACCGCCCCTTCTTGACCCTGTGCCCGTGCCACCGCTGGCCGGGCGAGGGGGCTGGGCCTGGAGGAGGGGCTCTGCCGCTGGATTTGCGTCACGCCAGAGGGTGTATGTCCCTGAGTCATCCCACGCTGCCACCTGAGGGGCGGGCATCGGGAACTGGAAAAACCAGGGTACACCCCTGGGCGCAGCCACCCTGCCCCCGTTCCCCTGCTCAGAGAGGCCTGGGCCTGCCAGGGACTCGGGCCAGGGAAGTTCCCCACGGGTGTGCCAGAGCTGGGATCTGGAGCTGGGCAGGTGGCATCCTGGGCACCATCCCCCAACACTCTCCTGGGCACTGAGACGCTCGTTTCTGTGGCCCTAGAGCCCATTTGTAATGAGCATGTAGGTTCTGGACACATTTTCATTCATCTGTCCAGTCAGCAGACGTTAGCTGAGCACCTGCTGTGTGCCAGGCCCTCTGCTGGGCCAGGGGACACAGGGAAAGCGGATTCCACTTCTGCGCCCCACCAGCTGCCTGTCTCATAGAAGGTCCGAAATCATTCCAGAAGGAGTCTGAAAGCCAGGGGTGTAAATTTCCCTGAAGCAGAAGCGGTGTTTGTTTTTCTTGCCATGGTCTCCCAGCAGCCAGCATTGTGCCAGACACGTAGGAAGTGCTCAGTTGCTGTTTGGTAAACATAAGATTGAGTAAGAGTTGCCCTGATGGTCAGAAGGGGGCCAGAGATTGGAGAGTCCAGGAGGGCTGTGTAGAGGAGCTCAAGCTGGGTATTGAAGGATGCATAGGAGTTTGCTGATGGGTGAAGGGACAGTGGGTATTTTGTGAGTGTGAGTTATGTTTGGGAATGTGTGACCACCCAGTGTGTGACCCCTGTCCCCACTCGTCTGCCCAGAATGCCAGGAAATGCAACCCTGGAAGATCAGGAAGACCCGGGGCCTACCAGTGGCAGACACGTGGACTCTGGGGCCCCTGAGCAAGGGCACACTCTGGTGGGGCCCAGGGAAGGCCCCGTGGAGCTCTGCGGCTGCAGGAGGGGGCAGCTCATTCCCGTCAGGCTAGCACATGTCCTGCTGGAGCTGCCTCTCTGCTATTCTTTGGCACATGCCCAGCGGAAATCTCTCCAAATTCCCTCTTTCCTGCCGGCAGCAGGCGGGCCACCCCCGGCTCAGAGACCACAGACCGGAGCCCGCCTCTGCTCCTGCTTCCTCCTCTGGCCTGGGGCTGGGGGGCCGGGGAGCAGCCCCTGGGGAGCAAGAGGCCCTGTGGGGTTTACAGGTGCTGAAGGCCTTGTGGGGGCTTGGGGTCCCTCCCCAGCCTGAGGGCCTGAGCTGGGGGGTATGATTATGTTCTTGGGGGCCCCTGAGCACCCCGATTCTGCGGGGCCTGGACCACCTGCAGCCAGTACTCACCCAGGGTGTAAGCCCCTCTGGCAGACAAGTCAGGGCATTTGGGGGAGTTGAGATCCCAGGATAAACAGGGCCCAGCTTTCTGAAGTCTCACTTTTACTTGTAGGTTTGGGGGAGGAGAGAGCTATTTTTGTATTGTAACAGATAAGTAATGAGGAAGAAAGCAAAATACACAGGGATTCCTTAAATGCAACTGGAGACTTGGAAAACCTTTGGGCCTTGAAGTAGGAGGTCACGCTGGTGGGCCCGACCAACCCCCTCCCACGTGGCCTGGGTGTGATGTCACTGTTTTCTCCCCAAGGACATAGAGGTGCCGTGTGTTAGGAGGTGTCACCCCCTCCCCCCTCCCCTAGCTACTCTGAAATCTATCTTGGGATTTTCTGGTGTTGTAGCGGTCGGGCCTCCTCTCCTCGCTCTTCGCTCTTTGGGCTTGTTTAAGAACTTTGATTTCTCTTTGCTCCAAATTGACATGTTTGTGGGGAAAGGAGGGGGGTTTGAGGTTGGTATCCAGGGTTTAGGTTTTTGTTTCCTGTTTAGGAGCTCGTTGACCTTGACCAAGGTGTTTTACGTCTCTTGAGCAGCAGTTTCCTCACCTCCAGAGTGGAATGAATCATTACAGCACCTGGTCTGATAACACTTATTGTGACGACTACATGAATGTCGAGTGCCTGGGCCAGAAGCGGCACAGAGCAGCTCCTGATCAGTGGTCGCTGCGTGTGACGGGCTCCAGGCTGCGCCGTCCTGGACAAGCCCCCTCCCCTGTGGTGTGTGCCCAAGCTCTCTCAGGGCCTGTGTTGACATTCTGCCGTGGCAGGACAGGCAGGAGAGGAGGGAGCAGCTTCCAGGAGAGTCCCCTTGGGCCCCGGCAAGCAGTCATTAACGGGGAGGTGTCCTTTAATTCCTTCCCCTGACTCCCCACCTCTGCTTGCATAGGGAACTAGACAAGGAGGGAGACTGTCCCCACCTTTTTTCAACAGCATAGATCTGACCGTACCATTATTCTCTACATCAAACCTTCACTGGCTCTCACTGCCCCTAGGATAAAGTCCCGGTTCCTTGATCTGACAGTAAGGGCCTTTCTCAAGCTTGTCCCTTGAGATGGCTCAGACTTACTCCCTGCTACTCTCCAGACTTGTGCCCACCAAGCCACACACACTTCCCATTAGCCTTGCTCTTTCTCACCCCTAACTCCTCCTCCCCCCAACACTTCTGCCCTGCTGAACTCCTACTCAGCTCCTAAGCCCTGGCTGAAATATCCCACATTTGACTCCACCAGCCTCTGGCCAAGGTTGTTTCTACCCCTGTAGGCTTTTGCCCATCCCTTTCTGGTGGGCATCGTCCTGTGCGCCTGCTCCCTGAGGTCAGGGGCTTTGTCTCAGGCTTCCCTGGTAGCTCAGATGGTAAAGAATATGCCTGTAATACAGGAAGCCTGCGTTATCCTGGGTAATCCCTGGGTCTGGAAGGTCCCCTGGGGAAGGGAATGGCTACCCACTGCAGCATTCTTACCTGGAGAATCCCATGGATAGAGGAGCCTGGTGGGCCACAGTCCATGGGGTTAGAGAGAGGCGGACACGACTGAGCGACTAACACTTTCACACTTTCACAGGGTCTGTGTGTAGGGCTGGACATAAGAGCCAAGGATCAATGTTTGATGAACATGACACTGAAGCTAGAGGTGTCTTATTCCGTGTCTTCCCACTGAATAAGCTGAGGGTGGGGGACAGTAATTGTAGGCTTGGGGAAGAGGACACTGGGGGACCCCACCCCATTCTGGCTGCTTCAGCAGCTGCTCAGCCCCGGGACAGCCCTGCGCAGTGTCTGGGTAGTTTCCTGCCTGTGGGGCCAGGAAGGGGACCTGGGGCCGGGGCAGGATAGGGCAATGGGAGGAAGAAGCCTCTGGAATGAGGTTTCTGGGACTCTCCCCTGCCTGGCTGGGACCGTACCTGCCACCAGGGAAGGAAGAGCTGCTTCCTGGCGGCCCTTGTGAGCGGAGGAAGTGATTCGGTCCCTGAAAGCAGATCCAGAGAAAATGCTGGGGGTCTGGCCTTTCCTGTTTCCTGGGGCCAGCCCCAGGACAGGAAGGCGGTCCAGCCTCAGGGTGGCGGGAGCACCCGCAAAGCTGACACCCTGATGCTCCTGGCTGATCTGCTGGGGAGCTGGGCTGGGGGTGGTGATCGTCAGTCAACAAACACAGATGGGGAAGAAGACAGTTACTGCCTGGGCGGCTCGTAGTCCAGGTGGGACCTGCCAGGCTGGCCTGCACAGACTCAAGGAGGTAAAGCAGACAGGCCGCTTCTTGGGGAGCTGGAGGCTGAGATGCGGGCCTTGAACGCCAGGCGTGGGGGCGGGGCATTTCTTATAAGAGCCCGTTGGGGGCGTTTGCAAAGGTTTGGAGCAGGCTGGCCAGGCACTTCTGGGTGCCCTGCCTGAACTGGGTGCTTACCACGCATTTTGTCATCACTCTCGCCAATGACCAGACTGGCCCATAGCGGCTCAGTGACTTGCCTGGGGGCCCAGGGCAAGGGAGAGGAAGAGTCGCTGGGTCTGGGAGCAGGCTGAGCTGACTCTGTCCCCGCACCCCCAGCCTGCTCGCCGGGGTTCTTCAAGCCCGAGGCGTCCGAGAGCCCGTGTCTGGAGTGCCCTGCACACACCCTGCCATCCTCTGAGGGCGCCGCCACCTGCGAGTGTGAGGACGGCTACTTCCGGGCTCCGCAGGACCCGCTGACCCTGCCCTGCACGCGTGAGTCTCCTAGGGGTCAGGGCGGGCGGGCTGGGGGTGGTGGCTGATGCTGACCTGTCCGCTCCCCACACCGCCCTGTGCAGGCCCCCCGTCCGCCCCGCACCACCTCACTGCTGTGGGCATGGGCGCCAAGGTGGAGCTGCGCTGGACGCCCCCCCAGGACAGCGGGGGCCGCGAGGATGTTACCTACAGTGTCTCCTGCGAGCAGTGCTGGCCCGAGTCCGGCGAGTGCGGGCCTTGCGAGGCCAGCGTGCGCTACTCGGAGCCGCCGCTGGGGCTGACCCGCACCAGTGTGACCGTTAGTGACCTAGAGCCCCACATGAACTACACCTTCACCGTGGAGGCCCGCAACGGCGTCTCGGGCCTGGTGAGCACCCGCAGTTTCCGCACGGCCAGCGTCAGCATCAACCAGACTGGTGAGTGCCTCGGGCTGGGGGCCATGCCCGTGCGACCCGCCCAGGTGGGGGGCTTCCCTAGGATGGTGACCCAGAGCTCCGCTGGGTTCCGAGGCAGGCAGCACGGAGCGCTCAAAGGCGCGGCCCCTGGCGTCTCTTCTGAGCTCCGTGACTGTGGGCGAGTCCTTGACCTCTGAACCCGTTTCCTCACCTGTAAAGTGTCAGTGGCTCAGCCGTGTCCGACTCTCTGCAACCCCATGGACTGTAGCCCACCAGGCTCCTCTGTTCATGGGATTCTCCAGGCAAGAATGCTGGAGCGGGTTGCCGTTCCCTTCCCCAGAGGATCTTCCCGACCCAGGGATTAGACCCGGGTCTCCTGCACTGCAGGCAGATTCTTCACCACCTGAGCCACCAGGGAAGCACCTGTAAGATGGGGGTTATTTAAGGGCTGTTGAGAGAACTTAATAAGTCCTTATATGTAACCTGGTCCATAGAGACGTTATTGTTCTCCTTTTAGTATTTATGCACTCGTAAACACTCGTGGGGCACCCCTGATGTGCCAGCCTGTGTTGGGGCCCCAGGCTGGGGCTCTGTGCTCTGGGGATGGAAGTTGAGAACCCCAGGTCAGGCTGTGGATGGGACTGGGTCTGGGTGCTCCCTCAGTGCCCCCCTGCCCCTGGGTGGCTTCTCACACCCCTTCCCACCACCGCTGTCCCGCCCAGAGCCCCCCAAGGTGAAGCTGGAGAGCCGCAGCACCACCTCGCTGAGCGTCTCTTGGGCCATCCCTCCGCTGCAGCAGAGCCGTGTGTGGAAGTATGAAGTCACCTACCGCAAGAAGGTGACGCACGCAGGGCCGGGGCTGGGCACAGGGGCGCTCCCTGCACCACGCGGTCGTCTGGAGAAGCAAATGGGGTCTGGGGTCTTCCTGAGAGTTGCCTCTCCTAGGCCAGCCAGCAGGGGTTTGTGGGAGAGAAGACGCAGTGTTCTGGAATCCCTGGAAGAGGTGCGGGTGCAGGAGAGCCCTGTCCTGGAGATCAGGCAGACCTGGGCTTGAGTCCTGGGTCCTGCATTTGCTGGCTGTGACCTGGAGCGAGTCACTTCGCTTCTCTGCGCCTCAGTTGCATCCTCTGTAAGAAGGGCACCAAGCCTGCTAGCACAGAGACTAACCTTGCTAATCTGGAGTTGCTTTCTGGCAGGCTGAGCTGACCGCCCTTGCCTGTCCTCACGGTCTGTCTCTCCAACTGCTAAACACCCACAGGGCGACGCCAACAGCTACAACGTGCGCCGCACGGAAGGCTTCTCCGTGACGCTGGACGACCTGGCCCCGGACACCATCTACCTGGTGCAGGTGCAGGCGCTGACGCAGGAGGGCCAGGGTGCCGGCAGCAAGGTGCACGAATTCCAGACGCTGTGTGAGTCGGGGCCTGGGGTGCAGGCTGGCCCAGCGTCCCGACACCACCGGGACATCCTGGGCGGAGGGAGTAGGTCAGAGAACTTAGAAGCGCCCCCTTGCTGGTCAGCCGGGGCCTCGGATGGCCCTGCATGGGTCAGCCCCAAGCCTGGGAAGGGGGCAGGATGGAGGGTGGGGGGGAACCAGGGCCGTGTATTCAGGGCTGTGTTGTGGGAAGAGAAGGATGTAGGCTCTGGCATTGACAGGCCCAGTTCAAATCCTACATTGTGGAGAGAGTCCCCCACACCTGCTCTGTTCCCTGGGGAGGGCCTCTCATTGGCCATCTGTGAAATGGGATAAATACCCTCATGGGCCGTCAGTAATAGAGGCACCCAGCAAGTGTCTGGGGCTCTAAGTACAACCAGGGGATCATCATGGTCTGAAGTGTGGGGCTCCTTTGTCACGTCTGGTCTCCCCTCGACAGCCACGGGAGGGTCTGGCAACATGGCAGTGGTCGGCGGTGTGGCTGTCGGTGTGGTCTTGCTCCTGGTGCTGGCAGGAATTGGCTTCTTCATCCACCGCAGGTTTGTGGGAACCCGTGGCTGAGCTCCCCAAGGACTTAGGCGGGACACAGGGATGAGAACCTGTTTCCTGAGGGACAATGAGGTTGATAGGAATCTAGTCCCTGCCTCCCGGGGTGTGTGTGTGTGTGTGTGTGTGTGTGTGTGTGTGTGTGTGTGTGTGTGAAGATGCAGTGACTTGTGAAGGGCTCCGCACAGGGCCTGGGGGGCCACGGGGGCTCCGGGCAGAGTGGTCATCAGAATGGCGTGTCCGTACTTCCTCGGGACACACGGGCAGGAAGCTCCGGGCGCTGTAATGAAGGAAGCCTGCATTACAGCCACTTAAGGGCCATTACAGGGTGTAGGTGCCAAGGAGGGAGCCAGCTTGCTCATTTCCTCTGCCTGGCTTTCCCCACGCCCTCTGCCCGAGGTCAGGAGGCTCTGAGACAGGGGTCACTGAGCTCCCTATGTGTCTGGTCTCCCATGGGATCTCACAGGAGGAAGAGCCTGCGGACACGCCAGTCCTCGGAGGATGTTTACTTCTCCAAGTCAGGTGAGCTGCGACCCCTGCTGCCCTCCTGCGGTCCTTACGCCTCCGGGTCTGTGGCCAGGCGATGGGCCTCCCTCGGGGTCCCTGGTCCATCACCTCCTCCTCCCCCTGCTCTGGGGCCCCTCCCCTCCCCAAGCTGTCTGTGACCCTGCCTCTCCTTCCCCTCCTAGAACAACTGAAGCCCCTGAAGACCTATGTGGACCCCCACACCTACGAGGACCCCAACCAGGCTGTGCTCAAGTTCACCACCGAGATCCATCCGTCCTGCGTCACGCGGCAGAAGGTGATCGGAGCCGGTGAGGATGCGCGCCGCGGAGGGGTCTGGGGCGGGTTGGGAGTGCCCGATGCCCGGGCTGACGTGGGCGCTTCTCCCATCTCGCCTGTCTGCAGGAGAGTTCGGGGAGGTGTACAAGGGCACCCTGAAGGCATCGGGGAAGAAGGAGGTACCTGTGGCCATCAAGACGCTGAAAGCCGGCTACACGGAGAAGCAGCGAGTGGACTTTCTCAGCGAGGCCAGCATCATGGGCCAGTTCAGCCACCACAACATTATCCGCCTGGAGGGCGTCGTCTCCAAGTGTGAGTCCTGGCTCCGGAGTGGGGGTGGGGGACCTGTACGGGACGGGAGGGGTTGCCCCCTGGGGGCCCCGGTAGGGCCTCTCCTGAGAGCTGCTCCCCTGCCCTGACACCTGTGCGCACCTCCACAGACAAACCCCTGATGATCATCACCGAATACATGGAGAACGGGGCCCTGGACAAGTTCCTGCGGGTGAGACTGTGGGCCCGGGTGGGGCCCTGGGATCCTGGCTGGGGGCTGGGGGCCCAGGTGGGCGTGGCCAGGCTTGGGGTCCCAGTGGGCATGGCCTGACTGGAGGCTGGTGTCCCGGTGGGCGTGGCCTGGCTTTGGGGGGGGGGTGTCCCCCCCAGTGGGCGTGGCCTGACTGGAGGCTGGTGTCCCGGTGGGCGTGGCCTGGCTTTTGGGGGGGGTGTCCCCCCAGTGGGCGTGGCCTGACTGGGGGCTGGGTCCCGGTGGGCGTGGCCTTGCTGGAGGGCCGGGGTCCTGGTGGGCGTGGCTGGCTGGCGGCTGAGGCCCTGTGCCCTCGCAGGAGAAGGATGGCGAGTTCAGTGTGCTGCAGCTGGTGGGCATGCTGCGGGGCGTCGCGGCCGGCATGAAGTACTTGGCCAACATGAGTTACGTCCACCGCGACCTGGCCGCCCGCAACATCCTCGTCAACAGCAACCTGGTCTGCAAGGTGTCCGACTTCGGCCTGTCCCGGGTGCTGGAGGACGACCCCGAGGCCACCTACACCACGAGTGTGAGTGCTCGGCGGCTCTCGCCAGGACGGGGGCTTCGGGCTGGCGCAGCCTTTGCCCTCTCACACCTGGGGCCTGGGTCTCCGGGGAGTGCGGCCCTGACTGGGATCGTCCCAGGGGTGCTGAAGGGACAGTCGTGACCGGCCTGGTCCCTGCAGGGTGGCAAGATCCCAATCCGTTGGACAGCTCCGGAGGCCATTTCCTACCGCAAGTTCACCTCGGCCAGCGATGTGTGGAGCTATGGCATCGTCATGTGGGAGGTGATGACCTACGGGGAGCGGCCCTACTGGGAGCTGTCAAACCACGAGGTAGGCCCCTCGTCCTCCCAGCCCCATCCGGACCTGGGCTTAAGCCTTTACTCATTGCCAAACCCCAGGGGTTGGGCAGAGAAGAGTTTGGGGGGTTGGTCTTCATCTGGTACGGCCCTTCATTGGTTCAGTGAATGTCTATTGAGGGCCTACTGTGTGTCAGGCTGAGTGCTAGGCTCAGACCCAGTCCTTGCTTACACTTAGCAAGAGATCAAAGAAAGAAGTAGTGGGGTGGGGGAAGTGTGTGTGCATGCATGCATGTGTGTATATGTGTGCGCTTGTGTGTCTGTGTGTACAAGTACCTGGTACCTCATGCAACCAGGAGGCCTAGAAGACTTCCCAGAGGAGGTGACATCTCAGCTGAGACTGAGGCATAGTAAGGCAGCAGCCAGGTGAAGACACAGAGGGGGAAGAGTGCTCAGGCTTAAAGGGGGCAGTGTGTAGGCACCTGGAGACCACAAAGAGGCTGGCTACAGGGCTCACGGCATGGCTGTTGGCCTGGTGCCCAGGAGGAAGCACAGTCAGGGGACCCTGCCTCCTTTGGACATAGCCTCTTAGCACCGAAGTTTGTGTGTCAGGCTCAAGAAAGGAGACCCGTCCCCTCTGTTCTGGGCTCCCCTTCCTTCTGCCAACCACTGTATGGGAGTCTGGGGGCTGTGAAGGCACCCTGACCACCCTGCCCACCCCCAGGTGATGAAGGCCATCAATGACGGCTTCCGGCTGCCCACGCCCATGGACTGCCCCTCCGCCATCTACCAGCTCATGATGCAGTGCTGGCAGCAGGAGCGCACCCGCCGCCCCAAGTTCGCCGACATCGTCAGCATCCTGGACAAGCTCATCCGTGCCCCCGACTCCCTCAAGACCCTGGCTGACTTTGACCCCCGGTGAGTTTGTACTTTCGGTCCAGGGCGGCCCCCCAGGCATCCTCCTGAGCCACCTCAGTGTGGCAGGCAGTGAGGGGCGGGGGTGCAAGGACTCAGAAGTGACACGTGGGCATTACTTAGCCTGGACCAGGGTAGCTCAGGCGATACTAATGGAAGCAGTCAGCATGTGTGTGTGGTAAAAGGGCTGGCCTGGTGCTTAGCATGTTTTAACTCATTTAGACAGCTTAGGAGATGGTCCTGTAATTATCCCCCTTTTGTAGATGAGGAAACAGACACGGGGCAATTAAGTGTCTTATGTGCTGGCAAATGGTCAGGCTGGGACCATGGCTCTGAAAACCTGAGTCTCTTACATTTGGTTCTTTTGTGGTAACTGGTGCTGCTTTCAGTGGAAGCAGGGGGCGGAAGGAGACAGAGACGCTGAGTGCTCCCGGCCCACCAGGGCTGTCTCTTGGAGCCTTTCCTGACTTGGCTTGCCCATCGCCCAGATGAGGAAACCCAGGCGGGGCAGCTGGGTGGCTTGCTGGGGTTTAGGAGCAGCTCCGGGGGCTCACCTGTAGGCTGGTGTCTGCTGTTGCAGGGTGTCCATCCGGCTGCCCAGCACCAGCGGCTCAGAGGGCGTGCCCTTCCGCACGGTGTCCGAGTGGCTGGAGTCCATCAGGATGCAGCAGTACACAGAGCACTTCCTCGTGGCCGGCTACAGCACCCTCGAGAAGGTGGCGCAGATGACCAGCGAGTGAGTCTGCTCCGGCCCTGCCCCGCCTGGCCTCGCCGAGACCCCAGGCTGCCTCCAGCTCTCCCACTGCCCACTCTTCTCTCTACCTGCCCTGCTCTGCCCCTCGTCTCTTTCTCTCTCCTTCTCTCTCCGGGAGAGTGGCTTTGCAGGAAGGGCAGAACCAGGCCAGCAGCCAGCAGTCCTGGGCACTTAGGTGGCTCCGGTGAGAAAATAATAATTGTAATCGTAACAGTGGCATCTGTTGAAGGCTGACCATGTGCCAGCTCTGCTTGAGCACTTGGTTTTGTTTTTTCAAATGCTTTATTGCTATAACTTAGATATTACGGAGAGCACATATCCTCACTGTACAGATCAAAGTTGGGTTTTTTGGCCGCACCCTGTGGGATCTTAGTTGCCTGACCGGGGATTGAGCCTGTTCCCTCTGCGTTGGAAGCATGAAGTCTTAACCGCTGGACCACCAGGGGAAGCCCATGTGCTTGCGTACTTTGACTCAGCCTTCGTGATAACTCGGCAGGTGGCTCCTGTCAATAGCCCCACTATTGACCGTAATAGTGGGCAGGGCGTGTGGCCGGTGAGAAACAACACAGCCCAGGGTTCCGTGGCCGTTAGGGGTACTCCAGCCCGGGGCAGTCAGGCTCAAGAGGTCAGAAACCGTGGAGGTCGTTAGTGAAGTGGAGGCTCAGAGGTTACGTGGCTTACTCCATCCAGGTCACACAGTTTATAGCTGAGAAAAGAAAGACTTTGTTTCACAGCCATCACCTGGTTGAATTCCCTATTTGACTCGTGAATAGAGGCTATTGTTACCCCCCCCCCCCCCCCACTTAACAAGTAGGGAAACTGAGGCTGAGAGGTGACGCAGGTGGCCCGAGGTCACACAGCCAGTGAGGCGCACCGTTCTTCTCCAGGATGCTGAGCAGACTGGGCAGAGGGCTTGCACTTTCCTGGCTGACGTGAGGGGGGGGCGCCGCCCTCCCACCCCTGGCCCCTCTCCTCGTACAGTTGCCTCTCAGCCCTGTGGTCCAGCGTGGCAAGTAGTGCCAGCCCGCCAGCCCTGCCCCGGCTTCTGCCCTGCGGGAGCTCTCCTCTCCTCCCAGCTCCAGCATCAGGGACCCTTCCCGACACGGCCTTGGCGCAGACACCTCTTCCTATCCCGGGAGGGAGAAGACACTGTCCTCTTGGCCTTTTGTGCTTGTAAAAATAGTGGTAGTTCCCAGCTGTGTCAGGCCCAAGGTCGTGGAGGAAACGAGCCTCGGGGCCGAGAGGCTTTGGGAATCACATGGGAAGGGCTGACCCAGGCCCCTTGCAGTTCTGGGTCACAGTTCTGGGGCTAGGGCCTCTGTCTGAACATTCTCCAAGGCCTCTATAAATTGCTCAGCTGGACTTCTGACCTGCTGGTCAAGGCCTGTCAGAGCTAGCCCTGGCCTGTCCCAGGGGACAGCCCGGATAAGAGTCAGGCAGGGACAGCTGACCCGAGGGAGGCATGGAAAAGTGGAGAAAAGAGACAGATCTCTTTCTTTGTTACATAGAAGTTTCGTTGATGCACGATGCTGGCCAACCTCTGCTGTACGGCAAAGTGACTCAGTGATGTCCACGCACACATTCTTCCTTTGTATGCTTTTCCATTGTGGTTCTGAATACAGTTCCCTGTGCTGTAACCTTGTGAGATGGGTATCTTGCATCGCCAGCCACCTGCAGGGTCCAGAGCTTGGGCTCTGCAGTCACAGCTGGGTTCGAGTCCCACCCTGGCCACTTCCTAGCAGGTGGTTTTTGTCAGGTTAGGTTTCATCTTTGAGCCTTGGTTTCCGTTTCCCTTCTTGGGTGTAATGAAGATGATCCACTTGGTACACAGTAGGGGCTTAATCCATGTCATGCTCCCCTTTTCCTCCATTCTCTTGCCTTCCACCCACAGCCCGTGGGCAAATACCAGGGTCCCTCGGCTGCTTCCTCTAACCTGGGAGCCTGGAGTGGCCGCTTTGCCCTCCCGGGGCCCCACTGAGGACAGCAGAGCCTCTCTGCCGGGTGAGCAGAACTGAGGTCAGGGAGACGTGCTTACAGGAGACTCAGCTCCTGGAAGCTTCCTGAAATAGCCCGGTGGGGCTCCTAGGCCAGTTCTTTCCCATGAGCGGGAGCAGGGCTGTCTTGGACCGATGGGGGTGAGTGTGTGTTGAGATCTGAGCAGGCCTGGATAAAGGCAGGAAGTCCTTGCACGCTCCCCCACCTTCTCTCAGCCCCACTGGTGCTCCGGCCCGGGGCCTGTGTGACTCATGCCGCTGCCCCTGTCTTTATCTCCAATTAGACAAGGGAAAGGGGGACCTCAGAGTACTTTTTAACCCTGGAGGCTGTGTCTACACATGCTGTGGGTCCCAGCGGGAGGCTCTGCGCTGCTCTCAGAAGTCAGCCCTCCTGGGATGGGATGTGGATTTCGGCTCCAGTGCCTCACCCTTGCCCTGAGTCCATATCCGTCACCCGTCCCAAGGGGCAGACTGCTCAGTCCCCTGGGGTCCCACTACGTGCACAGTCAGTCGTGTCCGACTCTTTGCGACCCTCTGGACTGTAGCGCACCAGGCTTCTCTGTCCATGGGATTCTCCAGGCACGAATACTGGAGCCGGTTATCAATTCCTTCTCCAGGGGATCTTCCCGACCCAGGAATTGAACCTGTGCCTCCTGCTTGGGAGGCAGACTGTTTACCACTGAGCCACCTGGGAAGCCCCTGTGGCTGGTCCCACAGTGGCTATCTCTTCTCAGCTTGAGCATTCGCCATGTTATTTTGGGATCACTTGAGTTTCTAGCTAGACTAGTGAGTGGTTCTGAATGTTTTTCGGGGAGCTAATGGAAGTCATAGGTGTTGCACCCCAGAAAAATACCCAGTCCAACAAAGGGCCTCTGCAGTGTCTGGGGCTGTGGCCCACCGCATCCTGGGGTCTGGGGGCACTGGCTGACGGGTCTTCCAGTCTCCACGTGCCCTCAACACAGCCTGATGCTGATGGGACGTTTGTCGAGAGGATGAACGATCAGGCCGCGTTCCCTCCGCCCTCCTGTCTCCTGCTGCCTGTGGCCAGTGCACAGTAGGTGCTCACTGGGCAGGTTGTGGCCTCTGAACCCCCCCGGAGGGGAGCGGGCCGGCATTGCCAGGGCTCAGGAAAATGGTGGCCTCGGTTGTGTGCGTCCCCACCCCTGTGATGGGAGTTGATCCAGGGGGTGCCTGCCCTGGGTCTCCCAAGACAGCATCTAAGGCTGGGGCAGGAACAGACTTGGATGGTCTGCCAGAGGCCACAGGCGTCAGCCGCTCTATGTGGGGAAAGCAGTGCCGCTTTTTCAGCACCCTCCGCTGTGCAGGTTAGCAGTGGCGCCGCTGTGGTGGGTGAGGAAGTTCTCCCAGGTGTCTGACTTCGGGCCTTCCTACTGCAGTCCCGGGGCTGCCCTCCCACACCTCCGCCCTTCCGAGCTCAGCACTTCTCCAGGGGCTCCCAGAGCCTGTGGGAAAGTCGTGTCTCCGGAGTTGCTTGCACCATGTAATTAGCTCCCTCCCAGGAGAGGGCCCATAAAAACCAGGGTGTTTTCATGGGTTGGGGCTGATGGGTGAGGATGGTGAAGGGGGAAGCTCCCAGCGTGAGCAGTAAAGGTCTGCTCCAGGGTTCCTGGGCATGTAAGTGGCTTTACGAGGGGATGGAGGGTCTTGGGGGGAGGCAGCAGAGGACCCTGGGTCCCTGGGCACGTCTTTCTGCCAGCGCTGATGCTGCCTTCCCCTCTGCCACCAGTTTCCAGGGTCTCCCACCCTCCAGTTAGGCACAGTTGCCTCATTTTACAGGTGAGGAAATCGGGGTTCCTAAAGGGAAAGCCCGTCCTGTTAGAGACCCGCATAACTTTAACCTCTGATGGCCCCTCAGGGGGCTTCCCAGGTGGCACTAGTGGTAAAGAACCCGCCTGCCAATGCGGGAGATGCAGGAGATGCAGGTTCGATCCCTGGGTCAGGAAGAGCCCGTGGAGCAGGGCATGGCAGCCCACTCCAGTGTTCTTGCCTGGAGAGGCCCAGGACAGAGGAGCCTGGAGGACTGCAGTCCACGGGGCCACAGAGTGGGACACACAAGCACCCACGGCCCCTCAGTAAGGCTCTCCTGAGGCCTTCCTCTGCTGTGAGAGTTGGGAGGAGTGGGGGTGAAACGAGGCGGTGGCTGTGAAGAGACCTGGGGCAGAGAGCCTTCAGGGGCCCCCCCGAGGGTCCCTGGCGTCCACCGATGGCATCCGTGTTGCCTGGGGAGGAGCCTTAGCTGGGCTTTTAGGACAGACCCAGGGTGGAGGGGACGGCCTTCCTTCTCAGCTGGCTTGTTCAGCTCTTCCACCTCTCAGCTATGTCCCTCTGGGCAAGTCAGTTCACCTTGCTGAGCCTCAGTTTTCTAATCTGCAAAATGAGGGCAAAAACAGCACCTACGGATTTTGTGCTGATTTGATTAAAAAAAAAGCTTGCACTCAGTGCTCTGTCATTTCTGAACTTGTCGGGGTCCCAGGCTTGTAGGGCGTGGGCGCTCCTTACGAAGCCCCCACCCAGGCGCCACGCCCCCCTCCCCACGAGCTCCCCATGCCCCCATCTCCCCGCCCCCTCCCCACGCGCTCCCCTCTCCCAGCCTGCCCCCTCTCCCCGTGCCCCCCTCTCCCCACGTGCCCCCTCTTCCCACACCACCCCCTCTCCGCCCCCCTCTCCCCTTTCTCCCCACGCCCCCCTCCCCATGTGCTCCCCACACCCCCCCTCTCCCCGCCCCCATCCCTCCCACGGCTGCCCCCCTTCTCAGAGCGGCCCCTCACTGTCTCCTCCTGTCTCGCCCTGCATAGCGACATCAAGAGGATTGGGGTGCGGCTGCCCGGCCACCAGAAGCGCATCGCCTACAGCCTACTGGGCCTCAAGGACCAGGTGAACACGGTGGGGGTCCCCATCTGAGCCCTGAAGGCCCTTGCGAACCATCTGCTGAGAATACTTGAAGAAACAGACTGGCTTCCTTCCGTGCTGGGCCACCAGGGACCGTATTTATTTCCAGTTTTTCTTTGTCGACGCCATCCTGAGGCCTCTGCTGCGGGGAGGTCTTTGACAGTACCTTGGCCTGAGCTGAGGAGATGCTCAGGGATCCTGGGCTGGCTGCCTCTTCGCTGACGAAGGACTGACCTGGCCTCCACGCACACAGCGGCTCCGGAGCATTCCCAGCACCCCCGTCAAGACTGCGGACCCACACACGGGCCATCACCTCGTGGGCCATCGCTACAGTGACCATCACCTCGCTGGCCATCGCCACGGTGACCATCACCATGGTGACCATCGCCTCACTGACTGCTGCCTTCCAGAGGCGGAGCAGGAACCTCATGCCAACACGAGGAGGAGCCACACTCAGCGGGCAAGACCCAGCGCGGTCCTCCCACCCCCAGCCCCGTCCTCAGCCCCCACAGGCCGAACACTTGCTCCCCTGGGGCCCCCGCAGGATGCTTGGTTGTGTGGAGATTTTTAAAAAATATCTATATATTTTGTACCTTGTGGAGAGGATGTGTGTGAAGCGGGGGGACTGGCTGGGGCTCGGGGCAGACAGCGCCTGTGTTGGACATTCCCAGACCCGCTCAGACACCATTTACTACTCTGTCAGTGTTAATGATTTTGTTCTGTTGGGTTTTTTTTTTTTTTGAACCTTAATTTATTATTTTTTTATATTTATTGTTAGGAAACGACTTATTTCTGCTCTGGAATAAAGTTGCAGATTGTTCAAACTGAGTTCGGTTTTCAGCCTTCGGAGGAGCAGCGGGTTTGAGAGGCTGTGCCTGAGGTGGGGGTGGGCACGTGCCTAGGGTCCAGTGGTGAAGAGTCCTCACCTCCGCTGCAGGGTATGGGATGGATCCCTGGTCCAGAAACTAAGATCCCACATGCCATGTGGTCGAAAACTGTTTTACAGGTAAATAAATAAAATAAAACTGGGTCTTTAAAAAAATGAAGTGGGGTGGGGAGGGCTCACCCCCACCCTGGAGAGTAAACAGAGCCTCGTAGGCAATGCACAGGCCACGTGGCCCTGGGAGTGGGGTGGGCGGGAGGCGGGCAGGGGACGGGGAGTCAGGCCTCCACGCCAACAGGCCTTCATCACCTTTGATCCCAAGGCTTCTGGAGGGCAGGGGCCGATGGGGGAGGGTGGGTGGGGGGGAGCAGGGGGGTGGGGTGATGGGGGAGGGCACTGCATGCAGCCATCAGCCTCCCTCCCACACATCTCCGCAGAGCTGTTGAAACAAATTCTTCATCCATGTCGGGCTCTGAGGTTTACAAAAGCTTTTCACAAGTTTGGGCTTGTTGGAGCCTTAGCACTCCCGAGTTTCGAGTTTCGTGGGCAGCCCCGTTTTACAGAAGAAAACTGAGGCTGGGCCCAGTGAAGGGGCTTGCCCAAGGCCATGGTGAGTTAGAGGCAGAGGCCAGACTTGAAAGCAAGGCCTTGTGTCCCAATTAGGTGCTTTTCCCACAGAGGGGAGACTCAGGCTCAGAGATGTGCAGTGACTTGCCCTAAGTCACGCAGCAGGGAGGAGCAGGAGCCTTGAAGTCACAGCCCTGGTCACACCCCAAGCCTTCTGCACTATACCAGGTCACTGTCCAGGACACCAGAGGTCATTCTTGGTGGGTCTTAGGAGGGTGTCATACCCAGGGCATCAGAGGCAGGATCAGATGGGCAGAAGTGATCCAGCGCACAGGAGGAAGTCTTCGGAGGAGGTCATCCAGAGCTAAGAGCTCAGGCACAAGTAGGAATTAACCAGTGAAGCAGTGGGAAAGGGTAATGCAGGCAGGGTAAATTGTGGAGGTGTGAAACTGTGATTGTGCAAGCAGGAACCACAAGCAATTTGGTGTTATTAGGGCGTGACGCAGAATGCCGAAGTGATCTCCAGGGAAGGCAGGTCCAGCAATGGGGATTTTAAGTTGAGGGCAATGGGGAGCCAATGAAGATGTTAAGCAGGGTGAGACGTAATTACTGTGCCCCAAACAGAAGTCAGCACTAGAGAGGCCCAGACCTCTTGACTCCCAGCCTAGAACTATGGGGAGACAGGAGACATTCTGGCAAAGGTGGGAGGGCGCTCAGCTTGCCTTGGGGCCTCAAGCTGCCCACTCGGCCCTGACCCCCTGCAGCTGCAGGAGAGCTGCCTCTGTGGGGAGCCAGTTCTGGGCCCGGCCCACTCAGCACCAGTGTGTCCTGCGAGGTTGGGCTGGACCAGGCACGCGAAAGGTGAGGGGGCGCCGGGACCAGTGCCCCAGGCCTCGCACTCGTGAGCACCGCCCACCTGGCTGTGCTGAGGCGGGCGGCTGAATCAGGCCTTCCTGGGAGCTGACCCTTGCCTGGCCTGCCCCGGGTTGCCCCCATGGCTCTGTTACTGTGTTATGGCTGCTGCCGCTACCACTGACAAAGCTGTCGGTCCAGCAAGGAGCAGGCCTCCCGCAGTGTGGAGGCCTGGCTGAGTCCAATCTCCAAAGCCACTCAGCCCCCGATGGCCCCACTGGGGAGCGGGACTGGCTCAGCCTGGGGGGAGGCTGGCGGCACGTGTTCCCCCCTCGCTGTCTCTCTCAGAGAGAGAGTGTAAGACCCTCCAAGGGCATGTGAGCCTGCGCAGGCCTGCCTATGGGCCACAGGCTGGAGCCTGTGCTCAAAGGCCAGGAGGCAGCTGTCTGGAGCCTCCAACAGACCCCACAGTTGGCAAGAGGGGAAACTTCATTTCTTTTTGCCGCACCATGTGACATGGGGCATGGGGGCTCTTAGTTCTCTAACCAGGGATCAAACCCACACCTCCTGCAGGAGAAGTCCAGAGTCTTAACCACTGGACCACCAGGGAAGCCCTGGAAACTTAATTTTTTATATTAAAGCAAATCTAGTTCTCCCCCTAGAGAGCCAGGAAGTAGTGACACCCTGGCAGCAATAAGCACATTCGGCCTCTAGATCTTGGTTCCTACACACCACTCTAATAATACGAACCAGAACTCCCTAGAGAAATGACTGATTCAGGGGCTGAGGCAGGGAAAAGAATAGATGAGCCTGGATCATCTTGGAGTGCTAGAGAGTAACTGTGTGTAGTTGCTCAGTCGTGTTCCACTCTTTGCGACCCTGTGGACTGTAGCCCACCAGGCTCCTCTGTCGGAGGAAATGCTAAATTATAATAATAATAAACGATGGGGTTTCAGTACAGGAGCCAACCTGAAAGAGATCCCAGGGGCCAAACCTAGGCCAGGATGAGCAACAGAACAAATAACAGAATTGGATTATAATCCAACACATAAACTAAACATCCATGAGTCCACACTGATGTAATGATTGAAGAAACAAATAAATGGGGGAGACTAGGCCTATCTTCCTTACAGAAGAATTCTGAATAATTCATGTAGGTTTCCCCCCTCTGGGAGGTGGAGCTTAATTCCCCATTGCTTTGACTGTGGACTGAACCTAGTGAAATCTTCCAAACAAAGGAAATATAAAAAAGATTTAAAAAAAAGAAAAAGAAAACAATTTCACAGTAGAGAAACCTGACAAATACTACCATAATCGAGTTAACATCACCATTAAACAGACAAACTCAGAGCAACAGGAACATGTTCCCGGAATTTGATCAGGTGTCAGCAAACGCGCAGAGGCTACTGGGCGCCACCCACCGCTCCAAGTGTTCTGCCCTCAGTTCAGTTCAGTCCAGTCCAGTCGCTCAGTCGTGTCCGACTCTGTGACCCCAGGACTGCAGCACGCCAGGCCTCCCTGTCCATCACCAACTCCCGGAGCTCACACAAACTCATGGCCATCGAGTCGGTGATGCCATCCAACCATCTCATCCTCTGTCGTCACCTTTTCCTCCCACCTTCAATCTTGCCCAGCATCAGGGTCTTTTCCAATGAGTCAGTTCTTTGCATCAGGTACACAAAGTATTGGAGTCTCAGCTTCAGCATCAGTCCTTCCAATGAATATTCAGGACTGATTTGCTTCAGGAGGGACTCAACTCATTGTAGTCCAAGGGACTCTCAAGAGTCTTCTCCAGCACCACAGTTCGACAGCATCAATTCTTGGGTGCTCAGCTTTCTTTATAGCCCAACTCTCACATCCATACATGACTACTGGAAAAACCATAGCTTTGACTAGATGGACCTTTGTTGGCAAAGTAATGTCTCTGCTTTTTAATATGCTGTCTAGATTGGTCATAACTTTTCTTCCAAGGAGCAAGCATCTTTTAATTTCATGGCTGCAGTCACTATCTGCTGTGATTTTGGAGCCCCCCCAAATAAAGTCTGTCACTGTTTCCATTGTTTTTCCATCTATTTATCATGAAGTGATGGGACCGGATGCCATGATCTTAGTTTTCTGAATGTTGAGTTTTAAACCAACTTTTTCACTTTCATCAAGAGGCTCTTTAGTTCTTCACTTTCTGCCATAAGGGTGGTGTCATCTGCATATCTGAGGTTATTGATATTTCTCCTGGCAATCTTGATTCCAGCTTGTGCTTCATCCAGCTCGGCATTTCCCATGATGTACTCTGCATATAAGTTAAATAAGCAGGGTGGCAATATGCAGCTTTGACGTACTCCTTTCCCAATTTGGAACCAGTCTGTTGTTCCATGTCCAGCTCTAACTCTTGCTTCCTGACCTGCATACAGATTTCTCAGGAGGCAGGTGAGGTGGTCTGGTATTCCCATCTCTTGAAGAATTTTCCACACTTTGCTGTGATCCACACAGTCAAAGGCTTTGGTATAGTTAATAAAGCAGAAATAGATGTTTTTCTGGAGCTCTCTAGCTTTTTCAATGATCCAATGGATGTTGGTAATTTGGTCTCTGGTTCCTCTGCCTTTTCTAAAACCAGCTTGAACATTTGGAAGTTCATAGCTCACGTACTGTTGAAGCTTGGCTTGGAGAATTTTGAGCATTACTTTGCTAGCATGTGAGATGAGTGCATTTGTGCGGTAGTTTGAGCATTCTTTGGCATTGCCTTTCTTTGGGATTGGAATGAAAACTGCCCTTTTCCAGTCCTGTGGCCACTGCTGAGTTTTCCAAATTTGCTGACATATTGAGTGCAGCACTTTCACAGCATCGTCTTTTAGGATTTGAAACAGCTCAACTGGAATTCCATCACCTCCACTAGCTTTGTTCATAGTGATGCTTCCTAAGGCCCACTTGACTTCACATTCCAGGATGTCTGGTTCTAGGGGAGTGATCACACCATTGTGGCTATCTGAGTCATGAAGATCTTTTTTGTATAGCTCTTCTGTGTTCTTGCCACCTCTTCTTAATATCTTCTGCTTCTGTTAGGCCCATATCATTTCTGTCCTTTATTGAGCCCATCTTTGCATGAAACGTTACCTTGGTATCTCTGATTTTCTTGAAGAGATCTCTAACCTTTCCCATTCTATTGTTTTCCTCTATTTCTTTGCACTGATCACTGAGGAAGGCTTTCTTATCTCTCCTTGCTAGTCTTTGGAACTTTGCATTCAAATGGGTATATCTTTCCTTTTCTCCTTTGCCTTTTGCTTCTTTTCTTTTCTCAGCTATTTGTAAGGCCTCCTCAGACAACCATTTTGCCTTTTTGCATTTCTTTTTCTTGGGGATGGTCTTGATCACCGCCTCCTGTACAATGTCACGAACCTCCATCCATAGTTCATCAGGCACTCTGTCAGATCTAATCCCTTGAATCTATTTGTCACTTCCATTGTATAACCATAAGGGATTTGATTTAGGTCATACCTGAATGATTTGGTGGTTTTCCCTACTTTCTTCAATTTGAGTCTGAATTTGGCAATAAGGATTTCATGATCTGAGCCACAGTCAGCTCCCGGTCTTGCTTTTGCTGACTGTATAGAGCTTCTCCATCTTTGGCTGCAAAGAATATAATCAATCTGATTTTGGTATTGACCATCTGGTGATGTCCATGTGTAGAGTCTTCTCTTGTGTTGTTAGAAGAGGGTGTTTGCTATGAGCAGTGCATTCTCTTGGGAAAACTCTATTAGCCTTTGCCCTGCTTCATTTTGTACTACAAGGCCAAATTTGCCTGTTACTCCAGGTATCTATTGACTTCCTACTTTTGCATTCTAGTCCCCTATGATGAAAAGGACATCTTTTTAAGGTGTTAGTTCTAGAAGATCTTGTAGGTCTTCATAGAACCATTCAACTTACAGATTTGAACAGTGAGACAGAGGGAAGTGAAGGAACTCGTCAGAGCCATCAGCTCAAGCACAGAAAAAGCAGGACTCAAGCCCAGGTAGTTGGGGCCTTTTGGTAAAACAGTTTCCCGTTTGCTGCCTTCAACAGCCAAGACAGGACATTGTTCTCTCTCTGCCATGATGGGCATCTCCCTAGAGATGCTTAGAACACTGGTCTTGGGCAACTGAGGCCACATAACCTGCCTGAGGTCTCCAAATGCCATAGCATTCCACACCCCAGGCATCCACATTGGAGGGAGGAAGGGAAGGATGGGGATGGTTTGCAGTTTCCTCCTGCTCTGGGCCAGGCTGGGCACTGGGGTCATAGGGATGAATCAGGTCCTTCTCTGCCCTCATGCAGCTCTTAGTCAGGTGGAGGCAACAGTGGCAACACAGGGATCCTGGCCTAGAAGGAGAAGATCTGGGTGTCATAGGAGCCAGAATGGGGCACCTGACCCAGCCTGGAAGACTCAGGCAGGCTTCTTGGAGGAAGAGGAGCCATCCAAGTTGAAGCCAAGGTCACGTGGAAGTCCCCCGGATAAAGGGCAGAGAGGGGTCCCCAGAAGGGCCTGCCCTTGCCCTCCACACTGCAGACCTCTGAGACTGGGGCCTGCGTCTCCCCCATTTGACCAGGACAAGCCCTAAGCTGGCTCTGACACCATCCCAGCCTCTGGCTATCATGCCATCAACAGCCCTGTGATGCCAACCCTGATCTCATTCCCAGAGAGAACCTTCATCTCTGGCCTCAGTCCTCTCAGCTGGGAAGTGGGCCTGCAGCCCGCTGCCCTCCCTGGGCTCTGAGCTGCAGGGGCCTTGGCACCCTTTGATGCACCCGGCAAAGCCCTTAAGGAGGCCAAGGCAGCAATTATGAGGGTGCTGGGTGGGAAGCTGCCCTCATTCCTGCTGCTCCCAGTCTGAGTGGCAAGTCAAAACAGTATCACCAGGCACCAGCCTTGCATTTTCTAATTAATTAGTAAACCATAGAGGAATGCCCCACTCCCAACCTCTTGTTGCAGCCCCAGGGCTGAGGATGGGGCCTGGAGCACGGTAGATGCTGTGAGAACAGGCTGGGCGTTTGCCGGGTGTAAAGTGCTTGCATTCTCAGCTCTGGCCTTCTCTGCCTTTGTCCATGATCAACATGCCTCCATCTCCCCCTCCCTAGAGCAATGGCCAGCACAGTAGGCCCTCAAGAAACATCTGCTCAATAAACAAAGAATGAAGAAGAGAGCGGCCAGGCTTCGGGGACCTGGGGGCCCAGTGGATCCACGTGTGTTAGTCACTCAGTCAAGTCCGACTCTGAGACACCATGGACTGCTCTGTCCATGGGATTCTCCAGGCGAGAATGCTGGAGTGGGCTGCCATTCCCTTCTCCAGGGATCTTCCCAACCTAGGGATCGAACCCTGGTCTTCTGCATTTCAGGCAGATTCTTCACCGTCTGAGCCACCAGGGAAGCTAGGGGAGCCATATGGAGGCAGATTATTCAATATCCCTCAGTGTGGGTTGTGCCGGGAGACGTGCTATGCAGACGGCAGGCTGCCCAGAGCCATGCTAGCAGGAAAGGAGAAGGGATCCAGCATTTCTGAGCACCTACTATGTGCCAGTCAGCATGCCAAGCCCGAGATGCACGTTGTCTTACTGAAGGATCACAATGACCCTGCAAAGTAGGGATTATCCCCATGTTACAGATGGGGACCCTGAGGCTCAGTGAGGTTATGGTATCAGAGCAAGATCCCACATAAGACAAGGGCCATCTCATCCCACTGCCTGCTGCTGAGTGACATCTGGGGAGGTTTTGGGGGGGTGGTCCTAGGAAGCAGGAAGACCCCTGACTGGAAGAGGAAGAGGGGCTCTGATGGGTCATCTCTTGATGACCTTGCTGTAGGACCTGGGCACGTCCCTCAAGGGCACTGGCTCTTGGTCTGTCCACTTGTCATGGGGAGGGCCTGGGGAAATCCTGAGGGCTCCTGATGCCCACCACAAGTTGCCCCCCACTCCTGGTACCCGCTCCCAGGCAGCTCCAGGCGGCGGGCCCCACTCCAGCCCCCCGGGGTCTGGCTTGCCAATGCAAACCTCGTCAGCGCTTCTCTGTCGGCAGAGCCAGGGTTTCTGGGAAACCGCGAGCGCGTCCCCTGCCGGGGGCCCTATTTCAGCAGCCTCATCACATTCCCCGGCGGCTTCGGGAGTCTGGATGATCGGATGCAGTTTCCACTCTGGCCTGGCAGCCAGGCAGTTGCGTGACCAGGTCCCCTGCTGGGTGGAGGGTTCCTCCCCCAGGGACCAGGCCTTGGGGGCCAGGTAGACCAGTAGACCCCAGGTGGTTACATGCCAAATCTGCACAAGGGATCCACCGGTCTCTCCCCATACCCACACCCCCCGCCGCTCCTTCCAGACCCGCAGCCTGTCCTCAGGGCTCACCCGAGCCCTCCCTGCATGGACCACCCCCCCCAACCCTTGTTTATGCTTGCGGAAACAGCACTCACTGCTCCAGGCCAACTCGAGCTCTCCAGCCTCTTAGAGACCTCCAGAACCAACTGATTTGGCAAAACTCAGCCCCGCTCTTCCATGTGGTTTCAGCACACGGACCACAGCGGAGCTGGAATGGCATTCAGAGGCGGGGCCCTGCAGCCCCGGCCGCTCCTCCCGGCAGCCCCAGTCCCTTCATTTCTGCAAGAACTCCGTGAACTAGAACAGCTTTCATCTACCCCGTGAGTGGGGGGGCTGCCTACCCCTTTTGTCCAGGACCAGGTTTAGATCACTTGTCCTGTACAGTTAGCAACAGCGCCCCTTTCCCCTCTCTGTCTCCATCTGGATGATCACTCACTCACTCACCCTACCATGAGGTACACAGAAGAGAAGTGTGTGCTCAGCCATGTCTGACTCTTTGTGACCCCCTGGACCGTAGCCCGCCAGGCTCCTCTGTCCTTGGGATTTTCCAGGCAAGAAGACTGGAGTGGGTTGCCACCCTCCTCAGGGGATCTTCCCGACCAAGATTGAGCCTGCGTCTCTTACATCTCCTGCGTTGGCAGCGGATTCTTTACCACTGAGCCACTTGGGAAGGGAAAGCTTTGCCCAAAGCCCCAGGGCCAGAAGGCGCAGAGTCAGGACAGGAATCCAGCATCTTGCCCTGAGCCCTGCTGCCCACGGCTGGGGTTTCGAGTGACCGAGACTAGGCTTCCTCCAGGGCCCGCTCTGTGCCACCTGCTGCCTGGAACTGTCCCCAAGACCCTTGGCACTACCCACCAGCTTTCTCTGAGCTTTTAGCTCACCCATCACCCAACTTAAAGGTACCCCTGACCCCCCACCCCCACCATCTCTCCTTCATGCACTTCTGACTCTTTGCAGTCACAGGCTCACATAATGTGATTATCTATCATAGACACAACTTCCTGCCTGGCAGCCAGTTCCATGAGGCCTGACACCTGGAGGTCGCCCCACCACGCTTTTCACGTCGGGATCAGTGACTGGATCTTGGTGCCAGGGAAAGTGTGGGCGGCGAGAGAATCCAAGTGGTCCCCTCACAGACCCTGCATCGTAGCTTCCCCAGGGAGAGACACTCATGCAAGAAGAATACTCAGAAGTCCAACCTGCTATGACCCAGAGAAGGAGCAACTTGTTCAGTCTGGAGTGGGTCAGGGAAGGCTTCCTGGAGGAGGCAGTTTCTAAGCTGACTTAAAGGATGAGGTGATGGGGGAAGAACGAGGGTGTTCAACTCAGGAGCGAAGGGAGGCCAGTGTGGCCGGTGTCTGAGCCGAGACCTCCGCTGCCGTTCTCAGGGTTTAATTTTGATCCTGAGGATTGGCGCCAAGGAGCAGCTCAGTGGTTCTTAACTTGAGGGTGGGGGGATGGGCAGGAAATATGTCAACTTTTATTTTTTTCAGGGTTCTGCTACCCCCTTGTGAAGAAAAAATCAGCTAAGCATCGACTCTTAAAAAGAGAAAAGTCGATTTTTTTTTTTTTGGCTGCCATTTGTGAGGCTGGAGCCGCGGCCTGCCGGGCCCTGCAGGGCCTGATCTCAGAACAGGACTGAGCTGCAGGTGCCCCGGCACCCCCATCCCCGGCCATCTGTCTGGGAAGGCCCACTGTGGGGGCTCTGACATCACAGCGGGGGGCAGTATGATGTCACAGGCCCCATTGTGGAGGCAGAGGCGCCCCCTCCAGAGGCAGCCGCCCAATCCTATTAAGCACAGGCTGCGGACAAAGGCAGGCGCTTTGTGTTCCAGCCCCGTATGAAGCAAGTCCCGGTGCGGAGGGCGGGGCAGAGAGGGGTTGTGCATTCCAGAGGCCGCCGCCCCCCCGCCCGCCGCGGCCCGGTCGGGCCAGAGGCCCTGCTGCCCCCCGGGGCTGCTTGCTGTCCCCGTGGCCCAGCCCTGCTCACGGGACTCCCGGCAAGTAGGACAGCAGAGATGAGGAGGGCCGGGGTCCTGCACCTCCTGCCCCATGTCCAAGGCCGCCACCTGTGATGGGAGGCCAGAGACAGAAAGTCCTGGACCCCCCAGTGGGACAGGCCGCCTTGAGACAGGGGGAGAGGCCCCTGGGCAGGGAGAGGGGGCAGGGGCAGCTGGAGTCAGAGGGGGAAGTGCGGGGAACACAGACGGTGGGGGAAGCGGCCTCGGCCACAGGTGGGGACTGAGGCCGAGAGAGGGCAGGACTGGTCACCCAGCAGCGTCAGCGAGCAGCTATGAGCACCTACTGAGCGCCACAATGGCCTGGGCCGTGGATTGGTCATCTGATCCTTCAAACCCTGGACGGTGGTGCCCAGCGCCAACTGCACGCCTGGCCACTTCCAACAGGGACTCAGGGGACTCTGAGGGAGGCGGGGCTTGAGCCCCCTGAGGCTCAAGCTTTGGGTTTGCAATTCCTCCTCTGCCACTGAGCAGTCTCTCCCCTCACTGAGCCTCTGTTTACACAGCCATAAAGTGGAATATTCACTGGAAGGAGTACTGCTGAAGCTGAAGTTCCAATCCTTTGGCCACCTGATGCAAAGAGCTGATTCATTGGAAAAGACCTGATGCTGGGAAAGATTGAAGGCAGGAGGAGAAGGGGACGACAGAGGATGAGATGGCTGGATGGCATCACCGACTCAATAGACATGAGTTTGAGCAAGCTCCGGGAGTTGGTGATGGACAGGGAGGCCTGGCGTGCTGCAGTCCATGGAGTCACAGAGAGTTGGACAGGACTGAGCGACTGAACAGCAACGGTAAAGTGGGACTCAGTGTCTCCCTCACAGGGCTGTCCTGACGGCTGGATGACTTAGTGTGAGCCCTAGACGGGGAGAGGGCAGGGACTCCTCCGATCCTGGCCCCCCAGCCCCATCGCCTTCTCTCCTGGGATTTCAATCTTCTCAGCTGGCATCTGCATCCTTTGAAGGACCTGTCAGCTCGGCTGGAGGCAGGTGGAGCTGACTGGGGACACCTAGGTGTGGGGGGCAGCCCCTCTAGGAGAGGCCTGTGCACCGCCCTGCAGCCTCCCAGTGGGTCTCTCCATCCTTGGCAGAGTGCCCGGGCGTGCAAGGAGGCCAGGGATAGCTTGGTTGCGGACAACAAAGTCCTCTTTCTCCCCGGCCTGAGGAATGCCTGGCACCCCTCCCACCCCCGCCCCATCCGTATCTGTTATCCAGACCCAGTGCTCACACCGCGGGGGCCCAGATTGGGCACGGGCTCCTCCCTGGGCCTCTGGGGCAGTGAGGACCCCCTGACAGGGACGTGCCCCTGAGCAGCCTCCCCTGCCAGCCATCTCTCTCTCTCTCTCTCTCTCTCTCACACACACACACACACACACGCACCTCCCAGAACAGCCCAGCCCTGGGCTGTCAGGCCTGAGCCCCGTTCAGAACCTGCGGCAGATCCAGTCCAGGCCACAGACGCCCGCTGCAGCCTGGGGAGGAAGCCAGGCCCCAGAGATCGAGTACCCACCTCACCCTGCTGTTCCCATGTCTTTGCACTTGATGATGTTTTTAAAAATATCCTAACTTGGCAAAGCAGGAAGTCACAGCCCCTCTCACGACTGCCCCCATTCTCTGAACCTGCATGTGAGGTCCCAGGGTCTGAGCTCCTGACTTTGTTCAAGCCTCTCATGTCTATCAAGGAGGGTGCAGAGGCCCAGGACAGGCAGGAGGTTTGCCCGAGGCCTCGGAGCCTGGTAGGGCTGGGCCCACAGGAAGGATGGGCCGGTGAGGCCACGCAAGCTCTGATGGGACCTCAGTCTGAGCCCAGCCAAGGGCATGAGGAGGGCTGACTCCCATCTGTCCAGGTGGGGACACTGAGGCATGGCGAGGAGCTGCCCGAGGCTCCCAGTGGGGAGCAGTGAGTATGCGTGCTCCGGTCCCACGGTGGAGGGGTGGTCAGAGACACTGAGCCCTGGGTGCCCTCCCTGCCCCCCACAGTGCCCAGGACGGCCCGAGGACTCAGCGGGGGCAGGCCTGACGGGGCGGCAGGGAGGGGGGCCTTCAGGTCCAGGCCGCTGCCCTGGTCTTGACCCCCGCGGTGGGGTCTGCCCTCTTGCCATGGCCCTGGGCAGACTCTGCCCAGACACCTCAGGAATGTGCAGGGAGCAGGGCTCGGGGAAGATGGGGCCTGGGGACCGAGGGTTGGGGGGTAGAATACAGGAGCCACGTGTCTGGACTCTCCCTGCGCCCTGGGGCTGGACCGCAGCCAGCAGAGGGGCCCAGGGGCACGCAGGCGTGTGTCCCTGAGTGCTGTGTGACCCTCGGGGTGTGGCTACCCGTCCTTGGTTTCCCGGGCTGTGAAGCAGAGCCTGGCAGCAGGGGATTAAGGCCTAGGAGCCTGCAGCCGGCCTGAGGTTGGGACTTTGGCAGGAGGGGAGACAGAGGTGGGGGCAGCCCCGCGTGGGCTCTGCTCCCTGCCTCCCGCCCACAGCCTCAGGAATCGCCTTAATTACAGCGTCAGCCTCCCTGCGCTTCCTGCCATAAACCCAGGAATCTAAATTAGAAGGCAGCAGGCCTGCTCCCCCTTCTCTCTGACCCCCCAAGTCTGCCGGGAAGTTCTCCTGGAGACAGGCCGCCAGCGGGGGGCTGCCGACAGAGGTGCCCAGGGCTTAGACGGGGGTGGGGGCCCGCGGGCGGGAAGCTGCCCCCAGAATCCCCGTGCCTGTCCCTGCGAGTGCCCGCTGTGTGCCAGGCATGGGGCTGAATGAGCACGTTCCCTCCTCCCTCCCGGCAGTTGTGTTAGACTGACGCCAAGGCCCCTTGTACAGAGGGAGAAACTGAGGCACACATTCAAGGTCACCTGGGGTGTTGGAGGCTAAGCCAGCTGCACTCAGGGCCCCAGGCCGGGGCTGGCCCCTCAACAGAAGGCAGCACCCATCCTGGGCCGGGCCGACCTGGAGCCCGCTCCCAGGCAGCCCCAGCGGGAGGTTGCTGGGCTGGGAGCGAGGAGCCTCTGGGCAGGTGGTACCAGGCAGGGCCGGAGTGATGCCTCCAGCCAGACCAAGTCACCCAGCGCTGGGGCTGGGCCCTCAGATTTGGGGTGAAATCCAGTCAGAGACCAGGGTGAGTGCATGTGTGTGTGTGTGTGTGTGGTTTGTGTCTGTGTGTGACAGTGAGTGTGTGTGTGCACGCGTGTGGTGGGGAAGTGAGGTCATCTAGGCAGAAGGCAGCTGAGCCTGTCCAAACCACTGGAGCCACTGGGGAGAGTGGGACAGACGTTTGGGGGGAGGTGGGGGTGCTGGGGGGGGGGGAAGGACGGACGGAGCCGGAGGGCTGGGGCAGGAGCAGGAGGCGGGAGGTGGGGGTGCTGGGGGGGAAAGGACGGACGGAGCCGGAGGGCTGGGGCAGGAGTGGGAGGCGGACAGACGGACAGGATGCTGGAGGGGTCGGGAAGGTGCGGGGGAGACAGCAATGCCCAGGGACAGGGCGAGTCTGAGAAAGAGTGAGCAGAGACTGGAGGTGGGGGGGCACCCCAGAGGGAAGGGGGCCGCTGTCCAGGCAGCTTCCACCCGTGCCTCCCTGAGTAGGGGCCCAGAGAGGACCCCTTACGTCTGCTTCTGGTCGGTGGGTCTGAGATCACTCCTCACCTGCACGTTGCACCGTGTGGTCCACCTAAAGGAGTGAAAACAGAGGCTGGGCGGTCAGGGGGTGGTCCCAGGGTGACCCAAGAGCGTGGGGACAAGCAGGGGAGGTGGGAGGGCAGAAGGGGCTGCTCAGAAGCAGGAGTGGCACAGAGGCTGCTCAGGAGGCGGGTGCAGAGGTGGGTCCATCCCAGACCCTGGCAGGGCAAGGCAGGGACCACACAGCTGCTTCTCAGCAGCCACAGCCCCGTCGCGCTCTGACCTCTCGTCACCCAGCTCTCCAAGCGGCTTACTGGGCGCTGGGGGCCCGGCTGACTGCTCACTGTGCTCGCCCTAACCCCGCAGCTCTCAGGCATCATGATTTTGCCCCTATGGGACATCTGGCAACGTCTGAAGACATGTTTGGTTGTACAACTGGTGTGTGTGTGCATGTTCCTGGTGTCTAGTGGTAAAAGCCAAGATACTAAACATCCCATAGGACACCTCATGTAATCAAGAAGAAGCTGAAGTTGAACAGTTCTATGAACACCTACAAGACCTTCTAGAACTAACACCCCCCAAAAGATGTCCTTTTCATCATAAAGGAATGGAATGCAAAAGTAGGAAGTCAAGAGATACCTGGAGTAACAGATAAATTTTGCCTTGGAGTACAAAATGAAGCAGGGCAAAGGCTAATAGAGTTTTCCCAAGAGAACGCACTGGTCATCGCAAACACCCTCTTCCAACAACACAAGAGAAGACACTACACATGGACATCCCAGATGGTCAATACCAAAATCAGATTGATTATATTCTTTGCAGTCAAAGATGAAGCTCTATATAGTCAGCAAAAGCAAGACTAGGAGCTGACTGTGGCTCAGATCATGAACTCCTTATTGCCAAATTCAGACTCAAATTGAAGAAAGTAGGAAAAACCACTAGACCATTCAGGTATGACCTTACGATTATACAACGGAAGTGACAGTCAAGGGATTAGATGTGATAGAGTGTCTGAAGAACTATGGATGGAGGTCCGTGACATTGCACAGGAGGCGGTGATCAAGACCATCCCCAAGAAAAAGAAATGCAAAAAGGCAAAATGGTTGTCTGAGGAGGCCTTACAAACAGCTGAGAAAAGAAGAGAAGCAAAAAGCAAAGGAGAAAAAGAAAGATATACCCATCTGAGTGCAGAGTTCCAAAGACCAGCAAGGTGAGAAAAGAAAGCCTTCCTCAGTGATCAGTGCAAAGAAATAGAGGAAAACAATAGAATGGGAAAGACTAGAGATCTCTTCAAGAAAATTAGAGATACCAAGGGAATGTTTCATGCAAAAATGGGCACAATAAAGAACAGAAATGGTATGGACCTAACAGAAGCAGAAGATATTAAGAAGAGGTGACAAGAATACACAGAAGAACTGTACAAAGAAAAGTTCTTCACCACCCGGATAATCATGATGCTGTGATCACTCACCTAGAGCCAGACATCCTGGAATGCGAAGTCAAGTGGGCCTTAGGAAGCATCACTATGAACAAAGCTAGTGGAGGTGATGGAATTCCAGTTGAGCTATTTCAAATCCTAAAAGACGATGCTGTGAAAGTGCTGCACTCAATATGCCAGCAAATTTGGAAAACTCAGCAGTGGCCACAGGACTGGAAAAGGGCAGTTTTCATTCCAATCCCAAAGAAAGGCAATGCCAAAGAATGCTCAAACTACTGCACAAATGCACTCATCTCACACGCTAGCAAAGTAATGCTCAAAATTCTCCAAGCCAGCCTTCAACAATATATGAATTGTAAACTTCCAGATATTCAAGCTGGATTTATAAAAGGCAGAGTAACCAGAGACCAAACTGCCAACATCCATTGGATCATGGAAAAGCAACAGAGTTCCAGAAAAACATCTATTTCTGCTTTATTGACTATGCCAAAGTCTTTGACTGTGTGGATCACAACAAAGTGTGGAAAATTCAAGAGATGGGAATACCAGACTACCTGACCTGCCTCTTGAGAAACCTGTATGCAGGTCAGGAAGCAACAGTTAGAACTGTACATGGAACAACAGACTGGTTCCAAATCAGGAAAGGAATATATCAAGGCTGCATGCTGTCACTCTGCTTATTTAACTTATATACAGAGTACATCATGGGAAATGCCAGACTGGATGAAGCACAAGTTGGAATCAAGATTTCCAGGAGAAATATCAATAACCTCAGATATGCAGATGACATACCCTTATGGCAGAAAGTGAAGAGGAACTCAAGAGCCTCTTGATGAAAGTGAAGGAGGAGAGTGAAAAAGTTGGTTTAAAACTCAGCATTCAGATAACTAAGATCATGGCATCTGGTCCCATTACTTCATGGCAAATAGATGGGGAAACAATGGAAACAGTGACAGACTTTAGTTTTGGGGGCTCCAAAATCACTGCAGATGGTGACTGCAGCCATGAAATTAAAAGATGCTTGCTCCTTGGAAGAAAAGTTATGACCAATCTAGACAGCATATTAAAAAGCAGAGATATTACTTTGCCAACAAAGGTCCGTCTTGTCAAAGTTATGGTTTTTCCAGTAGTCTTGTATGGATGTGAGAGTTGGACTACAAAGAAAGCTGAGCACCCAAGAATTGATGCTTTTGAACTGTGGTGTTGGAGAAGCCTCTTGAGAGTCCCTTGGACTGCAAGGAGATCCAACCAGCCTGTCCTAAAGGAAATCAGTCCTGAATATTCTTGGAAGGACTGATGCTGAAGGTGAGTTTGGCCACGTGATGTGAAGAATGGACCCATTTGAAAAGACCCTGATGCTGGGAAAGATCGAAGGCGGGAGGAGAAGGGAACAACAGAGGATGAGATGATTGGATGGCATCACTGACTCAATGGACATGAATTTGAATGGACTCCAGGAGTTGGTGATGGGCAGGGAGGCCTGGTGTGCTGTGGCTCATGGGGTCGCAAAGAGTCGGACACGACTGAGGGACTGGACTGAACTAGCATACCCACCCCCCTCTGTTGTCAGGTGTGCCATCTTAGTTCCCACCTCAGGGCCTTTGCAGCTGCCTTGCACCTGGCCCTACTTGGAATTCACTCTCCCCAGATCATCATATAGCTGCTTGCCTTCTCATCCTTCCAGAATCGGCTCAGACATTCCATCCTTATTTATCGTTTGTTTACCCTCTACTTGTCTGTGAGCTCCATGAAGGCTGGGAACCTTGGCTCCCAGTGGGACCCAGGCTCTGAGCTCTGGGTGATAAGATTCAGAACTCAGCTAGAACAACAGGGGCTGTTTTGAGAACTTTGCTTAGCTCAGTCCCATGAGGTAGGCAACGCTGCAGTGCCCACTTCACTGAAGAGGAAACCAAGGCTCAGGGATATCACATGACTTGGCCAAAGGGACACAGCAAGCCAGTGCCTGAGCTGGGATGGGAACCCAGGCAGGCTGGCTTCAGAGCTCACGCCCTGAGTGGCCAGCCTTTCTGCAGACCTGAGTGGGGCGGCTGTGTGGCCTGGTCACCAGGACGCATGTCCGTCTCTCCCTGAGAGGGCCCCCCCCCTAATGTCCGCTTGCTCCCCATGTTTGGTGGAGCGGAGGTTTTGACAAGGAAGCAGTCAGGGCACCTTTATCTCCCAGTCGGCAGGGAGAAACGGCTCCTCTGGGTAGCTCCTGACAGTGGGGAGACTTGGGGACCCAGAGTGGAGGGCTCCACCCTGTGGGGCTCCCCAGCCCCAGTCCCCGCACTGGGGCCACATGCACGGCCCTGAGTCCCCGCCAACTCTGCCAGGTGCTCCTGGGGCCTGGAGAGGAGGGGGTCCCCCTGTCTCCCTGGCAGGGCAGAGGGGCTGAGCACAGGCTGAGTCGGGGGCTGTCACAAGCCCCCGACGGGGGCCTCCCTGCCCAGTTGGCAGCCTCTAAGGAAGAGCTATAACCATGAGGGGCCCCCGTGGCAGGGCAGGAGCAAGCCCTCTCCAGCAGGCTGGGTGCCGGTGTGTTGGGCAGGGTGGGGAGAGGACCTTGGAAGGCTGCCCAGAGCTGCTTGCCACCCAGATTCCTGGCAGGAAGCCCCTCCCAGTCCCGAGCCCACCGTCCGGCCCTTCTCCGTACTCCTGGGCCCTGTCTCCCCGGCTCTGGTGCCTCCTGATTTCTCCAGCAGCCGTGCTGCCCTGCCCTAGTTTCCCCACTCTGCTTTCCCCTGTCCTGTCCCCTCCGCCAACATCTGTGGTGCCAATCGAGCGACGCCTGGGCCTGGGCTCTGCCAGGGGTGCTCTGCTCGGTTGTGTCCAAAACTTTGCGGCCCCATGGACTGCAGTCTGCCAGGCTCCTCTGTCCATGGGGTTTCCCAGGCAAGAACACTGGGGCGGGTTGCCTCCTCCAGGGTATCTTCCGGATCCAGGGATCGGACCCACGTCTCCTGTGTCTCCTGCGCGGCAGGAGGGCTCTTTACTGCGCCCCCTGGGAAGCTCACTCCTTCACTCGTGCATTCTTTTCTTGTGGGCTGGTTAAACCGTGGCTGCTAATCCCACAGGGCTGCGTTAATATTGTGCTTCATCACTGACTAGCTGTGTGATCTTGGGAAAGTATCACCATCTCTCTGAGCCCCCAGTTTTGCAACAATAAAAAGAGGGATGATAAACAGGGGTTTGGAGGTTTCACTGGGGTGAGGCATAGAGCGATGAGTGTAACGCCAGACTTGAAGTGTTACAGCCTCGGAGCTATTCTTTTTCTAATTTTTTGCAAAAACTCCCCTGGGGCTTCTAGGAGCACATAGACTCCTAATAGCAACCCTCAACCTAATTCTGAAGGCCTCCTGAAGGAAAACGGGCAGCGGCCCCCGGGTTCTAGTCCTGACTTTGCATTGGGGTGCTGTGTGACCTGGGTGTGTCATCACCCCTCTCTGGGCCCCAAGTTCCCTGTCTGAACCCAGTGACTTGGAGGATCTTAAGCACCAGACCTTTCTCCATCTCAGTTATCGGTAAAATGGAACAGTGACAGTACCTACCTACAGGAACGCTGAGCTGGACAAGTGAATTAATCTATGTAAACTACTCAGAAAGGGTCTGACATGTAGTCAGTGCTTCGTAGATGTTAGCCATTATTATTAGCCAACCTTGTCTTTGAGGGCCTTTTAAGAATCTGAGATGTAATTTGCATACCTTAAAGCTCACCACTTAAAAATATGTGATTTGGTCGTTTCTAGCACATTCACAAGGTTGCTCAGCCATCAACACTGTCTAATTCCAGGACATGTTCATCGCTCCAAAATGAGACTTTGTACCTGTCAGTCTCACTCATTCTCCACCCCTGGCAACCACTAATCTATCTTCTGTTTTATTGTTTAATTTTTTAATTGAAGTATAGTTGATATACAGCATTATATGATATGTGTATACAATATAACGGTTCATAATTTTTAAACTCCATTTATAGTTAATATAACATATTAGTTACATTCCCAGTGTTATACAATGTATCTTTTACCCCTCTATTCCTAAATTGCCACCCCCCCCCCACCGACTCCACCACCAGTGGTAACCACTAGTTTGTTCTCTGCATCTGTGAGTCTTTCTTTTTGTTATATTCACTAGTCTCTCTTTTTTTTTTTTTAGGCTGAGCTATGCAGCACCTGGAATCTAGTTCCCTAACCAGGGATCAAACCCCTGCCAGTCGCTTTGGGAGCATGGAGTCCTAACCACTGGACTGCCAGGGAAGTCCCTGTCGTATGTTTCAGACTCCATATATAAGTGGTACCATACAGTACTTGTCTTTCTCTGTCTGACTTATTTTATTTAGCATAGTATCCTCCAAAGGGCTTCCCTGGTGGTTCAGTGGTAGAGAAACCGCCTGCCAATACAGGAGACCAGGGTTCAATTCCTGGATCTGTGCAGGGTCTGTAGCTCAGTTGGTAAAGAATCTGCCTGTAATGCAGGAGGCCCAGGTTCAATCCTTGAGTCAGGGAGATCCCCTGGAGAAGGAAATGGCAACCCACTCCGGTATTGTTGCCTGAAAAATTCTATGGACAGAGGAACCTAGCAGGCTACAGTTCATGGGATGACAAGAGCCAGACATGACTTAGTGACTAAACCAACACCAACAAACTCCAAGTCCATCTGTGTTGTTGCATATGACCAAATTTCATTCTTTTTCATGGCTGAGTAGTATTCCATTGTAAATATATATATATATATATATATATATCACATCTTCTTGAACACATTCATCTGTTGATGGGCATTTAGGTTGCTTCCATATCTTGGCAACTGTATTGTGAATAATGCTATAATGAACATTGAAAGGCATATATCTTTACAAATTAGTGGTTTAATTTTTTTCTTGATACATACCTAGGAGTGGAATTGCTGGATCATCTGATAGATCTATTCTTAGTGTTTTGAGAAACCTTCCTACCATTCTCCACATTGGCTGCACCAACTTACATTCCAACCAACCGTGTGTGAGGGTTCCCTTTTCCCCACATACTCACCAGCATTTGTTTTTTGTGCTCTGTTTGATGATCATCATTCTGAAAGGAGTGAGGTGATATCTCATTGTGGTTTTGATTTTTATTTCCCCAGTGATGACCATCTTTTCACATGCGGTTGGCCATCCGCACTTCCTCTTCTTCTGCCTAAATCCAGTTTTTCTTTTTGTAATGTTGAGCTGTATGAGCTGTTTATATATTTTGGATATCAACTCCTTATCTGTCGTATCATTTGCAAATATTTTCTCCCATTCAGTAAAGTTGAATTTTTTGTTTTGTTGATGGTTTCTTTTGCTCTGCAAAAGTTTTTGTTTTGTTGTTGTTCAGTCTCTTAGTCGTATCTGACTCTTTGTGACCCCATGAACTGCAGCATATCAGGCTTCTCTGTCCCTCACTATCTCCTGGAGTTTGCTCAAACTCATGTTCATTGAGTCAGTGATGCCATACAACCATCTCATCCTCTGTCATCCCCTTCTCTTCCTGCCCTCAGTCTTTCCCAGCATGAGGGTCTTTTCCAAAGAGTCAGCTCTTCACATCAGGTGGTGAAACTACTAGAGCTTCAGCTACAGCATCAGTCCTTCCAATGAATATTCAGGACTGATTTCCTTTAGGACGGACAGGTTGGATCTCCTTGTAGTCCAAGGGACTCTCAAGAGTCTTCTCCAACTCCATAGTTCAAAAGCATCAATTCTTTGGTGCTCAGCTTTCTTTATAGTCCAACTCTCATGTCCATACATGACTACTGGAAAAACCATAGCTTTGACTAGACAGACCTTTGTCGGCAAAGTAATGTCTCTGCTTTTTAATACACTGTCTAGGTTTGTCATCACTTTTCTTCCAAGGAGCAAGTGTCTTAATTTCATGGCTGCAGTCCCTGTCCACAGTGATTTTGGAGCCCAAGAAAATAAAGTCTGTCACTGTTTCCATTTTTCCCCTATCTATCTTTTATGTTTAATTAGGTCCTATTTGGGCTTCCCGGGTGGGACTAGTGGTGAAGAACCCACCTGCCAATGCAGGTTAGACATAAGAGACTCAAGCTCCATCCCTGGGTTGGGAAGATCCCCTGGAGGAGGGCAAGGCAGCCCACTCCAGTATTCTTGCCTGGAGAATCCCATGGACAGAGGAGCCTGGTGTGCTACCGTTCACAGAGTCATAAAGAGTCGAACATGACTGAAGTGATTTAGCGTGCAGGTCCCATTTGTTTATTTTTGCTTTTATTTCCTTTGCTTTAGGGAAACAGATTCAAAGAAAAATATTGCTATGATTTATGTACCACTTCCCTGGTGGCTCAGACAGTAAAGATTGGGTCTGATCTCTGGGTTGGGAAGATTCCTTGGAGGAGTGCATGGCAACCCGCTCCAGTATTCTTGCTTGGAGAACCCCCATGAACAGAGGAGCCTGACGGGCTACAGCCCATGGGGTCGCAAACAGTCGGACATGGCTGAGCAGCTAAGCACAGCATAAACTGGTTTTTATCTCTACGACCTTCCCTATTTGGGACATTTCGTAAAAAAATGGGAACGTGCAGTTCTGCATTTGGCACCTTTCATTTAACACAATGTTTTCAAGGCTCATTCACAGTGGTATCAGTGCAATGTTCCTTTTCATGGCTGAATAATATTCCATTGTATGACTATACCATTTAGGTTGTTTCCACTTTTTCGATATTATGAATAATGTGGCTATAAACATTCATGTAGAAGTTTTGTGTAAACATATGTTTTTTATTCTCTTGGGTATCTCTGTTGGAATGGGACTGCTGGGTCACATGTAGCTTTCTGTGGAATTGCCACTCTTTTCCAAAGTGATTGCACTAGTTCATATTCTTACCATCCATGTATGAGGATTCCAGTTTCTCTTTAGGCTTGCAACCCTTGTTAATGTCTGTCTTTTTTATTGTAACCATCTTAGTGGGTGTAAATGGTGTCTCCTTGTGGTTTTGATTTACATCTTCCTAATGACTAATGGTGTTGAATATGTATTTATTGGCCATTCATGTATCTTTGAAGAAATACCTATTCAGTTCCCTTGCTCATTTTTTAAATGGGGTATTTGTCGATTTCACTCTTGTGCTATAAGAATTCTTTTTTAAAAAATTTATTTTTAATCAAAGGATAATTGCTTTATAGAACTTTGTTGTTTTCTGTCAAACATCAACAGGGAAGAATTCTTTATATATTCTACATAGTAGGCCCTTATGAGATATCTGAATTGCAAATACTTTTTCTCCCATCCTGTGGGTTGTCTTTTCATTTTTTGGATGGTACCCTTTGAAGTGTAAAGGTTTTAAATGTTGATAAAGTCCAATTTCTCTATTTTCTCGTTGCTTGTGCTGAGTCGTCATTTCTAAGAAACCATTGTCAAATATCCAAGGTTACACAGATTCACACTTGTTTTCTTCTTCTTTTTCTGGCCACATCACGTGGCTTGTGTGACTTCAGTTCCCCAACCAGGGATCAAACCCATGCCCCCTGCACTGGAAGCTCAAAGTCCCAACCACTGGACTGCCAGGGAATTTCCTACTCTTGTTTACTTCTAAGAGTTTTATAATTCTAGCTCTTAGATTTAAAACTTTGGACCATTTTGAGGGGATGGTGTATGTGAAATATGGGGTCAAATAGAAGTCCAAGTCCATTCTTTTGCATGGGAAAATCCAGTTGTCCCACCTTTATTTGTCGAGAAGTCTATTTCCCCATTACATTTTCTTGGCACCCTTGTCAAAAACCAATTGGCCGTAGCGTATGGTTTATTTCTGGGCTCTCAGCTCTGTTCTGAGGGTCTAAACGTCTGTCCTTATGCCAGTGTTACAGTCTCGATTGCTATGGCCTTGTGGTAAGTTTTGAGGCTAGGAAGTGTGAGTTTTCTAAATTTGCTATTTTTCAAGATTTTTTTTTTCCTATTCTGGGTCCCTTGAATTTCCAAATGAATTCTAGAATGAGTTTGTCTATGAGGATCTTTGAACCTGTGATTCTGAGGCCTTAATTTTTGAAAATTCCAATATCTGAAGTCATTGTGGTCTGTGTCTGTCATATTTTTAAGAATTTATTGAAATATAATTGATGTATAACATTATGCAAGTTTAAGGTGTACCAGATGTTGGTTTGATACACTTATGTATTGCAGTGCAATTACCACCTTAGTATTGGTTAACACCTCTACCATGTTACATAATTATTGTTTACAGTGCCTCTGTTTCTGCTGACTTTGTCTTATTTCCTTATGTACCCAGTTATCTTTGACTGTGTTCAACTCACTGTATTTGCAAATTTGAAATAATTTGAAATTATTAAGATTATAATTTGAAAATTATTCATGAAAATAACATGAGGCCTAAGATGATGACATCTCTAGCCAGATAAGTGCTTTGTTTGCTTCCACCGAGCACCTGAAGACACTGCTAGTCCACGGCCACTGTTATTCGGGTCTTGAGTTTCATGAGTCATCCTGGTGACTGGGCTCCAGGCTGGGTTTTCTTCTGGTTCACCTTATTGTGAGGGTGTCTCTGCTTGAAGATGCAGGATATCAGGCTTCCCGTCTTGGGCAAAAGCTAGGTTACCCTTTTATTCTTCCTCTTTCCCTGCCTCCTTGAGGCCATCACAACAAGAGCTCAGTTTCAAAGCTGATTCTTCCGGATTGGCAGTTAACTTCAGGGCAAACGGGATCTCCAGACTGGGCTTTCCCCTCTGGACTTTTGCCTTCTGGAGATTCTTACTATGGAATTCCTTTTTCTTTCTTTCTTTTTAAAATTTTATTTTTGGCTGCACCACGGGCATGAGGGATCTTAGTTTCCTGACTAGGGATCGAACCCAGGCCCCTTGCATTGGGAGTATGGAGTCTTAACTGGTGGACCATCAGGGAAGTCCCATTTCTTTCTTTTTAAAAGATTGATTTATTTATGCACTTCCTGACTGTGCTGGGTCTTCGTCGCTGTGCATGGGCTTTCTCCAGTTGTGGAGAGCAGGGGCTACTCTCCATAGTTTTGAACTCACATCCCCTGCACTGGCAGGTGGATTCTTAACCACTGGACCACCAGGGAAGTCCTTGGAATTCTTGTTAGTTGTTCGATGGTCTTAAGAAGATGATCTTTTTGAATTGGATCTAGGGACTCTGGTTGTCCTCAGCAGGAGGGTTGTTCCAAATTACACACCCCAGGAGGCCTGGTGTAGGCGTCCCTGCACTTCTGCCTTCACGGGCATTTTCTTTACCCTCACCCAGGCTGTGTCCTGGTGGCTCAGATGGTAAAGAGTCTGCCTGCAGTGCAGGACACCTGGGTTCAATCCCTGGGTTGGGAAGATCCCCTGGAGGAGGGCATGGGAACCCATTACAGTAGTCTTGACTTGAGAATCCCACAGACAGAGGAGCCTGGCGGGCTACAGTCAATGGGGTTGCAAAGAGTCGGACACGACTGAGCGACTAAACTCAGCAGCAGGCTGCGTCCAGGCTACACCCCCTCCCTCCTCATCTCGGGCACGCCTACTCTCAAAGCCCTACTCAGAATTTTGCCACCACTGGCTCTCCCAACTCAAGGTCCCTAGAGTCCACATCTCCATGCCTGTGTTTATTTACCATCAAACATGTATGTGGTACTCACAGTCTGCCAGGCCCATTCCAGGCCCTGGGGACTCAACCGTGAACAACATAGAGGCTGCCCCTTGCCCTCCAGGAGGGTAATGACAAGTTGGCTGCAACGCAGGAGGAGGAAGCAGGAGCCACGCAGTACATCGCAAGGAGATTCAAGCAGTGGAGGCTTCCAGGAGGAAGTGATATTTAAACTGAGGCCTGAAGGATGTGTAGCAATTATCCAGCAAACACGTCTGTGAAGGTGCTGAGTGGAGCCAGTGAATCAGCCTGGAGGTCAGCGGGGGTTGAGGGGGGCCACAGGGAGAAACTGGGAGGCGACCGTGGCGCCCCGACTGCCTTTATGGGTTCCCCTCTCCCCGCCTCCCCCCAGAGATGGGCCTACAAAGATGAGAGGCCCCACGCTTGAGGTAAAGCAAACGCCCTTGACCTTCAGCGCCACGCAGCCTCTTTCAGGAAAGGTCACTGTCCTTGGCTCGCCTCAGTCCTGGGCTCCGGCCTCCTCCTCCCTCCTCTGCTCCTGCTGGGGGGGGGGGGGGAGGGGCGCGGAACGGGAGTGGCCACGTCCGCTCATCTCCAGAGAAGCCGGATGTAGGGCTGAATGAAGCCACAGAGCCGGCTCCCTCAACCGCGGCTGCCAGGGCGCCCTCTGCTCAGCCCCGAGGCCCTTCCTGTGCCACCTCCGGCTCCATCCTCCCGTCTGTTTGCCTTGGACGGGATCCGCATGCTCGGGAACCTGAGGGACGGGGTGACAGGGTGACGGGGTGCAGAGGAGGCTGAGCCTTCAGAGCAGGCTCCAGTGATGCTCCTCTCCGTGCAGCCAGGGGTCCAGCGGCTGGAGACACACAAGACCCCCAGTCCCTCTCTCGCCCCCATGCCCCCCTTGACGTGGGCATCAAGCCTAGAAGGGAAGGTTGGCTAACCCTCAGGAGCCAGGAGTTGAAGGGGAGAAGGGGAGGTCTCTGTCCTGAACACTGAAGGCTTATTGCTGGGAGCTGGGTAAGTGACCCTACCTGGGAAGGAACTCCTTTATCCCATCCCATTGTCCAGATGGATAAACCGAGGCTCAGGTCACATGCAAATGAGAGGCAGAGGCAAGAGCTGAACCCACGTGTCCTATCTCTTCTCCCATCCCCTCTACTCACACGCCCCACCATGGAGAGGGTGGGGGTCTCAGGGCTCACAGTCGGGCTTCGGTGGATGGGACCGCAGGAGTTAACCGAGGAGTTAACTGTTCTCCAGCTCCAGAGCCTGAAACAGCCTCCTGGGAACAGATGGGGATGATGGGCCCCTCTCCCACCCCGTGACATTTCATCACAGGCCGACACCTCCCTGGCCCACGGCTCCAGGGCCAACCACAAAATAGGCCGAACAAAACAGGTCCTGGTGTGCAGCTTCTCTAAGCCTTTGTCAGCGCCTCCCAGGCAAAGACCCCCAGAAACCCAGCTGAACAAAGTTGGCTTTGGTGCTGTTGCAACTCGGGCAACTGAGAAGCAGCTGGGCAGGACTTGGGGGGCTCCAGGCTGCTGTTAGGAGCTCTGGGAAGGGCTCGAGGGAGTGGAGTTTCACTCTGGGCTGGATGCGTCCAGAAGCGGGGGTGACTGTGTGACAGGGTACCCAATGGTTTTGATCTGGAAGCGGAGAGGGATGAAGTGAAGCTCAAGCTGTGATCAGCAAAGAAACAGTCTTCACTCACTCAGCTGGGACGTCTGGTCATTTTTGTGGTTTGGATCACATTCATCTTTTGTCTGCATTCAGACCTGATTATCGAGTGGTCTTGATTTTTGTCTTGCTCCATCATGGTCCTCGAGGGGCCCTGTCTGATGCTGGTGATCTGTGAAACTGCTTCTGCTTAACGGGAGTGCACGGGGCCCAGGCGGCAAGGCTGGGAGGCTGAGTTTCTTTTCTCAACGTGAAAGGAAGCTGCGTGGAGCCTGGGAACGCCGGCCTCCTCACACGGGAGACCCGTAATTGGATACATGTCGGCTGGGCCTGGTCTGTGGGTCCCAAGGCTGCAGAGGAGGTTCAGCCAAGAGAGAAGCCAAGAGCCTCTGGAGTCAGACCTGGGTTCAGAATCTGCCTCTGTTCAAGCTCTTAGATAGATCACCTTCCTCCTTGCAACTACATCCTCCCACAGATACTTAGCGAATGCCTACTGTATGCCAGGGATGGGGAGCCTTGGGCGAGACCTTAACTCTCTGGACTCAGTCTCAGTTCAGTCCAGTCGCTCAGTCGTGTCTGACTCTTTGCGACCCCATGGACTGCAGCACACCAGGCCTCCCTGTCCATCACCAACTCCCAGACTCATGTCCATCGAGTCAGTGATGCCATCCAACCATCTCATCCTCTGCCATCCCCTTCTCCTCACACCTTCAATCTTTCCCAGCATCAGGGTCTTTTCTAATGAGTCTGCTCTTCGTAGAGGTGGCCAAAGTATTGGAGTTTCAGCTTCAGCATCAGTCCTTCCAATGAATATTCAGGACTGATCACCTTTAGGACGGACTGGTTGGATCTCCTTGTAGTCCAAGGGACTCTCAAGAGTCTTCTCCAACACCACAGTTCAAAAGCATCGATTCTTCAGCGCTCAGCTTTCTTTACAGTCCAACTCTCACATCCATATATGACCACTGGAAAAACCATAGCCTTGACCAGACGGACCTTTGTTGGCAAAGTGTCTCTGCTTTTTAATATGCTGTCTAGGTTGGTCATAGTTTTTCTTCTGAGGACTCCGTTTACCCCTCTGGAAAATGGGGAGAAGGTTGGTCCCTAAGATTAACTTCTGTCTGTCTCCCAGGGTTGCTGTGAGGTTCGCTGAAAATCTGTGTGGAGTGTCTCAGGCATGTCTGGCACATGCCATCTGTTCTTCCCAGGGGCCCCCGCCTCAACTGACCACCTCTGCCTCGTGGGCCTCTGTTGGCGGGAGAGCAGGAGAAGAGGCCCGTTCCAGGTTCAGCCTGCTCGGGGGAGCGAGTCCCAGGACCTGAGAGCCAGCTGGTTGCCGAGCAGGTCTGGGGCTCGTACCGCAGGAGGAGGGCCTGGCCCCTGTGGTCGGTCTGCTCAGCTGCTTCCTGGGGCTGCACCATGTGATACAGAGGGGTGGGAGTGATGACCCCAAATCTTGGACTTGCCCTGAAGACAGCTGGCCCCCCAGCTCTGCCCAGGTGCCAGGTCTGCCTGGCTCCACCGTGGTCTGGATGCTGCCTGTTCTTAGGCCCAAATCTGTGCCCTATCGGGGTTCCTTCCCAGGCCTTCTGCAGAGCAGCAGTGCCAATCGCTTACCGGGTCCTGGGGAGGCCGAGAGGGCACCGGGTGTGGGGGTGGAAGGGGGCATGCCCCGTCCTGCCCTCTCCCGGTTGTGGAGGAGGGTGGTGACAGAGGAGGGCGTGAGGCCAGCCCTGAAGGAAGCCTGTGTATCAGCCGGAGGTGGCGGAAGGGCAGGCCCACTGCAGGGCTTCAGTGGGGAGGCAGACGGGGCCCCCTGCAGATGGGACCTCCACTGAAGGCTGTGTGGGGGTGCTTGCATGTGCATGAGGAGGTGCACCGTCACTCGTGTCCGTGTGAGGCCCCCCGGTGGTGGGCGGGTCTCAGAAACAGCCTGGGTTGAGGGTTTGAACTAGCCAGGGTCGACTCAGTAGAGCAACCTTCTGGCTGTGTGTCCCTGGCCAGGTTGCTTGCCTTCTCTGAACCTCTTTTATTCACTCCACAAGTGTCACTTGAGCTCTTGCTGCGTGGCAGGCATGGGGAAGACAGGGATGGACAGGTGAAAGTGGGTCCATTCCCTCAGGCAGCCAGCAGTCTCACCTGAGCGTCCCCATTTTTAAAGTGGGGGTGGCAATGTCTGCCTCCCAGGTAGTGTGTGCCAAGGGCAGGGCCTCGGGTCTCAGGGGTCCGTGGAGACTGGTTTTCCTCCTTGTCCTGGAGACCTTGGAGCCGCACCCCTCCTTCCACAGGACACAGTTCTCAGCTGCTAGGGACAGAAGGGGCCCCTTCAGGGGACGACCCAGCGCCCAGACGGCCCTTGTCCTGCTCCGCAGACACCGGGAGCCAGTGGCAGAGGCAGGTGGGCTGGGATGGAGGAGGTGGTGGCCTGGGATCCCAAGAGCCTGGCACCTTCCCGGCACCAGCGCAGGGAAGACGCGGGGTGGGCGCGGCCTGGAGCATAGAGAGTCTCTGTGGGCCCCCCGCCCACCCCCACCCCACCCAGGACGGGCACCAGGGAGGGATGGAACTCCTCGAACGAGTTGGGGCACCCTCCTCTCCCTGGGCGGGGCTCCGGGGAGGGGGCTGGGGAGAGGGCAGCGGAGGCGACTGCCAGCTTCCCACTGGGTCTTGGCTTTGCTGCCTGCTCACCTGGCCAGGTATGTCAGGAGAGGCTGCCCGGAGGCTCCACAGCACCCAGCGCTCTGACCCTGCTGGGCCTGGGCCAGGAGGGGCAGCGGTGGCGGAGGACTCTGGGCCCCGCTTGGAACTGGGCGTCTGATTTCTCTCGCTGCCTGCTTTCATCCTGGGCCCAAGGCAACTCCTCTGAGTCTAAGGAGCTGCAGAGCCTCTTGCGGGGGGAGGCGGGTGGTGCCTCAGGCGCCCCTGGGCCGGCAAGGCGATCCCATGGGGGAAGCTGGTGCCCTCTCTTCCGCACCTGTGGACTCGGGGTTTGGGTGCATCTCTGTCAGGGCAGCTGCCAGCTGCTGGCCCAGAGGCAGGTGAGGAGGAAAGAGACTGCAGCTCAAGCAGGAAAGATGCAAGTTAGACCTGAGAGAGTCAGAATAGCCAAGGCGGGTGCGGGGTCAGCAGAGAGGCTTGCTGTCTTGGGGCTGGCCTTTGACAGGAGTGGGGAGATGGTCCAGCAGAGACGGAGGAGAGACCAGGAATCAGGACCCTCTCCTGACACCAGGTGGAGGGCACGTGGATCCCGTCCCAAACCTACCTGCCCACCTGTTCTCTTCCACGTCCCAGCCATCGCCATGCAAAGAACCAGGCTTGGGAGCTGCTTGGTCAGAACTGTGTGGCAAACGACTTCAACCTCTCTGAGCCTCAGTTTTCCTCTTCTGTATGATGGGCAGAGTATATCTGCCTCTCAGGGCCCATGTGAGGCCATACTATGTCACACTGGCAGTCAGATTGTTGTTATCGTTCAATTGTTCAGTCATGTCTGACTCTCTGGACCCCATGGACTGCAGCACGCCAGGCCTCCCTGTCCATCAACTCCTGGAGTCTACTCAAACTCATGTCCATCGAGTCAGTGATGCCATCCGATCATCTCATCCTCTGTCGTCCCCTTCTCTTGCCCTCCATCTTTCCCAGCATCAGGGTCTTACCAATGAGTTGGCACATCAGCCAGCTGTGCCAGGCAATTCGTGTCTGCCACGCATGGTTTAATTTATTCCTCTCGTCAGGCCTCTGAGGCAAGTGTCAAATGAGGCAAGCCCCATTTGACAGACAAGGAAGCTGGGGCTTAGAGAGTCCAGGGAGACACACGGTGAGCTGGGAGAAGCGAGGCCTGTGGCCGTTACTGTTGTTCTCAGAGGGCAGAGGAGGGAGGCAGGGGCTCGGGTTGGGGCCTGGACGTGTGGCAGCTGCAGGAGAACCGACCCGCAGCGTACTCCCGGGCTACAGCTGGCCCCCTCGGAAGGGTGTCTCACCATCCAGACAGGGGTTCCCTTCCAGCCGCCTTCCCGTTTCACTTTCCGCAGCAAAGGGTCCCAGCTGCACGGCTGGCTCCCTAGTGACGCGGACTGGCACCCAGGCTCCCGCCCCCAGGTGAGGTTCTGCTCAGAACCTGGGCTTCTCGGTCCTTGCCCCAGGGGACACCGCTCCTCCCCGCCCATCTGCTGTCCAGGCTGGAGCCCTGCCTCCCACCCTGTGCTTGTTCCCCGCTTCCGTGGGCCTCCATCGCCCTGGTCTAGGTGTCCCCTGGCTGGGGCATTGATGCTGGGCCGTCCAGAGAGAGAGACGGGGAGGGGATTTGTTTTGGCCCAGTTCTGACCTCACTTTCACTTTATGTGCAAAGAGCAAGGTGCAGGGACTTCAGGCGCCATCAGCACACGGCCTCGGAGGAGGGGCTGGAGCGGACCCCAGGGAGCCCACCTGGTGCCCCCACGTCACCCCCACTCACTCGACCCCTGCCAAGCCTGCCCACCCCCTTTCCAGACCCCGGCTGCCGCCCCATCTGCGGCTTCCAGTCTGCCCCTTCCAGAAGCCACATCGGACCACCTCCCGCCCCTCTGCTGAATCTGTCAGTGGCTCCCCTGTGCTCCCTGGTGATATGCTGGTCTCCAGCCCCTCCCTGTGGTGACTGGCCAGGCCACGAACCAGCTGGGCCTGAGGCCTCCTCCCGGCCCTGCGTCCAGAGTGAGGGGGGCACCAGTCCCTCATGAGTCGCCAGGAGACCCCTCACGCTGCTTCAGGTCCCACAGAGGCAGTCCAGCAGGGGCCCCGCCCAGGGCTGAGCCCTCCCCCTGGAGACCCCCAGGCCCCTGGAAACCAGAGCTGGTGAGTGGGTGTGGGGTCTGTGCAAAGCTCCCGGGGGCGCAGGGGTGCACCGGCCTTGCTGGGCACCCGCGCTCTCTCTCCACCAAGCAAGGAGCCGACACGCTGCCTCCTGGCAGGCAGGCCTGGGGGGCAGGACGTCGAGGCCTCAGCTCCGCGCACTTCCGCCTCCGGGCAGGGAGGTCTCCGCCGCAGTGCCCACCGCACCTGCTCGGCCGTGGGGCCCGGCTCAGCCTCGGGGCTGCGGGTCACGTAGCCAGGCTCACTCTCGCAGCCGTGCTGCTGAGCGCAGCAGCGGTTTCCTGCCGGGAGCACACAATGGGGCCTGGCCTGCGGGATCCACCCGGGGAGGCCCGCCCACCAGCGCCGAGTGCGGCGACCCAGGACGGGCGACGCCCTCTCCGAGCCTCGGGTTCCCTCGTGAGAAATGAGGGGTGAGACAAGGTCATGGGAGGCCACTCTCCCACGATGATAAGAGAAACTTTCCGTGAGCACCGAGCGCGCGTCCTCACAAACATCGCAGAAGCTGGCGCCCAGCGAGGTGAGCGCAGGCCCACAGCCAAGCCCCCCTCCGCGGCCCGGCCCCCCTCTGCTTCCTCCTGCTGCTCAGAGTTCTGCGCCCCGTGCCAGCCCCACGCAGCAGCCCGTGTCACTGACTGGGGTTGAGCACGAGAGGCATGTTGGTTCAGATCCGATCAGAGGGACCTGGCCTGTGGTGACCCGAGTCTGCGGATCCCAGGGGGGCAGTGGGACCGAGGGTTAGGGCCATGTGGGGAGAGGAACTGAAAACAAGTGAATTGAGGCGGAAGGGAGAAATGAAAGCTGAAGATGGCCCAGCCACCTTGGGACCAAGAACCGTGTGACAAGTCCCGAGCCTGGGGGTTCCCAAGCCTGGGAGCCCAGCATCTTGCAGAGTTAACTCCTGACCCCCGCCTGTCTTCCCCTCTACAGGGCCCTCAGCCATGACAGTCCCTTATTTGTCTCTCGATTTGGACCAGGCTCTCCGACCCAAAGCCTGGGCCCCAGGGCCTGACCATGAGCCAGACCCAGTGGCGGGGAGAGGGGATGTGGCCACACTCTTCAGGTGACAGCGCGCCAGGATGGGCCCCAGAGCCCCCTGGCCCGACTCTACCATGGAGCAGGGTCTGCGCAGGGGGTTTCTGGGAGAGCAGGCCCCAGGGAGGCTCTTCCTCAGAGCAGGGCAGGTGTCTGTGGACGAGGAGACAGCTTTCCGCTGGGTCGCTGAGGCTTCCCTGGGGGTAGCCGTGTCTACCCTCAGGGTCAGTGTCCAGAGCCTGACAACACCCCTGCCTCCTCGCCAGCCCTCCAGGATTAGAGGCACGGACCCTGGTGATGGTCAGCCATGACCTTCACCCTGCCCCCCACCAGACCTGCAAGTGTCTCAGCCACTCAACTCTGAAGCTCAGGGTCCCCAGAAGGATCAGCCCTAGATGAAGCCCCAGTGACCCATCCTCACCTCCTGCCTCCTGTCTCCTCCTCCTGACATGGAGAGCCGCCTCTTTGCTCTCCTGCACAGATGGGATATGGGATTCCGGCACTCACGTCTATGAGTTTCCTCATTGGTACAAAAGTCCTTAAAACAACCCCACTCCCACTAGGTTAGTTGCTGTTTAGTTGCTAAGTTGTGTCTGACTCTTTGCGACCCCCTGGACTGTAGCCCACCAGCTTCCTCTGTCCATGGGATTCTCCAGGCAAGAATACTGGAGTGGGTTGCTGTGTCCTCCTCCAAGGGATCTTCCCAACCCAGGAATCGAACCCGTGTCTTCTGCATCGGCAGGTGGATTCTTTACCACTGAACCACCTGGGAAGCTCCTAAGCTTTGAGGACCAGAAGGACAATGTGTATGGAAACCCCCGCCCAGTGAGGTGCAGGATCCTGAGAACTTTAATTGTTAACAGAAGTGACTTGCCATCCCTCTGCGTGCCTGTTCCTTGCACCCCTGCCTCCCTGCACTTCTGACTTTCTTATCTCATGGTTGCCACCGCCTCGGGCCTCCAAGCCTGCTGGAAGAGCCCTCTGTCCCCAGACAGACCCTGCCCAGAGCCACTTGCTCTCACCCCGCCACAAGCCTCTCCCCAGATCAGCTTTTGCTTTTCCCAGCAGGCCGAGCTGGGCCTCCTCCATTGGATCCCCCAGGGCTTGAGGTCATCAAGAGTCTAGGGAATTAGGACCCGGGTGGCAGGACTTGTGGGTGGGCAGGCAGCAGGGTCTTGGAACCTGCTTGTTGAACCAGCTTCCCAGTGGGTTCTGCTGTCCACTGTCCCTGCTGGAATAGGAGCGTCTCACCCCTCAGCTGAGTCCTGGGGGCCCTTCCGTCAGCTCTACCCTGACCTGGTTCCTGCCACTCCCTGCACTGGGAAGAAACACTTTCCCAGAGCGTCTGTTTCTCCCCCGACTCACCCCACCTGCTTCTTGGGCTGCGAAGGCAGGAGTGGGCAGGGCAGGGCTGGGCAGGGCTGCAGAGACCAGCTGGGCTGTGTTTGTGTTGGGGGTTTTCCTCTTTAGCTGGTTTTCTAGACAAACAACCTGGGAGGTTGTGGGGCCAGAGCCAGACCCACCCCCTTATGGGACTGGAGGGGTCACAACAGAAGAGGCTGGGGTCCCAGAGCCAGACCCACTCCCCTATGAGACTGGAGGGGTCACAGTGGAAGAGACTGGGGTCCCAGAGCCAGGCTGTCTTAAGGAATCCTTGCAGCTCTGTGATGCAGAAGCTATTACCCCATTTTACAGAGGAGGAGACTGAGGCTCAGAGAGGCCCAAAGACATGCCCAAGAGCACACAGCTGGGGAAGGAGCTGGGAGGGGGTGACTCAGCAGGGAGTCGGGTTTGGGGCTCAGCGGGTGCCTCCTCCTCCAATCCTCCCATGTCTCACCGCGCCCCTCCCCCATTTTGGGCTCCTGCCCCCCCCCCCCCCCCCCCCCCCCCGCCCCAGGCAGCCTCTCTTTCCTCTCCAGGTGGCCCATCCTCAGCCCTGCCCTCACCACCCTGCTCCTGAGCGGACACGAACCCAGCTTCACCAGTCAAGGTGCAAGCTGTCCACTTCAGGTCACAACGGCAACATTTAAGAAACTGGCCCAAGTCAGGACCTGCTCTAAGGTGTCACCCACGGTTAGCTCTTTCTGTTCTCACAACAGCTCTGAGAAGCGGGTGCAGTTATTATTCCCATTTTACAGGCGGGGAACGCGAGGCCGCAGAGGCAACCTGCCTGCGAGTGGCACAGCTGGGATTCAAGGCCCGCAGCCCAGACGCTTCTCCACAGTCTCCGCCTGTCTGTCCAGCCCAGACCGCCGACCTCTTGCTTCCTCGTGGGCCCCCGGCCCCGGGGTCACTACCCCTGCCCAGCCCTGCCACGATGCCCATCGCTCGCTTCAAGTCCCCAACGCAGCCCCACCCCGAGGTCGGGGGTATCTCAGGCCTCTTTCATCCGCCGCGCTGCGCAGACAGACAGGGCGAAGCCGGCCTCCGCTTCCCCACAGCGCCCCCTGCTGGCCAAAGCGAACGCAGCCCCGGGGCCCCCGGCTCAGGCCCGGCCCACCGCTCTAGGAACCCTCTGGGTTTACAGAGGCCCTTTCTTCCAGCAAGCTCAAAGCACTTTCCCATCTGTGATCTCCCTGGCCAGGGCCCAGCCTCAGGAGTGTGGGAGGGCTCAGCATTTCTCTCCCCACTTTACAGAGACAGACGGGGCGAGCCCCAGCGTGCTGTTGCAGATCCAGAAAAGAGCTCCTTTCTCCAACCTTCTCAGCTACAGATGAACAGACTGAGGCCCAGAGGGGAACAGGCTTGCCCAAGTGATACCTGGGCTAGAACCCTGGGGTCCTAAATACTGTCCAGGGCTTTCCCACGACATCAAGATCTCTGCATGCAGCTCAGCAAGATTCAGCCAAGTCATTAAATGTAACGAGCATCTGTTGTCCCGGGTGTAAAACGAACACTGTTTCCCTCTCTGCCTGCCTCCCAGGGGACGGGGAGATGGGGGATGTGAGAACAGTCATGACCGGCTGTGAGGCTGGGTGATGTGGGAGAGAAGGCAGTGACCCCTCACCGCACATTTCAGCAGGACCCCACCCCTGCTGTGAACAGGCACAGGAGGAGACTTCAGTCCCAGGCCCGCCCTTCAGGCAGGCCAGTGCGCTGCATATGCAGCCCATGTCCTGCCCCCACCGACTGCTCAGAGACTCAGGGGCGGGAGGGAAGAAGAAGCGGTGACCGTCTCACCCTGCGTCTCAACTCCTGACCCTTGCTGTGCCCCTCCTCACACTTCTCACAATTTGTCAGTTTATTTATTCCAGTGACTTGTTCATGTCTGCCTTCTCTGCCAGACTCTAAACCAAGTGTCAGCAAACTTTTACTGCAAAGGGCCAGGTAACAACTATTTTTGGCTTTGAGAGCCATGGGATTCTTGCTGCAAGAACACAATTCTTCTGTTGTAAGGCAGGGCGGCCACAGGTAAACAAATGAGCACAGATGTGTGTCAATAAAACTTTATTTTAAAACGATGGCCAAAGGCCGGATTTGGCCTATTGTAAGGCAGGGTGGCCAGAGGTAAACAAATGAACACAGATGTGTTTCAATAAAACTTTGTTTTAAAACAATGGCCAAGGGCTGGATTTGGCCCATGGATCATAGTTTGCTGACACCTACTCTAATCTCCAAGACAGCTGGGACCTGTCTGATTACTCTCAACTGTATACCATTTGAGCAGACAGCACGTTGCTGATGCTGACTTGGTCAATACTTGACGAATGAGGACATGAATGAGGAGGGACACAGGAAAGGCCTCTGTGGCTGAGACTCGAGGGGTGGATACAGGGGACGTGAACTAATCGAGGGGGATGCACAGTGTGTGCAAACATCCAGAGGCGGGAATGGGGGCAGACTGCGGGGCCGCAGGAGCTGCCAGGCTCCTAATCGCCCCTGAGGTCCAGACGGAGGGGCACGCTTGGAGTCTCCCAGCTGCTGCAGCGTGGCCACAGCTCAGGCGCCTCAGGAGGCCCATCAGTACAGCAGCTGGCACGCGGGAAGGTCTCAGCTGCCATGATTATCATTGTTGCTGTTACTAACCCAAACATACCCACCTGCCCCCACCCCCCAAGCCCACACCAATGGCTCCACTGAGATCAGGGGGCTCTCCCACACTGGGGGCGTGCCTCTGATGCCCATGAGAACTCCTGCCCCTGAAACAGCTGGGGGACACCTGTCCTGATGCAGGAGACACTTCACTCGGCTTACGCACCAGGCTGGAAGCTTTCCGAGAGCAGCGCTGGTGCCTCCTTAGTGCCCTGTGCTGTAACTGTTCCTCCTCCATCAGACTGAGGACTTATTCTCTGTCCCTCCCCTGTCTAGTCCAGCTGGTCACCTGGAAGGGACTCTGACCTGTCATCTCACTCCAGCTGGAAGCCCCCGCCCCGCCCCAATCTCGAGCCTGGAGCTGAGAGTGCAAAACTCTGAGCTCAGCCTGTGGCCTTTTCTCTCAGGCTTCCCGGAAAGGCCCCAAGCCCTGGTCTCCGGGGCCCATAGGCAGGGCCTGACCTCTACAGGTAGCACCTGGCACCTGAAGCCTGCAGGTGGAGCAGGTAGTCCCTCCAGCTACAGGGCTCCAGGCCCAGCTGTGCTCCTAAATGGCCTTGGTTGGCTTCCTAGGCCTCGGTTTTCACATCTGTACAGTGGGAGTCAGGACCAGGTAACGTGAGTTCAGGAGTGCTGGTGGCTTAAATGAAGACTGTGCAAATCTGGTCAATGCAGCCTTGTATTCTGAAGCCTGGAAGGGAGATAACAACTTTGTTCTAATAAAAAGGCACCCTGGGACTTGCCTGGTGGTCGTGGCTGAGACTCTGCTTCCAATGCAGAGGACCTGAGTTCGATCTCTGGTCAGGGAACTAGAGTCCACATGCCACAACTAAGAGTTCACATGCTGCAACTAAGACCCAGCACAGCCAAAAAAAAAAAAAATGTAGCCCTTACTAGGGCAGACCCAGCCCGTGCCAGAGCCCGGGGCTTGGTGACCAGAGCACGGGCATGGTTTCTGTGTCCTCCTGCTCGGCTGGGCTCCCTCATGCAGAACACACGATGCACAACCTCACAGAGTGGGTGAGTCTGAGTCGCCAAGCTCGGCACTTTCTGGATAAATTGGCCTCAGGAGGCAGGCCAATGACAGCAGTGAAGAATGAGGCTGTCTTAGGCTGTCCCCTGGTGGTCAGGCGGCGCATGACACACACGGCCCCAGAGACGCATCTCAGGGGAGCCGTAACCTGCCTTGGTTCCTGCAGGGGGCCGCCTCCCTGCCACAGAGTCAGGGTGCCAGCCTCGGACCCCTGAGAAACAGATCCTGTCGTGAATCAGCTACTGTAGGCCAGGCCTGGGCTGGCACTTTAGAGATGAGCTCAGTGAATGGCGCTAACTCACCAGGCCAGAAGGTCCCCCGGCCGGGGCTGGCCTCCCCCCATCACTGGTGCCCACCACAGCGTCTCTTCCGTCACCTGGAAGCCCTCTGCAGAACTTACCCTCTTCCGTCTCCCGGTCCCACCCAGTCATGAGGGAGTAGGGGGAGCTCTCTCTAGTCACCCCACTCCAGCTAGAAGCCCCCGGGCCCAGAGCTGGATTGCAGAGTGGGCACCATCTGAGGTCAGCTGTGGGCTTCTTGCCCAGGCGTCTCAGGAAGGCCCCCAGCCCTGGTCCTCAGGACGCCCCGGTCAGGTTGGGCCTCTGGAGGAACAAGGAACTGTACTGGGAGCCTCACCTGGGCCTCGACAGCCCCCGACCCCCACCCCAAAGGTGACTGGAAGGGAGGAGTCTGGCTTGCAGATGGAGAAGGAGGATGGGGCTTCCCAAGGCTCTCTGGATGAAGACGAGATCCCAGCACCTTGGGATCCGGGCCCACGGCCTGGCCAGCCCCACCACCCCACCAGCTCACCGCCAACCCCCCCACCTCTGTGTGCCAGCCACCCAGGCCTGGGGTGGAGGATGGTGCAGGGCAAGGGGAGCCACAGGCAGAAATAGCTCAGGTCAGGGAGGACAGCAGTGCACCCCTGTTCCCGCCAAGTGTGGCAGAAGAGCTGCCTCCAGAAAAAGAAACACAGACTCGTCCTGCTGAGAGTCGGACCCTGCCTCCCTCCTCCACACCATCGCCCATGCCATTCTCTCTGCCAGGCCGGGTCACACTCACCTTCCATCTGGGGACTTATCACTATCATCTCCGCTGGACGCTGCCTCCACCTGAGAGACCAGATCAAGTCCTCCTCTTCTACCCTCTCAAGAGCTCTTGTCTAGAACCTTCCAGGGCAGTGAGTCTCAATTTGCCTGGCCATTATCGGGTTAATGCCAACCTCCCCCACCAGTCTTCTCCCTCCCCAGAGAATGGAAACCTGTCTCCATCGCCACCCCACAGCACTGGGCACGTAGTTGGTCTCTGGAAGTATCTGCTGGATGAAGGAGAGGTGAAATCAGACAGCCCTGGCTGCAACCACTTTCCGGACGTGTGGCCTCAGACAGGTCTCACGTTCTTACCTTCAGTCAATGAATATTTACTGAGCGTCTACTAGGTATTATTCTGAGCACTGGAGGTAAACCCAGATCTGTCTGGTTTCCAGTTCTGTTCGCTTTCCGCTTATCCAGCTCTGTCTTTCCTGAGAAAACCAGTGTTGAGGAGATGTCTGAGGTTGGGAGGTGGGCACCTCCAGTCTGAAGTCTCATCCTCCCCCACTGGACCCTGGGTGTCATAGATCCCGGTCCCCATGGGCCCGTCACAGCCTGCCTCCGAGTCTTTGTGGACATGGAGCGTGCCTTCATCTCTGCCTGCCAACATCCCTCTTAACCTTCAAACTTCCACTGCGGGGCCACCCTTGCCTTAACACTGTCCTCCTGACCCTTGGCAGAAGCAGCTCTCCCCGACCACCCATGGCTGGCGTGGGGGGGTGCCCCGCTGGCCACCCTTACCGGAGTTACTTATGCTCGTGGCTCCCCCGAACTGTGCTGACCTCCCTCTCAGGACTGCCTGGGCGGGACCAAGTCTGAGTCATCCCTAACCTCCCAGTGATTGACCTCTCCCCCACCACACTGCAGCGTCTCCTCTCCGCGCTCCTGCGCCCAGCCCGGGGCCAGGCACTCAGCATGGTGGACGTTCACTGTTCGCCAGGAGCAGCGGGGCTGGCCACGCAGAGGGGGCGCTGGCCGGATCCCCCAAACCATGTCGAGAGAGTGGGACGCAGAGTGTGACAAGCACAGCCAGGCACTCTCCTCTGGCCCCTCCCCCACCAGGAGCCCCCTCCCCCATGGATGGCTGGGGGCAGGGGGGTGGAAGGTCACCAGGCAGATGGGCTCTGGGCTGAGCCGGAAGAGGACAGCCTGCCCCCGGGGAAGGACAGCCACACATCTTGGCGCTGTCTGGGAATTGTCCGCTTCAGCAGAATTTCAAGGACGGGGAAGGTGAATGTGGGTGTGCTGGGGGGGCAGCCCACCCCGCAAGGCCCAGTCTCAGCCGAGGGCAGGGGCTGGGCTGACGGGCAGCAGGCCTGCGTTCCAGCCCTCACTCGGCCGCCAGCTGGCTGTGCGACCTTGGGCAGGCCCCTGCCCCTCTCTGTGCTCCCGTCTGGACAAGGAGAGGATCAGTCAGTGGAGAGCTGACCAGCGTGAACGCTGAGGCCGGGCTGGCCAGAGCCCCACCCTGGACGTGTCTCTGGGCTGCGGAGCAAGTGCCTCTGGTGGCACACTGCCCAGCCTCCCCGTGGGCCTCTGTCTCAGGCTGAAGGGGCGCCCTGGGCTCCCCAGCACCTTTCCCCCATGAGCCTGACACCCCCTCTGCCCCCAGAGCAGCCGGGCTGCTAGCGGGAGCCTCTGCGGCTGTGACCCAGCGTCCTGCGTCAGGGTGAGTCACAGCCCTCCCTCCAGCCGGAGCCAGGTGCCCCGTGATGGGAGGAAGAGAAAGGACCCCCGCACCCCAGGACCAGCGCATCTGTCGTGCTCACACCCGCACCTAGTAGGCGCTTCACGCACGTCCACTGCATGGAGGTTCTTCAGCATTCTCACTTTGTGAGGAAATGTCACACCTGTGTTCACCATCACTGCTATTTTTAGCTCTAAGTACCTACTACGGGTCAGTCATTTTGCACACATCATCTCACTGATCCTTACAGCAATCCCATGAGGTAAGATTTCTACCCCCGGTTAACAGGCAAAAAAACCTGAGGCTCAGAGAAGGGAAGCAGCTTGTCCCAGGTCACACAGCGGGTGTGAGCCAAGCCCACGTTCTCACCAGTGGTGCTGACACCCCTGGCCGGGGTCTCTCCCCACCAGGACTTTTCTCCAGAGAAGGCGCCAGGCCTGAGGAAAGAGGAGATGCCAGCGCCCACCCCACTGCCCACCCCCACATGTGCAGCCCCAGGTCTGGCTCCTGCCCGGCTAGAGGCCCTGAGCCCCACCACACGGCCACCCCAGCTGCCTTCATCCTTCAGAGCCCTGCTGGGCCGGCACCTGGGAACCTGGCCTCCTCACTCATAAAAGGGGCACCGTGCCACCTGCCCCCCGCCTGGTGCACGGAGGTGTCAGGATGCACCAAAAGAGGCGAAAGTGAGCACTCCGTGCCTAAGGGCTGTGCTGGACCGCTGACTGAGGAGCTGGGGTGTGTCTGAGCACGACTGCGTGTGAACGCGAGTGTGTGTGAATGTGGGTGTGTGCGGTGGTGAGCGTGTGGGTGAAGCATATGCTCGCACGTGCGACTGTACGCACGTGTGTTCATGGGTAGGCATGTGAGAGGGTGAGTGTGAGTGATTAGAGGGGCCTGGGTCACCTGCCCTCAGGCGCCGGAGGCGACCGCAGGCCGTGACCTTGACCTGCCTGTTTACCATCCCCTCCGTCTACATCCCCGGCCTGGCCCATCAACGCCCAGTGAGGGGCTGACGGGCAAAAGTCGGCGTCCCTCCCCGCGCAGGAGCCCTGGGCAAGGCGTGTGAGCACCTCCGTTTCTTCCCTGCAAAGCGGTTCACTGCCCACCCTGCGCGCCGCTCCGCTGCAGGATGCTGGAGCCTCCCCGCCCCCGCCGCCCGTCCCTGCCCTTCACCCCGCGCCCTGGCGGCCCGAGGGCCCGGGATCCGACCTCCCGCTCCGCCTCCGCGCTCAGCGCCGCCCCCGCCGCGGCCACAGGTGCGCGGGCCACCGGTGCGGGCCCCGCCCGCGCTGACCGCGGCGGGGCGGCGCCAGGCGAGCGGGCGGCGCGATCCAGACTCCCGGGCAGCGGCGGGAGCTGCGGGCGCGACCCCTTCCCGCTCGTCCGCGTCGGCGCCGCGCGTGGGCCCCGCCGCGCCAGCGGAGACATGAGCGCCCGGCGGCCCGGCCCCGCGGCCCCGTGATGGGCTCCTGCGTGTCGCGAGGTGAGGGGGCCCTGGCCGTGCCGGGGGGACGGGGGCCCGCGCCGGGGTCGCGCGCAGTCCCTCGACCGCTCGAGGAGCCTGGGTGGGGGTGGGGGGAACCACGCGCCCTTGCGGGCGGCCGCACCCCACCGGCGCCTGGGGGGGACACGGTGCCCCGCCTGCATCCACACCCCACCAGGCGGCGGAAGCGGGGTTGCTCCCTTCCCGGCGGCGGCCGCACATCCCTGCCTGGGGCGGGGGACACGGAGCGTCTGCGCGCCCGGGCCTCTCCGGAGGGACTCGGGGCACTCGAGGCACAAGCCGACCCCCGTTCCCACGCCCCCTGAGACACAGGGCCCACCGCTGTCCGCGTACCCCGCTCCCTGTCTTCAGAGTGCCTGAACCCACCCGCGGCAGGGGTTAAGGGGATGAAGAGGGTCTAAAGAAGACCCCCTCCCCCACCCCGCCCACCCCCCCCTGCCCCGACTCCTGCAGGCGCCTCACCCCACCCCAGCCCGGTCAGCGGACAGGCGGGGACAGGCGGGGACAGACGGCCGGGCCCCTAGGAAGCCGCGGCCTGTGTCTCCGCCCGGCTGTCTGCTGCTGCCCGCTGGTGCCTGACCCCTGGCTGTCCCCCGGGAGGAACCAGGGAGCCCCCGGGAGCCGCCCTGGGGGCGCGGTGTGGGGGCAGGGAAGGGGTGGGCAGATGTTGGAGGCTGTGCAGGGTCACTTCACCCCACAGCGGGAGCAGCTGGGCTCCGGTGAGGAGGCACAGACCCTGGCTCCCTCTCTGCGGTGTGAAGCCAAACCCACTGATCCCAGGCATGGCCTTGGGGGGCTGCCGCCTCACCTGGCATCCCAGCTCTTAGGTGTGGAGGGGTCACCAGGTCTTGGGAAGGGGCTGGGCCAGCTCCAGGGGACCTGCCCCGGGAGAAGGGGGGAAAGGGCGCCGCCCCTCCCGGTCCTCTGGTGCCTGAGGGCTCTGCTCACCAGGCCACCTGGGGGTTCCGGAGGCAAGTGGCTCTGGATGTCTCAGGAGGGTGGGAATCGTGGGTGGGGGTTGGGCTGTGTGAGGCTCTTGCATTTATTCATTCATTAAACTGATGTCAGCCTGACACTTATGTGTGCCAGCCACTGTGTACATGCTGGGCGCCCAGAGGCGATGAGCCCAGCACAGCGTCTGCCCTGAGGCCTCCAGCTGGGCCAGAGGGGAAGGCACTGTTAAGAGTAGAGAGGACTCAATTTTCTTCAGAACCAGCAGGCCCTTGGTATGCCTCCAGAAACCCGGAAGTCTGGGCAGGCTCCTGGTGTTGGGGTCCTGGTATTCCCTTTCCTGTGACTCTCCCGCACACTCGATTGTCCTGTGCCAGCCGCCGGAGGTCCAGCCCCAGGGGCACTTGCCCGTGAGCCATACACCAGGGTGCTGCTGTCAGGACCGGGGCAGGGGCTCGGGTCCTCTGACGCCCCCGTACCTGGTGCTGGGACCCTCTGCCATGCCCTCTGTGTGAGGTCACCCTGAGGCCTCCACCCTTCCTGCAGAGGCTCGGGCTCCTCGTTGTGTATTCTGACCTTGTGCCCTCCTGAGGGGGTCTGCCCACTCCCAGTGCCAACATGCCTGCAGGCACAGAGAGGCACAGAGCGGGTGAGCCCACTTGGTTCTGGGGGTCTGAACCCCTGAGTGGAGGCCACCTGCCCCTCTAGCTGTCCCTGCTCCTCCCAGAGTGCGTGTGGCTCACCAGCTGCTGGTGGGCACATTCCAGGCACAACTCGCCAGGCTGGGGTCTGCACTGCACAGCCCGCATTTCACAGACAGGGAAACAGAGTCTGGGGCTGCATGGTTAAGAAAGAGCAGAAGCGAGGCTTGACCGCAGTTATGCCGGCTTCGGAACCTGTGCCCTTGTCCTCTGTACCACACAGCCAGCCATGGGACCCAGGGCTGGCCTGCCTGCTCCTCTCCAGCCCGAGGCTTCCAAGAGCCTCTGAGTCTCTATGTACTAAGCTGCTCCGTCGTGTCTGACTCTGTGCAACCCTACGGGCTGTAGTCCTCCAGGCTCCTCTGTCCACGGGATTCTCCAGGCAGGCACACTGGACTGAGTTGCCATGCCCTCCTCCAGGGGATCTTCCCGACCCAGGAATTGAATCCATGTCTCTTAACGTCTTCTGCATTGGTAGGCGGGTTCTTTACCGCTGGCGCCACCTGGGAAGCCCTGGGAGTCTCCACACCTGCATCAATTGCTAACAACAGCCCTGTACTCCACATGCCCAACTCAGCAGCCTGAAGCCAGGCCAGAGACTGCATCCTGCTGCTGCCCATGCCCATCCCAGAGCCCGCACGTGGCTGGAACTCCCCAGCCAAACCCCAGGTTTCAGGCTGCATGTGAGACAGCCACCCCACCCAGCCCTGGGCAGCAGTTAGCTCCCTCAAGCCAGGCCTGAGAGGGTAGGAGTGTGACTTTGGAGCCGGCCAGCCTGCTCTGAGACCTCAGCGAGTTACTTAACCTTGTGTATATATCTCGGTGTTCTCATCTCTAAAATGGGAATAATACTGCCATGGATGTCTTAGGGGTACTGAAAGTGATAGTCGCTCAGTCATGTCCAACTCTTTGTGACTCCATGGACTGTAGCCCGCCAGGCTCTTCTGTCCATGGAGTTCTCCAGGCACGAATACTGGAGTGGGTTGCCAATCCTTTCTCCAGGGGATCTTCCCAACTCAGGGATCGAGCCCAGGCCTCCTGCATTACAGGCGGGTTCTTTACCAGCTGAGCCACCAGGGACACTGGGAGGGGATTAAGTGACTTAATTCATGTAAAGCACTCAGACCACTACCTTGCATGTGGCAATCCCGCTAAGTGTTAGCTGTCACTTTGGTTTTTAATTTTTATTACTATGCTTCTGTGCAGACAGCTAATCCAGACCCTCTTGGCTGGGAAAGGGGAAGCTACAGGGGCTTTGAGCACCATCCTGCCTTGTAGGAAAAGACACATGTGAGGAGCTGAGGATTTGGGGAAAGTGACTGGGCCCAGATGGAGGCACCAAACGCCTTTCCTCAGAGCCGTTTTGTGTTGTCTTGAGTGCTTATCCTGAGCTGACTGAGGCATCACTCTCCTGACCTTGTTAGACCCCATTCAACCCTAAAAGGGGGGCATAGGGCTCAGAGATGGCAAGGGTCTTGGCTGAGGTCACACAGGCAGGATCCAAGAGGCAGGATTTGAGTCCAGGACTGCATGATCTTGGAGCCTGAGCATAGAACCCCTGCCTTTTGCTTTCTCGTGTCCCCACTTAGAGAGGGGTACGAGCATGTGGCCCGTGCTTGAGACATTCAGCTCTCTGGAAAAACGCCAGTGTTAGCATTTGGTTTGGCTTTGCTGCCACCCGCGGTGACAGTCTGTACAGAGCAATCTGTCTGCCCGCGTCTCTGCAGCTCCAGGTCTCTCCATGCCCATCTCCTGCCCCTGGGGCTGAAACTCTCTGCCTGCCCCTTCCTGCCTCAGCCCACTCCTCCAGACCACCCGTCACCCTCCTGGCCCCACCCTGGATCCAGTGCCTGGGAGCTATGAGTTGTGAGACTGAGGAGTTCCTTCTGGAGGGTCAAGCACCTGATGATGCCTGGGAGGGGCTGCAAGCTCTAAGAGGGCTGCCCAGAGCACCCCCAGCATGCCCAGCACTCTGACCCCTGACTGTGACCCCTCCATCCCCCCTGACTGTGACCCCCCTCCCCAGCACCCCCAGTGCTCTGACCCCTGACTGTGACCCCCCCATCCCCCCACCCCCAGTGCTCTGACCCTTGACTGTGACCCCCCACCCCCAGCACCCCCAGTGCTCTGACCCTTGACTGTGACCCCTCCATCCCCCCGACTGTGACCCCTCATCCCCAGCACCCCTAGTGCTCTGACCCTTGACTGTGACCCCTCCATCCCCCCGACTGTGACCCCTCATCCCCAGCACCCCTAGTGCTCTGACCCTTGACTGTGACCCCTCCATCCCCCTTGACTGTGACCCCCCACCCCCAGCACCCCCAGTGCTCTGACCCTTGACTGTGACCCCTCCATCCCCCTTGACTGTGACCCCCCACCCCCAGCACCCCCAGTGCTCTGACCCTTGACTGTGACCCCTCCATCCCCCCGACTGTGACCCCTCATCCCCAGCACCCCTAGTGCTCTGACCCTTGACTGTGACCCCTCCATCCCCCCTGACTGTGACCCCCCTCCCCAGCACCCCCAGTGCTCTGACCCTTGACTGTGACCCCTCCATCCCCCCGACTGTGACCCCTCATCCCCAGCACCCCTAGTGCTCTGACCCTTGACTGTGACCCCTCCATCCCCCCGACTGTGACCCCCCACCCCCAGCACCCCTAGTGCTCTGACCCTTGACTGTGACCCCTCCATCCCCCCCGACTGTGACTCCCCATCCCCAGCACCCCCAGTGCTCTGACCCCTGACTGTGACCCCCCCCTCCCCCCACCCCCAGTGCTCTGACCCCTGACTATGACCCCCCATCCCCAGCACCCCCAGGCCCATCTCACCATGGCCCAGCAGAGCCCATGAGCAGAATCCCTCTGGGCACCGTGGGGAGACTGAGGAAGCGGGGATGGGGCCGTGTCCTTTAGAAGCTCGCAGTCTGAGCCGGGAGACACCGCCCTGTCCTTGCAGTTTTGTCTCGTGGGGGAGGCAGGACACACACGCTTGGAAAAACGGCCTGAGGACCTTCTCAGGAGATCAACACTGGTCAGCGGTCAGAGCACAAGCTCTGGAGTCTCAGACTGGCCCAGGTTTGAGCCTCATTTCTGCCACTTACGAGTAGGTGACCTTAACCTCTTTGAGCCTCACTTTCCCCATGTGTAAAATGGGTGTGAGTGAGTGAGTGAAGTAGGTCAGTCATGTCTGACTCTTTGCGACCCCATGGACTGTAGCCCACCTGACTCCTCTGTCCGTGGGATTTTCCAGGCAAGAATACTGGAGTGGGTTGCTATGCCCTCCTCCAGGAGATATTCCTGACCCAGGGACTGAACGCAGGTCTCCCACATTGTAGGCAGACGCTTTACCATCTGAGCCACCAGGGAAGTCAAAATGGGCATAGTAGTGCCTAATTTGCAGAGCTGTTGTTTCTCTCTCTGTCTCTGTCTTTTGGCCACCTGGCTTGCAGGATCTTAGTTCTCTGACCAGGGATTGAACCTGGGCCCCCAGCAGTGGAAGCACTGAGTCCTAACCTCTGGACCATCAGGGAATTCCCTGCAGAGTTGTTGTTAAGATAAAATGGGAGATAATGGATGGCAAGGCCTAGCAGAGGAGGTGGTCAGTCAACAGTGAAAGCAAATCACTGTACGCTAGACCATGCCCAGTAGGGCTGCTGGTAAGGTAACGGCCTAATGCAGCTGAGGCTGATCTAGGCAGGCTGCCTGGAGGAGGAGAGGCTAGATCAGGGTGTTCAGAGAAGTTGGGCTCTTGTCGCACAGGCGCACCAGCCCAGGGAGTGAGGGCTGGGATTCGTGCCCAGGGCAGGCCCGTGGGGGGAAGGCCGTGCCCACTGTGTTGTCTCCAGGGCAGGGCTGGAGCCTGGCAGCCGGCCATGGCCGTGGTCCACCCCGTGCACTCAGCCCAGGGGCCCCGAGATGCTTGGGGGAGGCCCAAGACGGTCCGGGGGGGTGTCATGAGAGGCTTTGGGCTTTGGCTGCATCTCAGATCCTGTGTGTTTTCGAGAGGAGCCTCACCGTCTCTGGGCCGCTGAGAGGGAGCAGGGTGAAGCCTGGGACCCGCGTCCCCCCCAGGCCATGGGGCAGATGGCAGGCATTGACTGATGGCTGGGGGCACGGGCCGCCAAGGGTCAGCTCAGGGGCTGGAAGGCAGAGAGCGGACTCCGGGGGGTTACATGGCGGCCTCACCTCAGGCACGAGTGGAGAGGAGCAGTGTGGGAACTTTTCCACAAGAGGGTGGAAGATCGGGAGCAGCTGCCTGGGTGGCTGGACGCGAGTGAGGAGCCGGCATGGGATGGCAGGGAGCATCCTGGGTGCACTGAGCAGTTCTGGTGGAAGCAGGGGGTGGGGGGAGGGAAGGAGAGGACGGCACCCCCCTTCAGGGTCTGGAGGCCCCCCCCATGCTGCCACGGCGACCTGGGCTTGTTCTGTGCCCGGCCTGTGGTGGAGGGGCAGTCAGAGAAGGGACCTCAGACCCTGGGTTCAGGGGAGTGGGCTGTGGACTGGGAAAGAGCAGGTGCCCCACAGCTCCCGTAGGGGAGGAAGGCACCTCCAGGAGCGTAGGCTGGGGGTCTCCGCAGGCTGTCCCCCAGCCCCCACCCGCATGAAACGTTGTGTTTTTCCAGTTGCCTGTGGTGATGTGGCCGCTGGTCCCAGCTGGGTGAAGCCTGTGATTTCACCCGGGGAGGGTTCATTACTGACATCTCCATGGCAACCAGCCTATGACATCACAGGGCCAGAGTCCTCAGGGGGAGAAGGCGGCTTTGGCAGAAGCATCTGCACCTCTCCTGAGCTGGGGGGCAGGAAAGCTGGGAGGGGGGCTGGGAGCAGGAGTCCAGGTCTGCACCACGTCGACAAATGGCCTTGTCTGAGTCCCACCTCCTCCAGGCTTCAGCGTCACCTGCCCGCTCCCCTCATTCCTGCTCTGTGGCTGCAGTTTCCGAATAGCTTCCGGTGACAGGTGGGGGCCTGGAGGGAGCCTGCACCCTCGGGAGTTCCTGGGGCAGCCGGTAGCCAGCATCACCTGGCCTGCACCTTGGAGGCTCCGGCTCGTGGGTGCGGGAACCCTCAGAGGGCAACTTTCAAACTTTTTTGACTGGACCCGTAAGAATAAATGTATCTTGTATCATAACCCAGGACATACACATGGAAAATTCTTACTGTGCACACATGGGTGTCTTTCCAATTCAAAAGAGGCTTCATGAAATAAGACTTAAACTGATTGTACAGTGGGTTCTCATATTTTCTGTTCTACCCCATTCTGTTTCATTCTTTTAAAATACAATCTAGGAAATTGCTTGCTTGACCCACTGAAGGTTTTCCCCTCGCCCCCCGCCTGGTTTGAACATCAACTCTGAAGGGCCTGGAGTGTGGCCTCTGTACCCTGGACAGCCTGAAGCCCAGTGAGGGGCAGGATTTGCCCAGGGTCATGCGGCCAGAGCTGAGGGTAAGGAGCACAGTGCATTGCACGCTCCGGGTGCACCCCGTTCCGCCCTCACGGTCCTGCACTGCCCTCACTGCTCCTAGTTCCCGGATCGCTGAGCTCTGGATCCAAGGGCTGCAGCTTAACCTGACCCCACTTCCCTTTTCTCCAGTCCCTGCCGCAAACAGTCTCACTGAACTGCCCCGACCTGCCGGCCCAGAACACCCTTCGGGCAGATCACAGAACCCTCTCACCTCTTTAGGACACAAGTCTAGTCCATCCAGTTTGAATGACAGCTTTCCTCTCCCATCCCATCTGACCCTCCCCTCATCCCCCGTGGCTGAGGCTTGTTGTTGTTCCGTTGCTAAGTTGTATCCGACTCTTTGCGACCCCATGGACTGCAGAACGCCAGGCCTCCCTGTCCTTCACTATCTCCCATAGTTTGCTCAAACTCATGTCCATTGAGTCGGTGATGCCATCCAATCATCTCATCCTCTGTCGTCACCTTCTCCTCCTGCCTTCAGTCTTTCCCAGCATCAGGGTCTTTTCCAGTGAGTCGGCTCTTTGCATCAGGTGGCCAAAGAACTGGAGTTTCAGCTTCAGCATGAGTCCTTCCAGTGAATGTTCAAGGTTGATATCCTTTAGGATTGACTGGTTTGATCTCCTTGCAGTCCAAGGGACCCTCAAGAGTCTTCTCCAACAGCACAGTTGGAAAGCATCAATTCTTCAGCGCTCAGCTGGCCACACCCAAAGGTCATGGTCTGCTCTTTGCTCTGCTGGCCTCTCTCTCCTTTGGGTCCCATTCTCCTGTGGCATGCTGGAGTTCAGCACAAAAAACTTGAGAAAAAATGGGGCAGAGACCATTTTGTATTTGTATCTATCTGGAGCTCTAACAGTCTCCCTTGGCTACCCCTGGCTCACTGGTGACTCCTCTATGTAGTTGGCACCCAAATGTTCATTCCTTCGTTCTTACATCAAATATTTAACGAGCACCTACTATGTGCCAGACTTGCTGGAATGTGAAGTCAAGTGGGCCTTAGGAAGCATCACTATGAACAAAGCTAGTGGAGGTGATGGAATTCCAGTTGAGCTATTTCAAATCCTGAAAGATGATGTTGTGAAAGTGCTGCACTCAATATGCCAGCAAATTTGGAAAACTCAGCAGTGGCCACAGGACTGGAAAAGGCCAGTTTTCATTCCAATCCCAAAGAAAGGCAATGCCAAAGAATACTCAAACTACCGCACAATTGCACTTATCTCTCATGCTAGTAAAGTAATGCATAAAATTCTCCAAGCCAGGCTTCAGCAATACATGATCTGTGAACTTCCAGATGTTCAAACTGGTTTTGGAAAAGGCAGAGGAACCAGAGATCAAATTGCCAACATCCGCTGGATCATCGAAAAAGCAAGAGAGTTCCAGAAAAACATCTATTTCTGCTTTATTGACTATGCAAAAGCCTTCGACTGTGTGGATCACAATAAACTGTGGTAAATTCTGAAAGAGATGGGAATACCAGACCACCTCACCTGCCTCCCGAGAAATCTGTATGCAGGTCAGGAAGCAACAGTTATAATTGGACATGGAGCAACAGACTGGTTCCAAATAGGAAAAGGAGTACATCAAGGCTGTATATTGTCACCCTGCTTATTTAACTTATATGCAGAGTACATCATGAGAAACGCTGGGCTGGAGGAAGCACAAGCTGGAATTAAGATTCCCAGGAGAAATATCAGTAACTTCAGACATGCAGATGACACCACCCTTATGGTAGAAAGTGAAGAACTAAAGAGACTCTTGATGAAAGTGAAAGAGGAGAATGAAAAAGTTGGCTTAAAGCTCAACATTCAGAAAACTAAGATCATGGCATTCGGTCCCATCACTTCATGGCAGATAGATGGGGTAACAGTGGAAACAGTGGCTGACTTTATTTTTTGGGGCTCCAGAATCACTGCAGATGGTGATTGCAGCCATAAAGTTAAAAGACACTTACTCCTTGGAAGGAAAGTTATGACCCAACCTAGATAGCATATTAAAAAGCAGAGACATTACTTTGCCAACAAAGGTCCATCTGGTCAAGGCTATGGTTTTTCCAGTGGTCACGTATGGATGTGAGAGTTGAACTATGAAGAGGGCTGAGCACTGAAGAATTGATGCTTTTGAACAGTGGTTTTGGAGAAGACTCTTGAGAGTCCTTTGGACTGCGAGGAGATCCAACCAGTCCATCCTAAAGGAGATCAGTCCTGGGTGTTCATTGGAAGGACTGATTTTGACGTTGAAGCTCCAATACTTTGGCTACCTGATGCGAAGAGCTGACTCATTTGAAAAGACCCTGATGCTGGGAAAGATTGAGGGCAGGAGGAGAAGGGGACGACAGAGGATGAGATGGTTGGATGGCATCACCAACTCAATGGACATGGGTTTGGGTGGACTCTAGGAGTTAGTGATGGACAGGCAGGCCTGGCGTGCTGCGGTTCATGGGGGTTGCAAAGAGTCGGACACGACTGAGTGACTGAACTGAACTGAACGTGCCAGGCCCTGGGCAGGTGCTAGGGCCATTGTGGCAAGTTAAACAGACAGAGTCCCAGCCCTCCCAGAGTGCGTGTTCTAGGGGGAAACCATGAACAAGGAAACAGACACATGCTTTGTGGAGTGATGGGTGTAAAACAGGGTGAGGGGCTAGAGAGGGGCGGGTGTCCTGTTAAATGAGATGGTGGGGGAGGCCTCACTGAGGTTTTACCATCTGAGCAGAGATGTGGGCAGAGTGAGGCGTGAACCGTGTTTGGGGGGAGAGAGTCCCAGATGGAGGAAAGAGCGGCCGGCACACCAGATGAGATGGTTGGATGGCATCACCAACTCAATGGACATGAGTTTGAGCAAGCTCTGGGAGATAATGAAGGGCAGGGAAGCCTGGCGTGCTGTAATCCATGGGGTCGCAGAGAGTCAGACACGACTGAGCGGCTGAACAACGAGTCAAAAGTGGGTTGATGGCTGGGACAGCAGAGCTGGTTTCAGCCGCTTTGAAGAGGGCGTCCTCTCCCCCAACCCCACGTCCACCCTCTGAGCGGCTTTCTTCAAAAGTAGGGCCCTCCAAGCCTCCTGGGTCTCAGTTTTGGATCCAAGTAGACAATTCCCGAGGAACGAGAACCCTCTCCCTCAGTTGCCTGTTTTACAGATACGGAAGTGGAGGCTAGGAGAGGTGAAGTCACTTGTTTAGGGCCCAGAGGAATGAAGGGCGGACTCGGGAGTTGAACTGGACAGTCTGGCACCAGAGCCTGAGCCAGCTGTCTTCAGAGCAGTTCCTTGGGAGCCGACCCTGAAACTGGGATTTGGGTGTGACCGGAATGTGAAGGGAACCTTCCAGAGGAAACCATTGCAGAAGTGGAGAGAGCGGGGTGGAGGAGACGCAGCCAGGAGAGGATGTCCGTGGTCCTGCAGGGGGTGGTCTCAGCCTGATCCCACCTGGGACTCTGGGATGAGAGTGAAGCTCAGAGTGTCCCACCCGAAATACAGTAGCTGGGGCCCTGCCCCTCCAGTCACGGGCCAGGCCTGCTCCGCTGGGAGCAGCATGGCTTCTCGGCTAGTTTCAGCCCAGTTTCCCTTGGGCAGCCGTCTAAGAAGAGCATCAGGAGTTGCCTGGTGGAAGCCCAGCCTGAGGGATGGGGACTGTGGGCGACAGAAGCAGACGGGGGTCCACGGGGGTCTGGGGGGCTGGGTGGAGCGCCCACAGCCTCCTCTGCCCAGTTCCCCTCCTTGTAACCCCCCATCTCTGAGTCTCCAGTTCTGCCCACTCGTCTCCACCCAGCCCTGCCCTTGGGGTTGCCTGGTGCCCCCCCCCCCTCCAGCCTCAGACCCTCCCTGGCCTCCGCCTCCTCCAGGAAGCCCCGTCTGTGTCCACGCCATCGGTTCATCTGCTTCTGTCCAGGTGGCCCCCAGCCGGAAAGGGTGATGGGAGCCAATGCCCAGGGCAGGACGGTGGAGGCCGGGACGAGCATCCTGCAGAGGCTCCCCTCCCGTCATCGCCCCAGACCGCTCCTTCCAGACTCCGCAGCTTGGCGCGAGCCCCGCCCACCTCCCTCCTCCCTCCCCACCATCCCTGCGCCCACCTAAACCATCCACCTCCAGACACCCCCTCCTGGCCACCTGCCCCATCACTGCTCCCGTGCAGCCCCCAGACCCCGCCGGAAATCATCACAGTTCCTGTGCTTGAGGAGCCTCGGCATCAGACCCGCAGGGCTCAGGTCCTGACTGCCCGGGGCCATGTGCCTGGGGCTGTGAACCCCTACCTGCCCTGGGTTTCCTCACCTGCCAGGCTGACCACAGAGCCCTCCCTCTAGGTCAGGTGAGGACTCTGCCGTCCCGCTGGGACAGGAGGGTGTAGAGAGCTACAGATTGCGGGTGCTGCCATTCTCGCCGCTCAGTCTTGGGTTTGAGTGAGGGCCTTTGGGGGGCTTCCTGTGTGTAACTGTGAGCTCCCTGAGGGCAGGGACAGCTGATCCCATTTCAGTCCCCAGCTGCCTGCACAGTGTAGACATCCAGGAGATGAATGCTTAGTGGCTGAAGGAATAAATGGCTGCATGGGTGAATGAATGAATGATCAGTCTATAGCTCTTCATGTAACCAGGCTTTTCTAGATACCCAGACCTCAGCTCTGAGCAGCTCTCCGAGCTTGTGAGTTCTGGGTTAGTAGTCTGTCTCACTTACTAGAATGTCAGCTACACGAGGGCAGAGAAATCATCTCTCTCTCTCTTTTTTTTTTTTTGGATCATGCTGCACAACATATGGGATTTTAGTTCCCCAGACAGGGATCAAACTCTTGCAGTGGAAGCGCAGAGTCTTAACCACTGGACCACCAGTGAAAGAAAGTAAAAGTGTTAGTTTCTTAGTTGTGTCCAATTCTTTGTGACCCCGTGCACTGTAGCCCACCAGGCTCCTCAGCCCATGGAATTCTCCAGGCAAGAATACTGGAGTGGGTAGCCATTCCCTTCTCCAGGGGATCTTCCTGACCTCAGGATTGAACCCAGGTCTCCCGCATTGCGGGTAGATTCTTCACCATCTGAGCCACCGGGGAAGCCCAGGCTTCACCACTGTGTCCCTAGTACTCAGAACAGTGGGTGGAACATAGTAGTTGCTAAGCTAATACCTTTCGGGGAATGGAAGAGTAAGTACACACATTAATCGAATGAATGTTAAGTGTTCCCTGTTATCCTGGGGAACTGGAGGATTCCTCTTTAAGTTAGAGCAAGGATTCAGTCCAGCAGTTCTAGTTGCTTGGTTCAAGGTGTTCAGTCCCTCAGCAACGACTGTGACCCTAGTATGTGGTAGGCCCTGATAATTCGTCAGTGGCGGGCCGATCCCTGCCCGCCCACACGTAAGTACTTGTACCAGGCATCTTGTCCTGAATGCTGTGACAAAGGTAGACGTCACCCCCCAGGTGTTTACAGAGCACCCACTAAGTGCGGGTGCTGTGGACGCAGAGCCCCAGGCAGGGCCGCCGTGGCCTCCACCCCCGTGGTGCTCACACTCGTGGGGAGAGAGGCTGGACACTTAAATAAATACAAATATTGGGGTGATGACTGTGGGGGGTGACTGGTGGCCGGCATGGAAGCAGGGAGGTGGCCAGGACAGCCTCTCTTGAACTGAGCGCTGGATGATGAGGTTCAGGAGGATCTGGGGAATGAGTGTTCCAGGCACAGCGGGGAGAGGGGCAGCAAGGACGAAGAGCAGGCCTGGCCATTTGAGGAGCAGCACGGAGCGGAGTGCTGGAGGACAGTGAGCGCGGGTGCGGGTGGCTGACGGCCCCCAGGCCGGGGCTGCGTCTGGCTCTGTTCCTGAAGGTGACGGGAGGGAGGGAGCCGGGCAGACGGAGACAGCCTGAGTGGGCCCTGATGTCCCTGTGCTGCTGGTGCAGAGTGGATGGCCCAGCAGGGGAGGGAGGAGGCTCCTGGTGGAGAAGGTGAAGGCTCTCACGGCTCTCACCGGGCAAAGCGGGAGCAGAAGTGCTGATGGAGAGGGCTAAATCTGGAGTGGAGGTCAGAGAGAGGGCCAGGGGGACTTGCTGGTTGATTGGATGGGGTTGGTGGGAAGAGTTGGGGAAGCAGGACTCTGAGAAAGTGCCTGGATGTTTCTTTGGTGGGTGGACCATTGCATCGTCTTCTAAAACAGGGAGGAAAGGAAGATGGACTCTGGTTCGCAAGGTCCGTTTTGCCTGGTTTGCTTCAGATGCCTAGTGGGCAACCAGGTCGGGAGCTGGAAATTCAGTGAGGAGCTCCAGCAAAGAGTCGGGGCTGGAGGCATAAATGTGGGTGTCAGCTGCAGGGGTGAGACCTCCTGGGAGAGGGGAGAAGGGAGGTGAGAAGGGGCCCGGGACAAGCGGTGGGTTGGCTCTGGGGCTGAGCAGAGGAGGAGGTGGAGGAGGAAGAGGAGCGGCCATGGAGGTGGGGGGTCAGGAGCGGGTGTGGCTGGAGAGGGGGGCACCCTCGTGCCTGCTGCGGGGCCGCCAAGGATGGGCCGGAGGGTCACTCTGAGCTTTCTGGCCACTTGCCAAGAGCTGTCTCAAGGAAGGCTGGTTGGAACCGGTGCAGGAGAACAGGAGAAGATGGGGAATAGAGGCTGGATACAGCTCTAAGTTGGGGGCAGAGGAGTGAGCAAGGAGCGGAGGGAGCAGGAGTCGGGAGAAGGTCTTCCAAGGGTGGAGAGGCTTGGGTTGTCAGGACGGGAGGGGCTGGGCCCGGCCCAGTGGTGAGGGGACCCCATGGCAGGAGACAGGAGAGGCAATGCCGGCAAGAGTGCCTGAGCCCAGAGGCATCACAGCCACACCGATGGGCCGACTCTGGGGAGAGAAACACAGACAACACGGGAAAGAGAGAGCACAGAGCCCCGGTGGAGCGGCTGGGCTTGGACTTGGGGGGACAGTTCTTCCTTTGTCACAAGAGAGAAAGCAGACAGTGTGGCGTGTGGGCGGGGCAGTGATTTGAGGCGGGGAGAATGGGTGATTGATACCTGCCGAGGGCTCCTGGATTGCACTGAGAGCCAGAGGGCAGCCAGCACTAGGGTGCTAGGACCAGCAGGGGTGTCAGTGTGAAA